>NC_136431.1:187486869-188825619 GCF_052849685.1 Lactuca virosa
ATATGTTTAAATTAGTTTAACTAATGGACCGTTTTGTGACAATTCCGAAAATTGTGGGCAATCGCTAATCCTTGAAAGTGACAAACGTCAAGTATAATAGACTTAATATGTAATAAATATCAATATATTATAAAAATACAAGAATTCTTATTAAGATAGATAAGAACAATCAGTCAAAACATTTGTAATCTATAAAAATAAGTGCACGAATATTTATGTTATTTTGCATATGTAATAACGTATTCCGAAAGTACACGTCATCCCGATCCCGGAAATATAAATTTTGTAAAAATCCGACTTCATATGAAGGAGATATGAATTTTATAAAATATAAAAATCAACCGCGCAAGAGGACTATGTGACGTAAAACGTTAATGCAAAATTGGTTGAGTTTTAGCAAAAAAAATCTTTAAAGGAGAATCAAAGTACTCCTCGATACATGACCAATGAGTCAAAGAAAGCCAAAAATGGATTTCGTACGAGAGAGATATGATTTTTGAAAAAGTATTTAGGATTATAAAAATGAGAGCTAAAAATAAGGTAAGAATTAGTCAATGCAACCTAAAGGAAAGTTGTATTATTCATCGATAGCTACGCGTGGATATAAAGAACGTCGAAAACGAAGAGGAATATATGCAATTTTTAAAAAAAATAAGCATTTCTGACGCGCGCACAAGCGTGCAGCATGCGGTGCGCACATCTTCTACAAGGGGAGAACGCAGATCTACAGAAGTTTGACATGTATCAGTAGTCGAATGGAGCCAAAACACACATATGTGGCGCACGAAGCCCAACGCCCACTCCAAAATCTTCTATAAATAGGAAGGTGCTACAGACTCATTATGTACACCTTCAACACACAAATCTCTCTCTCTCTCTCTCTCTCGCTCTCTCTCTCTCTCTCCATCTCTTTGTAGCAATCATCCCTCCTGAGGGATCCCCAAGCTTCTGAGTTCCAACGCTACACGCTAAGTACACAAAAGCACGTTTCAAGGGTGAGTTTATGGCCCCACTTTTACTTTTTTCAAATGTTTATCGAGGGGTGGGGGGATACATGTTATTATACTACGCTATTGATTTTAAAATTATTGCTAATTATATAGTATTAGTGATAGAATTATACCTACAAACGTTAGGATGATATTATGTCTGGTAGATACCATGCCAAACTTTTAAAGATAATATTATTCCTAGTCGTTACCCTGACCAACTTTTAAATACAACATCGTACTTGGTCGTTATGCCTGTCGACTCTCCAGGGTTTTAAATTAAATTATGCCTAGTCGTTACATTACCTAACTCTTATGATTAATATCATTCTCTATTGTCACTCTGCCCAAAAATTTCATAGATAATATTTAAATTATGTCGTCACTCCGCTCGATTCAAACGGATAATTAGTATATTATGTTGTTACTCCACTAGATTCAAACGGATAATTTTAGTATATTATGTCGTCACTCTGCTCGATTGAAACATATAATTTTAGTATATTCTGTCGTCTCTTCATTCGATTCAAATGGATAATTGGTATACTATGTCGTCACTTCACTCGACTCAAACAGATAATTAGTATATTATGTCGTTACTTCACTAGATTCAAACGGATATTTGTAGTAGATTATGTTGTCACTCCACTCGATTCAAAAGGATTATTGGTATATTATGTCGTAACTTCACTCGAATCAAATGGATAATTAGTATATTATATCGTTACTTCAATAGATTCAAACGGATCTTTGTTGTACATTCTGCCATCACTCTGCTAAATTCAAACAAATAATTGTAGTATATTATGTTTTCACTCCGCTGGATAATTATAGTATATCATGCCTTCACCCCGCTCAATTCAAAACGGATAATTATAGTATATCATAATGTCACTCCACTTGGATAATAGTTATATATTAAATCACCACTCTGCCAGTTTGGCTTTGTTAAAGATATATAATTACTATAATTATAAATTATATATAATTATACAATGAAACATTTTAACCCTTTTTACGTTAATACTAGTCGCGTCTTAAGTAAACTGTTTCATAGGCTAAGATCATACAGTATCCATTTAACCTACATTAAGTACAAAAGTTCACTATTAATCAACCTGTTCTAAAGAATAGAAGCACTCCTTCCTACATGCATACTCCTGAGAAAGGAATACACTAGTACTTTAGTATTTCATAAGACAAAACATAAGATAATACAAAAGCTATAGTACAAAACCTGTGAAACTCACCAACATTATGTTAACGTTTTCAAAACCACATGTATTCCTAGGAAACCGAGAGATGGAAGACCGCGCTCCCTGAAGCAGCAGTCGGTTGATGGAACTACTGGAAGGCTATTATCGTTTATTATTATGCCTAATTGTCAAGGAACCATTTGTATTAGAAATGCTTGTACTTCAAAACAAATCTTTATGTAATATTCAAATCATAATGGAAGTGATATTTATGTTATTTATTGTTTTATATTTTTCAATCTATTTTCAATATCTGTGATCCAACACTCTAACGTCACACAACCTGATATTTTCGTCGCCGACGGGAGGGGGATGACAGATTGGTATCAGAAATACTGGCTATAGTGAAATAGTAGTTCCTTAGGAATTACGACTATAGCCGAGGGACTTATACTCTGATTAGGTTTGTCCTCAAACCTACAAATTAAAGTATTATTATTAATTACCCTACTGGTTGACTACTTACGGGAGAGGTGTCAAGAACGGACTAGTCGTTTGGGTTGCTGGATTTCAGAATGGATATATGCTAAAATGGTTATGTCCTCGTACTTTTCCTATGTAGTTGATGTCACACCCCCAAACCGGAACGGCGGAAACGTTCAGGGGTGAAAGACGTCATGTACAGTATCACAACAATTGTAAAATAGTAATCAAAGCAACAACAACCATTTTATTAATAACATAGTATATACATTGTATTCAAAACATTAATTTTATAACATAAAACTATAGCAAAAGATAAAGCGTAATGCTACAATGCTCCGTCTTCATATCGCCCGAGAGAGTACCTGCTACTAACTTTCCTGAGAATACAAGTGGTTTGAAAAGAGAGTATCAACATTTAAGTTGGTAAGTTCATAAGTATTTTGGTGCAAAAATTGTGTTTTTTGTTATTAACAATGTTAATGTGTTCTTATAGAAAATCCAATATTTTATTAGTAAACATATCGTAATCTTAGTACTTTGTTACCTCCTATGATTACTTAGTGTATACAAATTATATATAATAAAAATCGAACAAACAGTTGATTAGGTGAATCTGCCCTAAGCCCACAACCAAACAAGGAACAGGAAGAAAGGCAGAAATCACACATTCCACTATTTATCGGATCTTCATTATATAGAATCGTATCGTATACATTAAGTAATCATAGATTTTAATAAGAAGAATACTCGTTATATGTTTTCTGAACTTCTGTTTGTACCATATTAGTAACAATATAATGTTTTACTTTTCGTGTAATTCATGTGTAAATCTAGAAATTTAATACTTTCAAATAATGTAATATAGTTTTATTATTTAAATAAAACCTTTGAAAGTACAATTACCCTGAAATCCGAATGTATGGTTAATAATCAAATAAAACTATTTGATAACATCCAATTCGTAAATAAGTGTTAAATCCTTTGTAAACATCTTTCTTAGTTATATCCGTTCTACTGTAAAGCATTGATTTCGATAAGCAGTTGTGTTTATTTTCAAAAAGTCGAAATGTAAACTATTCACCTGTAAAATAATGATATTGATCCTGGAAAATCTTATATTTTCCATAATACTGATTTGTGGTTTTAAACATTCCAAAACCAAAAAGGTATAGGTATAATTGCCATAATTGATTTCATGATATTAGTTTTATTCATAAGTAAAACTAACTGAAGGTATATTTGGCCTGTAAAATAGATATGATGTAAATATCTTGTTTTACTGTTTTAAAAGAAGTATATTACTACGTAAAATAATCGTTGTTTTCTCCATGTGAGTTCTATTAACCATACTATATGACTGATATGCCTGATGTGATGTCATTCATGCGTCGGAATGATATGACAGTTGTCACCTTAGGCCTGCCGGCCTAACTGTAGCGAACAGTTAAAGTGCGAGATTGTCAGTCCCGCATAGATCTATATACACAAATTCACGCTCTCCCTCCAGGAGATTCTGGTTAATAAGTCAGGACTTAAGGTCGTACTTAGGTAAGCACACCACGAAGTATCTCACAAATTTATTGATTCAACGAGATTACGAGTAATACAGTGGAAAAAAACCTTTTAACAACTAAGGATGAAATTTTTCCATATATAAGTTTAAGATGATTGATATTGAGAATTGACCCATAAATTATACCTATTATAATTTATATGTGTGTTTTCATATCGTTTTCTTTACTTAGTAAAATAGTCCATATGTTTCATAAACTATTCCTATTATAGTTTATATACATGCAAATTTCGTAATATGAACCTTTTGTATTTTAACAACCTGGAGAGTTTATTAGTTTGGTAATAAAAACGTTTAGTTAGTATTTTTGCATACAATATTTATAAGGTATATAAAAGAGTGAAATAAACAATTTGTATTTTAAACACAATATTACTTGTGTTTTTACTTGTATTCCCCCTTAAAAACATAGAAAAGTTTGGAAAAGTGTAGGCGTATGAACTCACCTTGTGTGCGTATTCTTGCTTAGATACAAGTTGGTTGTGAATAATCTTTGGGATAGAATACGTGATTATAGCCGTATCCTAATAATTTTTACACACGATATCGTATTTAAATCAAATAAGAATATTTTAAATACTAAGTTAAAGTGTTAAACAACACTTAATTATTGTAAGAAAACTTACAATAAGCCTCAGAATAGTTTGTAGGTGTTCTTCGTGTTCTTCGTGTTCTTGGTGTAAACTAAAGATATTGGGTGTTTTTGGTTGGATTTTTAGAAGATTGGAATTTGATTTCAAAAGATGTTAAGAACACTTGATGATTTCCGTAAGATACTATGAAGATTCAAGTGAATTTCGCATGATACTTGAGAGAAAAGTTGGGATTTTCGGTTGTGTTCTTGAGAGGATTTGGGATGATTTTTGGGTGAAGAGTGTAAGAATGAAATTGAGTTTTCGGGTAACATATATATGTATATGTGGGTTTTCGGCTGAGAACACAAACCGAGGAAGGACCCTCGTTTGCAGTCCGAAGGCGGCTAGTGTGTTTGCAGTCAGGAAAAGAAACCCACCGAAGTAGTTTTCTGCTAAACATGTGTTTGCGGTCCGAGGCGTTTGCTGCCCAGGCGTTTGCTGCCGAAGCGTTTTCGTTCCGAAGAGAGAAGGGTTTTGCGAGACTTCTCGGTTTAATGCATTTCACTACTAATTTTTGAAACACTTTTACTAAAGGGTTTATTTTTATCAAAAATCGTTAGTTTAACCTTAATAATTTAACAAAACAACAAAAATTAAATTTTATTTACCTTGTTTGACTTTTGTTGACTTCAAAGGCTAGAAAATAACGGGTTGTCACAGTTGATCCTTACTTGATAGTCTTGAATTACAAAACAATAATTAATAAAATACAAAAAAAAAAAAAAAAAAAAAAACTTCAGATACATATTTATATGTATAAACTCAGTCCCTCGATGAGAAAACACATGTATATATACAATGAAATCTTTAAGAAACCCAAACTTAAGAGTTTAGGTCAGATATAATATCTGAGATTAGCACAATATATGGGCCGAAACATAACTAGGAATAGACTGTACACCTATGCTTAATTATGGTTAGACTGATATACAACCATTCTTGGATATAGTATTTGATAGAGTAAACTCTCGAGAATCCCATAAAACTTAGAACCCAACAATTCTGACCATTACTATACAAGAAGGATAACTCTTAGGATTCGCAAGATCGCCAAACTAGTATGATAGATCTTAGAAATTGGGTAGCGAAACCATTTCCAGAGACAGATCAAGTTGAGCCTCCCTCTATCGTGATCAAGTTTTTTTCCTGAGGTTCCCATACGTCTATTTTCATTAACCCCTGCGAAGAGGACGACTCCTCAGAAATAACTATAAGTCAGATGATTCATCATAAGAACCTTCCAAGGACCCTTAAGAGTCCCTCGAAGAGGACAATTCTGCAAAGGAGAAGGCAAATCCTAATAAGTAAGAAGAGGATTTCTCGCAGTATGAGAATAAGAAGGATGAGATTGATGATAAGATGACTAAGAGATCGAGTGTTGTTCTGAGAAGGAACCAGAAAAGCTAGAAACCATCACTGAGGAAGAGACTCTACTACCTATCCCTCACTCCGTAACCAACACTCTAACATCGCACAACCCGATATTTTCGCCGCCGACGGGAGGGGTGACAGATTGGTATCAGAGTGCTATAGGCTATAGCGAACTAGTAGTTCCTTAGGCATTACCACTATAGCCTAGGGACTTATACTCCGATTAGGTTTGTCCTCAAACCTACAAATTAAAGTATTATTATTCATTACCCTACCGGTTGACTACTTACGGGAGAGGTGTACAGAACGAACTACTCGTTTGGGTTGCTGGATTTCAGAACGGCTATATGCTAAAATGATTTTTTCCTCGTACTTTTCCTACCTAGCTGATCTTTACTTGATAGTCTTGAAGTACAAAACAAGAATTAATAAAACATAATATAGATTTATATGTATAAACTCAGTCCCTCGATGAGAAAACACATGTATATATATATAATGAAATGTATAAGAAACCCAAACTGAAGAGTTTAGGTCAGATATGATATCTGAGATTAGCACAATATATGGTCCGAACCATAAATAGGAATAGACTGTACATCTATGCTTAATTATGGTTAGACTGATATACAACCAATCTTGGATATAATAGTTGATAGACTAAACTCTTGAGAATCCCATTAAACTAAGAACCCAACAATTCAGACCATTACTATTTAAGAAGGATAACTGTTAGGATCTACAAGATCGTCGCACTAGTATGATAGATCTTAGAAATAGGGTAACGAAACCATTTCCAGAGAAAGATCAAGTTGAGCCACCCTCTATCGTGATCAAGGATACCAAAAAAAATTTCCTAAGGTTCCCATACGTCTATTTTTATTGACCCCTGACGAAGAGGACGAATCCTCAGAAGTAATTATAAAGTCAAATGAGTGATCATAAGAACCCTCCAAGGACCCTTCAGATCCCCTCGAAGAAGACAATTTTGCATAGGAGAAGGCAAATCCTAATAAGTAAGAAGAGGATTTCTCGTAGTAGGAGAATAAGAAGCTTGACAAATTCACCAATCTTTCTTCCTATTTATATAGGGACGATTTGTAACCCTCGTAGGGTGTGTGAAATTGACCATTCTCCTAGTTATTTTTATTCCATTATTTGGTGTCAGTGGGTGTGATACCATTAGAGGGATTATGTTTAGGTCCTCTCATCCATGCAACCTCGAGGGAGATGAGATCTAAAGCATGGAGGTCAAGAGCTACATAAGAAGTATGTTATTCTTCCTTATGTTTTATGTTTTCATAGGGTAGCAATAACACTATGAAACTTAGATTCTAGGGTACATGCACACTTAAGTAAATCTATGATTGTTTCCACTACCTATATAGAGGGTATTGATGCATAGAAAACCCAACATATTCTCAATATAATTTTCTTAACTAGTTGTTTTAGTTTATTAGATCTTTTTATTTTTCAAAAAATGAAGATAATATGTTCAGTTTGAGAGGGGGTGTCAGAAAATAAGATTTTTTATTATTCAAACTTAACATTTATCTTATAATAAATATGTATATATTCTTGGTGGTTATTGTTGGTTAGTGTTATGCGAGTTTTGATGAAGAAGGGTAGAAATTGTAACTTTCTTGTTACTATTGGGTTGGAGTGTAAATGCTGATATTTATTAGGGCGATATATATATATATATATATATATATATATATATATATATATATATATATATATATATATATATATATATATATATATATATATATAGAGTCAAGATCAAATAAGAATGAAATTTTTGGTAGGAAGGTAAGAAGTATTTTTTCTACATATTTTTTTCGCGAACAAACAAAATGAATCATTAGATGATTCATTTGTAAGATGATTCACAAGAAAAAATTCTCAAAAAAACATATCGATGATTCATTTATATAATGATTTTGTTGTTATTCACTAAAATTGTCATAAAAGTGAATTTTTTCTTAATTTACTTAAAAATGAATCATAACGATGTTTTTTGGGGAATTTTTTCTTGTGAATCATCTTACAAATGAATCATCTAGTGATTCATTTATTTTGTTCGTCAAAAAAATATATAAAAAAAAACTTCTTACATTTCTACCAAAAATTTCCTTTTTTACCGGATCTATATATATATATATATATATATATATATATATATATATATATAGAGAGAGAGAGAGAGAGACGGGGGGGGGGGGGGGGGGGGGGGGGGGATAGAGAGACGTATACATAGAGTGGAGTAAAGTGATTAACACTTGATTCTCATTTTCAATTAAGTTGTATTTGGGTTTCATTGTTCTTGTCATTCTTTTAGGTCGGGCTTGAGAGAGGTTTTGTTGATATATATATATATATATATATATATATATATATATATATATATATATATATATATATATATATATATATATATATATATCAACAAAACCTCTCTCAAGCCCGACCTAAAAAAATGACAAGAACAATGAAACCCAAATACAACTTAATTGAAAATGAGAATCAAGTGTTAATCACTTTACTCTCTCTCTCTCTCTCTCTCTCTCTCTCTCTCTCTCTCTCTCTCTCTCTCTCTCTCTCTCTCTCTCTCTCTCTCTCTCTCTCTCTCTCTCTCTCTCTCTCTCTGGGTTTCATTGTTCTTGTCATTATTTTAGGTTGGGCTTGAAGGGAGGTTTTGTGTGTGTGTATATATATATATATATATATATATATATATATATATATATATATATATATATATATATATATATATATATATATATATCAGTGTTGTATATATCGGCCTAGGCGGCCGCCTAGACGCTAGGCGGTCTGCAACTGATTACGATTAGGGGTGCTTGGTGGAAATTGGTCAATATCGGTCAAACTCAAGCTAGGTGGTCCTCGGCGGTCATTGGCGGTCCTTGGCGGGAAGATTTTAAAAAATTAAAAATTTTCAAATTTTCATATATTACACCAAAATTTGAAAAACTTCAAAATTTTAAATTTTTAAATATTCAAATTTTTAAATATTATATCAAATATTTCAAAATTTCAAAATTTAAAAATTTTAAATTTTCAAATACTATTTTTTCTTAGGATATATTAAGTTTAAAATAGTTTAGAAGTATTTTATGGTCGCCGATTAATCCCCGCCAAACTCATTAATCGCTTGACCCCAGTCGACCGCCGAGCGATTTTTACAACGTTAATATATATATATATATATATATATATATATATATATATATATATATATATATATATATATATATATATATATATATATATATATATATTGAGGTTGTATATTGTTGTTGATGAACCAAATTGGTTCTTAATAAAAAGAGTTGTTAAAGTTTGTGAAATATTTGTGTCATGTTCATATTCTTTAGAGGCTTATTAAGTCCAAGTAGAAATGTGTTTTGTCTTTTAATAATTGGTAGGACATGGAGCTAAATAATTTGTAAAAATTTTATAGACTTCGTTCTTGTATAAATATGTATCGTTGGTTATTTGTATAAGGCTTGAGGGTAACCCCATCGCACCATGCGGTAGGGTCAAGTGGTTGTGCGATGTGTTGCGGGCATACCACATCGTCGGTGATATGGTGTGCGGTGAGTTTATTGGCCGGGTATGAAAGCATGTATGGTAATATTAGCCAAATTAATATCATATTATAACATTAGCCCTCTTTTTTATATATTCTAAATTTGTCTTTCACTTTGGTTTTAATTGTTTCCAACATTTATATACTATCAACAAATACCATAATACCCCACAATAAATACATATGCATTAAATTTGATTAAATAAAATATTTTACGATTAAAACGAAAAATAAAAAAAAAGGACCGTGATATTCTCAAAAATAAAAGAAATATGGTAATTTGGTTTTAATTATTATTATTTGTTAATTTCGTTTTTTTTTAATTATATATTTATTATTTTCAAGTAATAAAATATATCTTTTGTTAGTGATTTCATATTTATCAAGATTCATTTTTACGAATTTGTAAAATGATAGTATTTTATTATTATTTTGAAAAATATAAAGTGAAAGGAAGTGAGACGCGATTATTTTTTAGGTTTTAAAAAGTGAAAGAATATGATTTGGTTTTAATTGTTTTCAACATTTATATACTATCAACAAATACCATAATACCCCCACAATAAATACATATGCATTAAATTTGATTAAATAAAATATTTTACGATTAAAACGAAAAATAAAAAAAAGGACTGTGATATTCTCAAAAATAAAAGAAATATCGTAATTTGGTTTTAATTGTTATTATTTGTTAGTTTCGGTTTTTTTAATTATATATTTATTATTCTCGAGTAATAAAATATTTTTTTTGTTAGTGATTTCATATTTATTAAGATTCATTTTTATTAATTTGTAAAATTATAGTATTTTATTTTTATTTTGAAAAATATAAAGTGAAAGAAAGTGAGACACGATTATTTTTTTGGTTTTAAAAAGTGAAAGAATATGAAAAGAAAAATACATTTAAGATACGAGAAAACTATAAAACTGGTCCTGTGGTTAGTCGAAAATTATCAATTTAGTCCATAAAATTTTTTGGATAGTACCACCGGTTTAAAACTTTGATTTTGTTGCAAGTTTGGTTTAGTTTATATTAAATTTTTCTAAAATGATTAATTTGTCTTTTATTAACTTCATTTTCTTTTTTTTTTAATTTTTTGATGTATAAGTAAACAAAAAAAATAATACAAACTCAATTTCTAATAACTCTACGCCATCCCTCTAGTAACACAAAAACTATATATATATATATATATATATATATATATATATATATATATATATATATATATATATTCAATTGATAAAATAAAAAATGTTGAGAATACGGGTAATTATTTTCAGTCAATCATTTATTTTTTCCGCAAAACACTCCGGCGAACCGGACCGACAGATGGTAACTAATATTAATATATATAAATAAATATAGGTGTATTTATATATGAATACACCACGTCCAATCCCCCACCAATCACCAACTACCAACCACTGCCACCGCAACTAACCACCACCACCGTCACCTCCACCACCACCATCACCATCACCTCCACAACCAACAACCACCAACAACTGCCACCACCCATCGCCGGCATATTCATATATGAATGATCACTTCTAATATACTTATTTATATATTAATATACATATTTATATATGAATACACTTATTTATATATTCATATATATATTCATATGTGAATATACATATTTATATACGTATGCATATATGAATATGATCTGTTCTGTCGGCCCGGTACGTTGGAGTGCTTAAGCGAATTTTCAAAATGAGTGAGCCAAAGTTATTCTCTCGTTCTTAATATTTTTTTCTCAATTGAACTCTCCCATATATATATATATATATATATATATATATATATATATATATATATATATATATATATATATATGTCCCTCCAATGATGTCAGACTGCCACAGTCGGTCGAACACCACCGTCTCCCGACTACTACTTTCGTCAGAATCCTTGCATTATCCGACACCGACATTGACAAAGAAAGGAAAAGAGAGAAGAATAAAGGATACGTAAACGTGTGCTAATCATTGTCAGTGACGTAGCCACATAGAGGCAAAGGTAGGCCTTGCCCCACCCATAAAAAATTAAGTTTATATATAAACATGCGCTAATCCTTGCGAGTGGCGTAGCCGCATAGAGGCAAAGGTGGCCTTGGGCCACTCATAAAAATTTAAGTTTATATATATATATATATATATATATATATATATATATATATATATATATATATATATATATATATATATATATATATAATCTCTGCCGTTCTAAAAAAGAAAAACAAAACTGGAGAGATTAGAGCAATGATCAGTGGCGTAGCCAAGATTTTATTTTAAAGTAGACCAAATAATTTATAAAATATGAACGAGATATGAAATCTGGAGTTTTGAATGGGTGGGTCATATCACAACCTTAGTTCATTTTATTTAACAGTAACATTATATATATATATATATATATATATATATATATATATATATATATATATATACCCACCCATTCAAAACTCTAGATTTCATATCTCGTTCATATTTTATAAATTATTTGGCCTACCTTAAAATAAAATCTTGGCTACGCCACTGATCCTTGCTCTGATCTCGTCCAGTTTTGGTTTTTTTAGAACGGCAGAGATTTTATAAAAAAACTAGGAAGGAGCTAGAAAAAAAAAGTCATCACAACAAATTACAAGCTAAGAGAGGATTATAAAGCCAAGAAGTCCAACTAATTTTAGCTTTTCTACACCTATTGGAAATCTAAAAAAAAGATCTATCAATCACTTCATCTAAAATAAAAGATTTCCTGAGATGGGCCGTTCCAAAAATTATGGAGTTACGAAAATTCCATAAACACCATAAGGTAGTCAAGATGACAGTGTCAAAAGCTTGTCGTTGCCCTCTTTTTAAAGAAAGAGAATCAGACAACGAAAGGAGTTGGTCAATAGAGAAAAAATTAGGAGTTTGGATGCCCCACCAGACAGCAACTTGAGTTCATATCTCAATCAACTGATTACAATGGAGGAATAGGTGATCAATAGATTCAATGGTGTTGGAACAAACGGGACAAAGAATCGAATCCATAGTAATCCCACGGAGAGAAAGGTTCTCTCTAGTAGGAATACTTCGTAACTGCAATCTCTAAATAAAGATATTCACCTTGATAGGCACCCAATTATTCCAACGAGTTTTAGGACCCCCCGTATGTAACATGTGACTATCCAAAAAAGATCTGAGAGAAGAAACGGTGTAAGAATCCGAGCCATCAATAGTCCACCCCAAACGATCTGGAACGGAATAAAGAAGAACCCCCTGCATTAAGGTAGTGAAATCAGTCCATTGAGTCTCCTCAATACCCCCTCTAGGAGTTCGCATAAGACAATCAGAGTCTCATCCGAGAAGCACTCTATCTCGAACCGATATAGTTTTATGAGGAACAAGAGCATAAATCCTATGAAAAGGATCAGCCAGGGGGTATCCCCCTTCCACACATCGTGCCAGAAAGAAGTCATATTTCCATCACCAACCCTAATAGGGCTAAAATGCCTGAGATCAAGATCATGATTATTAAGTTGCACCAGCGTCCGAATAACACCATTCCAAGGACCAATCGAGCCTCTTCTCGGAGAAAGAGAACTACAACCACCATCCTGACTATAAAGAGCTTTGACAATTTTAACCCATATCAGATCCGGATTATGAAAGAATCTCCAATGCCATTTATAGAGAAAGGCCCTATTCAACGAAAAAAGACTGCCAACATCGAGACCCCCGTCCTTTTTTTAAGCTAAAACCCGATTCCAACGAACCCAGTGAATGCGTCTCTCATCTAAGTCATCACCCCAGAAGAACCTGGCGTGAAGAGACTCCAACGTATTAACAACAACGATTGGAACCGTGAAGATAGACATCAAATAACTACCAAGGCTTCCGAGAACCGATTTGATCAAAGAGAGACGACCTCCAGACGATAAACATTTCGCTTTCCAACCCGAGAGTTTTGAGCGAAAACGATCAACAAATGGGGACCAAGCAGAAATCTGAGACATATTCTGACCAACAGGGATTCCAAGGTGAATAAAAGGACAAGTATCAGGAGCACTCCCGACATTACGAGCCGCCACCTCAACCTGAGCAAAAGGAACTGCCACTCCAATCAATTTACTTTTTTGTAAATTGATTTTAAGACCCGAAGCTAAATAAAAATACCTCAATATACGAATGAAATGAGAAACGTTTTCTGGGTCCCAAGTAGACATCAGGACAGCATCATCAGCATAAAACAAGTGTGAGATATCAATCCCACTAATAGAAATACCTCAAAACACTCTTGCATTATGAGCTTTTCGTAAAACAACATGAAGGCCTTCCATAACCAGAATGAATAAAAAAGGGGATAGGGGGTCTCCATGTTGCAGACCTCTTTGGATTTGAAATTCATCAGTAGGGGACCCATTAACAAGAACAGAAGCCCTAGCAGACCGGAGAAGCTCCATGATCTAGGCACACCACAAATTACCAAAGCCCATAATCGGTATTATCTCCAAAAGATACTCCCACGAGACCGAGTCAAAAGCCTTCTCAAAATCAACTTTAAAAATCATAAGAGGATTATTCGTAGATTTGCTCCAAGCAACCACCTCATTAAGAAGAAAAGGGTCATCTGAGATTTGTCTGCCTTTAACAAAAGCAGACTGCTCCAGACTAATAACAGAACCAATAACCTTCGCCAACCTATTAGCTAAAAGTTTACTAATAATTTTGTATTGGAACCCTATTAGACTAATAGGTCTAAAGTCTTTAATATTCTTAGGGTCACGAACTTTTGGAATAACCGTAAAGAAAGAAGCGTTGCAACCTTTAGGAACCGAACAATGACTATGAAAATGTTGAATGAAATCCACCAAATTATCCGAAATAAGATCCCAAAATTTTTTCAAGAATCCAAAAGAGAAACCATCCGGCCTAGGAGCCCGATCAGAGCCACAGTCCCAAACAACCCTTTTAATGTCATCACGAGAGAAATGAGCTTGAAGAAAAAGAACTTGATCTTTCGTGAGAGTATGGAACAAATTAGGATCAATATAAGGGCGTCTTCCTTTTTTCCTCAAGAAAAGATTTTATAATAGTTATGGAACTCTGTTTTAAATCTCCCGGGATCGTCCTCCCAAACACCATCAATCATGATACCTCTGATAGTGAGGTGACGCCTCTTCCGATTAATAATGCCATGGAAAAAAACCAAAGTTCTCATCCCCTGCAATGGCCCACTGAACTTTCGCTTTCTGCACCAACTCGACTCTAGAAAGGTGATCCAAGTTTGTCAATTCTTTAATAGCCGAAACTCTTTGTTCACGAAGATCAACACTACCCCCATCAAGCATAAGAGAAGCGTCAATCTTTTCAACTTTATCTTGAAGAATTTTCCTTTTACTAATCAAACGATCTCGAGCACTAGAGTTCCATAATCTTAGGTTAGATTTAAGAAGTTAGAGCTTCTTCTTAAAAATAACCCAAGGATTATCATTCAAGTTCCCAACAACATTGGAGTTCCAAGAATTGTGAACCACTTCATCAAAACCTTCCAGCTCAAACCAAGATAGAAAAATACGAAAAGGTGACGGACCATAATCTACATGATGCTATAATAAAACAATAGGACGATGATCAGGGATATTTTTATCCAGAACCAAGCCCATAATGTGAGGAAAACGCAGCATAAGACCTTCGGAGACCAAAAAACAATCAAGCATTGAGAACTTAGATCCCCATCTATCACTCCATGTATAGCGAGGCCCACCCATAGGAATATCAACTAAATCATTCTGCTCAATAAACTGATTAAAAGTTCTTGCTGGGATATGGTGGAATTGAGAACCAAACCTCTCAGATTCATTTCTTACTTCATTAAAATCTCTCATAACCACAACTTCTCCTGAGAAAGAAGCAATCAAGGTAGAGATTTCATCCCAAAGTTTAATTTTACAATCAACACTTTGGGGAGCATAAACAGAAATTAGTAACACAGCCATTCTAGAAACAACCCAAATTCCCTCCACCGCCACATACCAATCGGAGATGATAACTTTATTATGAATAAAGATATTTGGGTCCCAGATAACCAAAATACCACCCGAAGCACCACGAGAAGGTGAGAAAGACTGAGAAAACACGAGGTTACCCCAGCAAGATCGAACAAGAGAGAGTTCAATTGACTCCTTTTTCGTTTCTTGAATAGCCAAAAAATTGACTTTTAAATTTGACACAGAGAGATTTTATCCACATTCGTTTCTCTACAGAACCCGCTCCTTGAATGTTAATAGAAAGACAATTCATATCTAATTTTTTTTTTCTAAATCGCTCCTCTTGAATAGTATTTTTAACATGTTCAGAACAACTATTCATATTAAGACCAATATTTTCTCCCAGTGAAATCGTTTTTTTGGATTCAACCAAAATTGAGTCGGTATTAAAAGATCCTTCTGATAACACATCATTATCGCCATGAATCATATTTGAAAAACCAGGTGGATGAGACAAAGATTCATCCATAGATGGAATGCCCGACATGCAAGTATATCCTCCTAAAAACCCAATCGGAGCTTGCTTATTTAAGGTACCTATTCCATTTTTTAGTGACCCAGAGTTAGCATTATGGGTTGAAGGGTTCTCGGAATTCACAACAGGAGCTGCTGTGAGGTTGGGTGAAACATCAGGGGTTGTATGCGATTCTTCAGCAGCAACGATTGGAACAGCAGCAGAGACCTGAACAGTAGCAGCGGCAGTTGGGAGAGTGGCAACCGGTCCAGGGGCGGCATAAGAATTCGCTTGTGATGCAACAGGTGAGCTGGAAGCACGACAGTCAGCAGTAGAATAATAAAAAGCATTTTCTGTTGTTGAATTCCCATTTTGCCCCTGAAGCCCCTCTCTATTATTTTTATTCTTTTTCCCATTACCCCAACTATTAAAGCCTTTTTTAATATCCTTATTGACTTCATCCGCTTTCATTTTTTCAATTACATCATAAATACCAAACGGATCTGATGAGACTTCTTCATTCCTTTCAGCATAATGAAGATGTTCATCGTTTTGTTCACTGCCTTGTATTTCACTGTCATCTAGTTCTGGAGCAGGAAAATCATGAACAAATGTGGGAGTCCACCCCGGAGCTTCCTTTACTCTAATCCAGTATGTAGCCTTATCAACACAAACTTTGATTACCTCTGAGATTATAGTTTGAACAGAAGTTAATATGCAGATCCTGTTCTTGTAAATGTCTTCTCCATGGTCATCATCTAGTTGAGCAATTTTTCCCCATCTAGAGATAATTTTTCTAAATGACTCTTTACTCCACGTGGGAAGAGGTAGTCCTTCAACATCAACCTACACTAAATGTTCTGAGGGAACGAAGTTTCAATCCCATGCTCTCTTTTCTGAAATCCAATGATCTATTGCTTTACTACTCAAAAGTTTTTACATGCATTTTTGGAAGTAAACTCAATCATCACCCACAAACCTCCAACGTATCTTATTTCAAAAGTGTAACATACACGTTCAGTTATCGTGTTTTGTAGTTTACAAATAAATAATATTATGAAATATTATATGATATTGAGCATTGAGTTCTAACAGATAGTTTTTACTAGAAATGAAGTAAAACTATGTTTAGAATCACTCGGAAAATATTGGAAGTCTTATGAGATTCCAATCAAATGTCAAATATTGAAATTTAACGAAAATATAAAATATGAAATAAGTAAAATTTTATTATTGAAAGTTGTAGATAATTTCGTTAGAAACATTTAGGCGAAAACCTCATCAAAATCCGAGTTATAACGAGGAAGTTATGACCAATCGAAGATCCGCGACAAAAACCGGCAAACACTATTTAGCGTAAAAGGTGAGTTTTCGATAAACTATTTTTTAGCTTTAGTGATCTAAATGAAAGTCGTAGTATTCGTTAAACCGATAATTTTCATAAAAAGAACGTCCAAATCTGACTTCGTATGAGGAAGTTATGATTTTTCTAAGTTTCGGAATAGCAGTAGACAGCTAAAAACTTGAAATAAAGATCGAGTGATTTTTTGTCACACCCCCGAAAACAGACGGCGGAAACGTCCGGGGGCTCGCATGACTTAAATTGAATACCATCACAATGAATATACATGAATCATAACATAAACATCACCATGCATCAATACATTACAACTGATATTGTTTACATCCAGTACATTGTTTTAAATATTACACATTATAACACAAAATGTTTCAGAGTTTTCAAAACAAAACATCCTAACATACTTGGTATTACCCTTCCGCTTACCTATTACATGAGAATACAAGTTATTTTGGAAAACGTCAACATATGGAATGTTGGTGAGTTCATAAGCAAAGTTGTGATAAAAATGATTTGTATAGTTTGTAAAACCCAGAAAATCCGATATTTTCTGAAAGACAATAGTTTATCAAAGTGTGAAGATCCATAAGTTGATGCATGAATGATTTCAAAGCATATATATAAAAAGGGTGTTTTGTATTATAGTTATAGAAATTCCGAGCGAGTAGTATTGATTCCCCCGGAAAACCCGATGTTTTCCGATGTCGAAAGATATACGTGATTACTAATTGTTATACCGCCACAACGAATGGCTCTTGATTACTCATCCTTGAATACTCAGATGGTGTTGGATAAACCTAGTGAGTCGTTGTAACGATGTCCGGTGAAGACAAGTTATAACAGCCAACTACGAACGTCCCATAGAGGTGTCGTCCGTTGTTACTCACTTAATCCAAACCACCTTGATTACTGTTGAATAACGTCCTAATTCAGTCTACTTTGATTACTCATAAGCCTTAGCGAACGAAGAGAAGAGGAGTACGAAGTCCTGCTACTATCGTAAGTACCTTAGGCTGTCGGGGATGCGAAGGACACGTGGGCCCAACTCGCATTTGATTACTTTGACCTTACTAGCAATACTAATGGACCACTAGGGCCCAATAGCACATAAAAGCCATTGAAAGTCCTTTTATATGGAATTGGGCCATAGGAGTCCCAATAACATATAAGCGTTATCCCTTTGGGCCCAAAGATCATGTTAATGGACTTGCAAGGTCCAACAAGCATGATTTGAAACTCTCAAGCCCAAAGTTTGAAGGTTTACTCGTCTAGGTATTGCATATCTACTGGAGGGTTTGATTGAACGATCGTAGTTTTTGTATCGATTCGAGACCGATCGATTTGTTTATAACGATTTTTGGAGTTAAACGTGTATTCATCTTTCAATTTTTCGTAAGTTGTGGTTTTGTATTTTGACTCAATGAAATAATTTGCTTAAAATAGTGGTTTGACCTTTTCAACACCTTTCTTTTTATGAAAATAACAGTTTTAGTCCTTTATATAAAAAGAAAAGACATTTTTAGCCCTTAAAACATTTTCTTGACACTTTTGCATCATAGATTTGTTGAATTGATAGTTTTAACTCAAAACTTATTTTTGTTAACAGTTTCAGCCCTTTCAGAATAGTATTTTCCGATTAAAACCCAACTTTTCGCAATTTTTACAGTTTTGGCCCAAAATCCAAAAACTTTACATTTTTTATCCTTTTTGGAAATGAAAGGCATTTTTGACCCTTGAAATAGTTTTGTTACACTTTTTATCCCCTGTTTTGAAGAAATTTTCATTTCAGCCCCTTTAATTGTCATTTTTCGCAATTTTGGGCTTACTAGGCCGAAAAGCCCAAGATTAGCCCATTAAGCTAAAAATTTACATTTCAAGTCCTTTGAAAATTATAATATACATAAAAACAATTATTGAAACTGTTTTGACTCTTTGGCCTTTAAGAAACCGTGGATTGGCAACCTTGTACCCAAATTTTGTATATTTGACAATTTAAGCCCAAAAATGGGTTTTATGTTGAAATATGTTTATCATAATCTTATAAGTTATTATTCTTGACTTGTTTAGTGTAAAATAACTTAGATCATGTTTGTTTCCTTTCTCATGTCATAGATCTCGAGTTATCATCCCTTTTTGGTTACATGTTCATCACAAAAACACATAAAATCATACATACATGCATAAAATCACACATAGCATACACATACACATAGATCTACACATTTTTCTTGTATTCTCCCCCATAAAACATATAAAAACCAAAAAGAGAGGGGTATGAAGCTCACCTTGAGTTGTGGTTTCGGTTTTTGAAGGAAGAGATGAAGAAAATTCGATCATAGCAAGTCTTCTTGGAAGATTTTTGACTTAGATGTGTTCTAAGGGACAAGATCACGAATTTTGTATGAGATAAGGGAGATTGTTGATGAAATGAAGAAGATATGTTATGAATCAAAGAAATAACTTACCAAGGATGTGAACTACTTGATGAAAATCCTTAGACTTCAAGCCAAATTTTCGAGATCTTCAAAGGAGAAGAGGATGATCTTGAGAGTGATTTTAGGGAGAATTTTTGGTGAGGTGTGTGTGTTTGTGTTGGTTTCGGCCGAGAGAAAAAGAGAGAGGAGAGGAGAGAGACCTTTGATGAGATGTTTGCTTAGAAACATGAGTTGCATGCATGGAGAACCAAGAGATAATGGTGAGGTGGCAATGGAAAGTCAACCATTTCTCTTTTGGGTTGTTGGGCCGAGAAAAGGAGAGGGAGAAAAGAAGATTTGGGCCCTTTAATGCTTAAGCCCAAATTATAATCCCATTAGGTGATTTTCGGCCCAATTAAATCAAAGAATGCTTTTTATGACTCATTAGGGCTATTTAAATTTGTTGTGACCTAATGAGGCCCATTAAAGTTAACCTAGTTTATTTTAGGCTTATAAAGCCCAAAATATTAAGTTTCAAGCATATGGGTCCAATTAGGGCCCCTTTGAGAGTTCTATGTTCAAGATAGTTAAATTGGAAGCTTATTGGTCCATTAGGCCCGATAAGGAAATCCTAGTCCAAAATGGACTTAAACCGGGATTTCAAGGGTTTCCAATTCTTTGTTGACTATTTGTAGTGCTTGAATGAAGTATTTGATGAAAGTTTTGTTGTTATTGAATAAGCATCATACATGTTTTCACATTGTTGGTTCATAATTGATATAATTGTTGTAGTTACAAAGCATCAAAATTCCTAGTTGTGACATTTTTAGCCGACGCAACCTAAACAAGAATCGAAGGTCTCGTCAATAGTAGTACAACGGTAAAAAGACAGACGAAAACGGACATCGGATGAAGAAGTTATGAATTTTTAACGGATTTTTTCTGTCCCGGTCTGTTAAAAATAATAATATTAAAAATAAATTCAAAATTAGCCAACGGAGTCTAAACGAAAGTTGTAAAGTATAATCTCGCCTACGCGTGCATATAAAGAACGTCAGAAATGGAGCTCGTATGCGAAAGTTATGAATTTTTAAAGATTTGGGCACAAAATCTGAGGAATTTCGCATGCGTGTCTCGGTCTCGGCCTCGCATGCTGCCCCGTGTCCGATGCCGATGAGTCATCCGAAGGGAGGTCCAACCGAAGCTCACCGCGTGTCGCACCCGTGGCTTGTCCGAAGCGAGCCACCTCGCCTTCGAGATCCGACGTGTGTCCCTTCCCCCTCGCCTGCGAACCGACGTGTGTTCCCTCCTCCCCCTTCGGTCCGAGCCCTCGCACCTATATAAGAGGGTGCGAACAAGCCCGGTTTTAAGGGGGGGGGGGGAAGAGGTGCAGCCGCACAGGGCCCCGAAAAAAATAGGGCCCGAGTTTAATTAAATTATATATTTAATAATTAAATATATATTATTTTATTCAAGTTTTTGCATAAATCATGTGTAGCTCAATTGGCATAAGCACATCCGCATCCTCTTCTTTTCGAACAAGCCTATGGTTCGATTCATGTCCGCATCAATTTACATTTTTGACCCTTATTTTATACTATATAATTCATAATCAACCCTTCCTTTAACAAATAAGTTTTCAAAAGTTACACAATTAACCCTTGAACTTTTTATAAATTTTCATATGTTCCTTTTTAATTAATTTGTTTACTTTTAAGTTTTCCGTAACGACAATTCACCGTCTTAAGTTTGTTTATCTTATATATTAAAAAATTATATTTAGGGCCTCATTTTTCTTCTTAGCACAGGGCCCTTAAAATCTCTGAGCCGACCCTGGGTGCGAACCCTCCCGGTTAATGTTACCACATTTCACACTTTTTCACCCCTAAACCTTTATTTTTTCTATTTCAACATCCCCCGAAGCCCCCGGATCATACCTAACACCTGAAAAACGTCCCGAAGTGCCTGAAGACTCCGAGAAATTTATCTTTTCGGTTTGAAGCTCAACCCTCGCAAGGCCCGATTTTCAATAAAAACTCTCGGTTTTCAATAAAGCACCTGGTTTTCATCGAAGAAAATTATTTATAGGAACGAAGTGCTGCCCAAATTATTATTTTAACATCCGGTTATTTCACGGTGAGTTCAAATTATAGGAACAATTGTATGTTATGTGTTATATGTTCAATATGCTTTCACGTGTTTTTATGAAAATGTGCTATACCTTTGACTTGAAGTGAATGACTAAGCATCACTTGGGTACTGGTATGTAGCCTTTGACCATGAAGTGTATGAGTAAGCATCACTTTGGCACTGGCAGAATGCTGGATAGGGCTGAAAGCCTGTAAATTCTAGCAAAATGTTAATTCAGAAATCGTGTATTTTTTGTGCCACTTGGGCTAAAGTCTTATTGATGTATATCAAGTTGAAATTGTTGTATCTCATTGATTGTAAATCTTTGAATCAGATTATTTGTTGATATGGAAAGCATGACATATGATACTCATCTGCCTTTGTTGTTCTTTGTTCATCTTTGCTTTTGTCATATTGGTATATATATGACATAACGTTATATTGCATCTATTTTTGAACTCACTAAGTGTCACCGCTTATCCCTCTCAGTGTTTAACTATTGCAGGTAATAAGGATCCAGTATAGACATATACTGTTGGAAGATTTAGAATAGTTAATAATATTACTTTTGTTTTCAGTGATCGTGTATGTATAAAATTATAATTTCCTGGGTAGTTATGTAATATACTAAAACTTAGTCGGTTTGTATCCAGTCTTTTGTAATTAAACTATCAATGTAAAATATTGTTTATAAATATGCATTTAGCATGTTTTTGCAGTAATAATATTGTAAAGTTTAGAAAGGGGTTCTTTCAAAAAAGAGTCAAATCCCTCATCCAAACATAACACCCGGAGATTGGTAAGTATGGAAAAGTCTCTTGCCTTAACAAGACATGCTCTTTTTTTTCAACTATGAAGTCCCCAGAAGTGAGTTCGATGATCTCTTCCATGTTTTTATTGTTTTTCGTATCATTGGCTGAACCTCAGACCACTTTAGCATAAGATTTTACCCTGACATCGCGATGCACTGCTGTGGAGAAGTCAGTGGTTTGAGAAATACGAGCATTATTTTCTAAGGAACGAGGGAGGGATGCAAACAATTTATATGATCCAAACCAGACTTCACGAAGTTAACTAATCATGGAGTCACGATTAATAACTCTTGAAAACCTAATGAAACCAAATCGTTTCCCCGATTTTGAAAGCTTTTTAGCAATAAACACACCAACTATGTTACCTAGACGATTACACGCTCGACCACATACCCTCTGAATGTCTCCAGTTTGAACAGAATCCGGAACATTGGTGATAAAAAGAGAGGTTATATCTGAACTTACGTGACTTTTTTTTGAAGCGTGGCTGATGCGATGAACCCTATGGTTACCATGCACGTTCCTGTTTCTATGACTAACTGTCGTCCAAGAGTTGTCCCCCATTGTGATGAAGACGTGAAATCACCGGCGTTTGATCTCGCCGGTGACTGATTGAGGATCGGAGGGTTTGGTGGGGACCGAAATCGCCAGAGTATTTCGAAATTATGTTTTTTTTAAACTTAATTAATAGAATCACAATGATCTCGTCCAGTTTTGTAAACTCGACTGCAACGACTTTGTCTGGAAACTTGACGACGACTTCCTCAACAAACCCTAGCTCGACGTCGCCTTCTTTTCTCTTCGTCTCCGTTAAATTTTAATGCCGCCAGCCAACCTTTCCTTGTTGACTTTACCCGTCGCCGTTAGAAAACCCTAATCGACCGGTGGTGATGGTAGTTACAAAATCTGGGCAATGAAGAAGACGGAGGGACGTCTGTAATGGATGACAACGCCATACTCTTCACTGTCGCAAATTTGGAACGACATTATCGTCGTTGTCGTGAATCTGGAAGCCTTCTGTGAGATCTCCTACAACTCCGTCGTCGCTGCCCCTTTGTATTTGACGACGCTAGGGTTGGGGTTTCTAACGACGTGGTGATCATTGTCTTCTTTACGCGTTCGCCATGGAAAGAAGTGGATGACAGTTAGGACGAGTATAGTTCAATCAGTTTTCAGATCCGGAAACTACGGTGGCTCTGAGGAGTTGTTTTCATATCCGGTTGTCCGGTGATGATGGTGTTGTAAAGAAGAAGGACAACGAGGGTGACGGTGGCACTGGAAAGACGACGGCGACAACGATTGTCCAATGATAACGACAACGACGATGGTGCGACTGTGATGGTGGGCCGGTAGACGGTAGCCGATAGACGACAGCAGTGAGCCGATGTTGGAGGTTGTTGTCCCTATAAAATGAAGAGAAATAAAGATATAGTGTTTATATATGTGGATGGGATACGGTTATTAGGGTGAAGTTATAGTTTCTGTTTTTTTTTTAAATTTTTAATAAGAAAAATCAAAATCAATAAAAGAAATAATAAGGAAAATTTGTTATTTTTAATATGCTAAACAAAATTTTGAACCAAAATCAAAACAAAATCAAAGTTTTGCACCGATGGTGCTATTATAAAGTTTTTGGACAAAAATGACAATTTTGATATACAATAAGGACCAATTTTAAAGTTTTGTATAAAAATAAAAATGAAAAGAAAGTACACCCTTCGTTTAAGTCACGAAACACAATGTTCGCAATTTTCTCTCTAAGAAGTATATGAAAATTTGGATCCTAATACTCTATTTCGTATGTTTTGATAGTTCATAATTATTTCTGTAAGTTATACCATTGATTACTTGGTTTTTTTTAGACATGCTTGTAGATTTTGCGATATTTATTTACTCCATAATTTATTATTTATTCTTTTTATTACACAATCTAATTAAATAATACCTATTTAAAAAAATCGCGATATGATGCTTCTTACGGCAGGTGTGAATATGGGGTGTGGATATGGGTTGTAATCCATCAATCCATCATTATAAACTGTCTGCACCAATTCTGTCTAATTTGATTTTTTTAGCATTGCGTGATTCATTCAAACACGTATTTTCTTGAAATAATATTATTCCATTTTCACATGTCTCATCTTACTATTTTCACTTTTGCAATAACGTAATCCATCCAAACAAGTACTTTTCTTGAATATATTCATTTCAGTTTTCACATGTTTCGTTTTATTATATCATTTTGCAATCTCATGCAAAGTTCACGATATTTAAAGTAATAGTGTTCTTTTATGAATAATAACAAAACTACAAAAGGTGCCTGTAGATGAAAAGCAATATTTCCCCTTTGAGAAAAGGTAAATTAATATACGGTACAATCTAGATTACATAAGCACCGTCAATATTATAGTGGCCATTATGTAAAACTAGGTTAATATTCGTGTAACTTGACATTTTTTTTTGTTAACTTTTTTTTACTTCTTAATCACCGATTAAAACATCTAAGTCATCATCGTACAACGAATGAGAAGACAAACGAACAACAAATTGCGCAGAGCTGGTCCTGAGGATTCAAATGTCGGGACGATGTGAAAAAAAAGGCCTTTAAGCATTAAGGTGTAACGAATTAAATTACATAAACTATTTTTTTTTAAAACGTTGATAAACTTTATAGCAATAAACATATCAAAATCTTAGTATTTTAATGAGTAATTCAAAATTTGAGACAATATAGAACCAGGGGTATTTTGGGAAAATATTCCAATTTTAAGTTTTTGAGTTAGTTTAGGATTCCAACTAGTAATTTTCCAGAAAACTTTTTTCTCCCCTGTTCCGTTTCTGTCCTGTTAATCTTTTTTTTTCAGCACAGTTAAGTTGTGTTTAATTCTTTCAGAATCAAGAGAATTGATTCTCAAGTTTTTTGTCCTGTTAAGCCCTATTTAGATTTCCTTCTTTGGTTGTGACATTCTATTAGAATCAAATGATTCCATTCCAACAATAACAACATTCATTCATGAATCATGATTCAACATTCAAGATTTCAAGTATTCAAGAATCAAAATTTCAAGGAAAATTGTTAAACTCATAATGATAAAACATTAAAACTAATAAAACTAAATCTAATAAAATTGTGAATTTGTGATAATGATAATTGTCTAAAACTCTAATTAATAAATTGTAAAACTAATTATGTAATTCATAAATCTGATCATAATCGTTTATTCGTTTACCTGATTCTGTGATTCAAAGCAATTGACTGATTGAGTCATCAATTGCTGAATTGTTGACCTTGAATGTTGCTATCGCTGTTTTCCTGCTTCGCTTCCTGAGTTGTTGACTTGTTGTCGATGTGATGTTCAATTCCTCATGCCGTCTTGTGCCTACGTGACCTAATACTTGACTTTTCTGCATTGACTTTGGGCCTGGCCAAAACTGAATATAGTATAGTATTAAAAAAAATTGGGCCCCTAAAAAATAAAGGCCCTGTGCATCACCACCGGGCCTGAAGTTGCGCCGCTAAGCGTTTTTATATAGTAAAGTCAATTCTTTTGAAGACTACATCCATAAATCTAGGAGATATAACATTGCTATACATGATCCGTTGTACTCTACTAAGAAACTTCACCGTATCCGACACAAGTAAACCAAACGCATCAAATGCAAAAGGTATGAATATGTGTTGATTTTCCACACACGATTTCTCATGTTTGGTAACCTTGCATTATGCAGCTTTTAATGCAACCTGTACCGCCCTAAAACCCCCGGCCATCAAGCCTACGAGAGAGGATGTAGGAAAAATATAGGGTTTGTGGTGGAGATCTGGATACCAACTTGGATCGTGAGAACACTTTCTGAACTGATATTTCTACCCTATGCCTGGGTTACAAGAAATTCAGCCTAGGATAATCCAAGTTGACACTTACGATTCTAGGCAAAGAAATTGTAAGCCAATTTGCTAGAGAGATTCTGTGAGAGTTTAATGAAAACGAGAGCTAAAATTTGTCACCCTCTTCTGAGAAGGAAGAGTCGTTTATATATTAAACGAGATTAGGGTTTTATTAGGGTTGGGTCGTCATTAGTTGCTTTGGAAGCAAGTCAGGATAATCCGGATTTAATGAGGATTTAGGGTTACCAAAACTAACGAGTTTCGTTAGTTTTACCATAATCACCCTCAAGAAATTGAATTTTCCACTATGTTCCCATACGAGGATTTAGGGACCCCAGCCAGGGGCTCTGCCCCTTGGACCCCGCTAGGGGCGCTGCCCCTTTGGAAACCTCGGACCCAGGGGCGCTGCCCCCGGACCCCCGACTAGTCATCGAACCGGCTTCTAATTCTAGTGTAACCCTTGAACAAACATAACCTTATCAAACAAACCAAACTAGTACATAATGAAAATATCGAAACGATTGAATTTCCACTTAATATCATACATTTGCAAATACTCGAGAATCAGGGTGTTCTAAGAATTGAACCCATCAACCCATTTGAATACCAGAAAGTACAATACATACTAGTTTATTGAATTTCTAGCAAAATACAACTTGACACTATTATAAAGTCGAGTGTCCCAATCCTCTCATGATCGTATCAAGGTCAAGTCCACAACCTCTTGAAATGCGGCTACACTTCACAATCACGTAGGTAACTCCTTTCCATGTATCTGCACATACACTTATGAAAGGAATTATTAAGAAATTAAACTTCAACCTGGATAACTTGCAGAACCGAACACATACCTGGGATGAATACTTCTTGTGTTCCAATCTATAAGTATGAGCTTTCCACATTGAATTCAACTCCTAACATTATATTTGGAGGGAATTGGGTGTCTCATCATTACAGAATTAAATGGACTTTAATCTCATCCCGATTACAGACTTGTGCACTAAGTCTCTTGTCAGACCTTTAGTCAAGTGATCTGCCAAATTTTGTTGCGCACAAACTCAAATGAAATCACACCATTCATGATTAGTTCTCTAATAATACTATGTCTAACACCTAGGTGTCTAGACTTGCCATTATAAACCTAGCTATATGCCTTAGCCAAAGTGGGAGCACTATCACAAAGGATAGAAATAGGTGCTATCGGTTTAGACCACAAAGGAATCTCATAGACTAAATTCCTTAGCCACTCTGCTTCTTTACCAGCAGCTGCTAATGCAACAAACTCAGATTCCATTGTCGAGTTTGTAATGCAAGATTGCTTCTTAGAAGCCCAAGAAATGGCACCTCCCCAAGCAAGAATACCCAACCAGAAGTTGAGGAATGGTCCTCCATGTTGGTTATCCAACTTGCATCTGAATGACCTTATAAACCGAAGGACTTCCCAAATAACTCAAGCCATAATCCATGGTTCCCTTGAGATACTTGAACACTCTATTGACTGCTTGTCAATGTTGAGTACTAGGATTACTAGTATATCTGCTCAACTTACCCACATCAAAAGCAATATCAGGTCTGGTACTTGTCATGGCATACATCAAGCTACCAATAGCCTTAGAGTATTCCAATTGTGAAATGGGAACACCATTATTTGGAATTAATTTCACACTTGGATCCATAGGAGTACTCACAGGAGAACAATCGGTAAAATTAAACCGCTTGAGAATTTTCTCAATATAATGACTTTGAGTCATTACCAATCCTTTGTTCATCCTCTTAATTCCTATTCCAAGAATTACATCATCCTCTCCTAAATCTTTCATGGAAAACTTAGATGATAACAATTTCTTTGTTTCACTCCAGCTCTAGTAGCATCATCAAATCTACTATAAACACATTTGCCACATTGGTTTGTCTTGAAACCAAAAGACAAAATCACTTCATCAAACTTTTGATGCCATTGTTTAGGCGCTTGTTTCAGCCCATACAAAGATTTGACAAGTTTACAAACCATATGCTCTTTACCGGGTATAATGAAACCCTCTGGTTGTTTCTTGTAAACTTCCTCGTCAAGATCACCATTTAAAAAGGCTGTTTTTACATCCATTTGGTGAATAACCAGATTGTGGATACTTGCCAAGGCAACCAACAATCTAATAGTAGAAATACGTGCAACTGGAGCATACGTATCAAAATAGTCAATACCGAGTTTTTGTCTAAAACCTTGAATGACTAACCGGGCTTTGAATTTGTCAATAGTCCCATTAACATTCATTTTCTTTTTGAAAATCCATTTGCAACCAAGAGGTTTAGAACCCGGAGGCAAATCAGACAACACCCATGTGTTGTTCTCAAGAATTACTGACATTTCATCATCAATTGTTTCCTTCCAAAAGGCACTATCATGAGACTCCATGGCCTATTGATATGTCTTATGATCATCTTCAATACTATAACAATAAGAGTATTCAAGATTAATTTCATCCCTTGAACCTTCCACTAAATATAGTTGGAAGTCGGATCTGAAATTTTTCGCAATTTGGCCTCTTTTGCTTCTACGAAGCTCTTGTGGTTCTTGCACGATACCACCATCTTGACTTTCTGAATTTTACTATTTATTAGCACCAAAAGTCAGATCCTTAGGCCTTTGAATCGATGAAAACCACATCTCATCAAAAATTGCATCCCGTGATTCGATAACAGTGTTAATTGAAACCGAATCATTAGGTTCTATTACATAAAACCTATATTCCTTGGAATGTTCAACATATCCAATGAATATGCAATCAATTCCACGTTCTCCCAAATTTTTCTTTTTGGGCTCGGTGAGTTTTACAACTGCCCGACATCCCCAAACCCGAAAATAACTGAAATTCAACTTTTTCTTGAACCAAAGTTCATATGGGACTGTTTTGTTCCTTTTATTTGAAACCCTATATACTCAGCGGGACCCCAGCCAGGGGCTCTGCCCCTTGGACCCCGATAGGGGTGCTGCCCCTAGACCCCGCCAAACGGGCGCTGCCCCTTTGGAAACCCCGGACCCAGGGGCACTGTGTGACAACCCGAACCATTTTCAGTCAACGAAAGTCAAATCCGTTAAATAAAAATTTTGAATATTATTTATTTTGTTAAACTTGCAAGGGTTGAGGACAACTTAGAGTATATGAACCTAATATATATGTTTCGGGACTAAAATCAAGTTTTTCATTAAAAATCAGCTAAGTCTCGTGCATTCCGGAGTTTACGGCCGCAAACGGTTCACGGCCGTAAACCGTTCACGGCCGGGTGGACCCCACCACCGACCATGAACCCAGGCTATATATATGTGTTCCTACCCTCATTTATACTTTTCTGGCCGAAAACCTACTTTCTCTCTCTAAAATCATCAACCGAAAACTCAAGTTTTCTCTTCATCTATCCCCCAATTCACCTTGGAACTCGTTTTGGAGCATCAAACATTCATCCTTTCATCAAATCAAGCATTCCTTGATCTTGAGTTCACGGCCGTGAACCCTTCAAATCTTCAAATCTTCAAGGGCCAAAATCAGTTCACGACCGTAAACCATTCAAAGACCGTAAACCCTTGAAAGGCAGGGAACCGTTCACGGCCGAGAACAGTTCACGGGCGAGAACAGTTCACAGCCGAAAACCCTTCACGACCGCAATCAACCTTACATCATGAATCTTGGCTGCAAACCCACTTTTTCCACTTCGATCGAGTCTCGGTAACATTCCTTAACCAAAAGCAAGTGTTTTTCTAAACACTTTATCTAATGGATTCGCTAATTTAAATACAAATATGTGTTTAATTATTATTATGATTCCGTTAACTTCGCGTACAACAACTCGAGGGTCCTCATTTCCAGTCTCGTTGTCCGGCACATACACGCATCCAACTGTCAGTTCATACCCCTACGCTTTTACTATTTTAACGTTTTCAGGGGGAATACAAGTCAAATACAAATAGTTTTTGTGAACTTTATACACAGAATTTCATCAGGATTAAAACTTATGCAATTGATACAACCAAAAGATCAACATATTTTATAAAGTATTTAGATATTTTATCTCTTTTGTAACATGTTGAGCATAAGGGAAGTTTTCAACTCACAACTATAATTGCATAGTTTTCAGAACAATACACGAACCAAGTACTTAAACACACATGCAAACTATAATAGGTATAGTTTGGGATTTCAATACACCGTTTTACCATCTTAGAATTATACATTAACAATAATTTAAACTATGACAAATATAGTTTATGGTATACATTACTTTCTGAACAGAAGAGTACCATACTAAATAATTATTTAAGTATAATTATTATTATTACTCTGTAAGGTATACATACGATTTCAAGTACAAGATAACGATACAAAACTACACGTAAACTAGTTAATACAGGGTTGTAAGACATCACTTCAATTGTACCCTTCAGGGTGCGGGTTAAATCCTATCATAGTATAACCAGAGTCTCCTGGAGGGAGAGCGTGAGATTTGTGAATATATCTATGCGGGATTGACTATCCCACACCTGAACTGCTAGCTACAGTTAGGCAGGCATGCCTGGGGTGACAAATGTCATATCGTCCGACGCCTGAAGAACGTCGTAGGGGTCACTAGGTCATATCAAGCATGGTTATACGAACTCACAACAGTATAAACTAACCATTTGTTTACGAGATTCATTCCTTCAGTTAGTTTTATTTTCATTAATAGAGCTAACATACATTACAACTGGAGAATTTCAGGAAATTCGAATACATGGTTTTACTTTAAATAATAAAACTGCTATACATACTGGTGGTAGTCAGGTTTTTTCATACAGAACGTTCTATACAAAGGTTTTCATAGAACTCACCATACAATACAATTAGTAGTAATCAAGTATACAAACCAACATTTTTCATATACTACAACAGGATATAGTAACGAACATTCATTGTTAATTCTATAATTCCTTAGTTTATGCACCCGGGTTATGTATGAAGAATATCTGATAGACTGTGGAATGTGTGGTTTCCGCTTCATTTCATGTTCCTTGTTTGGTTGTGGGCTTAGGGCAGATCCACATAATCAACTGTCTGTTCGATATTGGTTTATACATAAATAATATGAACTAAGTGGTCATAGAAAGAACTGGTATTATTATACTTTTATTAAAGAAAATATTGGATTTTCTTGGAAACATACAAACATTTTCACAGATTCATCAATAGGTTTTCATTACAAAAACATTGCTTATGAACTCACCAGCTTTAATGCTGATACTCTTTTCAAAACCGCTTGTATTCTCAGGAAATCAGTAGACAGGTACTCCCGCAGGCTTTTGAGAAGACGGAGCGTATAGAGTCACATCTTTTATACTTTTGGATATATATACTTTTGTTGTATACAAACTATGTATCAAACAGATGTAAATATTTTACTTATTCAATGTAATGGTTGTGTTTACTTTGATTACTATGATGCAATTGTTGTGATATTATACATGACGTCCTCCACCCCTGAACGTTTCTGCCGTTTCGGTTTGGGGTGTGACACACTGCCCCCGGACCCCCGACTAGTCGTCGAACCGGCTTCTAATTCGATCTTATACATGCCTGCACTCCGTACAACCTCGTACATATATTAGAGTACAAATTATGAAGCCCTTTAGCTCACATGTTAGTTCCAGTTACTTAAAATGACATGGTGACACTAAAATCACCAACAGAGGATACTCCTGTAAGGTCCACACATGCGTGTTTCCCTCCAACCCATCCAAAAATCAAAACATCAGTCGGTCTAAGGGTTGACCTTCCTTCTGTCGGGTCATGGAAATTCACAGGAGCCTCTTTCTTGGTGGAAACCCCGTCATGCTTAAATATGTCGACCAAAACATCCCTAACCATATTGTGCCTGTATTTGAACCCCGAAAGTTCTTTGCAATGAACTGCATGCTCTCCAAAAGAGTCCAAACAAGTCTTGCGGCACACCAGACATATCTCGTCGGCTGGGAATATTGGAATCATGAGTCGATATTTGAGGATGATATGATACTCCACAGGAGACATATGTTGGCCAAGCTCGTCTATAGGAATAGCTAGAAGAAAATTTTGAGCATGTGGTGCACGTAAATACTGGAAAACTGCTTTCTGCCGAGCCGTCATGTTGAAATGCACTTCCATATCCTGGAAAATTTTACTAAAAAGGGCACCCGCCAGTGTATTCTGTGATTTAGGGGGGGGGGGGCGGTGTCCTTAGTAGTAAAACTGCTAAGGTTAATGTCCGAAATCTTGTTACGAATATAAGCTTATAAGGCACAAAGCATAATCAAAATCCATACCATAAATGTCGTTATCCCGTAAGATGTGGTCTTGCAATACCCAAGATTGGGCCCTTGAGGAAACAAAAACATATTAGGTAGCCTCTACTGCCGAGTATAAACCTAAACCACCAAACCGAATGGGTAGGGAAGCAAGTCGCCACTGTATGTCACCAAAGAAAAGGCGACCACAAACCACAATGTCCTCAATCGCCACGTGCAACCTATTATCAAAGAACAATGTCGCCTCCTCCATGTAAACAGGTTGGCACGTCCTTAATTAGCCCAAAAAAAAGTTTAGCAATACCAATACAAGACCAAAGTAGAAGGAGCTCACTCTGCGGGTCAGAAAATTATGGAAGAAGACGCATCAAATTCACAGCGTTTTCAGCTCTCTTTATGGTTAAGCTGCTAATGAAACTATCATCTCTACTAACAGCTCCCCCGGGAAGTTTGACCCTCAATGGTGGCCTTCTGATGCCAACCGGGAATAGCCCCTCATGTAACTTCCTACCATCACACGAGGGCCAAAAGAACTCAGTTTTTTTGATATTCAACTGAAGGCCCAATTTTGGGCCAATAACCTTAATAATGTCTAACGCTTTGGCCACCTCCTCAGAATCTCCAATAAGTGTGTCATCATCAAGATACCAAGCATGGAGAAGAAGCTTGCAATTGTCTTTAATATTATGCAAGAGCGGGTGCAACACAAGGGCAATGAGAAGTGGTCCCAAGGGGACTCCTTACTGAACTCCAGTAGTAGACCAAATATGCGTGTCTCCTAGATACAACCTTACTGCTTGACCGTATAGGAATTCTCACCACAAGGATATAGAACGACACCTCAATCTGGCATCATAAAGTAATATGGATCTATCAACAAGGTTAAATGCATTGGAGAAGTCTACGGTAAGCATGGAAAGAGACCCGTCATTGTGACACTCACTCAACACCCTGCTGGCGCTATGTAATACGGCTTCAGCGCCACCCGAAATCCCGACCCCAAACTGAAAATCATTAATTTACTATAAAAAATAAACAATAAAATTCAAATATATGTATATAAAAAAAATAAACAATAAAATTTAAATATATGTATATAAATAAAAACTAATAAATCAAAAAAACAAATAATATTTAGATTGTAAATTGATACTTTAATGAGAGATACGACTATCAAATTTTGCGTTCCTAATTTCATGTTGATATTTTGATGAATTATCTTGATTTTATGGGATGCTCCATGGTTGTCAAAATCGCGATCCTGATCGTAGGATCTTACGATCCTACGATCCTAGGTATGAAAAACGATCTGGATCGTAAACGGATCGTATTTGGGGTAGGATCGCAGGTAGGATCGTAAGATCGTAGGATCGGGATCCGATCCGATCCTACATTTCCTTGATATATATATATATATATATATATATATATATATATATATATATATATATATATATATATATATATTGCAAATGAAATCATTTTACCATTTTATGTCTTTTACCCGTTTACCAAGTTACCGTTTATCATTTTATGTTGTGACTTATGACTAATATTTTGAAGTTTTTATAACTTTTGAACAAAAAATTGAATATTTAAAATATTTTTCATGTATTAAAATTATAAATTAAAATTATGTTTCATTTTGTAGGATCTTAGGATCCCGATCCCGATCTTACGATCCTGATCTTGCAAACCCAAAAACGATCCTATGTAGGATCCCGATCTTGACAACGTTGGGATGCTCCATATAAAAACTGTAATTTATAAAACGAATTCAAATTTGTTCCATATAACAGGTACATGTGAATCAAAGGTTTCCACAGTAAAGAAGTGAAATTGGGGGAGAAAAGCAACTTGATTTTATAGAAACTATTTGGAAGGAAATCATAATCCTTGATTTATTGGGGTTTTGTTTATGAACATATATTTATTATAATTGTTTGAATTTCAAATTTCAAACATTTTAAAGCTTGCATGATATATTAGGTAGTTCATTTTGAAAGTTTTTCGGAAGAGATATCCAACGTAACAATAAATTGACTATTTTATTAGAACAAAGAGATTTGACACGTTACATTAAAAATTAAAAATTGTGTATTTTCCTTACAATATAATTATTTTAATTTATATTTATTTTAGAAAACCATTCTATTTCTTAGCGTATTTTTTTACAAAAAAATACGATTCTTTTGTAAAAATATACGAAAATATCAAGTTTGCGCTAACTATTTATAAAAAACAAATATAAGTTGGAAAAACCTTGTAAAAAAGAAAGTCGGAGGAACTAAAACGGAACCATAATTTGAATAAAATTGAAATACATATAAATGATGAAATAATAGGGGTTAAGCTTGTAACATTTTAAAACGATAAAATTTTAGTAGAAATGAAAGATGGATAGTTAATTTGTGAATAAGGGAGAAGAGTTGAAGCACTATTCTATACCTTGGATAGTTTGTGAATATAGAAAAATAGTCTATAGATCATTTCTGTAAATCGAGTTTATAAATGTTAATCGATTTACTGATTTAGAGGCCAGTTGCCCCTTATTTTTTTTAGTTTGTGACTCACTTCAAAACAAATACTGCTACTTCCATCCTTTAGAACATACGGTGTGAGTTGTGTTGCTTCTTGTTGTGGCTGAGGTGGCAGCCATAACGCCGTTGTAACATCAAAAACACCCCCCCCCCTCTCCTTGTTGCATCTTGTTGTGGTGTTTTTTGTTGTCTCCATGACAAGAAGAAACGTGATCACCTATTGGCTGCCAAATTATCTCTCTCTATCTCTCTCCTCTTAACATGGTGTTATAACACCATGAACACCACCCGCTCATCTTGTTGTTTCTTGTTATAACACCACTTCAAGTTGCCCATACCATATGCTCTTAGTTATTCCTCTTTTCCCTCATCGTTGATATTGAATTAGAAGTTGAAACTTTTTCAACTACGTGGACTCCTATAAAAAAAGATTTTAACGAAATGCAAACATCATATATATTTCACCTATAAATAAACAAGTAGGTTTACAGATAAGGTACTCAAATTAACAACGATATGTTTCCTAATTCTAATTGGCTAATTAAATTGAGTGAAAACAATCATCGGAAGAATTTATGGTATGATATTGTCTATGGTACGCAACATTATGTTTTTGGTGGCAGCAGCTACAAAAATAAGATACGAACAAAAAAATATTACAGGTTTTCCTTCATTGTTAACAATATATATATATATATATATATATATATATATATATATATATATATATATATATATATATATATATATATATATATATATATATATATATATATATATATAGGGTGAGGTTCAATAGAGAACCATAATTAACCAAAGAACCAATGAACCAATCTTTTTTTCAACTTTTAGAACTTATTTTTTATCAAAAAAAAAAAACCTAAAAATACAGAAATTCATAACTTTTTATCATTTTTCCAATGATATCAAATTCGATTTTTTTTACGTAAAATTCACAACGTGAGTCTTTGAAAATTCACAATGTGAATCCGGATTCACACGGTGAATCTGAAAAATATTTTTCACATTCACAATGTTAATATATGAATTTAGATATTTTTAGATTTTTTTTTTCGATAAAGAATAAGCTCTAGAAATTGAAAAAAAGATTTGGTTCCTTGAAGAACCAATAATTATGGTTCTCTATTGAACTTTTCCCTATATATATATATATATATATATATATATATATATATATATATATATATATATATATATATATATACACACAGAGAGAGAGAGAGAGGAGAGTTTCAATTGAGGAAAAAAAAAAGGTTGAGAATTGGGGAATCATTCTCAACGGATAAACATGTGTTTTCCAACTAAACATGTTTCTTAAACTATGTTAATCATTACCTTAATATACACAAAAACATATTTTTTTGTTTTTTTTTTATTTTTAGAAAGCCATTTTTATCGAAAAATTATTTTAAATATATCAAAATTCATAATTTTTTATTCTCTGTAAATAGACATCCATATTGATATAGTTTAAGATCAAATAAATTTTTTTTAGAGTTTCAGCTCTTGTTATTCATAAGGGAATAAAAATCTATCAGATTTTTATTACAGTACATTCGTTATTAACTTATGAATAAAACGTATGCTTAACTTTTTTTATAGTTTAAGTATCGTTCATATATGAATATGACACGTAATAAAGTTTTCTTACTTAAAATATATTTTTTACATCATCTTTCGTCATATATTATATTTATACATGAATAAAACGTGTATTAGTTGTCGTCATATTTTATATTCATATATGAATAAAACATTTTTCAGATTTTTTTTACAGTTAATTTGTTATTCATATATGAATAACTAATATATATGATACTTAAACTGTAAAAAAAAATTAATTATACATTTTTATTCATAAGTAGATAACGAATGTACAGTAGCAAAAATCTGATGCATTCTTATTCACTTATGAATAAGAATAGCTGAAAATATAAAAAAAATAATTTTTTTATTTTATTTTAAAAGTATATCAATATGCATGTCTATTTGTAGATAATAAAAACTCATGAATTTTGGTATTTTTAAAATCATTTTTCGATAAAAATAGCTTTTTAAAAATTAAAAAAACGAAAAAAAAATTATGTTTTTGTATATATTAAGGTAATAATTAGTATAGTTTAAGGAATACACATGTGTTTTCAACAAAACATGTTTCAAAATTAGTGAGTGGCTGAGAATTATTTCCCCATTCCACTATTACAACGGAGGCTTTTGCGGCAAAATAAATGAGTGGCTGGGAATGATTCCTCATTCTCAACCTTTTTTATTTTCTCACTTGAACTTACCTATATATATATATATATATATATATATATATATATATATATATATATATATATATATATATATATATATATATATATATATATATATATATATGGGTGAGATCCGTTGAGAACTCATAGTTTCCCGAAAACCTGAAAACTAAAGGTGGAGCGTTAGATCAAAATTAACTCATTAACGACATAATCGTCATCTTACCGATCCCATTTAATGTTTAATTATTTTTGTTTTTGGAAATATTAATAAAAAGTTTTATAATTAACATAATAAATAAAATTTCGGTTTTTTTTATTAAATAATTTTCGATTTTAAAAAAAATGGAGATTTTTTTTTTCAGAAAACATGAATTTTTGTAAAAAAATGGAAAAAATATTTTTTAAAAAAAAACTGCAAATTTTTCAAAAAAAATTGCAATTTTTTAAGAAAACTGCATTTTTTTCAAAAAAATTGCAATTCAAAAAAAATCTGCATTTTTTAAAAAAACTGTATTTTTTAAAAAAAAACTGCAATTATTTTAAAAAAACTGTATTTTTAAAAAAAAAAGTGCAAATTTTTTAATAAAACAACATTTTTTTAAAAATGTAAATTTTTAAAAATCAAAAAATGAAAAAAAAACTAGAATATTTAACAAAAAACAATAATTTTTTTAACAAAAAAAAATCAATGTTTTAGGTGCATATATGCATATTTTTTTTTTCAAATACATATATGCATATTCCTTATACTATAACATTCGTAAGTAAATCATAAAAAATCACATTTTTGTTAATCAATGTATAAACATAATATTACAAATATTTTATTCGATACAAAATAAAAAATATATATAAAATAACTACAAATATTCACAGTGTTAACATTTCTTCATATCAAAATTTCCATATTTTCTTCAATTTATCATTTTTCACCTCTTCAATAGTTTCCACAAATTCTTCAAAATCTACAAGAAAATTAAAAAAAATTGATTAATGCAAGAACACTCACAAAAATACACATGTATATATCATGTAAGATTCACATGTGATTCAATGTGATTTACATGTGAATCACATGTAATTCATATGTGAATTACATGTTATTTACATGTGAATCACATGTAATTCTTATGTGATTCACTTGTGATCTATATGTGAATCACATGTAATTCATATATGAATCACTTGTGATTCATATGTAACTCATATGGTATTTACTTGTGATTTACATGTGAATTACATGCAATTTTATATGTGAATTACATGTGATTCATATGTGAATCACTTGTGAATTACATGTGAATCACTTGTGATTTATATGTGAATTACATGTGATTCATACGTGAATCACTTGTGATTTATATGTGAATCACTTGTGATTTACATGTGAATCACTTGTAATTTATATGTGATTCACTTGTGATTTATATGTGAATTGCATATGATTCAAATGTGAATCACTTGTGATTTACATGTGAATCACTTGTGATTTACATGTGAATCACATGTGATTTACATGTGATTCATATGTGAATTACATGTTATTTACATGTAAATCACATGTAATTCATATTTGATTCACTTATGATTTACATGTGAATCACATGTGATCCATATGTGAATTACATGTGATTTTTTTTCTATAACGATATGAGATTTGCTGAATTCAAAAACACAAATTCCAAAATAGAATACTAAAGAAGCAGATTGTGACTATTAGTGCACTATATAATTAGTTTATGTCCAAAAAATCATTTAAATATTAGAATGTTTGTAAAGATTCTGCATTTTTTTAGATAAAAAGATTATAATCATAATATTCATGTACCTTTTGTGCTACTAACTTTGATTGTTGTTCACTCTTGGCTCATGTACAAACCTAAAGGAGAAATAACAAGATACTTTGAATACAATGATATTTGCTTGATAATAAAATATAAATTTAGAGTAAAAACTTACCATTTTCTCAGAAGCAAAGATTAGTGCTGTAGTTTTGGGTTCTCTTATCCTCATAATAACAGCAACAAAACGTTGGATGGAGTACATACACAAAGAATAATAAGTGAATTCCTTTTAACTGGAGAAAAAACTGAAAAAGGGATCAAATTTTATAATTATATCTTCACCTGATAAAAACATTAATAAGTAAATCATCCAAAAGGAGCAACCGTTTCTCATATTAGAGCAGCTTCTTACTGATATTGGTACAGAGGAAAATAAATCAAATGCCAAACAGTTACTTGCTCTCGGCGGTTTACAGTTTCTCATTCAAAGATTTGATTATGGAAATTTGGATGAGAAGACTCGTGTAGCTGCATTGCTGTCCCGCTGTATTTAAGTACACCCTAGTTGCAGGAATCATGTGGCTAGACACATTGAGAAGCAGGGTCTGCTTGAGTTGCTTCACTGTAATGGAGTAAAATCAAGAGCAAATGTTGTGTTTCTGCTGTTTGATCTCATTTTTCTGAACATGTATTTCAGTTTCAACTTTCAAACCTCTGTGTCCTTATTCCTTCTGTTAAATCATTAACTTTTGTCCATGTTTGCGACTGAAGGAGAAAAGACTTCCAGTTTTTCTTAAATGGCTTGCACAAGGAAGGTATAGCGAGCTCAATGCACATTTTGCTACTCTTTCTTCAGAGTTGTTCACCAGAGCAAAAACCCTTGGTTGTTGTGCTCCTGTTACACCTGGACCTAATGGTATGCTTTGTTTGTTGTTCAACCTGTTTGCTTCTTTTGAGAGGATACTAAAATTAGTTGAACATATGTGCAAACTGACAAGTAGATCAACAAGATGATAAATTCACCTCAATGTATGAGGAAGTTATGGATCTTTGTGCTTCCTCTACAACAGTATCAAAACCAAATGTCTTATCCATCAACAAAATATCATTATCTATAAAGCCAACTACAGCCACCTTTAACCCTCGTTTAATCAACTAAACATAACAAATAGTTTAAATAAGACACAAGCATAAGTGTGTATCAAATTCAAATGATAAAATCATCATACTAGAGTAATCTCCCATGAACATAAGTGGAACCTGATAAATAAACATGATGAAGGGCATGAAATGAGTGTTCCTGATCCTCACTTTCACAATTTTGATTCAGATCGGCTGGAAAATTCATTTCAAGATTACCAGGTGTGGTTTGCATATTATGATGATGGCATGCCACTGTTATATGCATTGATTCATAAAATGCTCTCAAGGAAACCACTTCAGATGAAAATCAGTTGGCTCAACTTAAAAACAAATGCTGAATTTGGGAAAACAATCAATCGAAGAAACTTTACAGAAAAAATCGGATTACGAACACAGAAATACCTAGCGTTGCGTGTATGTTCAATCGCTCCTACTATCCCCAACGGTGAAGAAGAAAGCATCAGAGAAGAAAGCATCAGTGTAGTGACAGAGGCAATTGAGGATTGGATGAATAGAAGCACAGACCTTCAAAACTGAGGTTTATGGTATTTTCCTCTCTATTTCTCCCTCTCAATCGATCTCCTATCTATTTGATGAAACGATAAGCCTTACACATTTAGTGAAGGGTCGTTCAGGATCGACACAAATCTAATTTTTATTGGCTAGATGACATAATCTGTAGACGAGGTGACGACGACAGGAAGGAAGGAAACGGCGGCGAATGTGAGGTCGGATATGAGGCAAATATTGATCTCCGGTGAGGATGAGAGAATGTGAGGTGGAGATGGAGGATTTGACGTTGAAGAATTTGGAGGATCTGTAAGTCACCTTTGATCGTCCGAGGAGGTAGATGTACCAAAATATATGGAGGAAACCCTTGCAACTTGTGTATTTGAAATCGATGAAACGATTCTAGATTGAGGAAAGGAATTTTCAGAAACATGGAGATTTCCGACTTCTACAACGATATATGAGATGGATTTCTGAATTATTGCTTGATTTCTGCATTTCTAGGGAGGCGATGTTATGTGGATGGTTGAAGATGGCTGATGTAGGTGGTGATCGTTAACAGAGGTACGTGGTTGTCGTTGAGGTCAGAGGGGGAGGGAGGTTGTCATCGGAGGTGGTTCGATCTGGTTCGTTGCGAGAGATTGCAGATCTACTGTCGTGGGGATGTTAGAGATGAATAACACAATGTCGATATGCTAATTGGTGGTATTAGTTTTGGGGATTTGTAAATCTATACCTAATTTACCCTTGTTATTTTGGTTAAAACCCCATATATACCATTGAAGCTATGTTTATTTACCATATTTCCATCTTTGATCTTGACCTTTAAATTTTTTGATCTAGCGGTCCACTTTTAGTTCTCGGGTTCTCGGGAAACTATAGGTTCTCAAATGATCATTCCTCTCTCTCTCTCTCTCTCTCTATATATATATATATATATATATATATATATATATATATATATATATATATATAGGGTTAGGTTCATGTGAGACCACTATATTTTGTGAGACGGGGAGACCAAATCTTGACCACTCATCTTGAATAATCAAAGGCTGATATTAAATCAGATTAAACCATAAGGAGCATAAAGTAGGCGGTGGCATTTTTGTAAATAAATGAAACATTGGGATTAGAATAAGACACAGAGGGGCAGGAATGGAATTTTACATTCTTTTTCATTCAGCTCACAAAAAACACTCGGTATTCTTCCTAAAAACCCTAGATAAGAACACTAAAACCCATTTGATCCAAATCTCGATCATCAACATTTTCTGCTTCCTTCACAAATTTGTTTCAGATTAATCATAAAATCGGATCAAGTTCTCGTGCATCAACATTCTGGAATCAAACGAAATCGAAGCTTAGTTTTACAACAAATGGGTCATTCAGATTTTGCATCTAGAGTTAATCCAGGTGACGTATAATACTATAATTTCTTCTTGATTTTATATCTGTGAGTGATTTTGAGTTAAAATATTCTAATTTCTTCTCATTAAAACCCTAAAAATCGATTATGATTCACTATCATTTTGATTTTCAATGTTCATATTCATATTCTGATCTTGAATCGTGATTACATTTTGCTTTCATCGATTCAAAGTTCGTTCATGATTAAACTTTGTTTCCAATATCTCAAGAAAAACACGAAGAAATTGTTTCTGATTCTTATTCTAAAAACTACGATTTCATTCAACCAAATGAAAGCTCGGGTACACCAATTTGAAGATTTTTTTCTAATCGAGCATTAATCGTGGCTCGTTATGCTAAAATTGGTTATAATTCTAGCTCTGGTTTGTGTGATGATTAGTCAGAAGTAGTTGATTCTCAATCAAAGGCTTCAGATCTAGGTTTTCATACAAAAAACTTCCACTGATGACTTAAAAGATCCAGAACATGAGGAAATTACATTTATTGCAGGTATTTTAGGTTTCAATAATTGATAAATTATGTTTTATCTCCTTGTAATGTCTTAATAATATTGGATTTGCTTATTTGATGAATTATAGATTTTATTTTAGAAGTAGATTTGTTGATTAATGACATGACCTGGTACTAAATCTGTATAGTATGGGTTGATATGTTAGTATTGCAGATGTTCTTACATGATTCTGATTTGTATATGATTTTGATTTATATTAATCAATGGATTATCACTTTAATTTTTTTGATTTGGTATTTAATTGAATCTCTTGTATGTTGTAAAGCTTTAGAATGCTACTAATATTTGATGTTTGTAGTTAACTTAAGTTAGTTTGTTTCATATTCATCACAACAAAACACTAAAATGATCACAAAAATGGCTCATTCTACACAATCATATTCTGATTATATACTTGATGAATATCCACTTTGCAAAACATGAACTTTTATAATTCCACTAAAGTCTATATATTCTGGAATGTTTTTATGTGATATTCTAATTCTTTTATGAAGTATAATGTATGTTTTAGTTGAATACTATGTATATTTTGGATTGATATTTATTTTATATATTCTTGATTGTTATTATACTATATTTCAACTATTCTAATTATTATAATGTATGTTCTAGTAAAATATTCTAGATTTCATGAAATGTTATTACATGGTATCTTGTTAGTCTATGAATTGAAATGTGTGTTTTAATGTAAAATTATATATATTATGCTTGCTATTATGTGTTATTGTAAAAATTCAAAACCGTAGAAAACAGAATCGCCAAACTCAATTTTCATCTATTTCTAAATCAACACATTTGTCGTGATTATAATTTGTTTCAGATTTCATCACGATAAACACTAAACTGGTCATAGAAATGCTTCATTTTATAGATTCATATTCGGATTATACACCTGATAATTCTCCAATTCACAAAACGTGTATTGATGTTTTCTATATTTCAACTATAACCTGGTAATAAAATTATTTCGATTTACGTAGTTAGGGTTTATGATATAGTTATTTTGATTTATAAATCAACAACAATTCAAGCATTTGTATTCTACATGCTCTTGATTTATCCTTGATTTTGATTCAGATTATTCAATGATTATGATTTATGAAGCATTTTTTATGAAATTGTGTACTCTAGCTACATTTAACAATCAATTTATAACATCATATAAGTTTTTTTTCCAGATTTTTTTACAGGTCTTTGGACTATAACTTAATCTGATATGTTATTGTTATTTTGCTTATTAGTTGATATTCTAGAAAAGAGTTTAATAAGTTGATGTTTCATAAGTTGATATTCTAGGTATTCAGATGTGATTTCATATGTCAGTTCATAACTTTATTTTATTATATGATATAGTGTTTTATAACATTGAAGTCTAATTGTTTACGATTTCTTTAGAATTTATGATATAGGTTTACTGTATATAGGTTTAGCTATGAATTTTAGAATTATCTAAGATGTTATAGGTATCTGAGCTATAGTATAATCTTAGATGTTATTACTATTTTGCTGATTATTTAGATATTGAAGAAAAGTTTAATAATTTGATGTTTCATAAGTTTATATTTTAGCTATTCTAATATGATGTCATATGTTACTTCATAACTTTATTTCATTAAATGATATAGTGTTTTATAACATTGAAGTCTAACTATTTTTGAATTCTTTTACATTTATTATGTAGTTTTATTGTCAACAGGTTTAGCTATGAATTTCAGATTTTCAGAAAATTCAATACCAAAGAGTTGAGGATAAAGGATTCAAAGAAAGTTCTCAAACAAAGTAACATTATGATTTCAGTGAGGACCATATGTGAGTTATTTCAGGTATTATGTTAATTATTTATCTTCTGGTATAAATTTAGTAAAAAGGTTTTTTCAATTTTGATATTCTACGTATTCTTATTAGTATAATCTAAGTTAAAATGTTATTGCATTATTTAGTTGGAAGATGTAGCATAAATAGAGTGATATGGGTTTTGCTATCTAAATATTTTGATTTTGTCTAAACTACTTGATTTGAACATTTTCGTGAAGTAATGTGTAATATTCAGAGAGCATTTGATATACTATGTAGTTATGTGAAATATTTTAAAATTATATGTCATATTCTAATTTCAGACATTTTGATTTTGTTGGAAACAACTTTCTTTCAAACTTTTTGTTAAGTAATATGTGTTATATTATTTTAGACATCTTAATTTTGTTGAAATCACTTGTTTTGAACATTTTTGTTAAGTAATGCGTAATATATGATTTTAAACAAAATGGATTTAGTTGGAAACAACATGTTTAGAACATTTTTAAAAATTTATTGTTTATATCCTAGTTTATTGTTTTAACAAAAGTATGGTTTATTTTTTTGATGCAGATGAGATAACCAAATTACCAGATCAAGGGAAAATGAGTTTTTGATCCTAAAGAAAAGAATGTACGACAAGGTCTATAAAAATCTATACTTCATGGTGCCTCGTCAGGTAGCTCATCAACTGATCAAATACATGCCAACAAAATATGAAACAAGTATATATGCCAATATAGTTGTAATTTTAGAATATAAGATGTATAATTTTGACATTCAATTTGTGTTATGTATTTTAAAGAATAATAGATGTAATGTTATAGTTTATGTAATGTAATGTTAGTAATATTCTATGTTTTATGTTATAATAAGTATATGTATAATAGAATAATACCTAATTAAATTTAGGCTTGTTTAATACTCATTGATATGTTATTATTCTGGCTATTCTAACTATTTAACATTTAATATTGTGTTGAGGTTTAATATTCTGAAACTATGTGTACTATTCTGATATTAAAGTGTAATATTCTAATATTTTAATGTGTAAAATGAAATTATATTATGTAACATTCTAATATTATAAAATCTGACCGACTAAAGCTTCTTAACCTGGCATAGGAAGCGATGCAGTGAAATGAAGATTGTTGATCGAATTGATAAAATATTTGCAAGAATTTAATGGTTAATGAATTTGGAGTCTTTTTCTCTTTGAATATTGACTATATTTTCTATATTTTGATTAACATGTATGGTTGAATGTTTGGTAAATAATAGTTATGGTTTGAATGTTTGAAGATTGGTGAATATTTAATAAAAAAATATTGTGGTTGAACAATAGTTATGTTTTAAATGATAATACATGTAATTTTGTAGTTTATGTCGTGTAATTGTAGTAATATCTTTCACATATTAGACGAGTTTAAAATTAAAGTCTCTATGTAAAATATTACATCAGAATAATATTGTATGTTTTATGTTATAATAAGTATATATATATAATATTCTAATAGAATAATTTTATGCGTTGCTTGTTATCGTCAATTGATGTTCATGTCTTTTTTAGAATTTAAGTCACTATTCAAGATAAATTTTATAAGTAGAGTGTATGATGTTTAAAAACATTAGAATGTTGTAGTTTATGATGTATGATGTTTATAATCTAATAAAATAAAGTTACAGGTTTTTATAATCTATATGTAGAATATTTTAATAGAATAATATTTTGTGACATTCTAAGTTATATGCAAGATATTGTAATACAACAATGTCTAATTAAAATTTGGCTTTTTTAATACTCAATGATATGATATTAATCTAGTTATTCAAAATATTCAATATTTTTATAATGTGTTGTTAATATGTAATATTATGAAGTTATTTGTAATATAATGAAATTTAAGCGTAGTATTCTAAAATTATGTTGTAATGTGTACAATTAACTTACATTATGTAAGATTCTAATATTATATGAAATATTATGTAATATTTTGAATTTACAAGTTATAGTTTTATAGGAATATATAGAATAGTCTACAAAAAAAATTGATTTATAGAAAAGAAAAGTTTATAATGTTAATGTGTAATAATCTGAAAGATTGTAATATGATGTAATATTATATTATAAGATGAAATATTCTAATTCAGACCATCATTCCCTTCAAGTGTGTAGGAAACCAAATAATATGTAGGAACCTAAACTAATAAACTTTTTAAACGAGTGAGAAACATATAAGTTTATAAAATGAAATAAATACTTTTAGGATAAATATCAAACTTTTCTCCGGAAGTTGAAACGTATTCTAAAAACTTCATAGATTAAAAACCAAATTTCAACTTTGTATTATAAAAAATATATCACAAGGTTACAGTATTTACTAATATGTTGAAAATTGATAGGTAATATTATGAAATTGTATGGAATATTATGATATTAAAGTGTAATATTCTAAAGTGTGTTATAACATATAAAATGAACTTATATTACACAAGATTCTAATGTTATATTTAATATTCTGAATATACATACCATTCTAACAAAATAATTTAATTAGGTTGTCTATATTCTAGTTACAACTTAATATTCTTATAGAATAATGCTATAGGATGTTTGTATATGTAGAACATTCTAAATAGAATGTAACACTAAATGATTATACGAACATCAAATATCGAACTAGAATATAACAATATATATGTAAGAAAATTAAAATAATACATAGTTAATTTGTAAATACCAATGTAAAAGTAAAAACATAGAATATAGTGTTATCGTTTTATTCAATTACTTCAAACACATCACTTGAAAGCAAACAAAAAAAATATAAGCAAATTTACAACACCCCACTGCATTGAATGAGACACTCCAGGAAATTATTATCGAGCCACATTCTCTACAGTTCCATTCAAGTCTTACCTAAAAAGTTGTAATGATAGAAAACATGAAAGTTTTAGCTAATTTCATAACTGTATGTACCACTTTACACTCTGAAAGGGATGAAAGGGGTGTGATGGGTATTAGGATAAATATATGCTGCAATAACAATGTTTAAAGTTGCACAAATGTAGAGAACAATTTCATCAAGAAAGAAATAAAGAGAGTGCAGGGAGTAAATTAAACCAACATCCTCATTACAGATTTCGATTCTAAAGATGAACCAAGTCCTCATCATCCATCAACTTCTTAGCCACTTTAACTCTTTATGGACCAAGCACCATTGAAACCAACATGTTAATATGCTTCTTGAAGTTCTCATCATTAATTAATGGTGGCAAGATATGGATGATATGCTTCTTCCAACATATGCACTGAACATTTGCATCGATGATAGTTGTATGTCCTTCAATCACTGAAAAAAAGAAGAAGTACACCAGTCATCACTAAGTTAAGAAAAATCAGCTTGGAATTTGGGGTCAATATCATTAAATAGTAACAAAGTTTAAGGGTGGGAATGAAGGAGTGATATATCAGACTCTACATCAGACTCTTTATTCATTCAGTACTTTCATCAAACAGGTAGAGTGCATGTATAATGTAAGAGAATTGGCTCAAGAACAATAATAGTTATGTACATACCTCATTGATTTTATAGAATGAGCACAAAATAACACGAAGATACGTTGTTTTTGCTTGCTTATCTTCATTTAATATGTGCTCGAATGCACAGAAAAAACCAAAAGCTTTAAATTGATAATCGATGGCTGAAATCAAATACTTGAAATGATAATAGATTTAAGATGAAGTTAAATTGATAAAACACCTGATTTTAGAGTAAATTACAGAAATGGTCCATGTGGTTTGTTCAAATTCGCAGCTTTGGTCTAATCTTTGAAAAGTTGATAAGTCACATCCCTGTGGTTTTCAATTATTGTAGTTTTCGTCCTTTTGTCTAACTCTGTTAGAAAAAGTCCGTTAAAAACGCGTAAAATGACTAACATGCCCCTCCATCTTTCTTCCTGTGCTACAAATTGACAACCTTACCTCCATCCTTGTACTACCCTCGCCCCACCTCCATCATGAACGACTTCCCCCACCCACCATCATTATCTCATCCTCCTCTATCCCTCTCCGTCACACCATCGAAGTGAATTCTAGACGCAGATTAGTGAGGGAGAAAACAAAAGGGCCGAAGAAATCCATGTCAATGGCACTACTTGACATCTGCCTCATCCCACTACATCCATCGTCTGATGGTTGTCATCCCTTCCGACGATACCGTCTGCCGGCTGACACCATTAACACTATCTCCTGCCGCGGAAAAAATTCTCCCTAATGCCTCTGCTTTCCTTTTTTCCTTTGCATCTTGATGCTTTAAGACAGATAGAAGTTCAGTCAATTGGGAATATAGTTTTTTTTAATCTGATACAAATGGCAGGAATGAATAAATGGAGGTAGTTGTACATCAAATCGCATAAGAATGTGGTTTTTGGTATCTACTTTTCCACTTTCCCCTTCCTCCCGATCTAATTGTTGTCCTCTGTTGGTACATGAAATCTCATAAGATGTTTGGTATCTAGTTTTTTGCTTGTTTTTGTTTAACAAACCCTTTAAGAATTCATGTTTTTGGTTTATAGTTAGATTAAGTGATGTCCATAACATCCACTTCCAAAGTGTTGTGTGGATGTGGTGTTTTGATTTGATCAGATTGCTTAGACAAACAGGTTGGAGGTTGAAGATGATGGGTTTTGAGCATTCTAACACTCCTATGGTGTACATGCAACCCTATGTACCTTGGATCTATGTTTTCTCTATTATACATGCAAATATCAATTTTCCAAGGTATCATCCTAACTAGCATATTATGGAGTATATACAAATCAAAATATAGTTGAATGACATACCTTTTGTTGTAGCTTGATTCCTTGTACCTTTCAAGACCTTGTACCTTTCAAGAGCTTAGTGCCCCAAGTGTTGCACCTCAAATGGTTCACACAACACCACCAACAATTGGAATAACTTGATAGAATGATACTTCCACTCACAAATCGGCTAGCCCTCTTATCACTATCACTAGTGCCAATTTCATGAGCCTTGGGGTTTCTTATATAGTGTGGCAAAATAGTGTTACACCATGTAACTCATGACTTTCCACATTCCTCATGATCCATGGGTTTTAACCTCCATGGAGTATCCATGGGTCACCACATGGGTTTAGCCCAACATGAGGAACAATGGATCATAAGCCCACTTTATAAGAATGAATGATTTACCAAATCAATCCCCATTTATTTAATTAGTCTCTTTTGATCACAAAATTAATTCCAAACTAATTCTTGATCAATACTAATTAAATAATATTATTTCATATTAATATATTAGAACTTATAATATATTAAGAAACCATAAATATCCTCTTCTCACAAAAGTCTATCCAAATTGTTCCAATGCCATGCAACCCAAATGGACCATGCTACTCTCGGGTCAAGTACATACCAACAATAGTTATGGGCTTAGACACCTAATCCAACAGTCTACCACTTGGATAAGTCTAATAACTATTATTGCAAGCATGACTCCAACCCGACTAGCAATCGTAGCTCTTAAAAGTCGTTGTCGAACTCTGATCTAGTCAATGTCGTGTCCATTAGATAAGGGATCATATATTCCTCCATTCTGGATATCATATGGACTGAGACATGGAGTATAATCATTCTCTCTGTCCATCTGTTGTTTCCCGATTTCCGATTTATGACGACCGACTAATTGAACAAATCAAACCAGTCAGGCTTGGCCAAGCACTTAGGAGTGTCATCACTAAATCATCGAGGGGCCCACAGATATCGCTTTTATCCACATGTGGTAAAAGGAATGGATAAACTTCGAACCAAATGCTCGCTTGTACTTACTCATCAAATTACACACAATGATATGTTTTATAAAAACACAGTTACTGGTGTGTTTACATATGTCAATATGCAGCCAACTTGCAACTACAACTCACATGTCTCCGTTTGAAGAATATAAGATAATATTGTCTCATGATCACTCGTGATAAAATCCATGAAGTGATTCAAATGAGTGTGGGTTGAATCCAATACTCGAATCTTATTCCAGGAGCACTCATGAACACTGTAGCAAACTTGTGCTATGACCAAAACACACCTCTACAGACCCATTCATGACAGTCTTGCCTCAATACCTACTTCCAAAGTATGATCGACTGTGGATGGTTTGAATAATCTAGTTATTCGGGAAGTCAAAACATGCAAAGTGAAACACAAGAACAATACTAATCCTATATGGCCCTAAAACTTTTGGGCCATATTGATTACTCGTTATTCATTGTATAATGTTTCGAATAATCAACTTGATACTTGAATTAAAACCATAGTCATGTCATGCTCCAAGCATGCACACTATGTTTTTCTATGGTCCTTAGTTTGTGAAATAGATCAATTGAAAAACATTTCAATGATGCTCATTTCACAATTTCAAATCCTTATTGCAAGTGTAAGAATTCCAAATTCTTGTCACTGCTAGAAAGTGTTACATTCTAAACTATCATGCAATGATTCTTTTGTAATGTCTAGGTACCAAAAGTCATAGAGACTTGACCAATGATATTTCAAAATATTCCTTTGGAGATTGTTACAGGACAATTCCATGGAAATGAAGTCTCAAATTCAAAGTACATTCCTTTGAACATCCTTCTTGCATAAAAGTTTCTAACTTTCTCATCTATTCTTCAACTCCCAATATGGAAACATTCCATATTTGCCATACGAAAGTTCATTATTAATAGACTCCTATCTATTCATAATAATGTCAATATGGTCCTTCCATTATTATACTTCCAACTGTCCTTAAGCGACCAATCTTTGGCGAACCTTGGATTGTCCTTAACAGTTGTTTAACCACTTTAGTCAAATTCGGTTCTATTCCTTTTTCCCTCTTAATGCCCTAGGAATTTGGAAAATTAGAACACGAGAATATTATAGCATATCCAATCGACCCTTACCCGAAGCATATGGGACACGATTCATAATGTCTATCATAAAGACACGATACTTAATCAGTCTTTTGTTATAAATTTTTATATTTGACTTGTTCTCACAATTCGAATTATGAAAAGGGATGCCATAATCATAATCAAATTTTGAGAATGCAATTAACATTTCTATATATATAATTTCCTTATGTTGAACCATTCCAACATAACATTCATATATATATATATATATATATATATATATATATATATATATATGACTAAAATTGATTAAAAAACTCAATCTAAGCTTTTAGAATTGAAATGAAGTATGAATTCCTCTCCCTTAATTATAGAAAACCAACTTTTCGAACCCGACAACTTTGCAAATTTGAAACTTTGGTTTTCTATAAGTAACATTGCTAACTTGCAACACTTAACATAATAATCATGCTCCTACTAACATGATAATTATTAGCATAACACTTATGCTCCCACTAGCTTTGACATGGATCCAGAAATCAGCTAGACTTCTAGAAATCAATACTTATTGACTTTCTTTCCAAAGTTCAAAATTTTGATACTAGATGCTTCGATAAGACTTTATCTAAGCTTCTTAAACTCATACACCTTCCCTTAGATAGCTCACATGTGTGTCTAAACAATTTTAGAACTATGAAGAGGTATACCGTAATCATAGTCTTAATTATTTAGACCTTTGCCATTTCTCACAATTCGAACTATGAAGAGGGATGCCGTAATCATAATCGAATTTGAGAAACGCAAGTATCATAATTGCTAACTATTTAAAATCTACTTAGTGAAAGCATTTCCTCACCATCATTTTCATGAATCGAAGAGAAACCTTATGACACTTAGATTTTATGGTGTATGTGTTCCTATCCATGTGAATTTGTCAAAACCATAATCACAAGACAAGGTTAGTGACAAATCAAAACTCATATGGAATGAACTTGTTCATTCTTAATTTCTTGCCACATGGCAGCACAAGGGCCTACCATTGCTTCGAGGTTGTTATGCAACCAATTGAGAATTTTCAGAACTCATATGCATAGTCAACTTTAACTGGAATGGACACAGAAACAAGAATATGTCAACACAATAGGTCACAAACCTCAAGTCGTGGGCTACTGTTTAACAATAGGTTTACTCTTGATTAGTTCTTAAAACTTTCAAGATCTTTAAGACTCCCACTGACCTCTTGACATATAAGATTCTCTTGTCATGAACCATTCCTTGACAAATCAAATATTCAAGAGTTAGTGCGGATTCTTATCAAGACAAACACTTCACACAATTGGCCTTAGTTGGTCTTTGTTTTATCCAAAACATCACAACTTACCAATTTCAAATGTACAAGAGTAGAAAACATTTTACTCTACATTTGATGAGTGTTTTAAACCTTTCTTAAGATTATGTCACTCAAGGTTACAATCTTGGAGTATGACTTTAAGACTTGTTTTGGGAACGAAGTATGACTCATCTTCTTATTTTAACCATTCCAACAATTCATGATTCCTCTTCTTAGCCATAGAAATGCACTAAGATAACCTTAGAGGATCAATTGCTATATGGTTTTTCCATAAACATTAAGATGATCATAAAACATGATACTGAAGTACTCTCCCATCTTTTCAGATTGCAGAAACTTTTATCTTTCTGCCTAATTTGATTCTTCTCATTCGTTATGCCATACATTGAACCTTTTCTAATGTTTCAGAATTATAGTTAAACTTGTAAGCATAACCATGTTTACTAAAATTTAGTAAATCATGACCAATAGTCTTATCGTTCTTTGGGGTGGACCTGACTAGCGCACATCCAAGCGTACCCGATCCCCTAGTCCATCACTTGACTCACATATACATGTGAACAAGGACTTAGTCTTAATTTCCCAAAGATGAAATTTATCATTCATCATACAATACAACTTGCATGATTCCAATTTTATATCCAATTGAAACTTGGGCGATGAGAATCTTTCTTTATTTGGCAAATACCCGACACTACCACAAACGAAAGAATCAAATCCATATTGCTAACATAGAATCATACAAACACCAATTTTTCAAAAAAAATGCCATTACAAGGAGATATAATAAAATAAAACAAAACAATTTTTTATTTCTTTATAAAATGCGAAATTTTTTTTCCTTACAATGCAACTTCAAATGAAAACTATGCTATTACAAGTTTCTAAGCGATCTATCATAACTCCTAAGCAACAGCTCAAAAATCCGATCTTCGAACCATGCGATTGAAATCCATTTTCGCGATCAGATTCAACATACTCTTCCTTTAAGCTTCCTTCCCTTTGCATGATCCTACAAAACATCAAAATGCAACCTTGTCACATCATGTATTAAGAATCAACAATTAGGAACTTAATAGAGTTAGACACTAGACTTACCTGAAGCAGAGTCAAACTTCTCGATTCTACCTAGACTCATTGGGAATGGTACACGGGACAATCTCAGACTTAGCCTTTCTCTTTCCCTTGGAAAGAGAAATCTTTTCTGGAATTCCAATGTTTCCGTTGTCAATGTCCATGGAAGTTTGGAGAGTAGATCTTCCCATCAGATTTGCTTTTCCAGTGCGCCACATCATTGCTGCTTCAGCAGCAACAAGCAAATAGGTAAGATTAATAAGGGTCATGTCGTGGTCTGTCACATAGTAGTCCTTAATGAACACACTATATGACTCAGGAAGTGATTGAAGAACCCAGTCAACATCCAACTTGCTTGAGACTTCGATACCTAACACTCTCATCCTGTCAATATGTGACTTCATCTCCAAGACGTGAATACACACATGCCTTCCATCTTCATGTTTCATTGCAAGTAGGGCTTGAGTGACCTTGAATTTTTCAAGTCTTTGAATTTGTGGTTTAGGGAGAATTATTGGAGGAGGTGGAGGAAGTGAAGTATGACTTCCACGATCCAACCGTGGGACATCATCTTCAAGAGGAAAGCTTGTTCCAAAGGATTTGGTAAGACCATAGTTGTCTGAACTAGACATCTACAATGAGAGAAATTCAAGTTTAGTTGATTTTAAGTCCTTAATATAACACCCAAATGAAATATTAAGGCTAGGACCGGACCCAACACAATATTTTACAATTTGGAAGAGGGATACCGTAATCCAAAATGCAAAGTATTTGAAGGTAACGATTTACCAATTTCCACCACGAAAAACGAAAAAGAATTTTAGGTTTTAAGTGAATTGAAACTCCTAGATCCTTTGAGATTCATTGAACAATTCAATGGCATGTTTAAATCTCGATTGTGCCCTTCAAGTTTGTGACTGGGATGCCGAGGATCACAAACAAGGTGTGAATAACCATGCAAATTAACTTGGTTCACCCAATGTTACAACCACCTAATCAATGTGCCGGTTAACCACACACGCTCCATTGATCTATGATTAACATCAAGCTACCCTTTGCCACGCATTGTCAGTCCCGATTAGTGTGCCGGTTAACCACACACGCTCCACTAACGGCTTAACAAGGTGCAAAGTGCAATTTCATGGGTTAGCACCATATTCACATTTTCCTAAGTAACTAAGATTTGGGAATTTATAAGTGTTTAGTTACTTTATGTTTATCATTATACTTTTAATGAAGGGAGAATTAGAGTCCTATCCTACCCGCTCAGCTAACGACCCTCCACCAGTGAAGGAAGCGGTGGGTGAGAGTGGACACCAATTAAGCTGTCATTTTATAGTCAACAACCTTATACCCCCTTATAGTCAGGCTTCGTGAATGAGGCCTACTAACGGTAAGACTAACTTTTACTCGTACACACACACACACACATATATATATATATATATATATATATATATATATATATATATATATATATATATATATATATATATATATATTAAACCTATAATATTATAATAGTATAAGGGTTGAATTTTAAACTTTTAAATTCTAGGGTTTGGAATTAAAGTATTCTAAAGTGACTTTACAAATTCCAAAACTTGAGGGCAATTTTGAACTATTCAAAACTTTTGGAATCCATAACTTATGAGTTTAATATAGGTTTAAATGGAGAGACTCTTGAGAATACATAACTTGAGGACAAGTTATGGAGTTCATAAAACTATTTATGAAAATGACTCTTCATTTTTCCTTAACATATGACTTTAATGACTCTTTTAAAGAAAAAACTTTTCATTTTCCATAACTTGAGGACAAGTTATGGAATTCATCAAAGGCCATTTAAGATCATCAATTAAACTAACAAGCATGTCAAATAATTTCTATGATCTAACAAAAACTCATAAGCATGCATAATTCATATCAACAATTTTCAAGAATCATATGAACTTAATATAAAACTTGAACCTTTGACAATTATCTTTAAATTGGACAAGCAAGAACATTACCCTCTTGGAAAACAGATTTCTAGGTTCAAAAAACAGTTTAGGGTAGTGATCCTCATCCAATAACAAGCAAAAACCCGAAATTCTGCACACAGGTGCATCACCACGTCGTGGTGAGCAGTTAGATGCAAAAATGGCAGAATTTCAACTTTGGAAAAAACATGTAGCATCAAGTATATTGAAAACAAGCCTAGGCTCTGATACCACTAATGGGTTTTGAGCATTATAACACTCCTATGGTGTACATGCAACCCTATATACCTTGGATCTATGTTTTCTCTATTATACATGCAAATATCAATTTTCCAAGGTATCATCCTAACTAGCATATTATGGAGTATATACAATACAAAATATAGTTGAATGACATACCTTTTGTTGTAGCTTGATTCCTTGTACCTTTTAAGAACTTAGTGCCCCAAGTGTTACACCTCAAATGGTTCACACAGCATCACCAACAATTGGAATAACTTGAGAGAATGATACTTCCACTCACAAATCGGCTAGCCCTCTTATCACTATCACTAGTGCCAATTTCATGAGCCTTGGGGTTTCTTATATGGTGTGGCAAACTAGGGTTACATCATGTAACTCATGACTTTCAACATTCCTCATGATTCATGAGTTTTAACCTCCATGGAGTATCCATGGGTCACCACATGGGTTTAGCCTAATACGAGGAACAATGGATCATAAGCCCACTTTATAAGAATGAACGATTTACCAAATCAATCCCCATTTATTTAATTCGACTCTTTTGATCACAAAATTAATTCCAAACTAATTCTTGATCAATACTAATTAAATAATATGATTTCATATTAATATATTAGAACTTATAATATATTAATAAACCATAAATATCATCTTCTCACAAAAGTCTATCCAAATTGTTCTGATGCCATGCAACCCAAATGGACCATGCTACTCTCGGGTCAAGTACATACCAACAATAGTTATGGGATTAGACACCTAATCCAATAGAAGATTACCTTTTTGAGAAGATTACCAAAGGGCTGATCGGAAGAGCAGCGATGGAGGGCTGATCGGAATACAACATTGCGTTAAAGATAAATAATAATAAAATAATGAAGAAAAGAATTAAAAATAAATAAATGAGGGGCATGTTAGTCATTTTACACACTTTTAACAGAATTTTTCCAACTGAGTTAGACAAAAGGACGAAAAGTGCAATAATTGAAAACCACATGGATGCGACTTATCAACCTTTTAAAGGTTGGACCAAAGCTGCGAATTTGAACAAACCACAAGGACCATTTATGTAATTTACTCTCTATTTTAAATACTGAATTTAGGGACTATTTCTAACAAAAAAAAGGTATCACCTTTAACTTTGACAGTTCAAAATGTTATGAAATACTGCAGTTTTTCCGATAACTCCCCATCATTATTTAGCTTTAGTAACAACCATTTCAATGTGTTTTATGAATGTAATAATGCACCATCATAAAGTGCATTCATATTATAACTCATCTTTCATTTTATTTTGATAGTATACATAGTGAGTCATATGTATTAGAAAGTTGATGATTTCATCACGAGTATTGGAATAAAAGTTCTCTTCACTCTCATGTCTTTTTTGACTCTGTAATTTATCTTGCTATATGCTAATATTTTATAATACGTTATCAGAACGACTCTACCATAGAGCTCCAACTTCTTGTCGTTTTTGTCATTGTTAGGTGTGTTTGTGTGTGTGTGTATGTGCATATATATATATATATATATATATATATATATATATATATATATATATATATATATATATATATATATATATATATATATATATATATATAGGCCTAGGTTATTCTATTCAAACTAATTATTTTGTTATTGTATGCATAAATATGGGCCAATCATTTTACTTATTTTAAGAAAGTGATTAATACATATTATTCAATTAAAAATAATCGAAAAATACCATCTAATTTAACTAGAAGGGTATTTTAGTCAATTAACATAGATTTAATAAAGGAATTTTGCATATTTTAAGGGATCATAGATTCTATTCATTTTAAAAATCTGATTTTACGAATTATTAGGTTTTTAATTCGGACATTCTGACAGAATATGTTTGAACATATTCAATAATAAAAAAATTCTTGAACCATAAAATAATAAAAATATTCTTGAACATATTTTCTTGTAGAATAACAAATTCTCGAACCAGCAACTAAAGAATTAAAACAAAAATTATATTAATTCTTATAGAATACATATAACAATTGCTAAGAATTACATTTATTGTTAAAGAATAAAACTAAAAAACTTTCAAATCGGGAAAAAAAACATCAAAATCTAACAAATACACTAATTTATTCTAAAAGAATAATGTTGCTAAGAGGCGTCGTTCAAATTTCGTGGTCCGTTCTTCAAGCATCAACTTCTGTCAAAACAAAACCAAATTGTAGTTTAGATTCCAACAAAATTGGAATTCATGATTCCATTTCAACAGAATTGGAATTCATGATTCCATTCCAACAGAATTGGAATTCATGATTCTTTTTATCTTCTTCATGTCAATCTCAAGAATTGTACCACACGTTTATGTTTTCTTTCCCTTAGATCACAATGTACTCCATATCTATCAAAATTCACAACTATAAAATAAGATCATCAAGATAATTGATTTTTTTTATCTATTTAACTAGTAAAACCCAATCAAAAGAAACGTACCCAATCAAAGAAGAGATCATCACCATTGTTCTTCATTCTCTTTTCTGCCAAATGAAGCAACCAAAGCCTTCCCTGTTCTTCCTTCTCTTTTCTGGAGAAAGAAACTCTCTCTCACTTTATTCCTCTGTCCTTCCCTGCACTTTATTCCATTCAAAAGCAACAAGGTTTTAATTTTACTTGATTGTTTGTTCTAATTCATTCATAAGATGTACTTGTTCGAGGTACGTATCTAATAGCATACCTGAGATAGATCTATACATAATTTTAATCTAACTATAGTCCTCATATCTAATCCTCAATAACGATTGCAGAAGGACTAAATGAAAGACAGTATGTACTTATCTAACTGCTTTAACAAATCCACATTATCTAATTCCAGAAGAAATTCTGTCAATCCAAATTTCTGAAAACCCTAATTCCCAAAATTCAATTGAATCCCCCACGAAAAGCAGTGCATTAGACATAAATGTAATACAGACAAACGGGAACGACATCTCGAAACACAAACATCATATAATTACGACTGAACTAACTTGAATCAACAAAATCAAATAGGAAAAAAAAGGTACTTATAAACAAAGGGAGACAAACCATGTCTGAAGAAGTAGAAGAATATAAAGAAACCTGAACCTTCAGGCGGAATAGACAAAGCCGTTTGTCGAGAGCTTCAACGACGTATTCTTTCGTCGACCCAATGCCACCGAAGCCCCACCTGTCGTCGGACCCTCTTCTAGTCTCACCCCTCGCTGTTAGAATCAGAAGAGAGTAAGCCGAGAGTTGCTAATCAACCCTTGTTGCCCTCGCTTCACCCTCCTCTCCATCCGATTCAGTCGATTAAACCACCTAAAACACCCCCTTGGAGATCAGTGATCTTCTTTGCCTTCCCCATTCGTGTGGCTGCTGATCGGGCTAGAAAGAAAAGAAAGAAAACGTCGGTGATAGTCGGTCGACGTGCTGGAGTTGGAGATGGCGATGACAATCGATTTTTGTAGAACTCAAGATCGATTTTGTAGTCCATTCTAATTTTGCAGATCGGGAACGAGATTTAAATTGGAGAGATTAGGTCAATACCATGATTATAGGGATTAATTTTGGAAGTTACTAAACAAATTACTAAATTACCCTTATTTATTTATTTAATTATTTAATTATTTATTTAATTTTGATTGACCCACATTTATGCATACAATAACACAATACTTACTTTAAACAAATGAACCTAGCTCTATATATAAATATATATATATATATATATATATATATATATATATATATGTATTAAGTTCACATGTATAATGCTCACAAGTAATTTTATGATACTTCTTAACTAACAATGTGACAACCCCATTTTCATGGCTAAAAAAACCGATTTGTTTATGCTTTATTTTGAAAATCAAGTATCTTTTAAAGAAATATGTTGCGAAATTTGTTCCCAGAAAAACATGATAAATACGTTATCAAATAATTTCCGAAGAAATGTATTTGATTCATTTTAAAACATTGGGATGTCCTCGTCAATACAGAAACATAAGCATAAACAGACCTTACATTCATTTACACAAGTGATCTAAATCTCTTTTAAATATCTCAGTGTAAAGTAGCTTCATATCGACACCTGTGATACAAATAAACTTGAGTGGGTCAGGTTGGGAAACCTGGTGAGTACATAGGGATTTCAATCCCCCCCCCACACACACATATATATATATATATATATATATATATATATATATATATATATATATATATATATATATATATATATATATATATATATATATATATATATATTAACTCACAAAGTATACAATTTCACCATATATAAGCAACTCTTACCCCACCCCGTCGATCCTCACAACGACACTATCCATACTCTCGGACCTTAAAATTTATCTCTTTACTTAATCCATACTCCCGGATCTAATCCATGCTCTCGAATCAATAAATATGCCCATTCCATACTCTCGTACTAGGGACAATTGTCTATGTCTAAATCCATATTCCCGGATTAATGACAAATAACTATGTCCTATCCATACTCTCGGACTAAGGACAACTGACTATGTCTTCATCCATGCTCTCGGATTAATGATAAATGACTGTTCCCAATCCATACTCTCGGACTAGGGACGAATGACTATGTCTAATCCATGCTCCTGGATCAATGACATAATTTAAAGTTCTATTCTCGGTGTATATCTCACTCGTACTCATAAGAAGATACTACCTAATATTCCTCATAATTAATTTAGGTTTACTCTTTATCCTAAATCATCATATATTATCAGGTATGCTCTTTAACATGTATTTCAGGCAACATCAAATATTTCTCACATAAACATATATTTAATACTTCAATCAATACATGTATTAAAATCATGTTCATGAAAGGGACTATGCACTCACATGTAAAAGTGATGATTCCAAACTTGGGCAGCGTTTCGCTTCTAACGATTCTATTTTCCTTCGACGTAACCTAGCATTATTATCGCTAATTTTTAGTCTAATCTTTATTGCGACTAATTATTAGTCTAGATTTATCATTAACTCAAAGTCTACTTTCATGATGTATCAAGTAACGAACAACCAGGTAGGATCATATCAGAGGTAGGGTCCGTTTGGTATACGAAGTATACTGTTTGGAAATCCCACTTTAAACACCTCACTAAATCACTGCCTAGACATCATCCCCCTAAGTAGATCAATCAGTATAATGACTTGGAATCACTGATAAGTCTTGTTTATAGGTTCATAATAACGATAATGAACTTAAACATAAGTTATACTTAAAGTATGATAAGCATAACTCATCTTACAGGGGGTTTAGCGAAGAACCGGGCTCTACGCGGGTAGAACTTCTAAGCCAAAAATCTCTTTTTCTCGGAGCCTTCGGGCGCTACGGGGCTTTCCTCTAGCACCTTGAGGTTACTAGGACTTTAGAGGGGTTTTGGTAGGTTTAGAGAGAAGTTAGAATGAGAGAGAAGTGGGTTTCGGTGTGAGAATTATAGAGACCTTCGCATGATATTTATAGTGTGAAATACAGCTCAACTCGTCAAGTTATGGGCTCCAACTTGTCGAGTTGGTGCCACATGTCACCCTCTGGTGGCAAGGCTTGGGGAGAAAGCAATGGCCCAGATTCAGCTACGTCACCCTCTTTGCAGCAGCACCCTGCCGACTTCTAAACCCCGTAACTTTCGCATACGAGCTCCGTTTTTGACGTTCTTTATATCCACGCATATTTATTGACAAGATATACAACTCTTCTTTTGACTCCATCGGCTAATTCTCGACCGATTTTAAATTTAATAGTATGAGAAGATTACACTGTTAAATGACCGTGTAAAATTCATTACTTCTACATACGGACTCCGTTTTCGTCTGTCTTTTTATCGTTGAGCTCCTATTAATGAGATATTCATTTCTCATTTAGGTTGCATCGGCCAAAAATCGATCGATCTAAAATTCGAATTTTGGGTTGTGCATTGCTATGCCAAATCTTAGAAAAATCATAACTTCCTCATACTAAGTCAGATTTGGGCGTTCTTTTTATGCACGCTCTTGGTTTAACGTATACTACAACTTTCGTTTAGATTGCTAAGGCTAAAAAGTAATTTATCAAAAATTCACTTTTTACGTTACGCGGTGTCGTACCGGTTTACTCGTAAAACTTCGACATGTCATAACTTCTTCGTTATAACCCGAATTTCAGCGTTCTTTATATGTACGGAACCCTTGTGACATATACTATAACTAGGTTAAGACTATTTATTCTAAATAATATTCTATCAAAAAGTCATTTTTGACGCTTATTGTCTCTAAATTGACTAGCCCGAATCTGCGGGCGTTACAATTATCTCCCCCTTAGGATGATTACGTCCCGGAATCATCAACAAAACATGGCTTGTATAATGACTCCATACGTTATATCTTCATCGTAGGTGATAACCGTAACTGCTATATTCCTTCGAATGAGTATCTAACTCTTGGACTTCTTAACTACAGGCGGTGCTCAATCTTGCACCTATTCTCTACTCGAGTTGGGCTTTCATTTGTAACCTTTGAGTTAAAAAATCAATCTTTATCAGAGACCCCTTCTTCTTCTTAATATACTTAACTTAAGAGAAGTTCTTTACCTCACTTATCATGATAGATCGATGGGTCATGTTATAACGACCTCATGTCGTATGATGCAACGCTTAGACTCAGGTCTTTTAGAGTCAAATTCCAGAATGGAAGTTTCCTTCCTTCATGTTCTAATGTGATATAATAACATTCTAGTGCGTAACACTTCTAGCTAAGAGCTCTTACCTTAACAACGATCACGATACTTCTATTGATCGCTTCGATTACCTTTCACTTCAATCTTCTGGCTTAAGTCAGATGTTGCATCGAACTTGGTTCTCTGAACCACGTAGAATACATATCTTAATCGGATTCGATATGATATGACCACCAGGGTTGGAATAACAATCATCTTCTTAGACGTTACCGAAACGATGGTAACGACACACTTGAAAAAAACGGAATCAATTACTAGCTTCTTGGTAACCTTGTGACTTTCCCTGATCCAAGTACGAGTCTTGTGCTTCCGGTGGTATAGGCCTCTACTACCATCCACACCTACTCATACTCGTCCCAAGTATTGTCTCGCAGTTCTCCAAGTCACCATAAAAGAATTTCACATAATCATTTAACACATCGGATAACATAACGATGGTTTATATTAATTCTTGAAACGATTACATAGATATTTAGGTTCACCCTACACTATGCCTCTTATATTAGGCTACACCACATGATATTATCCATATGGCTGCTTCATATCCCGATTCTTGGATATATAGATCTTCACTCTTGATCCCTTGCATCCTCGCCTGCTTCATTAAGGATCATATGGAATGCTCTTGCCTTTGGCTTCAACGGTACGTTTTGGCCTTGTAGCTCCTTCTCTATTTGGGCAATCTTTCTTGAAGTGTCCTTCTTCACCACACTTAAAGAAAACCATGGTTGTCAAAATCGCGATCCTGATCGTAGGATCTTACGATCCTACGATCCTAGGTATAAAAAACGATCTGGATCGTAAACGGATCGTATTTGGGGTAGGATCGCAGGTAGGATCGTAGGATCGGGATCCGATCTGATCCTACATTTCCTTGATATATATATATATATATATATATATATATATATATATATATATATATATATATATATATATATATATATATATATTGCAAATGAAATCATTTTACCATTTTATGTCTTTTACCCGTTTACCAAGTTACCGTTTATCATTTTATGTTGTGACTTATGACTAATATTTTGAAGTTTTTATAACTTTTGAACAAAAAAATGAATGTTTAAAATATTTTTCATGTATTAAAATTATAAATTAAAATTATGTTTCATTTTGTAGGATCTTAGGATCCTGATCCCGATCTTACGATCCTGATCTTGCAAACCCAAAAACGATCCTATGTAGGATCCCGATCTTGACAACCTTGAAGAAAACTTATCTCAGGGTTGTGCATTCGTGGGCACAGTGACCAGTCCTCCCGCATTTTAAGCAGGTCACCTCTTTAGGACATCTTCAGGTGTGTTTCCTTCTGCATTTGTCGCACCACCTTTCTTCATTACTATCCCCATACCTCTTGTTGTTGGGGTCAGACTTCAGGAACCTATCTTTCTTTTCAGATCTTGAGGATCCCTCAAACTTCCTCTTTTCGCATATACCAGCTCTTTCTAAACCCTTTTCCCTAAGTTGGATCTCCACATTCTTGGCTGCTCTAACGACTGTCTTCAAGGTAGTTGCCATTTTTACTGTTGCACCAAAGTCTGCTGGCATTCCGTTAGCAAACATATCTATCTTGGAGAGTTTAGTAGGCACCATGTAGGGAAATAGCTTCATCTTCTCGGTGAATGCGGTGGCATACTCATCAACACTCATCTTCCCTTTCTTCTGGTTCTGAAATTCGTTATTTAGGTCTATCAGATCTATTTCTGAGCAGTATTGCATTTTCAACTTCTCCATGAATGCTTCCCAAGACATCCTCAGGGATTCTGCCCGTGGCATTGTATCTGCCAACAACTTCCACCAACTTAACACTCTGGTCTTCAGTTGTCTAACTGCAAAGATAGTCTTTTGCTTATCGTTGCAGTTGTAGCTTTCAAACACCATTTCCATCTCGGAGATCCAGTCCATGATCTGTACAGGCTTCGGGCTTCCAGAAAGACTTGGTGGCTTGGCACCCAAGAAGTTCTTATACATGCCCCCATCCCTGTCAATCCTTCTGTCCGGGTCATTCCTCCTAACCATTCGGGGTTCAATTTGACTCACAGTCTGACTATAGTTCCCTTCATCAGATTGCTTAATGTTCAGCTTGGGTTGTTCAACAGGCATAGTAGGCTCGTCCCTATTCTGTTGAAGTAAACGCCTTGTTTCCTCCATATGATGTTCCAACATCATTTGGATCATCGCTTGCACTCCTGCCATCGTGATTGGCTCAGGTGCAGCTACTACTTCTGGTGCATGCTTAATCATAGGCCGTTGATTCTTGTTTCCATTCGTGTTTCCGCTTTGGGTTCTTGCCATTATGATCTATACACCAAATCAGACGTTCGGTGTGTAATGACGAGAATTAAGATAGGAAAGATTTTATTTACGATCGACGTGTAAATCTCCTTATCACTCCGAAAAGTTACATGCCAGTCCTAGCCCGAATCTATGGGTGTTACAGGTAGTATGAAAAACTTCAAATTTAAACTATACTTTAGTCACAACGTGAAATAGATGGAACCACGTCGTGATGTTGAATGAAAGAGCATAAAAAATCGTGATCACCTAGATGTGTCACGACATGACATTATAGTCACCACGTCATGATAAATAAAACGTCAAAATCTGGAATCGCGTCGAATAAATCATCACGACGTGACATAATGGTGGTCATGTCGTGAAAACTAGAACTTCACAAAACAGAGTTATGCCAAAATGCACTTCTTTGGTATATCTTCAATTCTCTTCATAATGGTTTTAGACTCTTTTCTAGTCCTTTTTTTCTGTAAAAACTCTCTTAAACTCTTCCTCACTCGATAGGAACCACACACTTATCAATTTTTGCGGTCTTCAATTTTTGACTTTCAAACTCTCACAGCTTTTTCGACAATCAAATAATTTTTGCGACATGAAAAGAAATCCTAGAGTTGAAACAAGGAAACATAAACAAACATTTGCTTACAAGTTTGAAAAAACAAATCAAAAACTAATAATAAAACACACGAAAATAAAAGAAAAAAAAGCAAACCGATCAAACAGAAAAAAAAATGAATAAAAATTAGAAGGATAATCACTCGTCCTCCTGGTCTCGCGCACTACTAGTTCCGGCACCAAAATCACTGGTAGCCCATAATTCTTCCCAAGTAGGAATGTAAGGAAATTGAGGTGACATATTCTCTAGGCCCTCTATGTGGAAATTAGAGTATAAATTATCTATAGATTATCTGATGTAGTTGACTCCTCCACGAAGAATGTCCAAATAAGTACCAACCCGGTTTTGAAACGGGTCCGTCGGGACTCCACCCATGGGTATGTCTTGTGGGGGTGGTTGTTGATCTTTCTCCTTATTGTATCATGTTTCTTCCTCCTCTCGATCTTTGCTCCTCCATTTGCTCAACCGGTATCTCCAAACCATCCGCCGGTATCCCAAAAGTACCCCCCAAATTCACCACTACTCGCATAGTCTCCAAAAAAATTAGAGGTGAGGTCGTTGGTCCGAATATGAACTAAATATCGAGTCATGATCAAAACCAATATCCCATAAGACCGTGCAAGGTAGGTCACAAAATGCCCACCCGCGATTGGACTTATCGCTGTAGAACTAACCGCTTTTCCTCCCAAAAAACTTGCCAACATGTACTGGATGTTGCAAAACACACTCGGTGTGATAATGCTCCAAAGATAAAAACAAGTTATTTATTGGAACCTTATCACCATGCTTTTTATGATTGATACTGAAAGTGATAAGGTGGTGCAAGAACAGGTGAATCGCTGATCGTATGTAGCTCTCTTGAGTATCCTTTGAATCATATTAATAATTTGCAATAGTTCTCCAAAATGCTAATCTTGATTCCCCGCAGTAAAATCCTGGCAAGTGTCTTACAAGAACAAAGGAAAATAAGGAGACATGGCTTCATCTTCGGGATATAAACCCATCCTCCAAGAGAACTCGACCAGGCTACACTCCGTATATTCACCAGCCAATCGAAATGCAAGCGCTCGTGCATAAGTCGGGTCCGCCATGTTTTCCTCAAAATGGATGGTAGCAAAGAATTCCACTGAAATCTCGCAATAAACGAGCTCTTGAATAGTGAATAGGTTACGTCATGCATTGCATATGAAAGAAAACCCATTTCCAATATATCCTTTAGTCCAATATCGCTCCATTTGCTTTATAATCGCAACCCCTCTCAACCATTCCCAATCAATTATAGGAGCAAGAACAAAGTCTTAGTTATGGAGCCACCCTAACTGATTGTTATAGTTTCTTAAAATATCACTCAAAATATCTCGTGGGAATTGGTACAAACGGTGCAAGTGTGAGACATCTTCTTGAGGTTGTTGATTTGCCCTTCTTGGTCCCATGATTCTGCAAAAATAATAAGCAACCAACCATGAACAAACCAACAATAGTTAATCAAAACAGAAAAGAATTAAATTATGAACCCAGTTTTCACGTCGTGAACCTAAGGGATTCATGTTTTGACCTTAGAATGACAACACTTTTTAAAATTGGTCCTTGTTTTGAACAAATTAATCAAACATTATTGATAGGGTTTTGTCTAATAGCAATTCTTAACCTAGTAATCAAACATGAAAGCCTTATTACTCAGTCAAAAGTCGAATTTTGGGGATAACAAACCCTTAATCGAGCCCTAAGTTCCAAAATGCACAAATTCTGAAAAATCAAAGGAATTAAATAGATAAATCGTACCTTGGATGTTGATTTAAGCAAGAAAACGGAAAGAAACTAAGTGGCAACAGTTGAAAATCGAAGTGGAAGCAACACACGTTCGTGATGTTTGTGAAAGTGATTGGTAATGGTTATTTTAGGGTATAAAAGTGAATTGGTCCCCTACAGTCCTCACGTCGTGACCATGTATCGGTCACGTCGTGAGAGGGAAAGGTAGACATTGGGACTCTTTTTGAAGCCACCTGTCGTGACCATATGATGTTCACGTCGTATGTAAAATGTACTTTCAAAAACCCAATTTTTCTTCAAAAATTTATATAAAACTTTTACCACGTCACTCATATGACCTCACACTTGATTCGTATAGAGAATGAATGAGTGACTAATCTGAAGAAGTAAAAATGAAATTAAACAATAAAAGTAAAAAGAAAAAGAAAGAAAAATGAAAACCAAACTCGGGTTGCCTCCCGATAAGTGCTTCTTTTGATGGAGTCGTGATCCAGACTCCTTCCTACTCTATGTTCTCCCGATGTCCCTATTGTCCTTCATTTCAAGTTGTTTCCATTTGTAGGTTTCAACCCTTCTTCTATATGCTTTTCTTTGAGTTTTCCTTCTTTTTTAGGTTGTCATTTGGATCTTGTTTGTTCTTGACTCCTTGAGATTGTTCAGTCACCTGGATCTTCATTTTGCTTCTATCGAGTTCCTTGATTTCTTCATTCATCTTGACAAGTGTGGCCTGTTTGCTATCTACTTCCATCTCCTCGTTACCAAACTCTTATTTATTACTTGTTTCCTTGGATTCCACCTTTGGGGTAGTGAATGCAAATACTTCAAAGATTATCGAAGTTGAGGCTCTAGGCTTTGTAAGCTTCACATGTTCTTGCGTTTGAGTCTTTTCCCATATTCTTAACTCCTCTTCCGTCAACTTCTCCGACTCTTCAAGCTCATTATCTTCTTCACATTTTTCTTCAACCACTTCATCCATGAAAAATACATCATTATTATCTTTCAAAGGTGTAGTCTTTTCATTAACTCTAAAGGTTATCTCTTCATTTTCGATTCGTAGTGTAAGCGTCGACTCGTAAATATCGACTAAAGCTCTAGCAGTATTAAGTAGTGGTCTTCCAAGAATAATATACACTTCTTCATTCTCTTGCATATCCAAAACAAAAAAAAATCAATTGGAACTTTTTTTTTTATAATTTTCACTAATAAATCTTCAATAATACCTCGAGGATAAGTAACTGATTGATATTTCATATGGATTTCCATTCTTGTGTTCTTCAATTCTGGTAAGTTAAGCTTTTGGTAGAATTAATATGGCATCAAGTTGATACTTGCTCCAAAATATGCCAAAGAATAAGTCTTTGTTGCGTTTCCAAACCCACATAGCAAAGTGAGGCGTCGTGGATCTCCCATATTGGTTGGTATTCCTTCCATCACAACCATTGAACATTGTTCATTAAGAACAACTTTAGACATCTTTTCTAATTCTTGACGAGTATTGCGAAGGTCTTGAAGAAATTTCACATATTCATGCATTTTTTCTATGGCTTCAATGAATGGTATGTTAATCGGAATTCCCTTCACTTGTTCGATAAATCTTTTATGCTTTTCTTCTAGTGGATGTTACCTGGATCGAGAAGGATAAGGCAGTAGCAGCTGATACGAATTAACTGAAGAAGCTTTAATATTATTATGTTGGGCCTATGACGTGACATGATGCTTATCAAGTCTTGATCACTGGGAAGAAGAAAATTACTTCTCGTCCTTCACTTCTTTTGGTTGTCGATTGGGCTACTTTTTGGCTGCATCGAGGATCACCAGAGGCTCATAATTAATATCTTCTTCAGTGGATATACTCATCACATGAGGTTGCGGCTTTGGATCGGTTTTGCTAGGAGTTAATCGTTCGTGCACAAGTTTCGTCAATTTCCTAATTTGAGTCTCTATATTTGATATGGAGGCTTGTTGATTTCTCAATGTAGCATCATAACACTTCTCACTAGCTTCCATGAACCTATTTTACATCAATTTAAAGTCGGGTTTCTTCTCGGGTGGTGGTTGTTCTTTTTGGTAAAAGTCTCGCCTTGTTTGCCTATACTTATCATGTTTCGCCTTCTTATATTCGTCGTATGGAAACCATTCCTTCTTAGGCTTCCTCCAACCTTTATCATACCTATCACCACTAGAGTAACAAACTTAAGCTCTCCGGTTCCCCTCCTCATCTAGATCACAATCTTTTGTCACATGCGGCCCGTTATAATTATCGCACCCCACTTGTATAGAATGTATGGATTGGCCCATCTTCATAAACCTCTTATCCATATTATCAAGCTTAGCCATTACCACCGTTAAGTTTTCCGAAGATCAATCTCCATTTACTTTTCCTCTCACCACATCTTCTCTACGGTTATGATATTCTCGTGAATGCTTGGAGAATTCTTCGATTAGAGCTTTGTTCGTCGCTAGATCCTTCTTAGTCATTGGTCCTTGAGAGTCAAGGAGTTGGCAAGTGCTCACATTAATCCTATCATAGAAAATGGAGAATTCTTTTTGAGCACTGAGATCATGTTGTGGAAAACTTTGAAATAAACCCTTGTAACGCTCCCATACTTTGTATAAGGATTCGCCATCCAATTATTGGAAATTTCGGATCTTCTTTTTCAACTGTTCTATATTTGAAGGAGGGTTGAATTGTTGGATGGACTCATCACAAAGGTTGGTCCATGTAGTGATTGATCTAGGTGAAAGTGATATCAACTAGTCTTTAGCAGCTCCTGTAAACGCATCTCACGAAATATTTGGAACATTCGAGTAGTTTGCAAAGTCCAAAACTTCATCAATATGTCGATAAGAGTCCTCATGATGTTTTCCCAAAAGTGGAATATCCTTGAGCATAGTGAGGATATGTCCGTTGAGATAGAAGTTTGTATTGGCAGGAATAGTTGGTGGTACGACATCGACCGATTATCATTACACATTCACCGATTATATTCCTCCATGGTCATTGTCGTGATGTCCGCCATTGTGTTTTCAGTTTCGCTCTGTACTTCTTCGGCTGAATCACTTTCAGTTTCTGGTTTGTATCCAGTGCCTTTATTGTCGGGAATTCTATCAAAGCTTTCTACTTTGTCCGGTTGAAAACTTCTACTCGATTCGTCGACATTTTCATATTTTTTCTTGTGGAATGCGGAGTTTGGATCGTCAAGTTGTGGCACAATCTTAAAATTAGATCCCCTGGTCATATATTACTGAAACAAACAAAAGAAAAATGTAAAAACGAAATAAACAAAAAACTGAAAAACTACAGGTTTCACGTTGTGACAGTAAGACCGTCTCGTCGTGAACACTGAGAAAACGGAAAAATAAAAATAATGCCGAAAATTAACTTTTGCGGTTTTTACTCCACAAAAAAGGTAGAATGACTAAAACCAATTAAATTAAAACTATAATTAGCCTTTCCCCATCAACGACGCCAAAAACTTGATGTGCATGATTATACCTACTAGTTTTTTAATTTATAAAACTAACAAAATTTAACTAGCTAGAATGCACTTATGTAATGTACCTAGTCGAATTATAGAATAATAAAGTAAGTCGGGTGTCGATCACAGAGAATGGTATTTCAATTAAAATAGCTACTAAAAGTTAAACTAAGAAAAACAACTAAATTTGGGGGGGGGGGGGGTTATCTTCTTTTGCAAGTTTAGATTAACTTAATTACTCAAACAACTAAAATTAAAGCAAGAAAATAACTACAGAAGATTGTAAATCAAGCCAATTAAAACACTTCCTTTTAGCTTTGAATCACCATTTTGTTGGATCTATATGCCCAAAAAACATTATGGAGTGATATTGCTTATAATATATGATCCTATAGGGTCACACCTTTATCAAGTTGGAACATTTTGTATATTTATTGTTAATGTGATTATTAATAAATAATATCAACTCTTGTATTTTAATTAGGGAATAATTATTGTTTTGTGAAAATAATAATTATAAGAGAGTATTACTGGTTATTATTTCATATGGTATGAATTAATAAGTCATGCATAACTTTTTGGACTAGTTGAAAACCTTTTGTATTTTACTCAAAAGACAAAGTTTATATTTTATAAACCTTGAGTTTATAAAATGTAAACTAACTTTCCTCTTTTTTATAAAATTTTCGAAATTGCATAAAAAGAAGATAAAGGTATGACTTTCTCAAAAGTATACATGTCTTTTGAAGCATGGGGGATATTCTTATGACATGGGGACAAGCTTGTCTTAAGTGGAAGTACCTAATGGTTAATACCTTCACTTTATGCATATAAATAAGAGAGCTTGCATTTGGCTAGATTGCTCATTCATTCCATGAAGAAGTGGCCGAAACTTTTTCTCTCCCTATCATTCTCTTGTCTTATGAATGAGAAATGTGCAATAGTGAATCTCTTCTTCTTCCTTTCTTTTCTCTCAAGAACCGTGAGTTCTTATTCTCTTCTTCCTCCCTCCCTCTTTTGAAGTTAGTTTGGTCTTTAGAAGACCTCTTGAGTTGTACCCTTTAGTGCTTAATTGAGTTAAGCACTTAAAGGCTTAAGACACTCAAGAATACAAGAAGGAACTAGCATTCCAAGTGCCTTACTCTTGATGGTGGATACTTGTAGAGAAGATCATACACTTTGATCTTTTGTTATCTTCATCAACACCCCAAAACCGAGTGGGTTCAAAGGCTTCAAAGGTTATCTCTAAAACATCCTATGGTTTGTTTTATTTCATTCTAACCTCTATAAATGGCTCCATGATGGTTCGTTTTGTTATGAACTAAAAATAAACTTGTTATTTTTAAAGTCTTCCGTTGCCGATTTTTGTGAAAAACAAACTTTTATTTCGTATCAAAACCCAACAGTGGTATCAGAACCATCTTTTATATGTTAGAATGCTTTTTTATGTTTGATAATCTTTTGTTTTTGGAAAACAAGCATGGATTTCCTTTTGTTAAGAAAAATCCATATTTGTCTTCTTTGGCAACTTCTTGGGTAAAATTGTTTATTTTTATATATAATCATTTTTCATGCATTTTGGTTATATAAAAGTTGCCTTAGAAAAAACAAAGAGTTGTTTGTTATAATATTTGATATGTTGTTGTATATAAACAAGTCATTTGGACCTTTGTGTTGTGATTGGTTGATATTTATTTATTCATAAGATGTAATAGATAAATAAGTATTTTTCATTTGTTGATTTGATGTAATAAATTAGTTAGACTAGTTGTATTTACTTTAAAAGTAACAAGATGAAGAAATTACCACCTTGAATACCTTTTGAAGTGTCCCTTACGTCCTTTAGGAAAGACTTAATAATTATTGTGATGGCTCTCAAAAATTATTACTAGACATGGCTTTGTTTATACACATTATAATACATGCTTGTGATGTGTATTTTATGTTAAATGTATGTTATGTTTTATGTATGAAAATAGTTTTTACATGTCAATTAATATTTTTTCATAAGATAATATCACTTGGAGTTTGAGTAAAAAAATATTTAAAAGATAACATAAGATGTTTATAAATGGATATTTATAAAAACGTTTTAGTGGTTATCGGTTACCGGTTAAAACTCAATTTTTGTTGAAAATAGTTTTATTGTAAAACTTATGAATACCCAACTTTAAAATATTGAAAATGGTTTAAAAGATGTTTAAACATTATATAAACTCCATGTCTTTATAATAAATAATGAGTTTTTATTAAAAATACTAAAATCGGTTTATAGCGTTATAACAGCAAATAATAAAACTAATTATTATTTTTTTGCGTCGAAACTTAATATATGATATTGGTGTTTTAAACATAATGCAACATGTTGATATTATGTTTTATGCATGGTAAATGAGATATAAAACATAAGTATCATCACCCAAGTTTTGGTTTATCATAAATATGACTTTTATCCTAAGAAACATAAAATGAGTTTATAAAATAAAATGAGTTTATTCTATAAATTCATGAAGTCATAAGTTTTTGATTGTTAAAAGGAGATTTAAAATAGTGATTTTATAACTCATCCAAAACTCCAAGTCTTAAGCATAAAATAAAGTTTTATTAAGACTGTTACCGGTTCTTAAAACCGATCTACGACTAAATTTTAAAATACCGGATTTTAGTTTATAATTGATCGCGGTTAATGGAAAATAAAATAAAGTTTTATTTGGCACAAAAAGAACCTCATAACAAGTGATATGAATTTTACAAAAGGGTACACGAATTGTTGGATGCATGCAATATTCATGAGACCATGTTTTTTTAAACTATAATTGTAAAACATATATAAACCCTTATTTACAAAACTTCAAATCTATGCAATCCATTTAAAATTCACTTGAGATTTTTGTACAGTTCATATGGATTTTAGGTTCACCTTATTCATTTGAGTTGTCAAAAATATTCAAGGTGTTTTTGTATTTGCTTATGGGATAAAGGTCACCTAACCATTTATGAAATAGAACTCACATGTTTTTTTAAATGGATGATTTGATAATTTCTTATGTGATAAAGGTCGCCTAAGCATAAGAGTTTTGAGGCATAGATAGGATAAACATGCCAAACTAAACAATAGTTGTTTAGGATCCCATAATCTAGGAGTTACATATCGTATGCAATTGGTAATCACAACCTACCGAGTTTGATTAAGTTTATGGGATAAAGGTCGCCTAACCATTTACTTGTTTCGTTACTTGGATCCTAGACTTTAATAAATTAATGTTTTAAGAGACAATATAAGGTATTAATATTTAAATACTAAATATTGAAAATACTAAATGAAGCTTTGTTAAATTCTGTTGATAAATGTTAATAATTTTACGCCCTGCAAAATCTCTCTCTTGTTGAGTTTCAAGAGACAGTAACATTTGATGGTTATAATTTCTATAACTGGTATAATATCTTGAGGTTCTACCTTTAAGATAAATAGAAATTATATATATACTGAAAGATCTCATACCTAAATAACCTTTGCAACCAGTTAGTATGATCATGATACTTTGATGAAAGTATTATTGTGATGATGATGTGTCTCACATCATACTGAAGAAATTAACTATGACTTGCAGAAAGTCTTGGATAATTATGAAACATATCAGATGTCTCATCAAGTAAATCAGATATTCAATCAGAACACTATAAATAGTTTCAAGTTTGTTCAAGCATTGAATAAAATGAAGTCTAAGAGATTGTGCACTCATATAGACTTATAGTTCAGTTAAGGGAAATACAACATAAACCCAGAAATCAAGAAAGGACCAAATGATTAGTGTTGTTTCTATTATGGAAGAAACTGGACACTAAAGGAGGAATTGCTCCTCTCATCTCATCGAGCTCAAGAAGTCTAACTTGGACAAGACTTTAGATGTCTATATGATAGAACTATTTATTTTTCCATCATTCACTTGAGTATGTAATACTTCATGTGACACTAATAATTGATATTATGTGTTGATGATTGGAAGAAATAATCAACTGATTACAAACGAATGGTATTTCGTGTTGAAGATATAACAAGTGTTGTTATAGTCTTTTATTTAAATAATAGATGTATTGTACCTATCCTTATAGGGACATGTAACAGTTGTAATTTATGAATAAATCTATATTTACTTATCGTTTAATGGATGTTCACATTCATGTTATGAAACGATGTATTCTGTGTTAAAGAATATTTTCTCATAATGTTATTTATGAAGTAAATCTATAATCTTTCATTAAATTAATGGTTCTGATCATAACACCTATATAATCAAATGATATTTGATTGGAACTAATCTATGTCATAATCATCATGACAATATAAATAAGAAATACATATACCAACTTCAAAAGGATGAAATTTTTGAAGGCAAATGAGCTTGATTCATTTGATATATGTGAATCCTATTTATATGGGAAGATGATTCACAAGTGTCTTTATCTATTAGTAGTTAAAGTAAAAAAGGCTTGACAAAGAGTTATACATAAGTGATGTATGTTATCTTTTTTCAATCCATGAATAGATTTGGTGATAGATACTTAATCAATTTCACTGACGACTTTTATTCGTTGTTGATGAACCCTTTTGATTTGATCAAATTTTTCATAGTGAAGATTGAAATACACATTAATGAGATCGTCATTAACCTTTCGATGTGATAAAGAAAATGAGTTTTGTAAACCAAGTCTTCTTGGAACATCTTAGGAGTTGTGGAATTGATTCACAACTCATTACGTCAAAAACACTCACTCGTCATTAGTATGGTTCTTGTGGCACAGGATCACCTGGTTACTTGAATCTATCTTTTGATATTCGAGGTAGCCTTCATATTCTCTAGTGGGATAGGGTCACCTAGCCACTAGCTGAATGTCGATAGTACAAGTTTTTGAAGAGGATATAAATAGACCTTGCAATCTATTGTAAAATGTTTTAAAAGAACTATTTACTTTACAAAATTTTGGAATTATGCTCACTGCAACAAATATATATTGAATATATATTTCCAACTAAACAAGTGGATTAGATACTTATATTAGACTAAGTATGAAATGGTTTATCCTTATCTAAAAGGTATGGGGCCATTGAGCTCATGTTAGGCAATAATCTTAACCACTCTAGTATCTACTAATTGTATTTATGTAGAATATCCTAAATGATTGTTTAGGATGAAGTTTCTACTAATCCCATTAATTGTCATTCCATAAGACAAGTTATTAGAAAGTGCTTTATCTAAGTGGGAGCAATTTGGAGATTTAAGAGCTAAAGATCCATAAGCTAAATACATCATAGTTTGGGACTAGCAAGTTTTCAACTGTTGTTGAATCTGCTCAATGGTTGATTAGAACCTAATAAAACACATAGAGATGCATTTATGTATGATTATCAAGTATGGGCTTGATTAATCTTCCTCGATATAGTTTGACTATAAAGAGTAAGTGAGTTTTCAAGGGAGAAAACATACAAGAATAAAAATATTTCCAAGATTTAAGCTAACATCTCAAAGTAAGAATCTTCTTTCTTATAAGTTAATCACATAGTGTGATTTAATTATCAATCTAGATGATTCTTGTGTTTTCTACAAAGCTAGCGGGAGCGCAACAACATTCCTAATGTTATATATAGTCGACATATTAATTCATGGAATAAGGATTTATATAGATAAATCATGACACCTTAAAGGATTAAGTAAAATTGCATTAATTGTCAAGGATCTTAAAGGAGCTTTAGATAAAGGACTCTGAGAGAGTCATCTTGTAAAATACCATATGACATGATTTTGAGAAAAATCCTAGTGCAAATGTTTTTGAACTAGATAATATGATTGTATTCCGTATGCTGATGCAATTGGATTAATCATGTATGTCATGATTATGCATAAAAGCAAAATAAGTAATATGCTTAGAGAATGATGAATGATACCAATATAATCTGAGAACAAGTCATTGTGTGACTTATAGGAATTTTCCAAAGTACTTGCGAGAACTAGAGAAATATTCCTAGTCTACAAAGTATTTGAAAGAAAGTTATGTTTAAAGTTGTTACACATGTGCTAAATTTTCAAATAGATTGAGATGACTCTAAGTCACAATCGGGCGTGTCCTCATTATGAATGAAGAGATAGTTACATGGATAGTCGTTCTATGTAGATTTTAACTATAGTTACACATCAAAGTTAGAGTACCTCGTGGTTTGGAGAACCACGTACAAAGATGCTTACTGTATAGTTCATTATGACTATAAGTAATCCCATTATGCAAGTATTGGTATCTAAGTCATATTCAAGCCTCTAATTCATTCTCAATAGTTTTTCTTTATATATGAGTTATATATATATAAAACTGAAAATGATTGTATTCGCAAAGTTTACACAAATCAAGTTTCTCAAATCTACTTAACAAAGTTGCTTCATTAGCTAAAGCATGAAAGTCAAGCTGGTGCTATAGAGCAATGTTGATACAAGTAGATCTATTTTATTGAAATTTAGTATTTGGATATTGGAATAATAAAGCAACATATATTGTAATGAATGATATATTGGATATGAGTCTTTCATTAAATAATTGTTGTGTTCTATATTAGCATGTCTAAATCCTTGAATAACTAGGTTATTCTAAATGTCCATAGTCGTTCATAGTTGTGGGAGCATCTATGAGGTAAGACTAATATGAGTGGATTGGTGGATTCTCATAGAGATGAGAATAGCAAAGAGCTGCTACCAACTTCATAGGTACCCAAGAAGGTTTTATACATGCCCCATCCCTGTCAATCCTTCTGTCCGGGTCATTCCTCCTAACCATTAGGGGTTCAATTTGACTCACAGTCTGACTATAGTTCCCTTCATCAGATTGCTTAATGATCAGCTCGGGTTGTTCAACAGGCATAGTAGGCTCGTCCCTATTCTGTTGAAGTAAATACCTTGTTTCCTCCATCTGAAATTCCAACATCATTTGGATCATCACTTGCACTCCTGCCATCGTGATTGGCTCGGGTGCAGCTGCTACTTCTGGTGCATACTCAATCACAGACCGTTGATTCATGTTTCCATTCGCGTTTCCGCTTCGGGTTCTTGCCATTTTGATCTATACACCAAATCAAACGTTCGGTGTGTAATAACGATAATTAAGATAGGAAAGATTTTATTTACGATCAACGTGTAAATCTCCTTATCACTCCGAAAAGTTACATGCTAGTTCTAATACTGTAATTAAATGTTTAGAAATCTGAGCACATAAAGGCTTAAGACACTCAAGAATATAAGAAGGAACTAGCGTTCCAAGTGCCTTACTCTTGATGGTGGATACTTGTAGAGAAGATCATACACTTTGATCTTTTGTTATCTTCATCAACACCCCAAAACCGAGTGGGTTCAAAGGCTTCAATGGTTATCTCTAAAACATCCTATGGTTGGTTTTATTTCATTCTAGTCTCTATAAATGGATCCATGATGGTCCAGTTTTTTTATGAACTAAAAATAAACTTGTTATTTTTAAAGTCTTCCGTCGCCGGTTTTTGTAAAAAACAAACTTTTATTTTGTATCAAAACCCAACACATTTTTCCAATGGTTAGTTTCAAGACAAAGATTTTCTTCAGAAGGTTACCAATATAAATGTTATTAGAAGTCTTTGTCCGATCTCCTAACGTTATCACCAATTCTATGAACTACTATGCAATGGTCTTACACAAGTACACAATAAATTGATTATTAATATTACTGGGTTATGTATAATAAATATAAGATTAATTATCTATGATCTAGACAAATAACCAAAACACATATTATGGTCTAATTATGTTCTCTAGCACAGTTAAAGAAACTATCTTTATTACCTAATCTGGGATTTGGTCAATCATTAGCTCTAGCAATTTAAGATTTATAAACAACTAGGTAAACAAGTTAATGCAATCAAATTGATCATTCAACTACACAAAACTTAGAAATCTAAGCAACAAAGATTGAAACTTTTAACATGCTAGGAATTGATATATCAAACACAAACTAAACCAACTTCAATTAATCCAATAAAAGAGAAACTAACACATATTATCGGGGTTCATCATTACTAAACGAAAATCTAATGATTTAGCAAATGATTATAGAAGAAAAACATATAATCACATAGGAAACTAAACTAGACATGATTAAATCTAGGCAAACCAAATGAATGATGTGAAATCTTGCTCCAATCTCTTAGTCTCTTGATCTCTAATCTTCTTATGCTTTTCAAGGGTTCTTAGAAGGTTATTTTTCGCTTTTCAATCACAACTCTCCGTTCTAGGTCCTCTGATTTCTATATAATGATATATATATATATATATATATATATATATATATATATATATATATATATATATATATATATATATATACATTCCAAAAATTGGTCACCACGACGTGGGAAATAGATGTCACGTCGTGGGAATCATGTATATCCTGTATGCGTTAAGTAATTTGTGCTTTGCTGCAGAAGGTGTTGGGGTTGACACCTGGTCGCGTTGTGACAAGTATTGTGTTACATCGTGAGAATGGTTTTTGCTGGGATTCGAGAATATTATTTATGCCACACCATGTGAATCATATGTCCACGTCGTCAAAACTTCCTTTTACATGATTTTCTCTGCTTTCTTCTCTTAAAGTCAGCTCCGGTCCTCGAAGTATCCAAATTTCGTCAATTTCAACTCCTTTTCCTTGAGAATATCCTTTTTGGCTGCAAAATAGAATTTAACATTATAAGTACCAAATATCATTGCATTTCACTAAAATATAGCTTAAATGTACCAAAATAAAGCATAAATATGTGTATAGATATGACAATATCAACATTCAATATACAAAATGTTGTAAATCTTATTCAATTTTTTAAGTTTGTAAAAATATATTGAAGAAAAGGAACACATTGGATTAGAAATCAACTTTAGTTTAGTATCAACATGTATTATGTTATATTAGTCAATGACCTATAATACTTAACAATAATTTAGGAAGTAAACTATAAGATGTAGCAGTCTATTTTTCACAAAAGACCTTTTAACTCTGAAGAGCAACTACATATTACAATAGGTACAGATGAACAACTACTTCGGGCAATGTTGGAATAAGTTATTAGCCCGACTGAAAACAAAAGAAAAAAATCATATTACATTTATCAAAGGAAAAATAGAAATATTATAACATGTAGATCTTTTATTATTGAATCTTAACTCTCAGTACGTGTATTTTATTAGAAATGTACTAATGTAGGTAAAAATTGTTGTGTAGATTCAAAAAGAGGATAGTTAAAAAATAATGATGCTTCAAACAACCAAAGAGTAAAGAACGGTATAATTGTGGTGTAAGTTCTTATCAATAGCAAAATTGTGAGCAACATAATAGCCATAATCTTGAACAAGGAAAGGTAAAGAGCTCACTTACTTTTTTTATCAGCATTCAACACTAAAATTAGATTCAAAGTATGTTAGCCAAATCCAATTTTAGAAAAGATGAGAAATGAAAATGATTGGTAGAGAAAACATTACTTCCATGATTGCAGGATCCAGTGTTTTTTCAATTCCACCATAACTTCCTTTAAAGCTTTGATTGTTTTGATTCACCTACTTGAACCTAAAGAAAAAACCAATGGAGGATAAAAAGTACCTATTGTTGTATTTATAAGATAAAATAGCCCTTATAAAACCACTAAATGTTAGTCTCATTGAAGCATTCCATCGAACATGTGAAGTGCCACTGAGTTTTCACCTAAAATCACAAATATAAATGGAAGCATGCGATATGTCTACTATGTTGATCACCTGTAGAAATTTTCCCATCAAAATCATAAATAAAATCCAATATTTAATTCATTCAATTCACAATCATTATAAAGCATAAATAGTACAACTGAATTCAGAGCTTACTTTAAGAAATGATCTCATTGTACCTCGACACCACTTGGAATCTGATGGCAGTTCAATCTCTATACTATATTTGATCACATGTAGAAATTTTTTAATCAAAATCATCAACACAACTTCAACAAGGAAAGATGCCATCTTTCTTTGCAAAAAAGCCAAATCCGAGGAGAAACATTTTGCTATTTCTGAGAATGAACCACATAAAGTTTTGATCCAAGAAACAAAAAAAAAAGTATTTTGAGTTAACAATTAAGAAACAAACCTTACAAACCAAAAGCTGTTTGTGATCTGTTTATTACCAATATTTTGGGTAACACTGAGTTGTTGTTTATCTTCATTAGATTTCTCAGTTTCGGTTTCTTTGGCCTTACGCCTGAAAAACACACAGTAACAAAGAAATTGACAGAAAAGAATTTCACTTTATGTTAATTATAAATTAAAAAGACAGAAAAAGATGCTTGAAACAAACCCGCAACTGAGGATAACTCTAGCAGAAGCAGAAACCATTTTATGTTTATTTGGAACCATTATATAAAAACAAAAATGAAAGGAAGTATATTATAATAAGAAGTTGGATAGTAAAATTACACTATAAGACAAATACAAACCACAAACAATACATCTCAATCTTGAGTGGATGAATATTGTAACATTGACTACAAAAAAACATAGAGGTGGAGAAAGCGGTGGAGAAACGACTCATGACTGAAAACATTGGACTTCTTTTGCACAACTGAATATAGTAATTGATGACGGTTTGGGTTACCTCTTCCAACCGAAGCAGATCATCCTCAATAAACACCATATGAAGTTCCAGGGTTTTTAAAAAGGGTGATGCTGACAAGAAATCAAATACAAGAACACATCTAGGTTTGAGGATAGTAGTTGACGGTGGTGGAGATGAGAAAGGGTTTTTGACATGGGCGTTGTATGGTGGAGAAGTGGTTCTAGTGCAGGAGACGAAGACGGTAACGATGGGTAGGTTTGGAAAAAGGCGAAGGAGACGACACATCTTATCTTGGATGAATCTTTGAGCCGATGGTGATGACCAATTGGAAGCAATTATGGTGTAGACTGTAGACAGAATGAGCGTTTGCGTAAGCATTCGATTGGAAGAAAGAGACACCGTAAAAAACATAGAAATAGAGGACCAAAACTGTCAAAGTCTACAAAATAGTATGGTAGAGTCCTTAAATGTTCATAGGGTCATTTAAAATTAATCGTATATATAATGTACGAAAAAGAATATTTTATTGTGAAAATGTTCCAATCAAATCAACAACTATTCTATGGTATTTGTCTTTAAGATATCATTATTTATTGTTGCCGTCAGCAAAATTTACGTCATCTTTTCCCGACAGCATTACATAAACATCCATACGAACTCAAACAAAAGATACTCTATGTTCGCTTCCATGCCTATATAAACAAGTTCATTGATGTTACAATCTCATATCACTCCAACCATGGCTTCCATCTCCAAAAACTTTATGCTAAGCGACCTCGTTTCATCTGATAAAATCGACCAACTCCCTTCTCACTACATCCGCCCCCTCTCCCAACGCCCAAATCTCCAAGACGTTTCCCATGATTCCATCCCTCTCATTGATCTCCACGATCTTTACACTCCCAATCGCTCGCATGTCGTCCAGCAAATCGGTAAAGCTTGCAGTGACTATGGCTTCTTCCAAGTCAAAAACCATGGCGTACCAGAATCCACCATAGCCAACATGATGAAAATAGCTAGAGAATTCTTCAAGTTGCCGGAAGAAGAAAGGCTCAAAACTTACTCCGATGACCCTACCAAGACCACAAGATCAGGCACCAGCTTCAACACACGTACAGACAAGGTTGTAAACTGGAGAGACTTCTTGCGACTCCATTGTTACCCACTCCAGGACTACATCCACGAATGGCCCACCAACCCGGCGTCCTTCCGGGACCATGTGGCGGAGTATTGCCGAAGTGCACGATGGCTAGCTCTCCGATTGATTGAAGCCATTTCCGAAAGCTTGGGACTTGATGGAGACTATATCAGCAGACAATTAGGGAAGCATGCCCAGCATATGGCCTTCAATTACTATCCTCCATGTCCACAACCAGATTTAACTTACGGTTTACCTGGACATAAGGATCTCAGTCTCATCACCGTCCTTCTTCAAGATGAGGTCCCTGGTCTTCAGGTGTTGCGAAATGGTAACTGGGTTGCTGTTGATCCTGTTCCCAACACGTTCATCGTCAATATCGGCGATCAAATGCAGGTGCTGAGTAATGATAAGTACAAGAGTGTTCTTCATCGAGCTGTGGTGAACTGTGAGAAAGAACGGCTATCTGTACCCACGTTTTACTGCCCATCTCCTGATGCAGTGATAGGTCCTGCTTCAGAATTGGTAAGTGATGATGAACCTGCTGTTTATAGACAGTTCACTTACCGGGAATACTATGAAAAGTTCTGGAGTATAGAGCTTGCAAACGAGGACTGCTTGGATACGTTCAGGGACTCCTCGTCTACTTGATCTTCCCATCAGCGAAGTTAAAAAGGCCTGAAGATCAAAGCCGCTTCTAGAACTACATAAAGTGTAGCGGAATATAATATATCCTTGTCAGCATTATTCATAAATAAACTCATTTTTAATATTGTCATATGTGAAAATTTTGTTTTCGTAATATTTTTCTCATGTCAATTATCTGGAATCTTCACACTCTTGAAAAACTCGAATAACAGTTACAGGTGATACTGTGTAATGATGAATCAAGAATCCACTTTATGAAGTCCGTGTATTTTAATTCCCTTTAACCCTCTTTCTCCGTAAATTAAAAACGCTATATATAAAAAGCCAAATATGGAAATGATAAGAGTTCGATTAATACTGAATTAAATAAGCAAGAGTTACGTAATTACTAGATAAACTAGTTTATAGCTCGTGCAACCACAATTACGAATATATATATATATATATATATATATATATATATATATATATATATATATATATATATATATATATATATATATATATATTATTTACAATTCGAAATAATAGTAATTAATAAAAAATTTGTAATATTAGATTATTAGGTACTTCATTTTGTAAATATTATAAGCTACTGGCACCACGGTTGATAAAATGAAAAAATATAGATAATAACAAGTACATACTTTCTTTTGTTCACTTGGGTGTGCCGGTAGGTCAATGTATGTCCAGGGTCTCGGCTTGGTCCCCTATTGTTGACCGTTTTCATTCCAAGTTATCTGGGTGGAAGGTGAAAAGTCTCTCCTTTTTTGGTGGTCGTTTGACTTTGATCAAGTCTGTTCTAGGGAGCCTGGGAAGTTATTTAATGTCCATCTTCATGGTTCCCCTCTCGGTTCTTAAATCTTTAGAGACACTCCGTTCTATATTTTTTTGGGGTGCAGAGTTGGATGAGAGGTATATGCATTGGATCCAGTAGGATAGAGTGCTGGTTGGTACAAAAGAAGGCAGCCTTGGAGTTGGTAGTCTTTTCTCTTTTAATATGGCTATGCTTTTTAGGTGGAGGTGGCGCTTTTTTCACAACCCTGATCTCATTTGGGTTCGTTTAGTTAAGGCGATCTATGGGTCGGATGGAGGTTGTGGTTCTTTACTCCCAAAAAAAGGTTGGATGGGTCCTTGGAATGGTGTTATTCATATGATGTCTCACTTGCGAGATCTTGGTTTTAATTTGCTTTCTCTTTGTTCGATTCGGATTGGTGATGGTTGCAGGACTTCTTTTTGGTAGGATACTTAGAAAGGGGATCAGCCACTTTGCTTTAGATACTCATAAATTTGCTTTAGTTCGTGATAGGGTGGTGATGGGTTGGGATACTTCGTCTCTTAGGAGAATGCCTCGGGGTGGTATTGAGCATGCTCAGTGGGAGGCTTTTTTTACTATGATGCAGGGGTTGCAGCTTCATTCCAGTCCTAACCGGTTGGGATGGCTCTTGGATTCGTCTGACCACTTTACGGTTGCTTCAACTAGGTCTTTTATTGACAATGGTATGTTGCCTACAGGTGGTGGTGTTACTTATTGGAATAATTAAGTTCCAATTAAGTTGAATATTTTTATTTGGAAACTAAGATTAAACGGGCTACCTACTCGAGCAAATCTTTCTCATTGGGGTATTTTGTTGGATTCGATCTTGTGTCCGGTTTGTTCCACTACAGTTGAGTCCATTGATCATTTGTTTGTAGGATGTAGTGAGTTGATTGATCTTTGGACTACGGTTGCCATTTGGTGGGGTGTTCTGCTTCCTCATCAACTTTCCATGGATTCGATCTTGTTTTGGTCGAACTCGTTCCCTTGGAGAAGTGGTCAACGGAAAGTTTTCGATGCCGTGGTAATAACTGCTTTTTGGTGTATTTGGAATTTCCGTAATTCCATTATCTTTGGAACGGTATTGCCTATGAAATCGGTCATTTTTGATGATGTGGTAAAAAATTCTTTTTTTATGGGTCACGAATTGGTGTAGCAAAGCTAATATCTGTTGGACTTCATGGCTTCATGATCCTGTCATTGCTTGTAATTTATTATAATGTTTCTTTTCTAGCTTCTTCCTAGTTTTTTAATAAAATTCTGCCGTTCCAAAAAAAAGTACATACTTATTAATCATAAATTTTCAACCACTTCTTTGTATACGAAAATAACAACAAAACAACATGAATTACAAAAAAACCAAATAAAATTCAAAGTGCATTGCCTTTTCATGCAAAAAGCATAAGTGATAGAAAAAAAATCAAAGCACATTGCCATTTTACACACAAAATCATACCAAGTGACATGAATCTTCCTAAAAAAAATAAAGTACATTGCCCTTTCTCGGAAAATCTATTGCTTTAAAACAAATTTGCAAGTGCATATTAACCTAAAAAAATAATACTAATACTTATTGGAATATCAAGTATATCCATTAGAAGTACAACACTCATATACAAGTATTAATTATCCCGAATTATTCAGTAAAAATCGTACCTTTCATTTTCTACCTTCCACACATTAAAAAAATTGATACTTTAGCTACTCTTCACACCAACTGCACCTACAAATAGCTCGCTCTGAAAAGAGATGTGTAACAACATGTATGAGAAAAATACACAAAAGTAAATGGTCAAAGATAATTTATAAACCATTAAGAGAAACGAGTTTATTAGATAAAGAGAGTACTTGGAAAAATCAAATGTGCTTTAGTTCACCTCGTCTCTTTATCTCAACACATTTAAACTCAGCAAGGTACTATCGTCATTAAAAACAAAATACCGATTTTTTATTGATTTCTTCTCTTCTTTACAAACAAGAAGGATAATTGCCTACCTTCACAATAAAAATCATGATGAATAACAAATAACTGTCAAAATATGATATCACTTTTGGCATTTAAAAAATTACCTTTTATGGTCTATCTATTTCAAATTCAATTGAACATTCATTGTGTGTTATATATGTTTTGTTGATATGATCTTTGAGAGTATGGTATTGGTCATTTGTGTTGGTCATTTGTGTTGTTTCTTCCCACATCAACATTGAGCATAACACCAACACATGGATATGATATTGCCAACTTCTTCTTTGGGTCTCTATAATAAAATTTTGACAAAATTGCAAGAATGGTCCTTGTGGTATGTCGAAACTAGCAAGTTTGGTCGAAACAAGTTTGGACTCGCAAGGGTGGTCCAAAAGTTTGATTTTGTTGCGATTTTGGTCCAAAAGTTTTGAAACTTTTTAAAATGACGGATTTGCCCTGATATTTCCCCTTTTCAAATTTTTTATTACATAAATCAAAAAAAGAAAAAGAAAAAAGGAAATACCTCTCTCTCTCTCTCTCTCTCTCTCTCTCTCTCCATAGCACCAAGAACATATACATACACATTCTATGTTTTTATGGTTCTTAAAAACCCAACAAACACACACAAAAGAAACACACTTGTAAATCTTGTAAATCTGAAACCATTTCTGAACTAAACAAACAAAAAAATCGAAACCTAATTTGGAACACCAAAAAAACCCAAAAAAATCGAAACCTACTGGAACCCCCCCCCCCCCCCCCCCCCCGAAAAAAAAACCCCAAAATCTTCAGATACTTTGATTCTTTCGATTCCTTTTATCTAGGTATCTCTTAAGAACCCCACAATTTTGTCTCTTTTCATTTGGTTCTTTCTCAAATCTCCCAAGTTCCAACAAATTTTCATCGCTTGGGTTTGGTTTATCAAATCTTCATAACCTTCGATCTCGGTTTCTCTTCAATGGAGCAAGAAACAAAATCTGAAAAGAAGATGAAGAAAAGCTTAATTGCATCGCTAATGGAGTCTGGTGCCTCCTCCTCCCCCCTCCGCCCTCCGCCGTTCAAGGAAGACACCTACCACCAACAGAATCCATGTGGAGAATCCCTCTCACCATGACATCGGAATCAGAAAGTCGGACGTCATCCTGTGAAATTCCTCAGAGCAAGAGAACTCAAGGTCCAAGAGACGTTCAACATGCTCCTCAAGCGTCTTTCATGGTGGAAAGACTTTGGAACCGACTCCATTGTTGATGAAGATTTAGGGTTTGAAGAACTCAATGGCGGCGTCGCTTACATGAATGGATTCGAGAGAGAAGGCCACCCCGTGTTCTACAATTCTTATGCCATCTTCGGAGATTACGAAAAGTTACAGAAGTTTCTTCGATGGAGAGTTCAAGTTCTTGAAAGAGGAATCAAGATGCTTTAATGCAAGCCTGGGGGTGTTAATTCAATTATTCAAGTCACCGATCTTAAAGATATGTCCAAAAGTGTAACATCCCGATGCTCATGTATTTCTAAGTTTATCCCTTTAAGTTTATTATATGACATTTTGGTCCCTAAGTCCAAAAGAAGGTGCCTTGAAGCCCTAGTGGCATTCTTGTAATTTGGGCAGAAGGAGTACGCTAAGCGTACATGTGGGTACGCGGAGCATACTAGGGCATGCCCTAGTACGCTGTGCGTACACTCATGTACGCAGGGCGTACTAAAGAAAGATGGAAACCCTAGTTTTTAGGGTTTGGGTGGTATTTAAGCATCTTTATGGCCTCATTTCTCTTCACCTAACCAGCCTCTACCCTATCTTCATGATTTGAACCCATAGAAGCACCTTGTGAGGACATTTCAGGCATTAAAGAGTGTGTTTGTGTGAATTGAAGAGGAAGGAAGAAGATCAAGCTCAACTTGGAGAAAGAAGCACCTTAGATCTAGGATTTATCTTCCATTTGCAAGCCTTTCAAGGTATAAAGCGTGCACCTTTGTTGTAACGCCCACAGATTCGGGCTAGTCAATATAGAGACAATAAGCATCAAAAATGACATTTTGATAGAAGATTATGTAGAATAAATAATCTTAACTAAGTTATAGTATATCTCACAAGGGTTCCGTACATATTGATATGTGCATATCTACATATATATTTTACATCATATCTTAATATTTTATGTTTATTATAGAACAAAAGGTACTTATTATGTTTAATATCTGCTATGTAGCGTAAAAGACATTCTCGGAAGCAATATGGAAGCTGGAAGTTGGAATGAAGAGCTTAGGCAAGAAGAAGACACAAGAAGGATGTTGTTGGACAGCTTGATCCCTTGTCAGTATTTTGACCATATCTCATGACTCGTAACTCCGATTAAGGCGATTAAAATGATCTGAAAACTAGAGATAATTTCGGACGACTTTCGTGTTTTGAGAAATGTCGGATTTCCAACCACCACGACGTGGTGAATCGAATCTTCGCGATGCTTGACGTTGGCTTCGAGAATACGGGATAAACACGAGGACCACGATGTGGTGGCCAGATTTTAGGCAAGTATATATATCCGAACATAGGGTCGAATTGAGAGGCTTGGAGGTGACTTTCTGGAGAAGTATTGCGACAAAAACCCTTCTAAGAACCCTTTGGGGTCGATTTTGAAGCTAGGAAGTCGATTGGAGCAAGGATTCGCATCTACATATTCAGTTTGCTTGATTTAATGATGTTTAGCTTAGTTTACCTTATGTTTATGTGTTCATCAACTGTGATTATGGGCTAAAAACCCTTGCTTTCTTTTAGTTAAATGAAACGTAAAACTATGAGTTAGTTTCTTACTTTTTGGATAATATGAATTTCGTTTATGCATGTGTTAGATTATCATTACCTAGCATGTTAAAGTTTGTAACTTTGTTGCTTAATTTCAAGTTTAATGTAGCTTAGTGATCATTAAATTACATGAACTTGATTACCTAGTGATTTAGTGACCATTAAATTGCTAGAGCTAGGATCGACCAAATCTTAGATAAGTAATAAACGTAACAAATTTAGTTGTGCTGGAGAACATAATTATAACCATAACTGTGTTTTCTTAGATAAATCTTACATAGCCCATCTATAATGAATAACTATTTTTTTGTTTTGCTTGTGTATGACCATACAAGGTGGTTCATGAATTTGTGAAAATGTTAGTAAATTTGGACTTGAATTGCTAATTACATATAACTTGGTAAACAACTTCATTAATCCATAAATAAGAACTAACCATAGGAAAAGGTGGATTCGAAACTAAACGAAAGTGTTTTTAATATATTGATTATAATCGTTTTTAGTTGAGTGCTTAAGTTCTTCTGAACTTGTAAAAGCAGATAAAACCCTCACTTTTAGTTGTTTTTTTTAGTTTAGCTTTTAGTAATTATTTTATTAATTAAATACCATTCACTGTGATCGACACCCGACTTACCCAAGTTATACTATAATCTGACTAGGTACACTACCTATATGTGCATAGTTAGTATAAGTTTATTAGGTTATATATTTAAAATTTGATAGGTATAATTTGTGCACATCAAGTTTTTGGCACCGTTGCCGGGGAACGACTTATTTTATTTTTAGTTTAATTGCTTTAATTTATTCGATCATTTTTGTGGAGTAAAAACCGCAAAAAGTTAATTTTTCTGAATTTATTTTTCTGTCTGATCAGCAACCACGTCGTGGGCATCTTGGACACGTCGTGGTTACGTTACAGCCAATTTTTAGTTTTGTTATTTTTTGTTTGTTTTACGCTTTTTTTTAGTTTTGTTTTAGCAGAAAAATGGGGGACATCACGACCATATCAATGGAGGAGTACAAACGACATATAAGGAACGACAACAGATGGGGTCTTGATCCACCAAAAATCCCAACCACTACAAAGTTTGAACTATCGGGACATATTCTTGGCTTGCTAAAAGATCTAACTTTTAATGGGAAGGAGCACAAGGACGCTTATGAGCATATAGAAGAGGTGGTGGAGATTTCACATTATTTTAATGCACCTAACGTGAGTAAAGATGCGGTGATGCTTCGACTTTTACCGGTCACGTTGAAGGGTGAAGCTAAGGAATGGTTAAGATCACTTCCCTTTGGAGCAGTCATAACATAGGATGATTTTAAGACAGAGTTCATAAACCAGTTTACCCCTCCTTCAAAAGTGGCAAAACTTAAAAGAAATATCCAAAATTTTAAAAAATTAGAAGGAGAGTCGCTATACGAAGCTTGGGAGCGTTACAATAGATTGTTACGACGTTGCCCCCAACATGACTTCAATGTGCAACGAGAAATCTCGATATTTTATGATGGAGGCAATGTGTGCACTCGTCAACTTCTAGACTCGCAAGGGCCCATGACAAAGAAGAATCCGACAACAAATAATGCTTTGAATGAAGAATTCACTAAGAATTCAAGAGAGTATCACAACTCAAAGGAGGATTCCACTAGAGGAAAGTCAAGTAAAGATGGAGGTCAAGATACTATCAGTGCAGTAATTGCAAAGCTCGACGCAATGGAAGAAAAGATCACAAAAATGGGTGGATCAATTCATGATAGATGCTGATCTTGTGGGGGAATCCATTCTACTAAGGATTGTGAGGTGGAGTACAAGAGAGAACAAGATGTGAAAGAAATTCAAGAACTTAAGGAAGATGTCTACCAAATTGAGCAAGTCTAATCCGAGAAGATAGATGCTCTCGAGTCGATGCTATTCAGATTCATGGAAGCTAGCGAAAAAAGACATGATGCAACTGATGCAACACTTAGAGATCAACAAGCATCTATATTTAGCATCCAAACACAAGTTGGGCAATTAACAAAACTTGTACAAGAAAAGCTATCAGATTTACTTTCAAGAAAAGTCGAGTCAATCCCTATGGCTCAAGTCATGGCAGTTGATACATAAGAAGAAGATGAATTGGTGCATATTAAGGACCTTGAAGAGGAGTCTAATCAGTCACTCGAAGTAAAAAAGAAAAAAGAAGAAGAGTATCGTGAAGCTACCCAGTCGCCACAACGTGGAGGCAATAATGCCACGTCATGGGAAATAAAAGAAGATTATGATTTTTCTGTTGTTGAGCCGTATCGATCACCTCTTCCTTTCCCATCCCGTGCCAATGCAAATTTGGTGAAACAAGAAAGCACGAAGTTCCTTAATCATGATGAATTTGAACGTGTGAAGGAAGAAGAGTGGGAGGAATGGGAGTAGCCTTTACCCGAAGAGCAATTGGAAAAACAAGTGAATTATTCGAAACCTCCAGTTTCAACGCCTATGATTTTTAAGGTGTTTACTTTTACAAGACCACCAAATCCAGTAACACAGCCAATTGAAGAAAAAGAAGAAGAGAGTGATGAGTCCAATTTTGATAAGAAAAACCCAGATAGAGACAAGACAAAAGCTAAAGACACAAGAATGAGGAAAAAAACCCAAGCGAAATCACAAAGAAGATGTCGACCCAACAATGCAAGAAAGCTCAAGAAAGGAATTCAATAGACGGGTTGCCTATAAATGAACAAGGCTCAAGATGATGGAGAATGGGGAGGTTACACTTCCACCTGACACAACTTAGTGTGGGAAGGAGTCCGGCTTACGACTCTTCAAAAAGAAGTGCTTCTCGGGAGGCAACCCGATGCTTTTAGAGTTTGCATTTTATTTTCTTTTTAATTTATTTTTAGTTTTATTTTTCATTTTAGTTTTATTTTACCTTAACCGAATGATGATGTGTTTCTCTAGTTCTTGATCTTATTTTGTAGTATTGAAAGAAGTGAAGCAGCCAAGGAGCTTACTTTGAAGAAGCCATGTGATTTTTGAAGATCATAATTGAAGAAAAAGTTTTTGAATAAGTGTGGGGTTTCCACATAATGAAGAGAAAAACATTTTAAAGCATATTTACTGAAAAGAAGATTGGGAATGGTCTTACATGTTACAAAGAGTCGATGCCCATCTGTTTCAATCTTAGAAGATTCTCTGAGAAGACACCACGACGTGGACATCATCAACACGTCGTGGCAAAAATTTTAGTCGCCACTGAATCTGACTACACCACGAGGTGGCATCCTTAAACCACATCGTGGCGACATTATTTTGCTCGACACAAGGATGTGGCGTTGCTTTCCCACGTCATGGCAGCGGTTCAACACATTTTTCAAGAATGGTTCTTTGATTTCATTCGATCCGGCACATTTGCATTCACAAGAAGAAGGTCCAGAAATATTGTTTCCAACAATTATACGAGAAGTCTAAGCTTTCCCACCAATAATTAAGATTAACCTCGCAACTTCTATCCTAGGGGAATATGTTCCTTTTTCTCCCTTTTTAGTTTTATGTTTTGCATAACATGCAATGAGGACATTGCATAAAATAAGTGTTGGGTAGGGGTTGATTACATTAGAGTACAAGCGTTTGATTTTTACAAAAATTGCATTATCATAAAAATTGCTAGTGTTGACAATATGCATTCACATACACTTGAAATAATAGTTTAATTTAGGAAAATCTAGCCAATTAAAAAGTTTTTCTAGTATTGTGTGGGATGATCTGGTGAGAGCCAATTGTTTACCTGAGCCAATATATGTTATAGTTGTAGATACCGTCGATACCTACGCGAGAGAGCAAAAGTTGTAAGAATATCAAAGAAATGATGAATTCAAAGAGCTCCACTGTTGTAAGAATTTTGGAGCTATTAAAGTATGAAGATCAAAAGATCAAAATTCTGAAGAATCAAAAATTAAAGATACCAAAAAACAAACAAAAAGATGGTGAATTCAAAGAAATCAAAGAGCAAATATCAAAGAAATGATGAATTCAAAGAGCTCCACTGTGGTATCAAAGTTGTAATTCTTTCTAGATTATGTATGCTTGGGTGGCTTAACAAAAAATACCTTGAGGTTAAGAAAGATTTATGAGGATGGATTCGGAGGGTTGCAAAAATGAGTGCCGTATAAACTAAGGGGTGAATGTTCATAAGGATTGTAAGTATTTAGGATTGGGAAGTTTTTAAGAATTATAGACACAAATACATGCATTGCGGTCATCGGATAATGGCGGGGTTTAAAATGGATTATTTTATGCAATATTGGTAAGTTAAAAATCAGTTTGCTTGGGGACAAGCAAAGGTTAAGTGTGGGGTATTTTGATATGTGCATATCTACATATATATTTTACATCATATCTTAATATTTTATGCTTATTATAGAACACAAGGTACTTATTATGTTCAAGATTTGTTACGTAGTGTAAAAGACATTCTCGGAAGCAATATGGAAGCTGGAAGCAGGAATGAGGAGCTTAGGCAAGAAGAAGACACAACAAGGATGTTATTGGATAGATTGACCCCTCGTTAGTATTTTGACCATATCTCATCACTCGTAACTCTGATTAAAGCGATTCAAAATAATCTGAAAAGTAGACACAATTTCGGACGACTTTCATGTTTTGAGAAAAGTCGGATTTCCAACCACCACAACGTGGTGAATGGAATCTTCGCGATTCTTGACGTTGGCTTGGAGAATACGGGATAAACACGAGGACCACGACTTGGTGGCCAGATTTTAGGCAAGTATATATATTTGAACATAGGGTCGAATTGAGAGACTTGGAGGTGACTTTCTGGAGAAGTATTGCGACAAAAACCCTTTTAAGAATCCTTTGGGGTCGGTTTTGAAGCTAGGAAGTCGATTGGAGCAATGATTCACATCTACACATTCGGTTTGCTTAGTTTAATGATGTTTAGCTTAGTTTACCTTATGTTTATGTGTTCATCAGATGTGATTAGGGGCTAAAAACCCTTGCTTTCGTTTAGTTAGATGAAACCTAAAACTATGAGTTAGTTTCTTACTTTATGGATAATATGAATTTGGTTTACGCATGTGTTTGATTATCATTACCTAGCATGTTAAAGTTTGTAACTTTGTTGCTTAATTTCAAGTTTAGTGTAGCTTAGTGACCATTAAATTACATGAACTTGATTACCTAGTGATTTAGTGACCATTAAATTGCTAGAGCTAGGATCGACCAAATCTTAGATAAGTAATAAAAGTAACAAATTTAGTTGTGTTGGAGAACATAATTGTGACCATAATTGTGTTTGCTTAGATAAATCTTACATAGCCCATCTATAAAGAATAACTAATTTTGTGTTTTGCTTGTGTATGACCATACAAGGTAGTTCACGAATTGGTGAAAATATTAGTAAATTTGGACTTGAATTGCTAATTACATATAACTTGGTAACCAACTTCATTAATCCATAAATAAGAACTAACCATAGGAAAAGGTGGATTTGAAACTAAACGAAAGTGTTTTTAATATATTGATTATAATCGTTTTTAGTTGAGTGCTTAAGTTTTTATGAACTTGTAAAAGCAGATAAAACCCCCACTTTTAGTTGTTTTTCTTAGTTTAGCTTTTAGTAATTATTTTATTAATTAAATACCATTCACTGTGATCGACACCCGACTTACCCAAGTTATACTATAATCTGACTAGGTACACTACCTATATGTGCATAGTTAGTATACGTTTGTTAGGTTATAAATTTAAAATTTGACAGGTATAATTTGTGTACATTACATATAAAGAACGCTGAAATCTGAGTTATAATGAAGAAGTTATGACCCATCGAAGTTTTACGGTTAAACCGGCACGGCATCGCGTAACTTAAAAAGTGAATTTTTGATAAATTAATTTTTAGCCTTAGGGATCTAAACGAAAGTCGTAGTATATGTTAAACCGAGAACGTACATAAAAAGAACGTCCAAATCTGACTTCGTATGAGGAAGTTATGATTTTTCTATGATTTAGCATAACAGTACACAACACGGAATTCGAATTTTAGATCGACAGATTTTAGCCGACACAATTTAAACGATATTTGAAGATCTCATTAATAAGAGCTCAACGATATAAAGACAGATGAAAATGCACGTCGGATGACAAAGTTATGAGTTTTTTAACGGACTTTACCTGTCTAAGCCTGTTAAAATATAACTTTAAAAATAAAGTCAAAATTAGCCGACGGAGTCTAAACAAAAGTTGTAGATACCGTCGATACCTACGCGAGGGTGACATGTGGTCGAATCCGAACCCTTCCTTGCTCCCCACGGATTCTCTTCGGATGAACGACACCTGGCCCTCGTACACGAAGCGTAGCACGTCGGACGCCCCACATACTGAGTACGCCCAATAGACACCGAAGGTACGCCCCGCGCACTCGCATCCAGCCCCCTATAAATAGATGTGAGGTTTCTTCCATTTCTTGACACCATAACCATTCTTTCTCTCTCAATAATCCAAAACTATCCCTCCCCTTCCCTAGTACTTCCTAAGTGCTAGAGGCGAGTCCCAGAGCGCCAGAAAGCTCTGAGAAGAAGAGCTTTCGGCTCATAAGTTGTACCCCTGCAGAACCCGATTCCTAGCTAAACCTCATTGTAAGTGAGTTATGCTTACCCTACTTTAAGTATAGCTTATGTTCAAGTTCAATATCGTTATTATGAACCTATAAAAAATATATGTGCTAAATATTATAAAATATAAAGTGTTATTATAATATCTTTTAACTACTCGCGGTACGGGGAATCTGGTTTAAAGGGCAGCATAGGGTTGTTGGATTTTAGAACAGCTTAAATGCAAAATGCTCATGCCCTCCGATGTTTCATGTCTGGCCCCTGTCTGTAGATAGTAGTTGAAAAGTATTGTTTAACACTTATAAAACAATATCGCTCGTAGATCTAGACTAATAATTAGTCGCGATAAATATTAGACTAAACTCTGGTGGTAATGATACTGAAGGGTTTTGAGCATTCTAACACTCCTGAGGTGTACATGCAACCCTAGAAACCTTGGATCTATGTTTTACTAAGATACATGCAAACTTGATTTCCAAGGTTCATAACCTATCTAGCATAGCATGGGGAACTTTTAAACATAAATGCTAGAAGTAGAACATACCTTTTGTTGTTTGGATTCCTTGAGAACCTTGTGAGCCTAGCACCTCAACGTGTGATGCCTCAAATGTCTCACACAACACCAGAATACTTGGAATAACCTTGAGAGAAGTTCACTTAGACTCCAAAATTCGGCTAGCCCTCTTACTTGCTTGTAGTAGTACCAATTTTGCTAGACAAGGGGTGTTTATATAGTTGTGACACAAGTAGGGTTACACCATGTAAACCCTAACCGTCATGGCTTTCCATATTCCACGATCCATGTGTTTGTAACCTCCATGGACTATCCATGGAGCACCTTATGGGTTTTATCCCAATCCATACAAACCATGAATCATTAGCCCACTATACAAGAATAGATGATTTACACAATCAACCCCATATATTTAATTAGTCTCTTTTTGATCACTTAATTAATTCCAAATTAATTCTTTGATCAATACTAATTAAATAATATTATTAATATATTAGAACTTATAATATATTAATAAACCTTAACTGTCCTTTCTCTCATTTTGGTCTATCCAAGTGTTGCAATGCCATGCAACCCAAATGGACCACGCCAACCGGGTCAAGTACATACTAGAAATAGTTATGGACTTAGACACCTTATCCAACAGTCTCCCACTTGGATAAGTCTAATAACTATAACTGCAAGTATGACTTCAGGAACTGATCAGCAATCGTAGCTCTTTCAAGGTCTCTCGGAACTGAGATGATGATGATACACCATTTAAGATAAATGATCATATAATCCTCTGTTCTAGATATCAGTCGGACAAATACATGGAACAATGTCTTACTTATTGTCCAACAGTTTGTTTCTCGATTTCCGATTTGTTTGACATAGAACTTAATCGAACACATCAATTTAGTTCTGACCGGGCCCGGTACATAGGTCACAACAAAATCACCGAGGGGCCCAGATATCGCTTCTAATCCAAGAAGGAACATATAAACTTCGACTCATATGCTTGTTCTACTACTTGTTGAATTATACACAAATGCACGTTTTATAACATCGAGTTACCAATGCATTTTCGTACAATCAATGTATAACATCTGCGATGTGCTTGTTTCAATCCATAGATGGATTTCTCAAGCTTACACACTCTATTAGGGTACTCTGCACTGACAAAACCCTCTGGCTGACTCATGTAAATATCCTCAGCCAACTTTCCATTAAGGAAAGCGGTTTTGACATCCATTTTGCCATATTTCATAGTCATGAAATGCAGCAATGGCTAGCATAACCCTAATAGACTTAATCTTTGCTACTGGTGAAAAGATCTCATCATAATCAACTCTCGGAGTTTGAGAAAAGCCCTTTTCAACCAGTCGTGCCTTATAAGTATGTACATTACCATCCATGTCGGTCTTCTTCTTGAAGATCCATTTGCACCTGACTGTCTTACGACCTGGTACACTGTCAACCAAGTTCCAAACTTGATTGTCATACATGGATTGTATCTCACTGTCCATAGCCTCTTTCCATTTAGCAGCCTCAGGGCCTGCCATGGCTTCCTTGTAGCTGTTAGGTTCATCCAGACTTACCAGTGTGCTATCACTGATAAGTGTATCACCTTCCGCAATAATATGGAAACCATAGTAATGCTCAGGTGCATTCCTAACTCTCGTGGAACGCCTCAGAGGTACAGACTCATCCGTCGGATCAACAGGAGTTTCCTCCTCAGGTTGATTGCTAGGGTTTGAGGTTCCTTCACCACTTGACTCTTGAGTTTCTTCAAGGTCAATTTGCCTCCCACTGTTTCCTTGGCTTATGAAATCTCTCTCGCGAAAGACTCCTCTCCTTGCTACAAAGACCACATTATCACCAGGTCCGTAGAAGAGTTAACCAAAGGATCTCTGTGGGTAGCCGATGAAAATACACCTCTCACTTCGAGGTTAGAGCTTATCATGAGTCTCGCGCCTCACGAAAGCCTCGCAACCTCAAATCTTGATGTGGTCCAGATTGGGAACTTTTCCAATCCACATCTCGTGAGGTGTTTTGGCAACCTTTTTGGTAGGGACTAGATTAAGGATATCGGCGGCAGTCTCTAAGGCATACCCCCAGAAAGAGATTGGTAGTGAAGCTCGACTCATCATGGAAAGCACCATATCCAACAAGGTTTGATTGTGCCTCTCAGCCACACCATTAAGTTGTGGTGTCCTGGGAGATGTCAATTGTGAGACAATCCCACATTCCTTAAGATAGTCAAGGAACTCTGTACTAAGATACTCACCACCTCGATCGGATCGAAGCATCTTAATGTTCCTGCCCAACTAATTCTCCACTTCCTGTTTAAACTCCTTGAATTTTTCAAAGGTTTCTGACTTATGCTTGATTAAGTAGATATATCCATATCTACTAAAATCATCAGTAAAAGTCACATAGAAGCGATTAGCATCCCTTGTGGCGGTTCTGAAGGGTCCACACACATCTGTGTGTACAAGATCCAACAAACATTCACCCCTAGCACATGAACCAGTGAAGGGTGACTTTGTCATTTTCCCAAGCAAACAAGATTCACAACTATCATCCGACTTTAGGTCAAATGACTCCAAGACTCCATCCTTTTGGAGTTGGCCTATGCGTTTCTTGCGTGCATGTCCAAGACGACAATGCCATAATGATGCTTTATCCAAGCTAAAGGAAGAATCGATACACAACACATTATTTCCTAGGTTATCTACAACCGACACAGTTTCATACACACCATCACAAGGTAATGCTTTAAAATAAAGATCATTATTAAAGAAATCATTAATACCACTACATTCATTATCAAACGAAAAGGTAAAACCTTGTTTGTACAAACCATGAAAGGAAATAATATTTCTCGCCATTTCAGACGAGTAACAACTTTTATTCAAAATCTAATGTTAACCCACTACTTAGCAACAAAGAATAAAGTCCAATCTTGGTGACAGGTGTAACTTTCCTATTCCCCATGATCAAGTTTATCTTCCCATGCTCCACATTCTCACTTCTTCTTAGTCCCTGCAAATCAGAACATATGTGAATACCACAACCTGTATCAAGGACCCAAGAATTAGAATAGGGTGAGTTATTAGACAATATAGTGTATATACCTGCATGGTTGGGTTTTACTTTCCCATCCTTAACATCTTGCAGGTACTTCGGGCAATTTCGCTTCCAGTGCGACTTTTCATGGCAATAGAAGCATTCAGCCTCTTTAGGGTTAGCAGAAGGAGTGACAAAACCTTTCTTGGTTCCACTTGAAGAGGAGCCATCAAGGGAATTTCCCTTGGTACCCTTCGAAAGGATCTTCCTCTTCTTTCCTTTGCCTTGCCCGATTGCCAAGACAGGGGCTGCGGTAGGAGTAGGAGTAGTAACAACCGACTTACGTTTAAGACCACTTTCTGCGGTCTTCAGAAGTCCTTGAAGTTTGCTGAGTGTAACTTCCTCCTTGTTCATGTGGTATGTCATTCGGAATTGATCATAACACGAAGGTAAGGAGTGCAAAATGATATCAATTGCCAACTCCTCTGGGAAGTTCACATTCAGTTTCAACAAACGATCCACATACCTTTGCATTTTTTGCATGTGGCCCGTGATGGGTTCACCATCCTTCATCCTGGTTGTTATCATGGAGGAGATGATTTCATACCGCTCTTGACGAGCACTCTGATGGTGCGGTCCATCAAGTCCTGGTGCATCTAAAAAGGGTAGAAGTCCTCATAGGACTTTTGGAGCTCGGCTGTCATTGTGGCCAACATGATACATGCCACCTTAGTGGCATCTCTCTCATGTGCCTGGTATTCAGCGATCTCCTCAGGAGTAGCAGACGACTCATCAAGTTCCTTAAGCTCCTTTTCGAGGACATATTCCTTGTCCTCATAATGAGTGACCATCCTGATGTTCCTGATCCAATCCATAAAGTTGGATCCATCAAATATGACTCTCCCACAAAGGTTCATGAGAGAGAAGGAGCCAGTAGGGTTTGAGCCAGAAGCAGCATTGTTGGAAGACATCTAAAAAGAAGAAGGACAAGTTTAGATTAGATATACAGATAGTCCGTAATAAGACACCCAAATGTAATATTAAGGCTAGGACCCAACACAATATTCTATAACTTAGAAGAAGGATGCCGTAATCCAAGCTATAAAATATTTGAAGGTAGGTGAATGACGATTCACCAATTTCCACCATGAAAAACGAAATAAATTATTAGGTTTTAATTGGTTTTGAAACTCCTAGATTCTTTGAGATTCATTGAACTTTTCAATGGCATGTTTCAATCTCGAGTGTGCCCTTCAGGTTTTGTGACTGGGATGCCGAGGATCACAAAACAAGGTGTGAAGTAACCATGCAAATTACTTGGTATTCTTAATGTTTATCACTCAATCGATGTGTCGGTTAACCACACGCGCTCCACCGACCTATGATAAACCTTAATCCACCCTTTGCCTACCTTGTTAAGTCCAGGTCAGTGTGCCGATTAACCACACACACTCCACTATCGACTTAAACAAAGTGCAAAGTGCAATTTCATGGGTTAGCACCTTATTCACATTTTCCTAAAGTAACTAAGATTGGGAATTTATAAAACATTTAGTTACTTTACATTCATCATACTTTTAATGAGGATTAAAATTATTGTCCTACCCGTTCGGCTAACGACCCTCCACCAATCAAGGAAGCGGTGGGTGAGAGTGGACACCCATTAAGCTGCCATTTTATAGGCAACAACCTTATACCCCCCTTATAGACCGGCTTCGTGAATGAGGCCTGCTAACGGTAAAACGATTTGTTCTTATACATATATATATATATATATATATATATATATATATATATATATATATATTATTAACTTATAATATTATAAAGTATAAGGGTTGAATTTTAACTATTAAAATTCTAGGGGTTGGAACTAAAGTTTTTAAAGTGACTTTACATGTTCCAAAACTTGAGGGCAAGTTTTGTAACTTTCAAAACTTTTCATCTTTCATAACTTATGAGTTAATGGTTTATTAAAATGAGAGACTTTTCATTTTATGTAACCTATGTGTTTCTTTAATGGACTTTAAAAGAGTGACTTTTGGTAATCCATAACTTGAGGACAAATTATGGATTCCATTAAAACACATAACGATCAAGAATTAAACTAACAAGCAAGTTGCAAATAATTCCTGTGATCTTCTTAACTCATAAGTGTATGAACATGCATATCAACAATTTCAAGAATCATAAAAAACACATATAAAACTTGAAATTTTGATAATAGCTATTGAAAATGGATTTGCATAAGCATTACACCAGCTAAAACAAGTTTTATAAGACCAAAATAGTTTAGGGTAATGTTTCTAGTCCATTTCCAGCAGCAAAACTTGAAAATCTGCATTCAGGGGCTCCTACTCGTCGAGTGCAAGAACCTACTCGACGAGTGGGATGAATTATCACATGGACTCGTCGAGTCCCCCCATGGACTCGGCGAGTTCATCTCGCAGAATGCAGAAAACTTGAGTTTTTCAACAATTTGCATCAAGTATCAAGAAAACAAACCTAGTCTCTGATACCACCGAAGGGTTTTGAGCATTCTAACACTCCTGAGGTGTACATGCAACCCTAGAAACCTTGGATCTATGTTTTACTAAGATACATGCAAACTTGATTTCCAAGGTTCATAACCTATCTAGCATAGCATGGGGAACTTTTAAACATAAATGCTAGAAGTAGAACATACCTTTTGTTGTTTGGATTCCTTGAGAACCTTGTGAGCCTAGCACCTCAACGTGTGATGCCTCAAATGTCTCACACAACACCAGAATACTTGGAATAACCTTGAGAGAAGTTCACTTAGACTCCAAAATTCGGCTAGCCCTCTTACTTGCTTGTAGTAGTACCAATTTTGCTAGACAAGGGGTGTTTATATAGTTGTGACATAAGTAGGGTTACACCATGTAAACCCTAATCGTCATGGCTTTCCATATTCCACGATCCATGTGTTTGTAACCTCCATGGACTATCCATGGAGCACCTTATGGGTTTTATCCCAATCCATACAAACCATGAATCATTAGCCCACTATACAAGAATAGATGATTTACACAATCAACCCCATATATTTAATTAGTCTCTTTTTGATCACTTAATTAATTCCAAATTAATTCTTTGATCAATACTAATTAAATAATATTATTAATATATTAGAACTTATAATATATTAATAAACCTTAAGTGTCCTTTCTCTCATTTTGGTCTATCCAAGTATTGCAATGCCATGCAACCCAAATGGACCATGCCAACCGGGTCAAGTACATACCAGAAATAGTTATGGACTTAGACACCTTATCCAACAGATACTAGGTTTCGTCGAAGGGAAATAAAATTACTAGAAGCGAAGCGCTGCCCGAGTTTGGAGTCATCACTTTAACAAGTAAGTGCATCGTTACTTTCATCTTACACATAGATATGAAGTATTAATACACGCTATATGTGCTTATTATCTGTGTTCCTGAGATCTATGCTAGATGAACGATTTATACATGTTTTATGTAATTTAAACTGTATATGTATTTTATACCAATAAATTTCTTGGGTAATGATGGGTAGATGAGTGATGAGAGATAGGTGATGAATTACGAGTTCAGGCGATGTAGTAACTACGTATTCATACAATGATACTCTAACCCTCACTGGACACGTATTGGGGGAGTAATTCCCAAATCAGTACTGTCTATGCGATATAGGCGATGATCCTTAGGAAAAGTCCTTAGGAACAAACATATAAGGAAATGCGATGTAAGGCGATGAGAGGTAAATACGATATAGGAGACGACCCTTAAAGAAGAATAAATAAAGATAATGGGGATGGGTAATCGGGTTAATTGTTTGGCATGAAGTATGTGAAGAAACAAATTAACTATATTATTTTGGGTTTAAAACCCTATATACTCACCAGGTTTCCCAACCTTACCCACTCTGTTTATTTGTATCACATGTATCGATACGAAGACACATTATATTGAGAGATTAAAGGAGATGTAAATCATTAGTGTAAATAAATGTGAGGTCTGTTTATGCTTATGTTTATGTATTGACGATGGCATCTCAATGTTTTAATATAAACAAAATATATTTCTTTAGAAATGCTTTGATAATATATTTATCATGTTTTCTGGGAACAAATTCCGCAACATGTTTCTTTAAAATGGATACTTTGATTTTTAAATAAGAATAAATAAAGTTTTAAAATGACCGTGAATATGGAGATGTCACAGTTGGTATCAGAGCATTAGTTTAAGCGAACTAGGAATAAAGATTTATTTCTAGACTTAAACTTAGAATGCTAAGCGATGATTGTAAGATGAGTGTCTGCTATATTTTAGACACAAGCACTAACTTATTTTAGGAAAGATGCCTAAAATGGTTTTATGTGCTAAATGAATTATTATATAGCTATAAAGATGCATTATATGCTATTAACTGATCGGATCTATGGTATGTTGCCGACCGGATCTGGAAACTTTATATGTTCACATTTGTCTCTTAATCTTGTGGATCTAGCTATGAGGGTTTTATGTCATCTTTTTGGTCCCAAAAGTATCATCTTGAGCATGGCATTAACTGGACGTTTTGAGTTGTCCTTTCAGACCGTAGGAAGGGTCCTTAGCCATAAAAATGAAACCCCTTTAGTTGGTTTTGCTCCATGCATCTTGTAGAAGGTCTTAATGGATTAAGACCTTGTGTTAAGCTTTAGGCATGTAAATTCATAAAGTTGGAAACTTTATGACCCTAGGGTGTGCTTTAGTCGTTGATCTAAAATATGGGCTTAAGTGTTTAAGTCATTAAGCACTTAATGAAGATTTGGGGTTGCGAGGTTACACCCCGCGTACTCAGTCAACCACCCCGATGGCGGTCAATGTGAGGCTTCGTGTATGCTAAGCGTACCTCTGGGGTACGCCCCGCGTACTCGCATGGGTCAGCTTTGTGAGTGACTCGTTAGGTTGACTCGGCCGGGTTGACTCATTTGGCTTAGTGGGTTTGACCAGTGGACTTTGACTCTGACTTTGAACAAGTTTGACCATGAGGGTATTTCGGGTATTTTGGGAGTTTTATGGAATTGGTCATTTGATGGAATTAGGTATCAGTTAGAGAGCTAAGACTAGGAGTTGGACCTTATCAGTTCTGTTCAGCTTGCGATGTGAGTTTTTCTCACTGTACTTGTGGGTCGAAGGCACCAAGTCCAGCTCTTTGGATTGTTATCATGTTTTATCATATGATTGAGTACTGTAGTTATCTGTTAGATTTGTATCCTGGTAGATAGGATGATGCTATGCTTAGTGATCTGTAAGATCTGTCTGATTGTTATTGGTTGGTTATTCGTATGATTGTCTGTTATATATATATATATATATATATATATATATATATATATATATATATATATATATATACATATATATATGTGTGTGTGTGTGAGTGTTGACACGATGTATGTGTGGTTGGGTTGAGGCGGTCCTGCTTTATGCTGAAGGCCAACAAACCTAGGGCGTCCCGGATAGACTGAAGGCCAGTGGGGCGTACCAGTCAGGCCAGAGGCCTGAAGAACGTTCCAGATAGGCTGAAGGCCCGGTGTGGCGTACCATTCATGATGTAGGTTCTATGAGTGTACCAGGTACACTTTAGGTTGGTGGGGCGGTCCAGTCAGACTGATGGCTCTGTATGCATGTTGTTTGTTGTTATTATTATGGTTGTATGATGTGTTGGTATTTTGGGGGAACTCACTAAGCTTTGGGCTTACAATTTTGGGTTATGTTTCAGGTACCTCAGATGATCGCGGGATGGCATAGGCATGATCGTGCACCTCCTCGTGTTTTGTTTAATGATTTTGGGAAAAATCTGATATTAAAATCTTTTGAAAACTAATTTTGTAAACAATGATGATCCGTGGATTGGTTTTAAAAGTTTAAATTTGTAACGCCCCGATTCCCATGTATTAATTTATGTATGAATCCTTTTTGGTTTTTGGGTCTACTCGACGAGTTGGCCGCCCTACTCGTCGAGTAGTAGCAGGTTGGTCCACGTGTTTTACTGATCTACTCACCGAGTCCAAGAGCGGACTCGACGAGTACGAGCTGGCAGATGAAACCCTAGATTTCGGGGCATTTCACCCTATTTAAAGGATCATTGGCCTCCCCCAGCCTCCCCTTTACAGCTTCTTGTCCCTCTCAAACCCTAAATCGAGTGTGTGTGTTCTTTTGGTGTGTTCAAGCTTTGAGGAGCAGTTTTGGAGGAGGAAACACTTGGGGAAAACAAGCAAGTAGAAGCAAGAACTCGTGGGATTCAAGATCTACATCAGTGAACACTCTCTTGAAGGTATTAGACTGTTTTCCCTTGTCTCATGTTCTTCAAAGATCTCTTTTGAATGGGTTTTATAAAAGGCTTCTTATGTTCGAGCTAAGATCTGAAGTTGTAACTTCATATCTGGACTCCCATTGGCCTCTAGACCCATAAAGTCATCATCCTTGCCTAGAATAAGCCTTCCCTCAAGTGTGAGACTTCATTGCAAGCTTAGATTTGTCATTTAAGGGCCTTAAAGCTTTGCATGCACGTAAAGTTTGCAACTTTACGTGATAAGCAGGCCTTGGAAGGTTGGATCTGTAATCTGGAACCTTTGCATGGCTTAAAAAGCATCTGTATGGAGGAAGGATTGAAGGGACTTGGCGAGTCATAAGGAGATGGTCCTGAACTTGACGAGTTGGATGAACAACTCGGCGAGTCCGATGAAGATTGTCGTAGACTCGGTGAGTCTATAGAATGACTCGGCAAGTCGGTTAAGGTTCTTACTAACCGTTGGGTGCGTGTGAACTTGTCGAGTTGCAAGGGAAAAAATTGACGAGTGGTCGAGTAGTTTCGATCGCGAGCCTTAGGAACTCGACGAGTCACTCCGGTGACTCGGCGAGCGGATGGTTTATGCCCGGAACTCGGCGAGTGGCTGGATACACTCGACGAGTTCAGGTCAACATGGACTGTTGATCCGGACAGTTGACTTTGACTTTGACCAAGGGTTGACCAGTTGACTTCTGAAGGGGGTATCTTGGGAATTTATGAACCTTGTTATGTGTCGGATATAGGTGGTGGAGTTCGTGGCGGTTCTTTGAGAGTTGAGCTTTCTATTTCCAGTCGACAGTTGCAAGGGGAGTTCTCCTCACTATATCAATAGGGTCTAAGGCACCAAGGCCGGCCCTTTATGGAATTGTGTCTGGATTATTGCATGATATGTTTATTGATTTACATCCTGGTAGTTAGGATGGTTATATGCTTATGCTTAGTGACCTGGTTAGGTCGGTATCCTGGTATATAGGATGATACTATATTAGTGACCGGTTAGGTCGGTATCCTGGTTATAGGATGTTGTTATGCTATTTGATCTGTTAGATCGGTTGACTGTTATATATGCTAGCGTATGATATGTATGTGCACATGTTTGTTTGATTGGGGGTTGGGTTGAGGCGGTCCTGCTTTGTGCTGAAGGCCAACATACCCAGGGCGGTCCGGATAGACTACAGACCCAGGAGGGTATGATAGTCAGACCGAAGGCCCGGCGAGCGGTCCAGATAGGCTGAAGGCCCTGCGAGGCGGTCCTGACGTGTCGAAGGCTCGGAGAGCGGTCCAGATAGACTGAAGGCCTGCGAGGCGGTCCAGTCAGACTGAAGGCCCATTATGCATGTTGTTCTGTGTTTGTTTATATGATATGATTATGGTTATGAGGTTGGTATTTTGGGGGTAACTCACTAAGCCTTCGAGCTTACATTTATCGATTATTGTTTCAGGTACTTCTGGTGACCGCGGGAAGGCGAATGCATGATCGTACCGCTCCTCCTGTCATTATGATTTCATGATTTGATACTAGGATACTCTGATATTTATTATTTTGAAAACAAATTTTGTAAATGTCAAATGTTTAAATGTTTTGAAAAAGTTTAAATTGGACATGATTTTTATGGATGTTACAAGTTGGTATCAGAGCCTTGGTTTGAGTGAATTGGAGGAACATTCATGTGAATCCAGTCTCAAATCAAGGAAAAGTTTTCAAAATATTTTTAAATGGTTTTCAAAATAAGTGAAGGAGGATGCAGGGTGTACGATCAGCTGGAGCCAGTAAGTAGACCCCAAAATACCATACAATATATGATTATGTGATATGTTAGAACAACATGCTAGTGCTGGGCTAGGGATCTTCAGGAGTTGCATGATAGAGTTGCCTGATTTCATGATGCCTGCTAGCCTAGGGATTTCTTTTACATGAGATTGACGTCATTACTGTAGCTGCTTAGCGTATGCACCACGGTTATACATAATTAAGATCTTATAGCCTGAGAATGTTTGATTTGGCCTTATGTTCTGTTCTTGTTTGATTGGGAGCTTAGGGTAGGATTGGATATTTGAAAGTCTATAGGGTCCAGCGTTATGTATGGCTAGCATACGCTAGTGTTGCAGGGTTGGTGGAAGCTTCATGGATGGGTTGGTTGTGAGAGGTCGTAAGGCCAGGCATGAGATATCTAGTATTCCTCTAGGAGTGAGGATTGAACGCTCGATATGTTTATGCATGTTGATAGGGCGTTGTGGTGATACTTGAGACAAATATGGGTAGGTGTGGAAGGTAGTATGGGCCCGTACTACTGAAAGCACAGGACCCATACGCGTACCAAGGAAGTCACAACCCCGAGGGTTAGTCGAGAGTTGGCTCCCAGTTATTTATGTGGATTATATGATGTCTTACGGTATGTTTCAGAATGGTGATGACGAGACGCTTTGTGGCTGGATCCGGTTCGGGATCAGGATCAGGAGACAGAGGCCAGGAGGGGCCAACAGCACCTGAGCCGGTGGCGCAGATGGGTACGGACGAGTTGGATGCCAGGATTCGAGAGATCCTGCATGATGAGGTTGTTGCTATGTTCTGGGCACAGCTGCCGGAGATGTTTGGGTCGATTAAGACCGCCATGGTTGAGTACTTTGATGAGCGCTACGCGGCTCTTGCAGAGACAGCTGCCGCAACAGCTGCATCAGCTGTATCCGCGACAGGGGGAGGAGTCAGTAGGGGTTTCCAGTACCGGGACTTCGATAACACGAAGCCCCCGACATTTAACGGTACCCAGGATCCTATTCGAGCCATGAGGTGGTTATCTGACGTGGAGGGTTGTTTCTTCACGTGTTCATGTCCTACTGACCAGAAGGTCAGATGCGCCCTGAACATGCTGAGGCTCGGGGCCAAGGACTGGTGGAGGCTAACGACAGGGTCATACACGGATTAGCAGAGAGCTGCGGTTACTTGGGAGCAGTTCCAAGACATGTTCCGCACCCGTTACATTCCGCGGGTCGAGCGGGAACGTTTGGCACAAGAGTTTTTGAGTCTGAGACAGGATGGAGAGACGGTGACGGAGATCACCCGCATGTTCACTGAGAGGGCGATGTTCTGCCCGGAATTTGCGTCTGAGCAGGCCCAAATGACACGTTATCTGAGCATGCTCAAGACTGACATTCGACAGTTTGTTGCCACACATCGATGTGATACTCTATTGGAGTTACAGGAGGTGGCTAGGCGGCGTGAGTTGGAGATTGAGCTACAGTTGAGGGAGCAGCGGCCGGCCCCGGCACAGTCACAGCCGGCGCCGAAGCGGTCTAAGACCGCTGATTCTAGGACCGGGGGTCAGCAGAGCCGCACTTGTGGAAAGTGCGGCAAGGGTCATACTGGGGCTTGTTGAGCTAGTAGCGGGTGCCACAGGTGTGGAAAGGAGGGGCATTTTGCTAGGGACTGTCGTCAGTCCGCCCCTGCCTCAGATATGAGGATATGCTATCATTGTCATCAGGTTGGTCACATGAAGACCAACTGTCCATAGCTCGCGGCCAAGCCAACGCACGCTCCAGCGTCGGCTACACTGAGGATTACCGATGAGAGGCAGGGTAGGGCAGAGCCCCCGAAGGCTCAGGAGCGTGCCTTTCAGCTTACGGCCGAGGAGGCCAAGGCAGCACCGGATGTGGTTGCTGGTATGTTTCTATCCTTTATCTCATTTACTATATATGTTGTATGCTTATTTGTTGTGCCTGTGATTAGGTATGTTTCTAGTGAACTCCTTACCAGCATTAGTTTTATTTGACTCGGGGGCGAGTCGGTCTTTTGTATCTCAGACATTTAGTAGGGAGTTCAGAGTGCCAGTAGGCGAGCTAGAGTGTTCGTTGCGAGTCTCTATCGCCAACGAACACGGGGTTTCTGCTTCTTCGATCTACCGAGGGTGTGAGATGGAGATCGTCGGGGTACCTTTTCCGATTGACTTGATTCCGATCCCCATGGGGGATGTATGCATGATTGTAGGGATGGACTGGCTCATTCGTTTCAGTTCCATGATTGATTGCGAGGGTGAGTGGATAGTCGTTCGAACCCCAAGTGGGGGAGAGTTGACTGTTTATGGTGAGGGCACCAGAGTGGGATCAGGGTTTTGTTCAGCCGCCAGGGCTCGGCAGTATATTCAGCACGGGGGTGCGGGTTACCTAGCGTATGTATTGGATACGTGAGCCAGAGATCAGATGATGGTTGCCGATGTTCCTGTGGTCAGGGAGTTTGTAGATGTGTTTCCGGAGTAGTTGCCAGGGATACCTCCGGAGAGGCAGGTCGAGTTTCGGATCGATCTGGTGCCTGGTGCGGCCACTATTGCCAAGGCGCCGTACCGATTGGCGCCACCCGAGATGCAGGAGCTGTCGTCACAGCTACAGGAACTGTTGGGCAAGCAGTTCATCCGTCCTAGCAGTTCTCCATGGGGAGCACCGATTCTTTTTGTCCGGAAAAAGGACGGTTCACACCGGATGTGCATTGATTACCGGGAGTTGAACAAATTAACGGTGAAGAACCGTTACCCACTCCCGAGGATAGATGATCTCTTCGATCAGTTACAGGGTGCCTCTTGGTTCTCCAAGATTGATTTGAGGTCGGGATATCATCAGGTCCGAGTTAGAGAGGAGGACGTGGAGAAGACCGCCTTTCGGACTCGTTATGGTCATTACGAGTTCGTGGTGATGCCGTTTGGGTTCACCAACGCGCCAGCAGTATTCATAGACCTGATGAATCGGGTCTGCAGACCGATGCTCGATCGCTCGGTTATAGTGTTTATCGACGATATTTTGGTGTATTCCAAGACCCGAGAGCAGCATGAGGACCATCTGCGGGAGTTATTGGGAGTTCTGAGGCGAGAACGGCTCTATGCCAAGTTCTCGAAATGCGAGTTTTGGTTACGAGAGGTCCAGTTCCTGGGGCACCTCGTTAACCAGGATGGGATTTTGGTCGACCCGGCCAAAATCGAGGCTGTCATGCAGTGGGAGATTTCGAAATCTCCCTCAGATATTAGGAGCTTTCTGGGGTTGGCAGGGTACTACCGGAGATTCATACAGGATTTCTCCAAGATTGCAGTACCCCTCACTCGTCTGACGAGGGAGGGGGTGGATTTCTGGTGGGGCCCTGAGCAGCAGAGGGCGTTTGAGACCCTCCGTCAGCGGTTGTGTGAGGCGCCAGTTTTGACACTCCCAGAGGGAGTTGAGGACTTCGTGGTGTTCTGTGATGCATCAATCACAGGTCTAGGGGCAGTCCTCATGCAGAGGGGGCGAGTGATAGCTTATGTGTCGCGGCAGTTGAATCCGCATGAGACGTGATACCCTACGCATGATTTGGAGCTGGGAGCGGTGGTGTTCGCCCTCAAGATATGGAGGCATTACCTTTATGGGGTTCATTGTACCATATACACGGATCGAAAGAGCTTGAGACATATCATGGATAAGCCAAACCTGAACATGAGGCAGCGCAGGTGGCTGGATGTAGTCAAGGACTACTACTGCGAGATCCTTTACCACCCTGGTAAAGTGAATGTGGTTGCGGATGCTTTGAGCCGCAAGTCAGCTGGGTCTTCCACCCTAGCGGTATGTATGAAGATAGCGGTGGATTCTCCGCGTGTGAGTTTGATCAGAGATAACCAGGTTGAGGGCATGCGACCGGAGAATTGGAAGCTAGAGAGGATCAAGGGGGAGAATACCCGGTTTTTGCAGGATAGTCGGGGATTATTGACCCGATGTGGTCGGGTTTGGGTTCCGATGTCTGGTGGAGTCAGGCAGACGGTCATGGAGGAGGCTCATAAGTCTCATTTTTCTATTCACCCGGGGGCCACTAAGATGTATAGAGACCTGAGTTTGAGTTACTGGTGGCCATGTTTGAAGCGAGAAATTGCTTGGTATGTCGAGCGGTGCTTGACCTGCAGGATGGACAAGGCCGAACATCAAAGGCCGCATGGTAAGCTGCAGCCTCTAGAGATTCCCATGTGGAAATGGGAACAGATCACGATGGATTTCATTACCAAGTTTCCGAGGACGGCGAAGGGATTTGATGCTATATGGGTCATCGTGGATCGATTGACCAAGAGTGCCCATTTCTTGGCTATTCGAGAGAGTTCGTCGGCCGAGAAGTTGGCCGACATGTACGTTCGTGAGATCGTGTCTTGCCATGGGGTTCCCGTCTCCATTGTCTCCGACCGAGATGTTAGGTTTACCTCCCGTTTCTGGCAGAAGTTCCACGAGGAACTGGGCACGCGGTTGCACTTTAGCACAACATTCCATCCGTAGACTGACGGTCAGAGCGAGCGAACCATTCAGACCCTCAAGGATATGTTGAGGGCGTGTGTTATTGATTTCGGTGGGAGCTGGGATTCCCACCTACCATTTGCAGAGTTCGCCTACAACAACAACTATCATTCCATCATTGGCGCCCCGCCTTTCGAGATGTTGTATGGACGAAGATGTCGTACCCCGATTTGTTGGGGTGAAGTGGGACACAGGGTGATGGGGCGAACGGAAGTAGTCTTGCAGACTACTGAGAAGATTCAGCAGATTAGGTTGCGATTGCAGACCGCTCAGAGTCGGCAGAAGAGTTACGCCGACAAACGCCGATCTGAGTTAGAGTTTCAGGTGGGTGATATGGTACTCCTGAAGGTCTCACCCTGGAAGGGTGTGATCCGCTTCAGAAAAAGGGGAAAATTGGGTCCCCGTTCCATTGGTCCATTCAGGATCCTTGCCAGGGTTGGAAAGGTGGCATATAGGCTAGAGCTACCGGAGGAGCTTAGCCGAATTCATAGCACCTTCCACGTTTCGCAGTTGCGAAAGTGTGTTTTGGATCAGGAGGCAGTAGTGTCGTTGGATGATATTCAAGTCGATGAGCGCCTGAATTATGTGGAGAGGCCTGTGGCCATTCTGGAGAGGAAGATGAAAGTTCTGCGGAATAAGGAAATACCTCTGGTGAAGGTGCAGTGGGAGCATCGGAGGGGATCCGAGTGGACGTGGGAGCCGGAGGCAGAGATGGGAGAACATTACCCGGCGTTGTTTACCCCAGCAGACTTCAAGAACGAAGTCTAATTCAACTGGGGGAGATTTATAACGCCCCGATTCCCAGGTATTGATTTATGTATGAATCCTTTTTGGTTTTTGGGTCTACTCGACGAGTTGGCCGCCCTACTCGTCGAGTAGTAGCGGGTTGGTCCACGTGTTTTAGTGATCTACTCGCCGATCCAAGAGCAGACTCGACGAGTAGGAGCTGGCAGATGAAACCCTAGATTTTGGGGCATTTCACCCTATTTAAAGGATCATTGGCCTCCCCCAGACTCCCCTTTACTGCTTCTTGTGCCTCTCAAACCCTAAATCGAGTGTGTGTGTTCTTTTGGTGTGTTCAAGCTTTGAGGAGGAGTTTTGGAGGAGGAAACACTTGGGGAAAACAAGCAAGTAGAAGCGAACTCGTGGGATTCAAGATCTACATCAGTGAACACTCTCTTGAAGGTATTAGACTGTTTTCCCTTGGCTCATGTTCTTCAAATATCTCTTTTGAATGGGTTTTATAAAAGGCTTCTTATGTTTGAGCTAAGATCTGAAGTTGTAACTTCAGATATGGACTCCCTTTGGCCTCTAGACCCATAAAGTCATCGGCCTTGCCTAGAATAAGCCTTCCCTCAAGTGTGAGTCTTCATTACAAGCTTAGATTTGTCATTTAAGGGCCTTAAAGCTTTGCATGCACGTAAAGTTAGAAACTTTACGTGATAAGCAGGCCTTGGAAGGTTGGATCTGTAATCTGGAACCTTTGCATGGCTTAAAAAACATCTGTATGGAGGAAGGATTGAAGGGACTCAGCGAGTCATAAGGAGATGGTCCTGAACTCGACGAGTTGGATGAACAACTCGGCGAGTCAGTAGAATGACTCGGCGAGTCGGTTAAGGTTCTTACCAACCGTTGGGTGCTTGTGAACTTTTTGAGTTGCAAGGGAAAAACTCGACGAGTGGTCGAGGAGTTTGGATCGCGAGCCTTAGGAACTTGACGAGTCACTCCGGTGACTCGGTGAGCGGATGGTTTATGCCCGGAACTCGGCGAGTGGCTGGATACACTCGACGAGTTCAGGTCAACATGGACTTTTGACCCGGACAGTGGACTTTTACTTTGACCAAGTTTTGACCAGTTGACTTCTAAAGGGGGTATCTTGGGAATTTATGAACCTTGTGATGTGTCGAATATAGGTGGTGGAGTTCGTGGCGGTACTTTGAGAGTTGAGCTTTCTATTTCAAGTCGACAGTTGCAAGGTGAGTTGTCCTCACTATATCAATAGGGTCTAAGGCACCAAGGCCGGCCCTTTATGGAATTGTATCCGGATTATTGCATGATATGTTTATTGATTTACATCCTGGTAGTTAGGATGGTGATATGCTTATGCTTAGTGACCTGGTTAGGTCGGTATCCTGGTATATAGGATGATACTATATTAGTGACCAGTTAGGTCGGTATCCTGGTTATAGGATGTTGCTATGTTATTTGATATGTTAGATCGGTTGACTGTTATATATGCTAGCGTATGATATGTATGTGCACATGTTTGTTTGTTTGGCGGTTGGGTTGAGGCGGTCCTGCTTTGTGCTGAAGACCAACATACCCAGGGCAGTCCGGATAGACTACAGACCCAGGAGGGTATGATAGTCAGACCGAAGGCCCGGCAAGCGGTCCGGATAGGCTGAAGGCCCTGCGAGACGGTCCAGACGTTTCGAAGGCTCGGAGAGCGGTCCAGATAGACTAAAGGCCTGCGAGGCGGTCCAGTCAGGCTGAAGGTCCATTATGCATGTTGTTCTGTGTTTGTTTATATGATCTGATTATGGTTATGAGGTTGGTATTTTGGGGGTAACTCACTAAGCCTTCGAGCTTACATTTATCGATTATTGTTTCAGGTACTTCTGGTGACCGCGGGAAGGCGAAGGCATGATCGTACCGCTCCTCCTGTCATTATGATTTCATGATTTGCTATTGGGATACTCTGATATTTATTATTTTGAAAACAAATTTTGTAAATGTCAAATGTTTAAATGTTTTGAAAAAGTTTAAATTGGGCATGATTTTTATGGATGTTACAAAAAAATTTCATGAATTTTTATGGATGTTACAAGTTTGTATCAAAGCCTTAGTTTGAGTGAATTGGATGAAACAATCGTGTGAATCCAGTCTCAAACTAAGGAAAAAGATTTTTCAAACAGTTTTCAAATAGTTTTCAAAATAATCAAGGAGGATGTGGCGTGTACAATCAGTCAGAGCCAGTAAGTGGACCCCAAATTACCACACAATTATTTGAGATTATGCTTTGATATGTTAGAACCGCATGCTAGTCTTAGGATAGGGATCTTCAGGAACTGGATGATAGAATTGGCTGATATATGATGCCTTATCTCTTATAGAATCCTTGATTGATTGTTGTATGACTCTTTCGCGTGTGAACTGGCTATTGAGTGAATACACTAAGTCACATGCTACATGGTTTAAATGAACTTAGGGTAAGGGATTTGGTTCTGTTGCGCAGCTATTGTCTGAGTCTAACCATTGTGGGATTAAATCTTTTAGCCTAATATTGTTTAAATTGTGCGGCATGTGATTGTACTCATGCAACAGTTATCTGGCACCAATGGAGGGTCGTGTGGCAGTCTTGAGAAGTGTATCCTTCCTCTAGAGTGTGAGGATTTCGTGTGTGCGCATACTAGTATGTATTGTTAGGGTTGTTGTAACGATCCTCAAGACAAATAAGGGTAGGTGTGAAAGGTAGTATGGGCCGGTACTACTGGAAGCACAGGACCTGTACACATAGCAAGGAAGTCACAACCCCTAGGGTTTTATTGGGAGTTGTTTCCCCTGTTATGATATTCGTGATATCTGATATCTCCCTGATATATTTCAATATGGTGACGACGAGGCGATTTGAGACTGGATCTGGATCTGGATCGGGAGTTGGCAGTCAGGGTGGGCCAGCTGTGTCTGAGGACAGGATGAGGGAGATCCTTCATGAGGAGGTTGTGACTATTGTCCGGGGTCAGATACCAGAGATTTTTTAGGTCTATCAAGACCGCGATGATTAAGTTCTTTGATGTCAGATATGCTGCTTTGTCTAAGGCGGCTGCTGCTGCTGCCACCACAGCCGTCGCGGCTTTAGGGATTGGTGACGGGCGGGTTTTCAGTATCGGGACTTCGACAATACGAAGCCCCCGACTTTCGATGAAGTTCAGGACCTGATCATAGCCATGAGGTGGTTATCTGATGTTAAGGGATTCTTTTTCACCTGCTTTTGCCTAGCTGACCAGAAGGTCAGGTGCACTCTGAACCTCCTGAGGTCCGGAGCGAAGGATTGATGGATACTTGTTATGAGTTGGTATTCTGCTAAGCAGAGAGCAGCGGTATCTTGGGAGCAGTTCACGGACATGTTCCGTACTCGATATGTGTCGCAGGTGGAGTGCGAGAGGTTGGCCTAGAAGTTTTTGGGCCTGAGGCAAGGGACGGAGTCTGTGACGGAGATCACCAGGATATTTACTGAGAGGGCCATGTTTTGCCTTGAGTTTTCTTCGGCGAAGGATGCTCAAGACGGATATCAGGCAGTTTGTTTCCACCCAACGATTTGATTCTTTGTTGGAGATGCAGGAGGCCGCCAGGCGGTGTGAGATTGAGATAGAGCTGCAGACGAGAGAGCAGAGACCGGCCCCGACGCAGTCGACACCAGCGCCGAAGCGGTTCAAGGCTGCTGATTCTAGATCTGTGGGTCAGCGAGGCCGCACTTGTGGGAAGTGCAGTAAGGTTCATGATGGGGCATGTTGATTAGGAGGTGTGTGCCAAAAATGTGGTAAGGAGGGGAACTATGCGAGGGATTGCCGCTAGGTGGCCCCTGCTATGAGTACCAGGATCTGCTATCATTGTGATCAGGTTAGCTATGTGAAGGTCAACTGTCCATTTCTCATCGTTAACCCGGCACAGTCCCCCTTGCCAGCTACTTTGAGGATCACAGACGGACACCATGAGAAGGCGGAGCCCCCGACGGCTCGAGGTCACGCTTTTCAGTTCACTGCTGAGGAGGCCAGAGTAGCTTCAGATGTTGTGACTATTATGTTTCTATCCGTTATCTTGTTGATTATATTTTGTGTTATGCTTATATATGTGTCGCTGTTTGGTACGTTCCTAGTGACCTCTTTGCCTGCTCTTGTGTTGTTTGACTCGGGTGCGAGTCGGTCCTTTGTATCTCGTTCGTTCGGTCGAGAGTTTGATATGCCTATTAGGGAGTTAGAGTGTCTGTTGTGGGTTTCTATCGCCAACTAACACGGGGTTTTTGTATCATCAGTGTATAAGGGTTGCGTATTAGAGATCTTCAGGGTGCCTTACCCGAACGCTTTGATCCCTATTCCCATGGGTGATGTTTGCGTGATTGTGGGCATGGATTGGCTGAGCAGGTTTGGTTCTATGATTGATTGTGAGGGTCAGGGAGTGGTAGTTCGAACCCTAAGTGGCGGAGAACTGGTTATCTATGGGGAGGGCACCAGGATGGGTTCATGGTTTTGTCCAGCGGCCAGGGCTCATCAGTATATTCAACATGGATGTGCGGGCTACTTGGCTTATGTGGTGGATACGCGTGTTGGGGATCAGACTTCAATTTCAAAGGTTCTGGTTGCCAGGGAGTTTGCAGATGTGTTTCTGGAGGAGTTACCCGGAGTTCCTCACGAGAGGCAAGTTGAGTTTAAGATTGACCTTGTGCCAGGTGCGGCCCCGATTGCCAAGGCGCCGTACCGTTTAGCACCGCCTGAGATGCAGGAGTTGTCGTCTTAGCTACAGGAACTACTAGCCAAGCAGTTCATCAGACCAAGCAGTTCTCCGTGGGGGGCGCCGATTTTATTTGTCAAGAAGAAGGATGCTTCACACCGGATGTGCATTGATTACCGGGATTTGAGAGTAAGCTTCGTGTGGCCGTGTTTGACGAGAGAGATAGCCTGGTATGTGGAGAGATGCATGACCTGCAAGATGGTCAATCGTTAGCATCAGAGGCCGCATGGCAAGATGCAGTTTCTGGAGGTTCTCATGTGAAAATGGGAGCAGATTTCGGTGTATTTTATCACCAAGTTGTCGAAGACAACAAAGGGTTTTGATGCTATCTGGGTTATCGTGGATCGATTGACCAAGAGTGCCCACTTTCTGTCGATTCGGGAGAGTTCTTTGGATGAGAAGTTGGCCAATGTGTATGTTCGCGAGATCGTTGCTCGCCATGGGGTTCCAATCTCAATTGTTTCAGACTGTGATGTTCGGTTCACCTCCCGTTTTTGACAAAAGTTCCATGAGGAACTGGGCACGAGGTTGCACTTCAGCACTGCTTATCAGCCACAGACCGACGGCCAGAGTGAGCCGACGATACAGACCATTGAGGATATGTTTCGTGCATGTATTATCGATTTCGGTAGAAGCTGGGACTCCTACCTACCTCTTGTGGAGTTTTCCTACAACAACAGTTATCACTCCATCATTGGTGCACCTCCCTTCGAGCTCTTGTATGGACAGAGATGTCGTACCCCAGTTTGTTGGGGCGAGGTTGGTCACAGGGTTATGAGGCGGACCGAAGTGGTCCTTCAGACCACAAAGCTGATTCAGTTGATCAGGCAAAGACTGCAGACTGCTCAGAGTCGGCAGAAGAGCTATGCCGACCGACGCCGATCCGAGAGTTTCAGGTCGACGACATGGTATTACTGAAGTTCTCACGTTGGAAAGGTGTGATACGCTTCAGGAAGAGGGGGAAGTTGGGCCCCTGGTATATTGGGCCTTTTCGGGTGATTGAAAGGGTTGGCAAGGTTGCTTACACATTGGATCTTCCTGAGGAGCTCAGTCAGATTCACAACACTTTCCATGTGTCGCATCTGTGAAAGTGCGTATTGGATGAGGATGTAGTGGTTTCCTTGGATGATATTCAGGTCGATGAGCGCCTGAACTATGTTGAGAGGCCGGTAGCTATCCTGGAAAGGAAGGTAAAGGTTTTGCGTAGCAAGGAAGTACCTTTGGTAAAGGTACAGTGGCAGCACCGGAGGGGCTCCGAGTGGACCTGGGAGCCGAAGGTCGAGATGCAGGAGCATTATCTAGATTTTTTCGCCGCAGCAGACTTTGAGGACGATGTCTAGTTCAAGTGGTGGAGAATTGTAACATCTCGATGTTCATGTATTTCTAAATTTATCCCTTTAAGTTTGTTATATGACATTTTGGTCCCTAAGTCCAAGAGAGTGTTCCTTGAAGCCCTAGTGGCATTCTTGTAATTTGGGCAGGAGGAGTACGATAAGCGTACATATGGGTACGCTGAGCGTACTAGGGGATGGGCGTACACTCATGTACGCGGGGCGTACTAAAGAAAGATGGAAACCCTAATTTTTAGGGTTTGGGTGGTATTTAATCATCTTTATGGCCTCATTTCTCTTCACCTAAGCAGCCTCTACCCTCTCTTCGTGATTTGAAACCCTAGAAGCACCTTGTGAGGACATTTCAAGCATTAAAGAGTGTGTTTGTGTGATTTGAAGAGGAAGGAAGAAGATCAAACTCAACTTGGAGAAAGAAGCACCTTAGATCTGGGATTTATCTTCCATTTGCAAGCCTTTCAAGGTATAAATCTTGCACCTTTGTCTTTTAATCTTGTAAATCTAGTTATGGGAGTTTTATGTCATCTTTTTGGTCCTAAAAGTATCATCTTGAGCATGGCATGTTCTGGACGTTTGAGTTGTCCTTTCAGACCCTAGGAAGGGTCCTTAGCCATAAAAATGAAGCCCCTTTGGTTGGTTTTTTTCGTGCATCTTGTAGAAGGTCTTAACGGATTAAGACCTTGTGTTAAGCTCTTATTAGGCATGTAAAGTCATAAAGTTGGAAACGTTTTTTTGGGAAAGTGGCCATAGCCCCGGCAAAGATTTTATACCATGAAAAAGAAAATATAGGAGATTAAGTCAATTTTGGACAAACCCCAAAATTGATAGAAATCCAAATGTCAAGCAAATACCAAAACCATAGGCTAGACCTAATAACTATATAAGCAAAGAATAAACACTTTATTTTATTCCAACTCCATAATTCGGAGTGGCCTTCAACCTTCCAAATCTTCAAGCAATCCTTTCCTCTTCTCATCATCTTCCATCTTCCAAACTTTGTATCCTCTTGCTTCAGTCCAACCCAAGTAATCAAAAAATCTCTATTAGCCTCATTCATACAATAATAAAAGATCAAAACCATCAAGCTCTTATGGTTAATATTCCACACTAAATATAAGCCCAAAATAGCAACCAACTTTCTTTTCCTCATACTTCTATTCTTATTCTTCTTAAAGCCCATAAAAAGTAAATCTTTATAAGCTTCCAAAAAATCACTCTTCCTTTTTCCCAAAATCTCAATAATCCAATTTTTGAACAAATCAATCCTTGTCACAATATCAATAAAAAAATCTTCAACGTATCCAAGCTTCATCCCAAAAAAGTCTTTATACTTCAAAATCTTCATGGAAATCCAATCTTCATACAACCATTTATGAATAGTCAACCTCTTCCAAATAGCCATCCAAAAAATCTCATCTTTATCAGCCATCAAAAGAATCATCAAGCAGATCTCGAACCTTGATTTTTTATAGAAAAAATCATAAAACCAAACAACTAAAGTTTCTGGATTTGAACCGGGGGGAAACATCTTTTTTAGGAAAAAAGGGTAAAACCATCCAACTAAAGCTTCCAGATTTGAACCGGTCAAAAAGTGACATTTTGTAAAGTAAAAAATGCCAAAATTATTGTAGTACAGTCTAAGGATGACGTACTCAAGCTCGTGTATTGTCGGGTGAATATCCCACCACTTACTGATAGAACCAGTAGTGGCGCCCACAAAAGTGGAGGCTCCTAAATGAATAGGAATGTAACGACTATCTTCAAGATTTGAACCAGTCAAAAAGTGACATTTTGTAAAATAAAAAATGCCAAAATTATTGTAGTACAGTCTAAGGATGACGTACCCGAGCCCGTGTATTGTCGGGTGAATATCCCACCACTTACTGATAGAAACAGTAGTGGCACCCACAAAAGTGGAGATTCCTAAACGAATAGGAATGTAACGACTATCTTCCGGATTTGAACCGGTCAAAAAGTGACATTTTGTAAAATAAAAAAATACCAAAATTATTGTAGTACAGTCTAAGGATGAAGTACTCAAGCCCGTGTATTGACGGGTGAATATCCCATCACTTACTGATAGAAACAATAGTGGCACCCACAAAAGTGGAGAATCCTAAATGAATAGGATTGAAATATCTATCTTCGGGATTTGAACCCTTAAGCATGATAATACCAATTTTTTTAAGGAAAAAATTATAAAACCCTCTGTTAATTCCTTTTTTATACACTTCTAGTTGCGTAGAAGGAAACCAACAATTAATGGGGATTTTACCCATAAGCAGATTATCACAGTCCACATCAAAAGGAAAGAACCTAATGAAACTCGGGATAAAACCGAGATGCAATTCACTTTTAAAGGTAAAAGTGAAAAAAATAAAGTAGGAAACTTTATGACTCTAGGGTGTGTTTTAGTCGTGGATCTGAAATATGGGCTTGCGTGCTTAAGCCATTAAGCACTTAATGAAGATTTGGGGTTACGAGGTTACGCCTCGCATAAGTGGGAGTACGCCCCGCGTACTCAATCAACCACCCCGATGGTGGTCAATGCGAGGCTTATCATACATTAAGCGTACCTCCGGGGTACGCCCCACGTACTCGCACGGGTCAGCTTTATGAGTGACTCGGTTGGGTTGACTCGGCCGGGTTGACTCATTTGGCTTAGTGGGTTTGATGAGTGAACTTTGACTCTGACTTTGACCAAGTTTGATCTTGAGGGTATTTTGGGTATTTTGAGAGTTTGATGGAATTAGGTATCAGTTAGAGAGCTGAGACTCGGAGTCGGACCTTATCAGTTCGGTTCAGCTTGCGATGTGAGATTTTCTCACTGTACTTGTGGGTCGAAGGCACCAAGGTCGACCCTTTAGATTGTTATCTTAGTTTATCGTATGATTGAGTACTGTAATGATCTGTTAGATCTGTATCTCGGTATATAGGATGATGTTATGCTTAGTGATCTGTAAGATCTGTCTGATTGTTATTGGCTGGTTATTTGTATGATTGTCTGTTATATATATATATATATATATATATATATATATATATATATATATATATATATATATATATGTGTGTGTGTGTGTGTGTGTGTGTGTCGACACGATGTATGTGTGGTTGGGTTGAGACGATCCTGCTTTCTGCTGAAGGCCAACAGACCCAGGGCGTCCCGGATAAGCTGAAGGCTAGTGGGGTGTACCAGTCAGGCCGAAGGCCCGGAGAACGTTCCAGATAGGCTGAAGGCCCAGTGTGGCGTACCAGTCATGTTGCAGATTCTGTGAGCGTACCAGGTAGATTGTAGTCTGGTGGGGCGTTCCAGTCAGACTGAAGGCTCTTTGTGCATGCTGTTTGTTGTTATTATTATGGTTATGTGATGTGTTGGTATTTTGGGGGACTCACTAAGTTTTGGGCTTATAGTTTTGGGTTATGTTTCAGGTACCTCAGATGATCGCGGGAAGGCAAATGCGTGATCGTGCACCTCCTCGTGTTTAGTTTTATGATTTTGGGAAAACTCTGATATTAAACATGTTTTGAGAACTAATTTTGTAAACAATGATGATTTGTGGATTGGTTTTAAAAGTTTAAATTTTTCATGAATTTTATGGATGTTACAAAAGACGAGCTTCGTGTTGCTTCAAATCACATCCTCTGTGTGTGTATGTGTGATGTGTTATGATTTTTAGGAGAGTTCTAAGAGATAGAAGAGGAAACAGGAAGAAGATGAAGTAAAAGTGTACACATGGGTATACGGTGTGTGTGTGTGTAGAGAGAGAGAGAGAGATTTTCTTTTTTTCTTTTTTCTTTTTATGATTTATGTAATAAAAAAATTGAAAAAGGGAAATACCTAGGCAGATCCGTCATTTTAAAAAGTTTCAAAAATTTTGGACCAAACTCGTAACAAAATCAAACTTTTGGACCACCCTTGCGAGTGCAAACTTGTTTGGACCAAACTTGCTAGTTTAGACATACCACAGGGACCATTCTTGCAATTTTGTCTACAATACACGCTTAAAGCATCAAATTTTATATTAAAATAAGCAGTAAAATATTGAAATCATCCCTATGGTTTGGTCAAAATTGCACGTTTGGTCTGTAACTTTTTCTTCGCACTCAGATCGTCCCTGTGGTTTGATTTTGTTGCATATTTCGTCCCTTACATACAATAAGTTAAGGACCATAGGGACGAAAAACGCAACAAAATCAAACCACAACGACGATCCCAATGCAAAAAAAGTTAAGGACCAAACATGCAATTTTGACCAAACCATAGGGACGATTTCAATAATTTACTCTAAAATAAATGTTTAAAAATATATGAATAATGATTACTATATTTATAATCTATATGTTATTTTGCTTTTTTAACCGTCGATTGTATAAGTTATAAATTCGATTGTACAAGTTATAAACTAATTATTATTATGTATTTATAATTTTTACAAAAAATCCTACCTAATAAATGAAGGTTTTTTTTTGCCATATGTCATCACCTAATTCAATATGCCACATGTCATTTTTTTAATTTTTTCAATTTCATTTAAATCCACTTGGCAAATTGTGGTTTTTTTGGCTTTGTTATTACATTATAAAAAAATCTGATCTAAAAATATAATAAAGAAAATAAGAAAACTTACATGTCTCCATAAATTCTCATTTAATTTGTCAATTAATGTATTAAATTGAATTTAAATTCAAATCAACCTTCCTAATTGAAAAACATAATTTCCGGCCATTCCCTTTTGAATTCACGATAATTTGCAGAAACCTTGCAAAAATTGGTTCATTCAAAGCTAATATTGACATTCTTTCCAAATTCAATTTTATAAATTTTTAAATATGTAATGCTTAACAAAATATATTAATTTTTAAATAAAAAAAACTCGTATATTACACGGGTCTCACACCTGGTTATAATTAATATAAGACAATACCGAAACATTCTTACTATTTTAAATTTAAAATAAAAAGGTAAATATATGATAATTATTCTTATTTTTAATATAATAATCATTTGAATATATACATAAAATGACATAACATTAAGTTTTTTTGGGTTCAAAATATTTATATATTTTTATATACGAAATTAATCGAAAACGTCATTTTTTTCAAACCAAATTATTTGTGTTTGAAAACGGTTGGATCTTCTTCCTCTTTTTTTCGATTCATTATTCTTCAACCAGATGACGTATGACGTATATTCAAATTCTTTATACTATAAATGACGGTGAGCCTAAAACCGACTCTTTCATCACAGTTGTTCAAACTCTCTCAAGATTTAATTAGGACCGTAATAACTCTCTATTTAACAGTTAATCGGAGGTTACTTCAGCCTTCCGTCTTCAGGTCCCCACGATCCCTCCTTCTTCTCCCACGCTCTAAACGATCGTCGGTTGTCTCCTCCAAGATCGCTTCATCCCTTTGATAACCGTCTGATTTGCCTCAATCGGTTCTTCTTTTGTTTTATTGCAGAGAAGAAGAAGACACCATATCGATGGTTCATGATGGAGCCATGGAGGTTTCAAGTCGCCCTTTGCTTTAGGTTTCTCTTTCCAACAATAAAATCGCCAAAAGGAGATGTAGAAAATCAAAATAAAGACGGGAGCCAAAAGGGAAATCGAAAAGAAACTGAAAATCAAATCGTCTACCTGTGATTAATTCAAAGGATAGAATCAGTATCTGGCTTCCTGTTCTTAGAGGTATGAAAACGTCACTTCTCAGTTTCAATCAAGTTATACGAAGATTTTAAAATCGTAATCGTTTTTCGGTGTACACATTTGACCTAATTGAGTTCATTGTATCTTCGTTGCTTATTGTTGATCTTCTTTTCCATTTCAGCTCATTTTTTCGTACATAGATTTGGATATTAAGTATTTTGATTTAGGGATATTTAATCGTGATGCTACAAATGACGAAGTTACTGTAGAAAGCGCCCAAGATGCTCTGAAGTAAGTAGCGTTCACATTTTTTTTTCCTATATCCTCAATGATTTCTTTTAAGGCTGATAAAAAACTTGCAACTCTATTCAAGGTCCTACTTAATTCACAACCAACTAATGCATAGAGTAATGAGCTCCTTACGTGAGTCATATGTAGCCTTTATGGACTTTTGTATTTAGAACCACGGAGCTAAAAAAGTTGAGGTTTTGACTAAACCTCAGAAAAAATGCATACCACAAAGACTATTTTTGTGAGTCTCATTTCAAATCATGTATAATTGCATGTGTATTCTTTGCTTACCTTGTTTTAAATTGTATAGAGAGTGTTCCCAGAAAATCATATATTTTCTGTTTTACAAAAAGTTGTGGTCTTAAAACCCTAAGACCCGAGTAGTGAATTTAGATGCAAAATAGTCAACACATAGTTTTGTACTTCGTAAAATGAGTGGAGTATATGTTTTGCGTAAATTTTAATATAATATTGTTATTCTCTATGTGAGTCGTTACAACCATACTAATGTGACTAAAGCACTCATCTTGACGTTCTTCAGGCGTCGGTTTCTAAAAATAATTGTCACCCTAGACTGGTTTGTCTAGCTGTAGCGAACAACTCAGGTGTGGGGGTGTCAACCCCGTATAGATCTATACACAATATCCCGCTCTCCCTCCAAGAGACTCTGGTTATAACTACATGACTTACTATATACACTAGATAGGTACGAGTGAAGGAGTGCCTCACAAGAGCCTTAACAGAATTTACGTGAATATTGAATTTCATTATTGAACATTATAAATAATGTTACGAGTGTATATTTTCGACTACAAAATTATCAGTGACGAAAATAGCCATTTATACAATAAGTGTCAAAAATAGCCCATTTTTACCATTGTTGTAAAAACGGCCCGATTTTACCAAAATTGTCAATAAAGGCCCAATTTTACTAAAATTGTCAATAAAGGCCCAATTTTACTAAAATTGTCAATAAAGGCCCAATTTTACTAAAATTGTCATATAAGGACCATTTTTACCAAAATCGACATAAAAGGCCCATTTTACTAAAGTTGTCATATAAGGCCCATTTTAACCAAAATCGTCATATAAGGCCCATTTTTACCAAAATCACCATAAAAGACCCATTTTACTAAAGTTGTCATATAAGGCCCATTTTAAATAAAATTGTCATATAAGGCCCATTTTAACTAAAATGTTTACAAATGGTCCATTTTCACCATAATTTCCATAGAAGACCCGATTTTTATAAGTTTTAGTAAAAACAATTTTATTTATCCAAAATGTTACCACTTTTAGTGTAACTTTTCATATTTTCCATTTCTTAAGTTTTCATGACAAAATTTTGAGTTAACATTTTCTTTGACTTTATAGTGATTTTATCACATATCAAAGATAATCTTTTTAAGCATAACAACAAACTACATAAGATAACTTTGTTTTTCCAACAACTTGAGACTTGCAAAAAATCTTGAGTTTATGGACCTTTAGCATGAGATCACAACATTTCAACACACATAACACACAAAACATACACATACAAGCAAATATACAAAGATTTTACACAAGACCTTGACTTGTATCCTCCCCCAAAAGATAGAAAACTCGAAAAATAGGGGTATGGAGCTCACCTTGGGGTTTTTTTGGTTTTGAAGAGGAAGATGAAGGAGGTTTGCGGCCCTAGCTTGCTTCCTTGAGGAGATTTGTGAAGTTTTTGTGTTCTAAGAGCATAATCACAAAAAATGAATCGGTGTGAGGAAGGATTTTTAGTGTATCTTTGGAATAAAACTATAGAGTTTATCAAAAACTTACCAAGTTTGTAAGCTTGAAGAAGTCTTCTTTGAAACCACACACACACCTCACGAATTTTAGAGAAGAAGAGTGGGAGAGTTTTCTTGAGTTTGAGAGAGAATAAGATAAGAGTGTAGATTGGAAAGTGAAAAATGGGAGGATAAGGGGGGTTCGGCCGATGAGGGGGGAGGGGGGTAGTAGAGATTAACCTTAGCTAGGGTTGATGTGAAGTCCATGGATGTTTGTTGGGAAAAAGACTTGGGTACATGGAGTATAATTTTGAGGTGGCAACACTTGATGAACTCCGTTTCCCTTTTCTTTTTCTTTTTTTAAAAACCGATCGGTTATGGGGGGGAAGAAATTGGGCTTGGTTTTGACCCAAGGAAGGTTTCGACCCAATACTAGGTCCAAAAGAGAAGGGTTCGGCCCAAAGAGATTAAATGGAAGGATTTTCGGCCCAAAGGGGGCCAATAGTGGTTTTCGGTCTTGGAAGCCCCATTAGAGAGTTTTCTGGCCCAAAACATTTCCTAATAGAGGTATTCGGCTCATTAAGCTTTAAAATAATTTTTCACATCCCAATAAGACCCAATAAGGTTCTGTCGGCCCAAAACTATGTCAAATAAGAATTTTCGGCCCATTAGGAAGCCCAATAGTGAATTGCGGCCCAATGATACTAAAAATAAGGTTTTAGGCCCAATAGGATCAACTTGAAAGGTTATCGGCCCATTAGGGCCCAATAAGAGAGTCTTGGCCCAAATAGGGGTTTAGGGCGAGAAGGCTTGGGCTAAGGTCCAAAGTTGAGTGGACTTAGCTTATTTGGTTAAGTTTTTGGGCCTACACGAGGAAGTTTTGACTTGAATCACCATTTTGGATGTATAAACTCGTATAACTGAAGTTTGGCTTATAACAAAATTTGGGTTACAAGATTACACGATGAAATTATCTTGTACAGAGATAGAAATCCTATCCCTAATTTGCTAGTTGTGACATCATCCCCCCGTTAGAGGGAATTTCGTCTGGAAATTCTTTCAAAAGCTATCCTTAAGAACTAGAGAAGATATGAGGGTATTTCTGCATCATCTGATCCTTGTGTTCCCATGTGAATTCAGGTCCGCGTTTGGGACTCCATTGGACCTTCACAATTAGAATGCGGCTTTGTTTCGTACGTTTCACTTCCCTATCCATAATTTCGACCGGTTCTTCAACGAACAGGAGGTTTTCATTCACCTCAATCTCGTCGAGTGGAACAACGAGGGTTTCGTCTGATAGGCATTTCTTCAGATTTGACACGTGGAAGACGGGGTGTACGTTGCTAAGCTCTGATGGTAGCTGCAGCTTGTAGGTTACCGGACCGATCCTGGCAAGGATCTCGAATGGTCTGATGTATCGTGGATTTAACTTTCCCCACTTTCCGAACCATATCATCCCTTTCTAGGGAGAGACTTTTAGCAGCACTCGGTCTCCTACTTGAAATTCTAGAGGCTTTCGCCGTAGGTCTGCGTAGCTTTTCTGTCGGTCTCGAGACGCCTGGAGCCGTGCTTTGATCTGGACGATTTTCTAAGTAGTTTCCCGGATGATCTCGGGCCCTGTGAGAGTGTTTTTTGGTACCTTCCCTCTCGCCAATTGCGTATCTCCTACCTCCGCCCAACAAAGAGGTGATCTGCATTTCTGTCTGTATAAGGCCTCGAAGGGAGCGACCTTAATGCTTGTGTGGTAGCTGTTGTTGTACGAGAATTCGATTAGTGTCAAATGGGTATCCCATGCCTTGCCGAAATCTATCACACAGGCTCGGAGCATATCTTCTAGTGTTTGAATGGTTCTCTCACTTTGGACGTCGGTCTGGGGATGGTAGGCAGTACTCATATCTAGCTGAGTTCCCAATGCTTTCTGGAGCGACTGCCAAAATCGAGAGGTGAATCTACTATCTCGGTCGGAGATAATAGATATCGGTACTCCATGTAGTCTCACCACCTCCTTTATGTAGTCCCGTGTTAGTCTCTCCATATTATATGTTTCTTTTATTGGTAGGAAATGGGCGGATTTAGTCAACCGATCGACAATCACCCAAATGGCATCCATTCCTTCTGCCGACTTAGGCAATTTGGTTATAAAATCCATTGTTATTCGCTCCCATTTCCACTCGGGTATCATTGGTTGTTGTAATAATCCCGAGGGCTTCTGATATTCTACCTTAACCTTTACGCAACTCAGGCACTTGCTCATGTAGGTAGCAATTTCAGGTTCCATATTAGGCCACCAATAATGTTGTTTGATATCCAGGTACATTTTGTCAAAACCCAGTTGGACGGAGTATCGTGTCTTGTGTGCTTCATTCATGACTACGTCTCTGAATCCTCCAAATTTTGGGATCCATATTTGGTCCATGAGATAGTATGCTCCGTCCTATTTGATTTCGAGATTCTTGTCCATCCCATGTACTGCTTCGTTTGCGACGTTATCCGGCTTTAAGGCTTCCAGTTGAGCCTCCTTGATTTGTGAAGACAAGTAGGAATGGATGGTTATCGTTAGTGTTTTTACTCGGCGGCCCGAGTATTCTTTTCTGCGCAAGGCATCGGCCAACACATTCTCCTTGCCCGGATGGTGCTTAATCTCGCATTCGTAGTCGTTTAGCAGCTCGACCCATCGCCGCTGCCTCATGTTTAGTTCTTTTTGATTCAGGATATGCTGGAGGCTTTTGTGGTCTGTGAAGATGGTGCACTTCGTACCGTAGTGGTAGTTCCTCCAAATTTTTAGAGCGAAGACCACGGCTCCCAACTCGAGGACATGAGTGGTATAGTTTACTTCGTGGGTCTTTAGTTGCCTGGATGTGTAAGCTATCACTTTCCCGCGTTACATAAGTACGCAGCCTATCCCTAGGTTGGAGGCGTCGCAATACACTACGAAATCTTCCGTTCCTTCTGGCAGAGACAACACCGGAGCACTACAGAGGGCTTGTTTCAGGGTTTGAAAAACAGCTTCTTGTTTTGCATCCCAGTTGAAGGGTACGCCTTTTTGGGTTAGGGTGGTGAGGCGCTTGGCGATCTTGGAGAAATTCTGAATGAACCTTCTGTAATAACCAGCAAGGCCCAAGAATTTTCTGATCTCCGTTGGCATCCTCGTGGTTACCCAGCCCTCAATAGCTTTGATCTTGGAAGGGTCCACATGTATCCCTTCTTTACCGACTACGTGTCCCAAGAAATCCACCCTGCGAATCCAGAACTCGCATTTGGAGAATTTTGCGTATAGTTTCTCCGCCCTTAGAGTTTCCAAGACCTGACGTAGATGTTGGTCGTGCTCCAAGAAAAAACGAGTATGTCATCGATGAAGACAATTACAAAGTTGTCGAGGAACGGTCGGCAGACTCGGTTCATGAGGTCCATAAATGTTGCGGGTGCATTCGTTAGACCAAAGGGCATAACCACGTATTCATAATGTCCAAAACGAGTTCGGAAGGCAGTTTTGGGGATATCTTCTTCTCGGACCCGTACTTGGTGCTATCCGTACCTTATATCTATCTTGGAAAAGTAACTGGCTCCTTGAATCTGGTCAAATAGATCATCAATCTGAGGGCGGGGGTATCGGTTCTTGATGGTGAGCTTGTTTAATTCCCGATAATCGATGCACATTCAGAAAGATCCATCCTTTTTTTGACGACCGGAGCTCCCCAGGATGAGAAGCTCGGTCTAATGGATCCTTTGTCTAGGAGTTCGCTCAATTGGCTAGATAGCTCTTGAATTTCTGCAGGGGCTAATCTATACGACGACTTGGTAATCGGTGTGGCTCCGGGTACTAGGTCAATTCGAAATTCGACATGTTGATCAGGGGGTATTCCTGGGAGGTCTTCCAGAAATACGTCTGGAAAATCGCGCACCTCCGGAATGTCCTTGATGTTCTTTTCCTCTTTTTGTTTGTCCAGTAAGGGGGCTAGAAAGGCATGATTCTTTTTATGCAGACACTTTTGTGCCTTGATGCACGAGATAAGACGGAGGTTTGCACCGGGTTTATCGTCGTAGATAATTAGTGTTTCGTTGGTGGGTAAGTGAATGCGAACGGCCTTCTCGTGGCACATAATATCGGCATGGTGGGGGCTTAACCAATCCATATCGATGATCACATCTAAACTTTTATTATTAACCAGCATCAAGTTGATTTGGAATGAGTCATTATTTAGTGTTAACGTGCACCCTATGAAAATGTCTTTGGTTGTTTCAGTTTTCCCATTAGCCATCTCCACCGTGAAGGCTTCGCTTAGCTTTTGGGGATTTTGATTTAGTAGGTGTTTGAATTTATGACTCACGAAACTCCGCTCAGCCCCACTATCGAATAAAATGCATGCATAAGTGTTGTTGAGGGGAAACATACCAGTGACTACAGCCGGATCTTGCACTGCCTCCCCCTGTCCCATTGTTAGGATCCTGCCTGATCCCCCTGCACCTTGATTGTTGCCCTTGGGGTAGTTTCGCTTAAAATGGCCAGTCTCCCCACATCCGTAGCATGCTCGACTGGCCCCGTCATTGTTGGGTTGGGGGTTGTTTTCCTGTGGCTGAGATCTGAAATTTTGGGCAGTGTGCCCTTTACGATTGCAGTTGGTGCACTGTAAATCTCGGCATGCGCCACTGTGATGGAAACTGCATTTGTCACATTTTGGTTGAGTCCCTGCGTAGGGCCTTGCAGGTGTTGGGGGTGGTTGATGCTGGTGCGGCTGGAGTTGGTGTGATCTGAGTAGTAGCAGCGTGGACTGCAACAGTTTGCTGCTTTTTAGATGATTCTTGATTTTGTCGCCCCTTTATTTTGTTTCCTCGGTTGTTCTTGTTGTTGTCCTCCTTCTTTGTTTCAGCGCCGAAAGTTTTCGCCTCCTTTCCATACCCATGATCGTACAACTTTTGTGCCAGACCCTTGTATTGGAGGTGTTAACCCCCAAATAAAGCGTTCGATCTTTTTGCCCTCAGAAGTTATCATTCCTGGGCATAAGAGTGTCAGCTCACTGAACCTAGCAATATAGGCTTCGATGTCAGAGTTTTGTACGGTAAGATTCCACAATTCCTATTCAAGCTTTTGTACTTTGCCTCGGGGACAGTATTTTTCCAACATCAAAATTTTGAGGTCTTCCCATGACATGGCGTTGGCGACCGGAAGAGTTAGGGCCTTGATGTGGCCGTTCCACCATGAAAGGGCCCTGTCAGCAAAGGTACAGGCTGCAAACTTCACCTTTCTCTCTTCGGGACAGCCGCAGATTTCGAAGACCGATTCGATTTTCTCGAACCACCGAGTGAGAGCTATCACGCCCCACTTCCATTGAAGGTCTCCGGTTTCGCATTTGTGAGGTCTTTGTGATGCATGTTTTCTGGTGTTTGGGGTTGGTTTCGTGGTTGGAACTTCCCGTTCCTTGTCTGTTGCCTCCTCCATTGGTACCTTGGTTGGTATGCACTAAAGCTGCCGTAACCACAGCCGAGACTGTCGCCTGGAAAGCAGCAGAGTTTATCTCCGGTGGAGGTGGCGGCGACGGTGGTGCTGTAGTATTTTTGCGGATATATCTTCATGGCATTTTCCTGCTATGAGACAGGAATGGCGATGAGTTTATGAATCCTTTTTGTTTCTAACGGTTACGGTGGTTCGATTGTACTTATAATTGAACTGTATTATATCAAATATAAATAAAAAGAGAGAACATAGCAGATAACAACATCACAAATAAAACACAGAACCGTTTCATTAATGATAAATTTCTTAGTACATACATGCATGAAAAATTGACCTTTGAAAGGTCTACAGTACATAGAGAAATAAAATATGCCAGCATAACGACTCTACGAGTAGTGTAATCACTTAATTGTAGGGTCGGTCCTACATACATAAAGTAAAAGAAAAGAGAGTCCCATCGATAGAAGCGGTGAGTAGGACGAGTCCTACTCGCAGCGGGAGGTATCTGGTGGTGCCGATGACGAAGTAGAAGCGCCCTGGAGTCTGGCTAGATGGCGCTCGGTGACCCACATCCTCGCCTGGAATGCGGCCTGCCGCTCCTGGTAGTCTCGCACTATGTCATGGGTCTACCTCTCCGTGCGTTCCACCGCGGCTCTCATCACATCCATCTTATTTGCGGTCGTCTGGGCCTGATCACCGATATCTCGGGTCTGCCTGACCATCACCGGAAGGGCTCGGTCCGTCGGCCCTCCATGTCTGAGATCGAAAAATCCATGCGCCATGCCAAACGGCGGACGCAACCCCTGCTGCCTGCTCCACCTCCAGATGTCGTGGACCCACAGGGGCATAGGGTCATTGGGGCCCATCCTATGTGCAGGCATCCTAGCTATGTAGGGTGGGTCAATGACTTCGGACTCTACGTCCGAGTCATCTCTGTCACTCTCCACATCCTCCTTGATCTCCTCATCAATATCCTTTTCCTCAAATTCGAACTCTTCCAGGTCCTCTTTCGGTTCTTCCTCTAGCCATCCCCCATTCCCCTGATTTGGGGGAAAAGGATCACTCGGCTGGTGAAAGTCTGCCATAGTGTCTGTACGAGAATATAAATACAAAATGAGATATAAGAAAATACAGTGAAGATTCTACACAATTCCCAAAATACTCCTATAGTATTTTAATTGTTTATGTTTGATTCCTTAAAACTTTTGGGTATTAGGTTGGTAAGTTTTAGATTCGCTGTCCTCCCCGATCACTCCCAAACACATGTTGGTCGTATTTTGAATAAATATAGTTAATCAGGCTATATTTACCCCTAATACGATTACATAACTATCTGGGTTTAACCGCGATGTCCAACTCTTCTAAAGACTTTTAATTGTTTCATATTTTTGTTCAGAGTGTTTTAGTCCCATTGTATTTATAGTTGCATATCTTGTATGGTTAGATATGCTAGTTCACTATAAACAATGCTCTGATACCAATTTGTCACACCCCCGAACCGGGACGGCGGAAACGTCCGGTGGCGGGTGACTTCATCTTGTAATATCATCACAATTGAATATAAATGAAACATAGCAACCATCATCATCATACATTAACGATATCAACATGCAATGATTACATCATTGTGTTTGTTTACGAAATACATCCAAAATAACATAATGTATGATAATTTAAAAATACAACGAATATCCAAATTCCTTAGCTGCCAACCTGCTTATTGAGTTCCTAAGAATACAAGTCGTTTTGAAAAGCGTCAACATAGAATGTTGGTGAGTTCATAATCATGTTTGTAAGAAAACTTTGTAATAGTTTGTGACTTCTAGAAAATCCAATATTTTCTTGTAAAAACATTTTGTGAGTCTCATTTCAAATCATGTATAATTGCATGTATATTCTTTGTTTACCTTGTTTGAAATTGTATAGAGAGTGTTCCCAGAAAATCCTATATTTGTTTTACAAAAAGTTGTGGTCTTAAAACCCTAAGACCTGAGTAGTGAATTTAGATGCAAAATAGTCAACACATAGTTTTGTACTTCTTAAAATGAGTGGAGTATATGTTTTGCGTAATTAATATAATATTGTTATTCTCTATGTGAGTCGTCACAACATACTAATGTGACTAAAGCGCCCGTCTTGACGTTCTTCAGGTGTCGGTTTCTAAAGATATTTGTCACCCTAGACTGGCTTGTCTAGCTGTAGCGAACAACTCATGTGTGGGGGTGTCAACCCCGTATAGATCTATACACAATATCCCGCTCTCCCTCCAGGAAATTCTGGTTATAACTACAGGACTTACTATGTACACTAGGTAGGTACGAGTGAAAGAGTGTCTCACAAGAGCCTTAACAGAATTTACGCGAATATTGAATTTCATTATTTAACGCTATAAATAATGTTACGAGTGTATATTTTCGACTACAAAATTATCAGTGACGAAAATAGCCATTTATACCGTAAGTGTCAAAAATAGCCCATTTTTACCTTTCTTGTAAAAAATGGCCCAATTTTACCATAATTGTCAATAAATGCCCAATTTTACTAAAATTGTCAATAAATGCCCAATTTTACTAAAATTGTCAATAAAGGCATTTTACTAAAATAGTCATATAAGGCTCATTTTTACCAAAATCGCCATAAAAGGCTCATTTTACTAAAGTTGTCATATAAGGCCCATTTTAACCAAAATCGTCATATAAGGCCCATTTTTACCAAAATCGCCATAAAAGATCCATTTTACTAAAGTTGTCATATAAGGCCCATTTTAACTAAAATTGTCATATAAGGCCCATTTTAACTAAAATGTTTACAAATGGTCCATTTTCACCATAATTTCCATAAATGGCTTAATTTTTACAAGTTTTAGTAAAAAACAATTTTATTTATCCAAAATGTTACCACTTTTAGTGTAACTTTCCATATTTTCCATTTTTCAAGTTTTCATGACACAATTTTGAGTTAACATTTTCTTTGACTTGATGGTGATTTTATCACATATCAAATATAATCTTTTTAAGCATAACAACAAACTACAAAATATAACTTTGTTTTTCCAACAACTTGAGACTTGCACAAAATCTCGAGTTTATGGACCTTTAGCATGAGATCACAACATTTCAACACACATTATACATTAAACATACACATGCAAGCAAATATACAAAGATTTTACACAAGACCTTGACTTGTATCCTCCCCCAAAAGATAGAAAACTCGAAAAATAGGGGTATAAAGCTCACCTTGGGGCTTTTTCGGTTTTGAAGAGGAAGAGGATGGAGGTTTTCAGCCCTATCTTGCTTCCTTGAGGAGATTTGTGAAGTTTTGGTGTTCTAAGAGCATAATCACGAAAATGAAGTGGTGTGAGGAAGGATTTTTGGTGTATCTTTGGAATAAAACGATAGAGTTTATCAAAAACTTACCAAGTTTGTAAGCTTGAAGAAGTCTTCTTTGAAACCACAGACACACCTCATGAATTTTAGAGAAGAAGAGTGGGAGAGTTTTCTTGAGTTTGAGAGAGAATGAGATAAGAGTGTAGATTGGAAAGTGAAAAATGGGGGGATAAGGGGGGTTCAGCCGATGAGGGGGAAGGGGGTAGTAGAGGTTGACCTTAGCTAGGGTTGATGTGAAGTTCATGGATGTTTGTTGGGCAAAAGGCTTGGGTACATGGAGTATAATATTGAGGTGGCAACACTTGATAAACTCCTTTTCCCTTTTTCTTTTTCTTTTTGTTTTTTTAAACCGATAGGTTATGGGGGGGGGGGGAAGAAACTGGGGTTGGTTTTGACCCAAGAAAGGTTTCGGCCCAATACTAGGTCCAAAAGAGAGGGGTTCGACTCAAGGAGATTAAATGGAAGGGTTTTCGGCCCAAAAGGGGCCCAATAGTGGTTTTCGGTCTTGGAAGGCCCATTAGAGAGTTTTCTGGACCAAAACATTTCCTAATAGAGGTATTCGGCCCATTAAGCTTTAAAATAATTTTTCACGGCCCAATAAGGGTCTTACGGCCCAAAACTATGTCAAATAAGAATTTTCGGCCTATTAGGAAGCCCAATAGTGAACTGCGGCCCAATGATACTAAAAATAAGGTTTTAGGCCCAATAGGATCAACTTGAAAGGTTATCGGCCCATTAGGGCCCAATAGGAGAGTCTTGGCCCAAATAGGGGTTTGGGCCTAGAAGGCTTGGGCTAAGGTCCAAAGTTGAGTGGACTTAGCTTATTGGGTTAAGTTTTTGGGCCTACACAAGGAAGTTTCGACTTGAATCACCATTTTGGATGTATAAACTCGTATAGCATGAAGTTTGGCTTATAACAAAAGTAGGGTTACAAGATTACACGAAGAAATTAATTATCTTGTACAAAGATAGAAATCCTAGCCCTAATTTGCTAGTTGGTACAAATTAAGAGTAGGATCAGGGAACTGCATTTCAAGTCTAGAATTGATGTTATATACATATTTCCTTACTGATATTTGACATTTTAACCAAAGTTTTCATGTTTTGCAGGTATAATGTTGATGTAAAATGTGTTACAATCACACCTGATTAGTCACATTAATGACATTATGAACTCATTTATAATGTGTCAAAACTCCAAATGTGCTTAAATCTCATATTATATGTTCCTAGTGTTGTAGATGATACAAGAGTCAAGAAATTTGTATTGAAGTCCACGTGGAGGAGTTCCAATGGCATAATCGGGAATATTTTAGATGGTTTGTATTAGCGTTGTGTTTTAGTACTCTCAATATACAAATTATATTAGTCAACTGTTTTAACTTGTAAGGATTATGTGGATTCAGGGACAGTTTTTTGCAAGCCTATTATGTGCAAGAATGTTCCTAGAATAGTATCAGGTAAGAGGTAAGTATCTGAATCATACTCACTAACTCTATTTGGTAACCATGGATAACTAGTCGAAACTTAAGTTTCATTTTTTTAATTAATTTCCAAGTTGGAAAAAAACCGATTTGTATTGGCATGCGTGCATTTGGTGAAACTCCCATGGAGCTTGATGTTTTTTTTTTACTTTAAAGGACCTGGCATTGCACTTGCATATAATAATGTTTATGAGGTTTGGCTTCTTTAATTTTGTTAACCATCATATTTTATTTCATAAAATGATTAAAGTCTTACGATGAGAGTTTTATGTTTTTTTGGTAGTCTATCCGTTTGTTTGCTGAATCATCAATGGCGATGACACTCTAAAAAAATGGCCTTTATATTTGAGCACCAAAAATACTATTTTGAAGAAATATGATGAGAGTTAAAAATATATTTTTTAATTAATATACAATTCGCTTTAATATTATCTACAATTTTTGTGGTATTATGTTATACCACATGTTGACATGTCAGATTTAATGATATCTTTCAAGAGGTATATGAAAAGAACCGGAGGGAGAACTTGAAGAACATTTAATATGGTAATTCCCTTTTATGGGTTTGTATTTCTCTTGAATGGTTGATGTATTTGAATATTAATTGGTGATCTATTTGCTTAAATTAAGGTATGAACATTGATTAATTGATGACATGGTGGCTTATGATGGAGATGTCCAGAGCCATTTAGTAGCCCAAGGTGATGGTTTATTTATATGGTTAAAAGTTCAAACAAAGAAAAAATCATTAGATTATGAATTATTATAGGTAAATAAAATCTTTGTAATGAAACTCTATTTATTGAAGAGCAATTGGATTACTAGCTAACCCACAAGTTCTCTATTGTGACAAAAACAAATTATTGTTCCCGGTAGGTCCAAAACCACTTCTTCGTTGCCTACTCTTGGATCAAACCCAAATTAAACCATGACCTTTTAAACTCCCTGTTTATAGTTTCTTAGCGGTTCAATTAGACCTTTTATTGACTTTGGATTATGTGATTATGATTTGTTGTAGTATCAAGAATAAGAAAAGTGACGTGAAATCTGAGAGTAGTACAACGATGTAATCATCAATTCCGATTTCGGTGAAGCCGGTTCTGTCAGCGACAAATGGAATGATGCCACCTCCTCCATGGAACATGGTCCCACCATCTCCAAAATTCGATTCACCAACAAAGGTGGTTGAGGGCAATAGTGTAAAAAACCATAAACCAAATACATACCTGGTATGTTTACAAACACAATAATTGTTGTATTATACCATCCTACTTTTCTTTCTTTAAATTACAGTTATAGCTTTATATGTTAAACTTTTTTAAGCATTTCACTTTAAAAATCAACCTACCAGTTATAGCACTGTACTTTGAATATATATTTCCTATGTTTTATTATTATTTTCAGAAACTTTAATCACTCTTATGGAGTATGGACACGGTGAGGAAACTAATGTAGAGCCTATAAAAAATAGTTCAAAATCAAAACTTTTTTGGGTCGTGTGAAAACAGGTTAAATGATCATTTTGTCCATGCATAATGCATATGATTTCAATTTGTTTTTCAAGGGTAAATTACATGTAGAAGGAATATAGTTATGGTTGCAACCTTACAACAACCAAGAATATGTCAGTTCCCACAATCCCCTATCATCTTTGATATGGTGTTTGAGATGTTTGTCTATTCTACTTTACAGATTTGTCTTTTGTTATCTCTCTAATATTTTTCATTGTCTGGTTTATATTTATTAAAGCTTATTATTACTTCTACATGCTGGATTACGGAAAGATTCACTTAAGAAACTTTAAATCCCTGAATTGTACTAGAAAATTGACACCAAAATATGTTTGCAACTTTATTGTAACAAAAATATTTCTTGGATTATAATAACATCAGACTTTTTTGTGGTTATAATAACACTCTAATTCATGTTGACACTTTACAAGAACCCGACATAAAAGAAATAAATTAAAGTATGATGTTATAATATATAAATATTTAAAAGCTGTTATTTTTATAGTTTACCTTGAATATAAACAATTTTATATTAATGATATAACAATAATTGGAACAATGAACGATATAACTACAAAAAAAAAACTTCATCATATTACTGACAAGTGTTAAAAGAAATGCAAGTATGATGGTATAATTCACTGGAAGTTTGATGTCATTTCTTTCATTATACCTGTAAAAATTAATGGTTTATTTTAGGCATAGTTTGTGATCACACTTATTATCCTTCTTTTTTAGACTTAGAGAAACAATGGATTGAAATTTGAATGAATACAAAACAAATTTTACTAAAATAATTAAGTACACTTTTATTTCTTGAGTTCGGTTTGTATTTGACATATAGAAAATAAAAGATTAAAAGTAGGATGTTTGACCAGGAAAGATGAGCAAAAGAACAAATGGAGGAGATAGGGATTTGAGATTTATATAATTTGTCTATAACTATTTGTCTTAGGTTTGTTGTTTTATTGAAGATCTTTCATTTTGTACATTTATATTTTTGATCATAGAGTTATGCTACAACAAAAATACCGTGGGTTGTAAAACATAATATTTAATTTATATAATTATGTGACATTATAATTTTGTTTTTATGGATATCGTTTGGAACAAGAGCTAACCAAAACGTCATCAGACTACATATAATTAAACAAAGCAAAGATTTATTGATGTACCTCTAATAATTTATTATATGATTTATATTTTATGGAATATGTTGTCCCTTTTTCATAATTTTTAGATGTGGTTTTTTTCCCGTTTCTTACCAAAACTCGCATATTCTTGATTTATGTTGTGCTTGATGGTGTAGAATAATTCAACCTTTGGATCTTTTGCCAGTATATCTCGAATCTTGAATGTTGAAGAGGGTAGAGAAGAATGAAGAACTGCTTACACAGGTCAAGGTTGATCTTATATTATCCCAAATGTGTGTTTTACCGATAATGTTTATAATGTACTTCATCGATTTGTTCACCTTTCTTTTCCTATCGATACATGGTAAAACCCGTATGGGACCTCAGATCAATCTATATTTGAGTTTACATTTTAGTATATTAAAATACCCGATAAAAATTTCATTTTTCAAACGCATGTTATGCATTTGATTAACAAATTAAATAATCGCATGAAATAAAAATTAGTAACTGATTAACTTAACATAACAATCGGTTAATGTACACGACCTACAGACGGGTATAACATCGGGTATAACATGTTAGTTACCTCTGGTAAAGTACATTGTTATTTACAATCAATATATTCTTTACAACGTATTGTTTAAATTTTCTAATTTTGTTACGATATGGAAATATTTTTTTCAACGGTTATTGTTAGCTATTTTGTTATATTATTTTATTCGTTATGATTCTTATTGCCGTTTTTGGATTTTTACAATTAGGCGGGTTGTGCTGTTATTGAAGTTGATTCTTCTCAAAAATTGTGTATCGGGTCCTCAATAACACCAAAGAAGCGATGACTCCCACGATTTTGTGAGGAGTCTACAAAAGAAGATATTGTTAGTTGACTTCAAATTAGTTTTAAAGTGTTCTATAACGTTTTTTTTAGCTTGCATTTCTTTTTCAGTTTTCAGTTTTCATATCATCGTAGTCATAAGTTTTTTTAGAGATAATTTGAAAGTATAAACTAGATTACACATTTACTAAGAGTTTTTACATATATTTATGGTTCGAGTAAATTCAATTTATGGAAACACAATTCACATAGTGTATTCATGTTTTTTTGTCTATTAAACGATCTTTAATTATAGTAGGGGAAACAGATTATTGTTTAGGTACTATAAGCCAAAATTTTAGTAACTTTGTCCTTGTGGATGGTTTTATGTGAACCGATAACTTCCAGTGCTAACATTGAGCTCAACATTGAATAATCTTTTTTGAGTTTTAAATTGACTGAAGTTTCATTTTCAGTATTCTTTATCCTATGTTATGTATGCAACAAAAATATAAATATTATTACATGACCTTGAAAGATAATTAGGTAAATTATCATTGTATATTGCTAATATCGGAACAAATGAAAGAAATATGCTATTGAACAAATTAAAATCAATCTATTATTTATACATTAGTCAACCCGTCCACCGGACGGGTATAAAACTAGTTTGAATACGAGTACTGCAGAATACTAGATCACTAAAGCTTTATTAATAAATGAGTATATGTTTGTTTAAACGCCAATAGAAACACAAATTAATAGGTAAAAAACTATGTTCAATTAGAAAAAATTAATAGGTAAAAAACTATGTTTAATATTAGAAAATTTGTTGCATTTAAAAAAAATTGTATTTTAAAAGTAATTATGTTTTTATAACTTTTATAGATAGACATGACTCACTTCTTTAAGAAAAATTATAAATATCAATGAATTTTTTAAAATAAAAATAAACTGTTTAGTAAAATTATCATGAGTTTTAAAAAATTAATAACTAAAATAACATTAACTATATTTGATCATGTAAAAATCAAAACAAGGTTTTAATATTGGGCTTTATGGGTTCAGGGTTCCTCATATATTTTAACGCCGTCTTGGAAGTTGGAAGATACAGGATCGGAAGGACACGTGCTACGATTGGTGATGGAAGTTTGCACAACGTGGCATGACAAGGATCTGAGTCACGCTCGATCAGTGGCTTGCGTACTCTTGTTTCGTCATCGAAAAACCGTCACATTTAAATATTACCATCATCTCTAAAAAAATTTAAAGAAAGACTATAAAATAGACTTTGTTCTTAATATATTAAGAATAAATTATACGAAATATTCTCTATGTTTGTTTCAAAATTGCATTCCAAGTCCTTATATATTTTACTCCATTTGACAGCTTTTTCTTCCACAGTCTCCATTACTATCTTCTTTCTATGAAGACCAAACTCCCACGCTAAATAATGAGGAGCCTTTTTTTTTTTCTTTTCTGTCATACCAGAATTTTAGAGAGGTTGCAAAATGGTCGATGTTGATGCTTTATTTAACAAACGGAAATTCTTACAAAAACACTTACGTATTGAACATAATAGAGCTAATGAAAGACTCAATTTCTTAAAAATGATAAACACTTAATGAATTTCTTGTCTAGCATACAAAATATTGTTGACTCTTCCCAGTTGCATCAACAAAATGAAGCTTTTCAAAACTAAAACTTTTGTAATCTTATTTGCGTTTAATCATGTCTCAAGTGAGATTTAACGCTTTGACTTTAATTTCAACTAAGAACAAATTTCTTGATAATATTGATTATGAAAATGTAATAGATGAATTTGCTTCTAAAAATGCTAGAAGGTCGATGCTTAGAAAATAGACTCTTTTTCGTTGATTTTTTATCCTTTTATTTTTTTTTTTGAAAAGTTGTTTAACAATTACAACTTATTACTAATAAGTGAAGACATAATATTGTGGCAGTGAATTTACGAGATTTTGTTAGTAACTTTAAATTTTGAATTTAGCATTAATGAAATTACCTAATGATATTTTACGAAAAAAAAATTATAAAGCCGAAATCACTTTGATTTATGCACTAAGCCTCCGAAATATATAAATCGTACTAATCCCAATTTCAGGTTAAGTTGTGTGCATCGTAACCACATGTTGCTTCTTGGTTGAGTTAGACAATTGTTCGGTTCTTTACACTTCAACAAGAAACAAACGCAAGCTAACATCAAGTGTTATAATAGATTGTATTTAAATTGATTTATAAAATATTGATGGTATCATTGAACATGTAATATTGTGAATGTGACCTTTTGCAATATTATCACCATGATTTAGTTTCTTTTTTATTTTATTTTTTAGTCGGCAGACTGAAGATGTTTGGCCTTTGTACAACCATACAACACGTAAGTCGTGTTAATTTTACCTGCATTTGAGGTTGACTATAAAGGAGGGGATTTGAGGTTGACTATAAAGGAGGGGACGAGAACAAAAAATCCATTGTGCTCTTGTGTGATAGGCACATGCTCTCACTTAAAATATTCAAACAAAAGATAATGAAAAGAAGGAATACCAATGCCACAAATTTCAACCATAACGTTTGGACGGTTACTTAAAAAAGAAATTGGATCAGTAAGAATATATATATATATATATATATATATATATATATATATATATATATATATATATATATATATATATATATATATATATATATATATATATATATATATATATATAGGCTGAGGTTATTCTATTCAAAATAATTATTGTGTTATTGTATGCATAAATGTGGGCCAATCAAATTACTTATTTTAAGAAAGTGATTAATATATATTATTGAATTAAATATAATTGAAAAATATCATCTTAATTAATTACAAGGGTAATTTAGTCAATTAATATAGATTTAATAAAGGAAAATTGCATTTTTTTAGGGATCATAGATTCTATTAATTTTAAAAATCCGATTGTACGAATTATAATTCTTTTAATTTGGACATTCTGACAGAATATGTTTATGAGTATATTCAAAAATAAAAATATTCTTGAACCATAAATAATAAAAATATTCTTGAACCTATTTCTTGATCATGACTTTAAAAACTTCTTGTAGAATAACAAATTCTTGAACAATCAATTGACGAATAAAAACAAAAAATACATTATTTCTTATAGAATACGGGTAACAATTGTTAAGAATTACATTTATTGTTAAAGAATAAAACTAAAAAAACTTTCAAAACGGGAAAGAAAACATCAAATCTAACAACGACACTAATACATTCTAAAAGAATAATGTTGCTTAGAATCACTTTCAATTTTGTGGTCCGTTCTTCAAGCATCAACTTCTGTGAAAACAAAACAAAATTGTAGTTTAGATTCCAATAATGCATTAGCAAATGAAAAATAAAAAACTAAATTCCTTTGGAAAAAGATGTGGACTTGTGAATTGCACCAAAACCAATAAACAAGAATTGTAGAACATGCATAAATCAGTGAGAAAATATCCATACTCCATTCCAACAGAATTGGAATTCATGATTCCATTCCAACAGAATTGGAATTCATGATTCCTTTTATCTTCTTCATGTCAATCTCAAGAATTGTACCACAGATTTATGTTTTCTTTCCCTTAGATCACAATGTACTCCATATCTATCAAAATTCACAACTATACAATAAGATCATCAAGAGAATTGATTTTTTTTATCTATTTAACTAGTAAAACCCAATCAAAAGAAACATACACAATCAAAGAAGAGATCATCACTATTGTTCTTCCTTCTCTTTTATGTCAAATGAATCAACCAAAGCCTTCCCTGTTCTTCTCCTTTGTTTTCCTGCCAAAGAACACCACTAGAGATGGGTAAATCAAGAGAGCAACAACCCTCTCTTGGTCATCCTTGCTCATCACCGATTCCACAAGCAAAAACCACTGATTTCTTGCTTCCATTACCATTAAAAATTAAACAAAAAAAGATGAAGAACGAAGGGGCTGCAGAAACAGCCCCCTGATCACCTGTTTCACTGCAAATCCCCCTTCCCCTTTCTGTTTCAATGGTCAATAGCCCCATTTTCATGTTCTCTTCCTTGTAAAAACAACAAACCCAAACACCCATCTTTTCCCTCTATTGATTTATGTCTAAAACAAGCAAAAAAAAAAAACAGAAACAAACCTTAAAAAAGCAGACGGAAATGCCGACTGCCACCACCCTAGACGACCCACTGTCGCCCTACAACTCCCATCTGCACCCACCGAACGCCACCACAACTTTGTTGCTTCTTCCTTCGGTCTAGCCAAACCCCAGAGGTCCTCCCTTTTCCCCTCGTTTTCTTCCTTCTCTGCTGTTCCCATCGACCGCATCGTCGCTCACCGTCGAAGGAAACCCACCGCTCGTCGATCACCGTCGATCACCGGCGTCGGTCGTCGCTGCTACGGTGCCTCCGTCGTTGCTACTGCTGCTACCGATTTGGTGATGGCATCTTCAACGGCGGGAGTGGGGTTCTTCAGTATCTTCTTCATCATCGCCGGGAAATTAGGTCAGTAGCCGATTGGATGGTCGGCGTGAAGGAGTCTTCAACCGGTGATGAAGATTGATCCTACACCGGTGATGAAGATTGATCAGATCAGTCGTAGGCCTTATATAAAAGGGGGGAATTAGGTTAAAATCAACGTAACTAGCAAAATTATAGGGAGTATTTGTGGAAGTTATTTATCAAATTACCTAATTACCCTTATTGATTTATTTAATTATTGTTTTTTCTATTAATTTTTGATTGGTCCACAATCATGCATACAATAATACAATACTTAGTTAGAATACCTGAACCTATCTCTCTCTCTCTCTCTCTCTCTCTTTATATATATATATATATATATATATATATATATATATAATTTAGTTGAATATTAATGAACAAACTTATCTTTTAATTTGGTAATACCAAAACAATTTATTGTCGAACAATATAATTTTGAAATATTCCTAACAAACATCAGTTGTTGCAGCAGCTATGGCTGCGTCTTTGGCATTGACGAACAGACACATCAAGTATGTGTGTTTCCCAACCCTCTGCTTCATCCATCTGTCAACCAACATGATTTCTACTCCGACCTTCTCTCTCAAACAAACGAAGATGAACATGTGTTTCCCCCTCCCCACTCTCGATTATTAGCAATGACAGTGATGTCGATTTCTTAAAACTACTTCAAATTCTTTTACACCTACAAAAGAAACAAATAAAATCAGAAATTTTAAGCGAAATCGATTTGAAGAAATTAAAAAAAAATCTGAAGTGGAGAAGATGTTGTCGGCGTCTGTGGTGGAGGCGGACTCGCCAATGTCTGTTGTGGCCGGAATCGGTGTCGCCAACGTCGCTATGGCCGGAGTCGAAGATAGCTATTGTCGATCGATCTCAGAAGCCGTTGGGGGTGCATGAGCAAGAAGGAATGAAAATGGAATAGTCGGTAGAATTAAATTGCAAGAAAGAAAAGGAAACGATTGGAAGGGGCTGGAGTCGGTGGTGGTGTGCTGGAGTAATCTAATTGAGGAATAGAAACGGTGGAGGACACCACCGTGAAAAGCAGATGATGAGAAGAAGACACCGCATCAGCTATAGATAGCTACGGCTTGAAACCAGACAGCCAAAGGAAAGGCAGTTTGGCTTGGCTGAAAACTACCTAAACTACCTACTGTAGACAAGCCCACTCACAATTTATTGTATGTATAATATCACTTCATATATATATATATATATATATATATATATATATATATATATATATATATATATATATATATATATATATATATATATATATATATATGAATATATGAATATACATATTCATATATAAATTTGATTTGTTCCATCGGGACGGTATGTTGCATCCCTTAAACGACAAATTCAAAGTGAGTGACCGAGATTAATTCCCTCCTTCTCAACTTTTTTTCTCAATTGAACACTCCTCTCTCTCTCTCTCTGTATATATATATATATATATATATATATATATATATAGAGAGAGAGAGAGAGAGAATAGTGTATATACATTGAAATAGTATATAAGCTTAGGTATCCAATATTTTTAGGAATTTCACCATTATTTTTCCTCTAACATAATTTTCATTTGCAACTATAATATATATTGCCTATCAGATGTTCGACAGAAAGATATGATGTGAGAGGAAAATAATAGTGGAATCCTGAAAATCCTGGAAGTAAATCAAGTTAGGGGTTGAAGTTTAAGAACTTTTTATGATTACAATGTAAAAATGATACAAAATGTAGTTAAGACAGGGTTGAGTACCTAAGTTTATATATAATTTTAAGGTATATATAGGGTTGTAAACGAACCGAACGAACACGAACAAAGGTTTGTTCATGTTCGTTCGTTTAAGTTAGCCGAACAATCGAACGAACACGAACGGATAAACGAACGAAGTTTTCGTGTTCATATTCGTTCGTTTAACAAAATGTCTTGTTTATGTTCGTTCATTTATGTTCGTGAACATGCTAAACGAACATAAACGAACGAACATGAACGAACAAAGATAAACAAACACAATTGAACATATACAAACATAAACGAACTATAATATAGTAATGTAATTAAAAAAAAAAACAATTGAAAATATATGAACATAAAAAAACTTAAACGAACGAACATAAACAAACGTAAACGAACAACATAAACGAACGTTCACGAGTGTAAATGAACGAACGAGACCATTGTTCATGTTCGTTCGTTTAACTAAACGAACGAGAATTTGTGTTCATGTTCATTCATTTATTAAATAAACGAACTTCCCGCCGAACAGTTCACGAACGGTTCGTCGAACGTTCAGTTCGTTTACAGCCCTATATATATATATATATATATATATATATATATATATATATATATATATATATATATATATATATATATATATATATATATATATATATATAAGCATCTATTATTAGGCATATAATCGTTTATGAATATAACTCTTTCGTCGCGCCGATTCGTTGAAACTACAACGACAGTTGAGAAATATGTTGCTGAGGTTGAATCTCAAGATCTCTATTTTTCCAAAATCCCAAATGAGCGTACATCTCTCTCTCTATGTGTGTGTGTGTGTCTATATATATATATATATATATATATATATATATATATATATATATATATATATATATATATATATATATTGTGTGTGTGGTAATGATCTTTTAAAAACTCATATTTTTTCCGAAAAGCCGACAACTTTTCTGTCGATTCATTTTACAAAAAAAAAAGTTTATGAAACTCTAAAACTCATATAAATAAGCACTTTTGTAATTTGTGTTTTCCATATATATATATATATATATATATATATATATATATATATATATATATGCAATGTGCATATATGCAAATTTACATTGTGGACACATTCATTACATGTTTTGCATATATGCATGTTATGTTTTTTTAACTTTGTAACGAAAGTGCTTATATATAAGCGTCTTAGAGGTGCAGAACTTTGTGTTGAAAAATATTTGTGGGAAATAGTTATCGCGTTCTCGAAAAAATCTGAGTTCTCAAGTGATCTTATCCCTATATATAGGGACAAATTTATATGAGAACCACATGTTTTATAAAGGTAGGCTCGCTTAACTATAAGCATTGTCATGTATAATGGTCGGATATTGCAAGGCCTTAACGAGTCTTTGATAGTGGGTTAGGTCAAAGACAAGTTTTGCATTTAAAAGATAATTCGGGCTTGTAGTCCGTCAGTATTCTACAAGTATTTCACGTAGCCATGTCATCATGAGCAATAATCTATTTGGGGAAGGAAAAGACATGTGAAGTTGCGATTAGTAGTAGCAATCCCATGAAAAAACAAGGAAGGGCCTAAATTTAACATAGGAAATTCATATGTCATTATCTAATTATGACAATCGATCTAGGAGGGTGAAAAGGTATGTAGGATAATATCATCAACATATAAGACAAGATGGATAATACCATTTCTTTGGTTAAAGAAGAACAGAGAATTTTAAGACTTGCACTCTTGAACCCTAAAAATGACATATAAATGGAAAATCGTTGATACCATACACAAGGGACATGCTTGAGGATGCATAAGGCCTTGTGAAATCGACATAGATGATTATAAAGATTAGGAATAAATCCATAATGTTGTGTTTCATCTATACAACTTTAGTGAGATCAATGTGTAAAAATATGTATTTTTTTAAAAGGGAACTTCCCTAACGACCGATCAGCTTTCACACACCGACTAATCCCCCGCTGCAAACATGAGGCTATGTCTCATGCCTTTGAGTCACTGCAGACAAACCTGCATAGCCACAGGGGCTTAGTAGTGCCAGGATTTGAACACGGGTCAATAATTATCTGCTATATCTTCCACATGTCTTACCAAGTCACCAAAACCCAAGTAGTTTGACGAAACGGTGATGAGAGACGACAATACTCAAGATAATGATAATGTCAGATGGTTTGACGATACAGATGAAAGTACAGTCAAAATGAAGCCCAAGTTGTTAGGAAAAAGCCTTAAGAAACCAATCAACCATTATAACGATCAAGATTTTATGGGTATCAAATTTATGGTGATAGGGCCAATGATAGCCAACAATGTTGACATTTCAGCATCCATAGCTGATTTCCAGTTATGTTCACATATAGCATGAGTGGTTGATCATGGCATATGAGTGATATGAGGTGGCAAAGATATTAAGAATATGTCATGGATGAAAAGAGCTAGTATGAGAGAAGATAGCCATGGGGTGCTAGGAGGCAGTCTGAGGAATGGTAGGATCATCATGGGGACTAGTCGAGAACATGTTAGAAGAAGATATGGTACCATTAGTGCCTAGATTATCAAGAATGGGTGATTAGGATCGTAGGATAAAACGATACAAGAGATGTAAAGATAAATGGAGAAGGATTGTATGGTAGAAAAGAATCATACTCGGTGGAGGTAGGTGGAGCATGGTTTTAGAGTAAGGAACATGTCCTATGGAAAATGACACGTCAACAGATAATGAGTTTTTGAGTATGATGAGGCCTAAACATTGATATCCATGATGGTAAACTGAGGGACCTAAATACATATATACATAAGATCGTGGTGCAAGCTTGTAAGTTACAATGGAGGAGGTGTTTAGATATTAGAGACATCCAAAAGCATATAGATGAGAGTAAGAGGGGAAAATCCAAAGAGACTTTCAAAGGGAGTTTTGACAAAAAGTGTGGATATAGAAAGAATAAGTGCGTAGAAGAAAGCAAAGACGCAAAACTTAGATGAAAGAGATGCTTCAGAAAGGTGAGTACATACAATATTGTTTTATTATATAAATGGTACGTTCAACTTTTCCATTCTATTGGCGTCTAAAACCAATCTGTCACACCCCAAAACCGGAACGGCGGAAACGTTTTGGGGTGGAGGACGTCATGTTTAGTATCACAAGACATGCATCATAGTAAGTAAAGTAATAAACAACCATTTCATTTGAAAGAAAGTGTTTACAAAGTATGTGTTCACATAACATAGACTACAAAGCAAATAACAAAAAGACATGAAGCTATACTATTCCATCTTCTGAATCCCAGAGCGCGTACCTGTCTACTGGTCTCCTGAGAATACAAGTTATTTTGAAAGCGTAGATCAACATTTAAGCTGGTGAGTTCATAAGATTTAGGTGATGTAAGTGAGTAGTAAGAAATTTGTAGAAAGTTGTAGTAAGTTGTAGTAAGTTCTGTTTAGAAAAGTTTTCCTGTTCCTCCAGAAAATCCTATATTTCCTGCTTTGATGAAAGATAAGTAAAAATGACTCAACAGTCCTTTCTATGAGTATTAAATGGATACAAGTTATATAAAACTCAGAGTAAACAAACAATCGGTTGTGTGTATCTGCCCTAAGCCCACAACCAAACAAGGAACAGGAAATGAGGTGGAAGGCACACATCCCATTGTTTGTTAGATCATTGTTGTATATAACCCTGGCGTATTCACTTGGTACTCACGGAGTTAACTGTAATAGTTCCTTTATATTTGATGAAAAGATCCTTTAAGAAAACCCTTATTTCTTATAGTAAAAATGGTAACCACAGTAGTTCCTTCTATAATCACTTAGTTTATACTAGTTACATATAATCTAATATCGAATAGATAGTTAATTGTGTAAATCTGCCCTAAGCCCACAACCAAACAAGGAACAGGGAATGAGGCGGAAAGCACACACCAACTACCTATCGGATATTAATTATATATAACCCTGGTGTATAAACTAAGGTATTATATAATTAACCACCTAAGGGCCTTTAAGTTACACTGGTTTAATAAAACGGATTAAACCCTTTACTGGTAAGTTTCTAGTTTTGTATACCAAAAGTTCCTGTTTGAAAAGTATGTTTGTGTACTAGAAAACGGTGCATTGAATTAATGTCCTATGACCTGGCCCATACCTGGTACCCCTTATGATTACTTGGTGTATACGGAAACATATATATATATATATATATATATATATATATATATATATATATATATATATATATATATATATATATATATATATATATATATATATATATCTAAGATCGGATAGATAGTAGGATGGGTGTATCTGCTCTAAGCCCACAACCAAACAAGGAACAGGAAATGAAGCGGAAAGCACACATCCTACTACCTGTCGGATCCGATTAATATATATCCCTGAATGCATACACTAAGGAATCATAAAGTTAGGATTATAGGCCCCCTTCTACTGAATGTACTAGACTCGACTGTTCTGTGTGTCGGTTGTAAAATGTAAGTTTTCCCAAGTTTATAACTATCTTGACTCGAAAATAGTTTATATTAACTTTCAAGTGGAACTGTCACAATATGAAAGTATTTGGAAAATATAAGTACACAGTTGTCTTTTGAATTAACATCCTGACGTACTGGTTACCTTAAAACATGTTTGTTTTATTAAGGTCATAATGTGATGGATAGAGCCCATACTATACGCTCTCCCTGCAAGAGATTCTGGGAACCAAACACGACTTCCGCAAAGCAGTTGCTAGGCCTTGTAAATTCACATTAAAGTTATTTGATCCGGTATACCCAATATAACTATCACTAATTGCCTAGAACAATGAGTTAGTGATTCATTGGTATTATTAGATCCTGTAGTTGTCCCATGCTATAGCACTTTATTATGTTCGTTCTGTTATAGTATCTTAGTATGTTCTCGTTATAGTATCTTAGTATCTTCTCTTGTTATAGTATCTTAGTATTCTCGAGTATCTAGCATCTTAGTATCTTCTAGTTATAGTATGAACTGAACCCCTAAACTATACCCGTTATAGTTTACTAGTAATTTACTTGAACTGATGTTGAAAAGACTCATTTTTCTACTAAGTTATGCTTGTACTTTAAAAACGAAGTTTTGTTAAACTATAAAGTAACATAACTTTAAAAGAGTTTTTGAAATGTTTTGGCTACTTATAAATGACATAAGCAATCTTTTGAAAATGTTTATAACAAAAAAGTACACAATTATCATTGTGTTCAACTTGTATTCCCCCCCCCCCCCTTAAAAGCATTTAAAAAAGTTTAAAATATTCATTATAGGGGTATGAAATCACCTTATGTGGGTGATTCAAACAAATATGCACGTAAGAATGAGAAGTTCCACGAATGAAGTCCTGAGACTTAACGAGTCCTAAATGACATATAATGGCATATATTGACATAAATATAGTGTTTAGAAGAAACCAAATGCAAGGAAACACCTTACGGGACTAGGAAACCCTTTGTCCAAGTGTTGGAATCACATGTGATTCAATTATAGGGAGTGTACGACCACTTTGAGGAGTGTACGGCCATGGGTGTGCGGCCAGGGAGTGTGCGGCCGCACACTCATGGTAATGAGTGCACAAAAACGTTTTCCAAAGGTAGGGAGGCTTGTAGGACTAATGCTCATCAAGTGTTGAAGCTAGAAAGGCACTTTGGAGGCCCTTAAGCACTAACAAAGGGGTGTACGACCACATGGAGTGTGTGCGGCCGCACACTCCTTGATGAACATGGTTTGGACGTTTTCTAAGGCTCATATCTAGTAAGTAACAAGCTTAAGGGATGGTACTTACAATATGTAAGCCTTTACGGGTGTTTTGAGGGGTGTACGGCCACACCTGGGTGTGCGGCCGCACACACCATATGTTCTTGAGTTCTGGGCATTTTCAAGGACTTAAACTAGTATTCTTAACAAGATTCAAGCATAGGGAAAGGGTACTTACGATCCGGAGGCTCGAGAAAGCTCAAAATCACCAAGAACAAGTGTGTGTTCTTGGTGTTCTTGGTGAAATGGTTGAAGATTTGAAGATCTAGTCAAAACATGATTTCCAATGGATGAAATCAAAGGGTGTTACTAGTTTAAAAGGATTAACAACAAATCAAGGGAAGAACACTTACAATCTTGAATATCTAGGCTGAAAATCGGATGATAGTTGAGAGAGAAATCGAGTTCTAGGCTTAGGAGTGTGAAAAGGGATGAATGAAGGCCAAGTCCCAACCTTATACACGTGAGTGTGCTGCCAGGAGAGGGGCGTGCGGCCGCAAAATCCTGATGTTGGAGTGTAAGGCTCGATTTTTGTGCTAGAAGTTTACGTGATCCAATCCTATGCTCAATGCTTGAATGTACTGAGCTTTGAACCTTTAAATGGACTCTAAACAAGGCTAAATGATAGCAGAATTGAGTCTGACACTCAATTGAGTTGACTGACTGGAATTTACAAGGAAAAAATTTTAAAAATTTTCGGGTTGTCACACAAGAGAAACATATTTTAATACCATGAGTATTGAAATAAGTTAATGAAGTCTGATTATTAAATTCACGTCCATTTTCACATTTAACATTTACACATGAAAGTTACAAAAATACAGTAAACACAAATGATTTTGAATGTAAAGGAAACACCCACAAAAATTAGAAAATTACAAAAGGAACAACAAATAGTATTTATATCCACTAAGACTAACAACTAGAAAAGTCAATAAGTGGAATGAATGAACTCAAACACACGAGTAGTTTTTGTAAAATACAAAGTAATAGGTAAACGACATTGTTTTCTAAGTTGACACACATGCTAAGTAGAAAATCTATTTGAAGAACTTGAAATAAAGTGACATGAGTAAATAAACTATAAGAAAGATGAACCCAAATGATCCAAACGATGATGAAATGTGTGATGGGATACACCATCGAGAGCAGTTGTGGGAGTGGAGGGTATAAATCTGATGGGGTTTATTGATAACAAGAATCATATTTTTGGGGGAAAACCTAAAACCCTAAGTTCGCATACACCCTAAAGGATCTATGTTCTCACTTTGATATGCAAACAACAATTCGAATTTTAAAACCCTAAAGTGCATTACTATTTTTGATTTAGGAGAAGGGATAATAGAAAACATACCTTTTAGTTTATTATTGTAAATACACTAGTAATCCTTCTTTGTAGAACTTCAGAAACCCAGCACTAGAAATCTCGTGCCTCTGATGGCTCACACCCAAACCTTAGTAGTTGGAGGCTATTGAAGAGAGAGGAGTAGAAGGTATAATTTTCGGCTCTATGGATTTCTTGAAAGAGTGACATCCAAAACGCTATGTCTTGGGGTATTTATAGGGTATAAGGAGGTGTATAAAAGGTAGGTTTCATCTTGGATAACTCTAACCCTTTTCTTTCCTCCCAAGCAATCCTAAGCTTCCTAAAACTCTTAGATAAGCTCCATTGACCCCTCTAGAACCATCCCCTCTCCTAGGGAGGTTCTAGAATCAGTCAATGTATAACTTTTGGAAATGAACACTTTTAGTCCTTCTACTTATATTAATCCAATTAATTTAAAAATTAATTATAACATCGAGTTTTGAGGTACTTTCATTTTTTACCCTTATATTTTAAGATTTATTTCATTTTGGTCCTTATAATGTAAGACTTGTGGATGAGAGGGGCTGTTATTTCCGCTTTTGGATTGTTGGGATAGAGCCACGTACGCTGGGCGTACGCGGTGAAGTCCCAAACGCTAATCTTTAGGGTTTGGACCCTATTTATTCTTCATTAACTCCCAACCTTGGCTCCTTCCATCAGCCTCCATCCTTTCAAAAGTCCTTGCAGCCCTAATCTACCTTGTGAAGTATTTCTAAGCTTGTGTGTGTGCGTGTTTTGTGCCTTTGAAGAAAAAGGAAGGAAGTAGAGACCATCTTGGAGGAGTGAAGCACTTTGGATCCAGAAACACACCATCATTTGGCATCAATAGGAGGTATAAAGTTCTGTACTTGGTGAAGTTATATTTAGATCTTGTTTTGGACTTGATTTTAGGTTCTTTTTGTTCCAAATGTGGTGTTTCTTGAGCATAACATGCTCTTGACCCAATAAATCGTCCTTTCAGACCTTTGGAGGGGTCTTAAGTCATAAAAATGTAGTATTTGGGGTTAGTTTCACTCCATGCATTCATTAGAAGGTCTTAGTGCGTTAAGATGTTGAGTTAAGCACTTAATGGACATGTAAAGTCATAAAGTTGGAAACTTTATGACTCATACCAGTATTTTGGCCTAGGATCTGAAAGATGGGCGTGAAAACTTAAGGCAATAAGCTCTTAATGGAGATTTGAGAGGTATGAATGTACTTCCTGCGTACCTAGAGTACACAATGCGTACACGTTCAACCATCCCGACTGCAGTCAAGGCTTGAGTACACCCAACGTACCTTCGGAGTACGCCCCGCGTACGCGTTCTATGTCAACTCGACGGAGTACGCCCCGCGTACGCATTCTATTCCAACCAGATGGTTGATTGGACCTGAAATGTTGTTGTATATGTTATTTGTTTGTGTGTAGTTGTAACATCCCAAGATTTGTCATTTATAGTCCCTGTAGTTAGATGGGTGAAGCCATGAGAAGCCTAAGGGCTAAATTGCAATTTTGGGATCAGGAGGAGTATGTTGCGCGTACATAAGAGTACGTTGAGCGTACTAGGCATGCCCTAGTACGCTGGGCGTACACTTGTGTACGCTGGGCGTACTCATGTCAGAAGGAAACCCTAATATTTAGGGTTTGAGTGCTATATAAAAAACCTTATGAGCTCATAACCCTCCCTTACCTCAGCCTCCACTGTTTAGATCCATTTTCCCCAAACCCTAATCATTTCCTTGTGTCAGAACTAGCATTCTAGCTAGGAAATTCTGTACTCTTGTAAACATTATCTATTGTAAACTCGTAACCCTAATTCATGTTATGTTTGAAGTTCAACCTATGGAAACACATTCAAACCTAGACTCATCAAGTAAAGTTGAAAACCCTAGAAATCCCGGTTTAAGTCCTATATGGACTAGGGTTTCCTTATTGGGCCTAATGGGCCAATAAGCTTCCAATTTGACTATTTTGGGCTTAGAACTCTTAAATGGGCTCTCATTGGACCCACTCTCATAAGACTTAACCTTTTTGGGCCTTATAAGCCTAAAATGGACTAGTTTATCTTTAATGGGCCTTATTGGGCCATAACTAATCCAATTAGCTTTAATGGACTCAAATCCATTCTCTTACACAAAAATTGGGCCGTGAGCTACCCTAAGGGCCCAATGGGTCGTACGTTTTCCTTATGGGCCTCATGAACTCGAGCCAAGGCAAGAATGGGCCAAAGTGATTCCTTCCTCCTTCCTTAGCCCATTTCGGCCCAAGTAAAACAAAAAAAATATATAAAAGAATGGATAAATGAGGGTTGACAATTGTAGTGCCACCTCATAAATATACATAGGGTATCCATGCACCATTCTCATGTTTCCATGCATGTCAACTCATGTCACTCTCTCCCCTCTCCCCTCTTCTTGTTTCGGCCGAAGACACACAACACACACTACACAAAAATTCTCTCCATTTCTCTCTAAGGCCATCTCCTTCCTTCCTTCTATCCTCGCAAATCAAAGCAGCCCAGTTCGATGCCATGAAGATAGAAAACAGAACAGTCGAAGCGTTACGTGGAATGGAAAAGAACTTTGAAGTCAAGAAGGACGGAGCATATTACTTCATGAACCGAATTTGGATCCCTAAACTTGGGGGATTCAGAGAAGTAGTCATGAATGAAGCCCATAAGACACGATACTCCATCCATCCGGGTTCACATAAAATATACTTGGATATCAAGCAGCAGTATTGGTGGCCTAACATGAAGGCAGAAATTGCCACTTACGTTAGCAAGTGCCTCACCTGTGCTAAGGTGAAGGTAGAATATCAGAAGCCCTTGGGATTATTACAACAACCAGTAATACCCAAGTGGAAATGGGAAAGGATTACTATGGACTTTGTGACCAAATTACCCAAGACAACAGATGGATTGGATACCATATGGGTAATAGTCGACAGGTTGACAAAATCCGCTCATTTCCTGCCAATAAAAGAGTCATACAAGATGGAACGATTGACGAGAATCTACATCAAGGAAATTGTGAGACTCCATGGAGTACCAATATTTATCATCTCAGATCGAGATAGTAGATTTACTTCACGCTTTTGGCAATCGCTTCAGAAAGCTATGGGAACACAACTCGACATGAGCACTGCCTACCACCCACAAACCGATGGTCAAAGTGAGCGAACCATTCAAACGCTTGAAGATATGCTTCACGCATGCGTGATAGACTTTGGAAGGTCGTGGGATACCCACTTGCCTTTAATTGAGTTTTCGTACAACAACAGTTATCACTCAAGCATCAAAGTTTCTCCTTTTGATGCCTTATATGGACGTAAATGTAGATCACTGTTGTGTTGGGCTGAGGTAGGTGACACTCAGCTAGCAAGAGAACAGACACCAAGCAATGCATTAACAGGACCAGAAATCATATGCGAAACGACAGAGAAGATAGTTCAAATCAAAGCTCGACTTCAAGCATCACGAGACCGACAGAAGAGCTACGCTGATAAACGGCGAAAGCCCTTGGAATTCCGAGTCGGGGATCAGGTGTTGTTAAAAGTCTCTCCCTGGAAAGGGGTGATTTGTTTTGGGAAACGGGGAAAACTAAACCCACGATACATTGGACCATTCGAGATTCTTGCCCGAATCGGTCCAGTGGCTTATAGACTGCAGCTACCTACCGAACTTAGCAGTGTACACCCCATGTTCCATGTTTCAAATTTGAAAAAGTGCTTATCCGACGAGACTCTCGTCATCCTGTTGGAAGAAATCGAAATCAACGAGAATCTCCTATTCGTGGAAGAACCCGTCGAGATCATGGACAGGGAGGTGAAGCGTACTAAGCCAAGTCGCGTTCCAATAGTGAAGGTTCGGTGGAACGCGAAACGTGGACCGGAATTCACATGGGAACACGAAGACCAGATGAAGCAAAAGTACCCTCACCTATTCTCGCATTCTCAAATCTAGCTTCAAAAAGAATTTCGGGACGAAATTCCCTCTAACGGGGGGATGATGTCACAACTAGCATTCTAGCTAGGAAATCATGTACTCTTGTAAACATTATCTATTGTAAACTCGTAACCCTAATTCATGTTATGCTTGAAGTTCAACCTACGGAAACACATTCAAACCTAGACTCATCAAGTAAAGTTGAAAACCCTAGAAATCCCGGTTTAAGTCCTATATGGACTAGGGTTTCCTTATTGGGCCTAATGGGCCAATAAGCTTCCAATTTGACTATTTTGGGCTTATAACTCTTAAATGGGCTCTCATTGGACCCACTCTTATAAGACTTAACCTTTTTGGGCCTTATAAGCCTAAAATGGACTAGTTTATCTTTAAAGGGCCTTATTGGGCCATAACTAATCCAATTAGCTTTAATGGACTCAAATCCATTCTCTTATACAAAAATTAGGCCGTGAGCTACCCTAAGGGCCCAATAGGCCGTAAGTTTTCCTTATGGGCCTCATGAACTCGAGCCAAGGCAAGAATGGGCCAAAGTGATTCCTTCCTCCTTCCTTAGCCCATTTCGGCCCAAGTAAAACAAAAAAATATAAAAGAATGGATAAATGAGGGTTGACAATGGTAGTGCCACCTCATAAATATACATAGGGTATCCATGCACCATTCTCATGTTTCCATGCATGTCAACTCATCTCACTCTCTCCGCTCTCCCCTCTTCTTGTTTCGGCCGAAGACACACAACACACACTACACAAAAATTCTCTCCATTTCTCTCTAAGGCCATCTCCTTCCTTCCTTCAAGGAATTCTCGAAAATTTGGCTTGGATTCAAGAGTCTTCATCAAGTGTTGTCAATATTTGGTAAGTCTTTACACATCCAAGCTTCATAACTTCACTCTCTTGTTAAATCATTCCTTTACATAAAGTTTTTGGTGTTTATACTCTTAGAAATCTTCTTGAGTTCGAGATCTACTCAAGGAAGTTGCTAGGACCAAACTCTTCCATTTCTTTCTTCAAAACCGAACCCACAAACCTAAGGTGAGTTCATACCCCTCTATTTTCGGTTTTCATATGATTTATGGGGGAGAATACAAGTAAAATGTGAAGATCTATGTGTATTTGTATGTTATGTGTGATTTCTTGTGTTTTGTGGTAAATATGTGCTAAAAATGAAAGATATTTCGAGATCTATAGTTCAAGAAGGAAAAATATGTGATCTAGGTCATATTTCACTTAACATGTCAAGATAAACTACTATACAAGCTTTAAAATAAACACACTACAACATAAAATTTGTTATTGGACCATTTTTGATAAATAAACAAAAGATGGGGAAAAAGATGTCATTCACGGTTTCTACAAGGATCAAAAGGTCAAAACAGCTAAAATAAGAGTTTTTATAAATATTAGGCTTTTTAAAGGACTAAAAATGTAAATTTTAGCCTAATGGGCTAAAATTTGGGCTTTTCGACTATTTAGGCCCAAAAATGCGAAAAATCAAATTTAAGGGGCTGAAATGGAAAGTTTTCTCAAAACAAGGGCTATAAACGTATATAAACCTATTTCAGGGGTTAAAATGGCCTTATTTATCAAAAGGACTAAAAATGCAAAGATTTTGGATTTTGTGTAAAAATTGTAAAAATTGCGAAAAGTGTGGATTTAAATGCAAATCTTTTAACTAAGGGGCTGAAACTGTCCTAAATAAAATTTTGGGCTTAAAACATCATTTAATTAAGTGTTTAGGTCAAAAATGTCAAGAAAAATAGTTCAAGGACCTAATACGTCATTTTTCATAAAAAGGGCTAGAAATTGCCAACTTTACCAAAATAAGGGGCTGAATTGGTCAAACTAATATTTTTAGTCAATTATGTTAATAATAAAATAATTTGGTCAAAATATACAAAACTTTATAACTTATGAGTTTTAAATAGAAAAATAACTATTTTTATAAATCTATGAATCGTTATAAAACAAATTGGTGATTATTACGACATATCGATTAAACAACTTCGCAACACTAATACTATACAAAACAAGTAAACATTCTAATTGTTGGGCTTGAAAGATTCTAATCATGCTTATTGGGCCTCGTGACCCATTAACATGACTTTTGGGCCCAACATAAATAATACATGTTATTGGGCCTCCTGTGACCCAATTACATGCTTAAGGGACCCTCAATGGCTTTTACATGCTATTGGGCCTCAGTGACCCATTAGCATTGCTATTAAGGTCCAAATAAATCTTATGCGAAATGGGCCAACGCGCCTTTCGTATACTCGACAGCCTTAAATAACATACGTAATTAGTAGGGCCTAGTAGTCCTCTTCTCCTCGTCTGTTAGGCTTACCTTCTCTTCAAGTAAACTAAAATCAGGTCATTAATCAAGGTTAATCAAATTCATTTGGATTAAGTGAGTAATAACGGGCGACACCAATAAGTGTCGGTCGTAGTCTGTAGTTGTAATCAAAGTCTCCTGGAGGGAGAGCAAGAGTTTGTGTATAGATCTATACGGGGGTGACTCCCCCACACCTAAGCTGTTTGCTACAGTTAGACTCGGCCAGTCTAGGGTGACAAAATCTTAAGATCAATTTCGGTGTTCATTTGAATGCCAAGACAGACGAACTAGTCATTATCATGCATGGTTATAACGACTCACATAGAGATCCAATACCATCTAAGTAATCAGGGGAAATCATATTCATTTGCTGTGACGATACAATAATACAAAACAATCATAATATTTTATCGGAAAACATCGGGTTTTCCGGGGAAACCAATCTTACTCACTTGTACTTTCAAAAACTATAATGCAAAACTTCTCATTTATACACGTTTTGAAATCATTCACGCATATACTTACAGGATCATCACAACATTTTCATGAAAAATCTTATTACAGAAAATATCAGATTTTCTGGGTTTTACGAACGACATAAACTATTTTACATCAAACATACTTATGAACTCACCAACATTATATATGTTGACCGTTTTCAAAATAACTTGTATTCTCAGGTAATCGTTAGAACGAGGAAGCATCCAGTGTGTTGAAAGTTTCTTTTGTAGTTGCTAATCACCAAACACTTTATATTTTGGGATCATGTAATGTAAACCATGTACTTGATGTAAACAATGCCAGTTGTACTATGTAATGTTTGGTGATGAATGCGTTATGTTTCATGTATATTCATTGTGATGATATTTCAATTTAAGTCACGCGAGCCCTCGGACGTTTCCGCCGTCTGGTTCGGGGGTGTGACACCTTGAGTGTGAGAGCTTATAGAGTGTATTTTGAGTAGTTGAAGAAGAAGGTGTTGCATCAAGAAGTTGGAGAAGGAGAACAAGCTTGTAGATCTGAAGTTGTTTTGTGCCCTAGAAGCTCCAGAAGGTAAAAAGCTTCAAACTTTATGCTTGTATGATATAGATCTAGCCACTCTAGCTTTATGGAACCATTTCTTGTCCCAAAAGTCCCAAGTTGGTGCATGATATGATTTGGACGAGATGAGCTGTCCTTTCAAACCTTAAAGAGGGTCCTAAGTGATAAAAATGAGGTCCCAATGGCTTAATATGTCCCATGCATGTAGTAGAAAGGTCTTAATGGATAAGACCATGTATTAAGAGCTTTCTGGACGTCCAAAGCCTTAAAGTTCGAGACTTTATGGTTCTAAGATACTTTTGGTCGATGGATCTGAAATATGGGCTTAAGTGCTTAAGCCATTAAGCACTTATTAGAGTTTTGGTGAAACCTCGCGTACGCCCCCGCGTAGTTTCTGTACGCCCAGCGTACTGAGTCAACCACCCCGATGGTGGTCAACGCAAATGGAAGTACGCCCAGCGTACCAGAGGAGTATGCCCCGCGTATGCCCTCTATTGGGCTTTTGACATTTTGGGCTTCGGGGTTGGGCCGCTCTTGGGCCAGTTTGACATGGGCCTTGCTGGACTTTCTGAGCAATGATGTTTTGGGCCAGTTTTAGTAATGGATTCTAGAATAAGGCCCAATTAGGGAGTGGGGCTCAATTGGGAAAATTGGGCCATTATTGGGCTTATATATATATGGACTTTTGGATAGTGAATTTGATATTGGGCCTTGGCACAAATTAGAGAAAAATGCGAAATGGACTATGTGGATTCTTAGTCAAGATTAGTATTCCTATTTATTGACTTAATATTCGTTATTTTGCATAGTTCGGGATTTTTGGTGAGACAGCGATTCGGGAGTTCGATTCATTTGTTGAGATCGACATTGCGAGGTGAGTTCTCCTCACTATATCAACAGGTTCTAAGGCACCAATGTCGTCCCTTATCGGATTTGTATCCGGGTTTATTGCATGATATGCTTATTGATTTACATCCTTGTAGATAGGATGGTGATATGCTTAGTGACTTGGTTAGGTTGGTATCCTGGTATATAGGATGATGTTACGTTAGAGATCGGTTAGATCAATATCCTGGTTATAGGATGGTTGCTATGTTAGTGATCAGTTAGATCGATATCCTGGTTATAGGATGGTTGCCATGATTGGTGATCTGTTAGATCTGTATGACTATTTGTACTTGCTAGCTAGCGTATGATATGTATGTGCACATGTTTGTTGGATTGGGGGAATGGGTTGAGGCAGGTCCTACTTCGTGCTATAGGCCAAGATACCCAGGGCGGACCGGATAGACTACAGACCCATGAGGGCATGTTGTTCAGACCGAAGGCCCGGCGAGCGGTCCGGATAGGCTGTAGGCCCTACGAGGCGGTCCAGACGTGCCGAAGGCTCGGAGAGCGGTCCAGATAGGATAAAGGCCTGCGAGGCGGTCCAGTCAGGCTGATGGCTCATTATGCATGATGTGTTTGTTTATATGATATGATTATATTTGTATGGCGTTGGTATTTTGGGGGTAACTCACTAAGCCTTCGAGCTTACATTTATCGATTATTGTTTCAGGTACAGCGGATGACCACGGGAAGGCGAAGGCGTGACCGTACACTTCCTCGATTTATGATGATGATTTCTAGGAACTCTGATATGATACTATTTTAAAAACAAATTGTAATAACTTAATGATTTTAAATGATTTAAAAAGTTCCAATTTGGCATGATTTTTATGGATGTTATAGTTGGTACTTTGGGGGAAACTCAAAAAAGCTTTGGCTTATGGTTTTTAGTTGTTGCTCTAGGTACTTTTGATGAGCGCGGGAAGGAAAAGGCGTGACCGTACACATCCTCTGTTTATGGCTTTATGATTTTCGGATACTCTGATATGGATAAACAATTTCGAAACAATAATTTTGTAAACATTTTATGAATATGGGTTATTTTTAAAAGTTTAAATTTGTTGTGAGTTTTGGGAGGTTACAAGTTGGTATCAGAGCCTTGGTTTGAGCGAATTGGAGGAACACCCGTGTGAATCCAGTCTCAAACTAAGGAAATGAAAAGGTTTTAAAAATAATTTTCAAAATTGTTTTCAAAATAATCAAGAGAGGATGTGATGTGTAGGATCAGCCGGAGCCAGTAAGTAGACCCCAAATTATCACACTGTTATTTGATATTGTGATATGTTAGAACAACATGCTAGTGATAGGCTAGGGGTCTTCAGGAATCACATGAGATAATTGCATGATTATATGATGCCTGATAGCCTAGGGTTTTCCTTATATAAAATTGACATCATTACTGTAGTTGCTTAGTGTATGCATCAAAAATGGACATAACTAAGATTTTATAGCCTGAGAATGTTTGGTTTAGCCTTATTTCCTGTTACTTGTTTGGTTGTGGGCTTAGGGTAGAATCAAGTATTCGACTGTCTATAGGATCCAGTGTTATGTATGATTAGCGTACACGAGTGTTGCAGGGTTGGTGGAAGTTTCATGTATGAGTTGTGTGGGGTCAGTCGGCCAGTTGCGTAATGGTTAGCCTTCATCTAGGAAGTTAGAATATGGTGTATGCGTATTCCAGTGAGTATTGTTAGGGTTGTTGTGATGATCTTCTAAGACAAATACGGGTATGTGTGGAAGGTAGTATGGGCTCGTACTACCGGAAACACAGGACCCGTACGCGTAGCAGGGAAGTCACAACCCCTAGGGTTTTGTTGGGAATTGGTCCCTATGGTAATATGTGCGTTTATCTGATATCTCCCTTGTTTATTTTAAATAGGGCGGTTACGAGGCGATTTGAGACAGGATCCAGAGCAGGATCAGGAGCGGGTGGCCAGGATAGGCCAGCTTTGACAAAGGACCGGGTTAGGGAGATCAATCAGGAGGAGGTCGTTTCTATCATCCAGGGTCAGATACCGGAGTTGTTTGAGTTTATTAAGACCGCTATGATGGATTTATTTGATGACCGATACGTTGCACTCTCTGAGACTGCTGCTGATGCAGCCACCACAGTTGTTGTTGCTGCGAGGATTGACACTGGGAGGGCTTTCCAGTACCGGGAATTCGATAATACGAAGCCCCCGGTGTTTGACGGAGTTCAAGATCCGTTCATAGCCATGAGGTGGCTGTCTGACGTCGAGGGATGTTTCTTTACATGTTATTTCCCAACTGACCAGAAGGTCAAGTGCGCTCTGAACCTTCTTCGGTCTGGAGAGAGAAGGAGTGGTGGAGGCTGGTTACTAGCTTGTATTCTCTAGAGCAGAGGGCTGCAGTGAATTGGGAGCGGTTCTCTGAGATGTTCCGTTCTAGATATGTTCCACTGGTGGAGCGATAGAGATTAGCCCAGAGTACTTGGATTTGAGGAAGGGGACCGAGTCGGTGACAGAGATCACCAAGATGTTTACGAGGAGAACTATGTTTTGCCCTGAGTTTGCTACTTCTGAGGAAGCTCAGATAACCTGATACTTGAGCATGCTCAATACGGACATCCAAAAGTTTGTGTCCACACAACGCTATGGTTCATTGGTAAATTTGCAGGAGGCTGCTAGGCGGCGTGAGATTGAGATGGAGCTCCATGTGAAGGAGCAGAGGTAGGCCCGCAGTCGCAGCCTACGCCAAAGCGGTTTAAGGCCGCTAATGTTATATCGGGGAGTCATAGGGGCCGCACTTGCGGGAAGTGAGACAAGGTTTATGATGGAGCTTTTCGATCTTCTTTGGGATGCGAAAAATGTGGTAAGCAGTGCCACATTGCAAGGAACTGCTGACAGCAGGCTCCAGTATCTAGCAACATGATTTGCTATCACTGTGATCAGGTGGGCCACATAAAGGCCTAATGCCCCTTGCTTGCTTCTAGACCAGCGCATGCTCCAGCGCCGGCTACTCTAAGGATCACGGATAGGAGCCAGGGTCAGGCAGAGCCCCTGAGGGCTCGCAGTCGCACTTTTCAGCTTACTATCGAGGAGACCAGAGCAGCACCAGACGTTGTGACCGGTATGTTTCTATTTAATGTTCTGTTAATTATTTTTATGGTATGCTTACGTTTATGCTTCTAATAGGTACGTTCTTTGTGAACTCTTTGCGTGCTCTAGTGTAATTTGACTCAGGCGCGAGTCGGTCTTTTGTATCGCGATCTTTCAGTATGGATTTCGGTGTGCATATTTGTGAGTTGGAATGTCCGTTGCGGGTTTCTATCGCAAACGAACACGGGGTTTATGCATCCAGTATATATCAGGGTTGTGTATTGGAGTCTTCGGGGTTCCCTATCTGGTTGATTTGATCCCTATCCCCATGGGGAATGTGTGCGTGATAGGGGGATGGATTGGCTGAGCAGGTTTGGTTCCATGCTCGATTACGAGGGCCAGCAGGTAGTAGTTCGACCCCAAGTGGGGGAGAACTGGTTATTTATGGGGAGGGCACCAGGGTTGGTTCAAGGTTTTGTCCAACAGCCAGGGCTCAACAGTATATTCACTATGGGTGTGCGGGTTATCTAGCTTATGTGGTTGATACTCAGGTCGGGGAACAGACTTCAGTTTCAGAGTTGCCAATTGTCAAGGAGTTTTTTGATGTTTTCCCGGAGGAGTTACCTGGTGTGCCTCCCGAGAGGCAGGTTGAGTTCAGGATTGATCTAGTGGCAGGTGCGGCTCCGATTGCCAAGCGTCGTACCGCTTGGAACCGCCTGAGATGCAAGAGTTGTCCTCTCAGATTCAGGAGCTGTTAGGCAAGCATTTTATCAGACCGGACAGTTCTCCGTGGGGAGCGCCGATACTGTTCGTCAAGAAGAAGGATGGTTCACACCGGATGTGCATTGATTACCAGGAGTTGAACAAGTTGATGGTGAAGAACCGTTATCCCCTTCCACAGATTGATGACTGTTGGCGTATCTCACCCGGAGTAACTTCAAAGGATAACGAATCCGTCAACTCAAGAACGGCCCCACAAAAACCCACTACCCGACAAGAGTCGGGAGCAAGCCATTGCCTATAAGACCCCGCGTTCTAGCACCGACGATCTGGCTTGGGATTGGCCCCCCTTTTAGGAGAGAAACTCCCGTTTTAAATAAGAAAAAGGAGTACCAGTTGCCCCAGAGCTACATGTGTAGTTCTTGATGATCTGCCAACTGCCAGTTCTGCACCAATAGCAAATAGCCACCCGGGGGGCACGATCTACCAATCGAAGGCTGCCTCGTCTTGCGATGCCTGAAAAAGTATAAAATATTGTCGGGGATCTGTTCCCCTGACCACATGTATAAAAAGGTCCCTTCTCCCCTAAGAGAAGGGATCGAATCTTAATACCCAGTCTCATACTTTCCATAAGAAACCTTTTCTCAAAGGAATTCACTAACTTGACCATCGGAGCTTCATTCCGGGATAACCTCCCAGACGACGTCTGACGATCTTTTTTTCTTTTCTGTGATTCTCAGGCTTACCTTTTTCACCCCTCAAGGAGACAGAGTTAAGTCGTAGACATATCACAATAGTTGGTTCCATCCGGGTGTGCACTCAGTACTGCACAACCCATCTAAAGACATTAGGTACGGAGATGACGGACAAAGGACCCATACGGTAGAACGGTGGTGACACTAGCCCAGTCAGACCAATGAAATCCCTCGACGGGGGCGGTCCGTCGACACTGATAGGGCAATCGCCCACAAACACTGACAACGCCGGCAGCTGGGCATGTGGTGGAGTTTATGGCCAGTTTATGGCGACCGCTTCCTGTTACAACGGAACACCCGACCACGGCACCCACCACAACACCTCAAAGAGCGTCGACCAACCAATCACGACCAACAACAAATCGACCTCCAACACCATTGCGACAGGTGGGGACTATCACCTGGTCCCCCGCTACCATTCTACCTACTACACAACTGTTGTCCACAGGTCATCAGTCTTCCCCGATGGCCAACATGTCGCACATCCCGCTATTCACACATCAAACAACATTCAGCCCATACTCATACCACTACCAAGGTGCGTATCCCCAAACAATGCAGTCGCAAATCACAACAGTTAAGGCACACTAGTGCAGGAGATGAGCTCACACACTATGGGGCCAACGGAGTCAAGTTCACAACCGAACCAGCTGATGCACACATACCATAAGGCACCATACATACCATAAGTAACCATGTACAACCACGGGTACCAATACGTGTATGGCCACGGGTACAACAGCCTATACCACGTACAATAGGTGATGGCCGACGGAGCATTCACCTACTCACACATGGATAGCCTGGTCACAAGCATCGGCTCGACATTCTGCTAAGAGCTCTTACAATACGAAATACTACATTCCGCCATGATCCCAAACATTCAAAAGTATGACGACACGACAGATCCTGATGAGCACATGACACCTAGGAATGGATAATGACATCACTACGGATGGATAAGAGGTTTACCTGCACCTACTTCCCGATCATGCTGTCAGGAAATACCAACAAATGGTTCAAGGCACTGCGTCCGGGAAGTATCTCCAGCTTTGAAGAATTGAGATATCTTTTCCTCAACAGTTTTATGCAATTAAAGAAAATCAAAGGAGATGCCAACTCCATTATGGAATGCAAATAAAAAGAGGGAGAGTCCATCCGAGCATACTACGACCAGTTTACCCTCACAACTTTGAGCGTCCCTGGTCATGAGGAGTTTCTAGTCACATTCGCTTTCGCCCAGGGGTTACTCCCAGGCCCCCTGTCGAGGAAAATGCAATGAACAGTGCCAAAATCTAGGGACGAATGGAACTATAGGGTCTAAAAATACCTCAGGCAAATCGAGGAAGAAGAGCGCAAAGAAGCCAATCTAAAAGTTGTACCGAACGCATACCTCAAACAAGAATCAGCGGACTCCCAGTCGCACCATAGTCACAAGGAGCGTCACGATGGAAGTCACGATAAGCATAACAGACATTCGAGACATTCATCCCGCAGGTTTCGCCCATTCATCAAGGTCGATCCCAGGAGCCATAGGCCAGAAGTACATATTGTGGAATAAACCCCTTAGCGGGCGGAAAAAGAAAAAGGGGGGTATTGCAAATACCACAAGAGCAAAACCCACGACACCAGAGAATGCATGATCCTAAAAAGAGAAGTAGCTAACAAGCAATTGAATGGAGACCTCACGGAGATCGCGAAGACCCTACGATCAAAATTCGAAGCCGAACAAAAAGACGGGCGAACCCGGAAGGAAGTTAATAATCAACCAATCAAAAAGGAAGAGATCTTAACAATCATGAAGCCCCAGAACAGATCCAGGCACTGATCGACAAACAATAGCATCAGTGCCCTACCTAGCGATACTCTAGACATTAGTTTCTTACCGGGAGACCCGCGAACGCCCGACTGGGACCCCATGGACCCAATCATAATCTCCGCCTACATCCAACAACATCAGATCTGGAAAGCCTTGGTCGACAGTGGAAGCAGCATCGACGTCCTCTACGAGCACTGTTTTGAACGACTCCCAACATCCTGAAAAAGAATCTAAAACCACCGGATCGAGCCCCACTCGTAGGTTTCACAGGACACAAGATGTGGCCGCTCGGGACTATAAGCCTCCCATTGACAATACTCAGCCACGATGGAAAGGAAAATGTAACAAGGATAATTGAATTCTCATTAGTAAAACACAGGTCCGATGACGATATGATCCTTTGGCGGCCAGCTCGTTTCCGGCTCCAAGCCATCCCATGAATAATACATGCTACAGTAAAATTTAGGACAACCAACGGCTCGACAACAGTGACCGCCCTCAACCCACGGGCAAAGCAACAACGGGCGACCGCCGCCTGGGCTACCGGTCATATTCCAAGAAGGCAGCGCACAACAATAATCACCACCCAGATCCAAGACAGGGGGAAAAGTCGCCACCCCCACGCAAACAACCCGGGGAAAAGGGCGCGACAACAACAACATTACCATGTCAGAAACATCGAGGATAGTTAGCATGAACACCAAGAGAGGTTGGATACCGTTAAGCTTGCCAACATGTCGCCACACAACGAAGGACCAGAGCGCAAAAAAAGAGGAAACAACGGGGCATACGTACGAAGTCTCGCATCCCGAACAGAAACGCAAGGGGGCAAACCGCTAAAGCCGGAGTAGTGAGGGTAGGTGACTACCCCAGAAAGGAAGATGTCAACAGGAGACCCACCACAACCGTAAGGTCCACAACTGGTAAAGGCTTCCTTCAGGATGACATCTAGTCGGTAACCTCACAAATAACATAGGGAACATGGAACCATTAAATGGCCAAAGGTTCATAATAACACAAACACGCACGCCGAACAAGACAAACTCATCCCTGGATGATTTCCAGAACCATGGAGTGGAGAAAATTGAAGATCGTCCTCCAAAAGATGATCAACCCAAAAACAGGAAATCATGGCCCGTGTGCGAGCACGAACACTGAAGAGTCCATGGACACGAGTCGCCAAGGGACACAAACCAAGAAAGACCTAGACGAAGAAGTTACTATGATGGCCTGGGAGCCCCAGAGCCCAAACCAACAGGCTAAAAACGGGGGATGGGGGAACCCAGGGAAAGGGCCAAGTGATCAAACTCCTAATGGATAATCACGCCCCAACAAGCCAGCCCAGGAGCTAGGCCTAGTATAGCATCAACTATCCCACCCCCGATACCTATCTAATGATGTAGATGTCTCTAAGACACAAGAAAATATGCAATGAAAAGTTACGATTTGAAACACATGCATGTTAACATGCATTCATACAAATAGCAAACAAAGACAGACTGATCATCCGTGCCACTTACATGAAACCATTACAAAAACCACAATCATAGGCCTCAAAGGCTTGCAACCTTTCCCTAATAAAATCCCGTTCTGGCTAAGGATGGTGAGAATTAGGATGTGGGATAGCTAGAGGCTATGAAAGGTCATAACCTTCTCCTCGCAACAAAACAATATCTAAGCATCAAAGCCCCGAGATGGCAACCCCGACATGACTTAGATAATCAAACTCGGAGACACGGGTCCCAAGAACCCAAAAAATACGAATAAAAGTCTAAAAGGAAATAGAGGGGAAGAGAAATAAAGGGAAGTAACCAAAACACCTAACCCTCACTTAACAGAGAAAATTTCCTGCCAATCTCTCACCTATTACAAACTTAAACAGGAACAGCAACACAGAAAATAACATTCTTGGGAGTGACCAAGGTCCAGGAAAGAACTCATCCCTGGGGTGACAAACATAAACCCCCCAGGAACCAAACTGAATAAACCACAAGTAAATCACAAGCAAAGTAAAACTCCATGTTCTTATAGAAAATAAAACAAATTGTCCACCGGACAGATCCCTGGCTTAGAAAAAGGCTACGCAAGGCCATCAAAAAAAGAATAACAAACATTGTCAAAGTTGTTCACCAAATAAAAACCATCCAAAAGAAAACATTGTTTGAATTTCACCAACCAAAGGCAATCCACACATAACAAGGGAGATAGCAAAAATCACATACCAAGGGTAGGGGGAAGGTCCAACCCCAGAAGTACTTCCTTCAGGACATTCTCCTTTAACATCAGGGTCACTACACAACAAATGAAGACCTTCCATGTCGAGCTCGCCAAAGTAGAGGTAGGAGGCGAAATCTGTCTCCAAGAAATATTTCACCTCAGCGTGCATGCCTTGGGTATATTCTAGAAGGGCGCTCGGCTCACCAGGTGTAAACTTCCCGACAGCAACCTGCTCCCTGACTACCTACTTGCCACCCTCTACCCCGACTTCCATACACACAACCTTCATTTGCTTAATCCCAAGTGTGAACTCTGAGCTCTCAATCAACTTATCCACAACCCGGACAATCCCTTTCTTCATGAGCCAAGACAAATCTGCCTCCACATTCTCCCTCTTCACCCTCTCCGTCTCCAAGTGCCCACATCACCCCTCAACGCGGCCCTCCAATACCCCTTTTTCCTCACCCAACGCATCCACACGCTGAGAAATACGCCCTACAAATTCATCTAGTCTCACAACCCGCTCCTCCAAAGGGGCCTTCTCCCCAGCCAAAAGATCAGAACGGCCATCAAACACATGCTTTCCTCCCTCCAACTCCAGTAACCTCACCTTCAATTCATCCCTCTCCGCCCTAATCAAAGAAAGCTATTTGGAACTCGAATTGCTCTGACGAAGGCGACGAGTAGTCGCCACCATGTATGTGCCAACCTGAGCAGCTGTATATAAAACACTGTTCGAAAGATGTGAGTTGGAAAGAAGCTCCAAATCCTCGATGGTGGCAGGGGGAAAAGCGTGGCAACCCCAGTCATACGCCACCGCGTGTTGCATGAGGCGAGATTCCCGGGTGAGACCCCGTTCTGGTATATATATGGCCGGCGCCGTTGGAAGAACAAAAGCAAAACCCCTAGTAGCACCCTCCACAGTCAGAAGCAAGGTTGGTGATTTTGGAGCATTTTCATGAGCAATGCCCGAGTCAACACCAAAAACACTTTCACCAAAAGCAATAGGTTCCTCCGGCTCTTCTTTGGGTTCACGGGGCAGTTCTGTCGCCCCCTCCGACTGTTTCGAAGTGTCATCATCGGGGATATCCACTACCACAGTGGACTCCCCCAAAAGGAAGTCCACATTCTGCCTCTTGAGGAGGCCTCGGCCCGATGAGCTAGTCCCGGTAGATTCCGCCTGCGGTGAATCCAAACAGGAAAGCCGTCGCTTGGAAGCCACGCGGGTATCCTGTCTCACTAGCCGACAGGAGCATCGACCAGCGTCAAGGCGGCTTGAGGATTAGGCATCGGACCCGAAGTAGTGATCGGCCCGGAGAGAGCCAATTCATGGTCGATGCTAACTAGCGGCGGAAGAGCTTCCACCAACGACACCTCCCGATGAAGACAGGCACCCTGAAAACAACCTCTCAAAACCATCTTGAATGGAATGATCCTCTTATGACCTAACAACAAAACAAGAAGATCAAGCACACAAAAAAGTGGGGGATTCCACACTACGAAACACAAACGCAACTGAAGGAAAGAAAAACAAAAAGGGAGGAAGGGAGAAGCGCTTACTATCCTTCACAACGAAAATTCAGGCATCATTCCCCGACACCTCCAAGCTACACTCATACCCACAACGGCCAGCATACGGTCCTCCCATCCATCCCCATTGAAAGAGATGTTCTTCAAAGCGTTGGCAATCAGCTCGCTAGCCCCCAAAAGAGTAGGAATCCGATCAGAAAAGTTAGATCTACGGGGATAATCATAACTGAATAAATCATGATTCACCTAGAGCCACTTATCCTGCCAATTCTTCTTTGGCGCCTTCTGGTTCACGATGAAAGCATGAACACCTCTGTGTCGAGAAAACGTGTGAATACCAGATTGATTCGATGAATTGAAGAAGTACTTGAAAGCGCATAGTTAGGGAAGCACACCCAGAGCCCGACATGCAATTTCAAAGCCAACTATCTTGTTAACAGCATTGCGGGTAAGGTCGTCGACAGTGAAACAGTAGTGACACATGATCTTGTCAAAAAAGTCGGTCGTTGGAAACCGGAGCCCTGCCTCGAAGATGGGAATATGAACTCCGACCTTACCCTCTGTTTGTCGGGAGATGACAGCTCCCTTGTGTAGAAACTTGAACCCATGTTCGGGGAGGAAACCAAATCGCTCCTGCAGCCCAGAAAACTCTTTGGAAGATGGAGCGACACCCATGTTTAGAGATTATATGGTCTGATAACAAAGGGGAAATGAAAATGAAGAAGAAGAAATGTGGAATGAACGGAAAGAAAGAAGCAATATTGGAGGAAAGAAGAAGCAAAGGAAGAAGGAAAGCAAATCGGATAATGAAGGTTCTAAATGCAGGCGAGAAACCTGAACAGTTACTATGATGAAATCGCCGACTCAGACAATTCCATCACGTCAATGTTGGGTTTTGAGCATTCTAACACTCCTATGGTGTACATGCAACCCTATAAACCATGGATCTATGTTTTCTCTATTATACATGCAAATATTAACTATTCCAAGGTTTCATCCTAACTAGCATATTATGAAGCACCTATACTACAAAGTTCTAGTTAGATGACATACCTTTTGATGTAGCTTGATGTCTTCAAGCTTTAAGAGCCTAGCCCCAATAGTGTGGAAGCCTCAAATGGAATCACAAATCACCAAAACACCTTGGAAGAACTTGAGAGAATATGTATGCACACTAAAATCGGCCCACTCTTATTTTCACACACCTGTGCCAATTTTGTGAGCCAAGGACCCCTTTATATATTATGGAGAGAATATGTTACATCCATGTAAACCCTAATATAGTTATGGGCCAATCCCGCGTTCTAGCACCGACAATCTGGCCTCGGGATTGGCCCTCCTTTTAGGAGAGAAACTCTTGTTTTAGATAAGAAAAAGGAGTACCAGTTGCCCCATAGACACAAGTGTAATGCTCGGTGATCTGGCAATTGGCAGTTCTACACAAATAGCAAATAGCCACCCGCGAGGCACGATCTACCAATCGAAGGCTGCCTCGTCTTGCCATGCCTGAAAAAGTATAAGATATTGTCGGGGATTTGTTCCCCTGACCATAGGTATAAAAAGGTCCCTTATCCCCCAAGAGAAGATATCGACTCTTAATACCCAGTCTCATACTTTCCATAAGAAACCTTTTCTCAAAGGAATTCACTAACTTGACCGTCGCATCTTCGTTCCGGGATCACCTCTCGGGCGACGTCTGATGATCTTGTTTTCTTTGCTGTGATTCTCAGGCTTACCTTTTTCACCCCTCAAGGAGACTGAGTTAAGTCGGATACATATCATAACAATGACGTCTTTGATCACTTTCAAGGTGCATCTTGGTTCTCCAAGATCGATCTAAGGTTCGGGTATCATCAGGTGAGAGTAAGAGAGGAGGACGTAGAGAAGACCACATGTCAGGCTCGTTATGGGCATTAAAAGTTTGTGGTGATACCATTTGGTCTCACTAATGCACCTGTAGTGTTTATGGATTTGATGAATCGGGAGTGCGGGCCGATGCTCGACCGATCTGTTATAGTGTTCATTGATGATATCTTGGTGTACTCCAAGACCAGAGAACAGCAGGAGGAGCACCTTCGAGAGCTTCTGAGAGTATTGAGGCGGGAACGGTTGTATGCCAAGTTCTCGAAGTATGAGTTTTGGTTGCGAGAGGTCCAGTTCCTAGGACATCTCGTTAACCACGATAGGTTTTTGGTCGACCCGGATAAGATAGAGGCCGTGATGCAGTGGAAGGTTCCAAAATTTCCCTCAGAGATCAGGAGTTTCTTTGGTTTGGAAGAAAACTATTGGAGATTTATTCAGGATTTTTCCAAGATTGCGGTACCCCTTACTTGCATGAAGAGGAAGGGAGTGGATTTTCGATGGGGCCATGAGCATCACTCAACATTTGAGAATCTTTGGCAAAGGTTATGTGAGGCCTCAGTACTATGAGATCCTTTACCATACGGGTAAAGCGGATGTGGTAATGGATACATTGAGCCGCAAGTCGGCTGGGTCTTCAGTTGGGGAGATGTGTATGAGGATATCCATTGATTCTACGCTTTTGGAATTAATTAGGAAGGCTCAGGAAAAGGGAGTTCGGAAGGAGAACTGGAAGCAGGAGAGGATCAGGGGAGAGATCGACAGGCCTGTCACCGATAGTCGAGGGTTGTGACCTAGTGCGGTCAGGTTTGGGTTCCAGTTTGTGGTGGGATCAGGAAGATCGTGTTGGAGGAGGCTCATAAGTCTCGCTTTTCTATACACCCGGGAGCTACCAATATGTATCAGGATGTTAGATTAAGCTACTGGTGGCCGTGTATGAAGAGGGAGATAGCCTGGTATGTCGAGAGGTGCTTGACCTATAGGATGGTCAAGGTTGAGCATCAGAGGCCGCATGGCAAGCTGCAACCTTTGGAGGTTCCCATGTGGAAGTGAGAACAGATCACCATTGATTTATCACTAAGTTGTCGAATACGGACAAGGGTTTTGATGCGATATGGGTCATCATGGATCGATTGACCAAGAGTGCCCACGTTTTGGCCATCTGGGAGAGCTCTTCGGCGGAAAAGTTGGCTGATGTGTATGTCCGGGATATCGTTGCTCGTCATTAGGTTCCGGTCTCCATTGTTTCAGATCGAGATGATTGGTTCACTTCCCGGTTCTGGCAGAAGTTGCACGAGGAACTGGGCACGAGGTTACATTTCAGCACTTCTTATCATCTGCAGACCAACGGTCAGAGTGAGCGGACCATCCAGACCCTTGAGGATATGTTGCGGGCCTGTGTCATTGATTTCGGTGGGAGTTGGGATTCCTACCTACCTCTTGCGGAGTTCTCCTACAACAATAGTTATCACTCCAACATTGGTGTCCCACCTTTTGAGCTCTTGTATTGTCGGAGATATCGTACCCCAGTATGTTGGGGAGAGGTTGGTCATAGGGTCATGGGAAGGACCGAGGTAGTCCTTTAGACCACAAAGCTTATTCAGCAGATCAGGCAAAGACTGCAGACCGCTCAGAGTCGGCAGAAGAGCTATGTCGACCGGCGCCGATCAGAGTTGGAGTTTCAGGTCGGCGATATGGTGCTCCTGAAGGTCTCACACTGTAAGGGTGTGATACGCTTCAGGAAGAAGGGTAAATTAGGTCCCCGGTATATTAGACCTTTCCATGTGATCACCAGGGTAGGCAAGGTGGCTTACCGGTTGGATTTGCCTAGCGAGCTCAGTCAGATCCACAACACTTTCCATGTCTCTCAGTTGCGGAAGTGTGTGTTGGACAACGAGATAGTGATTCCTTTGGATGATATTCAGGTCGATAAGTGCCTGACTTATATTGAGAGACCAGTGGAAATTTTGAAAAGAAAGATAAAGGTCCTGCACAACAAGGAGATACCTTTAGTAAATGTTAAATGGCAGCATCTGAGAGGCTCCGAGTGGACCTGGGAGCCAGTGGCTGAGATGAGGGAGCATTACCCCGAGTTATTCGTTGCAGCAGACTTCGACGACGAAGTCTAAGTCAAGTGGGGGGAGAATTGTAACATCGTGTTTTGAGGTACTTTCATTTTTGACCCTTATATTGAGATTTATTGCGTTTTGGTCCTTATAATGTAAGACTTGTGGATGGGAGGGGTTGTTATTTCCACTTTTAGATTGTTGGGGCAGAGCCACATGCGCTGGGCGTACGCCCTGAAGTCCCAAACCCTAATCTTTAGGGTTTAGACCCTATTTATTCATCATTAACTCCCAACCTTGGCTCCTTCCATCAGCCTCCATCCTTTCAAACATCCTTGCAATCCTAATCCACCTTGTGAAGCATTTCTAAGCTTGTGTGTGTGTGTGTTTTGTGCCTTTAAAGAAGAAGGAAGGAAGTAGATACCATCTTGGAGGAGTGAAGCACTTTGGATCCAGAAACACACCATCATTTGGCATCACTTGGAGGTATAAAGTTCTGAACTTGGTGAAGTTTCATTTAGATATTGTTTTGGGCTTGATTTTAGGCTATTTTTGTCCCAAATGTGGTGTTTCTTGAGCATAGCATGTTCTTGACCCAATAATTCATCCTTTCAAACCTTTGAAGTGGTCTTAAGTCATAAAAAATGAAGTATTGGGGGTTAAATTCACTCCATGCATTTCTTAGAAGGTCTCAATGCATTAAGGTGTTGAGTTAAGCACTTAATGGACATGCAAAGTCATAAAGATGCAAATTGTATGACTCCTAGTAGTATTTTGGCCTTGGATATGAAAGATGGATGTGAGAAGTTAAGGCATTAAGCTCTTAATGGAGATTTAAGAGGTCTGGACGTACGTCCTGCGTACCTGGAGTATGCAGCGTGTACGAGGTCAATCATCCCGACTACGGTCAAGGCTTGAGTACGCCCAACATACCTTCGGAGTATGCCATGCGTACGCATTCTGTGTCGACTCGGCTGAGTTGAATCAGCTGGGTTGACTCAGTTGACTTATTGATTTTGACCAGTTTGACTTTGACTTTGACCAAGTTTGACTTAAGGGTATTTTGGGTATTTTGGATTGTGGTTGAGAATTTGTCATTTGGTTGGATAGGTGACGGTTAGAGTTGAGATTTGTAGTCGAGATCTCATCAGCTATTATTTAAATTGTGTGGTGAGACTTCCTCACTATACTTACGGGTTGAAGGCACCAAGGCCGGCCCATTGGATTGATATCCTGGTTTACCATATGTTACTATGTTGTAGTGTTCTATTAGATTTGTATCCTAGTTTCTAGGGTGTTGCTGTGCGGTAGTGATCTGTAGATCTGCATATTTATCTGTTGGCTGATTATATATTTATCTGTTATATATATGTCGACATATTTTGAGTTGTGGTTGAGGATTTATTGCTTTGTGTGTGAGCCAACAGACCGGGGTCATTCTAACCCGATGGTTGATTGGGCCCGAGGGTATTCCATCCCGAGGATGACTGGACCCGTTGTATATTGGCATTCCAACTTGGGGTATTCCATCCCGAGGATGACTGGACCCGGAGGTTAACTGGGCCTTGGGTATTCCAACCCGATGGTTGATTGGACTTGACATGATGTTGAATATGTTATCTATTTGTGTGTTGGTACTTTGGGGGAAACTCACGAAGCTTTGGCTTACAGTTTTTAGTTGTTGTTTCAGGCACTTCCGATGAGCGTGAGAAGGCGAAGGCGTGACCGTACAAATCTTCTGTTTATGGCTTTATGATTTTGGGATACTCTGATATGGATAAATAATTTTGAAACAATGATTTGTAAACATTTTATGACTATAGGTTGTTTTAAAAGTTTAAATTTGTTGTGATTTTTGGGATGTTACATTATTTCCAATTAATTTTTGATTAATTATTAATTAAATAAAATACTTTATAATTAATATATTTTTCTCAAAACATATTAATAAATTATTTATTTTGATTTATAATTAATTTATTAATCATATAATAAATTTATAAATAAGTCTCTCACTCCAAATAGCAATCCAGTCTTTTAGTAGGTTTGAGGGAAACCCAAAAGGACTTTGCTAATAATTTAAGTTGATAATAATTTGGTTAATGGCTTAGACACCTAATCCAACAGTCTCCCACTTGGATAAGTGTATAACTAAATTACAACTTCCAAATTAAACAACAAAGTGTGCTTTTCAAAGCAACCGTCGAGCTCTAAACTAAACAGACATTGGTCCTTAGATAAGTGATCTAATATTCTTCCATTCTACTAGATATCATATAGAAACGAGACATGAATTAGAATCAATCTCTTTGTCCAAGTTTTTTTTCCCGATTTCTTATTTGTAATGACGAAATAAGACTTCAAATTGAACACATCAATTGAGTCCTGGTTGGGCCCAACACTATAAGTCAACACCAAATCACCGAAGGGCCTAAAGATATCACTTTTCCCGTTAGGGAAAAAGCAACTAATAAACTTTGGCTTATATGCTTGTATCCTTTACTCACCAAATCATACATGATACTACGTTTTATAACATCATGTTACTGACGCATTTTCGCAATATCAATGCACAATCGACTTGTAAATTACAACTCATATATCTCCATTTCAAGAATATAAGATATTATCGTCTCAGAATTACTCTTGATATAATCCATGAAGTAATTCTTTTAGCGTGGGTTTATCTAATACTTAAATCTCCATTTCTAAGTACTCATGAATATTGTAGCAATACAACTGCTATGTCTAACTCCTTTAGACAATCTACAATCCAATTCATGACAATTTTAATTCACTACTTACTTCCCAAAGTATGAGTGACTGTGGAATTTGAATAATTAAATTATTCTGGAAGTAAAACGTGCAAAATGAAACACATGAATAAATAATTGACAAAGGCAGTAAACAAACTCATAAATAATCTATATTATTTAATCACCAAAAATCAATTACATTTATTTTGTTAAAAGTTTCAAACTAATCATCTAACTACTAAAACTAATGTCATCACTTAAACCAATTCTCCTAGAATGTTGATTATGTTTAATCCTACTCAGAGGATCTGTAAGATTATTTTTTGATGAAACTCTCTTCACTATGATATGACCTTCTTCAACTCTGTGTCTAATATAATGGTACTTTCTGTCGATATCTCTTGACTTTCCATTATCTCTCGGTTCTTTAGTTAAAGCAATTCATTATCGCAAAAAAGTTTCGTTGGCTTTTGAATGGTCAAAACTACTCCGAGTTCGCCGATAAAGTTCTTCATCCAAGCTGCTTCCTTTGATGCTTCACTTGCCGCTATGTACTCTGATTCAAAAGTAGAATCAACCACTGTGTCTTTCTTGGAACTTTTCTAAGTAACCGCTCTACCATTTAATGTGAACATCCATATAGATTGAGAACGAAAGTTTTCTCTATCTGTTTGAAAGCCAACGTTACTATATCCAGTCACTCTCAACGTATCACTGCCTCCAAAGACTAGAATTATACCATTTGTCCTTTGTAGATGCTTGATAATGTTCTTAACTGCTGTCTAATGAGCTCTTCCAGGATTTCCCTGATAGCGACTGACCATGATTAAAGCTAAGGACACATCAGGGCGAGTACATGTCATAACGTACATGATCGATCCAACAGCTGAAGCATAGGGGACTCGACTCATATCAACTATCTCTTCATCTATACTAGGGGTTTGAGTCTTACTCAATTTGGCATTGCTCTGAATAGGTAGCTCTCTTTTCTTGGAATTTTCCATACTAAACCATTCAGTACCTTGTCCAAGTATGTACTTTGACTAAGTCTAGCTAGTATGTTCTTTCTATCTCTCAAAATTCTTATCCCGAGAATATAGGTAGCCTCTCCTAGATCCTTCATAGCGAAACGCTTTCCAAGACAAGATTTCACTTCTTGCAAATTTGAAATGTCGTTTCCCATGAGTAGTATGTCATCAACATACAATACTAGAAAAGTTACTATACTCCCACTAGCTTTGACATACACACAAGACTCATCCTCACTACTATAAAAAACAAACTCTTTGACTTTTTCATGGAAACAAAGATTCTGACTGCGAGACGCTTGTTTCAATCCATAGGTGGATTTCTCAAGCTTACACGCTTTATTAGGAAATTTTGCATCAAAAAAACCCTCTGGCTGACTCATGTAAACATCTTCAGCCAACATCCCATTAAGGAAAGCGGTTTTGACATCCATCTGCCAAATTTCATAATCATGAAAGGCAGGTATGGCGAGCATTGTCCTAATAGATTTTATATTGGACACTGGTGAGAAGGTCTCATCATAGTCAATCCATAGGGTTTGAGTAAAGCCTTTTGCAACCAATCGTTCCTTGCATGTGTACACATTTCCATCCATGTCAATTTTTTTCTTGAAGATCCATTTGCAACCAACTGTATTTCGACTAGGTTCTTGAACATCTAAATTCCAAACTTGGTTGTTATACATGGACTTGATCTCTCTATCCATTTCCTATTTCCACTTTGAACCCTCAGGGCCTGCCATCGCTTGCTTGTAGTTAGCAAGCTCATCAAAGTCAGCAAAAGTCAACTGCCCAGCACGTACGCTGGGCGTACAACTCAATCAGCGACCAATCGGGAACGGGCCTGGCTACGAGGGTCGTAGCCAGGAGTATGCCCGAGGTACTCCGCCTGATCCACATTTATCAACTTTTATGTATTAATCTGATAAGACACCTATTCCAACTTTAGATCAGACCATAATATCATGTCTTAACCCATAAATTTACCGACTTTAAGCCTTTACATGGCTAGAAAGGACCCAATACACAAAACCCTAACTTTTATCACACTCTAAGTCACTTAACTCATGCATGGGCCAAGGGAAATGATCAAGCAACCATTTTTATGAATCTACAAGACCTATAACACATGAAAGGATAGTTACAATGCTCTGAAGTGCTCCATACTCACAAAGGTACAAGCTTTGGGACGAAAATCTCATAAAAAATCACCTATGGAGATCTAAAAGGAAACACATCAAGGTATAAACTTTATACCTTCAAAAGATGCACAAGGTGAAGTAGTTTCTGGATCTACAAGCTTCCAAGTAACATCTACTTCTTCAATAGCCTTCTTCTTCAACAAATGAGCACCAAAATCACTAATAAGCTCCAAACTCTCACACACAAATCTTAGAATCGAGATTAGGGTTTATGAGGGAAGGGTGGCTGATATAAAATGTCCAAGGGAGGCATAAGGTGGATTAAATAGGGAGAAAAACCTTAAAATTAGGGTTTGGAGACTAAGCTAGTACGCCCCGCGTACCACAGGTACGCCCAACGTACTAGCATGGCTTCCACGATCTAGGTTTCTCACAAGTACGCTGCACGTACCTCTCTTACGCCCAACGTACAAGTTGAAATGCAAGCCTTTTAACAACAAGGGACCAAATATGCAAACTTTAAATAAGCTAAGGGATAAAATGAAAATACCTTAAAATCGGATGTTACAATTCTCTCCCACTAGAATCAGAATTAGCCCTCGAAGTCATCCTTAGGAAACAGATCAGGATAGTGCTGGTGCATCTCAGAATTGGGATCCCACGTCCACTCCGAGCCTTTTTAGTGTTTCCATTAAACTTTGACCAAATTCACTACCTTTTTCCTCAAGGTCTTCACTCTCCGATCCAGAATTGCCATAGGCTTCTCGATGTAATTCAGGTGATCATCAACCTGGATATCCTACAAAGGAACCGTAGCTGTCTAGTCAGCTATACACTTACTTAACTGGGAAACATGGAAGGTATCATGAACCTGTCTCAACTCCTCTGGTAGCTCCAACCGGTAAGCCACCTTGACCACATAGCCCAACACTCTGAACGGGCTAATAAACCTGGGGCCTAGCTTGCCCCACTTCCTGAAGCGGATAACACCCTTCCAGGGTGACACCTTCTATTTTCTTGAGCACTATCTGTTGGATATAGTGTCTAAGTCCATAACTTTATTTGGTATGTACTTGACCCGACCCGGCATGGTCCATTTGGGTTGCATGGCATTGCAATACTTGGATAGACTAGATGAGAGAATAAGGCACTTATGATTATTAATATATTATAAGTTCTAATATATTAATAATAGTATTATTTAATTAGTATTGATCAAGTATTAATCTAGTATTAATTTGGTGATCAAAGTGAGACTAATTAAATATATAGGGTTGATTATGACAATCATCAATTCTTTTATGGTGGATTAATGATCCATGGTTTATGGGTTTGGTTATAACCATATGGAGCTCCATGGATAGTCCATGGGAGTTACAAACCCATGGGTCATGGGAAATCAAGAGTCATGACAATTAAGGGCATTCATGTGTAAACCCTAATTGTGACAACACTATAAAAGGAACCCTATGGCTAGCAAAATGGTGAGCTAGTGGACCTAGTGTTACTAGAGAGGGCATAACCGATTTTGAGTGCTAGAAGTATTATCTCAAGTTATTCCAAGTCTTGTGGTGTTGTGTGAAGCATTTGAGGCACAACATTTGGGGTGCTAGGCTCACAAAGTCTTGAAGGAATCCAAGCAACAACAAGGTATGTATTTCTACTAGTTTATATGTTTTATGTAATCCCCATGCCATGCTAGTTAGGAAATAACCTTGAAAAAGAAATTTGCATGTATATAGAGAAAACATAGATTCAAGGTTATTAGGGTTGCATGTACACTTAGGAAGTGTTAGAATGCTCAAAAACCCATCACTATTTTCGTGCTCCCTATGACTCTCTGGCCAACCTCTCACCAGCAAATAGAAGTCTGACACCTCTTCCCATACAGAAGCTTAAAGGGAGGCATGCCACTATTGTCATGATGACTATTGTTATAAGAAAACTCAGCCAACGCGAGATAGGAGTCCCAGATCCCACCAAAGTCAATGATACAAACATGAAATATATCCTCGAGCATCTGAATAGTCTGCTCACTCTGCCCATCCGTCTGCGGATGATATGCAGTATTGAAATGTCACCGGGTACCCAAATCCTCGTGAAACCTCTTCCATAACCTGGAAGTGAAACGAACATACCGGTCCAACACAATCAAAGTCGACACCCCATGCTGAGCCACTACCTCTTGGATATAAATCTCATCCAACTTCTCTATAGAAGATCCCTCGCTATGGCTAAAAAGTGAGCACTCTTCGTCAAACGATCCACTATCACCCAGATAGCATCAGAACCCCTCGCAGTCCTTGGTAATTTTGTAATAAAATCCATAGTGATCTGCTCCCACTTCCATAGTAGAACCTCTAAGGGCTGAAACTTTCCATGAGGGCACTGGTGCTTGGCCTTGACCTTATGGCAGGTCAAACATCGCTCTTCAAACCGGGCCAAATCCCTCTTCATATATGGCCACCAGTAACTATGCTTCAGGTCGAGATACATCTTGGTAGACCCTGGATGAATGGAAAATCTCGACTTGTGGGCCTCCTCCATCAATACTTGCTAGGCCCCACCAGCATAAGGCACCCAAACTTGCCCGTGAAGAGTCAAAAGCCCCCTGCTGTCGACATCAAATGTTGAAATCTGACCAATCACCCGATCACTTTTCCGATTCTCTTCCTTTATGGCCTCCGAGTGCGCTTCTTTGATAATTTCCAAAACTTGGGTCATCATAGTCATCTTCACACACATATCTCGCATCGGGGCACTAACCGCCTTCTAGCTCAAGGCGTCGGCCACCATATTGGCCTTTCCTGGATGATACAAAATTTGACAGTCGTAATCTTTCACTACATCCAACCACCTCCTCTGTGTCATGTTCATGTTGGGCTGATCGATAAGATATCTCAGGCTCTTATGGTCCGTGTAGATGGTACACTGAACAGCATAAAGATAGTGGCACCAAATCTTGAGAGAGAAAACCATCGCCCCAACTCTAAATAATGAGTGGGATAGTTCGCTTCGTAATGATTATGGATTAAGATAGATGGTACACTGAACAGCAGTTTTTTCGAGTTTTGTTGCTGGAAATGGATTAAGATCATTATCCCAATCTGTTTTGGACTTGTAAAATCTGTTTTTCAAAATGATAATGATTATGTTAACCCATTTTACATGACTTTTTATCAATTTTCAAGTATTGTATATGTTTATATGATTCTCTTGAAATTGCTTGACATGAATTTGTGTTCATATGAGTTTAGAAGATCATAGGAATTATATGTAACCTCCATGTATGTTTAATTCATGATCTTAATGGCAATGATGGTGTCCATAACTTGTCCTCAAGTTATGGATAACCAAAAGTCACTTCTTTAAATTGTGATTAAAGAACTAAAGAAGTTTCATAAAATGAAGAGTCTTCATTTTATGAACCATTAAAACTCATAAGTTACAAATTGAAGAGACTTGGAATAGTTTCAAATCTTGCCCTCAAGTTTTGGAATTTGAAAAGTCTTACACTTTAATACTTTAATTCCAAATTAAACCTTAGATTTTTAAAAAGGTTTAAAAATCAACACTTATACTATTATTATAATTTTATTATATAGATATGTATAAGAATATGTCATTCTTACCGTTAGTAGGCCTCATTCACGAAGCCGGTCTATAAGGGGGGTATAAGGTTGTTGCCTATAAAATGGTGACTTAATGGGTGTCCACTCTCACCCACCGCTTCCTTGATCGGTGGAGGGTCGTTAGCCTAACGGGTAGGATACGACTTTAAATACTTGTTAAAAGTATAATGAATTATAAAGTAACTATACATTATAAATTCCCAATCTTAGTTACTTTAGGAAAATGTGAAACTGGTGCTAGCCCATAAAATTACACTTTGTACCTTACCAAGTCGTTAGTGGAGCGTGTGTGGTTAACCGGCACACTAACATGGACTAGTAAGAGTGGCAAAGGGTAACTTAACTTTATTATAGATCGGTGGAGCGTGTGTGGTTAACCGGCACATTGATTAGGTAATATTGTTGAGGGTACCAAGTCAATTTGTATGGTTATTCACACCTTGTTTGTGATCCTCGGCATCCCAGTCACAAACTTGAGAGGGCACAATCGAGATTCAAACATGCCATTGAAAAGTTCAATGTATCTCAAAAGATCTAGGAGTTTCAAAACCAATAAAACCTAATAATAAAATATTTCGTTCTTATGGTGGAAATTAGTAAATCGTCATTTACCTACATTCAAATATTTTATAGTATGGATTACAACATCCCTCTTCCAACTATAAATAGTTTGTTGGATCCTAGCCTTAATATTTCATTTGGGTGAATTATTAAGGATTCCTAATCTAATGAAACTTGTCTTTCTTTCCTTTCAGATGTCTTCCAACAATGCTTCTGGCTCAAACCCAACAGGCTCCTTTTCCCTTATGAACTTGTGTGGTAAGGTCATCTTTGATGGATCCAATTTCAATGAGTGGATCAGAAACATCAGAATGATTACCCGCTATGAGGACAAAGAATATGTCCTCGATAGGGAGCTTAAGGTTGTGAGTGAAGCCACTGCTACTCCTGAAGAGTTTGCGGAGTTTGTTGCACATGAAAAGGATACTACTAAAGTAGCATGCATCATGATGGCCACCATGACTCCTGAACTTCAAAAATCCTATGAAGATTTCTACCCCTATGAGATGCACCTGGATCTGATGGAAAGGTACCATCAGAGCGCGCGTCAGGAGAGGTATGAAATCATCTCCTCCATGATAACCGCAAGGATGAAGGATGGTGAACCCATCACCGGTCACTTGCAGAAGATGCAAAGGTTCGTTGACCGGTTGCTAAAGCTAAATGTTGACTTTCCTGAGGAAATGGCGATTGACATCATTCTCCATTCCTTACCTCCAAGTTATGATCAGTTTCGTATGACTTATCATATGAACAAGGAGGAAGTCACACTTAGCAAACTTCAAGGACTCTTAAGGACAGCTGAAAATGGCCTTAAGGGTAAAGCGGTTGCTACTTCTACTCCTTCAACAGCCCCTGTTCTGGCTATTGGGCAGGGAAAGGGTAAGAAGAGGAAAAACCCTTCGAAGGGTACCAAGGGTAAGACTCTTGATGGTTCCTCTTCAAGTGGGACAAAGAAAGGTCCCATTACTCCTTCTTCAAACCCAAAGGAAGCACAGTGCTTCTATTGCCAGGATAAGGGACACTTCAAGCGAAGTTGCCCTAAATATCTGCAAGATGTAAAGGATGGGAAGGTTAAACCCACCCATGCAGGTATTTACACAATATTGTCTAATAACTCATCTAATGCTAATTCTTGGGTGCTTGATACAGGTTGTGGTATTCACATCTGTACTGATTTGCAGGCACTAAGAAGAAGTGAGCAAGTGGAGCACGGGAAGATAAACTTAGTCATGGGCAACAGGAAAGCATCACCTGTTACCAAGATAGGATTTTATTCTTTATTGCTTAATAATGGGTTAATGTTAGATTTGAATAAGTGTTGTTACTCGCCCGAAATGGCGAGAAATATTATTTCTTTTCATGGCTTGTACAAACAAGGTTTTTCATTTTCATTTGATAATAAAAATGGTGCTATTAATGTTTATTACAATGATGTATTTTACTTTAAAGCATTACCTTGTGATGGTGTATATGAAGCCGTGAATGTTGTAGACAATCTAGGAAATAATGTGTTGTATAGTGATTCTTCAGATAGCTTGGATAAAGCATCCTTGTGGCATTGTCGTCTTGGACATGTTAACAAGAAGCGCATAGGCCAACTCCAAAAGGCTGGAGTCTTGGAATCATTTGACCTCAAGTCAGAAGATAGTTGCGAGTCTTGTTTACTTGGAAAAATGACAAAGTCACCCTTCACAGGTACTTGTGATAGGGGTGAAGGTTTGTTGGACCTTGTACACACGGATGTGTGTGGGCCCTTCAGAGTTGCTACAAGGGATGCTAATCGCTATTATGTGACTTTTACTGATGATTACAGTAGATATGGATATATTTACTTGATCAAGCATAAGTCAGAAACCTTTGAAAAGTTCAAAGAGTTTAAGCAGGAAGTGGAGAATCAATTGGGCAGGAACATCAAGATGCTCCGATCCGATCGGGGAGGAGAGTATCTTAGCATTGAGTTCCTTGACTATCTTAAGGAATGTGGGATTGTCTCACAATTGACACCTCCCAGAACACCACAGTTGAATGGTGTAGCTGAGAGGCGCAATCGAACCTTGCTGGATATGGTTCGTTCCATGATGAGTCGAGCTTCGTTACTAATCTCTTTCTGGGGGTATGCCTTAGAGACTGCCGCCCATATCCTTAATCTAGTCCCTACTAAAAAGGTTGCCAAAACACCTCACGAGATGTGGACTGGGAAAGTTCCCAATTTGGACCACATCAAGATTTGGGGTTGTGAAGCTTTCGTGAGGCGTGAGACTCATGATAAGCTTGAACCTCGAAGTGAGAGGTGTATTTTCATCGGCTACCCACAGAGATCCTTTGGTTACCTCTTCTACAGACCCAGTGATAATGTGGTTTTTGTAGCAAGAAGAGGAGTCTTTCGTGAGAGAGAATTAATAAGCCAAGGGGACAGTGGGAGGCAAATTGACCTTGAAGAGCTTCGAGAGTCAAGTGGTGAAGGAACCTCAAATGCTATCAACCAACCTGAGGAAGAAACTCTTGTTGATCCGATAGATGAGTCTGTACCTCCAAGACGTTCCACTAGGGTGAGGAACACACCTGATTTTTATTATGGTTATCACATCACCACTGAAGGTGATACATTTATTAGTGATAGTACACTAATAGATTTGGATGAACCTAATAATTACAGGGAAGCCATGGCAGGCCCTGAGTCTGCTAAATGGAAGGAGGCTATGGACAGCGAGATTCAGTCCATGTATGACAATCAAGTTTGGAACTTGGTTGACAATGTACCAGGTCGTAAGACAGTTGGGTGCAAATGGATCTTCAAGAAGAAGACCGACATGGATGGGAAGGTACACACTTATAAAGCGCGACTGGTTGCGAAGGGCTTTACTCAAACTCCGGGAGTTGACTATGATGAGACCTTCTCACCAGTAGCTAAGATTAAGTCTATTAGAGTATTGTTAGCCATAGCTGCATTTCATGATTATGAAATATGGCAAATGGATGTCAAAACCGCTTTCCTTAATGGAAAGTTGGCTGAGGATGTTTACATGGCTCAACCAGAGGGTTTTGTCAATGCAAGATACCCTAATAGAGTGTGTAAGCTTGATAAATCCATTTATGGATTGAAACAAGCATCTCGCAGATGGAATCTTTGCTTTGATGAGAAAGTCAAAGAGTTTGGCTTTTCTAGGAGTGAGGATGAGTCTTGTGTGTATGTCAGGGCTAGTGGGAGCATAGTTAGCTTCTTGGTGTTGTATGTGGATGACATACTTCTCATAGGAAACGACGTCCCAACCTTGCAGGAGGTTAAGACCTGGCTTGGGAAGTGTTTCGCTATGAAGGACCTTGGAGAAGCTGCCTATATCCTAGGGATAAGGATATTGAGAGATAGGAGTAAGAGACTAATTGGACTTAGTCAAAGTACTTACTTGGATAAGGTGCTGAAAAGGTTCAGCATGCAAGAATCCAAGAAAGGAGAATTACCAATCCAGAGTAACGCCAAGCTGAGTAAGACTCAGAGTCCGAGTACAGAGGCTGAGATAGCTGAAATGAGTCATATACCATATGCTTCCGCTGTGGGCTCAATCATGTATGCTATGACTTGTACTCGCCCTGATGTGGCTTTTGCTTTGAGCATGGTCAGTAGATATCAAGGGAACCCTGGCAAGGCACACTGGACAGCGGTAAAGAACATTCTCAAGTATCTGCGGAGGACTAAGGATTGGGTCCTTATCCTCGGAGGCAGTGATGACTTGAGAGTGGAAGGATATAGCGATGCTAGCTTCAAGACTGATAGGGATAATGTCCGCTCTCAGTCAGGCTGGGTCTTTATCCTAAATGGAGGGGCAATTACTTGGAAAAGTTCCAAGCAGGAGACAGTAGCTTATTCTACTTGTGAATCAGAGTACATAGCAGCAAGTGAAGCAGCTAAGGAGGCGATATGGCTAAAGAACTTCATCGGAGACCTTGGAGTTGTATCAGCTATAAAAGAGCCAATGGAAATTTTCTATGACAGCGAAAGTGCGGTTGCTTTGGCTAAGGAACCGAGAGATCACGGGAGATCTAGGCACATTGACAGAAAATACCATTTCATCAGACATCGAATAGAAGAAGGACTCCTCGTAGCTAAGAGGGTATCATCAGATGAGAACCCGGCAGATCCCCTCACGAAGGGACTGAGCAGGGTTAAGCATTTACAGCATGCGAGGCGCATTGGGCTGAAGGATGATATTAGTTTCAATAATTAGATTCCTGAAACTTGTAAAATGTAATTGACATTTGATGATAAATAAAAGTTGTTATTTATTTATGAGTAAGGTGTTACTATCTTGTGTTGATTGTTTACTATGTTTCAATTTTGCATGTTTTTACTTCCAGAATAATTATGTTATTATTCAAACCATCCACAGTCAGTCAAACTTTGGAAGTAAGTATTGATTTAAGACTGTCATGAATTTGGCTTGTATGATTTGTCTAAAAGTGCTTTGGACAATGCAATGGTTGCTACAACATTCATGAGTACTCATAAGGGCTGAGTATTGGATCCAACCCACGCTCACTTGCATCACTTCATGGAATTTATCTCGAGTGATCGTGAGACGGTAATATCATATAAATCTTCAAACCTAGAGATATGAGTTGTTGACTATGAGTTGGTTATTCATTGATTGCACGAAAACGCATTGGTAACTCGATGTCATAAAACGTGCCTTTGTGAATAATTCAACAAGTAGTTAGTACAAGCATATCAGTCGAAGTTTATCTGTTCCTTCTAGAAATAGAAGCGATATCTAGGCCCCTCGATGATTTGGTTTTGACCTATGTACCGGGCCCGGTCAGAACCTAATTGATGTGTTCAATTTAGTTCTATGTTGAAACAAATCAGAGATCGAGAAACAAATGCTGGACAATAAGTAAGACCATGTTCCATGTGTTTGTCCGGCTGATATCATGAGAACAGAGGATTATATGATCACTTATCTTAAATGGCGTATCATCATCATCTCAGTTCCGAGAGACTTTGAAAGAGCTACGATTGCTAGTCGGATTTTGAAGTCATATTTGCAAATATAGTTATTAGACTTATCCAAGTGGGAGACTGTTGGATATAGTGTCTAAGTCCATAACTTTATTTGGTATGTACTTGACCCGACCCGGCATGGTCCATTTGGGTTGCATGGCATTGCAATACTTGGATAGACTAGATGAGAGAATAAGGCACTTATGATTATTAATATATTATAAGTTCTAATATATTAATAATAGTATTATTTAATTAGTATTGATCAAGTATTAATCTAGTATTAATTTGGTGATCAAAGTGAGACTAATTAAATATATAGGGTTGATTATGACAATCATCAATTCTTTTATGGTGGATTAATGATCCATGGTTTATGGGTTTGGTTATAACCATATGGAGCTCCATGGATAGTCCATGGGAGTTACAAACCCATGGGTCATGGGAAATCAAGAGTCATGACAATTAAGGGCATTCATGTGTAAACCCTAATTGTGACAACACTATAAAAGGAACCCTATGGCTAGCAAAATGGTGAGCTAGTGGACCTAGTGTTACTAGAGAGGGCATAACCGATTTTGAGTGCTAGAAGTATTATCTCAAGTTATTCCAAGTCTTGTGGTGTTGTGTGAAGCATTTGAGGCACAACATTTGGGGTGCTAGGCTCACAAAGTCTTGAAGGAATCCAAGCAACAACAAGGTATGTATTTCTACTAGTTTATATGTTTTATGTAATCCCCATGCCATGCTAGTTAGGAAATAACCTTGAAAAAGAAATTTGCATGTATATAGAGAAAACATAGATTCAAGGTTATTAGGGTTGCATGTACACTTAGGAAGTGTTAGAATGCTCAAAAACCCATCACTATTTTCGTGCTCCCTATGACTCTCTGGCCAACCTCTCACCAGCAAATAGAAGTCTGACACCTCTTCCCATACAGAAGCTTAAAGGGAGGCATGCCACTATTGTCAAGATGACTGTTGTTATAAGAAAACTCAGCCAACGCGAGATAGGAGTCCCAGATCCCACCAAAGTTAATGATACAAACATGAAATATATCCTCGAGCATCTAAATAGTCTGCTCACTCTGCCCGTCCGTCTGCGGATGATATGCAGTATTGAAATGTCACCGGGTACCCAAATCCTCGTGAAACCTCTTCCATAACCTGGAAGTGAAACGAACATACCGGTCCGACACAATCAAAGTCGGCACCCCATGCTGAGCCACTACCTCTTGGATATAAATCTCATCCAACTTCTCTATAGAAGATCCCTCGCTATGGCTAAAAAGTGAGCACTCTTCATCAAACGATCCACTATCACCCAGATAGCATCAGAACCCCTCGCAGTCCTTGGTAATTTTGTAATAAAATCCATAGTGATCTGCTCCCACTTCCATAGTAGAACCTCTAAGGGCTGAAACTTTCCATGAGGGCACTGGTGCTTGGCCTTGACCTTATGGCAGGTCAAACATCGCTCTTCAAACCGGGCCAAATCCCTCTTCATATATGGCCACCAGTAACTATGCTTCAGGTCGAGATACATCTTGGTAGACCCTGGATGAATGGAAAATCTCGACTTGTGGGCCTCCTCCATCAATAATTGCTAGGCCCCACCAGCATAAGGCACCCAAACTTGCCCGTGAAGAGTCAAAAGCCCCCTGCTGTCGACATCAAATGTTGAAATCTGACCAATCACCCGATCACTTTTCCGATTCTCTTCCTTTATGGCCTCCGAGTGCGCTTCTTTGATAATTTCCAAAACTGGGGTCATCATAGTCATCTTCACATACATATCTCGCATCGGGGCACTAACCGCCTTCTAGCTCAAGGCGTCGGCCACCATATTGGCCTTTCCTGGATGATACAAAATTTGACAGTCGTAATCTTTCACTACATCCAACCACCTCCTCTGTGTCATGTTCATGTTGGGCTGATCGATAAGATATCTCAGGCTCTTATGGTCCGTGTAGATGGTACACTGAACAGCATAAAGATAGTGGCACCAAATCTTGAGAGAGAAAACCATCGCCCCAACTCTAAATAATGAGTGGGATAGTTCGCTTCGTGAGGCTTCAGTTGCCTCAAAGCGTATGCAATCACACGCCCCATCTGCATCAACACCACTCCCAACCTGCGATGGATGCATCACAATAGACTTTGAAATCCTCAATGCCCTCGGGGAGGGCAAGTAGCGGTGCCTCACACAGTCTCTGGCGAAGAGTCTCAAATGATGCCTGCTGCTTAGGCTCCCAACTGAACACACCATCATTCGTCGTTAACTTAGTGAGAGGAACAACAATCTTGGAGAAGTCTCGAATGAATCTACGGTAATATCCCGCCAAACCGAGGAAGCTCTGAATCTCAGATGGATATCTCGACACTTTCCACCGCATCAGCGCCTCTATTTTGGTTGGATCGACCAAGATTGTAACGACCCGTTATTTCAAATCAATGTAATAGGATAGATCAACTTGTAATTCATTTTAAAGAAATAAAGATAATCCCCACAAAAATAACAAACACACATTATAATCAAAATTTAATGATATTCTCATTCAACACTACAAGTCTACACGATTCCAAAAATATATAGAACGTCTAAATCTGACTTCGCATGAAGAAGTTATGATAAATTCTATCACTATAGCCTTTATATCAAGTGGAATTTAACATAGACTTAGAATTAGCTATTTGAGTCTAAACAAAAATTGTAGTACTCGAAAATACACACGCGTGGATATAAAGAACATAAAAAAAGGATCTCGTATGCAAACGTTATGACCTTTCCGAAGATACAATTGTCTGAAAGCATGACGCGTGTCAGAAACCCTAATTTAACTGAACTCACAACGTGAGCATCATTACTCACGACGTGAGGATTCAAAACGCCACTTTTCAAGCCTAGAAGACACATGACAAGTCTACGTTAAAGGCTCACGACGTGAGAAGTCACCTGGACACCTTTCGGAGCTAGAAACATGTGTGCCAAAGCTACGAGATGATCAGGACCAAACTCACGACGTGAGCCATGCATGCTCACGACGTGAGAGTCGAAATCTCAGACTATAAATAGAGGCCTCTCCCTCTTTGTTTTGGTTACGAATTTTGTATCACTTCTACTCCTTCTTTCATTACTCTAAGCCCCTCTAAAACTCCCGAAGCCCAGGAAACCCCTCTAACACCCGAAGAAAGCCCAGAGCCCCGAAGTCCTCGAGAAAATAATATTTTCCAGTCGAAACTCTGCCCGCGTAAAGCCCGATTTTTCATCAGAAACTCACAGTTTCTTCAAGAAAAATCCTTTCTAGAAACGAAACGATGCCCAAATCACCACTTATCAAGTGAGTTCATACCCCTGCATTTTTACTTATTTTCACTGTTTTAAGGGGGGGATACAAATCTAAACACAAGAATATTGTGTTTACAATCAAATGATTTCTAAACATTTCTAAACCGATTTTTAAGTTACTGAAACTCTTTTAAATAATGTCAAACTCTTTTAAATGTTTTAAAAACTCTTTTAAACTTATATATATATATATATATATATATATATATATATATATATATATATATATATATATATATATATATATAAGATTTAAAGGGCTTAGCACTAATAATTCGCTTTATTTCCTTTTCCTTGTTTGGATGTGGGCTGAGGGTAGAGTTATTTGTCCGAATGTCGTTTAAATTTTAATTATATTATATATATATATATATATATATATATATATATATATATATATATATATATATGAATATAAAAGTTATTTCAATCATATTCAGATTCCCTTTGTAACATGTCAAGCAAAGGGAGTACTTTCATGAATATTAACATATCAAATAGAACACACATATAAATTATAATAGGTATAATTTATGAAACTCTCACACAATTTTCACAAGTCAAGTATACAGGGTTTAACTATATATATACTCTCGTACAAAATTCTTTGCATATACTTTACATTTTAAGTATATCAATAATACATCATACCGGGTTTGCACTAACGGGGTACAAATACAACGTATCAGGTTAGCACTCACGGGGTAATAATACATCATACCGGGTTTGCACTAACGGGGTACAAATACAACGTACTGGGTTAGCACTCACGGGGTAATAATACATCATACCGGGTTTGCACTAACGGGGTACAAATACAACGTACTGGGTTAGCACTCACGGGGTAATAATACATCATACCGGGTTTGCACTAACGGGGTACAAATACAACATACCGGGTTAGCACTCACGGGGTAAAAATACATCATACCGCGTTTGCACTAACAGGGTACAAATACAACGTACCGGGTTAGCACTCACGGGGTAAAAATACAACATATCGGTTTAAAACAAAGGAAAACATAAACAATGCAGAAAACATTCTTCTTATAGTTTTATTGTGAATTAAAACTATGTTACACTATTTTATAGTACAACAACACTTATACAGAACGGTTTTATGGTATTAAAACTACTTTTTAGTTAAAATAGAAAATATTGGATTTTCTGGAACAGTAAACATACTCACTATTTCAAGGAATAGAAAACAAGCTTTTATACATAAATACTTATGCACTCACCAACTTAAATGTTGATACTCTCTTTTTCAAAACACTTGTATTCTCAGGGAACCAGTAGACATGTACATCCCCGGGATTTTGAGAAGACGGAGCAGTATAGAGTGATGTCTTCTATCTTTTATTATATAACTTTTGATGTCATATATACAATGACTTGAATACATATGTAAAACTTATACTTTATTAATGCAATGGTTGTTGTACTTTGATTACTATGATGCATGTGTTGTGGTACTTAACATGAAGTCATCCACCCCTGGACGTTTCCGCCGCTCCGGTTTGGGGGTGTGACAAAGATACCATTCTAATTGACGAGGTGTCCCAGAAGCTGAACCTCACGCAACCAAAAGTCGCACTTCGACAACTTGGCATAGAGCCTCTCCATCCTTAAAACTCCATTAATCTTGCTAAAGTGCTCCTCGTGTTGCTCTCTGGTCTTCGAATAGACCATAATGTCATCGATGAAGATAATCACCAATCGATCCAACATGGGCCTACACACCTGATTCATGAGATCCATGAACGTTGCTGGTGCGTTGGTGAGCCCAAAAGACATTACTATGAACTCGTAATGCCCGTAACGAGTTCGGAAGGCCTTTTTCTGAATGAACTCCTCTCGTACCCTCATCTGATGATAGCCAGACCTCAAATCGATCTTAAAAAACCAAGATGCCCCCTGCAACTGATCGAAGAGATCATCAATCCTCGAAAATGGATAACGGTTATTCACCATCATCTTGTTCAACACCTAGTAATCAATACACATCCGGTGTGAACCATCCTTTTTTCTGACAAAAAGGATCGGTGCTCCCCAATGAGAACTGCTTAGCCGAATAAACCCTTTTCATAACAACTCCTGAAGCTGAGAGGATAATGCCTGCATCTCAGGAGGTGCAAGACGGTATGATTCCTTGCCAATCGGGAAAATATCGTGCAACTGGAACATCAGAAATGGAAATCAACCCCTTCTCCTTAACCCGAGTATCCACTACATATGCCAGATAACCCATACACCCATGCTGCAAACTCTGCCTCATCCTGGCGGCAGAACAGAAGACTGATCCTGGCCTAGTACCCTCACCGTAGATGGTCAACACTCCCCCACTAGGGTCTCGAACGGTCACCATCTAATGCTCACTATAACGCCCGCAGATCCGGGCTAGTCAATTTAGAGACAATGAGCATCAAAAATGAGTTTTTGATGAAATATTATTTAGAAGGAATAGTCTTAACCAAGTGGTAGTATATGTTACAAGGGTTACATACATATAAAGAACGCCGAAATCCGAGTTATAACGAAGAAGTTATGGCCCGTCGAAGTTTTACGGCAAAACCGGCACGGCACCGGGAGACGTAAATAGTGAACTTACGATGGTGGAATTTTTCACCTTAGTGATCTAAATGAAATTTGTAGTATACGTTAAACCGAGAACATACAAAAAAAGAACGCCCAAATCTGCCTTCGTATGAGGAAGTTATGAATTTTCTAAGATTTGGCTTAGCAGTGCACGGCCCGAAACTCAAATTTTAGTTCGAGCGATTTTTGGCTTACGCGACCTAAATGAGAGTTGAAGATCTCATTAATAGGAACTCAACGATAAAAAGACAGACGAAAACGGAGTTTGTATGAAGTTTTTCGCGGATATTTAACAGTGTAATCTTCTCATACTACTAAATTTAAAATCGGTCGAAAATTAGCCAATGGAGTCAAAGGGAAACTTGTAGATCTTGTCTTTACCTACGCGTGGATATAAAGAACGTCAAAAACGGAGTTCGTATGCGAAAGTTATGAATTTTTAAAGATTGGTTGTTTTACCTGCGTCCGCTGCCACGTGTCAGCACCAGACTTCGCCTTGGAGCCTACGCAAGGCTCACGACGTGAGCACCCTTTCTCACGACGTGAATCGGCCCAGACAGCCTATAAATAGAGGCGTAAATCACCCCCAAAACTCACACCTTTCATACTCTTTCTCTCTCATTACCCCCAAACCCTCTTCCCCCTTCCCTAGCACCTCCTAGGTGTTAGAGGCGAGTCCCGGAGCGCCGGAAGGCTCCGAGAAGAAGAGCTTTCGGCTCGGAAGTTCTGCCCCTGCAAAGCCCGGCTCCTAGCCAAACCCCTGGTAAGTCAGATATGCTTATCCTACCTTAAGTATAGCTTATATTTAAATATAGTAATGTTATTAGGACCTTATAATAAATATTTGGGCTATTATTATGAGTTATATAAGTTTTGTTATAATATCTTTTTTGACCACTCGCGGTACGGGGAATCTGGTTTAAAGGGCCGCATAGGGTTGTTGGATTTCAGAAGTGTTATATGCCAAAATGGTCCTGCCCTCTCCGGTGTTTTATGTCTGACCCCTGTCTGTACATAGTGGTTGGAAAATATTGTTTAAACGCTTATATAATAGTAATAATAGCTAGACTATTAATTAGTCACGGTTAACGTCGGACTAAACTCTAGTGGTATTGATACTAGGTTTTGTCAAGGGAAAATTGTTTTGATATAACGAAGTGATGTCCGAGTACCGAGTCACCACCTTACCAGGTGAGTGCATAGTTACTTTCACCTTACACATAGATATGAAGTATTTTATATAAACTACGTGCTATGTGTGCATATTATCTGTATACTTGCTATCTATGTTGGATGAACGATTTTATACAAGTTTTAAATGATTTAAACTGTATATGTATTTTTTTATCTACAAAATATGTTGGGTAAAACATGGGTAGATGAAATATGAGTTGGATGATGAAATGAGAAGTGATATAGACCGTGAGATAAGGGTGACAGGTAAACCATTACAGAAGCCTTTTACCCATGTGTTGGCACCGTCATTCAGCAGAGTATGGATGATAACCACAGATTATTCTAGACAGTCCAGTGGACACTAGCAGGCTCGCAACCTGTAGGTGTTTTGAACTGTGTGCTCACCAGCTGTACTCTAAAAACTCCTTGACATGTGTTGTGAGAGGAGTCTCGGAAACGACACTGTCGATAGACGAGATTAACCATGGCGACTATGCAACGTAGTGCCTAAACCCCTTGACATGTGTTGTGAGAGGAGTCTCAGAATCGATACTGTCGACAAAAGAGATTAACCCTGGCGACTATGAGACTTAGTGCCTATTGAGTAAACCATGGCAACGATGGACTTCGTGCCGATTCCTTAGGATGATCCTTAGGAATAAATGAACGAGAAATAGATGATTCTTAGGGTAAATCCTTAAGAGTAAAGAAGATAACGGGAATGGGTAATTGGGTTGATTAATTGTTTGATGATTAAACATAATAATTATATTACTGTGGGTTGAAAACCCTATGTACTCACCAGGTTTCCCAACCTGACCCACTCAAGCTTATTTGTATCACAGGTGTCGATATGAAGCTACTTTACACTGAGAGATTTAAAAAAGATGTAGATCACTAGTGTAAATGAATGTAAGTTCTGTTTATGCTTATGTTTCTGTATTAACGATGACATCCCAAATGTTTTAAACTGAATAAAAATACTTTTCTTCGGAACTGCTTTGATAACATATTTATCATGTTTTTCTGGGAACAAATTCCGCAACATTTTTATTAAAAGAGGTACTCTGATTTATATAAAGCATAAACAAAATCGGTCTTTTCTGGCCGTGAAAATGGGGATGTCACAGTTGGTATCAGAGCATTAGTTTAAGCGAACTAGGAATTTGTAGGATTTCTAGACTTAAACTTAGAATGCTAAGAGATGATTGTGAGGTGTGAGCACTAGCTTATTTTAGGAATTGTGCCTATAATGCTTTTATATGCTAAATGATTTGTGCCAAATATGTTGTTATTTGTTCGTATCTATGGTCTATTGCCGACCGGATCTGGAAACCTTATGTGTTTAGGATTCTAACCGTACGACTACGATATTAGAACTAACATGTAAATGTTTCGGAGAGATAAGGGTAAATAAAACATCTATCCTACATAAAGATATAAATTCACCCTATTCGGTGTGAAGATCAAAATGGCGAGAACCCGTAGTGGAGCCGAAAATGCAAATGGGAACAGGAATCAACCACCAGTGATTGAACAAATACCTATTGTAGCAGATGCTCATGAGCCAATTACAATGGCCGGAGTACAAGCCATGATACGGGCTATGTTGGCAGAACAACGAGAAGAGATGAGGCAGATGTTACATGAAAATAGGGACGAACCTACAATGCCAGTTGAACAGCCTGAATTGAACGATGGACAGTCAGAATGAGGGAACTACAGTGGGACCGTTGGTCAAGCCAACCCACCAATAGTTCGACAAAACAACCAGGATGACGGAGTCGATAGGAATGGATGCAAGTACAAAGATTTTCTGACTTGCAAGCCATCGAATTTCACAGGGAAAGAAGATCCAATCGGAGTCATGGATTGGATCTCAGAAATGGAACTAGCTTTCATGACATGTGGTTGCAGAGGCAAACTACACACCACGTTCGCGGTGCGTCAGTTCCGAGGAGGCGCGATTCGTTGGTGGAACACTCTAGGGAAGACTCTAAGCCCCAATGAGCCCCTGCAGCTGACATGGGCAGAGTTTTTGGTGCAGTTCAAACGTAAGTACTGCTTAGCGCAAAACTTGCTCGAGCTAGAGAACCAATTCCTGACCTTGAAGAAAGGAAGCATGTCAATTGATGAATACACCAACAACTTCACAGAGAAGATGGAGTTCGCCTTGCATCTTGTTCCGGATGAGCTGAAGAAAATCGACAAGTACGCAAAGGGACTTACATGGGAGTACGTGGTGCCAGTGCGTCAGACACCTACTCTGGAGGCAGCTATCTAGGCTCCTAAGTCTGTGGAGGATATGATTAAGGGAAGAGCTGCCAGCAAGATTGAGGTTGGCGAGAAGAAGAAGTTCCAGGGGTCTGCAAAGCCCAACAATAAGAAGATCAAGTCTGGTTCAAAAGAGTTTAGTGGAGGAGGAAACGAGGCGAAATGATGCGAGAAGTGCAAGAAGAAGCACTTCGGGAAATGTAGCGAGGAAGTGACCTGCTACAAGTATGGGAAGACCGGGCATTACGCTAACGAGTGCACCGCCAACAAAAGAGTGTGTTATGAATGCTGTGAAGAGGGGTACGTTGCTAAGGATTGCCCGAAGAAAAAAGAGGCGGCAAGACCAAACATTCCACCGAAACCGAAGGCAAGAGCGTTCCATATGATCCTTGACGAAGCAGATGGAAATGAAAGGGATCAGGAATGAGGATCTATGAAGTAGTTGTGTAGATAGTACCACGTGGTGTAGCCTATTAGAGACATAGTATAGGTTGAACTTGAACACCTATGTAATCGTTTCAAGGAATAATATAAAACCTTCGTTTTGTTATCTGATGTGTCAAGTTGTTATGTGATTTCTTGTATGGTGACTTGGGTGAACTGCGAGACAATACTTGGGACGAGTATGAGTAGGTGTGAAAGGTAGTAGAGGCCTATACTACCGGAAGCACAGGACTCGTACTTGGATCAGGGAAAGTCACAAGGTTACCAAGAAGCTAGTAATTGATTCCCTTTTATTCAAGTATGTCGTTACCATCGTTTCGGTAATGACTAAGAAGATGATCGCTATTCCGACCCTAGTGGTCATACCAAATTGAGTTCGACTACGACAAGTATGTTACGTGGTTCCGAGAACCAAGTTTGACGTAACACCTGACTTAAGCCGGAAGAATTAATCAAAGCGATCAGTAGAGGTATCGCGACGGTTGCTTGTAGCTAGAAATGCTACCTTTTAAGATGAGATTAGAACATGAAGGAAAGTATAGTCTGTTCTGGAAGACTCTAAGAGACTTGAGTCTAAGCGTTGCAACATACGATGATAGGTCATTAGAATATGACACATCGTTCCATTGTAATAATAAAAGAACTTATCTTAAGTTCGTATCCAGTAAGGATCAAGATTGTGACTTGAGGGTCACAATTTGGAGTCTAACGTGAGATAGGTAGCAAGTGCAAGATCGAGTACCGCCTGCAGTCAAGGAGTCCAAGAGTTAGATACTCATTCGAAGGAACAAAGAAGTTACGATTATTACCTCGGATGAATAGATAACGTATGGAGTCATTATACTGCCCTGTTTCGTTGATGATTACGGGACGTAATCATCCTAAGGGGCAGATAATTGTAACGCCCGCAGATCCGGGCTAGTCAATTTAGAGACAATGAGCATCAAAAATGAGTTTTTTATGAAAAAATATTTAGAAGGAATAATCTTAGCCAAGTGGTAGTATATGTTACAAGGGTTACGTACATATAAAGAACGCCGAAATCCTAGTTATAACGAAGAAGTTATGGCACGTCGAAGTTTTACGGCAAAACCGGCACGACACCGGGAGACGTAAATAGTGAAATTACGATGGTGGACTTTTTAGCCTTAGTGATCTAAACAAAAGTTGTAGTATACGTTAAACCGAGAACATACAAAAAAAGAACGCCCAAATCTGACTTCGTATGAGGAAGTTATGATTTTTCTAAGATTTGGCTTAGCAGTGCACGATCTGAAACTCGAATTTTAGTTCGAGCGGTTTTTGGCTTACGTGAACTAAATGAGAGTTGAATATCTCATTAATAGGAACTCAACGATAAAAAGACAGTCGAAAACGAAGTCCGTATGAAGAAGTTACGAATTTTACGCGGACATTTAACAGTGTAATCTTCTCATACTACTAAATTTAAAATCGGTCGAAAATTAGCCAATGGAGTCAAAAGGAAAGTTGTAGATCTTGTCTTTACCTACGCGTGGATATAAAGAACGTCAAAAACGGAGTTCGTATGCGAAAGTTATGAATTTTTAAAGATTGGTTGTTTTACCTGCGTCCGGCGCCACGTGTCATCACCAGACTTCGCCTTGGAGCCTACGCAAGGCTCACGACGTGAGCACCCTTTCTCACGACGTGAATCGGCCCAGACAGCCTATAAATAGAGGCGTAAATCACCCCCAAAACTCACACCTTTCATACTCTTTCTCTCTCATTACCCCCAAACCCTCTTCCCCCTTCCCTAGCACCTCCTAGGTGTTAGAGGCGAGTCCCGGAGCGCAGGAAGGCTCCGAGAAGAAGAGCTTTCGGCTCGGAAGTTCTGCCCCTGCAAAGCCCGGCTCCTAGCCAAACCCCTGGTAAGTGAGATATGTTTATCCTACCTTAAGTATAACTTATATTTAAATATAGTAATGTTATTAGGACCTTATAATAAATATTTGAGCTATTATTATGAGTTATATAAGTTTCGTTATAATATCTTTTTTGACCACTCGCGGTACAGGGAATCTGGTTTAAAGGGCCGCATAGGGTTGTCAGATTTCAGAAGTGTTATATGCCAAAATGGTCATGCCCTCCGGTGTTTTATGTCTGGCCCCTGTCTGTACATAGTGGTTGGAAAATATTGTTTAAACGCGTATATAATAGTAATAATAGCTAGACTATTAATTAGTCGCGGTTAACGTCAGACTAAACTTTAGTGGTATTGATACTAGGTTTTGTCAAGGGAAAATTGTTTTGATATAATGAAGTGCTGTCCGAGTACCGAGTCACCACCTTACCAGGTGAGTGCATAGTTACTTTCATCTTACACATAGATATGAAGTATTTTATATAAACTACGTGCTATGTGTGCATATTATCTGTATACTTGCTATCTATGTTGGATGAACGATTTTATACAAGTTTTAAATGATTTAAACTGTATATGTATTTTTTTTATCTACAAAATATGTTGGGTAAAACATGGGTAGATGAAATATGAGTAGGATGATGAAATGAGAAGTGATATAGACCGTGAGATAAGGGTGAGAGGTAAACCATGAGAGAAGCCTTTTACCCATGTGTTGGCCCCGTCATTCAGCAGAGTATGGATGATAACCACAGACTATTCTAGACAGTCCAGTGGACACTAGCAGGCTCGCAACCTGTAGGTGTTTTGAACTGTGTGCTCACCAGCTGTACTCTAAAAACTCCTTGACATGTGTTGTGAGAGGTGTCTCGGAAACGACACTGTCGATAGACGAGATTAACCCTGGCGACTATGCAACGTAGTGCCTAAACCCCTTGACATGTGTTGTGAGAGGAGTCTCAGAATCGATACTGTCGACAAAAGAGATTAACCCTGGCGACTATGAAACTTAGTGCCTATTGAGTAAACCATGGCAACGATGGACTTCGTGCCGATTCCTTAGGATGATCCTTAGGAATAAATGAACGAGAAATAGATGATTCTTAGGGTAAATCCTTAAGAGTAAAGAAGATAACGGGAATGGGTAATTGGGTTGATTAATTGTTTGATGATTAAACATAATAATTATATTACTGTGGGTTGAAAACCCTATGTACTCACCAGGTTTCCCAACCTGACCCACTCAAGCTTATTTGTATCACATGTGTCGATATGAAGCTACTTGACACTGAGAGATTTAAAAGAGATGTAGATCACTAGTGTAAATGAATGAATCAGCAAAAGCGTAAGTACAAAATTCACAAGAAAGGTACCTACACGATCAATAACATAAGAAACATAAATGAATCAGTAGAATAATAAAGAACATATACCAGCCATGACGTCTAGAGCTGCTCGAGCCTCATCTACTGTCAACTGAAATGCTTTCCCTCGAGCCCACGGTGTCTCGGCCTTCCCCTGCCGGCCATCAGTAATACGCAGGGTCGCATGGGCCGGAGTTTAAACCGCCCTAGATGTAATCTGAGGACACTTAGCCCACATATGTCATGTCTGGTTTCAATTGAAGCAAACCCGAAATCCCTTGGAGAAATCCCTGGCCAAATTCCCCTCCTTGCCACATAGGTAGCAAGCCGTACCTGACCGACAGGGTTCCTCATGCCCCTTGCCGCACTTACCGCAAGTGCAACCTTTATGGCCTCCAACTCTCGAGTCAGTGGGCTTGGGTTGCTTAGTCGTCGGATGCGACTGCACAAGCCTCCTATCTCTCACCTAGGTCTCCCTCTCCTCCCTAGCCTGGGTCTCCAGCTCAATCTCTCTCCTCCTTGCATTGGTCTGTAGCTCAGCCAATGTACGATATGAAGTGTTCGCCACAAACTCATGGATATCCCTCCTTAGAATACTCAGGTACCGACTCACACATGCCTGCTTAAAAGACACGTGCTCAGGACAAAAAAAGACCCTCTCATGAAACATCCTGATGATCTCAGTCACCGTCTCTTTCTTCTGCTTGAGAGACAGGAACTCCTGGGCCAACCTCTCTCTCTCAAACACTAGAACAAAATCATTTCTGAACATCTCAGTAAATCTCTCCCAGGTCACCGCAGAACGCTCTGCAAGGGTGTAATCAGTTGTCACAAACTTCCACCAATCCTTCGCTCCGAAGCGAAGCAGGTTCAGCGTGAAACGAACGCTCATATTCTCCGGACAGGAGCAAGTGTAAAATCATCCCTCAACATCACAAATCCATCTCGTGGCAGCAATCGGATCCTGGGTCCCATCAAACTCGGGTGGCTTCGTGTTGTTGAACTCTCGGTACCACAATGAATCACCCATTGTGGTCTCGTAGCAGCAACAACTGTAGTGGCTGTGGCAGCAGCAATCTTAGTGACAGCGACATAGTGCTCGTCAAAAGTCTCAAACAACGCCGTCTTGATAGATCCAAACATCTCTGGAATAGCCCCTCTGATTCTTGCGGCCACCTCAGCGGAAATAATCCTGCGAATCTCATCATCACTGACACTCGGCCTCTTGAGGTCACTGAAGCCTGAACCTTGGGTAACCACCATACCGAAACACACAAGAAAACCATCAGAATCAGGCTAAAGCTCATACACAAACACCCACACACTCCTACAAGTTCCTTAGTTCCTTAAGATTCCTTTTTGAGCCACGTACGGATTCGGTGCTTTCAGTAGTATGGGTCCAATACTACCTTCCACACCAACCCGTATTTACCTCAATTCATCCTCTCAAGAGCCTAAGTTACAAGGACTCTATTTCCCCAGATCAACTATACAATCGCCCTGATGGTTCCTTAGAACCAAGACTAAGCATCTAGACACTAACTCTAGACTACTCCACTGCTCCGCCTCACAAGATCTCCGTTGTCCTCACCATTTGCTTCGGGTATGCCAATTGCGCACAATACGAGACTCGATAGAAACTCGAATAAATGATTCTACCTCAAATCCACAACCAAACGAGGAATAGGAAGAAAGGCTAAATCAGGCATTCAAAGGATATAAAATCCTAACTATGTACAATTATACACCATACACCAAGCAAATAGCAATGACAAATTCAATCTCATAAGAACGAACTCCTAGGCTAAAGGCATCACAATTCAGGCAACACTATCACACCCTTCCTGCAGGATCCTTAGCCTACCACTAACTAGCATGAAATTCTATCAGCTCATAAAATATCAGCTCTACAATACTCTTAATATAAATTGAGGTATTTTGGGAAACTACCGCTCGAGCTCTGGTTGATTGTACAAACTGCTTCACTGGGGTTTTTTCCTATAAAAATCTTCATTTCTCTAAAATGTTTTTATGAAAAATCTTCAGATCCTTAGTTTCAGTTTGGAACTACCCTAGAGTTCATCCAAATCCATGAAATCGGGGCTTTGATACCAAATTGTAACACCTCAAATTTTAAACCAAATTTTTCATTTTTAAATTACCAAAATATTGTTCATGAACCAAGTAATCCAAAATATAAGTGTCAAATACAAATCATCATCACAAAATATCAGAGTATCACAGACTGCCCTAGTAACATATCTCCCAGCGAGTGTGTACAATAAGACCTTCGCCTTCCCGCAATCCTTAGAAGCACCTGAAACACATAAATCAACAACTGTAACCACAGAGCTTAGTGATTTCCCCAAGATACCATATACAACACAACATAAATAAACATCTATGAGTTATCAGCAACCTTGGGGACTATCAGCAGTCCTAGGGGGCAAACAACACACCTAGTGGGTTATCAGCAACCCTGGAGACTATCCACAGTCTTAGTCATGCATAAACAACATAACACAATAATAACAGTTAGACCCAGCTAGTAATCACAAATACAACTATCCTACCATACATGTAAGAATAAGTGAGGAGACTCACCTGATACTAATGACAGATAAATCTCACACCTGAACTGCCGGAACTAGACTCCGCCTAATAACACAATAATTAGCCCTAATTAATAATTAACGTCCACAATTCAACTTGCGAGTCCAAATCCCACAACTAAGATCTTAAGGGAAAAAAGACCATTTTGCCCCTCCCATGGTCCAAAACCCTAAATCTTAACCAAAGGTCTAAAGTAAAAAAAAGTCAACTGCACAACATGTACGTTGGGCGTACTCCTTGTACAACTCAATCAGCGACCAATTAGGAACGGGCATGGCTACGTGGGGCGTAGCCAGGGTACGCCCGGCGTACTCTGCCTGATCCACATTTATCAACTCTTATGTCTTAATCCGTTAAGACACCTATCGTAACTTCAGTTCTAACCATAATAACATGTCTTAACCCATAAAGTCACCGAATTTAAGCCTTTCATGGCTAGAAAGGACCCAATACACAAAACCCTAACATTTATCACACTCAAAGTCACTTAACTCATGCACAGGCCAGGGAAAATGATTAAGCAGCCATTTTTAAGAATCTACAAGACCTAGAACACATGAAAGGGCAACTACAATTCTCTAGAATGCTCCATACTCACAAAGGTCCAAGCTTTGGGACAAAAAGCTCATAAAAACTCATCTATGGAGATCTAAAAGGAAACATATCAAGGTATAAACTTTATACCTTCAAAAGATGCACAAGGTGAAGTAGTTTCTGGATCTACAAGCTTGCAAGCAACACCTCCTTCTTTAATAGCCTTCTTCTTCAACAAATGAGCATCAAAATCACTAATAACCTCCAAACTCTCACACACAAAGCTTAGACTCGAGATTAGGGTTTATGAGGGAAGGGTGGCTGATAAGAAATGTCCAAGGGAGGCATAAGGTGGATTAAATAAGGAGCAAACCCTTAAAATTAGTGTTTGGAGACTGAGCTAGTACGCCCCGCGTACCACAGGTATACCCATCGTACTAGCATGGCTTCTGCGATCCAGGTTTCTCACAAGTACGATGCGCATACCTCTCGTATGCCCAACGTACAGGTTGAAATGCAAACTTTTAACATCAAGGGACCAAATATGCAAACTTTAAATAGACTAAGGGATAAAATGAAAATACCTGAAAAATAGATGTGACATAGAATCAGTCAATGTTTAACTTTTGTGCATTGACACTTTTAGTCCTTCTACCTTTAATTAATCAAATTAATCCCAAAATTAATTCCAGTAAATTTTTGATTAATTCTTAATTAAATAATATACTTTCTCATTAATATAGTTTTCTTAAAACATATTAATAAATTATTCGTTTTGATTTCTAATTAATCTATTAATGTTATAATTAATTATTAAATCAGTCTCTCTTTCCAAATAGCATTTCAGTCTCTTACTAGGTTTGAGGGCAACCCAAAATGACTTTGCTAATAATTTAAGGTTATAATAATTTAGTTAATCACTTAGACACCTAATCCAACAAGATCATCAACATTGTCATACCAAGAAAAAGGGCACATATTTTAATATCCTTAATATAGAAACCAATCAAGTTAAATTCAACATAAATATAGTTTTCATTAGTAAATTGTAGAACATAAATAAAATTTTCACCATCTGTTGGAAATAATAATATTTTTAAGTAAAAGACAATCTTGAGAAAAAAGAAAAAAAAATTGTTTTCAGAGTAAAACTAACCGAACGTAAAGGATCATTACCAAACATAATAGATTTAGAAGTATCTCATGAGTTAAGTAAAACATTATTACATTTAAAATTCGCTGCGAACTTGCTCCAGAATCCATATAATAGTTTGTGTCTTGTGGTTGTTAAAAAGACATAAACTTGAATATAGAGGCAAGATCCATATGTTAGTGGTTGCCAAAATTAGTTTATGTGTGATCTATATGGGTGTGTTTGGGGATGATTTTGACCTTGAGAGAACTAATTTTAGCATTGTTGAATTGTCTAGGTTGGAACTGTATTGGGTCGAATGGGCCAGGTGGTAGCTAAACAGACCGAGCATGTTGGGGAGTTGCTTTTAGTGCGGTGCATAATCATTATTCGAGTGCTAACAGTTCAAAGACATGATTTTGGTAGGAGCCATAATACACATACATTATTTAATTGTCCCCAACTTGGATTACTTACAAAAGGATTAACATTGGAAGAAACACCAAAATTGACCCCTACCTTTTATAAACTCTCTGACCATTGATTTAGTTTTAGTTGACATGTTTTACTAGTTACTAGGTAGATTAGATGTTGTATAAAGGATTGTGATCAATTACAAAGTAGAATTAAATGTTTGGTTGGTTTCTTATTCTCATGCTTCATACAAAAGAAGCATATTGTTCGCTTCTAAAAAGGAATGGAAATGTTTAATATATGTGACGACGTCGACTATACTATGGCAGGAAGAATATGCATGACTGATTCCATTTCAATTATGGTAGAACCAACATTAGGAACTATATTGGCATGATTTTTCTAGAGAGTGACAAATCTTAGTAATAAACATCGTATCATTTTGGTATTACATAATTGATCTTGAAGTTGCAACACACACAATATTTTATTGTTGAGAAAAAATTTATCAAGTTTGTCCAAAAGGTCTTTGGCAGTGCAATTGTTAATAGATATGATTTGAAGGAGATTAGGGTCGCGTGTAAAAAAGAAGGATTCGGTACGAGAGTCAATTGCCTCACAATCCTCTTCATCATCATCATTGATAGTTGTAAATTTACCGGTAATGTGACCACTAATTTTGATACATTTGCACATATCAAGAAAAATACGACGCCACAATTTGTACTTAAAACCATTAAAATAAAGTTTAAAACTGAATTGGGTGTAGACATTGGTTATGGCATAAACAAGTTATGCATAACTATGAGGGTAAGACAAGTAAACGAAGAGAAGTTAGTCAACATCACAAGGTAAGGAGAGTCACATTGGGTAGATGGATTGTGTTGGATTAATCAAGCAACCCTTTGCGTAAAGAGTAGTAGAGATGATGTAGTTACGATTACAGATAATAGTACACAATGATCAACAGTGGTTATGAGTAGTATGTAACATACGAAGATTATTAGGAGAGTTGGAGGCAAGTGATGATTGTGATGTCAAAGGCAGCTAAAAAAATTGATATCACTTTTAATAGGGAAAATGCTTGTAATCGGTAAACAATTGTCATTTTTGTTCAAATTTGATCACTTTTTTTATATGTTTGATCAATAAACTTACCTAAATTAAGGGGTGTCAAATCGGGCTATCATATCATGTTTTTGTATGACGCGACACGACACGGTAAAGTTTGATGTAATACGAACACGAGAAGATATGATTTCGTGTTTATTTTAATTAACATGGGAACAAGTCGATTATAATTAACACGACAAACACTACACGATACGACACGACAAGAAAAAGATAACATTAGAACATTAATAGTTTATTTAATTATAATACTTAATCATATATAACATGGAAAACACAACAAACACATGCTTAATCGTTTAAATTTCGTGTTAAATTTTTAACACGCACACGACACTATACCACGTCGTGTTTTTTACACAAGACACAAACACAAATTCAAATTTCGATTTCGTACCAATTTTGTTCTGTCATACATTTTTGTCGTAGCGTGTCATTGATTGACACCCCTACCTAAATTGTTCAAAAAGTACCATTATAACAGGCAATTAAAGGTTACTTTAATTTCCAACGACTTCTGTAACGACCAATAAACTTGTGAGGGTTGAGAAGTTTTATAATTTTTTATACATTTAGTCATTTTTTATATATATTTGACCAATAAACTTATACTAATATCAAATTTGGCCATCAGAGTTACTTTAGTTTTTTCTAAAACACAAATGTCTTCGTACATATTTTTGCCAATGTCTTCCAACGTATATGTATCTTTTCTTTTTTAAAAATATTTTTCATTTTTCAAAAATTAGTGTTGTTTTCATAAATCAGTTATTAACGTTTTTTTAGGGAAAATGACGTATAGGCACTTAGCCACTTAACTTATTTTGTGGCTTAATGTTTCTAGGGTTGACCCATTTAGCCACTTAACTTATTTTGTGGCTTAATAAGGGAACGAATTACTCTTTGTCGGGTCGATTAAGTCCTTATTTCAATTTTGAAGGGGTTAGCCGGTCATTTTAAGTCCACCTCCTTCTACTAACACCACATCGGATGCTGACTGTGACTTTCGTCTAATGTCATGTCATTAATTAGTCGCCTCCTTCTTAATGTCGGTATATGCTTTATAAAAGAGCCCTTTTACATCCACTGTTCAACACTTCATCGGTAAACCCTTTTTTGTGAGCTGCTTCTGAATCCTCAAGCATGGAACCCGTATTCTTACAAGTAGATGTCCACTTCCAAGGAATGTTCGCCAGAAACCCCATACGCTACACCGATGGAATTACTCATAGGTTTTCGGACATCGATTTCGCAGGAATGGACAAGGATGGGTGTGTTGCGTTCATCGAAAGGTTCACTGGGGAAAAGTGTGAGAAGCTCTATTACTGCCAACCTGATATTGATTTTCCAAAAGGTTTGACTCTAATTTGCAATGACCCCGATTATTACGACTTCATAGCAATTGCATATGAATGTGGTGTTATACTCCCTATGTATGTAGACCATTTTGGGAATAGTAACATACAGGAATGGTTGGATGAACACAAAGACGAGTTTGTTTGTAACGTTGAGGAAGAAGTACTTGATGGTGCAGGACTGGTTAAGGAAGTTGCACCAGGGCATCGAGATGAGGGTGACACAAACGATGAGGAAGAGAATGGCGACGATGATGACGACAAGGATGAGGATGTCGATGGCGATGAGGATGACCATCAGAAGCCTCATTTTTTTATAAAGGGTAATGAGATTCAGGTAGAGATGGGTGAGAAAGCAGGTGCAGGTGAGTTTTTCGAAGAAGACATGGGTGACAATGAAGATGTTTATCCCGAATTGCCAAACATTTTCAATGATAAGCTTAATTGGAAGGAGCAGGAACCTGTTTTAGGTATGAGGTTTGAGAGTCCTAAGCAATTGAAACACATGCTTTGTAACTATGCTGTCGCGAATGGTTATCAATTATGTTTTGTTAAGAATAATACTAGACGATTACTTGTCAAATGCTGTGATGGCAAATGTACTTTTAGGCTTTGGGGTTCTTGGATGAGCGAAGATAAGTCTTTCCAGATAAAATCTCTTATCGGTGAGCATAATTGTGCAAAGAATTTCAAATTCGGATCAATTGTGACTTACAAATGGATAGGGACCCACTTTAAGCACCAATTTTATAACAATCAAAAGATGAGCGTCCGAATGCTTAGAGAGGAGGTAAAAACCGATTTTGGGATTAATGTGAGTATGAGTCAGTGTAGGAGAGCCAAGAAGTATGCATTGACTCTAGTTGAAGGGACAATAGCTAAGAATTATGCAAGATTATTGTCATATGGTGAGGAGATTAGAAGATCAAATCCTAGATCCACAGTTAAAATTTGTGTTGATTCAATGCCTGATGGTAAGAATTACTTCAGCAAAATATACATATGTTTTGCTTCAGTAAAAGAGGGATGGAGGGGAGGATGTAGGAGGATCATTAACCTGGATGGTTGTTTTCTGAAAACATTTTGTCAAGGGGAGTTGGTTTGTGCTGTGGGTAGAGATGCTAACAATGGAATATTCCCGATTGCTTGGGCAGTGGTTTCTGTGGAAAACAAAGAGAATTGGAAATGGTTCTTAGAAACTCTTTCAGAAGATTTGCAATGTTGGAATGATGGTAATGGTTTGGTTCTAATTTCGGATCAACACAAGGTATGCTTCAAAACTACTGCATGTTCTAAATTTAGTTATTGCTATTCGAATTTCAAACATTAATGTGACTTATGTAGGGTTTGATTGAGGCAGTAAAGGAAGTATTTCCAGCAGCTGAACATAGGCAGTGTGCTAGACATATCTATGCAAATTTTAGAAAGAGATTTAGTGGATCCAAGTTTGAAAATCTGTTTTGGAAAGCGAGCAAGGCAACAACTGAAGCACAATTTAATGTAGTTATGAAAGAGATTGGAAAATTAAATCCGGAAGCAGTTGTGCATCTTATGGATAGAGATCCAAAGACTTGGTCTTTGGCTTTTTTCAGAGTTCATAATTCTTGTGAGTCAGTAGAGAATGGTTTTTTAGAGAGTTTTAATAATGTGATTTTGGATGCCCGGAAGAAACCAATAATAAGCACGTTAGAGGACATTCGTATATATGTGATGCAAAGGATGGTGACTATGAAACTAACCGGACAAGGATGGAATGCTTATTCTGTTTGTCCAAATATCAGAATACGGTTGAATATGCTCCAAACTGAGCAAAGGTTTGTACATTTATCCAATTACATTAGTACTTTACTCTTCACATCTCATGATATTTGCGGTTTTCATCTATATATGTAGGCATTGGCATGTCATTTCTTGTGGGGGGATGAAGTTTGAGGCAAGGAAAATGGACGAGGCGTTTACTGTGGATGTTGAAAAAAAGGAATTCAACTGCAGGCTATGGCAACTTAATGGATATGGCTGCGTACACTCAGTTGCCACCTTAGCCTACTTAAATTTGACACCTGATGGTCCATATGTAGATCCAATGTACTTGGTTGTATTATACCATAATACTTACAAACAACCAATCCATGGGATGAATGGAAAAAATATGTGGCCTTCTACTGACTTGATACCCCCTTTGCCTCCATTGAAAAGAAGTATGCCAGGCAGGCCAACCATAAAGAGAAGAAGAGATGCTTCTGAACGGATGGGAAAACATACCGTCTCCAAGGCAGGGAAGAAAGTTTCTTGTAGCATATGCAAGGAGAAAGGACACAACAAGGCTACTTGTAGTAAAGGTGTAGAGACATCCAAACAAAATGGAACAAAGAAACAAAAAACTATACCTACGCAGGAGTCTGTAAACGTTGACACAGGAGTAGGGGATGATGAGGTAATCGTAGATGCTACTGATGCTTTGGATAGGCTTGGAGATGAAGAGCGAATGGTAGGAGTCAATGGACGGGATGAAGGGGTGAATGTCAATGCTCGAGTTAAGCATGTTAAACCGCCTAAAATGCGAAAGAAGTCAGAACGAATCATTAAACTGAAGCTTGCAAAAAATATGGGAGGTGAAGGTAGCAGTGTTGCAACGGCCATGGAGTTGGATTAAATAATTGTTTGTTATTTGTAGTGAATGTGTGTTGCAGTAAACAAATGATCTTTGTATGTTCTTTTATGGTGTACTATGTTGTTTTGTTATGTGGTAAGTTGTTATATGGTATGTTATTGTTGTCACGTGCCACGAATATTTAGGAGTATTATGGGCATTTTAGCCATTACAAAGTAAATTGACCATTTATGATGTGGGGGCATTTGAGTTATTACAATTTAAATTTACCATTTTGGATGTGGGGGCATTTTAGTCATTAGAAATTAAATTTACCATTTTTGGATGTGGGGGCGTTTTAGTCATTACAAATTATATTGACCATTTTTGGATGTGGGGACATTTGAGTCATTACAAATTAAATTTACCATTTTGGATGTGGGGGCATTTTAGTCATTAGAAATTAAATTGACCATTTTGAATGTGGGGGTAATTAAGTCATTACAAAGTAAATTGACCATTTTTAATGCAGGGGTAATTAAGTCATTGTAAAAAACAGGGTACTTGTGACTTAATCCATTTAACATGAAAAGGCCATCTTTAGAAAACTTGATTCCCTTTTTTTTTTTCCAAAAAAGGTTTGCAGACAAGCAGATATGGTTCAATCGTGTGCAAAGGTATTTTTTGTCCCTTTTCCCAAACTGCACCATTTGTGGTCCCTGTCTATGCGCATAAAGAAGGTATATTCATTTTGCTTTGGCTTGTGGTCCCGTCCCAGTCGATGAAACATATATAATACCCAAATGTTTCTTTCTTTCATGCACACATACCGATACAGGTGTAAGACAATTTTTTTTTTTAATAATAACATATTAAAACACATTTCAGCCATGGGTTTGTTTACATCGCTTTCTGCTATTCAATAACCTATTACAGAGATCATCAACAAAAAACTTCATCAAAAAACGATGACCATCAGCAACCCATGCAACACCACCACCAAATCTACACACCAACATCACAAACTAATACCAGCAACCCACACAAAATCTACTACTAATATTGACACTAAACAACATAAATAACACACCAAAACACAAACCCAGGACTGAAATGCTTCAACCTACACAACATTTTTTTACTTAAACACCAAATACGTCACCACAAACGCAGAAACAACACCAACAATCCCAACACAATACATCAGCTTCTTACGTTTGTTGTCCTTGAAGACCATCTTCACATATGCTCCTTGCAAAGAAACGAAATGATTTTTAAGATCAGCAACCATATTTGAGACATCCAACTGACCAGCGCGAACGTCATCGACCTCAATGTTCATGGCATCTAAGTGTCGATTAACTGCCTGACGGAGCTCATACAACTGGTCTTGGAAGTCCTCCCATATAAGAGACAATTCCAGCTGGGTTTGCAGTAGATTGATGGCCATGTCTTCGTTGGTTACACCATTCGAATGATTCTCATCCATGTGACGACGGTAATTTGGAGATCAGTTGTGTTCTACATGTCCGATCGAAGCCATTTTGGAGTAAACTTAGAGACGAGATTGGGGTAATGAAGTTTGCAGATGTGCCGTTTTAGGTCAAGGAAGTCTTGATTTTATATGGAGGCGTACGATTCGCCTTCAATACGACGTCGTTGCGGTTGTTCGACGCTTTAAATTCTTGTCATGTCATCGCTTACGTGTTAGGCTAGGTTTATGTGGCAACGTTAACCGGCTACAATAGGTAAAATGGACTATATTGTTAGGTAAGAAATACTCCGTTCCCTTATTAAGCCACAAAATAAATTAAGTGGCTAAATGAGTCAACCCTAGAAACATTATAGGGCCTATACGTCATTTTCCCTTTTTTTTACTTGCATTTAATGTTGTAAAACCTCATTTTTTTTATTTTTTTATATAAAATTTAAAAAATAAAATACTAATTTTGTAAAAGTAATTATAAAAAAAGTTTGGGCTACTATTTCTCAACTCTTTACATATCGGAAAAAGATAATCAAGTTGTCGGCGTTCCATATAAGATTCACGAAAAAAGCGAGCTAAGTTCAATGGTATTTTTCTAAATGAATTGAAGGTCACATTTTTAATATATATATATATATATATATATATATATATATATATATATATATATATATATATATATATATATATATGTTTTTGACATTTTTAATAGATTTTTATACATATATATATATATATATATATATATATATATATATATATATATTTTAATAAAATTACGTGTCCGACAATTTAATGATAAAGAAATCAATAAAGTTATGTTACTAACAATTTTTTATAACTTAGTTTTTTAATTATTATGTAAAAACGAATAAGTGAAAATGAGTTTTTTCAAATGTACTGCAAGAGTTGGAAGACAATTTTAATTCAAATAAGTGTGAGAAGACAGGAAGACAATTTTAATTTATATTGATGATGAAGTGACATGACCAAAAACGTCAAATTAAATATATTAATAAAATAAACAAACCAGCTTATCATCAAATTAAATACATTAATTAATTTTGGATGCTTAGTGGGTATAATTGACAATTTTTATGGAACAAATCGAATAATATGATATTATGTGGGTGGTGCTAAAAAACTCTCCTTAGACCGAGAGTATGTGGGAATGATCTTCCATTTTTTTTTTGCCTGCAACGTTAATATTTTATTTATTTATTATTTTCATCAAAACTCAGGGTGTGTATGGTGCCACATTAATATTTTATTTATTTATTATTTTCATCAAAACTCAGGGTGTGTATGGGAAGAACCTTTCATTTTTTTTTAAACATATTTCATACAAATATTATACTTATTTTGTAGGAAATTAAAAACTATGATGATTTGATATATTTTTTATAATTTTTTAGTAAGTATATAATTTAATAAATATTAAAAAAGCCTGAACAAAATACTGACCAACCACACAAAGAGAGAGAGAGAGAGAGAGATTCCTGTTACTCTTTTCCCTCACTCGCTGTATGGTGTTCCAGAATGGGAGAACATTTCTTTCATTTTTTTTTCCGCTGCACACCCATCGGTCTTAGAGGGTTTAATTTACATTGTTTTATGTATTTGACAAACCTCATTAAAATGTCTAATCAATTACTATATAATTAACTATTTTAGTATTTGGGTCCTACTAATTAGACTCCATATTCACTTATTGGACCTCAACTATTATGAGTTTTCAGCTTTTTCAGACCTTGAGAATTGTAATTGCTTACTTTTTAATTTCATCTATTTTTACAATACAAAACTGTAAATTTGATCCCTGTGGTATTCAAAAAACTTTGGATAGGGTTCAAAAAGTTTTAAACTTGCATGGACCGTCCAAAATCAAGAATTTAGTGTGATTTTAATCCAAAAAAACTTGAAAAGACGGTTTTGCATTTTATTTTATTTTTTGTATTTTTTTATAATCATTCTAATACTTTTTTACTTAAAAAAAAGGAATTATCCCCCACCCCCACCGTTCTCTCTCTCTCTCTCTCTCTCTCTCTCTCTCTCTCTCTTCAGTCTTCCCCCATCTTCCTCACCTCACCTCACTTCACCTGCAATTTAAACTACATACACACATTGTTTACGCAACATTGAAGCTTCCATGGCACCATGAATCATCAGAATACAATCAGAATCAGAAATATCGACACCTCCTTGGTTCACCTGCATATGAGTTTCATAAACACCACCTGTCATCTTGATTTGAGATAAGTGACACGAACAAGTAGGCTTTGGGGGCATCATACTTGTTCATACCTGCTGCTTATCATCACTGGTGGTGGTGAAAATGAAATCCAACATTTTATTAATATTCTCTTCATTCACTTGTCTCTTCTTCCCAGGAACATCATCTTCAGAACCAGAAAAGTAGTTAGGAGGATGTCGTACATGAGCAATCAACCAAGAAGAAGAGAATAGAGATTCAGGAAAGGATAATATTACCTTCCACGTTTAGTAATGACGGACACGACATCGAATGTGAGGAATTAAGGTCCAATTGAGGGTTTCCAAACCCTAATCACACCTTAAGCATCATCGGAACAATCCTGTCATCACAATCATAGCTTCTAGTCACCCCTTTCTCTCTCTCATACATACTACCGTATACCTGAACACACTCGTGAAGTAGTCATCGACGATCATATGCTATGGGTTTCTTCTCTCGCCTCGTTCTAAAGAAGAACCATCTCTGGATACAGAGCCTTCTTCACCCCTGCTGATGTAATAATCGTTCATGGGTTGCTGTAATAACCACTTCATCTTTTTCAACACATTCATACACATACAACACAATAAACACACACACAATGATATAAAACCTAGAAATTGATGATGAAAAACTCACAGCCCTGCAAATCTCGATCCAAATGCAGATTCAGATTGAAAGAAAAGCTTGTAGATATGGGTTTTTGAAAAATGGTGGCGGAAAGAAATAGGAGATGGTGGGATGCTTCATCTTGGGGTAGGCTTCACTTTTGAACTTCTTGTTCTTCAATTTTTTTGCCTACAGACTCTAGTCCGGCCCACACCTTTTTCCAGAAATATCACCCTTGCACATACAACATATCAAAATCGAACACACATACAATTGGGTTTGATTTTCTTACTTCTTCCAGATTTTAATAATCATTTCACAACTGGTTCTTGTTTGAAAACTCATATTGATGAGAATCAGAACAAATTGAGAAAAAGGACGACCAAGAGAAAGAGAGAGGGGGGAGAGAGAGAGAACGGTGGGGTGGGGGATAATTCTTTTTTTTTTAATTAAAAAGTATTAGAATGATTATAAAAAATACAAAAAAGAAAATAAAAGGGCAAAACAGTCTTTTCAATTTTTTTTTGGACCAAAATCATAGGAATTTCTTGATTTTGGACCTTGCATGCAAGTTGAAAACTTTTTGGACCATATCCAAAGTTTTTTTGAATACCATAGGGACCGATTTTGCAGTTTTGTCATTTTTACAATTGAAGTCACTACCTCGAAGCCATTTTTACTTTTTCAAAAAATTTTGAAGGTGGGTGTCTTGTTGATACTAAAACTTATTTAATTTAATACCAAAATTTATTTCATTTCATCCGGCAATAAAGGAGCATATGGATTATCATTTTAATTTTAAAAAAATAATAATAAACCATCATATTTTTATTTATATAAAATCGAAACATTATTAACATAAAAATACACAAACTGCAAGTTATGGATTATCATTTGAATGCTTTTAGTTGATAGTGACTTTTGTACATAAATTATATATAAGTACTTTATAATATATTTATAAAAAATGATTTTTATAAATTGTATATAAATAATATAAAAATATATATAAAAGCTGTTTTATTTTAAATGTTTGATAACAAAAATATATTTCATTAAATATATTTTAGTAAAGTTTGTGATTAAATAGATTTAAGTAAAATTTATAATTTGTATATTAAAAAAAGGTTTCATCATTACTCCATAATTAATTAATAATTACATAAAAACTCATAAAGTAAAAAGGTTATCATTATATTATAATGATAATATTTAAGAAAAAAAAAGTTTAATGATTAGGGTCATTTTAGATAGTAGAGAGGGTCTATTTAGATGGACTCTAGTTTTAATTTATTTTTTTTTATAATATTTATTTTACTTATTTTGATTGAAATTTTATAAAAACTTTTTATATTTTCTATTTTGTCTCGGTAGATTTTTGATTTCTTACTTCATCGATACACATTTTCAGTCTTCCATAATTAGTTGAGTAAACTTGAAGACGCAACTTTTTAATGAGTTATAAAGTTGATTTTGTTTAAAATATAAATTAAAAAAAAAACTTAAAATTTTTATATTTGTAAAATGATTAAATTAAAGTTTTAGTTCCAACAAAAAAGGTGATGTTATTTGATAGCCGTTTTCGTCATTTTTTATCATAGGTTTATATACATAAATAAAAAAAACCTGTTTTTTTGTTACCGAAGTCCGATAATTCGGTTTTAATATTTCGCTGGATCAGCCTACGTAAAATATTCCTATACTGTAATAAAACATTATTAAATTGTATAAAAAAAACTTACGGATTCGGATTATCTAATTTTTTAAAAGTTGGTTTGATATAAACGAACAAAATATTAACAAAAATAAACAAAAAAGTTATGAACGAAAACTAAATAAAAAATAACATTAAATATATATTTTAATAAAATTTTAAAAAAATTAAAAAAATAAATATAAATAATTAATAAATAATAGTAATATGATTGATAATATAAATTTATAAAATTAACAAGAAAATATAAAATATAGTAATGATGGTGAAGTCACTTGAGAGGGTTTTTTTTAAGATTGATTGGGTACAATATTGCGAAGATTGGCTTACCTAGGACTACTGTAAGTCATCATGTTTTCGTCATCTACGTCATCGTTCATCCGTCATATCATTTGCATCACATCTGACACGAATCCAAACCGGAGACTCTCTATTTAATTCAATGGCTATAAAAACTGATCGACACGTTAGAAACTCATATATCTCCAACAATGGCTGCCAACACCAAAAGATTACTTCTAAGTGACCTAGTTTCATCCGATAAGATCGATCAAGTCCCCTCTCACTACATCCGTCCAATCTCCCAACGCCCCAATCTCCAAAACGTTTACCATAATGATCATACCATCCCTCTCATTGATCTCCACGATCTTTATACTCCCAATCGCTCTCATGTCGTCCATCAAATTGGTCGAGCCTGCCGCGACTATGGCTTCTTTCAGGTCAAGAACCACGGGGTACCGGAATCCACCGTAGCCAACATGATGAATATCGCAAGAGAATTCTTCAAGTTGCCAGAAGAAGAGAGGCTCAAGACATACTCCGACGACCCTACAAAGACAACAAGACTATCCACTAGCTTTAACATCCGTACAGAAAAGGTTGCTAACTGGAGAGACTTCTTGAGACTCCATTGTCACCCGCTACAGGACTACATCCACGAATGGCCCACCAACCCGGAGTCTTTCCGCGACCATGTGGCGGAGTATTGCCGGAGTGCAAGAGGGCTAGCACTCGTACTTGTTGAGGCTATTTCGGAAAGCTTGGGGCTTGAAAGAGATTATATCAACAGACAATTGGGGAACCATGGACAACACATGGCTTTGAATTACTACCCACCATGCCCACAACCAGATTTGACTTATGGTTTGCCTGGACATACTGATCTTAATCTCATCACCATTCTTCTTCAAGATGAGGTCCCTGGTCTCCAGGTTTTGCGAAATGGTCACTGGGTTGCTGTTGATCCTGTTCCTAATACGTTCATCATTAATATTGGTGATCAAATTCAGGTGCTGAGTAATGATAGATACAAGAGTGTTCTTCATCGAGCTGTGGTGAACTGTGAGAAAGAACGGATATCTATACCAACGTTTTACTGCCCGTCTCGTGATGCAGTGATAGGTCCTGCTTCAGAATTGGTAAGTGATGATGAACCTGCTGTTTATCGGCAGTTCACATATGGGGAATACTATGATAAGTTTTGGAATCGAGGGCTTGCAACTGAGAATTGTTTGGATATGTTCACCCTGACCTCCTCATCCAGTTGATAGTGTAGAACTTTTTTCGGTTTATGATTTCCTTAAGGATGTTTGGGATTATGGGATAGTGTTTCAAAATAAAAAAAAATAGCTTTTAGTAAAAATGTTTAGCAGTTATACGGCAGCAACATGAAATTTTAAAAAAAAATGTTTGATTTATCTTATGTGATGTGTATTTGGCAAAAGTAAGATTGTACAAAAAAAAATTGGACTTATAGGGAGGTTCATAATGATATTATGATCTTTTTGACTTTTTATCTCAAAACCTCATAAGGATTTTAAAGAAATTACCAGGGAGTGCCTAACTAGAAAACCCCTTATTAAAGATGTGCAAAAGGCATTTTGAAAAATTATTTTCATAAACCAAATATTATTTTGAAACACACTCCCAGACACCCTTAAGTACTCTTGTGATATCATCTTTTACATTGTTTATAATGCATAAACTCGTTTTTAGGCAATATTGGCGAAGGTTGTATATTCACATTCCATTTTCCTTTTTCCTTAGACAAGAAAAGAAGCAAGGAAAAGTAAAATGTGAAGGAACAAGAGTTGGAAACCACTACTCTAAAATCTAGAAATACTCACGGATTTCCTTTGGAATATGTTTTCCGTTAGAAATCCATCACTATTTCGTCGGTAATTACCGACAGATAACCTATAGATTTTTATTATTTTTAATTTTTCGGGCACCGAACGTCATTTTCTCGCTTTGTTCTTTTTTTCGCTTTGTTTTTTTTTTCACTAATTTATAACGATTAATATTGTTCATAAAGTCTTGTACACCTTCGGGATTCATTACTCATTTCAATGTTTTACATTGTAATGTCTATTAATATTTGTGATTTTCGATACACATACACACATATTAATACACATACACATACACATACACACATACACATATATACATATATACATACACACACATACACATACACACATACACATATATACACATACATTGTAACATACCAAAAATACTTAGTAAAAATTTTTATTTTAATTAAGTCAAAACCATTCATTCATTATCTCAAAAGACGATGAGAGTAAAAGTATTCTCAAAACATCAGAGTAAATCATAAACAATCATTGCAGAATAAAGCTTCAGGGGATGCAGTGTCATCAAGTCGTACCCTTCCTTTTGAAACCAAAAGTACCTGAAAATATTTAAACACAAAACCGTAAATACAAAGTTTAATGAGTTCTCCAAAATACCACATATAATATAGGGCTAGGAAATATGTACCATAGAGAACCAGCCAATATGTTACCAACCGAACCAATAAAATCGGCAACCAACTTGTTTGGTAGCCAATATGGTTGACCGGTAATACCATGTCAATTAAGTAGTCTTGGTATGGTAACAGTATAAAATTTTGAATACCAAGGTTATACCGTACCAACAAATATATATATATATATATATATATATATATATATATATATATATATATATATATATATATATATATATATATATATATATATATATATATATATATATATAAGGTCCAGTTCCTGTGATGACTCATTTTAAAGTGAGGACTCGTAAGAACACCTTAAAAAATTGAAAAAAAATCTTAAAAATATGCAAATCATAAAATCGAGCATATATCTATGTCAGAGAGAAAAAAAAATTGAAAAAAAAAATTGCATCATTAAAATTGATCCGTGATTCAATTTCAATTTTTTATGTTGCATGATTATGATCCATGATTCAATTTTAATGATCTAATTTTTTTTCCAATTTTTTTTTCTCCCCCACATAGATCCTTGATTTTATGATTTGTATTTTTTTATATTTTTTTTCAATTTTTTAAAGATGTCTTCACGAGTTCTTACTTTAAAATGAGTCCTCACCCGATCCTGTTTCTATATATATATATATATATATATATATATATATATATATATATATATATATATAGGGTGAGGTTCAATAGAGAACCATAATTAACCAATGAACCAATCTTTTTTTCAACTTTTACAACTTATTTTTTTATCAAAACAAAAAAACTAAAAATACAGAAATTCATAACTTTTTATCCTTTTTCCAATGATATCAAATTCGATTTTTTTTACGTCAAATTCACAATGTGAATATTTGAAAATTCACAACGTGAATCCGGATTCACACGGTGAATCCGAAAAATATTTTTCACATTCACAATGTTAATATATGAATTTAGATATTTTTAGATTTTTTTTTTCGATAAAGAATAAGGTCTAGAAATTGAAAAAAAGATTTGGTTCCTTGAGGAACCAATAATTATGGTTCTCTATTGAACTTTTCCATATATATATATATATATATATATATATATATATATATATATATATATATATATATATATATATATATATATATATATATCACTAACAAATCTTTGAAGTTACAAAAACATAATTACATGAATGACAACTCTTTTCCTACTTATTATTTTTTGATTATCACGTGATCTGCCATACCAAAAGAATTACTTTACAGCACAACTCTAAAAGAGTGAACACAATACTAAAACAAGAGATGACCACAACAAGTAGACAACTTCATGTCACATTCATGTTTAGCTTATCAAGTGCCAAACTTTTCAAATATATTATTAGTTAAAAATTTTGATATATACCAATACCAATATTTACCAACCAAATTTGTTGGTAGGCAATTTAGTTGGTACCAAGTATAATGGTACTTAAATTCTTCTGTCAGCTATAGTTGGTACGGTACACGGTTTGAAAGAAAATAACATGGTACATTACCAATTCCACCCCTAATACAAAATATATGTATATAACAACACGTAGTTGTGACGGGTCTGTATCATCCCCAGGGTCTGTATCAACCCTGAGTCTGTAATGACTCTATATAACAACATGTAGTTGTGTCGAGTCAGTATCAACCCTCAGGTTCGTCTCAACCCCGAGTCCATAATGATTCTATATAACAGCACGTAGTTGTGTCGGGTCGGTAACAACCCTCGGGTCTATTTCACCCCACACACATAAGCACACAGGCATATTAGCATGATTCACAAAAACAACAAGTACATACAGGCATATCAGCAAGTGTCACAAAGACAATTATCATCCTACAAACATAATCCAGTGGGTCGGCATTTGTGTCTTCGACCCACGAGTACAGTGAAGAGACTCACCTAAACCACTCAATAGAAGCCCAACAGCTATCTCAGCAAATGAACAGCTAACTGAAACTTCCTAACACCAAACCGAGACCAAAACTTAGTCAAATACTCAGCTCTACCCAAGTTTGACCAAAAGTCAAACTATTCAAAAAGTCAACGGTCGAAGTCAACAACCTATAATGTCAACTATTCAACCTCAAGCCATGACCGGCCCTTAGTCACGTCGTGAGAGCCTACTCGGTCCAATTCCAACTCGTCTCAACTCAACTCAGCCAACTCATACATGAAAAATCACTAGAGCTAACCTCACGACGTGAGCAACCTTCAGTCACGTCATGAGCCCCAAAAGCTTAGCAGAAAACAGGGTCTTCCATTCTCACGTCATGAGACCTTATGTCTCATGTCGTAAGCACAGTCTGAATCCAAAAACCAAAGATTTAAGTCCTTAATCCATTAAGCCTTTTCCTCTAACTTTCCAGAAGGTCTTATAACTCCATAATACACTTAAAAGTCGATGCTTTATGGACGTGTATGTCCAATACATGTCTAGTTATCATTTGGGACCAAAAATGTAGAGAAAGACATCTAACTTTCATGGAAAGATTCAAAACCCAACCATTCGCTAGATCTAAACTTCATGACACTCTAAGGACCCTTACAACCCATAAATTTGCCAACTTTATGGTTTCCATTCATTCAAACTTACCCAATAAGAAGAAGAATGGGACAAAACTTAGATCTAGCCATATGCATGTCGCAACTAGCATTTTCGGCTAGGAAATTCTGTCTACCTGTAATCAACTCTTGTATAATTTGTAACTTTAAGTTGATAGTATGCACTATGCTCATTCAAAATCAACCATTTGTATCAAAACTCACTCGTGTTGTTCAAAACCTAATTCAAAACATCTCATATACTCAACTGTACGTTTGAAACCCTAATATCCCGGTTCAAACTCAGAATGGACCAGGATCCTTTTATTGGGCCTATTGGGCCAAAAAACTTTCAAGTTGGGTATGTTGGGCCAAGGAACCCTATTTGGGCACTAATTGGACCCATTTTCCTTAAACTATAACATTTTAGGCCATAAGACTTTTACGGGCTTTATTGGGCCTAAAATGACTCACTTCATTTTCATGGGCCTTTATGGGCCATGAACAACTCTCTTGAACATTATTTGGGCCATAAACCCCCTTTCTTTATCATTTTGGGCCGTAAACCCTTATATAGGCCCAATGGGCCGAAAACCTTCATAGTGGGCAGCATAATTTCGAGCATATTCAAAAATGGCCGAAACATTTCTTTCTTTTTTCCTTCCCTCCCACTCTCGGCCATATATACAAAAAAAATTAATTAACATAAATGAAGGCTTGCCACCTAATTATTGTTTAGTGGATATATAAGCACATTACCCACCATACAACTATGCATTCCCATATCTCCATGCAACATCTTGTCACTCTCTTCCCCTCCTTCTTATTCTCGGCCAAGACTCATCACCACCTCCCTTCACTTTAAATCTCTTAAAACACTCTCTAAGCACAAAAAAAATCCCAACCTTTACTCTCTCAAACTTTCGTGAGTTAGTATGAGTGCATCAAGAGCTCTTCATCAAAATCCATCAATTCTTGGTAAGCTACTTTCTCATCAAGGTGTTTAACTTCACATTCATGTTGAACTTACTTCTATTACACTCCATTTCATGATCTATGTTCCTTAGAAACCTCATAAGCTCGAGATCTACTCAAGAAAGCTTGATATGGGCGAAATCTCTTTATTTTCTTCTCCAAAACCGAATCCATCAAACCAATGTGAGTTCATACCCCTTATTTTCGATTTTTACTATGTTTTGGGGGAGAATACAAGTTGTTTTGTGTAGATCTATGTGTATATGCATGATTTTGTTTGTTTTTCTTGATATAAGTGTGATTATGTGTTATAAACATCATGAACTCGAAAATATGCTAAAATATGGTGATATTTGTTGAACATAACACTAGGTACAACTTATCATACAAAGAAAAGGTTTAAAACATTACAAGGTTGTTTAAAACTAAGAAAATCACATAAAAGGGCCAAAAATGACAAAATAATCAAAAAGTGAAGTTATTGTGCATAACTCACGGTTTTGAAAAGATTATTTGAATAAATATGGATATTTATGGTATTTATGATTTTAGAAGGGCTAAAAGTCTAAACTTTCACAAATGGCCCGCACAATGGGCTTTCACGGTTTTGGGCTAAATTTGTAAATTTTTGTTTTTTTTGCGGGCTTGAGTGTCATTTCAAATAAAGTTGATCCAAAAATGTTATTTTTCGGTTATAAGGGCTGAAAACGATAATTTTATCAAACTTGGGCCAAAGAGGAATAGTTTCTATGCTTTTGGGCCGAAAATGATCTTTTTGACAAAAGTGAGGTTAAAAATGTTGTTTTACTCAAATCAAGCCCTTAAATGCAAACGTTTGGTTTTAAAGGACCTAAAGTGTCATTTTTACCAAAAATGTGCCTAAAATATAAATTTTCGGTTCTAAGGACCAAGAATGTCCTTCTACAAAAAAAAGTGGGCCTTTTATGTTATTTTGGTGAACAATTAAGCTTAACCAATCAACGTAGCAACAAACAGATTAATTACGTCACTTACACCTTAATTGGGCCCAGAATATATATTACATGTTTATTGGGCCTTAGTGGTCCATTTACATGCTTATCGGGCCTGAAATGTTCATTACATGTTTATTAGGCCTTAGTGGTCCATTTACATGCTTATCAGGCCTGGAATGTTCATTACATGTTTACTGGGCCTTTGTGGTCCATTTACATGCTTGTTGGGCTTGGAATGTCCATTTACATGCTTGTTGACTTCATTCATTCATTCATATATACTTGTTTGGCTTGTAAACTTAAAACTTACACGGAAACAATATACTTTGTGCAATTCAATGTTTGCGTAAATTCACTTAAGGATCTTGTGAGACACGTCGTTTGGCACCTATCGAGTGTACAACCGTAGTCTGTAGTTATAACCAAAGTCTCCTGGAGGGAGAGCGAGAGTTTGTGTATAGATTTATACGGGGGTGACACCACACACCTGAGCTGTTCGGTACAGTTAGACTAGGCCAGTATAGGGTGACAAACCTTACCTAACAAGTCGACGTCTGAAAAACGCCATGACGAGCGGATTAGTCATTATCAAGTATGGTTATAACAACTCACTTAGAGGAATTAACTCCATTATAAAAATTTAAGGAATACCTTTACAGTTTGGTAACACGGAAACTTACACTGATAAGACTACAACGTTTTTATAGACAGGCAAGATCGGATTGTCTGGGACCGTTCACTTTATACATATTCAAACATTAACATACATGCATTAATACAAGATCGGACACAAACATTTCAAATTGTTTTTCAGAAATTATCGGATTTTCCGGTGGTTACAAAGTAATACAAAACTTTTTACTCAAACATGCTTAGGAACTCACCAACATTATATATGTTGACATTTTCAAATTAACTTGGATTCCCAGGAAATCGTTGAGCAGGTTGGTCAGCAAGAATACCTGGATATTTTGTTGTATTTTGTTATCATCATACTTTGGATATTTTTGGCATGTAATTTGAAATACAATACTTGATGTAAACAATGACAGTTGTAATATTACATGTGTGATGATGATGATGTTTGGTTTCAATTATATACACTGTGATGATACTACAAAAATGAAGTCACCCAACCCCCATACGTTTCCGCCGTCTGGTTCGGGGTGTGACAGATTGGTATCAGAGCATTGTTTATAGTGAACTGACATATCTAATCATACAAGATATGCAACTATAAATACAATGGGACTAAACTACTCTGAGCAAAATAATTAAACTACATACCTAGGTGTGCATTAATGCAATAACACTAAAAGTCTCTAGAGGAAATTGAACATCATGGTTAAACCCGGACAGTTATGTAGTCGTATTGGGGATAAATAGAGCCTGATCAACTATATTTATTCAAAATACGACCAACATGTGTTTGGGAGTGATCATGGTGGGCAATGAATCTGGAAACTTACCAACCTTGTACCCAAAAATCTTTAAGGAACTCAAGCATAAACAATTAAAATACTATAGGAGTATTTTGGAATGCTATCTACACACACTTCTCACCTCTCATGCAGACCCTATGGCTGGATTCCATCATCCGGGAAATCCTTATTTCCCCAGGGGGATGGAGGATGGTTAGAGCCAGAACCGGAGGAGGAACCAGAAGACGAACCCGAAGAAGAACCTGTAGGAGGACCGGCGGAACCGGTAGCAGACTCAGATGAGGATGAGGTTGATGGTAGCGATGCAGATGACTCGGACGCGGAGTCCAAAGTCATTAATCCGCCATACATGGCCAGAGTTCCCCCGTACAGGATGGGTCCCAACGGCCCTACGCCCCCATGGGCACACAAGATCTGGAGGTGGAGTCGCCAGCAGGGGGTGCGTCCCCCATTCGGTATGAAACGGGACTATTACGACCTGAGTCACGGTGGACCTACAGATCGAGCCCTGCCAGTAATGGTTAGAAGGACGCGTGACATCGGTGAGCAGGCACAGGCAACCGTCGGTCAAATGGTTGCGATGCGAGCTGCGGTTGAGCGCGCAAAAAGGATGACTCATGAGGTGCTCAGGGACTATCAGGCACGACAGGCAGCGTTGGAGGCCCAACTTCGAGCAACCGAGCATCATCTGGCCAGACTCCAGGGTGCATCTACCTCATCATCAGCCCCACTAGACCCTTCTCATCGCGACTAGGATCAATTTCACCCACTACTGTTATGGTTTTCTTTCATGTACTACTTTATGTACTGACGACTTCATGATTAAGTGATTACACTACTCATGGAGTCGTTATGCTGTCGGATTTTATTTTCTTCATGTATTGTATGCCTTATAAAGGCAATTTTTCATGTGTTAAAAAGGATTATTTCTAGTGAAAGCAGTTATATATTTTATCGTGATGTTGTTATCTGATATGTGTTCTATTATTTTTATTTCATGTTGATTGTATGCATTCATTTACACGCACAACCGAATCGCCGAAACTGCTCTATATACAAGGAAAATCTCAAAACCAAAATGCACTAAATACTCATCATCTTTCCTAACTATGACAGAAGATGCCTAAAAGACTAAATCGTGGAAACAACACGCCGCCGCCACCACCACCTCCACCGGAGGTAAACTCGGTTGCGTTCTAAGCAGCAGTGTCAGCTGCGGTCACCGCAACACTGACACAGATTCATAGCGGGAATAACGGAGGAGGTAATGGGCAAGGAGCTGGGAGCTCGAACCAGGGGATGAACCAAGGACGTACAAAGTTCTGTACCTACAAGGATTTCACGAATCCCAAGCCTCGAACCTTGAATGGAACGGGAGGCGTGATAACTCTGAACCGGTGGATAGAAAAAGTTGAATCGGTTTTCGAAATCCGCGGATGTCCTGAGGGATGCAAAGTGAAATTTGCAGCTTGCACCTTTGTCGATCAAGCGCTTTCCTGGTGGAATGGTCATGTAGAGGCCATGAGACTCCCAGTGGCGAATGCTATGCCGTGGGAGGAGCTTAAGGAAATGTTAATGGCGGAGTACTATCCAAGAGGAGAGATCCAGAAGATGGAGCAGGAATTGTGGAATCTCACAGTTCAGAACTCAAACATCGATACGTACATCTCTAGGTTTAGTGAATTGTCACTCCTATGTCCAGGTATGATCAAGTCTGAGGGGAAGAAGATTGAAAGATTCATTTGGGGATTAACCTCCCCAATCCAAGGAAACGCAATAGCAGCAAACCCTGAGACGTATGGCAGTGCTAAAAGACTAGCCAAGAAGTTATACGACCATGACAACAAGAAGGGAGCCAAAACCGCTGAGACCGAGACCACAAAGGAAGGAGATAACAAGAAAAACAAAGACAACAAACGAAAAGGATGACAAAACCAAGAGTCATCGAAGAAGCAACAAACTGTAGCAGTCCATGCTGCTACTGCTCAGGTTGCCTCAGCACCACATGTTCCATCCTCAACTGTGAAAACCACCACCAAACCCTACTCGGGAACCTTATCCAAGTGTAACAAATGCGGCTTTCACCACCATGGAGAGTGTAGAGAAATACAGTGTACTAGATGCAACCGTAAGGGCCATACCGCTCAATACTGCCGATCTCAACCCCAATAGAACCAACAACCAAACAACAACAACAACAACAACAACAACCGGAACAACAATAACAACAACAGTAACGCTGGGGCTAGTCACACATGTTATGGATGTAGAGGAACTGGCCATTTCAGACGCAATTTCCCCAAAGCCAATAACCAAGGGGCAGGAGGATCAGGGAGGGTCCTGACCTTGGGTCAAGGTGAGGCAGTCCAAGACCCGACAGTTGTCACTAGTACGTTCCCACTTAACAACACTTACGCATGCATTTTATTCGATAGTGGAGCTGAGCGAAGCTTCATTAGTAACAAATTCAAACACTTACTAAACCAACAACCCCAGAAGCTAAGCGAAGCCTTCACGGTGGAGATGGCTAATGGGAAAACTGAAACAACCAAAGATGTATACGTAGGGTGCACATTAACACTAAACAACCATTCATTTCAAATAGATTTAATGCCAGTAAATATTAGGAGTTTTGATGTGATAATCGGCATGGATTGTTTAAGCCCCCACCGTGCTGATATTATGTGCCACGAGAAGGTCGTTCGCCTTCACCTTCCCAATCACGAAATCCTAATAATCTATGGTGATAAACCTGGCGCCAATCTTCGTCTTATCTCGTGCATCAAGGCACAAAAGTTCCTGCATAAGAAAAACTATGCCTTCCTTTCTCATGTTGTGGATAAAGCCAAGGAAGAAGTAAGCATTAACGACATCCCAGTGTCATGCGAATTCCCGGACGTATTTCCTGAAGATCTTCCGGGAATACCCCCAGAAAGACAGGTTGAGTTTCGAATCGACCTAATACCGGGAGGCACATCAATTGCCAAATCTCCCTACAGGTTAGCTCCCGCCGAAATGCAGGAGTTATCCAGTCAATTAAGCGAACTTCTGAACAAAGGATTCATCAGGCCAAGCTTCTCACCCTGTGGAGCTCCGGTTTTGTTTGTCAAGAAGAAAGACGGATCCTTCAGAATGTGCATCGACTATTGTGAGTTGAACAAACTCACTGTCAAAAATCGATATCCACTCCCTCGAATTGACGATCTATTTGACCAGCTTCAAGGAGCTAGTTACTTCTCCAAAATAGATCTAAGATCCGGTTATCATCAGCTCCGAGTCCGAGTAAAGGACATTCCGAAAACTGCTTTCCGAACTTGATACGGCCGTTACGAATTCGTTGTGATGCCCTTCGGTCTAACAAATTCCGCCGCAACATTTATGGACCTCATGAATCGAGTCTGTCGTCCATTTCTCGATAATTTCGTAATTGTCTTCATCGATGATATTCTCATATACTCCCGAAGTAAGGAGGAGCATGGTCAACATCTCCGTCAAATCTTGGAAATTCTAAGAGCTGAAAGACTATATGCGAAACTCTCCAAATGCGAGTTTTGGATTTGCAGTTTAAACTTCGTGGGTCATGTAGTCAGTGAGGAGGGAATTCATGTGGATCCTTCCAAGATCAAGGCCATTGAAGGCTGGGTGATTCCGAAAACACCAACAGAAATTCGACAATTCTTGGGTCTCATAGGCTACTACCGAAGGTTTATTCAGAACTTCTCCAAGATAGCCAAATCCCTCACCACTATTGTAACGCCCACAGATTCGGGCTAGTCAATTTAGAGACGATAAGCGTCAAAAATAATTTTTTAATAGAAGATTATTTAGAATGACTAATCTTAACCAAGTCATAGTATATGTTACAAGGGTTCCGTACATATACAGAATGCCGAAATCCGAGTTATAACAAAGAAGTTATGGCCCGTCGAAGTTTTACGGCAAAACCGGCACGGCACCGGGAGACGTAAATAGTGAATTTACGATGGAGGACTTTTTAGCCTTAGAAATCTAAACAAAAGTTGTAGTATACGTTAAACTGAGAACATACAAAAAAAAAGAACGCCCAAATCTGACTTCGTATGAGGAAGTTATGAATTTTCTAAGATTTGGCTTAGCAGTGCACAGCCCAAAACTCGAATTTTAGATCGAGCGATTTTTGGCGTACGCGACCTAAATGAGAATTGAAGATCTCATTAATAGAAACTCAATGGTAAAAAGACAGACGAAAACAGAGTCTGTATGTAGAAGTTATGAATTTTACGCGGACATTTAACAGTATAATTTCCTCGTACTATTAAATTTAAGATTGGTCGAGAATTAGCCGACGGAGTCAAAATGAAAGTTGTAGATCTTATTTTTACCTACGCGTGGATATAAAGAGTGTCAAAAACGGAGGTCGTATGTGAAAGTTACGGATTTTAGAAGTCGGAAGTGTGCTGTGCGAAAATGGGTGATGTGGCACAATCTTGGCGATTGCTTTCTCCCCAAGCCTTGCCACTAGATGGTGACATGTGGTACCAAGTTCAGCCATTTTTCACCCTATAAATAGAACCTCTCCCACCCTCATTTTCTTCACACCATTCCCATTCTTTCTTCTCTTTACTCTCTCTCTAGAACCTCTCTCTAGCCCCGAAACCCCCCGAAAAGCCTAGGGAACCTCCCTAGCACGAGGCGGAAGCCCCGGAGTGCTCGACGGCTCCGAGAAGAAGAGCTTTTCGGCTCAGGAATGCTGCTGCAAGCAAAGCCCGGTTTTCTATAAAACCCGCTGTAAGTGAGCTACGCCTACACTATTTTTAATATATCGTTTATTTAATTATAGTAACGTTATTAGGAACTTATAATAAGTACTTGGGCTATTATTATGGGTTATATAAGTATTGTTTAACGCTTATATAATAGTAATAATAGCTAGACTATTAATTAGTCTTGGCGAATAATAGACTAAACTCTAGTGGTAATAATACTAGGTTTCATCGAAGGAAATTATTTTTAAGAAGCGAAGCGTTGCCTGAGTTCGGATTCACCACCTTTTCAAGTGAGTGCATAGTTACTTTCATCTTACACATAGATATGAAGTATTTTATATAAATTACGTGGTATGTGTGCATATTATTTGAATACTTGCTTTCTATGCTGGATGAACGATATTATACATATTTTAAATAATTTAAAATGTATATGTATTTTATATCTACGAATATGTTGGGTAAAATATGGGTAGATGAATGATGAGAGATGAAAGATGATATGAGTGAACATTGGCAGCTATAGACTTAGTGCCTAACAAATAACATCGGCAACTATGGACTTAGTGCCTATAGAATAAACATTGGTAGCTATGGACTTAGTACCTGTTAAATAAACGTTGGTAGCTATGGATTTAGTACCTATTAGCTGAACACTGGTAGCTATGGATTTAGTACCCGATGAATGAACTTTAGCAGCTATGGAATTAGTGCTTTACGAACAAGCATTGGCATCTATGGACTTAGTGCCTATCATATAAACCCTGGAAGCAATGGGCTTTGAAATGAATGAATGCAGGATAGATGATTCTTAGGGTAGATCCTTAAGAGTAAGGAAGATAATGGGGATGGGTAATTGGGTTGATTGTTTGATGTTTAAACATAATAATTAAATTATTGTGGGTTGAAAACCCTATGTACTCACCAGGTTTCCCAACCTAACCCACTCAAGCTTATTTGTATCACAGGTGTCGATATGAAGCTACTTTATACTGAGGGATTTAAAAGAGATGTAGATCACTAGTGTAAATGAATATAAGTTCTGTTTATGCTTATGTTTCTGTATTGACGATGACATCCCAAATGTTTTAAAATGGATAAAAATACATTTCTTCGGAAATGCTTTGATAAGGTATTTATCATGTTTTTATGGGAACAAATTCCACAACATTTTTATTAAAAGAGGTACTCTGATTTTATAAAGCATAAACAAAATCGGTCTTTTCTGGCCGTGAAAACTGGGGATGTCACAACTATGACACAAAAAGGCGTACACTTCAACTAGACGGTCTAGCAAGAAGCTGACTTCCAAACCTTGAAATGAGCCCTCTGTAGTGCTCCAGTGCTATCCTTACCAGAGGGAACCGAAGACTTCGTAGTATACTGCGATGCTTCGAACCAAGGGTTAGGCTGTGTCCTCATGCAGCGGGGAAAGGTGATAGCTTACGCGTCTAGGAAATTGAAGACACATGAAGTGAATTACACCACCCACGATCTCGAGCTGGGATTCGTGGTCTTCGCCCTAAAGATTTGGAGGCACTACCTCTACGGTACAAAGTGCACCATCTTCACGGATCACAAAAGCCTCCAGCACATTCTAAATCAAAAGGAGCTGAACATGAGGCAGCGAAGGTGGGTCGAGCTACTAAATGATTATGAATGCGAGATCAAGTACCACCCAGGCAAGGCTAACGTGATAGCCAATGCACTGAGCACGAAAGAATACTCAGGTCGTCGGGTGAAAACATTATTGATAACCATTCACTCCAACCTAACCTCATAGATCAAGGGAGCTCAATCAGAAGCATTGAAGCCGGAGAATGCCGCAAATGAATCGTTGCGTGGAATGGATAAAAACCTTGAAGCCAAAGAGGACGGAGATTACTACTTCATGAATAGAATTTGGGTCCCAAAGTTTGGGGGATTCAGAGAGATAGTCATGAACGAAGCTCATAAAACGCGATATTCCGTCCACCCAGTTTCCGATAAAATGTATCTGGACATCAATCAACACTATTGGTGGCCAAATATGAAGGCAAAAATCGCCACTTACGTGGGCAAGTGTCTCACTTGTGCCAAAGTGAAAGTGGAGTATTAGAAGCCCTCGGGGTCGTTACAACAGCCAGTGATAGCCGAGTGGAAATGAGAAAGGATTACCATGGATTTCATAACCAAATTGCCTAAGAAAGCGGCAGATTGGGTGCTATCTGGGTGATTGTCGATAGGTTAACCAAATCTTCCCATTTACTGCCAATGAAGGAATCATACAAGATGGAAAGATTAACAAGAATCTATATTCAAGAAATCGTGAGACTTCATGGGGTACCAGTATCTATTATCTTGGATCAGGATAGTAGATTTACTTCAAGATTTTGGCAGTCGCTCCAGAAAGCTATGGGAACACAACTAGACATGAGCACTGCCTACCACCCTCAAACTGACGGCCAAAGTGAGCGAACCATTCAAACGCTTGAAGATATGCTCCGAGCCTGTGTGATCGATTTTGGAAAATCATGGGATACCCACTTGCCCTTAATTGAGTTCTTGTACAATAACAACTATCACACGGGCATTAAGGTTGCTCCATTCGAGGCCTTGTATGGAAGAAAGTGCCGCTCACCCCTTTGTTGGGCTGAGGTGGGTGACACCCAGTTGGCAAGAGGGCAAACACCAAATAGCACTATCACGGGACTCGAGATCATTCGGGAAACGACAGAGAAAATAATTCAAATCAAGACACGACTCCAAGCATCGCGTGACCGACAGAAGAGCTATGCTGATAAAAGGCGAAAACCTCTGGAATTCCAAGTTGGAGATCGGGTGTTATTGAAGGTCTCTCCCTGGAAAGGGATGATCCGTTTTGGGAAGCGGGGAAAACTAAATCCACGATACATCGGACCATTCGAGATTCTAGCATGGATTGGTTCGGTGGCTTATAAGCTACAGCTACCTGCGGAGCTCAACAACATACACCCTGTGTTCCATGTCTCGAACCTGAAAAAGTGCCTTTCAGATGAAACCCTAGTCGTTCCCCTGGATGAGATCGAAGTAAATGAAAACCTCCTATTCGTTGAAGAACCTGTTAAGATAATGGACAGAGAAGTGAAGCGTACAAAACAGAGTCGCATTCCGATTGTGAAAGTTCGATGGAACGCTAAGCATGGACCGGAATTCACATGGGAACGCGAAGACCAGATGAAGCTAAAGTACCTGCACCTATTATCTCGTTCATAGTTCTATCTTTCAAAAGAATTTCGGGACGAAATTCCCTCTAACAAGGGGGATGATGTCACAACTAGCATTTTCGGCTAGGAAATTCTGTTTACCTGTAATCAACTCTTGTATAATTTGTAACTTTAAGTTGATAGTATGCACTATGCTCATTCAAAATCAACCATTTGAATCAAAACTCACTCGTGAAGTTCAAAACCTAATTCAAAACATCTCATATACTCAGCTGTAGGTTTGAAACCCTAATATCCCGGTTCAAACTCAGAATGGACCAGGATCCTTTTATTGGGCCTATTGGGCCAATAAACTTTCAAGTTGGGTATGTTGGGCCAAGGAACCCTATTTGGGCTCTAATTGGACCCACTTTCCTTAAACTATAAAATTTTTGGCCATAAGACTTTTACGGGCCTTATTGGGCCTAAAATGACTCACTTCATTTTCATGGGCCTTTATCGGTCGTGAACAACTCTCTTGAACATTATTTGGGACATAAACCCCCTTTCTTTATCATTTTGGGCCGTAAACCCTTATATAGGCCCAATGGGCCGAAAACCTTCATAGTGGGCCACATAATTTCGAGCACATTCAAAAATGGCCGAAACATTTCTTTCTCTTTTCCTTCCCTCCCATTCTCGGCCATATATACAAAAAAAATTAATTAACATAAATGAAGGCTTGCCACCTAATTATTGTTTAGTGGATATATAAGCACATTACCCACCATACAACTATGCATTCCCATATCTCCATGCAACATCTTGTCACTCTCTTCCCCTCCTTCTTATTCTCGGCCAAGACTCATCACCACCTCCCTTCACTTCAAATCTCTTAAAACACTCTCTAAGCACAAAAAAAATCCCAACCTTTACTCTCTCAAACTTTCGTGAGTTTGTATGAGTGCATCAAGAGCTCTTCATCAAAATCCATCAATTCTTGGTAAGCTAATTTCTCATCAAGGTGTTTAACTTCACATTCATGTTGAACTTACTTCTCTTACACTCCATTTCATGATCTATGTTCCTTAGAAACCTCATAAGCTCGAGATCTACTCAAGAAAGCTTGCTAGGGCCAAAATCTCTCTATTTTCTTCTCCAAAACCGAATCCATTAAACCAATGTGAGTTCATACCCCCTATTTTCGGCTTTTACTATGTTTTTGGGGGAGAATACAAGTTGTTTTGTGTAGATCTATATGTATATGCATGATTTTGTGTGTTTTCCTTGATATAAGTGTGATTATGTGTTATAAACATCATGAACTCGAAAATATGCTAAAATATGGTGATATTTGTGGAACATAACACTAGGTACAACTTATCATACAAAGAAAAGGTTTAAAACATTACAAGGTTGATTAAAACTAAGAAAATCACATAAAAGGGCCAAAAATGACAAAATAATTAAAAAGTGAAGTTATTATGCATAACTCACGGTTTTGAAAAGATTTATTTGAATAAATATGGATCTTTATGGAATTTTTGATTTTAGAAGGTCTAAAAGTCTAAACCTTCACAAATGGGCCGCACAATGGGCTTTCACGGTTTTGGGCTAAATTTGTAAATTTTTGGATTTTTGTGGGCTTGAGTGTCATTTCAAATAAAGTTTATCCAAAAATGTTATTTTTCGGTTATAAGGGCTGAAAACGATAATTTTATCAAACTTGGGCCAAAGAGGAATAATTTCTATGCTTTTGGGCCGAAAATGATCTTTTTGACAAAAGTGAGGTTAAAAATGTTGTTTTACTCAAATCAAGCCCTTAAATGCAAACGTTTGGTTTTAAAGGACCTAAAGTGTCATTTTTACCAAAAATGTGCCTAAAATATAAATTTTCGGTTCTAAGGACCAAGAATGTCCTTCTACAAAAAAAAGTGGGCCTTTTATGTTATTTTGGTGAACAATTAAGCTTAACCAATCAACGTAACAACAAACTGATTAATTACGTCACTTTCACCTTAATTGGGCCCAAAATATATATTACATGTTTATTGGGCCTTAGTGGTCCATTTACATGCTTATCAGGCCTGGAATGTTCATTACATGCTTATTGGGCCTTAGTGGTCCATTTACATGCTTATCGGGCCTGGAATGTTCATTACATGTTTACTGGGCCTTTGTGGTCCATTTACATGCTTGTTGGGCCTGAAATATCCATCTACATGCTTGTTGACTTCATTCATTCATTCATATATACCTGTTTGGCTTGTAAACTTAAAACTTACACAGAAACAATATACTTTGTGCAATTCAACGTTCGCGTAAATTCAGTTAAGGATGTTGAAGCAAGAAGTGACCCTCTTGAACCTCCATCCGAAGTCACCACTCTACCGCAGTACTGCTGCTTCTACCGCAACGTGAAACGAAGATGTCATCCACAACCTTCTCTCAAGAACAAAGACTCATTATTTTTAACTTATGTATTTACTATGTTTTTTCCAGTGTACCTTGCATGGAAACTTCTTTTAGTCTTTGTCTATTTCTTATGTAACTTTCATGGATCTCTATAAATAGAGCCTTCCGCTTCAGTTTGCAATACACATCTTTCTGTCATCTGATCTTATCTCTTATTACTTTCTTACTGTCAAGATCTTGCTGTACTTAAATCTCTTAACTAAAGATCATAATCTCTCCTAGGAGCAAGTCACTCTTGACTTAATCACATTAAGTTGGTCACATTTATTAACTTGGTTTGATTGCAATCTCTGTTACGAATCAGCTTAAGTGTTTACTTGATATAATACTTGTTGTCATTTATATTTCCTTATATTTCCGCATCTAATTATCTAACTCTCTAACTCTAACTCATTATTGTTGAGCTTTATGATCCTTTGAGTTAAACTTATTCCGCAATATAACTTGTTCTAATGTTTGTTCAAGTGTGTTTCTCAAAAGTTTTTCTCTCAACAATTTGTATCAGAGCCAAAGTGGTTGCTTTTTGAACAAGAACTCTGGTTTTAAAAGACCTTCTATACCACTGAAGCTCATTTCAAAAAATTAAATTTTTTTTCAAAACAAGGAAATATGGCACAAGCATTTTCTCTTAACGTTTCCAACAGTGTTGGAGGCTCGAATAGAGCTCAAATACTAGTGGCAAACGAGTATCATCACTGGTCACAAAGGATGGAAAGATATATTAGAAGACTTGGAAGAGATGTGTGGAGATTTGTAGAAGAAGGACCTCATGTCCCTATTCTTACTCCAGTTCAAGCCGATGGCGCTCAAGCCAGACTGGGAGGAGGTCAACCAGCCATGAATCGTCCCACCAAAGATGATCTTGATAAAATGGAAAATGATGTTGTTGCTTCTTATGAGATATCATGCGGAGTTGCTCCTGACAAATTCGATATCATCATCAATTGCAAGTCAGCTAAAGAAATCTGGGATGTTCTCAAGAACCTGTATGAAGGCTCAGAACAAGCTCAAGATAAAAAGCTCACAACCGCACTCAATGAATTTAACAACTTCAAAGCTCTTGCTGGTGAAAGTCTACAAAACTCCTTCAAAAGGTTCAATCTGATTGTTATGAAGCTATCAAATGCTGGCACCATCCGAACTAACCACGAGACAAACCTGCAGTTTCTCAACGGTTTGGGTAGACACTGGTCTACGGCTAAAATGATTGTCCAAGGAGATAGAAAGATTCATTCTTTATCTCTCTACAAGTTGTATGGTGAACTGCAAGCACAAGAGTCAATCGTGCTCAAAGACTGTGCAGACTTCGTAGGCCCACTCGCTCTCATAGCTCAAGCACCTTACACCCAATCCTCACTTTTCTCACCCTCGTATGACAACCCATCGCAGTCATACGAAGCAGATTCAGAATATGATGATGAAGAAGAATTCCAAAACGCTATTTCTCTTGTTAGCCAACAATTCAACAGGCTACCACCCTCATCCTTTCGCAAAAATCAGCAATATACTAAACCTCCCTTCAACCGCAACTTAAATAATCACCCTCGATACCCAAAACACCCTCATCAATCTCCGCAACCAATTAACCCTCATCAAACAAAGGAGATACCGCAACCTACTAGACCAACTGACTCCGGTCCCTCGACCGAAGTTAAAGAAGATGTTGTCATTTGTCATAAGTGCAACAAACAGAATCATTTTGCTAAGGATTGTAAAGCAAATGTTGTGAAGGACAAAGCCTTTTATATCCGAATGGCACAAGAGATGGATGATAAAGAAAAGGGAAGGGCATATGTGGCCCAGGTGAAAAGAGATCATCAAGTATGGTCTTCGGGTCATGAGGATGAAGACATCAACGTCAAGGGCAAGGGTAAGATCTGCATGTTGGCAAATGCGGATGAAGATGGTTCGATCAAGCCGGAAAAGAACTACTGCTACATGGCCAAAGATGAAACTCTGAGCATAGTCGAACAGGTAAAACTTATGGTTCAAACTATTAATTATAGCATGCATGACTGTCAACCATTCCTTGATAACCTTAATGACACATGTGCTGCCGTCCTTTCAGACTATAACAAAGCCCTAGACGAAAAGAACATAGCATCCCAGGAAATGTTCCATGTTCGAGGACGTCTAGAAGAAAAAAGACTCAAAGTGGCCATGCTAGAAAAAGACTTAGGATTAGAGAAGGATGCAAAAATGTTATGTGAAACCGAATTAGGAATAGCTTTAGATAAGAGGGATTTAGCACAAAAGGAAATTTTACGTTTGAACTTATTAATTGAAAAACTGTTTAATGAAAGCGTGGTCATTGAAAATCTTGTGAATAATGGAACAGTTGACAATACGTACAATTGGGGCAGGTCCAATGGGTACTCCTCCGGAGACTCATCACCTCGTTTTAACAAAGACCGTCCCTATGTCCCTCCAGATCGAGAATTCCATTTCCCAGTCAATGACAAAACCTTTCCAGAAGACATCAGAGCTTATTTCGGTCGACTTCATAATCTGAGTAATAATTGTGTCATCGAGGAAATTCTTCCTGAAACCTCAGATCATCCATGTGATCAAATACCCATCATTGGCACAATTTATCCCAACTCTCAGACTTCATCGGTTGTTGATGAAGAAATTCTTATGGAAGGACCCGAAGTTCTTATGAACTATCCACCTTTACCTTCAGACCACAGTTTCGCTCACTCCAGTCCTGAACCAAAATCTGTTCAACCACCTTCCATCAAGTGTTCCACAAAAGAATCAACCTTGACGTATTCTGCGGTAGTCAAATCTTCCTTACGACAGACTGCAGTCAAGAGCTCAGTGACTATTCAGCCAATTCATCATAAGTTTCCTATAGAAAATTTTGAATACGGTCAATGCTCTCAGAGTCCTGAAACTTCTAGTTGAGATGAATCAAGTCCTTGTTTTAAAAATCAATCGAAGGTTTCCAGGAAACCGCAGTTAAACATCAATGACTGCGGTTCTTCAAAAACTCTGGCAAAATTGGACTTCAAAGAGAAACTTAGATCTTGTAATGAAAAGCAGGAAATTTTTTCAAAAAACAAAAAACATGCCAGAATTTCAAGACATAAGAGTCCAGAAAAACTCATTTTCTCAAATTACTTTTCGAAAAACACTGTTGTCAAGAAATCGAACAAAAGTGGATTTTCAGTCCCAAAAACCTTTTCAAACTCTTCTGAAAAAACCCAAAAGCAAGTAAAGTCTTTTCGAAGTAATGGTTTTCAGATCTATTCCTCAGACGACCCAAAATGGAAGGGATTTTACCAACTCCAACACTTTTCAAGTCACCTCAACTTTTCAGAAAAACACAACATGGGTAATTTACACGTGCTCACACTCTTTCAAATCGTACATTTTCAAATTCCAAAGGCACCTCTATTAGATCTCATTCTCGGACTGGTCATAAGACTCACCCTACACCCTCCGGACCGCTGACCAAGCATAGAGTCTGGATGAATGAGAAAAATCTCTCATTTGGATTTTATCGTCAAAAGGGGTCACCTCAAGTCCAATCTCGCACTTTTCAAAAACCTCTTAAATTTACAAAATCTCACAACACTCGAAAGGTTTACAAGCACCCAGGTCTAGGTATCAAGATTGACACGAAACCTGTCCCTACAACTTCGGTTCATGCATCTATGAAAAAACCATCTGTCGCCCCGGGCTCAAAACTTGTTTGGGTGCCCAAACTAACCGTATAATTTTTCAGGCAATGTGCAAGCAGGAACAAGAAGAAGAGTGGTTAATAGACAATGCCTGCTCCTTGCACATGACCGGAAGGTTAGAATACCTTCGAGATTTCAGGCCTATATGTAACAGTGGAAAAGTCACATTCGGCAACAATGCGAATGGAATAATATGAGGTTACGGTGTGCTTAATACAGGGAACTTCTCTATTCAAAAGGTTGCTTACGTAGAAGGCCTCAAACACAATCTCATCAGTGTAGGCCAACTATGCAAAGCAGGCCATCGGGTTGAATTTGATAATGAGTACTGTTACATAATGACAAGTGATAGAAGCACCTGTCTGATCAAATCTATGTCCGAAGGGACCATGTATCCTTTGGACGTCTCTGTGATCATTGGGAAACCGCAACTGTGTTTTCTATCCAAAGCAGTATCCGAAGTCAGCTGGCTATGGCACCGTAAGCTAGCTCATCTGAACTTCAGATATATCAACAACCTTGTAACCGGAGAACTCTTCCGAGGTCTCCCCATTCTAATGTACAACAACGATAATCTCTGCCCAGCCTGCGAGTGTGGAAAACAGTCTAAAGGAAGCCATTCGATGGTGATTGATTCATCAATCTCTGAACCCTTAGAACTCTTACATATTGATCTCTGCGGTCCATCTACCGTAGCCAGTCTCCATCATAGGAAATGCATACTGGTTATAGTTGATGACTTCACTCGTTTCACTTGGGTCTTCTTCCTGAGACTCAAATCAGAAACACCGCAGGTTCTGATCAACTTTATCAAAGAGATCGAAATTCAAATCAAATTACCAGTGCGCCGAATCCGAAGTGATAATGGCACTGAGTTCACAAATCATCTCTTAAACAGTTTCCTGGTATCAAAAGGTATTAGTCACAACTTCTCAGCTCCCTACACACCGCAACAAAATGGAGTAGTAGAGCGAAGGAACTGCATTCTGGTAGAAGCAGCCATATCTATGCTTAACTTTGCAAACCTTCCTCTATACTTCTGGGCCGAAGCAATGGCAACGGCATGCTTTGTCCAAAACAGAAGCATTTTCTGCAAGCGTCTCAACAAAACACCTTACGAGGGCCTCAACAATCGAAAACCGAATATCCAATTCTTTCACATTTTTGGTTGTAGATGTTTTGTGATAAAAAACAAGGATCACCTTAACAAATTCGCACCGAAGTCAGATGAAGGAATATTTCTTGGCTACTCTACAAACAAGGTGGCATACATAATTCTCATCAGACGCACGCGACTAATAGTTGAAAGCTTAGATGTCAAATTCGATGACTATTACGTCTACAACATTGCTCCTTCAAGAGAAACGAAAGCAATCTTGGAAAGTGATATCCCAGCCTCTTCGGGTCCCTTAAGCATAGTTGAAGTCAACTATGATGACCTTTTCGATCCCGTAGAGACTGCTCAACTCTTTGAAATTCTTGTGTCTCCGGAAGCTCAACAGCAGCGTGCCGAAGTTTCTGGTCCAACTCTATCCGATGACGTGTCACTCAACACTTCTACCTCGCCGGTTGAGGGGGAAAGTTCAACGCCTGATCAAATGAAAACCATCAAGGTTCCAGTGCTTGATGAAGCTATTCCGGATCCTACTCGCAGAGTCACTCACCCATCAAATGTTTCCTCAGATTCAGACAATGAAGACATAGAGAACATTGACACAAGAACCGATTCAAGGATTATCACTCTTTCTACAATCCAAGGGGAACCATCTCAGGTTCAGGGGGAACTCCCATCCGTAATCCTGGGGGAACCTCACCCAATTGCTCAAGTAAATGCTGATCAAGATCACACAGTCCAAGACAATTCTGCAGGCTGCTCACAAATCCAGGGGGAACTGCCATCTCCAATCACATAGCCATCTGATATTGAAGACATTCCCTCCACCGCAGCCACTGATCATCTGGAAACCTCGTCTACATGTCTGGACAAAGGACCACCCACCGGGTCAAATCATTGGAAACCCATCTGCAGGCGTACAGACTCGATCTTCACATGACCTTACAGACCACTGCCACTATGCAGCCTTTATGTCCGCACTCGAGCCCCGATCCATCAAAGAAGCTCTTTTGGAGCCTGACTGGATATCTGCCATGCAAGAAGAATTAGCAGAATTTGAAAGAAACAAAGTGTGGAAGCTTATTCCAAAGACAAAAGGTCACACTATTGTTGGAACAAGATGGGTGTTCAAAAACAAACTCGATGAATCTGGTACGTTCGTACGAAACAAGGCAAGATTAGTTGCCAAGGGGTATAGTCAACTAGAAGGTGTTGATTATGATGAAACATATGCCCCAGTAGCCAAGATGGAAGCAATACACATCTTCTTAGCGTATGCGACACACACGGAAGTTTTACCTCCCAAGGAAGTTTTACGCTTTCTGAACTCTAGACGATCTTCATCTTCTTCCTCTTGCAATCAAAGCTTTCTGTAAGTTCTTCAACTATTTTAAAAATGGTGAAATCTGGAGTATCAAAGAAGCAATCCAAAGCTTCAGGATCAGTGCAACCCACTGGTTCTGAATCCACAATCAGAAATCAATCGCAAGCAATTGCTTCGAGCAATTTTAGGGCAATTCTTGAAGATCATCCCTCCTACAACGAATCAATTCGTCTGATGATCAAGTTCTTACCTTCACACCCTCTATTTGGAGCATTTGACTCATTTACTGATGTTGTTCCACTTTTGACTCTTTTCAAATGTGCATTCTCAGCGTTTCGCCCAATCAACAACCTACAGGAAGTTTATCTTAACCTACTTGATGATTCTTTGGTCATCTTGACTAAAGACAAATTGCTGAATGCTATCAACCTTCGTGTTCATCCGTCTACAAGGTGTTACACTCCAAGCATGAACGACATTATCACTTCACTCTATCAGATGGGCTATCAAAAGAAACTCAAAGGCATTGGGGAATTCTAGAAAAACCAGTTGTCTGCGGTCTGGCAGAGTCTTTGTTACTTCATCATTCGGAGTCTCTCTGGAAGAACCGGAGGAACTGACAACATGGGCCTGAAGTTGCTTGAAATTGTGTGGAGCTTCTTCACTAGGAACGACGTCAACTATGGTCAAATCTTGTGGGATGACTTCCTTCAGTATATTCCAAAGGAGCATCCGAGGGAAGGCGCAACAGAACTCACATTTGCACGCTTCTGGTCCTTGTGCATTTCAGACCTTCACCATGAAGCAGGAATCAGCATGGGCAATGACATCAACTTCTTTATCACTCATGATCTCAAAAGGTACACATTCTCAAAAGATCAATCTATCTTTGGACCTCTGATACGTTTACCCATATAGAGGCTACGAAAGGTATTGACCCATATCTTTCTACCCCGCCTCTACCCAGTCAGTCCATTTTAGCCTCGACAGAACCACATCGTCCAGTGAGTACCGCAGAACCATCTACCACTACACGATCAAATCAACCCTTAGCTCGAAGGCAAAAGAAACTGGTATCTTCAAAGAAAGCCCCCCACCGCAAGTCAAAGAAAGTTAAATTTTCAAAGAAACGAAAAGCAGTTGTGTCCTCAGATGAATCCCCACCTCATCCTCAAAACTCTCCTGTCTATATTGAAGAAGTTTCTGACAGTGACTCCGGACCAATTCTTGTTCGCAAGAAACAGAAAACAAACCCAAGTCCTAGCCATATGTGCAACCAAACTGATACCGAAGTTTCTCAAAAGACGCCGGTAGTCCTTGGGGTCCCCGCAGACCTATTAGTTTCAACCAACTCCAGCCACTCAGACACAGTAAGTGTGTCTGTTTCATCTGATCATAACGACTCGACCCCAATTGAATCCCAAGAGGATGTTGTTGGTTCCAAACGCCCTAACGTCTCCAGGGCTTCCCATCTACATTTATTTGAGGAACAGGTGGTGCACTCCATACTTGATTCTGTCATCCAAACACTTGATACACATTCACAACCGCAGGGCAATTCTTTAGCCCTAGCCAGAACTGACCCGAGACCAAACTTGACTACAAGTCAAGGAGACCGAGGAAGCTCAAGAAATCCTACTCTGCTTACCTTAGAATCAGGTGGTTTAGGCATGGTGAGCACAAATGTGCAAGGATCCATGAACCCGGGGGACACCCCGGTGCGACAAAAAGGATTTTACGGATATGATTCAGATGACTCTTGGATTTAGTATAACCCACAGACTGAATCCGAAGTCAAAAAGTATGAAGCTTTCAGAAGGGCATTCCAGGCCCGAAAAGATCAGCAAACCAAACAACAGCAGGTAAAAGAGCAGTAAATTCAAACAGTTACCAAGTACTGGGCGGATGCGATCGATAATGCAAACACAGTGGCCACAATCCTTAAAGTTCAAGATTGGATGACCTCCATGGCTGAAACCATCCAGAAAGCCCAAGCTCTTCAAAGTGGGGTAGGTCCTCAAAGCCCACTCAAACTTCCGAAATTCATGCATCCAACGAAGATGGTCCCACAATAGAAGTCAGTTCCGGACCAACTTTTGGCCTAGATGATCTTGATATGACTGAAGTTAATCAACCACCTCAGTCCGATGTCTTCATGATGGTGTTTGATGATGAAGATTCAAGCGGTTCTCAGCACTCAACTTCCAAACCTATTGAGAAGAAGAAAAACAAGATAATGGTTGTTACTCCTAAGGAATTCTTGAGCCTTCAAGAAAAGGTTGATAAAATCTTAGCCGCAGTATCAACCCCTCCTCAAACCGAAGCTGCTGGTCCTCATTCTATTGCTGAAATACTTGAACGATTAGAGATAAGAGAACGCCTGGCTGCTGAACGAATTTCGCTCAAAGTTGAAATGGGGATTCGTACCCTTCACAACAATAGAACATCAGACCACAAGGAATTCTTAGCCGCTGCTGAAAGACTCATTCAAGAGGTCACCGCAATCAAAACAGAACTCCAATCAGCAATTGCGGACCAGACAATTCAATCCAAAAAGCTTGTTGAGGAAATTCACAACGCTTACGAGTCAACCATTTCAGTACTCCAGCCAACGATCAACAATCTTCGAAGCTCCCTGACCGCAAGCTCTTATGGTCAGGAAATCCTCAAGCTAACCAAAGACATTCATCAGTTTCTGTTCAACACAAAGATCCCCGATAATCAGCAACTATCTGATATTCTGAAGTCCCAATTCAACAATGTATTCTCAAAGATTGATGGACTTCGTCAGTGGTTTGAGGATCAACAGGTTAATTCCTCAAAAGGGGGAAGTGAGCACTCTGATCCGCAACTCCATCAATCTCGGGTCATACCAGACTTTGGTCCATCTCACTTCGCTCCACAACATCCAATTGCAACCCCTGAAGCTCACAAATCTCCGATTTTAACTACCAATCAAACCAAACCTCCCACTCCGGTGCTTTCTCCTCAAAAATCTCCCCCGCAGATTCAAATTGAGCAACATGAATCTCCTCCTCGCCAAGAAACCCCACCTCATTTCAGCAACTTGGCACCAAATATGTCTTAAGAACACTCCGATGACTCCCCTGCAACAGAGCAAAGGAAGAATGACTGGAAGGCGGCAAAATTCGCGGAACAAATATGGAGAGACCATGGGTTCGACACTACCATGGATGAATCTCTCATTAACTCATGGGTTAATCCAACCCGTAGACTTCTGGATGATGACTACAGGCCAGTGCTGACATACACTGAGCCTCCTAAAGATGGCTACTGGGACATTCACATTTCTCCAAATTCCATGTTTTTCACAGTTTTTGAACCATTTGACCTAAGCCTCCCTGATGATCAAATACTACCTCTGGAGTTTGAACGTCGCAACAAGTTCCATGGAAAGCATGGATCCATATTCGAGGACATATGGTCAAGTGATAGGCCTTTCGGAGTCAAGAACTACAAGGTCCGTAAATTCATGAAGTCCGAGTTCATCCAATACACGTTGACAATAAGAGGCTGTGATTACATCCGAACTCAGGCTGACTTTCCGTGTATGAATCCGGAAGAAGTATTCTTAATCGCAAGAGTGCTTCACCTCAAATCCGAAAAACACTCCAAAATGAAGATAACGTATGAAAAAGCTTGCGAGTACCTACGGTGTGCAGTTTGCGATTTTGCTAAAATAGATGTTGATATTCATCCGGTGCTGGTTCAGAAGTTCAACCTTCCTCCAATTGATCCCGCACCAGTCTATACTGAAGGGTATCAAGAACGTTCTTTGGGTGCAACCAACTTCCCAGAACTAGGAGTTGTGTTCAAAAGAGTTAATAGTGATGTCAAGTACTTTATTCCCATCACTGCCATGCACCGCATGACCCGAAGGCAACTAGAAGTCACTCTGACTGCGGTTCAAAGATCAAAGCACATACCAGACGAAGTCAAGTTCGAGATCACTCGAAGAATCAAATGGCTGGGAGAAGTTAGAAAATTCTGGTGGCTGCTGATAAAGTTTTTAAATCTCCACAAGTGAGAAGGTTAAAGAGGTCACTTAGGGGGAAATTATTGAAGCGAGAAATGACCCTCTTGAACCTCCATCCGAAGTCACCACTCTACCGCAGTACTGCTGCTTCTACCACAACGTGAAATGAAGATGTCATCCGCAACCTTTTCTCTAGAACAAAGACTCAATATTTTTAACTTATGTATTTACTATGTTTTGTCCAGTGTACCTTGCATGGACACTTCTTTTAGTCTTTGTCTATTTCTTATGTAACTTAAATAGAGCCTTCCGCTTCAGTTTGCAATACACATCCTTCTCTCATCTTATCTTATCTCTTATTACTTTCTTACTGTCAAGATCTTGCTGTACTTAAATCTCTTAACTAAAGATCATAATCTCTCCTCGGAGCAAGTCACTCTTGACTTAATCACATTAAGCTGGTCACATTTATTAACTTGGTTTGATTGCAATCCTTGTTACGAATCAGCTTAAGTGTTTACTTGATATAATACTTGTTGTCATTTATATTTCCTTATATTTCCGCATCTAATTATCTAACTCATTATTGTTGAGCTTTATGATCCTTTGAGTTAAACTTATTCCGCAATATAACTTGTTCTAACGTTTGTTCAAGTGTGTTTCTCAAAAGTTTTTCTCTCAACAAAGGATCTTGTGAGACACGTCGTTTGGCACCTATCGAGTGTACAACCGTAGCATGTAGTTATAACCAGAGTCTCCTGGAGGGAGAGCGAGAGTTTGTGTATAGATCTATACGGGGGTGACACCCCACACCTGAGCTGTTCGCTACGGTTAGACTAGGCCAGTCTAGGGTGTCAAACCTTATCTAACAAGTCGGCGTCTGAAAAACGCCATGACGGGCGGATTAGTCATTATCAAGTATGGTTATAACGACCCACTTAGAGGAATTAACTCCATTATAAAAATTTACGGAATACCTTTACAGTTTGGTAACACGAAAACTTACACTGATAAGACTACAACGTTTTTATAGACAGACAATATCGGATTGTCTGGGACCGTTCACTTTATACATATTCAAACATTAATGCACATGCATTAATACAAGATCGGACACAAACATTTCAAATTGTTTTTCAGAAATTATCGGATTTTCTGGTGGTTACAAAGTAATACAAAACTTTTTACTCAAACATGCTTATGAACTCACCAACATTATATATGTTGACATTTTCAAATTAACTTGTATTCTCAGGAAATCGTTGAGCAGGTTGGTCAGCAAGAATACCTGGATATTTTGTTGTGTTTTGTTATCATCATACTTTGGATATTTTTGGCATGTAATTTGAAATACAATATATTTTGTTGTGTTTTGTTATCATCATACTTTGGATATTTTTGGCATGTAATTTGAAATACAATACTTGATGTAAACAATGACAGTTGTAATATTGCATGTGTGATGATGATGATGTTTGGTTTCAATTATATACACTGTGATGATACTACAAAAATGAAGTCACCCAACTCCCGGACGTTTCCGCCGTCTGGTTCGAGGGTGTGACAATGCATGTAACATCCATAAATTTCATGAAAAATTTAAACTTTTAAACAACCCAAAAACCATCATTGTTTACATATTTTTTTCAAAATAAGTTCAATATCAAATAAATTCCAAAATCATAAAGTAAAACACGAGGAAGTGCACGATCACGCCTTCGCCTTCCCGCGATCCTCTAAAGTACGTGAAACACAATCCAAAATTGTAAGCCCAAAGCTTAGTGAGTTCCCCCAAATACCAATACATAACAAAAAGCACAAATTCAAAAGAACATACTATGGGGCTAATCAACCATCGGATTGGAATACCCCAGGCCCCTCAACCATCGGGTTGGAATGCCAACATATTATGGGTCCAATCAACCATCGGGTTGGAATACCCCAGGCCCATCAACCATCAGGTTGGAATGCCAACATAGTATGGGTCCAATCATCCTCGGAATGGAATACCCTAGGCCCTCAACCATCGGGCTGGAATGCCCCGGCCTATTGGCTTACACACAAAGCAGTGAAGCCTCAGCCACCAACCAATCATGTGCACATAATACATATAAACATACTATTAACCAGCCAGTAACAGACAGACATATCTTATAGATAACTAAGCATAGCAACATCCTCAATATCAGGATACCGATCTAACAGATCACTACAACACTATAACATACATAATATGGTATCAAATCCAAAGGGCCGACATTGGTGCCTTCGACCCGCAAGTATAGTAAGGAAGGCTCACCTCACAAGCAGCACAGAACTGACAAGGCCCGACTCCAAATTTCAGCTCTCAACTCAAATGCCTGCAACCATCAAATGACCAGTTCTATCAAAACCCAGAATACCCAACCCTCAAGGTCAAACTTGGTCAAACTCAAAGTCAAATAGTCAAAGTTAACGGTCAATGTCAACAGTCCATGTTGACCCAACACGTCGTGTGTACTAGCAAACATGTCGTGTTTTGTTAGCAATCAGACGGTTAGGAAAACCCCAGCCAACATGTCGTGTTGGCTTGCAAACACACTGTGTTTTTCCAAACTTAATACATTTAACAGATCCTTCGATACAGGGACTCCAAGGCCCAAATCTAGACTCCAATACTATCAAAAAGGATAAAGTTTCCCACTTTATGCATTTGGACCACTCTAAAGGTTCAAAAACCCTTCAACGATTCAAGGGCTTAACCATAAAGTCCTTAATCCTGAAGATCCAAAGTCCCTTCCTTCCACAAGTGGTTCAACCACCTAAACCCTTCCAAAGATTGGTGCTTTTTAAGACATGCATGTCCAATGCATGTCTTGCACCCATATTAGGTCAAAAAGGGGATTCATGACCTACTTTCCATGCATGGATTCAAGTCTTTCATTGAAACCAGATCCAAGCCACTACAAGGTCTCCTTGACCTGGAGATTCATAAAGTTGCAAACTTTATGAGATCCCTCCATGCATCAACTCAAAGAAATGAGAAAAGTGGACATAACTCAAGATCTAGTGACTATGAATGATAAAAATCAGGACTTGGACACTTACAATGGTCCAGGAGAGTGCTACACTGAAGTATGATGCTAGCTAGCTGAATCCTTGCTTCATTCTTTCACCTTTTTTCCTTCCAAACACCAACTATCTTCACAAATGGGAGAGGAAAAGATTAGGGTGTCTTTCTGAGCTTGAGATGGTAGATGGAGGCTGAGGGTGGACAAACCCTAGCCCCCATAATCCTTAAATAGGGGACTAAACCCCAGAATATTAGGGTTTCACACACAAAGGTCAACACGACGTGCCAAGAGGGAAAACACGCCGTGTTTCTGAGCCAAAACACGCGTCTTTTAATGTCTAGACACGCCGTGCTGGTGCCTCCAACACACCGTGTCTAAAACCAAGATTGCAACCACCAAACAGATTATCATCACATGAAAAAGTTAAAAGTACCTGAACATCGGGATGATACAATGCAACAATGAAGGTGGAAGCTTTGACACATACAAGGGTCTAGAGACAATATGAGGTGATGATAATGTTGATTCCTTGCAAGCTCCACCAAAAGATCACTTTCTTCTTCTTCTGTTCTCTTCTTCTTCATGCCAATAAAATCTCCAAAGAGCTCAAGAATCAAGAAGTGAAGGATGGTTAGAGTTTTCTGAGGTGAAAGAGTGTTAAAGGCTGAAAACGAACCCTAGAAATGGCTTAGAGAGGCTTAAATACGAAGGAAACCCTAAAAGATTGTGGGCTTAGGCTGCAATAGTTCTCACGTCATGGGCTTCTATGCCTCACGTCGTGAGATCATTCCGGGACACAGTTTACACTTTAACCCATGTCACATCATGACCACTCAATGGTCACGTCGTGTGTAACATCCCAAAAATACGGTCCAAAAATTCATTTTTATTTATAACAAAACCATACTAATCCAATCATCTCATAGAATATTAGTGTAATATCTCAGAGTATCATGTCAAAACACTGTATCCAAATCACAAATTAAAATATCAGAGTGTATCCTCCCAGGCTAGAAGTTGTGGTGTGTGCCATGCAGTCATGCCCTCTTCCCCTTACTAGCGGAAGTACCTGAAACCAAAACTGAAAACTATAAGCACGAAGCTTAGTGAGTCTCCCCAAACTACCACATACCATACAAATAATCACGTAATAATATACATTGGGCCTTGCCCGCTACATCGGACCCCGCCCGACATCGGACAAATCCGGCATCGGGCCTCGCCTGGCATCAGACCGAAGTCCGGCATCGGGCCCCGCCCGACATCGAACCGAAGTTTGGTATACATATAACATATCAACATACATATAACATAAACACATAACATAAACATATAACATTCCTCAGGATTGCCCCGACATCGGACCGAAGCCCGGAACATATGAACATAACATATAATCTAAGCATTCCTCGGGCTTGCCCCGGCATCGAACCGAATTCCAGAACATATAAACAAACACATGCAAGAATCACGAAGACATCAAGCATACAAACATTCCTCGGGCTTGCCCCACCATCTAATCGTAGTCCGGAAACATATAATCTACATCGGGCTAACCCCAACATCGGACTGAAGTCCAGCATACTAGCATACATAAACGGGTCAGCATTGGTGCCTTCGACCCGTTCCTACTGGAGGAAAGCTCACCTCACAAAGTTGGCTATTGAATGTCTTGGTAAGGAATCTCTATCGGCTGCTTCCGCGACTCCTTGGCTATCCTTGTCACAATAATACTTAGTCAGAATCTGATAATCGTTCTTAGGGTAAAATGACCATTTTACCCCTGTTCAAAGTCAAAATTATGGGTTGACTCAACTCGCCGACTTGAACCATCAACTCGCCGAGTTCTATAAATCAAAAGTCCTGAATTCGTGATCCAACTCGTCGAGTCACCCTCCTGACTCACCGAGTTCCTTAGCTACTCATAGGCTCGATAAAGCGAGTCAACTCGTCGAGTCCCTTCACAGACTCGTCGAGTTCTACCTTAAACTGGATCGGGACATAACGACTCCACTCGTCGAGTTCCTCTATAGACTCGACGAGCTCCTCTGTCTGTTTGGGCCATCTTAACAGATTAAGCCCCTATACTTCAGATCTAGGTTCCTTGCTTCTCACATACACTGAAAGCGTCCTTTTAAGGGTAAAGTTTCCAACTTTACCCACTAATACCCCCATAAGACGAGTTTGGCTCAAACCCTAAACCTTTGGGACATAGATCTTGGTCCTCAAGCCATCCATACTCCAACTAAGGCATATTCACTGAGATCCAGACTCTAAGCACTCCATGCACTCGTAAAGTTCTTAACTTTCTTCCCGTGGATGGCCTTTTGAAGCCTAAGAGGCTAAAATGACAAACTTATAGCTTGCATAGGGGGTACAATGGCATAAAGTTTGCACCTTTATGCCATAATAGCCCTTAATGATTCCAAATTTGATGGTATACCCACTTGGGACGTCCATGTCCGAAGGAGCATGTTTCTTGGACCAAAAACCCCATAAAATGATAAGAAGGAGATCTAACCAGCTACTAAGCAAGGTTGAGACTTGCTTACCAGAAAATGAAGAGGATGAGATGTTGTTTCTGGATCTATTAGCTTCCTTCTGAAATCCTCTAGCTTCTTCTCCTTCTACAAGCTTCAAATCATCCACAGATCACTCAAAAATGGATCACAAAGTCACACAAGGCTCTAGGGTTTCGTGGATTAGGGTTTGGGACTTGGAGGCTAGAAATGAGGCCAACAAGTGAGGATTAAGATGCTGAACTAGGGTACACAACCCCAAAATGAGGGTTTCATTCTGGCAGACCTACTAGCCGAGTCGAGGATCTCAACTCGTCGAGTAGGTGGCCGTCCAATCTCATTTCTACTCAACGAGTCTGGGGCTCCTAACTCATCGAGTAGCTCTTTAAAAATAAATAAATTATAATTAAATGTGTACCAAGAATCAGGCGTTACAATTCTCCCCCACTTGTCTTAGACTTCGTCCTCGAAGTCTGCTGCGTCGGGAAACAACTCCGGGTAGTGCTCCCTCATCTCCTCCTCGGGCTCCCAAGTCCACTCGGTACCCTTGCGGTGCTGCCAATGCACCTTCACCAGCTCAAACCTCTTGTTCCTTAGCTCCTTCGTCTTCTTGTCGAGAATAGTTACCGGTCTCTCGATGTAATTCAGACATTCATCAACCTGAATATCCTCTAGGGGCACAACCACTGAGTCATCCACTAAGCACTTCCGTAACTGAGAAACATGGAAAGTGTTGTGGGTCTGGCTGAGCTCTGCTGGAAGATCCAAACGGTAAGCAACATGGCCCACCCGAGCCAACACCTTAAACGGACCGATGTATCTGTGGCCCAGCTTGCCCCGCTTCCTAAACCAGATGACACCTTTCCTAGGTGACACCTTCAGGAGGACCATGTCGCTCACCTGAAACTCCAAGTCTGAACGCCGCTTGTCGGTATAGCTCTATTGTCGACTTTGAGTAGTCTGGAGCCTGCTCCGGACCTGCTGGATCCTCTCGGTGGTCTTGAGTACTACCTCAGTACTCCCCACGACTCTCTGACCGACCTCTCCCCAACAGATTGAGGTCCTACACTTCCTCCCGTAGAGCATCTCGAAGGAAAGTCGCTCTATGCTAATGTGATAACTGTCGTTATACGAAAATTCTGCCAAGGGAAGATACGTATCCCAACTGCCACCGAAATCCAAAACACATGCGCACAGCATGTCCTCGAGAGTCAGTATCGGCCTCTCGCTCTGCCCATCCATCTGAGGGTGGAAAGAGGTGCTTAAGTGAAGACGAGTACCCATCTTGTTGTGAAACCGCTTCCAAAAGCGAGAAGTGAAACGAAGATCTCGGTCTGACACCACTGAGACATGCACTCCATGTCGTGCCACTATCTTATGCACGTAGATATCGACCAGCTTCTCAGCCGATATACTCTCCTAGATCGGGATAAAATGAGCACTCTTGGTCAACCGATCCACGCATATCGAATCTACTCCACGTGCGGTCCTGGGAAGCTTCGTGATGAAGTCCATAGTGATGTCCTCCCATTTCCACACGAGAATGTCTAACGACTGCATCTTGCAGTGAGGTCGCTGGTGCTCGGCCTTGACCTTCCTGCAGGTCAAGCATCGCTCTACATACCATGCTACGTCCCGCTTGATGCAGGGCCACCAGTAGTCAGGGCGAAGATCCCGATACATCTTCGTCGCCCCGGGATGGATGGAGAACCTTGACTTATGGGCCTCATCCATCAGAACCTGTCGTACTCCGCCCCATACAGAACCCCAGACCCTCCCATGCAGAGTCAACAATCCCTGGCTATCGTAATCAAACAAGGCCACCTGGCCTATGATCCGCTCACACTTCCGGCGCTCCTCCTTCATACCCTCGACCTGCGCCTCTCGGATCTGCTCTAGCAGCGGAGTAATCACTATCATCCTCAGACATATGTCTCAAATCGGTTCCGCCACCGCCTTGAGGCTAAGAGTATCAGCCACCACATTGGCCTTGCCCAGGTGGTAAAGGATCTCACATTCATAATCCTTCACCACATCTAACCACCGACGCTGCCTCATGTTCAGATTCGGCTGATCCATGAGGTACCTCAAACTCTTATGGGGTCCGTTCACGGACCACATATAGGTAATGATGCCAAATATTGAGGGCGAAAACCACAGCCCTCAGATCTAAATCATGCGTCGGATAGTTAGCTTTGTGAGGCATCAACTTCCTCGAAGCGTAAGCTATCACGTCACCCCGCTGCATCAGTACTGCACCCATGCCCTTGATCGAAACGTTGTTGGGTTAATGTCTAAGTCCATAACTATATTTGGTATGTACTTGACCCGACTCGGCATGGTCCATTTGGGTTGCATGGCATCATGCATTTGGATAGACTAAAATGAGAGAAATAACACTTAAGGTTTATTAATATATTATAAGTTCTAATATATTAATAATATTATTAATAAAATTATTTAATTAGTATTGATCAAGAATTAATTAAGTGATCAAAAGGAGACTAATTAAATATATGGGTTGATTGTGTAAATCATCCATACTTGTATAGTGGGCTAATGCTCCATGGATTATCAAGTTGGGCTAAAACCCATAGGATGCTCCATGGATGCTACATGGTGTTTTTGTACCCATGGATCATGGAAATGAAAGGCCATGACAATTAGGGTTTACATGGTGTAACCCTAATTGTGACACACTATATAAGCATCTTATTCTTCCCAAAATTGGCAACCATGTGAGACTATGTTTGTATGGTGAGGACTAATCGATTTCATGACGTGTATCATTTCTCTCAAGTTATTCCAAGTGTATTTTGATGTTGTGTGAACCATTTGAGGTGTCACACTTGGGGCACTTGGCTCTTAAGCATCAAGGAATCAAGCTACATAAAAAGGTATGTCTTCTAACTTGTTTTATTACCCAAGTATCAAAGATTGTATGCTAGATAGGGTAATACCTTGGAATATTTATATTTGCATGTATAATAGAGAAAACATAGATCCAAGGTATTTAGGGTTGTATGTACACTTGGGAGTGTTAGAATGCTCAAAACCCAACAGTGGTATCAGAGCCTAGGCTTGTTTTCTCTTATACTTGATGCAAACTTGTTTTTTTAAAGCTGAAACTGTCCAGACCATAAACCTCGACGAGTTTATGCAAAAAACTCGACGAGTTCAACATTTTGGGTATGAACTCGACGAGTTCCTCAAAGAACTCGATGAGTTTTGGGTGCTGATAGCTTGTTGTTTAATGTTTGTGGCTGGAATTGGACTAGGAACATTACCCTAAGCTGTTTTTCAACTTATAAACCTATTTTTGATGTGGTAATGTTCATGCTAATCCAATTTCAAAGATAATTGTCAATAGATTCATGTTTTGTATTAGTTTTATGGTTAGGCTAATTACATGAAAAAGTTTGATTCATGTGTTTTTTGTAACTTGTCCTCAAGTTATGTGAAAAGTCACATTTAAGATTCATAAAAACTCATAAAGTTTTCCATAAGTTATGAATAAGGAAGAGTCACATTCTTTTAATGGTTTAAAGTCTTCCATAACTTGTCCTCAAGTTATGGAACTTGAAGAGTTTTTTAGTTAAAACTACTTTAAACACATAAGTTATGGAATTGAAAAGTTTTTGAAAAGTTCAAAACTTGCCCTCAAGTTTTGGAATTTGAAAAATTTTCTGTCATGAATACTTTAATTCCAAATTAAGCCCTTAGAATTTTAAAAGTTAAAATTCAACCCTTATACTTTATAGTATTATAAGTTACTAATATATATATATATATATATATATATATATATATATATATATATATATATATATATATGTATAAGAGCAAGTCAGTCTTACCGTTAGTAGGCCTCATTCACGAAGCCGGTCTATAAGGGGGGGTATAAGGTTACTGCCTATAAAATGGCAGTTTAACGGGTGTCCACTCTCACCCACCACTTCCTTGACTGTGGAGGGTCGTTAGCCGAATGGGTAGGATAAGGACTATAATTCTCCCTTCGTTAAAAGTATTAATGATAAATACTAAGTAACTAAACACTTATAAATTCCCAATCTTAGTTACTTAGGAAAATGTGAATAAGGTGCTAACCCATGAAATTACACTTTGCACTTTGCTTAAGTTGGTTAGTGGAGCGCGTGTGGTTAACCGGTACACTAGCTTGATTTAACAAGGCAGGCAAAGGGTTTCTTAAAGTTTATCATAGGCCGGTGGAGCGTGTGTGGTTAACCGGCACATCGGTTGGGTGATAAACATTTAAGAGTACCAAGTAATTTGCATGGTTACTTCACACCTTGTTTTGTGATCCTCGGCATCCGAGTCACAAAACCTAAAGGGCACACTCGAGATTGAAACATGCCATTGAAAAGTTCAATGAATCTCAAAAAAAAACCTAGGAGTTTCAAAACCAATTAAAACCTAATAAATTATTTCGTTTTTCATGGTGGAAATTGGTGAATCGTCATTCACCTACCTTCAAATATTTTATAGCCTGGATTACGGCATCCCTCTTCCAAGTTATAAAATATTATGTTGGGTCCTAGCCTTAATATTTCATATTGGGTGTTATATTAAGAACTTTAGATCAACTATCTTGAATATCTCCCAAAAGATGTCTAGTTCAGACATCTATGATCTTCCCAAATCTCTTGGAACTTCACTTCCTTCCCCTCCTCCAATTATTCTCCCTAACCCACAAGTTTAAGGTCACTCAAGCCTTATTGGCAAGCAAGGTCTATGTGTGATCACATCTTGGAGATGAAGTCACATATTGACAAGCCGAGAGAGTTGGGTGTCAAAGTCTTAAGAAAGTTGGATGTTCAATCACTTTCTAAGTCACATAGTGAGTTTCCTTGGGACTACTATGAAACAGACTGTGACATGACCCTTAATGATCTTATCTATTTGCTAGATGTTGTTGAATCATCAATGATTTAGAGCATTGGTAAAGCAAATTTGATTAGAAGATCAACTTCCCAAACTTCCATGGACTTTGACAATGGTAACATTGAAAATCTAGAAAAAGCTTTCTCTTCCCAATGGAAAGGGATCGGCCATAGTCAACTCGTTTGACCAAATGGTAAAGAGAAAGTCTAAGTCTATGATAGTCCCATGTACCATTTCCATAGAGTCCATATGTTTATATTGCCAAAGGAAAGGGCATTGGTTACAAAACTGCCTATTTACCTGAAGGATCATAGGGTTGATCAAGTCAAGATGTTTGATTCTACTTCAGGTGAAGTCCACTATCTAACTTTGTTAAGTTTCTATTATGAGATTCTCATTACATGATGTGACTGGGTCACATGTTGTTGTTTTAAGAATCAAAGAAAAGTGAAGAAACTTAAAGGAAGTATATGCTGATTCTGATCGCGAAGATGGATTTCGATCGCATGGTTCAGTGATTAGAATTTTTGAGCTATTGCTTAGGAGTTATGATATATTGCCTAGGAATAGATAACAACAAGTTTTTCATATGCATTTGCACTGTAAGGATAAGTTTTTTCCGCAAAGTTTTGAAATAAAATAAAAAGGTTTTAATTTTATATTTATTTTAAATATCCTTACAGTGGCATTTGTGAAAAATGGTTGTTTATATGATTCCATTGATAGTAATATTGGAAAAATGGAATTTGATTCTGTCGTTTGTGGTAGTGTCATAATTTACCAAATAAGGAAAGATTCTCATCAACCAAGTTTCAGTTGGATAGAAACTTGGAAATCATGCAAGTTGTATAGTATGATGAATGAGAATTTTCATCTTTGGAAAATTAAGATTAATTCCTTGTTCACATGTATATGTGATTCAAGTGAAGGACTAAGGGATCGAGTACACATTCTGGTGCACTGATCAAGTCCACCACAAAAGATCGATAAGACTATTCGTCAGGATTTACTAAAGTTTAGTAAATATGGTTATACTTACTAGTTTAAGTATAATTTTGTAGCATTGGAAAAGCTTCGATGTATGGCAGAACTAATGAGCAGAATAAAGTTAGGCAGAAAGATAAAAGTTTCTCAAATCTGAAAAGATGGGAGAGTACTTTAGTATCAGGTTTTGTGATCATCTTAATGATTTAGAAATCATGTCACAATTAGTCCTCTAAGGACATCTTAATGCATTCCTATGGCTAAGAAGAGGAATCAAGAATTGTGGAGATGGTTAAATCAAGAAGATGATTCATACTTCGTTCCAAAACAAGTCTTAGAGTCATACTCCAAGACTGTAAGTTGAGTGACATATCTTAAAGAAAGGTTTATAACACTTGTCAAATGTAAGAGCAAAAGTGTCATACTCTTGTACATTTGAAATTGGTAAGTTGTGATGTTTTGGATAAAACAAAGACCAACTAAGGCCAATTGTGTGAAGTGTGTGTCTTGATTAGAATCCACACTATCTCTTGAATATTTGACAAGAAAGTCTTATAGGTCAAGAAGACAGTGGGAGTCTTAGAGATCTTGAAAAAAAACTTCAAGATCTAATCAAGAATAAAACCTGTAGTTCATCACTAGCACATGACTTGAGGTCTATAACCTATCGTGTTGACATATTCCTATTTCTGTGCCCATTCCAGTCAAAGTTAGCTTTGCATATGAGTTCTGAGAGTTCTCAATTGGTTGCATAACAACTTGGAAGCAATGACAGGCCCTTGTGCTGCCAGGTGGCAAGAAAGTAAGATTGAGTTCAGTCCATATGAGTTTGGATTTGTCATTATCCTTGTCCTGTGATTATGGTTTTGACAAATTCACATGGATAAGAACACATACACCATAAAATCTAAGTGTCATAAGGTTTCTCTCCGATTTATGAAAATGATGGTGAGGAAACACTTACACTAAGTAGATTTTAAGTAGATAACAACTGTAATATTTGCATTCTCAAAGTCGTTAGTGGAGCGTGTGTGGTTAACCGGCACACTAACATGGACTTGTGAGGAATGGCAAAGGTCTGAAGAACTCAGACTATGATTACAGAACCCCTTTTCATAGTCCTGAAATTGTTTAAACACACATGTGTGCTCTCTAAGGAAAGATGTATGATCCTGATAAAGTTTTATCAAACTATCTCGAATCAGAAATTTGAACTTTGGTAAGGAAGTCATTACAGTTTTGATTTCTAGAAGTCCAGCTGATTTCTGATACATGTCAAAGCTAGTGGGAGCATAAGTGTTATGCTAATAATCATCATGTTAGTGGGAGCATGATAGTTATGATAAGTGTTGCAAGTTAGCAATGTTAATTATAGAAAACAAAAGGTTTCAATTGGGAAAAGTTGTTTTGCTATAATTAAGGGAGAGGAAATTATACTTCATTTTAATTCTAAAAGCTTAGATTGAGGTTTTAATCATCTTTATATATGAATTTTGTGTTGGAATGGCTCAACATAAGGAAATTCTATATATGGGTCCATTATTTGCATTCTAAAATTCGATTATGATTACGGCATCCCTTTTCATAATCTGAATTATGAGAACTTGGCAAATAGATACAGAAATATTATAGTAGAAGGACGGGTCTAGTATCATGTCTTTATGTGAGACATCATGAATCGTGTCCCATATGCTTCGGATATCAGATTGATTGCATGTGCTATAAAATTATTCATCCTTTCTAAATTTTCCAAATGCTCAGGGCATGAAGAGGGGAAAAGTCTAGAATTGGATGTGACTAATTTGATTAAGCAATTGTCGAGGACAATCTAAGGTTTACCAAATATTGGTTTCTCAGGGACAGTTGGAAGTATAGTGTTAATTTTGGAAGGACCATATTGATATATTCTGAAAAGAGGCAACTCTTATTCAGAAGTGATAGTCAAAAATGGGAATATGGAAATATTTCCACATGTGGAAATTATTCAATCTGTGTAAGATTAGAAAAACTTAATGAAAGAAGGATATTTCCATGGAGTTGATCTCCATTGGAATACTCTGTAATGTCTGTTGACAAGTCTTTGTGACTTTGTGCATAATCATTACAAGAGGATCAATGCATATAAGTTTATAATCTAACAAATTTTGGTAAAGGGCAGGATTTGGAATTCATGCATTTGCAGTAAGGAATTGGGATTGTGAAATGAGAATTATTGGAATTATGTTCAATCGATCTAGTTCACAAAGTAAAGATCATAGACAAACATAGAGTGCTTACTTGGTGTATGGCAAAGCTATTGTTTAGAAAAACATAGTGTACATGCTTGGAGCATGGGACAACTAGTGTTTTTAATTCAAGTATAAAGTTGATAAAACCGAAATAATGAATAATGAGTAATCAGTATGGTGATAAATAAAAAGTGTTCTATTTATGTTCATAGGTTTTGATACCATACTAGATTCAATTATTCTTGTGTTTCATTTTTGCATGTTTTGACTTCCAGAATAAACTAGGTTATTCTTCCTGAATGACTAAGTTATTCAAACCATCCACAGTCGGTCATATGTTGGAAGTAGATATGAATCAATACTGTCATGAGTTGGCTTGTAGATGTCTAAGATGTTGGACATAGCAAAGAGGTGCTACAACACTCATGAGTGCTCATAAGTTCTGAGTATTGGATTCAACCCGCGCTCATTTGAATCACTTCATGGATTTTATCACGAGTGATCACGAGATGATAATATCTTATATTCTTCAAACCTAGAGATATGAGTTGTTACTATGAGTTGGTTGTACATTGATTGCGAGAAAACGCATTGGTAACTCGATGTTATAAAACGTGCTTTTGTGTATGATTTAACAAGTAGTAGAACAAGCCATATGAGTCGAAGTTTATCCATTCCTTTTACCTTCGGGATAAAAGCGATATCCGTGGGCCCCTCGATGATTTAGTGATGACAAATGTAAGTGCTTGACCGGGCCTGGACTGATTTGATTTGTTCAATTAGTCAGTCGTCATAAATCGGAAATCGGGAAACAACAAATGGACAGAGAGAATGATTTATAATCCATGTCTCAGTCCATATGATATCTAGAATGGAGGAATATATGATCCCTTATCTAATGGACAAATCATTGACGAGATCAGAGTTCAGTTACAACGTCAGAGTTCGACAACGGCTTAAAGAGCTACGATTGCCAGTCGGTTCTTGAAGTCATACTCAATAATAGTTTTAGACTTATCCAAGTGGGAGACTGTTGGATTAGTGTCTAAGTCCATAACTATATTTGGTATATACTTGACCTGACTCGGCATGGTCCATTTGGGTTGCATGGCATCATGCATTTGGATAAACTAAAATGAGAGAAATAACACTTAAGGTTTATTAATATATTATAAGTTCTAATATATTAATAATATTATTAATAAGATTATTTAATTAGTATTGATCTAGAATTAATTTAGAATTAATTAAGTGATCAAAAGGAGACTAATTAAATATATGGGTTTATTGTGTAAATCATCCATACTTGTATAGTGGGCTAATGCTCCATGGATTATCAAGTTGGGCTAAAACCCATAGGATGCTCCATGGATGCTACATGGTGTTTTTGTACCCATGGATCATGGAAATGAAAGGCCATGACAATTAGGGTTTACATGGTGTAACCCTAATTGTGACACACTATATAAGCATCTTATTCTTCCCAAAATTGGCAACCATGTGAGACTATGTGTGTATGGTGAGGGCTAGCCGATTTCATGACGTGTATCATTTCTCTCAAGTTATTCCAAGTGTATTTTGATGTTGTGTGAACCATTTGAGGTGTCACACTTGGGGCACTCGGCTCTTAAGCATCAAGGAATCAAGCTACATAAAAAGGTATGTCTTCTAACTTGTTTTATTACCCAAGTATCAAAGATTGTATGCTAGATAGGGTAATACCTTGGAATATTCATATTTGCATGTATAATAGAGAAAACATAGATCCAATGTATTTAGGGTTGTATGTAAACTTAGGAGTGTTAGAATTCTCAAAACCCAACAAGCGTCACAGTAGACCACGAAGTCATCGACTTCCACCGGCAAAGTCAAAATAAGTGCCTCGCATAACCACTGTCTGAGGGTCTCGAACGTTGCCTGCTACTGAGGCCCCCTACGGAATGTCACCGACTTCTTGGTCAGTCGGGTCAATGGAACAACGGTCTTGTAGAAATCCTGGATGAAACTCCGGTAATAACCTGCTAGACCAAGGAAACTTTGAATCTTAGTTGGAGACCTCGGAACCTCCCACTGCATCACGGCCTCTATCTTGGGCGAATAAAAAAGAATGCCCTTCTAGTTGACAAGGTGCCCTAGAAACTGCACCTCGCGCAACCAGAACTCACACTTGGAGAACTTTGCGAAAAGCCTCTCCCTCCTCATAGTCTCTACTACCTCCCTCAGGTGCTCCTCATGCTGCTCCTGAGTCTTGGAGTAAACCAAGATGTCATCAATGAATACTATTACAGACCGGTCCAACATCGGTCTGCACACGTGGTTCATGAGGTCCATGAACGCGGCTGGAGCATTGGTGAGCCCAAACGACATCACCACAAACTCACAGTGACCATAGTGAGTCCTAAAAGCTGTCTTATGCGCATCCTCATCTCTGACTCGCATCTGGTGATAACCCGATCGCAAATCAATCTTGGAGAACCAAGATGCACCATGTAGCTGGTCAAACAAATCATCAATCCTCGGGAGGGGATAACGGTTCTTAACCGTTACCTTATTCAGCTCCTGGTAGTCTATGCACATCTGATGTGACCTGTCCTTCTTCTTCACAAACAGGATCGGGGCTCCCCATGGTGAACTGCTCGGTCTGATGAAACCGTTGTCTAACAGCTCTTGCAACTGTGTAGACAACTCCTACATATCGGGAGGAGCCAACCGATATGGTGCCTTGGCTATCAGAGCCGCACCAGGGACTAGGTCAATCCTGAACTCAACCTGTCTCTCCGGAGGTATCCCAGGCCAATCCTCCGGGAATACGTCCGAGTACTCTCGCACGACTGGTACATCATCCACTATCGCCTTAACCTTATCCCGGGTATCCATAACATACACGACATAACCTGCGCAACCCTGCTGAAGGTAGCGCCTCGCTCTCGCTGTTGAACATAAAGTCGGTCCACCCTGCGGCCTCTCGCCCTGAATCACTAACCCTCCTCCACTAGGAGTTCGAACCCTCACTAGCTGCTACTCGCAGTCGATCACTGTCCCATTGGAGCTCAACCAGTCCATACCAAATATAACTTTATTCCCTCGAAGGGGAATAAGAACCAAATCCACGGAAAACTTCTCATCGAACAACTGCAGTGTACATCCTCGGTGAACCCTCGCAACCCTAACGGTCCTATCATCTGCTATCTCCACATCAAGTGGGCAATCCAGCTCCCCCGGAGCCCCTACGAATCGCTTGCTGAGCGCGAGCGATACAAATGATCGGATAGCACCCGAATCAAACAATACTAGAGCAGATATACCGTTCACAAGGAACGTTCCTTTATTGAAACACAGAAACATAAGAAATAGTCAATATAAATAAAGAGATAAGGAGAAGATACATACCTGTCACCACCTTGGGAGCTGCTCGTTCCTCCTCTGCTGTCAACTGAAAGGTCCTGCTCCTCGCCACAGGTGCCTCTGCCCGGCCCTGACGGTCGTCTGTAATCCTCAACGTAGCAGGAACGGGTGCTTCCACCTGCCTTGCCGCTGCTAAACTCTGGCACTGCGACCGCTTGTGTTACCACTGATTGCACTGAAAGCAAATCAGATCTGATACTGTCGTGGTGGTGGTAGTAGCTGTACAATCTCTGCTCACATGTCCAGTTCGGCCGCACTTGAAGCAGCCTGAACTCCCTGCCTTGCACGTCCCCTCGTGCAACTTGCCGCATTTGCCACAACGGTTGCCGCTCTGCTGGCTCCTAGGTCTGTGGTCTGATACCTTGGGCTTATTGCTCGAACTCCCTGACTGAACCCCCTTGGGTTTTCTCTTCCTCTCCATCTCCAAATCCAACTCTCTCTCTTGAGCCCTAACAATCATGTCCTCCAGTGTCTTGCAGCTGGATCGGTTCACAAACTGGCGGATATCACTCTGCAACATCTCATGATATCGGGCCTTTTTCATCTCCTCGTCCGCCACGTACTCCGGAACGAGAAGGGCCCTCTCCCTGAAGATAGTGGTGATCTCGGTCACCGTCTCTGTAGTCTGCTGGAGGTCCTGGAACTCCATCGCAAGCTGTTGCACCTCTATAACAGGTGCAAACTCGGCCATGAACCTGGCCGAGAAATCACTCCAAGTCATCGCATCCAGAACTGCATCATCTCCAATGGCTAGTCCGACCTCCTCCCACCAATCACATGCCCTGTCCTTTAGAAGACAAGAAGCAAGCCGGACCTTGTTCCTCTCCGGACATCTGCTGGTATGGAAAGCGTTGGCGACATTAGCCAACCATCTAGTGCTAGCAATGGGGTCCCGAGCCCCATGGTAATCGGGAGCTCCACAAGCCTTGAACTCCATGAATGTCAGTGTGTGCCACCCCATCATGGCCGCCACCTCGCTGCGAAATGCACTCAGTCTCTCATCCAAAAGCTCTAAAATACCCTCCTTGATCATGCCGAAGATCGCAGGAGTCTGATCCAGAACACTGCGCGTGACCTCAGACGAAATGAACTCCCTCGTTTGCTCATCTAGCTGCCCGGCTCCAGAGCCCGAGCCTGATCCCTCACTGGCACCTGAACCGCCTGGCCTAGTGCGTAGCGTCACCATACTGAAAATACACCATAACAAACATTAGTATACATATCATCACTCGAGGGATCTCACACACTACAAGTTTCCTGGGTTCATCTCAGCCTTCCTTGAATCGGGCCCATACTACCTTCCACATCTATCCGTACTTTCCTCAAGAACTGCCTTGACTTCACCAAGTCCCTTCTAGTGTTACTGTTGTTCTCATGCTAATCTCATCCTAGGCTTGCCCTAGGGTAATCACCAACCCACTCTCCATCATCAGCTGCATAAGAAGTCCCTAAAATCTCCCCCTAACTAGCCTGCAAATACTACTACATATCACTAAGACTAGATAATTCTTCGAATGAGAGATCCTACCCTACAACGGTTGGACTCAGACAAGAGCTGCGAAATAGAGCTAGACTTAACCTTCTGAAATCATTTAGTCCTTGAAATATGTAACTTAACATATTCGTTTACTAGTTAGTAAAAGATAACTAGAACTCCTAAAATCACAAAGCAAGCAGCATTCGAGCATTGAGTAAACATAACCAAGCATATTCTAATCAGGCCATCATATCATTGACTAATATGTATTAGCATGCAATTCATAAAGCTGATATATATAGAACAGGCACATAAGGCATCCTTCCTAGATCCTTAGCCCTAATCTAGCACGCAGTTCTCATAATTAAGCATATCCTAACATAAACTTGTATGGGTAATTTTGGAGTACTTACTTGAGCTCGGCTGATTGCATGCACCACACCCTTTTCTCATTTCAAAATTCTTTTCTCTTTTTAAAGTTCTTTTGATAAAAATGATTTTCTTTTAAAAATTTTCATACCAAGTCCTCAGTTTGAGTTCAGACACACCCGAGAGTGTGCCCGAATCCCTCAAACCAAGGCTCTGATACCAACTTGTAACATCCCAAAAATACAGTCCAAAAAATCATTTTTATTTATAACAAAACCATACTAATCCAATCTCTCATAAAATATAAGTGTAATATCTTAGAGTATCATGTAAAAACACTGTATCCAAATCACAAATCAAAATATTAGAGTGTATCCTACCAAGTTAAAAGTTGTGGTGTGTGTCATGCAGTCATCACAAGCTCTTCCCCTTACTAGCGGAAGTACCTGAAACCAAAACTGAAAACTATAAGCACAAAGCTTAGTGAGTCTCCCCAAACTACCACATAGCATACACATAATCACATAATAACATACATTGGGCCTTGCCCGCTACGTCGGGCCCCGCCCGGCATCGGACTGAAGTCCGGTATACATATAACATATCAACATACATATAACATAAACACATAACATAACACAAACATATAACATTCCTCAAGCTTTCCCCGACATCGGACCGAAGCCCAGAAAATATGAACATAACATATAAGCTAAGCATTCCTTGGGCTTCCCCCGGCATTGGACCGAAGTCCGGAACATATAAACAAGCACATGCAAGAATCACGAATACATCAACATTACAAACATTCCTCGGGCTTGCCCCGACATCGGATCGTAGTCCGGAAACATATATTCTACATCGGGCTAACGCCGACATCGAACCGAAGTCCGACATACTAACATACATAAACGGGTCGACATTAGTGCCTTCGACCCATTCCTACTGGAGTAAAGCTCACCTCACAAAGCTGGCTGCTGAATCTCTCGGTAAGGAATCTTTATCGGCTGCTTCCGCGACTCCTCGGCTATCCTTGTGACAATAAAACTTAGTCAGAATCTGATAGTCCTTCTTAGGGTAAAATGACCATTTTACCCCTGGTCAAAGTCAACATTCTTGGTTGACTAAACTCGTGGAGTTCTATAAATCAATAGTTCTGAATTCACGATCCAACTCATCGAGTCACCCTCCTGACTGGCCGAGTTCCCTGGCCACTCATAGGCACGATAAAGCAAGTCAACTCGTCAAGTCCCTTCACAGACTCATCGAGTTCCACCTTAAACTGGATCGGGACATAACGAATCAACTCGTCGAGTTCCTCTATGGACTCGACGAGTTCCTCTGTCTGTTTGGGCCATCTTAACAGATTAACCCCCTATACTTCAGATTTAGGTTCCTTGCTTCTCACATACACTAAAAACGTCCTTTTAAGGGTAAAGTTTCCAACTTCACCCACTAATACCCCCATAAGACGAGTTTGGCTCAAACCCTAAACCTTTGGGACATAGATCTTGGTCCTCAAGCCATCCATACTCCAACTAAGGCATATTCACTGAGATCCAGACTCTAAGCACTCCATGCACTCGTAAAGTTCCTAACTTTCTTCCCATGCATGGCCTTTTGAAGCCTAAGAGGCTAAAATGACAAACTTATAGCTTGCATGGGGACTCCAATGGCATAAAGTTTTCACCTTTATGCCATAGTAGCCCTTAATGATTCCAGATTTGATGGTATACCCACTTGGGACGTCCATGTCCAAAGGAGCATGTTTCTTGGACCAAAAACCCCATAAAATGATAAAAAGGAGATCTAACAAGCTACTAAGCAAGGTTGAGACTTGCTTACCAGAAAATGAAGAGGATGAGATGTTGTTTCTAGATATGTTAGCTTCCTTCTGAAATCCTCTAGCTTCTTCTCATTCTACAAGCTACAAATCACATAAAGATCACTCAAAAATGGCTCACAAACTCACACAAGGCTCTAGGGTTTCGTGGACTAGGGTTTGGGACTTGGAGGCTGGAAATAAGGCCAGCAAGTGGGGATTAAGATGCTTAAATAGGGTGCAAAACCCCGAAATTAGGGTTTCATTCTGGCAGACCTACTCGTCGAGTCGAGGCTCTCAACTCTTCGAGTAGGTGGCTTAAGATCCCTGTCCAATATCGTTTCTACTCGACGAGTCTGGGGCTCCCAACTCGTCGAGTAGCTCTTCAAAAATGAATAAATTATAATTAAATGCGTACCAAGAATCAGGCGTTACATCGTGAGACCCCATTTCTTCCAAAAATTGAACTTTCCCCTTGAAACCTTAAATCGGACCATCCTGGAAAACGGGTGTTACAAAGCTCCCTCACTTAAATTAGATTTCGTCCTCGAAATCATTCCTTACTACCTTCCAGGCACACCAGACGATTACCTTCCAGTACTACAACCCAAACCGAAGTCTTAGCAAAACTCATATACTCGGACGAAGAACGAATCCATGTCCCACTTACCTTCACCAATAAAGAGTAACCATCACTACTCTGGCGGAAATCCGAAAGCCCAAAACCCTGTCTGACTTCTAGACAGATAGACACATTCCGAAAGACAACCAAATATGACTCCACTATGAAACCTGAACCGAAAGAAACTCTTCCGACCCTAAATTATCATGTTGATAATTGGAACACAGAATCCATAACCATGCATTGCTATTGAAACCTTCCATTTTAAAACAAGGGTGACTCCCAACGCGAGTCTCAATCATTGGTGCCATACCAATGTTTCAGTCTCATCTTTGTTGTCCATTATTCACATTTCTGATCTAACCGAGATTTCTCAGGCCTCGTACTTACCTACTAATTAACCGAAAAGTCATATTTCCAGCCGATTACTGAATCTAATAGCCTTCCACATGCATGCAACACAAGACTTCAACCAAGACTCTTCCTGACAACAACTATCCTAACTTGCATGCGATCACGGCTCCAACTGCCCTCTTGATCGAATCAAGGACGACATCACCCACCAACATATGAACATTAGCTAGTCCACTTTATTCTAGATGAATGCTATCGGCCCAGTTGTAGTCTTACATCACCCACGACCCCAAGTCGGCCTACAACTTTTCTCAATCTCGTGAATGCTATGGAACTTCCACAGTCTCACTACCCTTCTTGCAATGGTCAAACTCAACCTAGTGAAGGCTACGAGCCAAATCATAGACTCTCAACACTCCCACAAGTACCCATCTACCTAGTAAATGATACGGGCCACCTCGCAGTCTTACAACACTTACCGTTATTCCATCACTGGCCTGAAGACTCCAGACCAACACCTCAATGGCCTAAAGATACACAACCATCAACCTACAGATTTGTAGGAACCCAATCAACATCCCTTTCGACACTAACCAAAGACCACATGAGTCATACTCTTCTATAACGCACAATTCCTTTCACAGTACAGGTTACTACTAATGCCAAGTAAGATGAAAAACATTATCACACATAACCAGAGAATAAGGTAGGTTGTTGTACTCTTGATCCAATTCAAATGCTATAACCCAAATAAGAACCATGCCTATAATTCGAACCAAGTGCTCCCTTGCTTTCTTGTTCAGTCCACATACAACCCTCACGATAATATCTAATAAACTTACCACAATACACACCCCCAAGAGAACCCATAACCAACCCTGGATCTACTACATTCCTTTTTCCCTCACAACCTTACCAAAAGGGTGAAGTATCAGTAGATCTAACGAAATGAAGAACTGCAATCGTTAACAGAAACATCCTCACAAATGATTAAAACAAGATCATACTCCTTAAATGAAACTGAACAGATTCTGCCATTACGTAACTAGCTCGATAAAACTTCCAAAGTTATCCAGAAATGCTGCTAAAACCCTAGTCGGGTCAATCCAAACATCAACCCCGTCGACACGACATGTTAAAAGTGGATTTCGCACAAGTCCAAAGCTACACCTGAAAACTAAACAACACTCCAACGTCTGAACTCCCAATAACCAAAGACAACTGCCAAACCCTAGCCTGATATAAAACAACACTTCCATAACTAACAATTAAGGGTACCCATACCCAGAAACCAAAATGTACAATGTACAGATTTTGACTATAGGTTGACACATCCATTGATCTTCAACTGGTAAAGCTCGAAACTTTTGAAGAACCTCCACAATTGACGATGAATGAAATAGCCAACAATCGAGAATGCATTGATAACTACTCCAATGACCCAAGATACTACTGAACAAAACCCATGTGGAACAACACATACCGAAATCTGAAGTTGATTAACTAATCAACAGCTGCCCATCCTAGACTATATATAGCAATCTATACAACAAGCTGACAATTCCTTCCATAACCGATACTCAACCTGAGTGACCCAAACGCCTCATGACCTAATCATCGACAATCCCGAAAGAAACTACAGCATACAAAGAGCTCCTTGTCCGACAGCTTCTTGTCGTGAAGACAACTCATGCATTCCTGAGCATATATATCTGATAGCAACTTGCTATGTGCCTATGTTGACCACATCTTGAACCAAAGTATCACATATTCGGACCACATTTCTGTAACATCCTGTTCCGAATCGATTCCGAGTCTGAGGCTGTGGCCCAAAGATCGGTCATCATAAGGATTAGGGCTTTTGAAAAGGTAATATCTAGGCCCATTTGGGTGCGGGATATGTATTAGAAGTGATTCGGGTGTTCGGTTCGTGTTTTGGAGCCTAGGGGTATTTCGGTAAAGTGTCAGTTCGGGCTTTTGTGGAAAATGGACTTTTGTTCGAAAGGTCTTAAGAAAGTTATGAGTTGATATAATTGTAGGGCTTCTCATCACCTTTCCGTGGAAATAAGGATCGTCAGAATCGGGCTTATAACGAAAAAGTTATGGCCTTCGGAAGTTTCGTGGTTTTCAGGCTTAGCCGAGTATGTGGGGTGTACATAAATCGTACGCGGGGCGTACTAGTGAAGAAGGCAGTATGTGGGGCGTACCTTGGAGTACGTCGGGTGTACTGACCAGGATGGACGCGAATGTTCTTCGGAGTATGCTGGGCGTACGCCAGTCAGATCAGAACCCTATTTTAGGTCTTGAACCATATTTAAGCTCCTTATTTCATAACCTAACCCTAATATCTTCAACCTCCATCCCTCTAAACCCTATAAATCGACCCTTAGCCCTCATTTGAGTGATTTTGGAGCTTAGATGGCCATTAGAGGAGTATATTGGTGCTTTTAAAGAAGGTGTTCATTCTTGAAGACTTATTGAAGAAGATGAAGCTTTTAGATCTAGAACGACACCAGCTTTTGGCTCTCATTTGAGGTATAAAGTCTTAAACTTGGTGGTTATTTCCTTAGATCTCTTATGTTGAGTTTTTGGACCGTTTTGGTCCTAAGGATGAAGCTTTATGGTTCAAATCTGATTCTTAGGCTTAGGGTTGCCACCCTTGGTGCTATTTGAGTCCCTAAGACAGAAAGTTGTCATCTTGAAGATCTTAATGGGTTCATGCAAGAGTTAAGACCATTTTTATGGAAGTGGAATGCTATTTGGTATTTTTGGAGCATGCAAAGGCATAAAGTTGCCAACTTTATGCCTTAGGACTCATCAAACGACCTAGATCTGAGTTTGGGACGTAAAGTCTTCAAGTATTAAGCACTTAATGGATTTTGTGCATAAGCTGGTTATACGCTGGGCGTACTATGTAGTACGCTCCGCGTATAACCTTTCGCCCAGTACGATAAGCGTACAGAAGAGGTACGTTGGGCGTACGCTCTCAAGTAGACTTCGGACCTTTGGGCCCTAATGGTTTTGGGTCTGGATTTGCTGATAGTTGGGCCTGAACGTATCATTGGGCCGATATTGGAATAGTTGAACCTATTGGGCCTTGTGGCCGAATATAGAAATGGACTTTGCATTTGTGGGGCTCAGCTTGGTCCAATTCTTGGACTAGGTTGTTGTGGGCCTTCATGGGAGAATTTAAAACAAGATTATAGATTAGAGAAGCATTATTAGGCCTTAGGTTGAGGCCCATGTGAAGGGATTGGGCCCAATTGGAAATTGGGCCATATATTGGGCCTTGTAGGAGTGTTTATCTTTAGCGGGCCCAATGGGATTGGTCCTTGGGTCATCAGAGAATTATTATTGGACCTTTGGAATGCTAAGTGTGTTGGACTTAAAAGAATGATTGGGTCTCATGGAAAGACCCATGTAGAGGTTTGGGCCCAATTTGGAAAATTGGGGCATTGATGGATTTATGGACATTATAGTGTTGGGCTTTTGTTTTGGGTTGGGACTTAGTTTTGGATCATACGGGGCCAGGGGTAGAATGATCATTTTACCCCATGTATGGCTTAAGGATTATAGTATGGGACCCAATTGCTAATTGGGTATATTGATTGGTATTGATAGCTCGGGATGCCGGCGGGCCAGCAGCTAAGGATTTCATTTGGGGAGCTTCTGAATTTAAGGTGAGTTTTCTCACCATACTAATGAGTCTAAGGCACCAAGGCCAGCCCATTTTATGATATGTGGATTGTTGATTGATTACGCGTTATGTTAATATAACATTTGCATGGAAGACCCCCCCCCCCCCCCCGGGGGGGGGGTGTTTCCCGTGGCAATAGATTGAGACCATGTAGGGGTTCCCATGGCATTTTGTATAAGACCTTGGAGGGTTTCCATGGTATCCTAGTATGTTTGTATGTTTAGCTTGTATGATATTTCTGTGGTTAGCTAAGATCATGTGGGGGTTCCCATGGCAATTAGTTATATGTGGTATGCTAGTTAATTGTGTGGTATTTGGTATGCTAGTTGTCTTTGTGATACTTGCATGGAAGACCCCAGGGGGGTTCCCGAGGCAGTTGGATATAAGACCTTGTGGTGGTTCCTATGTCACTCCAGGCTAAGACAATGTGGGGGTTCCCATGGCAGTGGGCTAAGACCATGAGGGGGTTCCTATGGAATCCAGTGCAAGACCTTGGAGGGTTTCCAGGGCATCCTTATATGTTTGTATGTATGGTTTATATGGCAAGTAGTTGAGACCATGTGGGGGTTCCCTTGGCAGTGGGCTAAGACCATGAAGGGGTTCCTATGGCACCCAGAGTAAGACCTCAGAGGCTTTCCACAGCTTCCTTATATGTTTATATGCATGACTTATGTGATTGATATGGTTTATACGGTTATGTGGATTATGTGGGGTATGATCTGGGGAACTCACTAAGCTTCATGCTTACATTTTTGTTTATGGTTTCAAGTATCATCAGTTTGGAAAGGAAGGGCCCGACTTGATCGTAGTGCACACACACGAGTTTTCCGCCTTATGTGATTTTGGGATGTAACACTGATAAATGTTTTAATTAAGCAATGTTTTTGAATGGTTGGATTAAGTAACATCTATATTTGACTATAATGAAAAATGAAATTTTTACCTTAATTTTTGCGTCGTTACAAGTTTGTATGAGAGCCTTCTTTTGAGGGATTCAGACATACTTTCGGGTGTGTCTGAACTCAAACTGAGGATCTGTAAAGTTTTCAAAAGAAAAATGTTTTCAAGGAAAGAGTTTTCTAAGACAAGAAGAGGGTGTGGTTCATGCAATCGGCCGAGCTCAGGTAAGTTTTCCCTAGAATACCCATATATGTTATCTGTTATGACTTGATTTATGAATCTGTGAATCGCATGCTAGTTAGGGCTAGGAGAGATGCCTTTATATGTTGTATGAGCCGGTATACTTGCATGCTAGTGCTAAGTAGTTAGCAATAGATTGGTCTGATATGTGATGCTTGTAGCCTTGGGGATACTGGATGCCATGCTGGAATGAGAATGACTATTGGTATTAGTAACTGCTAAGTGTATGCTTTGAAAATTGTATACGGTTAGGATCTTATAGCCTTAGAATAACTGATTTGGCCTTATTTCCTGTTCCTTGTATGGTTGTGGTCCTAGGGTAGAGTCTATTATTTGACAGTCTATTAGATCCTGTTTTGTGTATAATTTGCATGCATAAGGCAGCCGACAGCGAGGGTGGATGTGGATAGCATGAGTTGTGGTATGTGGGCTGAATAGCCTATGATAGTTTTTTTGGATCGGAGCGCTACTACACGAATGCTGCTTACTTTGTGCTTTGTGGAACTCTTGAATGATGGGAGTCAGCCACTAAGTGAATATGATGATATTTAGGAGGTGGATGGCTGGCATCATGAGGAGTTCTTCAGCAGCTGATGGCAGGGCGAGGTTGGGAACCTAGGAAAGCATAGGATATGCTCCAGTGAGTTAGTGGGGTGGTTTGGTGAGGTTGGGAACCTAGGGGGAGCTTAGGAGTTTCTTCGGTGGGTATTGTGCTGTTGTTTAGCGGATATTTGGTGCATCAGTGGAGTAGGTGACTTAGAGGATTCAGGAGGATTGTTGAGGAAAGTATGGATAGGTGTGGAAGGTAGTATTGGGCCCGTACTACTCAAAGCACAGGATCCATACTCGAATCGGTGAGAGTCTTGGAGAATATAATATGCTTATGGGAAGGAGAATCCTTGGTTATGCTTGGACCGTGTGAATAACTGCTTTGCAGAATGAGGATGAGCACGCATGGGGAAGGACCAGGGTTTGGTCCCAGCTCCGGTGGTGAGCCAGTTACTGGAAGGACTGCCACGATTTTGAGTTCACCGTGGATCTCTTGTATCAGGCGGCAAGGATTGATTGTGCGATCTATTGCACTTTCGGGATTGGAGACTATGTATTGGGGGTAATTTGTAGCTCGGTTTAGAGCAGAGGTTGCTCCAGCTATTGCAGTTCAGTCGTTGATGATTGAGCTGGTGAGTGTGTCAGGGTGCGAGACCCTGAATGATATGGATCCCAAAGCCCGAGGGCGGAAGATCAATTTGGAGTACCTCGAGAAGAGAGGTTCAGGTCATGTGCATTTAGTGGAGGGTCTCGGGAAGAGACCCAAGACTTTTGAGCAACGTTTGAGAGGCTAGCAGGGCTGGAGTCAACACAACACGTGCAGGAAACTGTACGATGGAGTTATCACTCTAGGAGTATGGGTTGCTACCAGCGTAGCAGGATTGATCGTGTCAGCAGATGACATTGCGAGTGGGTGCTCGACTTTGGGTGTGTCCGATCCTATGGGTCGGCAGTAAGGTTTTTGATGAAACAATTAATCGAGTATGAAATGAATCAGAGTTTCATGATCAAAGTAGGATTACGAGATTTGAACACAGATGTAAATATGATCTTGTTTCAGCTCTATTACGCTCTCAAGTTTACAGAGTACAAATGTTAATTCTGTAAAAGACTCGTCCTTATGACTCTAGTAAACACTCCTATTTATAGAAAAGGAAAGCGTACAAAAAATATACTAAGGACTATGCGTTAAGCTTCGAATACAATGCCCTAGTAAAATAGATTACAAAATGTTCGAAGGGTACAAAACATACTTCGACTAATTACAACATTTCTACCCTTATAATCTCCCCCTTTGTAATCATAGTCGAAGTCTTCAGTTTGTAAGAAGTGTGATGGAATACAGCAACACCCTTCGAATCTCTGTGTACCAAGAGATAATTTTCTTCAACTCTTTCTTATCTCCTTCATTGTTCTTCTTGCAGTGATTCATACGAACAATTAAGTTCGTATATTGAGAAGTTGAGTACCTTTCCACTTCGCACGCTTGGAATAAAAACCGCTTTGACTTCCCAGATTTGTCTTTCCCTGCGAAGACAATTCCAAAAGGTTTCAGATATATCTCACCATCAGCATATTTCTTTAATTCTGTCTGTGTCTTCGAAGGAACCATTGGAGCTGTTATTTCCATTCCTTTAGCCGTAGCTAACTCCACATCAGTAAGTGCCAAACACTCATAGTAATTTTCGATAAAAATTTTGATGCGAGCAACTCCAAGCTTGAATTCTTCTGGTTCTGTGTTTTGAAGGAATGAAAAGGATTTATCTTTCAAAAGTAATGCAACTTGTATAAGATCATACAAGTTCATTAATGGAAAATCTGCAACAGTGAATTCGCAAATTTTTCCATCTGCCCTGGCAACCACATATTTAAAATTTTGGACTGTGTTTTCGAAAACCACATCCTTTTTCATATATATCACCTTCTTGATTTTGATCAAAGACCAAACATCCTCAGGGGCTTTTCCTAGAACAGCATGAAAACGAATTTTCATGTGTGTCCCTTCATCCTTGTTTTTAAAATTCCCTTCTGCCTTGAACTGAGGCATGATAAACATCATTTCATTTATCGGGAAATTCTAGCTGGCTTGCATCAGTATTCGTGACCAGGTAACTCTGCTTTGGTTTCTTTTCAAACGAATACATGTGATTGAATGCAACCTTGGATTCGATTGTTTCATAGTTATAGTGTTTCGTTGGATCCCCTTTATCCATTCCCTTTGGATCACTTGCTCGCTGAGCCATTATACTTTGAACGATTCTGAGCTTTTCGATCTCAGCTTCAGCTTCAGCCTTCTTTTCTTCCTTCGACTTTTCGACAACAATCGATTTCCCCTTGTCTTTCAATGCTGGATTATCAATTATCTCTTTTGGAATTGAACCACTTCCACCAGTCTCCGAAGATTTACCAATTACAATCCCTTTCGAAAAAGTTCTTGTAATGGGTAATGTTGTTACAACTGTAGAAGTCACCATCCCAGCCGAAACTATTACTGGCTTTGTTGTTGGGATTTTTGAAGAAAAGACTTTTCCCACTACTTTCGCATCTTCTCCACACTAGTCTTCGACTCACTGGTTTTCCTTTCTCCCCCTTGCGCCCCTGTGATAGCAGGTGGGGCATTTGTGGTTGGAAGAAGACTTGATATGCGAAAGAGAGGGGCAAGTTGCTTGTTGAGAATGGCTTCAAATTGAATAAACTTCTGAGACAAAAATTCAGGAGTCATCAGTGGAGACGAAACCGGCTTGACAGAAAGTTCCTTTAACTCCTTGAGTAGAGAAATTACTTCTTCAAAATTCGCACTTTCTGTTGTTGAAATTTGAGGACTCAAAATTTCATACAACTTGACAAATTTGGTGACAGCGTCACAAATTATATCAACTTTTTGATGCGAGGAAGCATAGTCTTGTTGAGCCGTAGCGATTTCTCTTTTCATATCGTCACGAAGTTCATGAATCTGCAAGTTGACATCCTCTCGTACTTTCTTCACATCTTGAACAAAAAGCACATGTCGTTCCTTTGCTACATTCTTTAACTCTTTCAAATCACTAGCAAATTTCGAACTTTGAGAATTTAGTCGAATTTCAGTGTTTTGATCATTGAGATCAACTTTCTCCAAGACTCGAGATTCAGAATCTTTAATCATACCAGATACTTTACTCACCATTCTGGCTTCGAACATCTTGAGCATAGAATCAATCTCCAAACTAGAAACAGATGAACCACCTCCAAGATCGGCTTGAGATTGAATTATGGAATTCAATTTCTGATTCAGAATTTTATACTGCTTCATGGTCATCAGCATATGATCAGGAAATTCCTCTTCCTCTTCGTGAAACTCCAATTCTTCAAATGTACCACCAAACCCCTCATTATCAGTCTCAGTCTCCATTTCAATGGTTTCTTGAATAGGTGAAGTTGGTTTGGGTGGATCAGTAGATTGAGAAGAGAAAATTGAAGTGAATGGTTGATTGATAATGTGTTCGAATGTAGGTGAATTTGTGGTTGATGTGATGGGAATAATAGATGGTAATGAAGAAACAATATGTTCGAAAGGAGCAGAAGTAACAAGACCTTGAGTTACAAGTTTCGAACCTCCTTCACCCATACTGACATTTGCATCCGTATCAGATACGTGTGCAGGGACGCCTGAAGTTCTAACCTCCTCAGGAACTGATTTGGCAATCGAATCTTCGGGTGGAATGATGAGTATTTTCTCAGGAGTCGAAGTCTGAGCAAAAATAGGAGATTCAGGAATTCGTTCTTCATCATCCTCAGTGGACTCAGTGGTAATCACCAGCTTTCGGGTCTTCTTCTTCCTTTTCTTTGACAACCTTTTGGCCATATCCTCAGCCATTCGTTTCTTGGACACTGGAGAAACCGGTGCTGGCACCTCTCTAATTAACACACCTTGATGTGTAATTTAGGGTTTTCAAATCATTTGTGGTGTAGGAGACTTGCGTTTATGGGTAGACTTCATTTTGATCCTTCGAAACATTCCAGTCTTCGAAGGAATATTGACATTCTCTTGAGTTTCTGCAATGATAGGCTCAATCACTTGGGTCTCAGCAACAGATACTTCAACAACCACAGGCTTCTTCTTCGGAGATTTCGAAGATTTTGATTCAGTTTCAGTATTCTTCGACTTCTTGGATTTTGTTTCATCGATATCCAGGAGTTTGCCAGTTTCAATTGTAGAATCGATGGTCTGCAAATATGCCACCAAGACAGAGTTCGAAGGATCAACTCTTTTAAGCATAGCATCTGGAATTCTAGCAACTGATGGAAAAATATCAGCATTATCGGTGACATCCTTCGGATAGTGGTATGGTTGGAAAACTGCTCTTTCTTCATCATTTGGCACCAAAATTCCTTCTTTATTGTAAAAATGTTGCAAAATCAGACTCCAGTATCTTGCACACGAAATACCGTGAGTGGCATTCGTGTGTTCTACTCCTTTTTGAAATTCTTTCCATAGTTGAGTAGAATAATCTACTTGAAGATCATAGTATATACCAGCTACCATGGCATACACTTCCATCCTTCCTTTATCCAGACCAGCAGAACGCCCAGTTAAACACCTTAGAAAGATTCCAAACAAGAAATTCTAGAGTCGTGGAAGACCAGACTTTTTAAAATCACTTATCTTGGACAATGGTGGCTGATAACCCATCTCATTGAACATGTGAACAATTTGGGGAAAAGTAACAGCAACATATGGAGGCGTATTCGGGATATCAAGAATTTGACAGAAAATTTTCTTGGATAACCTGACCTTTTTGTCGTTCACAAGATGAAAAGTGATCGTATCAGAGGCTTTGTTGTAGGTTGCAATTGATCCTGCTTGTGAAAGCCAGGATAATGGAACCGAGAAAGAATTAAACATCGACTTTGACAGGACATAATTCTTTAAAGCAACGATTAGCATCTTCAGTTCTTCCGGGTACTGAGAAACTTCACCCTCCAGATAGTAGTTTGTTGCTTGAATCTTCATTAATGGTAATGAAGAGGCATCTTCAGTGGTATGAGAATCGACATGAGCAGAAGTCGCCATTGTTAGGGTTTGAAGATGATGATGAACAGAGAATTTGGGAATTTTTTGTTTTGATCGCGTAAACTGAGAATGAACCCTTGAATCCCCATTTATATGTTACCTTGAATTTTTGAATTTGAAGCGGGATGCATTTAATGAGATCCAACGTGGCACCTTGAAAATCGGACCATTACTGCGTAAAAGTAGCCATGCATCAAAAAGGAACTGTCACATCTCCTAGAGAACCGGACAGAATACCATACGTCATATACAAACAGCCTGTATTGTTATCCCCAAGATGATTTGTAACCGTTATGACTCTTCGTATGGAAGCAAGGCTCTTTCACTTTTGGGTTGAAAAGCGAAGTCATACGCCAGAAGTTCGAAATCATCAGCCTGAGTTGGTATTACTCAGAACCTCAAGGATTTCGTGAGTGCAGTGTTCCAAAGAATATAGATGAGAAACAAATATAAGAAAAATATGGGATAATGTGATGTCAAACCATTGACACAAAAGCAGATTAAATCTCGGGCAAAGATTACTTCATTAATCATTAAGAGAAATGATCAATTGCTTGTGTGGGTTCCCGTGAATTACAATCGAATACTTGTAGAGAAGTTTCGAAGGGCATCTTTTGTAAGGCTACATAGGTGGCTTAATAAATTTCGTTACATTTCAGCCTTAACATAAGGTGAGTAATTGTAACTGAAATTACTTGTTTGACCAGTGTAGTGAGTGACAAGTGTGTTTTGAAAAATGTTTAAAGTAACTTTGAGATTCGAAGTAAACTCACACGGAAATCATATTCATGAAAACATTTTATAAGCTGGATCTTGTTGGGTAACAAACATCGTGGGTTTCGAATGTTTGATCAAGACCACTCATTCGAAATGAATATGATTTGGAGTTTTGAATTTTGGTACAGAAACAAAAGTTTCGTGACAATCTGGAACTGAGTTCCCCGTCAATTCCTTAAAAGTTAATGAAAAGTGGGTTTCACTTTCATCACGGTCTCATGATGTCAGATCATAAACACAGATTGTTAATATGTCTAAGTCTCGATTGGTTTGATCAGAGACCGCTCGGACATATGTCTTTGTGTGTGATTGTGAAAGAAATTTTAGATGAAAAAGATTTGTGAAGACACGAAGTGTACCTCTGTTATTTGTGGACCAAACAGTAAACTCTTAACTTATTTTGAGAAGTGTAAGGTAGCTCAGGAGACTAATGTGAATACAAGCCTGATTGGGAAGAAATTTTCGTATGAAGAATTTCATTAAGGCTTTCGTACACACACATTGAGTCATTGCAGGCTTTTGGACAACATGCAGCAGCATGCTTCTAGGGACAACCTAACTAGTTCAAAATGCGAAAAATATTGATTGATTCATACGAAAAAAAATGAACCTGACCCTAGAACTGCAAGCATATTCCATCTTATATCTTCATGATGTTCTGCAACAAAATACAAAAGAGAAGTAAGAATTAAAATATTTTTGTTGTTTTGAATTTTTCGAAAATAAAGACAAAATAAACGAAAATCTTTTTGTATTTTTGGAAATTTTCGAAAATTGAATGACAAAACAAAAGAAAATGACAAAAATAAAAGAAAATCTTTTTGGATAAAAAAAATACTATACTTGTTGCAAACACACGAAATTTTGTCATCCCCTGAAAAGTGATTAATATACGAATTCGAAGAGGTCGAAGCGTTGACTATGAACAGTAACCACTGAATCAACCCTTAAAAGAAGTGATAAATGTGCGAATTCGAAGGGGTCGAAGCGTTGACTATGAACAGTAACCGTTGAATGCTGAATGACTTTGCTTTATCTTTTATTCAACGCCTCTGATTCATTCCTTATCAACCATCATTCTCCTTTTTCGCATGGAACAGAATTTCCATCGATCATTCCAAGTCCTTCTATAATTCGCACAAGAGATTTTTCATCTAATGCCTTCGTGAAAATATCAGCTAACTGATCAGTTGTTTTCACAAAATGTACTCCAATATTCCCATCCTCCACGTGATCCTTGATAAAATGATAACGAAGAGCTGTATGTTTAGTCTTCGAATGCTGCACAGGATTATGACAAATTCATATTGCACTTTGAGAATCACAATATAATCGAATCTTTTTCATATTAATTGCATAATCACGTAATTGACTTTGAATCCATATTATTTGTGAAGTGCAAGCAGCAGCAGCCACATATTCTGCTTCAGCTGTTGAGATTGATACACATGTTTGCTTTTTCGATTGCCAGCTCACTAATTTTCCATCAAGAAATTGACATCCACCACTTGTACTTTTTCGATCAAGATTACAACCACCCAAGTCTGCATCCGAATATGCTTGTACAAAGAACCCAGTTTTCGAAGGATACCACAATCCTAACGAAATTGTTCCTTTAAGATAACGAAAGATATTTTTCACAGCAATGAGATGTGGTTTTCGTGGATTAGACTGATACCTAGCACAATTACACACAGAAAACATGATGTCAGGTCTACTTGTTGTAAGATAAAGTAATGAACCAATCATGCTCCTATATAAAGTTATCTCAACTGCAGGTTTATCTAATGATGGTGTTAACTTTATGCCCGTTGCCATTGGAACTCGTAACTTTGTGCTATTCGTCAATCCAAATTTTTCGAGCAGATTCTTCGTATATTTTTCTTGATTGATGAAAATCCCTTCTCTGTTTTGACGAATATTCAATCCAAGAAAATTATTGATTTTGCCCATCATGCTCATTTCGAACTTACTTTTCATCAAATCTTCGAATTCTTTAGACAAAGCAGGGTCAGTTGAGCCAAAAATAATATCATCAACATAAATTTGAACAAGCATTAGATGATTCCCAACTTTCTTTCGAAATAATGTGGGGTCAACAGATCCTTGTTTAAATTTAGATTATTTCAAAAACGAAGTAAGAGTGGCATACCATGCTCTTGGTGTTTGTTTTAAACCATAAACTGCCTTATCTAAAATATAAACATGATGTGGATATTCTTCGTTAATAAAACCTGGAGGTTGTTCCACATAAACAGTCTCTTCAAGCTCTCCATTTAAAAATGCACACTTCACATCCATTTGATAAACATCAAAATCTTTATGAGCTGCATAAGCCAGAAATATTCGAACAGCCTCGAGTCTTGCGACAGGGGCAAAAGTTTCTTCATAGTCGATTCCTTCTTGTTGTGAATATCCTTTAACAACAAGTCTGGCTTTGTTTCGAACAATGTTTCCATCTTTGTCAGTTTTATTTTTGAAAATCCATTTTAACCCGACAATCGAAACATTTTCAGGTTTAAGAATTAATCTCCAAACCTTGTTTCGTTCGAATTCAGACAATTCAGATTGCATAGCAACAACCCAATCTGAGTGTTCCATTGCAACCTTAATTGTTTTTGGTTCAATTTTAGATATGAAAACATTGAACATACAAAATTCTTGATGAGTATTCAATACCTCATTCTTTGCACGAATTTGAGCTCTTGTTAAAACTCCCTCTTGTGGATTCCAAATTACTTGATCCTTCGGATGATCTCTTGTCCATTTTTCCATTGGTGGATATGCTGGATCAAATTCCAAAGGTGCATCTTCGTATATATCATCATTCTCAGAACCTGCAATCAAACAAACATCATCAAAATCATTATTATTTGCAATATTTTCTATATGCTCCCCCTCAACATCAGCATTCAATTTTTCTTTCTCCCCCTCAAAAGAATGCACTTCGTCATTTAAAGTATTCGAATCCAAGTGCTCCCCCTCCACTGGATTATTTTGCATACTTTCGTTTATTTCTTGAGGAGTTGATGTCGATTCATCATTAAACTTCGCAAATTCCGGTATGTGATTATCAGGAGCATGAATTTCAGCATCGACTGCACGATCTGAAATTCCAAAAATCAAATCATAATCAATATCATCCATTTGTAAAGATTCAGTTTCAACTTGTGTTTCTTGTAAAATTGGATGATTTGCAAATTTATGCTCATTTTGTTTAACATAGTAATCATCGAATGTGAGATTGAAAGTTTCTTCCACTTTTCGTGTTCGCTTATTTAACACACGATATGCGACAGAATTGTGCGAATATCCAAGAAAAATCCCTTCATCAGCTTTTGCTTGAAATTTCGAAAGATGATCCTTGAGATTCATAATAAAGCACCTACATCCGAAAACATGAAAGAATTTCACATTAGGTTTACGATTATTCAGAATTTTGTATGGTGTAATATTAAAACTCCTGTGTATGAAAGATCTATTCTGAGTAAAACATGCAGTGGATATGGCCTCAGCCCAAAGATATTGAGGTAAATTCGCATATGCCAACATGGTTCTTGCTGCTTCGCACAGTGAGCGATTCCTTCGTTCTACAAAACCATTTTGTTGTGGTGTGTATGGAGATGAAAAATTATGCGAAATCCCTTTATCCACCAAAAATGAATCAAGAACATTATTCTTAAATTCAGTTCCATGATCACTCTTGATTTTTCGAACAATCTTCTTTAATGTTGTTTCCATCTTTTTGATAAAATCAATCATGATTTGTGCAACTTCGGATTTAAGCCTGAGAAAATAAACCCACGTGAATCTGGAAAAATCATCAACAATAACTAAAATGTACCGTTTCTTGTTGAGAGTTGAAACAGTCGAAGGACCACACAAATCAATATGTAAAAGCTCCAGAGGTGCAATAATTTTCGAATCTATTGTAATTGGATGACCTTGTTTATGTTTCTTGCCAACTTCACAAGCTGCACATAAAGAATCATTATCAAATTTAAGTACAGGTAAACCTCTTACCAGATCTTGTACGACCAGTTTATTGATGTTTCGAAAGTTGAGATGTGAAAGTCTTCGATGCCATAGCCACCTTAGATCAGATGTGGCTTTCGAAAGAAGGCATACTGCAGGTTTGCCTACAATAGGATTGATGTCCAGAGTAAACATGTCACCTTTCCTTTTGGATTTCAGTAACACTTCGTTTGTGTTGACATTCGAAATAATACTTCCTTCTTCGTTAAAGAGAACTTGATTGCCAGTGCCCACAACAAGTTGAGAAACACTTATCAAGTTATGTTGGAGACCTTCAACATATGCAACACGATTCACTGTGAATTGTCCATTTGTGATCTTTCCATATCCTTTGACTTGACATTTTGATTGTTCCCAAATTTTACACTCCAGCATTTTTGAGACTTCGAAAATCTCGTAAATTTTCTTTCTCCCAGTCATGTGACGAGAGCAACCACTATCAATGTACCACTTGTTATCATATTGCTCGTCACATAGTACCTACAATCAGTGGAAAAATTTAGGTACCCAAGACTTTTTGGGTCCTTGGAAATTAGATTGCAACATGGAATTAAATGAAGAATTTTTGACCCAGTCACAAACTTTAGTTTTGAGACTATCAATAATGTTCACATCATCATTTGTAGGAACCGAAACATAAGATTTTGTTGGTTCCGTATGTACACTGACTTTACCCTTCGCATTTTGAGTTTGAGACGGAACTGTCTTCGCTTTTGTGACTGGTCTCCAAGCTTTGATGGAGATGTTCGAATCTTTTGAGGATGAACTTCCATTCGAAGAAGTATTGACATACTTTTCATAAGCTTCGTTGATTTGTTTTTCTGAGTATTTGTTGGATTGATAAACTTTTCCTCTTCCTTCGAGCCAGTGATCTATATTTTTCCTTGAAGTTATGCATTTTTCATGCGAAGCCTTTAGTGTTTGTTTCTTCGTATGATTAGGAAAATTTGGCTTTTGAGGAACAAAATTAACTTTGGGATGAGCATATTATGTATCAACAGTTGATTTAAAATGTTGATTTTGAAAGACTTGTTGATTTGAATTAGATTTATTTGAAAATGCTCTTCATTTGTTAGTGTCAGAAGCTTTCGAAAACTTTGGTTGCTTATTCACTTCAGACCATGTATGATTTGATTAAGATGAATGTTGGGTTTTTGTTGAAAAAGAGAAATTTTTAGCTTTGAAAACATTTTTGGTTGATTGTGATTCAGACATCGTTTGAGACTCAACATTTTGCCAAAAAATTTTCTTTCTTGCTTGTCGTTTTGAAATGTTGTTTTCCTTCGAAAATTTGTCAATATGATCTTTAAATTCCTTAGAATTTAGTTTGACAACTTTTTCATTTTCCTTTTCAACATGTTTTGTATTCTCTTTTTCAATTTTTGATTTTTCAACCCATTGGCTTTGTGGTTTTTGTCGTTGAAACACATACGAATTCTTTGTTAAGTTGTTTTCAATTGTGTTTTGATTTGCGAAAAATCCTTCATCAATTGTTTTTGAATTATCCTCCTCAACTAACTTCTTTAATTTGGGTTTGATATTTTCAACATTTCCAGTAGTTACGAAGACTTGGTTTGGAAAAACAACATCATCAATACACTTGAAGATCGGGTAAACCACCGTATTCGCTTCTAGGTAATGAGCACCTTGTTCATTCAGCACTTTTTCGAACTTTTGTGTATCTCCATACGCTTGTTCAACAACTATACGAGGAATTTCTTTTTTCTTTGTAACTACCTTTTTCTTCGTTTGTTTCTCTTCTTTCTCATCATCACTATCATCTGTTTGGCTGTCTCTGACTTCCACAAAGTCCTCATCACAAACTTTCGAAGTTGAGGGTTGATCAGTGTCAATCTCAACCAACAAATCCTTACCTTTTTCTTTTCCTTTAAATGATGATGCAACATTTATAATAGACAACTGAGAACAATCAACATCCTCAATATCACTGATTTCACTAATATTGTCAGAATTATCCTCAATATCAGCAAAATTAGATTGAGAATCAGATGTTGAATTCTCAGTCTTTTTCAAGATGTGAATTTGTTCAGACTTAGTCAAAGTATCATTTACAATTTTAACCAATTCAGTTGAATCAAGACATTCATCTACTTTGACTATTCCATATCTATACTTATCATTCGGAACTTTGTTAAAATCAACTATTTCTTTTTCACAATCATACGAAATGTTATCTACCGTAGCTCTTTCATAAGCTAAAAATGGCAGCAATTTTCTATGTTGTTCTTTACTGATTTCGCACGAATGATGTAGTTCAGTTAATTTCCCATACAATCTTTTAGCCGAATTACAGTAAATGTTCCTCTGAGCTAACAACAGTTTAGATTCACTATACAAGTTATCCCTATCAACCATGATATTAGTTATTTGATGTTCTAAACAATCTATGTTAGTAATTTTCGAATCTAGTTTCTTCTGTGTCTCTAGCAACTGCATAGACAGCTTCTTAGCCTCATTGCTAGCAGATACCACAATTAAATCAAAATAAGTAACAGTTTCATCGAAAGATACTAATTCAGAATTATAAGCATGTATTGGAATATTGAAAGATTCAAGAATATTACGTACCTTTGTGGTCATCGGAGATTTGTCAGCGGCTTTTGATACGAAGCATCTCCCATAAACTTCGAATGCCTCCTCAGCTGATTCTTCTTCCATCTTTGCAAACATTGCTCCATGGGTTGGATTTCGCATCTCCTCATCATCTGATCCTGATGACCAAATTTGATAAGTGTCACCCTTCGCACGCACCTCCTCCAACTTTTCCACATAGTACGCTTCATCCTTCGTCTTATTCTTTTTCTCATCTTTCTTCCTCAGCATGCAATCATTAGCTAAATGATTAGCCCCGTTGCAATAATGACAATCAATCCCAGCATCTCCCTTTAACTTCTTCTCTGTTTTTCCCTCAACAAACTTCGTATCTTTCTTCTCTTCCTTTTTCTTCTCATCCCCAACACTTTTACTCATAAACTTCCCTTTTGTCTCAGATGACATTGCCTTCGGATTGAATGGCTTTTTGAAAAACTTTTTCACACGATTGTTTGAATAGAAAGCAATCGCCTTATCATCTGAATTCATGATGAACCCTTCGTCTTCATTTGAAACATCTTTCTCAGCTTCCTTTTCAGAGATCTTCGAAACCAAAGCTAGTGGACCTCCCAAACTTGCCTTCGATTCTTCAGCAATTTCGTTCACTTCGCTTTCATGAGACTTCAGCTGATTATACAAGTCATTCAAAGTTGACGTATCAAAGCTCTGTTGATTCTTAACCATCATGCTCACACTACGCCACTCCTTACGAAGACCCATAACAAAAATTAAATTGAACTCCATGGCTGATCTGGTGATACGATATCGATTGCATCGATAGATTAAATCATTAAGACGATCGTAGTAAACTTCAATCGTTTCACCATCTTTCTGTCTGAAGTCCTTCAGTTCCACTAAGCATTGCTTTATTGAGTTAACTTTTGTCTTCTCACTCCCCTGAAATTTCTCCTTGAGAATGTTCCAGATCTCCTTTGCAGTTGTACAACTCCTCACATAGTTGTAAACAACTGGAGGCAAAGCACCTCTTAGCTCTCTTATGTATCTCTTCTCTAGCTTTTTCAGACGATCAGACTGATTCTCAACTTCAGAACTTCCAGAAGATGATCCAATTGGTTGAACATTCGTTGGTGGATTGAGATTGCCAGAAATGCAATTCCACAGTTCTTCATCCAATCCGTTGAGATAATCCTGCATACGATCAGCCCATTGATCGTAATACTCAGGAATTAGCATATGAATTTTGGTGGATGATCCTAGAAGATGAGAGAATGAAGTCATGGAATTAAGATTGAAAGACGCCATTGATGTACGAAATAACTCCTTGAGAATTTTTGAAGAAACTTTGAGAATTTGACAACAACCTATATGATTCAAATCAGAATCACTAGCAGAACACTCGATTTAATGATTCAAGTGCAGAATCGAATCACAGACTTAGATCCAATGAATTTTTCACTTTCAAAAAGTGCGGAATTTCTTAAACCAAAAAGTTGATTTAAAAACTTTTGAAAAGATGAAAATCAGGTCAGAGATATGATTCCTGCTCTGATACCAATTGATGAAACAATTAATCGAGTATGAAATGAATCAGAGTTTCATGATCAAAGTAGGATTGCGAGATTTGAACACAGATGTAAATATGATCTTGTTTAGCTCTATTACGCTCTCAAGTTTTACAGAGTACAAATGTTAATTCTGTAAAAGACTCGTCCTTATGACTCTAGTAAACACTCCTATTTATAGAAAAGGAAAGCATACAAAAAATATACTAAGGACTATGCGTTAAGCTTCGAATACAATGCCCTAGTAAAATAGATTACAAAATGTTCGAAAGGTACAAAACATACTTCGACTAATTACAACATTTCGACCCTTACAGTTTTAGACCGTTGTGATGAGGCGAGAGTGTTGTAAGACTGTGGGGTAGCCCGTAGCATTTACCGGTCCATAGGCAGCGGTAAGAGGGTGGTAAATTTGTATTTGCCTTCGGATTTTCTTTGGTAAAAGGGCACCTTGGGAAGTGACTGGATCATATGATTGGTTAACAATACAAGAGTATTCTTAAGGATTTCCAAAGCTAAGTGATCATTGTGTTTGGATAACTATGGGGCGCCTGTGTTGTTCGGCGCAGGATTTGGGCGATTCATGCATATTGATGGAAATGGATCAGAGATCCATAAGGCGTAAGAGGTGAAAGAGCATCGTCGAGTCCAAGTAGGGGAGAAACAAGTGGCTACTTAGGCCTAGGTTGTGTTGGTGGGAGTTCAGGAAACTCCCAATCGCTGGTTGGCATCGCCTTGATTAAGCATAGTGAGCAGTGGGAATCCATAGGTGTGACCCGAACTCCTGATGAGATATAAGATTAGGCTCGAGAGGTGCGACGATGTGATAGTGGAGTGGGGTAAGGCCATGGGTAGTAAGCATGGTGGGATTGAAGTAGTTTTAGTCTGCAATAGGATCATAACATTCATTGGTTCGAAGTAGACTATTTATGTGATGGTCACAAGCATGGAAGGGGGATCAACTCATGATTTGGGCACGCCGGCCAGGGTCGTCGAGAAATTATTCTCTGTTTTAGGATTGAGGATCTTTGGAGTCCGTGGGCGAGCCCGGACAATTATGATAATTCGGGATAGAACTAGTAGAGACCATGGGGTCAAGGTTTTGGATCTTGAGTTGCAGGATCATGTGGATAATCAATATGTGACACAGTAGGGTTTAGGCTGGGTAGCCTTAATATTTGATCTCTTGGGAACCTGGTGGTTGGACCAGGTGCGAGACTGGTAGTCTCCGGGATTGGCTTAAGGGTAGTTATTTATCGGTCAAGTAAGGGATGTCGGGAAGTTGTGGTGCATTATGCAAATGCAGATTCGGGGATCTCGGGGTAGGAGCGGAGTATCGATTTGGTTTTGGGGTTCAAGGGTAATGGATGGGCTTAGTTAGTGGCAGTTAGAGTTACCGTGATGTGTCTTGGGTTGGTTTTATTCGTGAAGGAGCCATAGCGTGTTTGAAATGAGGAAAAGATGGGTTGTTGAAGACCAGGTATGAGATGAGATTGCAGTGGGTCATGTAGCATTTATTCTGTTAGCAGAAGTTTGATGGCAAGGTGTAAGAAAGTCCGGCCAGTAGGTTTTCTTTTCGGGAGACAAGTGGGACTGATGTGTGTGTGTGTTTGTAACCGAACAATTGGTTAGGTGCTCGGTGTTTCGAGTAGTTGAGAGATAAGGTGGGATCAGAAAGGTCTCGGCTGCTTCTGAAAAGCAGCAACTGGTAGCAAGAAGAGTCGAAGTGGGTTCAGTGACTTGGGATTCATGTGTTGAGTTGCTTGTATTCATGGTATACACTAAGTTCTTTTGCAGTTGGATTAAATAATCTTAGAGTGACTGACTAGACCCTGTTGCGCAACTCTTGTCTGAGTCTAACCGTTACAGGGATGAGTCTCCTACTCGAAGGATTATTTGAGCCTCCTGTTTAGTTGAGTGTTCTGCAGCCGCATGTGATCAGTAAATTTGTTCCTTTAGAAGCCTCAACGTATTATGGGTGAAACGTATTTAGTTAAGGATAGTTTTCTTATGGAATAAGTTCGATGATGGTTCAGTGTGGGCAGTTGTTGGGAAGCTAGGTCAATTTGAAGTTTCGAATTTCGGAAGGATGGAGGTGGTTTTATGCAAGAGGGTTTAGGGTTCGTTCCTTTTCATGTGGGTAAGTTCTTTTAGGGTTGGGATCAGGATGCCTTGGGAAGGCTGTATTTATTCTGGATTGTGGAGGTATGGACCAGATTGTTAGATGTGCTGTGAAGGTAAAGACAGATTTCAAAGACGAAATCTAATTCAAGTGGGGGAGAGTTGTAACATCCTGTTCCGAATCGATTCCTAGTCTGAGGCTGTGGCTCGAAGATTGATCATCATAAGGATTAGGGCTTTTAAAAAGGTAAGATCTAGGACCATTTGGGCGCGGGAGATGTATTAAAAGTGGTCCGGGTGTTCGGCTCGTGTTTTGGAGCCTAGGGGTATTTCGGTAAAGTGTCAGTTCGGGCTTTTGTGGAAAATGGACTTTTGTTCGAAAGGTCTTAAGAAAGGTATGAGTTGATATAAGTGTACGGCTTCTCGTCACCTTTCCGTGGATATAAGGATCGTCGGAATCGAGCTTATAACGAAGAAGTTTTAGCCTTCGGAAGTTTCGTGGTTTTCAGGCTTAGCTGAGTACGCGGGGCGTACAAAAAGTGTACACAGGGCGTACTAGTGAAGAAGATCAAGATGGTCGCGAATGTTCTTCGGATTACGCTGGGCGTACGCCAGTCAGATCAGAACCCTATTTTAGGGTCTTGGACCCTATTTAAGCTCCTTACATCGTAACCTAACCCTAATATCTTTAGCCTCCATCCCCCTAAACCCTAGAAATAGACCCTTAGCCCTCATTTTAGTGATTTTGGAGCTTAAATGGCCATTAGAGGAGTATTTTGGTGCTTTTGAAGAAGGTGTTCATTCTTGAAGACTTATTGAAGAAGATGGAGCTTTTAGATCCAGAACTACACCAGCTTTTGGCTCTCATTTGAGGTATAAACTCTTAAACTTGGCGGTTATTTCCTTAGATCTCTTATGTTGAGTTTTTGGACCTTTTTGATCCCAAGGATGAAGCTTTATGGTTCAAATCTGATTCTTAGGCTTAGGGTTGCCACCCTTCGTGCTATTTGAGTCCCTAAGACAGGAAATTGCCATCTTGAAGGTCTTAATGGGTTCATGCAAGAGTTAAGACCATTTTTATGGAAGTGGAATGCTATTTGGTCTTTTTGGAGCATGCAAAGGCATAAAGTTACCAACTTTATGCCTTAGGACCTATGCAGTTATCGCGGTCAAAATTTCAATAGCGGTCACATGCCGCTATTTGAGATCACGGTCATCACGGTGGTATAGCGGTGATATAGCGGTTTTTTAATATTACTTATAATTTATAATTTTATATTATATTTATATAGAATTTATATATTTGAGTATTAATACTATAAGTCTATATAGAATTAATATCATCAAACCTAAAAAGTCATATAAAAACATAACATAATATTCTATTATAGTAATATGGAAACTAGGTAGTGTCAAAGTGTCAAATAGAGTTTAATTGCATTGCATGTGTCCAATATCGTATTAGTAGGTATTGGTTGATTTAAGGAGTTAAGTCCCAAGTCGTAGCGTCATAGGTGTGGGTCGATTTACAAAAAACATTAATGGAGTCCGACCATAGCACCTCAAGTCTTCGTGAGTATAGAAAGAGATGAGAAAGAGAGTTATCGGTAGACGTAGTTGCTTTAAATGCTTTTAATTATGTTAGTTGTTCGGGCTTTTAAAATGAAATTGTAGTGAGATCATTAAAACTAGTTTTTCATTGACAAAGTAACCAAATGGCCCGAAATGTGAACGAAAATGGAATAGCACCCGTAGCGCCGCTATAACGGTTATTGAAATAGCCGTAAATAGTGCCGCTAATAGCGGTACCGTGAAATGAAAACGCTAAACTGAAAATAGCCGTTCTTGACCTCCGCAAAACGCTATAGCACCGCTCTAGCGCGCAATTGATAGCTTAGCTTAGGACTCATCAAACGACCTAGATCTGAGTTTGGGATGTAAAGTCTTCAAGTATTAAGCACTAAATGGATTTTGTGCATAAGCTGGTTGTACGTTGGGCGTACTATGTAGTAAGCTACGCGTACAACCTTTTCGCCCACTACGCTAAGCATACAGAAGAGGTACGCTGGGCGTACGCTCTCAAGTGGACTTTGGACCTTTGGGCCCTAATGGTTTTGGGCCTGGATTTGCTGATAGTTGGGCCTGAATGTATCTTTGGGCCAATATTGGAATAGTTGGGCCTATTGGGCCTTGTGGCCCAATATAGAAATGGACTTTGTATTTGTGGACCTCGGTTTGGGCCAATTCTTGGACTAGGTTGTTGTGGGCCTTCATGGGCCAATTGGAAACACGATTATGGACTAGAGAAGCATTATTGGGCCTTAGGTTGAGGCCCATATGAAGGCATTGGGCCCAATTGGAAATTATGGCATATATTGGGCCTTGTGGGAGTGTTTATCTTTAGCGGGCCCAATGGGCTTTGTCCTTGGGCCGTTGGAGAATTATTATTGGACCATTGGAATGGTAAGTGTGTTGGACTGAATGATTGGGCCTCATGGCAAGACCCATGTAGAGGTTTTGGCCAAATTTTGAAAATTAGGCCATTGATGGATTTATGGACATTATAGTGTTAGGCTTTTGTTTTGGGTTGGGCCTTAGTTTTGGATCATACGGGGCCAGGGGTAGAATGGTCATTTTACCCCATGTATGGATTAAGGATTATAGTATGGGACCCAATTGCTAATTGGGTATATTGATTGGTATTGATAGCTTGGGAAGCCGGCGGGGCAACAACTAAGGATTTCATTTGGGGAGCTTCTACATTCGAGGTGAGTTTTCTCACCATACCAATGGGTCTATGGCACACCAAGGCCGACCTATTTTATGATATGTGGATTGTTGATTGATTATGCGTTATGTTAGTATGACATTTGCATGGAAGACCACGGGGGGTTCCCGTGGCAGTAGATTGAGACCATGTGGGGGTTCCCATGGCATTTGGTATAAGACCTTGGAGGGTTTCCATGGCATCCTAGTATGTTTTTATGTTTAGCTTGTATGATATTCTTTGGTTAGCTAAGACCATGTGGGGGTTCCCATGGCAATTAGTTATATATGGTATGCTAGTTGATTCTGTGATATTTGGTATGCTAGTTGTCTTTGTGATACTTGCATGGAAGATCCCAAGGGGGTTCCCGAGGCAGTTGGATATAAGACCATGTGGGGGTTCCTATGGCACTCCAAGCTTAGACCATGTGGGGGTTCCCATGGCAGTGGGCTAAGACCATGAGGGGGTTCCTATGGCACCTAGTGTAAGACGTTGGAGGGTTTCAAGGGCATCCTTATATGTTTGTATGTATGGTTTATATGGCAGGTAGTTGAGACCATGTGGGGGTTCCCATGGTAGTGGGCTAAGACCACGAAGGGGTTCCTATGGCAACCGGAGTAAGACATTGGAGGGTTTCCACGGCTTCGTTGTATGTTTATATGCATGGCTTATGTGATTGATATGGTTTATGCGGTTATGTGGATTATCTGGGGTAGGCTCTGGGGAACTCACTAAGCTTCGTGCTTACAGTTTTGTTTATGGTTTCAGGTATCATCAGTTAGGAAAGGAAGGGCTCGGATTCATCGTAGTGCACACACTCGAGTTTTCCACATTATGTGATTTTGGGATGTAACTCTGATAAATGTTTTAATTAATAAATGTTTGCGAATGGTTGGATTAAGTAACATCTGTATTTGACTATAATGAAAAATGAAATTTTTACCCTTGATTTTTTGGTCGTTACAATATCCCTATTACCCATTCTTCTTAAATCATAAACTCGAACAGATCGATGATACTCCAAGCAAAATACCATATTCTCCCCCACTTAGGGTTCGATCTTCCATCAACTAACATTGCAAATAGACCAAAACTCAACCGGCTCAACCAGATACATAGCATCTCAGACCCTTGGAATGTATAACATAACACAAGATGATCTTCCACATAAAGGCCAAGCAAACTCAAATAGATTCTGAATTTCAGATGGAGACCTCAGAAACTCCCTAATCGTAACCGCCTCTAACATCAAGAATCCCATGCAGATGCACAAGCAATAATTTTGTCCACTCATAAGACCGATTCTCTATCTAGAAACAAATGAACTTCCACACAACTCGTCTACAAATCCCTAATCATCAATTCATCGCGTGAATCAATCATAAATCTAAGAGGAGTCATTCTCCTAGTTGGGATACATCAGAGACAACAAAAGTTGTTGTTCCCGATTCACTTCCATGCTTACTTGAAACGATCAATTAGCACTTGACTTGACTATATTCAAAGAAAGCAGACCCTTGATCTCATCTCACGGAAACCATACCACAAGAATCCTCTTGTGCATTCCCACATTGTCATACTTCCCGCCAAAAACCACAATTATCTAGCCCCATGTTGGGTCTGCCTCCCAACTCTGAAAAATCATATGACTGGTCCCTCTATCCTCCGAACAAGGAAAGTTGGAAGAACATAACCACCATTTGCCTGAACAACCATAAACGAAAAGCTGGATAAGACTGAAACACATTGCAATAAATCATGGTGCCAAAACATACAATCTACCCTAAAAAAAGCTCCTTAGAATACCCGAAATTTTCATCAATTAGAGTATAGATCCTGTGCGTTCAGTGGTACGGGCCCAATACTACCTTCCACACATATCCGTAATTTCCTCAAGGATCATTGTGGATCCTCTAATTAACTATTCGTGTCCACTACTGTTCGATCCAACCACATATACTTGTTCTCAAACGAATACCCACCGCTAAATAACACATCAATTCCTCTAAGACACTTTCTAGGCTCACCGATTCCAACCTCACCCTACCATCAGCTGCTGAAGAACCCCTACTAATATCAACTAACTACTTCATGAATACAATTCAACGCAACAAACCTTCAATAATCTTTCAAATAAAAGACCCAACCCTACAATGGTTGGACTCAGACAAGAGCTTCACAATAGGGCCAAATCAATCATTCTAGAATTATTTAACCTTTGCCACATGTAACTTAACATATTCATTTAATAGTTAGCTCACATCAATATGGGTCCCACAAAGCACAAAGCAATCAACATTCGGGCAGTAACACTCAATAGGCCATAAAACATAAAAATGCATCCTCTAACTAACTCGCTTCTACGATGCTAGAAACATCCACTAACATTGCCGATTGCCTTATGCATGTAAATTATACACAAAACGGGATCACATATACTGTCGCACGAATGATTCTTTTAAAGCACATACTTAGCAATGAATTTCACTAAAATAGATTCCAATCTGACATGGCATCCAATTCCTCCTAGGCTACAAGGCATCACTAATCAGGTAATTCTATCCAACATCTGAAATCTATACTAGCATGTAGTTCTAAAAGCTCAATCAACAAGCATATAAATGCATCTCTCCTAGAATTCTATCATGCAAATCCTAAGCAGATCCTTAGCCCTAATTTAGCATGCAATTCTCATATACTCATACCAAAACAATAAGCATAACACATGTATGGGTATTTTGGGAAATAATTACTTAAGCTTGGCTGATTGCATGCATCGCACCCCTTTTTCTTACAAACCTTTCTAGAAAACTCATTTTCTTTTAAAAGATTTTATTAACTCCTCCGTTTGAGTTCAGACACACCCGAGAGTGCGCCTAAATCCCTCAAACCATGGCTCTGATACCAACTTGTAATATCTCAAAAAATAATGAGTAAAATTTTTTCATTTTAATTAAGTCAAAACCATTCATCCATTATCACAAAAGACGATCATATTAAAAACATTCTCAAAACATCAGAGTAAATCATAAACACTCATTGTTGAATAAATATTTAGGGTATGCAGTGTGATTAAGACGTACCCTTACTTTTGAAACCAACAATACATGAAAACATTTAAACACAAAACCGTAAGCATAAAGCTTAGTGAGTTCCCCCAAAATACCACATACAACATATATGTATGTAACAACACATAGTTGTGTCGGGTTCATATCAAACCTCGGGTCCGTATCAATCCTGAGTCTTTAATGACTCTATATAACAACATGTAGTTGTGGCGGGTCCGTATCAACCCCGGGTCCATATTGACTCTATATAACAGCACGTAGCTGTCACGGGTCTGTAACAACCCCATGTCAATTTCACCCCACATACATAAGCATACATGCACATTAGCATGAGTCACAAAGACAACAAACATATAGATGCATATTAGCAAGTGTCACAAAGACAATTATCATCCTACAAACATAATCTAGTGGGTCGACATTGGTGCTTTCGATCCACGAGTACAATGAAGAGACTCACCTGAACCACTCCACAGAAGCCCAACAGCTACCTTAGCAACTGAACAGCCAACCCAAACTTCCTAACACCAAACTGAGACCAAACCTTAGTCAAATACTCAGCTCTACCCAAGTTTGACAAAAAGTCAGACTGGTCAAAAAGTCAATGGTTAAAGTCAACAATCCATAATGTCAACTATTCAATCTCACGTCGTGACCCGCCCTTGGTCATGTCGTGAGAGCCCACTTGCACCGATTCCAACTCGTCTTGACTCAAATCAGACCTGAAAATCACTAGAGCTGACCTCACGACGTGAGCAGCCTTCTGTCATGTCGTGAGCCCCAAAAGCTCAGCATAAAACGGGGTCATCGATTCTCACGTCGTGAGCACAGTCTGAAGCCAAAAACCAAAGATTTAAGTCCTTAATCCATTAAGCCTTTTACTTTAACTTTCCAAAAGGTCTTATAACTCCATAATACACTTAAAAGTCGATGCTTTATGGACATGTATGTCCAATACATGTCTAGATCTCATTTGGGACCAAAAATGACATCCAACTATCATGCAAAGATTTAAAACCAACCATTCACTATATCTGAACTTCATGACACTCTAAGGACCCTTACAACCCATAAAGTTGCTAACTTTATGGTTTCCATTCATTCAAACTTGGCCAACAAGGAAAAGAGTGGGATAAAACTTAGATATAGCCATATGCAACAATAAAGGTCGAAGCTTTGACACTTACAAGGGTCCAGAGACAATATGAGGTGATGATAATGTTGATTCCTTGCAAGCTCCACCAAAATATCACTTTCTTCTTCTTTTTCTCTTCTTCTTCAAACCAAGAAAAGCTCCAAAGAGCTCAAGAATCAAACAAGGAATGAGGGTTAGGATTTTCTGAGGTGAAAGACTGTTAGAGGTTGAATATGAACCCTAACAATGGCTTAGAGAGACTTAAATACGAAGGAAACCCTAAAAGATCATGGGCTTCGGCTGCTGCAGTTCTCACGTCGTGCGCCTCCATGCCTCACGTCGTGAGATCTGTCCCGGACACAATTTACACTATAACCCATGCTACGTCGTGACAACTCAAAGGTCACATCGTGAGACTCCATTTCTTCCAAAAATCGACCTTTTGCCCCCTTGAAACCCTAAATCGATCCATCCTGGAAAACGGGTGTTACATACATACTAGTACATACATGCATACACGCATACATACATACACATATACATACATATATACACATACACAAACATATACATTTACGTACATATATACATACATATACACATATACATACACATATTCATATGCACATTTATACATACATATTCATATACACATTCACATATACATACACATACACATACACATACATTAGATATACATACTTTTTCCGTTTGCTAAACATATTTTTTTTCATTTTCCATTATTCAAGTGCTAAACATATTTGTTTGCTTCCTTATTTTTAAATATTTATTATACATATAGATATGCATACACGTAAAATTATACATATATACATAACGTGCAAAAATAATAATAATAATAATAATAATAATAATAATAATTATTATTATTATTATTATTATTATTATTATTATTATGTATGTATGTATGTGTGGGGAAGGGAAGGGAAAGGAGGGAGCATCTACCACTTCGACTACATGGCTCATTCATTATAAAAACCTTCTTTATACATTTTAAGCATTAGTTAAGTGAAAATATATTATTATTATTATTATTATTATTATTATTATTAATTATTGTAGTGCTAAACGTAGTCTTTTTTGCATCGGTATTTTTATGTGTACGTTTACGTGTATGTATGTATGTCACACACATATATTATTATTATTATTATTATTATTAGTGCACTTTATGTATGTATGTATGTATATTTGTATGTAACCAAAAGGCTTCTAGTTCAGCGGTATCAGATGATGTTTTTCCTCTTTAAGGTCGAGAGTTCAAATCTCGTCGTGGACTTCGTTAGATCAAGTGTTAGTTTAGAAGTAGAATATATATTTATATTTGCCGGTTATAAAAAAATAAAAAAAATGGCCTGGGTTCGAACCCCGACATTGCATTTTTCTAGTTTTAATTAAAGTGGTGGATTTGCGTTGGAAAGTAAAAAATAATATTTTATTGTGGCCCGTCAATATTTACAGACGGATTTCTGAAGGCATTTGAGTCTGTCGGTATTTCGTAACTAAGTCGCATCGCTTTACGATGGAAGACTAAACTGCACAAATGGTCCGTATGGTTTGCTCAAATTTGTCACTTTAGTCCAAAAAGGTTTGGACTAGCATCATAGGTCCAAAGTTTTCATTTTGTTGCGAGTTTGGTCCAGTTTGCTTTGAACTTTTTTATAATGATGATTTTGCCCTTACTTTTTGATTTTTCAGTTGTTTTTTATTTGTTTAAAAACATTTTAGAATTTTCGTAATTAAAAATAAAACAAAAAAAAAAGTACTACCCCCTATCCTACCCCAACCTCCCCCTCCTCTTCTCATACCACTACCAATTATGCTATCACCACCACCAACGCCGCCAGTCACCACTGCTACTACTGCCGGTCACCACCAACACCACAACAACATAATTTTTCCATATCTGATTAACAAAACACTCATATAATTCAAGATCTACAATTTCAAATTAAAACTCAAGAACTACCCCTACAATCTGATTAATTCAAACATATTTTTTCGTGGTCTAAAGCCTTAAAGATTACATTTTCCTGATTTGTAACCTCAAAATCAAGAACAATATTTTTAAAACCACAAGAACAATTAGATTTGTAATAAGAAAAAATCATATAGAGTGTAGAATGTATGAGATAATTACAGGTCTAACAAAACCATGTTACTGACGAGTTAGACCAGTGTCGATGAAATTACGTGGAGCAGAGGCAATCAGACCTCGACTTGGATGGTTCCTATCTGTGTATGTCATCTTCTTCCTCCAACAAACCCTTGTGTTCAGCAGAGCTGCACCTTCTTTTGCTATGGTGGTCGTTCGACGAGAAGAAAAGAAAGGAGGAAGACAGAGAACGATGCTAGGGTATGCTATGATAGGCGACAACGCTAGGTGGGTTTTCAGCACCAACGAAGAGGCGACGTTTTGGCAAACAGATCCGGAGACCGACGACGTTCATGGTTTCGTCATGGGGAGGAGGCGGCGTTTCGAAAAAGGTTTTCCACTCCTTCACCAGCTCCCTTTCTATCTTCTTTTCTCTATCTTCATTTGGTCCGACTTGATCTAAAAATCGAGCTACCAAAGGTGGTAGTCACCAAACCTCCGTCGATGTGTCGAGTTCAGCGCCGCCATTATTAGGATTTTCTGCTCGCCATCTGAAAACCGGTGGTGTTAAAATTTCCGACGGCGGTGACTCCAGTGGTGGTGATAGCTCCGGTGGTGTTCTAATTTTTCCGACGATGGTTTAAAGAGAGGGGTAGAGAAACATAGAAAATGAGTTGGGGGAGGGAGTATGGATGGGGTAGGGTTATATTTGTTTTCTTTGTTTAATTATTAATTAGAAAAATACAAAATTAATAAAAAAAGAAAAACCAATTAAAGATGACAAAAATGTCATTTCACACACTTCCAATTATGAAATGGACCAAATTCGCAATAAAATAAAAACTTTGGACATGTGGTGTTAGTCCAAACATTTTTGGACTAAAATGGTAATTTTGAGCAATCCACAAGTACTAGTTTAGTCCCGATGACGTGCATTTCTTGTTTTTCTAGCAGTGAATAAATGTTCACAAACCATACATGTTTTTCAAAATTTCGAATAAAAACAAAACTGAACGAGTTTTCGGCTTTATCCGTTATGACAATTTGTAACTTTATTTCAAAAAGGTAATTAGATTTTTAACCGGCTTGAAAAGCACCCTTTTTGAGGGCTTTTGTAAATTTAAAATAGAAATAATCATAATATCAAGATTTTGGTGATAGAGATAAAATAGAATTGCTTTAATCATTAGAAATAACACTTTAAATCATTATTTAATGAGATATAATCAAAAGAATAGTTTTTCTAAAATTGTCCAATTAAAAACAGTATTGATAAACATATACTATCCGAATAAAAAACATACAATGTCTAAATATTTAGTGGAATTAAATTTGAATTTTTATAAAAAAAAAATTAAAAATCAAATTTATTAGGATAATCCGAAAACCGAATTTTATAAAAGCCAGTGATGACTAATACGTAACCGGTTTGACCTTATATCAATGTTACATCCAAAAAAAAAATTGATGACAATCGTCCAGTTAATATTGAATTCTCAATCCTGTATCACAAAATCAGTATAGTCCGAAGCCCGGTCTAAACCGGATTTTCCAAAAAACACCAATTTCAGTTATAACCAGTTTTTTCACAAGGAAGCTCCAGCATACACATGGGCACCACATGCAGTTCACAATAATTGAACTGGTTGACATGGAAAAGTGCAAACTTTTGGAACCTTTATCAAGATTTCAGACTCCACGTGCCTTCCTTTAGAACGATATTTGTCGTCATTGGGAATTTTTAATTTTATTAGAGAAATTATTATAATAACTTTTTATCCAAAGTTTTTCAATAAAATAGTTGTTACGCATCATTTGTCGATAATTTTATGTCACTGGTTAAGTTCTGATAAACTTTGTTAGAGAGTAATATGGATAACACACAAAACTACAAGCACACAAAGACTATATTTATGTGGTCTGATCAATTTGACCTACGCCCACGGATAGGAGGGAGTATTCTTATTCACAAAGCTCTCAAATAGAGATTATAAGTACATCCAATAAAGATTCGACCTACTCACTAATGATACAAGATACAAGACCAATTAATGACTTAGCATACATCCTTGTTTATAGACTAGAGATCAGACCTAAAACTCTAATGGGTCAAGCCGATCAATTCATAGGCTCATGAAAAGTGTCAATCAATCAGAAAACTACAAGCACACAAACACTGTATTTATGTGGTCCGATCAAGTTGACCTACACCACAAACAAGATGGGGTATTCTTATTCACAAAGTTCTCAAATAGAGATTATAATTACATCCAACAAAGATTCGACCTACTCACTAATGATACAAGATACAAGACCAGTTAATGACTTAGTATACATCCTTATTTATCGACTAGAGATCAGACCTAAAACCCTAATGGGCCAAGCACATCAATCCATAGGCTCATGAAAGGTGTCAATCAATCACAATTCACCATGCAACTGCTTCTAGAACATTCAACCATGACAGACATTGCATTGACACCAGCCATGCACATAATAGAGCATCATGTGCCATTATTTGTGCATCAAGTGCCATGACGACGCATCAGGTGCCATGACGGTCCATTAGGTGCCATTGAATGGCACACTTTGTTACTTGGTGGCACATCTTGTGAATAACACTTCTTGATACTCTAGTCTTTTCAGATCCACTATTTCAAAGAGTATCATCATATTAGAGGAGTGCCATCATATTCAAAGAGTGTCATCGTATCCAAGAGTACCATCATATCCAAAAGTGTCAAAATGCTCAAACTCTCATCAGGTTAGCAAAAATTAAGGTGGTGTGTGATTTTTTTTCAAAAACCTTTTGTCCAATTTTTGAGGCAAATATTCACTAGGTATTCTTTATTTCTGATTTTCATAGTTTTTTTCCAACTTACCTTTCTATTATTGTCAATAAAACACAAGTTTCAACATTCCAAATGAGTATTTATTGTAGTTTGTATCGATGGTTTATGGCAGTCAGAAAATAAGAATTGTTATATACTAGACTGTTTGTGAGAAACTTTGTTGTTGCAATTCCGACATACATATTTATCTAGATTTATACAATTCGTTCAAGCAAAAGACAAATTCAGAAGACAAACCTAATATCAATGTGTTTTTCTAACACTCTACATTGAAGTATGTTATACATATAGTTAATAAGGGTGATGTGAAACGTTAAAAAAAATAATTCAACAAGTTTCAACTGATGTACATATGTATGTAGTTGATAATAATCTAGTGGAGGAGATACATATTCTTCAATATAATGTTACAAATTAATATGTTGTTGGTGGGAACCGATCTAGCAGTGGAAAGGGGTCCAATAGTAGAAGAGGAAAAAGCTCTACTGAGAATAGATCCAATGGAAGAGGTAGCAAAAATAAAGCAAATATGCATATCTCTCCAAATGATCCTAAAAATGTTGGTGGATATGGTGTATATGAAACACCAATACAACAAGAATTCAATCCAATAGGTTTTTATGATAATTAATAAACGTATCGACACATTTAGTATACCAAACCCGAATATTATGTACCTATCAAACACGGTAGCACCATATCAAACATCGGTAGCACCATATCAACCTCCGACAACTCCATTTCAAATGTTGGTTATACCATATCAAACGTCGGCACCTCCACATAAAATATAGTAGTTCCACATCAAATACTAGTAGAACAACAAATTTATTATGTCAAACCGGTAAATTATCAACTCTTTGGTGATGTTAATAATGTTAAACGTAACGATAATGATAATGATGGTACTTTTTGTTGGGTGACAACAAAATAAGTTAAGCACTTCAGACAAATATCAAATCACAAACTACGGTAAACACACAAAACTTCTGAAAAACGTAAATGAAAAGAGCACGATATTTAACGTGGTTCGGTCAAGGTGACCTACGTCCACGGGCGAACGAGAAAGAGAGAGAGAGAGAGAGAGAGAGAGAGAGAGGATTTTATTAACTTTGTGGAACAATTACAAGCACTCAAAGTTGTATCTCACTTTAAGCTCTCACATAAATCTAGCAATTTACAATGATGGGGGTATGAGCCTATTTATACTTGAGGGATCAAACCTAAAACCCTAATGGGCCAAGCCCATTGGCCTATAGGCCTATTAATGTTGACAACCAATCACAATCCGACATGCAACATCTTTTAGAACATTCTTGAGCATCATCACCTTCTAGGCATACTTGGATCAACATGTCACAACAAATGAATCAATATGGCGCATTATGGACCGAGATGGTCCATGATGGCACAACAATTTCATCATGGCGCAACAACATATCCAGATGGCGCAACAGGGATATAAATGGTACAAGAGCATCAAGTATGACACACAAACATCAATCTTGGAGAAACAACATCACCATGGAGCAACAGGCACATGCATGATGCAACAAGCCCATGCATGGCACACCAGTGAGCAAGATGGCACAAGAGGAGTTCAAGATGGCGCAAGAGGGAGTGCCATGGCGCAAGAGCGTCCCTCTTGGCCCATCCCTTTATTAAATGGCGCAACAAGGACCCCGTGTTTCTCCTTATCTCTTCCAAGTGCTCCAAACCTCTTCTAAATGCTCCAAAACCCCTTGTACATGATTCGTTCCTTTGGAACTTGATCCGATCCTTTGTCTGATGATCCATTCCTTTCTCAGAAGATCTGTTCCTTTGTCACATGCTTCATGAACCTCAAGTGCTCCATTGAGTTTTAAGTGCTCATGAACATGATCCAAATGCTCCATGTTGGACAAGACTTCATACCCCAACACTTTTCCTAATAAAGGTAACAATGATGATTTTATAGAAATTAGTGAGCCAATAGATGAAGTTGCTTTAAGCATACCATACATAGAAGAAGATTATATTAAAATTATATGGCTGATTATAGTCAGCATTAACACACAAAGGTTATTTTTGGTATGCCAAATATATCAGACTCTCCTGACCAAGAATATGTAGTCAGTCCATCGCACAACTAACCCGACCGATCTAATAAAGGTGCTATAAATTTAGAGCAACAAAGAATCACTTCAACTGGAACTTGGAATAAAAAGTACATAGGAGGGATTTTAGTATAAACTGTCAGATCTAGAAAAGAATTACATGCAAATTGTGTAAATTAAAATCGCCAATGGTATGTTTTGATTGTAAAAATGAATGACTCTAGCATGTTCCATGTAACACCTGCAAATTCGGGAGAGACATTAAAAATATAATAAGTGATAATTATTTATATTTAAAAATTCTCGAATAGGAAAATTATTCATGGTATGTGTTACTAGCAATAAATAACATTTTAAAGTAGAAGATTATCTAGAACAAATAGTCTTAACTAAAGTTGTAGTAGTCGTAATGACGATCTTGTGGATATATGGAACACTTAAATATGACTTTGTATGAAGAAGTTATGATTCCTCGAAGTTTCACATTTAGCCCCATACATCAGAGTGTGTCGTAAAAAGGTGGATGTGAGATAGGTTGCTTATTAGCCTAAGTAATCTAAACGAAATTCATGGCAATCGTAAAAGAGAGAGCATGTATATAAAGAATGCCTTAATCTGACTTTGTATGAGGAAGTTATGATTTTTCAAAGTTTCGGTACAGTAGTGCACGATGCTGAAATCGAAATTAAGATCGGTTGATGGTTAGCCAAAACAATGTAAATGAGAGTTGAAGATCTCGTAAACACGAACCCGTCGATATGAAGATAGTTTAGAACGAAATTGATATGAAGGAGTTATGATTTTTATACAGATTTTAACAGTCTAAGCCTATTAAAATATAAACTTAAAAATAAAGTGAGAATTAGCCGACAGAGTCTAATTGAAAGTTGTAGTAATCATCGATAGCCACACGTGGATATAAAGAACGTCGAAAGCAAAGCTTGTATGAGAGATATGATTTTTAGAAAAAACAGAAAGTCGAACACGCAATGCACATAGGCGCGGCGCATGTGCTTCTAGAAGGTGAGATGCGACCCAACCGTATTTTGAAACGTGGCAGAAAGGCATAGTATCGATGCCGTCATAGCGTGCAATTCGCCTCCCAAAAAGTCTATATAAAGGCTGCGAATTGGCTCATTCTTTCAACACAAAACCTCCAAATCTCTCTCAAATGTTTTCCCACCCCTGAGTCTGAATTTTTCCGGGCTTCTGAGCATTTTATCGAGGCTTTGAAGTATCCAAGAGCCCGACAAAGAGGAGTTTTTGGGTCGGAGTTCTGTCCGGCAAACTTTCCGGACTTTCTGTTAGGGAACTCTGTAAATTAAGTTGTACTTATCTTATTTCAAGTGTAACTTATATTTATGTTTATAATTGTTATTATAAACCTATAAATAAGATTTATCAGTGATTCCATGTCATAATACTGATTGATCTACTTACAGGGGTAATGTTTAGGCTATATTTAGTGAGGTGTTTGAAGTGTGATTTCTAAACAGTATACTTTGTATACCAAACGGATCCTACCTCTGATATGATCTTACCTGGTTATTCCTTATCAACTATAGATCAATATTCATTGGGATTATTGAGGAATCTAGACTCTCATTATTATAGTCCCGAGAAATATAAGACTAAGACTTAGTGATATTCATAGTTAGGTCTTTTGAAAGGAAAAGCTAAGGTGTTAGGTGAAGCACTGTTCTAATCGTAACTCATCAACTTCTAACAAGTGAATGCATAGTTACTTTCATGTTACACATGGATACAAAGTATTTAGATAATTAAATGCTATATGTACTTATTATATGTGTTCTTGATATATGTGCTAGATGCAATAATATGATACGATTTTACTTAAATTATTCATATATGCATTTTAACTTACTTATAAGATATTGGGTAGAAAAGGGTTGAGAAAAAGATAAAATAGTGGTAAGAGACCATGCCCAACAATATAATATTGTACTTCGAAGACTAGTCATCTAGCAGCGTATTGATGACTACCACAGACTGTCTTAGACAGTCCAATGAAACATTAACAGACTCGACATCTGTAGGTGTTAATGAATCATAAAATCTGGGAGTTTGGATTGTGTGTCCATTTGAGTAATCTATCCCCCCCCCAATGGTTTCCTTATTGACATATATTGCTACGGAATCCCCGAAGTAGTATTGTCTACTTGTTGCTACAATGATTCTTTAGGATAGGTCCCTTGAGGTCATAAATTAGGATCATAGAGTGAGAATAACGAGAATGGGTAATCAGGTTATTTGTTTAAAGAAAAAGATATATATTTAAGAGATTTTAATTATGTTATTGTGGGTTGAAAGTCCTATGTGCCCACCAGGCTCTCAAGCCTGACCCACTCAGTTTCTTTGTATCACATGTAGCGGTACAAAAGCACAGGGATAGTGATGTTTGAATCTGTCGAGAGATTTAAGGAGTTTTAGACCATTAAATAAATTGATGTAAGGAGTGTAAATACTAGCTGATGCTTATATTTCTTTATCAGTTATGACATCCAAAACTCTGAAATATTAATGAAAAGAAACGTTTCTTCAGAAATGTTTGATATTGATATCATTTCACATTAATAACATTTTGAGACAAATTCCGCACTAATAAAGGAATACTCTATTTTAAATAAGCATAAAGAAAAAGTTTTAATTGGTCGTAAAATTGGGGATGTCACATTCCAAATCCGCAAACTTGTGGACCAACACCCATTTTCTTTAACACAATTGAACTCAAGTCATCTCCAAACAGGAAAAAAATGGGACATTTTCTTACATATGTATTAGGTAATAATCATGGCAGAGGTGTTATAAGTTTCGAAATAAAGCATGCATAATTAACAAGATCTAGTTAATTCTCCCCTTTAACAAAAAGTGAAACTAAAAGTAATATTTTGTTACTTTATGTAGCGGAGGTAAAATCCATACTAACGACATGGCAGATTAAAGGTTATGAAGAAAGCAAGAAAGGCAACAAACTTGATGGTATATCCAATTACAAATGAAAATGAGTCCATACATGGTAGAAAAAAGTTTTTTTGATCAAGGGAAAAGAACTTGCACATCTCTAAACTAGAAGATGTCTGGCCTCTCGTTCATTCACCTTATTACCGTATTAAAATACTTAAAATATGATGATTGTTCGGAATGGAAATTAGAGCCTACCTGTAACGACTCAGATTTTCTACACATACATCCCAGGGTTAATCACGGGTTTACAATAAAATCATATATAAAAATTAAACAAGCAAGGAATATACATAGAAATAAGACTATTCCTAATCTAGGTCCTTATGCTCGTACTTCTCATGTACCACGACTGATACCTGAACCTGAAAAACATGAAACATATATACTACATTAGACCATAGGTCTAGTGAGTTATATTCTAATCTGTTTTCATGTTAATCTACTCTTCTTCTATATTTTCATGCTCTGTCTTTCTTTTCTCTTCTTTTCATGTGAACCTGCAAAACATGAAGCATACTCTGCTATTCTTTCTCTTCTTATCTATTTCTTCTTCTCTTAGCATACTCTGCTATTCTTCCTCTTCTTATCCATCTCTTGTTCTCTTTTATCATCTATACTCATTTCATCTATCACACCTCATCTACTATGTTCTCTTTTTCTTGTACTCTTCTATTATGATTTTGCCTTCTTACCTCTTACTCTTTCTTAGCCTCTTTTAAGGCTTATATCATACTCTACACGCACTCTTCTTACTCTTCATCTCTCTATTCTCAACTCTAATGCCTCATCATTCTATTCTCATCTAGAACCAACAATCCCATCTCATGTGATACTCTCATCTATCATCAAAGGGAAGCAACATCCCACTAACATTACCTGGTACAATCATTTGGACTTACTCCCCTATCTTATGATCCCTCGTAGCTCCATAACCATTTTCTTCTCTTGAATCCTTCACGGATTCCATACTCTTAATCCCTCATGAATCACATCTAAGTTCATTCAAAGAGCTCTCTTACCTTTCTCATCTACCTAATTCCTTACACTCTAATCTCTAATGCACCAATTCATCATTACCACTAGTTAGGGTTTCAAACCGTAACTTCACATATATAGATTTCACCTTGGAAATCACTTATAAAGCTTGTTCAAGGCTTCTAAATGCTTTCTTAAACATGACTAACAAGCCTTCTTAGAAAAATATTACATAATTAGCTAAATTCAACAAAAACATCATTAAGCCCTAATTAACTTGAAAATGGAGAAGATGATTACCTCATGAGCTTTTGATGTTCAATCCAAGCCATAAACACCCAAGATCACCACTTAGCCCTTCTTAATCTTCCAAATTGCTAGAGTTTGTCTATATGGGTTTGGGGTTGCTTATGACGAGAATGGACATAACTCATTGTGACAATTGCAACAATTTTAGCGAGTCACCAATTGAAAAATAGTTAAAATACGATAGGTATCTAAACAAAAGACATAGAACCCCCGGCATATGAGAGAAAATCGTTCAAAATATGTGTAAATCGCATAATTAAGTGCGTAAAAAGTTGTGTTAATTAGTATAAAGGGTAACATAATAGTAAAGTACATTACAATGTGATTACAAGGATATAAAATTTGAAAAATCTGACTTCGGTTGGAGGAGATATGATTTTGTAAAAAGTAAAATCAACCGCGTACATAAATTTTACAACGTCAAAATAGTACTAAGAGATTGATTGTATTTTGGCTAAGGTCATTAAAAGGAAAGTCGTAGTACTCCTCAAGATAAGAACTCTGACACAAAGAAGGCTAAAAACGGAGTAAGTACGGAGAAGATATGATTTTTGGAAAAACATAAAATACGACTAAAAAATGGAAGTTAGAATTAGCCAAAACAACCTAAAGGGAAGTTGTAGTACTCATCAATAGCTACACAAATTTATAAAGAATGTCAGAAACAAGATTCGTATAAAAGAGATATGCATTTTCAAAAAATATTAATCATGTACGCGTAATGCATGCCACGCACAACGTGCACCTCTGATATCCGGATTCGTCGAGATGCGATAGACGTGGACCACCTGGAAAGTGGCATGTGGCAAGTTTTGAGTGGACCCACGAAGCCCATGCACAACACGCATAGATAGTTGCGCGGTGCGCATGCCAAAACCGATCCTATAAATAAAGGCTTTCACTTCTCCAAATCTCCACACCTCAAACAATCATCTCTTCCCTCTGAATCGATCCGAAGTCCTCTTCCTTTTCCAAATGGCTTGAAACTCCCACAACGATAGTCAGAATATCATTGCTCACGCTACTAGGGTGAGATCATGGCCCCGCTTTTACTGTTTTCAAATGTTTTATGGGGGAATGCATGTTATAAAACTATTTCAATGATTTTACAAAAAACATTAATACTTGTAATACATCAATAGTTTTGAAACTAAATGCAACGTTAGGATAATTTTATGCCCAATAGTTACCCTGCCTAAGCTTTAAGAATTATATTATGCCTAGTTGTTATAATGCCTAAGATTATAGTAAAGGATTATACCTAGTCGTTATGATGGCCAATTCCCAAGAATAACCTAGTATCTAGTTGTTATGCTGGCCAAATTTTAAGGATAAGCATTGTACCTAGTTGATACTCTGCCCTACTATCCTATCTATATCAAAAATATAATTATTTTATGTATATGATTAAAAATATATATGTATCAGAATAATTATGGGATAAAACTATATTAAAGGAAAACTTAAGGATAGGCAATGTACTTGGTTGTAGTCTGCCCTAATGTCCTAGCAAAGATATCAAAACAAAGATAATTATATATATATATATATATATATATATATATATATATATATATATATATATATATATGTATGAAGTTATATTAAGGAAAAACTAAAGGAAAGAATAACAATGATAAATAATCACACTTTAAAAGTTTATCAAAGCAAGTTGTTAATTGAGACGTATTATTCATCCTTTGCCCGATTAATATTCAGCTAACCCCGTACCTATAATCGTTAATCTTAAGTGAGCGCTAAAGGTATGTATAGATCTATACAGTATTGACACTCTCACCTACGGTTGCTAGCTACAACCCCGACAAGCATAGCTTTATAGTCTTTTCACTATGTCCGATGAAGCGTCGTGACGGGGAAATTTCAAGTCATATAGCTCGATCATAGGGACTCATTGTAACATTGCTTGACAACCTTAATCAATTAAACTACGTAGAGGAGAATGCCTAGAAAGTAATTAAAGTATGAAAAGAATAAGAAAAAGAGATAAAAATCTATAAAAGGAAAAGTTATAGGATAAGTACGGAAGAAGTAATTTATCCTAGGAAAAATAAGATATAAAGTATATGTTCAAATATAAAGATAGATATTTTCCGAAGTATCTTATCTAATAACTCCTTGAAACTAATTGAGTGTACAAACCAAATCTCTTCATGAAAGATGGAAGAAGCAAATCAAATATTAAAGGAAAATATAATAAATGGCGAATTAAAGATAGTAAAAGGAAATGTTGCTGTTAACAGCGTGTCACAACACCTAACCAATAGAGAATAGAAATAAGATTACTTCTCAAATGCGCAGGGGATAGTACAGGAAAACAGGGTCGATTCCAAAGGGACACATCCTAAGGTCTATGTCTCTCTTACGTAAGTCACTCATTAAAATAGGGTGATTTCTTGACTATTAAAACTAACTTGGACAAAAATTTATAAATGAAAAATGCAACTTAAATACTGGAATAAAATTCAGAAAGTAAAAGCAATTTCAGTTTCGCGGTGACTCTCCTAATCGTGCAAATAACCTTCAACACGGCTATTGAAATGTGTATTGCTTAAACTAGTACTGGAAATTGTTAATAAGCTTTAACAATTTTCTTTTACTAAAATGTTTAACCAAAAAAAACTCTTTGAATTAAACCTTACTTTTTACTAAATTAACCAAATAAGCTCTGAACTAATTTAGAAAAGTAGCATTAGACACAGTGTAAAATTCCCAATAAAATCCAATACCTCTCACAGGCTCGGAAGCGTAAAGATTTGTATGATCAATATATGTTAGAGCTAACCCTAAACGCATAATTAATCTAATATTTTTTTTTACTTTTACTGATTAATAAAGATAATTCCGGATCTAAACAAATCAGATAACTCGATTGATACATTAACAATTAAAGTGGTCAACAAAAACTGAATCAAAATCAAACTTTCAATTAAGCATAAAACTGATCAAACTAAACAGTAAACACAATCAAAAATCGTGCCTAATGATTATTTGCTCAAAAGGTCGAGTTGTTTACGAAACTGAAATCTAAGGTTATTAGCCTGACATGGCTAAAAACGAATTACCAGAAGTAGAAACAAAACCTAATTGATAAATCTTACTAAACAAAAATAAGAATCGAATCGTGTTCTTCGGATCTGCGTTTGGCGCTCAAAAACCTCTGAAAATTGTCTCTCAGTTGTCTGGAATCCCGAATGGTCAAAAGTTAGGGTTGTAGGAATGTTAAGGAGGCCTATTTATACGTCTAGAACAATTCAAGTAACAAAATCAATCGAATTTTTTGTAGGAACGATCAAATTGTTCTGGCTTCGATCGAATTTTTGCTCGAATTGTGCATTTTTTGATTTTTTTGAAATTCTGATCTTCGAAGACTTTATTCGATTGAATTTCTTGGAAAATTCGACCGATTTTTTTTCTTTTTTTTTCAACCGAAAACGAACTGATAAATCTTCAAAACATTTATTCGATCGAATTTTTGAATAATTCAATTGAATTTCTTGAATTTTGTCTGAAACATCAATTTTTCCTCGATTAAAGCAGCTTACAAGCATTCCTCAGCACCCTACACACATTCCAAGCTCCAATTTGGCTCCAAAGCTCCATCAAATGCATCCTCGATGTGTCATATTCTCAGTCCTTGCTAATTTGCCCTGAAAATCATATCAAAAGTGAGTAGTACGGGCATTCTGCAAACATAATGAGAAACACACAGTTTATAATAAAACAAGGGAAATAGTTAGCATTTTATAAGAAGATAGTGACAAAAATGTGCTAATAGATGCATATAAAATGCATCTAACAAACCACTCCAAGCTTAGACCTTACTAGTCCTCGAGTAAGGAAATGATAGGCATCGGAACCATATGCGAGGGAAAAGGGTAGTGAGGGGATAACCTAGACGAAACTAACAACCTAAAAGGAAAACTTAATTGGCAAGATCAATAGAAAAATAAATAAAGAATAAAATATACATGCAAAAACATAACAAAATGAAAAATAGGCAACGATACAGAAAAGAAAAATAAACAACCTTAATTAAAGATATATATATATATATATATATATATATATATATATATATATATATATATATATATATATATATATATATATATATATATATATATATTACGATTAGGCTCTACACCGAGGGAGCTCCAAAGGAATCACTACCTAGATGACCATCCTGCTACCTTCCATGTATCATAGACTCCCAGAGTCAGGAAGTCCTGCAACGGTGTAACCCAGTAATCCAACCATAGTTTTATTTAAACTATATACCTTAATTAGCCTTGCGAGTGAAAATAACACAGTTCAGAATCTCGTGTCCTCAAGACTAGATAGTCAAAAACTAGATTCGACGCATCCTTAAGAACTCGACATGACCAAATCAGCTTTCGTTGAAGCAACATTTGGGCCAACCCCTGTTGGAGCCCAACTCTATGCTTTCACTTGGTAGAGAACGACAAATATCATATCACACAATTTTTCTTGCGCCAGATTTGTCTTCGTTGTAGCTCTTGATTTGATTGAACTTGAATTTGTATCTTTGTTTTTATCTTGATTTCTTCAATCAACTTTTGAATTTCTTGAGATTCTTCAATTAAGTGCTTGAACTTCGACTTGGGTACCGAATATGACATTTGTACCTTTCTTTTCTTCTCGACTATGTGGATCTGATATAACGTTCTCAGTTACCGCGAGGGTAACACGTGTCAACAAATAGGGTCATGTTTTGTGCGTCCCTTAGTTATGGTAGCTGATTCTACACGTCCAATAACGATCCGGTCGCTTTGGACGTTCATTTTCCATCTTCGCAGAGCTATCGAATGTAAAGAGTATCATCGTCTCGTATGTTTTTTAACATAATAATACATAAAATCTTTTTGTTTTTTTAAGGGAAACTAAAGGAAACAAAAGAAAATTATTTTTGGGTTTTTAAATTTTTGTTCTTTTTTTACGTTTTTTGTTATATATATAAAAAACTAACTAAGACAAACAAATCTAACTAAGAACAAAAACGAGAAATCTTTTAGGATTTTTAAATTTTTTTGATTTTTTGTTTTTTTTAAACTAATGCAGAAGAAAATAAAAATTTTGTACAAAAAGATTACAAATCCTCTCCCCAAGCTTAAAATACAACATTGTCCTCCATGCTTGGAAAGGAGAAGGAAAGATCTACTGGGGATGAGGTGGACGCGGGTGTCAGTGGAGCACTTATTGTTGGAACGAGTCAAAAGTGGTCCTAAAATTCTAGAACTTGGTGTTCATGTGGCCCATGTCGGTGCGAATGCCAGTGATATCCTGACGGATGCCAGAAATATCCTCATGCATGCCAGTAATATCATGTCAGATCTCAAGATAATGCTGGTAAGTGATAGGGGAGGTAGGGTCAAAATGAGGCGATGTGGGTGGGGTGGATGGGGGCATCCTGAAATTCGGCTTGAAAGTCAGCCTGCTGATAATCGTCATCATGGATGGCATGGAGAGGCTCATCCTTCTGATAGTCGGGATGAATAGTAGATGACGAGGGGGTGTCAGTATGTCGTGAAGATGAAGGGCGGGTAGAATGATGAGGTCGGGCGTGCGGTTACAAAAAAGCTGGTACAGGAATACCAGGAACATTCGGTAAAGGCAGACAATTCGTTGAACTGATAGGATCTGAAAAAGCAATAGTGGAGGAATCTGAAATGTGTAGGTATTTGTCACTCCCAAGAAAACAGGCGTGACCTCTTGGGGTTCGACGAAAAATATGCATTGACTCCAGATTCTGAACAATTAGTTGATTTTTCTATTCAACGTCTCGTATAAACTGAAACTCATCAAGTATGCGATCTGAAAGGTGCATGGTGATAAGAGTGACTAATCTTGCTCTTCTGAGCTCGAGAGATTTTTCTGAGTTTCTGGACTATCAGAAACCCGAGATGAGGGTGGTCTTCCTGGGTGATCATACACCAAAGGATTTCGAGTTCGGCGAGGCCGAGTTTGGTGGTTTCATATAGAGGAAAAATAATATTGTAGATCAGTTTGAACGTGAACTTCAGAACGGGATGGAGGATATTGGACACTAAGGATGTAGAGGGGTTATAATCATTGAGTCGTGAAATAGATTTCCAAAAATCATATCTATTGAAGTTATGTGGTCGAAGGTGACGGGTGTCAGGGGGACCATAAATCTGGTCAATGGGCACATCAACCATGGTGCAAACATGGTTGATATGAACATGGTGCCTGACACCTGAGCAGCAAAAGGTAAAGTTTCCATCTAGATTAAGATCATATAGATTCGCAAGAAACTACCAAGTCAGAAGTGCAGAAGTAGGATAATGAATCCCCAAAAGGCCTTCCCAACCAAGATTGGCAAAGAGGACATGAACCTGCTCATAGATATGAAGCTCACAAAGAACAGTAGAAGTACGAGAAAAATGTTGGACAAAGATTTCTCTTGTGCTAAGGACCATATACTGATTCACTTCTGCTTCTAAACCTAAGACAAGAACTCGACCCTCGATAACAACATTAAAGTTCTGGTTTTGGGCAGCTGGATTTCCATGTCGGTTGGGTCGGGGAGGCAATGTTCAGTTAAGCTTGGGACGGTGTGATGCAAATATATATTTTTTAGATAAGAAAAAGAAATTAGCTAACAAATATCTAACTATTACTAAGCAGATACGCAAGTCCGCACATATATATTTGACAAAAAGTAAAGAGTTTCAGTTTCAAAACAAATATACCAGACTGTGCGCTGAGCAGCAGAGAATTTATCGTGCCCGAAATTTTTTTGATTTTTCAAATTCTGCTCCGATGACCCTCTTCTGTTGGTAGTGTAGAACAAACGATCAAAAGCTCCGGTCCTGATCCGCTCTAATGAAGTGTAGATCTGAAAAAGAAGTTCAAAAATTTGAAAAATAGATTTCGAAAATCTGAACATTCCAAACCTTTCAATGTTGTTTCTCGAGGCTTAGAAGTGTAGAGGAAGCAAAAAGAAAAAGATTGATACCTTCCTTGTTTACTTCCGACCAAAAATGAGGATTTTGTTGTGTTTCTGGAGTATTTTCGAGTTTAGAGGAATTTCAAAAAGCAATGAAAGATTTTGCTGGAAATGGGAGTTAGAAAATTAGGCTTAAGCTCTAATTTATAGCTGTCCAAGAAAATCCGACCGCAATTCGATTGAATATTTTTACTGTAGCACTAAAAAAAATTTCTTTAATTCCGATTAAAAACTTCGACGCATAAATTCGATTGAATTTACTGACAAATTCGATCGAATTTTTTTTACCTGTTTGTTCACTTTAAATCTCTATGGCACCATGATCAAACACATTAGTAACAACAAAAGGTCCCACCCACCGAGACGTTAATTTACCGGAAATAAGTTTAAAACAAGAGTGGTACAAGAGTACCTTTTGACCGGTAGTAAACACCTTTTGCGAGATCATCTTGCCATGAAAAACTTTCGATTTTACCTTATATATCACTTCATTCTCGTAAGCATCATTCTGGATTTCTTCCAACTCTTGAATATCCAACCTTCTTTTCTTACCGGCTTCATCCACGCTCATATAAAGTTTCTTAACATCCCAATATTCTCGGTGCTCTAACTCTATAGGAAGCCGACACGCTTTTTCAAAGACTATTCAATAAGGCGACATTCCAATTGAAGTCATATATGTTGTCTCGTGAACCCATAATGCATCATCCAACCGAATATTTCAATGTTTCTTAATCGGGTTGATCATTTTTTCAATGATACCCTTAATCTGCTGGTTAGAAGCTTCAGTCTGCCCATTGGTTTGTGGGTGAGAAGCAGTTGGCACCCGATGCGTAACACCATATTTCTTCAGAACGGCCTCGAGGAACCTCTTGTAAAAACCTGTATGGCCAAGAAAATAACTCACTTCTCGAACACTCTTCGGGTAGGATAAGCTTTTGATAATATCTATTTTAGAATTGTCTACTTCTAAACCTCTTTTTGAAACAATATGACCCAAAATCAGACCTTAGTCAACCATAAAGTGATATTTTTCAAAATTTAGGACCAGGTCGGTTTCAATGCATCTTTGAAGAACTTTGATGAGGTTTTTAAGACAAGTATCAAAGGAATCTCCATAGACAGTAAAATCGTCCATAAAGACTTCTATGATATTTTCTACATACTCAGAAAAAATACTTACCATACACGTTTGGAAGGTGGAAAGTGCATTGCAGAGTGCGAAGGACATACGTCTGTAAGCGAAAGTTCCAAATGGGCAGGTGAAAGTTGTTTTTTCTTGATCTTCTGGAGCAACTGGAATCTAATAAAAACCTGAGAATTTGTCCAGACAGTAGTAATGCGACTTGCTAGCAAGTCTCTCCAACATCTGATCGATGAACGAAAGTAGAAAGGGATATTTTCTGGTGGCTGCGTTTAATTTCCTATAATCGATGCAGACATGCCATCCACTCTAAAATCGAGTTGGGACTAACTTTCCTTCTTTATTTTCCACAACTGTCGATCCATCTTTCTTCGAAACGACCCAAACTGGATTGACCCAGTCAGATATCATGTATATCATTCTAGCATCCAAGAGTTTCATAATTCCCCTTTTAACTACTTCCATCATTGGTGGGTTCAGTCTTCGTTAGGCTTCTCATGAAGGCTTAAAATCTTCTTCCATCAGTGTTTTATGCATGCATGAAGATTGGCTGAGTCCTTTTATATAAGCAATAGCGTTCTTGTACTGCTTCAAAATCCTAATCGGTTCAGCTTTTTCCTTTGCTGAAAGCTTGTTGGATATAATGACTGCAAGTTTTCCTCTTCTCCAAGATACACGTATTTTAGATGTTCTGGTAGAGTCTTCAACTCCAAGATGGGTGCTTACACTACAAAAGGAAAAAGTTTGGAGTTAGAATCAGATAACTTCAAAATCTGATTGACATACCTGAGTTTCCTTTGCTGGTCCATGTGGCCTGCCATTTCTTGCACTTGTTTATCAACAACATATTTTTCCTGAAAAAACTCAGGCTGCATTAACAGAAAATTTTCTATGGAGCACTAAAGCTAGTGATTCTCGGTTAGTAATCTCAAATTAGTCAACAGTTAATGGTTCGATTACATCAATAAAATTAAGAGTTGAAACATCATATGGATAACGCATGTCATCATAAATATTGAAGTTGATAACTTCACCATTGAATTCCATAGAAAGGGTACCATCATAAACAGCTATTTTTGTTCTAACGGTTTTAAAAAATGGTCTCCCCAAAAGAATAGAACAGGAATTCGGTGAGTCGTCATCTCCCATATCTAAGACGTAAAAATCAGTTGGGAATATCAGCTCGTTCACTTGGACCAACACGTCCTCTAGCACACTTTTTGGGTGTACCAGTGAACGATCAGTCAACTGAATGATAACACCTGTTCTTTTTAGTGGACCTACCCCAATAGTATTAAAAATTGAATATGGTAAAACATTTAGTGACGCTCCTAAGTCCACCATGGCACATGGCACTGAAAGGTTCCCCAACTTGCAAGGAACAGTGAATACCCCTGGATCTTTTCATTTTAGGGGTAACCTTTTTTTGAAAAACCACTGAAATGTTTTCACTAACCTTAACTATTTCGTTACCTTTTAGTTTTGTTTTTGAAGTACATAGTTCTTTCAGAAATTTCGCATATCGGGGTAGCTCTTTTATAACTTCAAGAAGTGGGATGTTTACCTAAACTTTTCTAAAGAAGTCCATAATCTCTCTGTCCTCCTTCTCCTTTTTCGTATTTTTCAGTCGTGAGGGAATTGGAGGAGGAGTAATTTTTACCTCAGCTTCAGTTGGCTTGTCTTTTTTCTGCACCTCTTCAGTCGCCTCAGATTCTTGCTCAACTATGATCTCTTCTTCCTCATCTTCTTGCTGATCTGGTCCCTTGTAGTTTTTTCCACTTCGGAGAGTCACATCACAAGCGTTGTACTTTGGGTTTTTCTCAGTCTGAGATGGGAACTTTCCTTGTGCTTGTGCTTCCAGCTTGGTCATAGTGTTTGCGAGTTGTGATATCTGCTCCTCCAGATTTTTTATACTAGACTTGGTCTCTTTTTGAACAGCCTGGGTACTGGTAGCAAGACTTTTAACAATGTCTTCCAGAGATATACTGGAACTACTAGCTTGTTGTTGAACAACTGGTTGTTGAAAATTGGTTTAATGTTGATTTTGTTGAAAAGGTTGTAGAAAGCCAGGTGGGTATTGATACTGATTTCTCTGCGAAAAGTTTTGTTGGGGTATTGGTTGGAAATTGTTCTGGAATCCTCCCCACGCTTGGTTGTTGCGCGGCTGGTCGAACTATCTCTATTGTGCTTGATAGCCTCCCATGGCATGTACAACTTTTGTGTCTTCCTGTAATATTGGGCACATATCTGTTGGGAGCCCAGTCTCCATGCATATCCCACAAGATCTGACCTTTGGTTCAACACCCTTTTCTTTTGTCGGTAAAAGACCAACCTTTGTCAGTTCTGAAATCTGAGACTCAAGGTGGGCATTGATGATTTCCTTCACTCTTCGCGGATGATCTGGATACCATTCTTCTTCATTCGCTGAGTGTTTTGATTTTATTTCCAGCTTCTCTATTAATGCTAGATTTCAGTCGGCGCCATATCTGCAAGCGAACCACCACTCGAAGCATTGATCAGTCGCCTTTCTATTGGAGTCATGTCATCACAGAAACATTGATATGGCTGATAGTCATTGATCCCATGTTGTGGGCACCGGACCAACAACTTCTTGAAATGCTCCCAATAAGTGTGAAGGGCTTCTCTTTTTCCTTGATTTATAGCAAGGATTTCTCTGTGGAGGTTGGACACTTTCGCTTCTGGAAAATATTTTCCAGAAAAAGTGTAGCTAGCTCGTTCCATGTAGTGATTGATCCAGACGGAAGGTCATACAACTACTCTTTTGCTTCATCTTGGAAAGAAAAGGGGAATGCCCTTAACTTGATCTGGTCTTCCGTGATAGCGTGTGGCTTCATCCTAGAGCATACTACGTGAAACTCCTTGATAAACTTATGCGGATCTTCGTTTTCAAGGCCTCAGAAAGTTAGGAGCAGATGAATTAAACCAAATTTCAACTCAAAGTTCTCAGCTTGTGGAAAAGTGATATACAAAGGTTGTTGTGTAACATCTTGTGTCGCCCACTCTCTGAGAGTCTTCTCCTCTTCGTCTCCGTGAACACTCATGGTTAGTTCTATTTCAGTATCTGAATAAGGGGTTTCATATTTTCTGGATTTTATGGAAGATGTTGGTGAGTATTTTTTGAATGGGTTGTGGGAAGGCGAGGATAGGGGTGCTTTGGGAAAAGATGAGAAGGTTTTTTCGAGCTCGTTCCACAAGGGAGTGCCTTGTGGATTTGTTTGCTCTGAAGCTGGAGAAGATGTTGATGCGAAAAAACCCTGTAACTTTTTCTGTTGAAGTTCTTCTATTTTGAGTTTTCTTGTTTTCTTCTCTATCTCCCGATCAAGCTGTAATGGAGTACCTGTACATGTCGATCTTGGCATAAAACGATTAGTGTTTTCCGTGTCCCCGATAATGGCGCCAATTTGTTAACAACGTATCGCAACACCTAACAACTAAAGAATACAAATAAAATTACTACTCAAATGCACTGGGGGTAGTACAGAAAAGCAGGTTCGATTCCACAGGAACATGTCCTAAGGTATATGCCTCTCTTGCGTAAGGCACTTACTAAATTAACAGTAATTAAAATGGGGGGATTTTGTTGACTATTAAAACTAACTTGGATAGAAATTTATAAAAGAAAATTGCAACATAAATACTGAAATAAAATTCAGAAAGTAAAAGCAATTTCTATTTCGCGGCGACTCTCCTGATAATGCAAATAACCTTCAACATGATTATTGAATCGTGTACTGCTTAAACTGATACTAAAAATGTTAATAAGCTCTAATAGTTTTCTTTTACTACAATGTTTAACCAAAACAAGCTTTTTCAATTAAACCTTACTTTTTACTGAATTAACCAAATAAGCTCTTAATTAATTTAGAAAAGTAGCATTAGACACAGTGTAAAGATCCCTGTAAAGTGTAATACTTCTCACAAGCTCGGAAGCATAAAGACTTGTTTGATCAGTTTATATTAGAGCTAACACTAAACGCAAAATTAATCTAATATTTGTTACTTTTACTGATTAATAAAGACGTTTACGGATTTAAACAAATCAGATAACTGGAATGATTCATTAACAATTAAAGTGGCCAATAGAAACTGAATCAAATTCAAACTTTCAATTAAGCATAAAACTGATCAAACTAAACAGTAAACACAATCAAAAATCGTGCTTAATGATTACTTGCACAAAAAGACGAGTCGTTTGCGGAACTGAAATCTAAGGTTTTTAGCCTGACATGGCTAAAAACGAATTACAAGAAGTAGAAACAAAACATAATTGATAAATCTTACTAAACGAAAATAAGAATCGAATCGTGTTCTTCAGATCTGCATTTGGCACTCAAAAACCTCTGAAAATTACCTCTCACTCGTCTGCAATCACAAACGGTCGAAAGTTAGGTTTGTAGGAATGTCAAGGAGGCTTATTTATGCGTCAAGAAAAATTCGAATAACGAATTCGATCGAATTTTTTGTAGGCACAATCAATTTTTTTTTGGATTCGATCTAATCTTTGCTAGAATTTCAAATTTTTTGATTTTTTTGAAATTCTGATCTTCGAAAACTTTATTCGATCGAATTTCTTGGAAAAATCGATTGGTTTTTTGCTTTTCTTTTTCTTCGACTGAAAACGAACTGATAAAATTTTGAAACATTTATTCGATCGAATTTCTAAATAATTCCATCGAATTTCTTGAATTTTGTCCGGAACGTCAATTTTTCCTCGATTAAAGTAGCTTCCAAGCTTTCCTCAACATCCTCCACAAGTTCCAAGCTCCAATTTGGCACCAAATGTGACATCCCCAATTTTACGGCCAGAAAAGACCGATTTGTTTATGCTTTATTTATAAATCAGAGTATCCTTTTGAAGAATAATATTGAGAAATTTGTTCCCAAAATATGATAAAGATATTATCAAAGCATTTCCGAAGAAATGTATTTTTACTATATTAAAAACATTGGGATGTCATCGTCATTACAGTACATAAGCATAAACGGAAATAACACAGGCCTTACAACATCTATTATCCTACTGGCATATAACCCATAAATCTCTCATCTGATCGTCATAATGGTGCTTTTGTGCCACTACCTGTAATACAAGAAACTGAGTGGGTCAGGCTTAGGAGCCTGGTGAGAAAATAGGGTTTTCAACCCACAATAATTAAGTTCTTTATTTTCATGAAATCATTCAACTGGATTACCCGTTCCCGTTATCCTCACTTTCTGTCCCTAAAGTATCTAATTTAAGGGACCTAGCCTAAGGATTATCTTCGGGATTGACAATAATGCTTAAGGGATTCCTCAGCAGTATATGTCAGTAATGCAACCATGAGGGGAATGGAGTACACCTGGTGAACACGTCGTTCAAAAACACCTACAGGTTGTGAGTCTGCCAGCATTCCACTAGACTGTCTAGAATAGTTCGTGGTCGTCATCTATACACCGCTAGATGACTGGAGCAGATTTAAAATCAAGGCCTCTCATAATTTATCTCATCTTTCATTTTTTATCATCTTTCATCTACCCATTTTTACCCAACATATTTATACGTATAAAATATTTATACAGTTTAAATCAAGTAAAACATGTATAAATCGTTCATCGAACATAGATATCAGGAACACAGATAATAGACACACATAGCATGTAATTTATATTAAATACTTCATATCTATGTGTAAGATGAAAGTAATTATGCACTCACTTGTTAAAGTGACGACTCGAAATTCGGGCAGTGCTTCGCTTCTAGCAACTATCTTTTCCTTTGCCATAACATAGTGTCATTATCACTAAGTCTTAGTCTAATATTTATTACGACTAATTATTAGTCTATATTCATCATTAATTCAAAGTCTACTTCAAGATCTATCAAGTAAGGATCAACCAGGCAGGAAAGTTGGGAGGCAGGACCATTTCAGTGTATAGCCTTTCTGAATTCCAACTACCAAGCCAACGTGACCATTCTAGACACCTCTCCCGTAAGTAGATCAATATGTATAACGACTTGGAATCACTGATAAATCTTGTTTATTGGTTCATAATACGATAATGAACTTAAACATAAGTTATACTTAAAGTACGGTAAGCATAGCTCAACTTACAGGTGGTTTAGCGAGAAACCGGACTCTGCACGAGTAGAACTTCTAAGCCGAAAGCTCCACTCCTCGGGATTTCCGGTGCTCCGGGGCTTCACTAATAACACCTCGAAAGTTCGAGAGAAAATATTAGAGGCTTTGGGGGGGGGAGAGAGTTGGTTGAAGAGGTGTGAGATTTTGAGTGAAAACGCCATCTATTTATAGGCTAGAGGAATTGTGTACGCGGGGCGTACTCACTAGCTACGTTGGGCGTACTTCAGTACACTGGGTGTACATGAGTTACTTCGGGTGTACCGAGGCCACGTGTCACGATCAACTGCCAAGTCGCGGGGAAGAAGGTGTGGCCTAGATCTTGCCACTTGTCAATTTCTGGTTAATCCGAAAATTAATTATCTTCTAATATCCGTAACTTTCGATTACGAGCTCCATTTTTTACGTTTTTTTTTGTATCCACGTGTAGGTATCGACATGATCTACAACTTTTGTTAAGACTCCATCGGCTTATTTTGAATTTAATTTAAAGTTATATTTTAACAGGCTTAGACAATTAAAGTCTGTTAAAAATTCATAACTTTGTCATCCGACGTCTGATTTCGACTATATTTATATCGTTGAGCTCCTATTAACGAGATCTTCAATTCTCATTTAGGCTATGTCGGCTAATAATCGATCGATCTAAAATTCAATTTCCGGGCTGTGTACTGCTATGCTGAATCTTAGAAAAATCATCACTTCCTCTAACGAAGTCAGATTTGGACGTTCTCTATATGTACGCTCTCGGTTTATCGTCTACTACGACTTTCATTTAGATTCCTAAGGCTAAAAAGTATTTCGTCAAAAATTTACTTTTTATGTTACGCAGAGCCGTGCCGATTTAATCACAAAACTTAGACGAGTCATAACTTCTTTGTTATAAGTCTGATTTCATCGTTCTTTATATCTTCAAAATCCTTTCTACGACTACTTCAACTTTCTTCAAAGATATTAGGTCTATTTATTATTTTATTTTAGACGCGTATTTTATTCCTATTTTATTATATCGTTATAAACACGTATATTGCACATAATTTACACGTAAATCACATAATACTCAAAAACCATTCTTCATTACATAAAATAGGTTACAATTGTTGACCCTAACTATTACATCATCATAATAATGCTTAGCCAGAAACGCAGGCGTTACACCAAAGCTCCATCGAATGCATCCTCAATGTGTCGTATTCTCAATCCTTGCTAATTTTCCCTAAAAATCATAACAAAAGTGAGTAGTACGGGCATTCTGCAAACATAATGAGAAACACACAATTTATAATATAACAAGGGGAATAGTTACCATTTTATAAGAAGACAGTGACAAAAACATGCTAATAGATGCATATAAAATGCATCTAAGAACTCTCTAGAAACTTATAGTGTTAGAAAAGTTTCGAAAGCCTATATATTCATGAACAAAGATCCTGTATCAAGGAGTACTTTTAAATTTATAAAACATGTGAACTCACCAACATTATGTTGACCGTTTTCAAAACCCATGTATTCCTAAGAAACTAAAAAAAAAAAAAAGAAGATCGTTGCAAGGAAGGACAATAAGCATTGAACTAGTTAGATTTTATCATGTAAGAATTAATGTAATCGTGGGTTATTAATAAAAGAATTATGTTGTTCGTTATATGCTCTGTGATTTTGATAATCAATGTACCCTATCATGGCTCGACTTTTCCGCCACCGGGCCTAGGGTGTGACAGAGAATGGTATCATAGCTGAAGGTTGTAACAAACTAGTAATTCCTTAGAAAATTAAGACTATAGCCTAAGGCGTATACTCCGATAAGGTTTGTCCTTAAACCTATAAATAAAAGTATTATTATTAATTACACCACTAATTAACTACTTACGGGAAAGGTGTCAAGTTTGAACTGTCACTTGGGTTGTTGGATTTTAGAACGACTATATGCTAAAATGGTCATGCCTACTGACACTTCTCATCTCGCCGATTCTTATTTGATAGTCTAGAAGTAGAGAACAAACATATTAATCGCAAATCCAGAACATTTAAGTATACTAATCAATAACATCATATATAATGATCAACTATTCTAACAAAATCAAAGTGCATATGTCAAACCACAACTTAACGTAGACTGATCACCTATGTTTAATTCTAGTTGAACCAATACACCAACTGAATTTAGATTTGGTAATTGAGAAACTGAGATAAACACATATATCATACAAATCAAAAATAAAAATATAACATACATCAATATATTAAAAAATATCAAATACGTAGAATCAATATCAAAATACAACAAACCACCAAATCAAATCTCCCCACCATCATTGTTGCCATGAATTATAAATTAATGAATGATGGCAAAATATAAACAACAAACAGGGACGAAATAGTCAATCTAGCTTGGACAAGTATCATCATAATCTAATATCAACAGTCTTAGGAAGGGGGCATCCTTTTTGAAAGGCAAATCAATTAGACATACCTTTCTAATCTAAATCACCATTAATCCTCATACTGAAGCAACTCAAAACAGAGAAACAAAGAGTATCGAAGACAGAAGATCAAAGCAAATTGAAAAAAATATAAAAAAAACAATAAACGAGTTTTAGAACGTGTGTGGGAATTAGGTCAAACAGAAAAAAAAATGGGAAAACATACCAGATCGACACCGATATCAATAGTATACAACTGTTAATAGGTATCTTCATGTCCTTAGCATGAGATTGCTTTCTACAAAAATAAATCAATAAAAAATGGGAAGACAAAACAAAAAAAAATTAATCACTAAAAGGCTTTACCAATGGGAATACCTTTACTTTCCATAGATCTTACAAACCAAGGTATATCTTGTTGGAAACATAAATACTACAAACTAATCCAAGGTTCATAACAAAGTTGAAGTGAGTTTTTCAACTCTCATTTAAAATAAATACAATAATTACCATCTCACTTTCATTTATCTATGTAATATTAGCATCTTATTACAATGTTGTATTCTTAATAAGGTATAAGAGTTAAAGAATCTACTTGATCAGAACAATATACATTAAACTATTTGCTATTAAGACATTATTCCTTCCAAAAATCTACCAACTTCTTTGTATTCCAATGATATTCCTATAATTGGGTGGATTTTTGAAATGTAATGTTGCAGTAAGAAGAAGTGAAGGTAGGATATTATAATAAAATGTCAATGAGGGTACATTATTATTTTTTGCATTTATCCCAATAGGAGGAAACCTGTAAGGTGAGAAGTCTTGATTGTCATCTTCATCAAATTTGTAACTTGTAAGTTCTCGACCATGTTTTTTGGAATAACCTTCATCCCAGTATAGCCTTCGAGCTCTTAACTGTTCCAGTTTTCCTATCAAATAGACATAAAATAGGATATGTTAGATAATAATAACAGAGAGAGGTAGGAATATAAGATAATATTAATAGTAAATGATAGAGATAGGAACATAAAATAGGATATCTTCAGAAGTTGCCTCTTGTCTGCTAAGAAATATATCCATTCTAAATTCATTATAGTGAAATAGATAAATAGGCTTATAAATTTGCAGAAACCATGTACTTTGTTGTTTTTCCATTTCTTGTTATTCTATCAAGCTAAAAAGAATATTGAGATAATAAGTGCTACACCTTTAGCATTAGATCAGTGTGTAAATGAAAAAATGGTGTGGTATATGTACAAATTAATGTAAACTTTACTCTACACTTTGTTATCAGTTTCAATGTCTTTAGCATTTCGTCTCCAGGTTTATAATCAGATAATAATTCAATAATACATACATTAGGGGTAGAGTTAAAATCTCGACAAAGAACTGCAGGAACATTATTCCAAAGTTTTAATGTAGCATTAGCTCTTTCAGTCTTTCAAGAAGAACCCTAAGTTGGTGAAAAAAAGATGTTTTGATATTTGAATATCTGACATTAAGAAAATAAGTTATGTCTTAACACTATTACAAAGAACTGGAATTAAACTTACCTCAATCTTCTATTTTCAAAACATTCCATTGCACAACTTGTAGAAACCCATCAAAATCGTGCCTTGTGTTTGAGAATTAGGGCTCCGTTCAAGTTTTTGTAATACAAAGAAGAAGCACTTAAAAAAACTTATATCATCACCATCAACACTTATGGATTGGCACGACACATGAAGGCTATCAATTTATTTCTTCTTTGGAGGAACATAACCTTTCGATTTTGAGGAAGAAATGGAAGTGATGCTGTGACACCAGTCAAATTTTGGTCAAAAATAAATTGATCAATAATCATAATTTGGATGAACCAAGTGGTAGAGTTTGTAACAAGGTTTCCAAAAACATAAAGAACACTGAAATCCGAGTTATAACGAAGAAGTTATGACCAATCGAAAATCCGTGTCAAAACCGGCAAAACACTATTCAGTGTAAAAAGTGAATTTTCAATAAAAGGCTTTTTATCCTTAACAATCTAAATGAAACTTGTAGAATATGTTAAACCGAGAATATTCATAAAAAGAACGTAAAAATCTGACTTCGTATGAGGAAGTTATGATTTTTCGAAGTTTCGGTTTAGCAGTAGACAGCTAAAAATTCGAAATATAAATTGATCGATATTTAGCCGACGCAACTTAAACGAGAATCGAAGGTCTCGTCAAAAGTAGCACAACGGTAAAAAGACAGACGAAAACGGATGTCGGATGAAGAAGTTATGAATTTTTAACGGATTTCCTGTCCCGGTCTGTTAAAAATAATAATATTAAAAATAAAGTCAAAACCAGCCGACAAAGTCTAAACGAAAGTCGTAGAGTATGATTTTACCTACACGTGCATATAAATAACGCCAAAAACAGAGCTCGTATGCAAAAGTTATGATTTTTGCAAGTTTTTGGCACAAAAACCGAGAATTAATGGATAACCGGGAAAAATCGCATGGCCTCAATCCGGACACGTCACCCTCGCATGCAAGCCTCAACGTGTTCGCTTCTCATTGGACCGCAGCCTCACGTGGCAGCTCCTGATTGGTCCGAAGTCGTCATGCTCCTTCTCCTATTGGACCGAAGTCCGCTCCAGTCCGAAGCCTCTAGCTGTCCGAATCGAAGCTACCGCCTCGCCACCGGGTCCGAGCCTCGCACGTGTACACTCCGCAAGTCCGACGCGTGTCCTACTGACTCCTCGCCCTCGCCAGGTGGCTAGTGACTCGCCTTCTCGGACCACACCCTCGCACCCCTATATAAAGGGTGCGAGACTTCTCGGCTAAGAGGCATTTTTCACCCCAAATTTCCCCAATTTTCACATTTTCACCCCCTCGACTTTCTCACGACCCCCCAAGGCCCCGGTATCATGTCTAAAGCCCGAAGCAAGCCTCAGAGCCCCGGAAATCTCGAGAATTCATCCTCTCTCCAGTCGAAATTCTGCCCCGTTTGAGCCGGTTTTCGTCAAATAAACTCCTTCCGAGAAACGAAACGCTGCTCGAATCACCGCTTATCAAAGTGAGTTCATACCCCTATAATTTACATTTTCAATGGTTTTTAAATGCTTTTTAGGGGGGGGGAATACAAGTTTAACACAATATTAAATTGTGTTAATATCTGTATGTGACATTAATCACACAGAAAGTTTCCGTATGTTTTTAAGAATTACCAAATACTTCCAAAATAACTTAAAGCCATGTTAAATCTTAAAAGTCATGTAAACTCTATTAAATTCTTTGAAAAATGTTTTATAAGCTATTTCAAAGTATAAATGCCAAAATCATGTTGATATATGTATAAATATATAAATAAGATTTGAAGGGCTTAGGACTAATGAATTATCTTATATCCTTTTCCTTGTTTGGATGTGGAATTAGGGTTGTATTATTTGTCCGAAGGTCGTTTCCTTCTTAATTATATATATATATATATATATATATATATATATATATATATATATATATATTATACATATATGAGTACAAAAGGTTACTCCTTTTGGTATCATCACCTTTGTATCAGGCTGAGCAAAGGTGTTCATCCATGAGAAACCATGCTAATCAGTTAGAACATATAAATTATAATAGGTATAATTTATGATTCAAAACTAAAGATACAAGTATGATTCACGACTGTATACTTTCCAAGGAAATTACCAAAATACATTCAACTATAACGAGATATGTATAATACCTTTAATATACGAACAACATATTAAAGAAGTAAAGATACATAATGTCGGGTTTGCATTAGCAAAGGTACTATACAGAGTACCCGAGTTAGCAAACACGAGGTAATAATACATCCTGTCGGGTTTGCATTAGCAAAGGTACTATACAGAGTACCCGAGTTAGCAAACACGAGGTAATAATACATTCTGTCGGGTTTGCATTAGCAAAGGTACTATACAGAGTACCCGAGTTAACAAACACGAGGTAATAATACATTCTGCCGGGTTTGCATTAGCAAAGGTACTATACAGAGTACCCGAGTTAGCAAACATGAGGTAATAATACATTATACCGGGTTTGCATTAACCAAGGGTACGATACAAAGTACCAGAGTTAGCATTCACGGGGTAATAATAATACATCGTAAATCTCGTTGAAACATTAAATTTGTGAGACCCTTCACGATGTACTTATCTAAGTACGACCTTTTAAGTCCTGAACTATTAGCCAGAATCTCTTGTAGGGCGAGCGTGAATTTGTGTATAGACCTATATGGGACTGACAATCCCGCACCTCAACTGTTCGCTACAGTTTGGCCGGCAGGCCTAGGGTGTCAAATATCATATCATTCCGACGCCTGAAGAACGTCGCAGCAGGCATTTCCGTCATATTATTGTGGTTGATAGGACTCACATGGATAAAACAACTAGTGAATTACAAAGTAATATACTTCTCTTATAACAGTAAGAAAAGTTAATTACATCCTGACCAGATATACCTTCAGTAGTTTTTACTTACAGTAAAAGCTACGTATCATGAAATCAAGTATTGTACTTCTGGTTTTGAATATTTAAGACCACAAGGCAGTATTATGGATAATACAATATTTTCCAGGATTAATACTAAGGTTTTTACTATAGAACAGAAATAACAAGAATACTTTTACAAAGGAAACGGTTTATGGGTTTAAACCACTTTTACAAATGAAACGATTCATGGAATTAAACCACGTATACAAAGGAAACGGTTTATGGGATTAAACCACTTATCCAATGGAACTTATTCACTCAAACTCTGTAAAATAGTATAACTTAAAAGACCTTTAGTGGTTAATTCTATAATTCCTTAGTTGCTACATTAGAGTTATACATAAGTAATGTCTGATTGACAGTGAAGTGTGTGACTTCCGCCTTACTTCCTGTTCCTTGTTTGGTTGTGGGCTTAGGGCAGATACACCCAGTTGACTGTCCATTCGATATTGTGTTATATATAATTAGTATAAACTAAGTAATTACAGAGGGAAACTATTGAGGTTATCAGTTAATCACCTCAGGAAATATAGGATTTCCTGGAGAAACCAGTGAACTTATCCAAAGAACTTAGGGTATAATTAACAGAACTAAAATACTTATGAACTCACCAGCTTAAATGTTGATCTACTCTTTCCAAATAACTTGTATTCTCACGAATCCAGTAGACAGGTACACTCCCGAAGCTTTTGAGAAGACTACCTAGTACCGTACTGCGACTCTTCTCTTCTAAAGTACCTACTTCAGTGTTTGAATATGTAATGTTTAAACGCTTATGTAAAACTTATACTTATTAATGCAATGGTTGTTTGTACTTTGATTACTATGTTACATGAGTTGTGATACTTACTTAAAGTCCTCCGCCCCCGAACGTTTCCGCCGTTCTGGTTTGGGGGTGTGACAGATTGGTATCAGAGCAGTGTTTATAGTGAACTCAGTATATCAGTCATAAAAGATATACAACTATAAACCCATTGGGATAAAAACACTCTGACCAAGAGTTATACTTTAAAAATATATTAATATTTTATAAAAGTATAAGTACATGCAGAGTATGTATACCAGAATGAGTATCACAAGAAGAACAAAACTAAAGTATTTGAATGTTGGACATTGCAGTTAAACCTAGACAGTGACGTAATCATATCTGGGATCAATATAGCCTGATCAACTATATTCATCCAAGATATGACCAACACGTGTTTGGGGAGTGATTGTAGTGTTGCAACTGGTCTAAAACTTGCCTAAGTACCAGAAGAATTCTAGAACCAAAAGACTAAAATTCTATGGGAGTATTTTAGGATGCTATAACAAGAAAACTGAGAACTTGTCAAGTTCTTATATCTAGAAATCCAAGAATCAAACTCATAACTAAAATAACATGGAGGTATTTTACATACCTTTGGGGAAATGTTAACAAGATCTTTTCTGATAAGTCTATAATTACTAAGTGGATACGTTAAGGTTATATATAGCCAAGATTTTATAGACTTAGAATATGTGATTTTCACTCTACTTCCTTTTCCTTGTTTGGATGTGGTTTTAGAGTAGGATTACTTATTCAAAGGTCTATTTGATCTGGATTATAAATAATCGGTACACACCATGTGATTATAGGAGGACCAGGAAGGATCACCTTCGTAAAAAATCTAATTTTCTCATAGATTCTTTAGACATTCCCATTCTTGTATAAACCCGTTAGATAAACATAGTTACTCCTGCAATCAATAGAAGAGTCAAGGAGGATCCAACAGAATTTCATTAGGAGAATTCCAAGAAAGAAACAGATAAACTATAGAAATCATTTACTGCCCTTACCCTATTAAGGACACCAATGAGAGATTCGCATGAACTTCCGAGATTCAAAATCTTCATTACGAAGTAATGGGGATCAGTGTCAGAATCGGAAGTAAGACAGCTCAGGAATTCAATATACCTACAGAGGAGAAGGACACCCTATAGATACCAGGAGAGAACAAATCATTACCACCCAGAATAGAACAGAGAACAAAGGAAAACCACGCATGATTCATGTGAAGTGTTTGAGCGCCTTTTCATCTAAGTAATAACTAGTAAATCGACTCAACCTAGTGAGTTAGTGATTTCATTACTCACATTAGGTTTTGAGCTTATACTCTTTCCGGTCACGGCTAATAACAATAAATCAGATCACGAAATCTTAATTGATAGTGATTACCTCTCAAATTCATAAGTCTATTTTATGTAGACACTGTTATGAATTGTTTTCGAATATTTTCGAAAACTGGTAAACGATATCCACCAAACGAAGGTAACTTAGTTCGGATGATACTCGGTTCCTAAACATTCTAGAAACTTAATTCTATTCTTTACCAGGACTGCATCATAGGGATGCAGGTCGAATCATTGAGAACAATATAACAAAACGAAAGATTTATACATAGATACAAATGGTTAGAATACATCTAGAGACACGATAGTCGCTCACGAACTCATTTTCTTATCATGTAACAGAATCATGCCTCCAAAGAAATGTAACCAACCCACTAGCAAAACACCAATCCTTCAGATAGATGCGGCTACGTTTCAAGTTGCGGTCACAGCAGCTGTAGCAGCTGTCATAGCACACCTTAATGCTAACAATACAAATGTTAGTAGTAATGACATCGGTAACCCCGATCGTGGTGTTGGCCAAGTACAGCAACGAGAACCTACTTGTAAGAACACCTCGAACCTTAAGCCTAATATCCTTAAACGAAAGTTCGAGAACATGAAAGGGAGTTGTTCAACCCAAGAACCTAACAGAGGGCATCGAACTGGGACAGTCAATACCCCCATCAGTCCTGTTATTCTAGCACCAACTAAGCCATACTTAGGAAACCTCCCACACTGCAGCAAGTGCAACTACCATCATCATGGAGTTTGCCGAGAGCTGCATTGCAATAGATGCAACATGAAGGGGCATACCGCCCGCATCTGTAGAACTCTGGTCGAGTTCATCACTTCAACTACCGATGTTGGAACCATTCCCATATGTCACCTTTGTGGTGAACTAGGACATTACAAGAGGGATTATCCAACAGAGAAGAACGACGGGGGAGCAGGAGGATTTTGATCCCAATACATGAGAAAGCATTAAAGAACCCTGCTATATTTTGGTACGCTTCCAAACCCCGATAATTATCTATAATTATGATTACTCTCTCGTTCAAATTAAATCACAACAATTATATAAAATTTTGAAACCCTAACAGGTAAGCTATGATGACTTAGTGTATACATAATGGGTCATTTATAATTAAGATTTGTAGACTTAGAGTGAGTAATCCCGCCTCATTTCCTGTTCCTTGTTTGGTTGTGGATTTAGGGCAGGGTTGCTCAGTCAAAGGTCTCACCAATCTTAATTATACATGACTTGTATACACCAAACGATTATAGAGAGACCTAGTAAGGATCGTTTCATGAAAGTTCATAATTTCAAATTATCAGAACCCTCGTATTGGTACTACCCGCCAATTTCGAATCAAAAAGGGTTTCGTAGTGATAATTACAGAATAAAACCAGAAACGTTGAAAACTTAGGTTCATAAGATATCATCCTAGTAATCATTCGTCCCAGAACGACTTAATATCTATTTCATCTAGAAAATTCTGACATCCTCATTCGACATGGTTTGGCCTGGCCTTTACCATGTGAAAATTCTTATGCTGTATAAGAGAACTTTTCCTTAATCAGCCGTAAGATGAAATTCTTCTAATCCATAACGCAAAACCCTTAGGTTGTCTCTCATTTCAAAACTTCAGAAGTACCCATGCGAAGGGTACCACACTATTCTAGCCTACTCAGTAGATAGGAAACTTCAAACGAAAAGCACTGAAGTAGTCATAGAAGTCAGTAACTACCGAAGTACACCAATAAATCTCATAGGAAAATCATTGAACCGTAGGTCAAGTTCAAGAATAGAGACTAAGAACTCATTAAGTTAATCTATCGCTGCTAAGTGTATATACGAGAGTGGTATATAAGTTAGACTTAATAAGATTAAGGATGTGTGATTCCGCCCTATCTCCTGTTCCTTGTTTGGTTGTGGACCTGGGGCAGAGTCACCCATCCGGACGTTTTGTAAAATCTAAATTATATACGACTTGTATACACGAGGTGATGGTGGATGAGCCAAGTATGAGTCTGATCATGAACTTCGGAGCAAAAGCCTGCATCATGTATTCTACCAGGTGGAATTCAACATGGGACCACGACAGTGGGTCGAGCTACTAAATGACTACGAATTTGAAATTCGTTATCCTCTCGACAATGCCAATATAGTAGCTGACACCCTAAGTCGGAAAGAGTACCCAGGTCATAGTGCCAATCATGGACTATGATAACCCATTCAAATCTGTCCACATAGAGTAAGGAGGCTCAACAGGAAGCCTTGAAACCTGAAAATGTGGCAAATAGAGAAGATAACTAGAACGTGTGAGTGCACGGTAGGCCAATATCTGTTATCTCCACCGAGATAATAGAATCATCTCCCAGTTCAGGCCGTCACTCAAAAATCTCTAGGAACCAGAGTAGTCATGATTCTATGGGATCGACTATGGTAAAGAATGGGATACCTATTTACCAATTAGTCGAGACCTTTATCACACTAGCATTCAAGTTGCTTTTTTCGAAACCTTCTGTGGTCATAAGTGCAGATCCTATCTGCACCGGACTAAATTAGGTAATACGCAACTAACTAGAAGTCCAATTTCCACACAGCACCCTCGCTGATCTGGAATTCATCCAAGAAACTACCAAAAACAAAATACGAATCAGGAATCGACATAAAGCTTCCAGAATTAATCAGAGAAGCTACGGCTTCAGAAAACCCTTGAAATTCCAGGATTGATGACCTTGTCATATGAAGGTCTCACCCTGGAAGGACAAGATACGCTTGAGAAAGCGTGGAATACAAAATTCAAGGTACATAGGATCATTTGAGATTCTTACCAGAATCGGTCTTGTACTTTTAAACTTAAACTACCACCAAAAACTTAATAACATTCATCCCATCTTTCATATATCTAATCTAAAGAGGTGTCTATCCGATAAAACACTTGCTATTTCACTCAATGAAATCAAGTTAAATAAAATTCTACACTCTGTAGAAGAACCAATAAAAACCATGGATAGGGAAATCTAAAGAACCACGCTAAGTATCATCCCGTTCGTGAAGGTTCGTTGGATTACAAACTGGGGATCTGAATTCACTTGGGAAAGGAAAGATTTGACGTAGTCCATGAGTATCACTTTAGACTTAATTTCGGGATGAAATTCCCTCTAACGGGCGGATAATGTGACACCAGTCAAATTTTGGTCAAAAATAAATTGATCAATAATCATAATTGGGATGAACCATGTGGTAGAGTTTGTAACAAGGTTTCCAAAAACATAAAGAACACTGAAATCCGAGTTATAACGAAGAAGTTATGACCAATCGAAAATCCGCGTCAAAACCGGCAAAACACTGTTCAGTGTAAAAAGTGAATTTTCGATAAAAGGATTTTTAGCCTTAACAATCTAAATGAAACTTGTAGAATATGTTAAACCGAGACCGTTCATAAAAAGAACGTAAAAATCTGACTTCGTATGAGGAAGTTATGATTTTTCGAAGTTTCGGTTTAGTAGTAGACAACTAAAAATTTGAAATATAAATTGATCGATATTTAGCCGACGCAACTTAGACGAGAATCGAAGGTCTCGTCAAAAGTAGCACAACGGTAAAAATACAGACGAAAACGGACGTCGGATGAAGAAGTTATGAATTTTTAACGGATTTCCTGTCCCGGTCTGTTAAAAATAATAATATTAAAAATAAATTCAAAACCAGCCGACAAAGTTATACATAAGTAATGTCCGATTGACAGGGAAGTGTGTGACTTCCGCCTTACTTCCTGTTCCTTGTTTGGTTGTGGGCTTAGGGTAGATACACCCCGTTCGCCTTCACCTACCCAACGACGAAACCCTAATAGTTTATGGAGATAAACCCGGTTCAAACCTCCGACTCATTTCTTGCATCGAAGCACAAAAGTGCTTGCATAAAAAGAATCATGCCTTTCTTGCTCATGTCGTTGATAAAACAAAGGAGGAAAAGAACCTTAACGATATTCCTGAAGTACATGACTTTCCTGACGTATTTCCTGAGGATTTGCCAGGAATCCCTCCCGAGCGCCAGGTCGAGTTCCGAATCGATCTTGTACCTGGGGCCACTCCAATCTCCAAATCACCCTACAGGTTAGCTCCTGCCGAGATGCAAGAGCTATCTAGCCAACTAAGTGAACTTCTTGACAAGGATTTCATCAGGCCGAGCTTTTCACCTTGGGGAGCTCCGGTTCTGTTTGTCAAGAAGAAAGACAGATCTTTCAGACTGTGCACAAATTACCAAGAACTAAACAAGCTCACTGTCAAGAATCAATACCCACTTCCCCGAATCGATGATCTATTTGATCAGCTCCAAGGAGCCAGTTACTTTTCCAAGATAGATCTGAGATCCGGATACCATCAACTAAGAGTCCGAGAGGAGGATATCCCAAAGACTGCTTTCCGAACCCGTTATGGGCATTTCGAGTTCGTAGTCATGCCTTTTGGTCTCACAAACGCACCAGCAGCCTTTATGGATCTGATGAACCGAGTCTGTCGGCCGTTTCTCGACAACTTCGTGATCGTTTTCATCGATGATATACTCGTTTACTCTAAGAGCAAGGAAGAGCACAACCAACATTTACGACAGATTTTGGAAACATTGAGAGCAGAAAAGCTTTACGCAAAATTCTCCAAATGCGAGTTCTGGATTCGTAGAGTGGAATTTTTGGGCCATGTAGTCAGTGAAGAGGGAATACACGTGGACCCTACCAAGATCAAAGCTATTGAGGGATGGGGAACTCCCAGAACCCCAACCGAAATTCGTCAATTTTTGGGCCTTGCTAGTTATTACCGAAGGTTCATCCAAAATTTTTCCAAGATCGCCAAGCCTCTCACCACTCTCACCCAGAAGGGCGTACCTTTTCATTGGAACGACAAACAAGAAGTTGCTTTCCAAACCCTGAAACAAGTCCTCTGCACTGCTCCAGTGTTTTCCTTGCCAGAAGGAACGGAGGACTTCGTAGTATACTGCGATGCTTCTAATCAACGGTTGGGCTGTGTGCTTATGCAACGAGGAAAAGTGATAGCTTACGCGTCAAGGAAACTAAATACCCACGAAGTAAACTACACCACCCACGACCTCGAGTTGGGAGCTGTGGTCTTCGCATTGAAGATTTGGAGGCACTACCTATACGGTACAAAGTGCACCATTTTCACAGACCACAAGAGCCTCCAGCATATCCTAAATCAAAAGGAATTGAACATGAGACAACGAAGATGGGTCGAATTTCTAAACGACTACGAGTGCGAAATCAAGTACCACCCAGGCAAAGTGAATGTAGTAGCCGATGCCTTAAATCGAAAAGAGTACTCGGGTCACCGAGTAAAGACGTTGACGATGACCTTCCATTCCCATCTATCCTTACAAATCAAAGAGGCCCAACAGGAAGCCTTGAAGCCGGAAAACGTCACCAATGAGGCATTGCGCGGAATGGAAAAGAATCTGACGATCAAAGAAGATGGAGCCTATTATCTTATGGACCGAATCTGGACACCGAGGTTCGGTGGGTTTCGGGACGTGATAATAAATGAGGCTTACAAAACGAGGTACTCTATCCATCCGGTTCCGACAAGATGTACCTGGATATCAAACAACACTATTGGTGGCCGAATATGAAAACGGAGATTGCCACTTACGTAGGCGAGTGTCTCACTTGCGCCAAGGTTAAAGTGGAGTATCAAAAGCCCTCGGGTCTACTTCAACAACCCAAAATACCCGAGTGGAAATGGGAAAGGATTACAATGGATTTTATAACCAAATTACCCAAGATGGCAGACGGCATGGATGCTATCTGGGTGATCGTTGACCGACTAACAAAATCCGCCCATTTCCTGCCAATAAATGAGACGTACAAAATGGAAAGGCTCACACGGATATACCCGAAAGAGGTGGTGAGACTGCATGGAGTCCCATATCTATTATCTCGGATCGGGATAGTAGATTCACCTCTCGCTTTTGGCAGTCGCTCCAGAAAGCATTGGGAACCCGAATGGATATGAGCACTACCTACCATCCCCAGACAGATGGCCAAAGTGAGCGAATAATTCAGACTCTAGAGGACATGCTCCGAGCATGTGTAATAGATTTTGGCAAAGCCTGGGATACCCACTTGCCCCTAGTTGAATTTTCATATAACAACAGCTACCACACAAGCATAGGAGTCGTCCCCTTTGAGGCCTTGTATGGCCGGAAGTGCAGATCGCCCCTTTGTTAGGCCGAGGTGGGTGACACCCAGCTGGCAAGAGGACAACTACCGGAGAGCACCCTCACAGGACCAGATATCATCCGAGAAACAACCGAGAAAATCGTCCAAATCAAGTCACGACTCCAAGCGTCCCGGGATAGACAGAAACGCTACGCAGACAAAAGACGAAAGCCACTGGAGTTCCAAGTAGGAGACCGCGTGCTGCTAAAGGTCTCTCCCTGGAAAGGGATGATCCGTTTCGGGAAACGAGGAAAGTTAAACCCGCGATACATCGGACCATTCAAGATTCTTGTCCGAATTGGTCCAGTGGCCTATAAGTTGCAGTTACCCTCCGAACTCAGCAACGTGCACCCCGTGTTTCACGTATCAAATTTGAAAAAGTGCTTATCAGATGAAACCCTTGTTATTCCGCTAGAAGAGATGGAGATAAACGAGAATCTCTTGTTCGTGGAAGAACCAGACGAAATCATAGACAGAGAAGTGAAGCGTACTAAGCAAAGTCGCATCCCAATTGTAAAAGTTCGTTGGAGTGCCAAACGTGGGCCTGAATTCACCTGGGAACGTGAAGATCAAATGCTTCAGAAGTACCCCCACCTATTCTCTAACCCTTGAAGGCTACTTCAAAGCAAAATTTCGGGACGAAATTCCCTCAAGCGGGGGATGATTTGACAACCGGCAAGCTTCTGGTCAAGTCAAAGTCAAGTCAAGGTCAACAAGTCAATCTGGTCAACTCAACTAGTGTTTATATGTTAGGGATTTCTTTATGTTTACTAATGTATAACTATAAATCCTAATGTAAAGTAACACTTGAAAGTTTCAAATGTTAAAAATTCAAAACCCTAATCTGATTGAGAGAAGTAACAGCTCTATAAAATACTATTAAGTGCCCTTCGGGGGTGTATAACACTCAAAATAGGATGTAACTAAGTCTACGTTCTTTGAACTACGAAGAAAAACACTAATAAAGGCTCCCGACAAAGTCTCTCTCAATCTCTCCCAATGTATCTCTCTCTCCCAAGTCTCTCCGAAATCTCTCCAAGTATGTGAAATCTCTCCCAAAATCTCTCCAAGTATGTGAAATCTCTCCCAAATCTCTCCAAGTAGGTGAAATCTCTCCAAGTATGTGAAATCTCTCCCAAATCTCTCTACGTACCTTCCTCAGTCGAAAACAGCCGAAAACCGAAGGAGAAAATCCAAAAGGACCCTCTTGGTCCGGAACCCTCTTGGTCCGGAATCCTCTTGGTCCGGACTCCTCTTGGTCCGGAACCCTCTTGGTCCTGAACCTCTTGGTCGGAACCCTCTTGGTCGGGAACCCTCCTGGTCCGGAACCCTCTTAGTCCGGAATGCCTTCTAAGGAACCAAGAGGACTTGCAATCTCGGAACTCCCCTAGCTTCGGAACCTCGCTCCGGAAGACATCATCTCACCTCGCACCGCTTCGGAATTGGTGAGCCGGCTTCGCGCCTCCGGTCCAGACCTCCGGACTGCGCATGCGACGTCGGAAATCCGAGAAAATGCTCCGGAAATGTGAACCTGACTCCGGAACCTTGAAGAGTGACTCCGGAACTTCCCTCGACCCTTCGGACCCTCGCAGGAGCAAGGCTACACTCCGGATTTTTGTCATTTTCGGACTTTTTCATCATTTTAAGGCATTTTGACGTCAGAAATCACACCAAACTCTTATTTTTCATATCTTAGACCCCTTAAACCCCTACTTTATGCCAAAAATTAATTATTTTAAATATATTTATATAAGATAATACCCAAGATTTCTAAAGAGATTTTAGGAAGATAAAGGGGTTTGACTTTATGATGTGATGTAAATCTCTCATTTCCCATGCAAATCTCAGTAAAACACACATTACCCCTAAAAAATAAGGTTTATTCACCAGCCCTCCATGCAAATGTCAAGTCACCCTTTTATCTCCCTATTTAGATACGTGAATCCTCTTTCCCCCACATTACACTTCTCATTTTCATACTTAGCAAGCTCCTAAGAATACTCTCAACTCCTTCAAGCTCCAAGTTTCACCCCTTTAAGAAAAATTCCCAGATTTTTGTAAGTATTCATCTTCTTTTGACTAGTGATTCTTCACAATATTCCTAAGGCTTCATTATATTTACACAAGAATTATTCTTAGGATATTTCTAAGTTCAAAGAAACTTCCAAGTGTTGGAACTTGGAAACTCCTTACATCTCTTCAAGTCACCTAGCAAGCTAAATCAAGGTGAGCTTCATACCCCACCTTATTATAAGTTTTTATTGTTTTTGGGGGAGAATACAAGTCAAATCTTGTCTAAATCCTTGGATAATTGCATGTATTTGTATGTTTAGTGTGTGAGTTGAAATATTATTATTTTATTTTAATCTTCATGAACATGAAACTTCACAGATTTCATGAAAATCAGAAATATGTTTAAAAATCAACACATAAAGAATACTTTGTATACAAAAAGAGCCTCTCAAGGTTTTTGGGTGTGTCCAATATACCCCCTTATTCCATATCTCCATATCTAGAAATAAAAAGTTGCTAAAATAGACCTTATAAGTTGTCACTATTTCTAGAATCTTCAAAGTTTGGAACTTTATGCCCTATAATTGACTTCTTGCAAACTGTTAGGGAGTATTTTATGAATATTTAATATAAATATTTGTGTCAAGAAAATGTACGATTAGAGCCTTTATGACAGAAATATTTGTGTGTCATAAAGCTGCTGTCATATACCCACACAAGTCTAAGTTGTATGCAAATCATAACTTGACATTTTCCGACAAATTGAGCCGCACTTAGTATTTTATAAAGGAAAAAAGGGTTGTTTGCCGGCTACGATTATATTGGGTCAATTTGATAAATATTCAAAGTGGATTGATTTCAACAAACGAAATGAATGACACGAACTATCTAGTTACAAATACAACTAATATTATTTATTAGTAAATAATGGATTTCAACAATTTGCTCAGAAAACTGTTAGTATTCTAGTCAGACAAATCTTCACAGTATATATATTTCCATATAATAGTGTACGCCTAAAGTCCTGTAAGAGTTATAACCAGAGTCTCCTGGAGGGGGAAGGGGAATTTGTGTATAGATCTATACGGGGTTGACACCCCGCACCTTCGATGTTCGCTACAGCTGGACCCGCTAGTCTAGGGTGACAAATGTCTTAAACGAAACCGACGCCTGAAGAACGTCATAACGGGCACTCCGTCATATTAGTATGGTTATAACGACTCACTAGAATATATCAGAAATGTATTTATACAAATTTCACTTTTGATTTACAAACAACTATGTATTGGTTTGTTCAAAATGAAACTTTTCTACACAAGTGTTATGGTTTTCAAAGCTACTATTTTATACATCAGAAAATATAGGATTTTCTAGAGGAAACAATTATATACGATTTTCGAAAACGACTAACTAAGACACACATGCAACTATACTCGAGTTGAAACAAGACATACAACTATTTGATAAGAAAATATTGGATTTTCTGGATTTCTAAACTATCATCAAAATTTTATACAAAAATGCTTATGAACTCACCAACATATTTTATGTTGACGCTTTTCAAACGACTTGTATTCTCATGAAACCAATAAGCAGGTTATGGATCGCGGACTCAGGATTATTTTGCTATATTTTGGAATTTGCTTACTGATGTCTCTTTTGTGTAAATTTTGAGAACATAAACATGATGTAAAACAACGTAAGCTTGTTATATTGATGTATGATGTTTGAATTTGCTATGTTTCAATTATATACAATTGTTATGATACTACACAATGAAGTCAACCGCCTCCGGACGTTTCCGTCGTTCTGGTTCGGGGGTGTGACAACTACTACAACCTTGGTTACATTACCTGTGATGTATAAAAATGAGTGCGTCAGGTTTGGGAAAACCTGGTGACATGTGTAGGGTTTTTGACCCCATAATAATTTAATGATATTAAATAATATCATTTACGGAAAACAACGTTATCGGATAATATATATAAAATCTGACCTAAGACCAACTATCCAACCCAACCAATCCTCACAGATCCTAAAGCAACGATTATCTAGAGGAATCACCCAACCTGATGAACCCTTTGGGAAACTGTTTGACTACACAGCTAGGGGTGTCCTTGTCTAGTGTGAGTCATATAAGGCAACCAATGTTTAGAGATTTGATAAATATGGTATCCCATTTTATCTACGTCCATGGGTTATAAGTCCATGCTATCAAATTAATTCACTAGACCGCCTAGAATAGTCAAGTGTTGTCATGTACTCTGGTCGATGACCCAGACATACTTGCCAGTTTTCTGATCTGGACCCACCATTTCTCGTCATCCAAGAAAGAGGAGAAACACTATTATTTGATCTCATACACCCTACCCTATTTATGAGACCTAATCGATATCTAACTTAATTTCAACTAAGCATCCTTTAAAAGTCTTATTCTTAAACCTAAGGCAAGACTTATATTTAAAGGCAAACGATTTCCAATATTGCTTCTAATAGTATTATCCTAATTATACAAATAGCATATAGCAAAAATAATATAAGCAAGCATTTAATGTCTCATATAAATAATACTTTTAGTTTAGATTATGATCTTGATAGTAACTACGCACTTTCTTGACAAAGTGTCTAGTGATTGGTGAACCGGGCAGAGCTTCGCCTTACACCTTTTCCAAAAGACCTAGATGTACATAACGCTAAGTATTAGTCCATTTCCATGATTTATGAACTATTATCCTAAGGGTTTAGATTCCTCAATAGTCCTAAAGTCTACTTTAAGATCTATACAAGGAATAACTAGGTAGGATTATATCGTAGGTAGGGTCCGTTTGGTATACAGAGTATACTGTTTGGAAATCCCATTTTAAACACCTCACTAAATCCATCCTTGACATTACTCCTCTAAGTAGATCAAGCAGTATAACGACTTGGAATCAATGATAAACCTTACTTATAAGTTCCTAGTAATGACTTATAACTATGATTATAAATTACACGGAAGTAGAGTAAGTGTAGCTCACTTACAAAGTACTATAGATGAGAAACGGGAACTAGTCAGGCAGAATGCTGATTCGGGATCTCCTACTCGAAAGCTACTACTCAGATGAGTACTCAGGGGCGTCGCAGGGCTTCGCCGTAGGCTAGAATGAAGGGAAATTGGCTAAATAACAAAACTTTCAGATAGAAATCGATAAGATGGCGTGAGGAGGAATGAAGGAATGAGCTGCTATTTATAGGCTGAATTCTTAAGATGCATGCCGTGCACCATGGAGGCGCGTCATGCTCCTGGTCTGGACATAGTGATGTGGAGAAATGTTGGCCTAACACGTGGCGAAAAGTGGGTAGGTTTGTGTGGTATTGTCTGGCGAGTCGTGCACCTGACGCGCACGCGTACCAAATTACAGATTTTCAAAATTACGTGTCTTCTTCATACAGACTCTGTTTTTGACGTTCTTTGTATCCCTGGAAAGCACTCAACGAGATCTACAACTTTTGTTTAGACTACGTCGGCGACTTTATATTTTTCACACATGCTTAGACTGTTAAAACCTATATAAAAAGCATAACTCTCTCATCTGGTGTCCGTTTTCGACAGACTTTGTATCGTTGAACTCCTATTAATGAGATCTTCGACTCTCGTTTAGATTATTTTAGATAAAAGTAGACCAATCTAAAATTTTATTTTTGAGTAAAATACTGCTTTGCCGAATCTTAGAAATGTCATAACTTCATCTCATGAAGTCTGATTTGGACGATCTCTGTATGCACGCTCTCGGTTTAACGACTACTAAGAATTTCTTTTAGAACTCTTAGACTAAAAAGCAAATTATCAAAAATCTACTTTTTACAAGATGAAGAGTCGTGCCAGTTAAATCGCAAAACTTCAAAGAAGCATAACTTCTTTAAATGAAGTAGGATTTGAGCGCTCCTTATATCTCCAGAATCCTTATAACGTATTCTACCACTAGGTTAAGATTATTTATCCTAAGTAATCTTTTATCTTCGACGCGTTAATTTTATTTATTTTATTATTAAATACACATATAATTTACACATAATATCCTATAAAACACGTAAGTATATAAATGTATAAACAATCCTTTCTTATTTATTCATATAACGACTACATAGTTTAACCAGAGTGATTACATACTATGAGTCAATCTAGCAGGAAACGCAGGCGTTATAGACTACATGGAACACAAGTTTGGCAACCAATACTGTATGCTTTGAGGACCTAACCACAATATGTCCAGATTTGATCGGCTCAGAAAGAGAGAATATCGAAGAATACATCAAGGCGATAGCTCCACGGTTTCAAAGGATGATATACACAACCTAACTCAATATCTACAAAGATGATAGAAAATTAGCCTTTATTCTAACAGAACTTCTAATCAGGAAGAAACCATTCAACTCCAGGAAGAGTAAGAAAGAAGCGAATGATTTTAGAAAGAAGCGGGAAGAAGGTCCCAAAGCAGAATCAATTCGACCCTCATGGAGAAAAGGAGATATCAAGAAGTCTCAATAAGGATTGCCAATTCCGATGAGAGAATACTTGGGGAACCTTCCCAAGTGTGACAATTGCAGTTATCACCATCAGGGAAATTGTAGAGAGTTAGTTGAAAACTACGGTAGAAAAGGACACATCGCCAAGTCTTGCAAAAACTAGCAAAACTAGTGGAGAAATACTTGAAGCAAAGTATCTAGAGTTAATGTAATAATTAATTTTAGGACTACCCTTTAACATCTATATATTACTTATGATATTAAGTAAAAGGACTAGCAATCCTTGGAATGTATACCTTCAAAAAAAAGGATATATATATATATATATATATATATATATATATATATATATATATATATATATATATATATATATATGCACCTATTTTGAATATAACTGCGTGAAGAATCTCCCTATAAATCAATGATTACACAAAGAATTAGAACATAGAAATCTCTCTAGGAATCTATAAATAAAAAAAAGAGAAAATAAAACCTGAACCTAGGTTTCCTATTTGTGTAAAGCGAATAAACACCAAAAAAAATAAAGTTAAAGAATTAGAAGTAGAAGCAACGTAAACCCAAAAATGGGTGAAAAAAGGAGAATAAGTTATCCCAGCAAAAAGGAAGGATCAAACAAGGATTAAGAAACCAGTCTCCCCTAATAAGTAAAACTCACCGGTCTGAATTTCGGGACGAAACTCCTGAAAAAGGGGGAGAATGTGACAATTGCAACAATTGTCACCAGTCACCAATTGAAAAATACTTAGAATATGATAGGTATCTAAACACAAGACTTAGAACCCACGACATATGAGAGAAAATCGTTCAAAATATGTGTATATCGCATAATTAAGTGCACAAAAAGTTGCATTAATTAGTATAAAGGGTAACATAATAGGAAAGTATTGGATATAAACTTCATAAAAGTCTGACTTCGATTGGAGGATTTATAACTTTTGTAAATGTAAAATCAACCGCGTACATAAATTTTACAACGTCAATATAGTACTAAGAGATTGGTTGAGTTTTGGCTAAGGTCATTAAAAGGAAAGTTTTAGTACTCATCAATAGCTACATAAATATATAAAGAATGGCAGAAACAAGATTCATATATAAGAGATATGAATTTTCGAAAAATAATAATCGTGCGCGTGTAATTCACACCACACACGACATGCACCTCTAACACCCGGATTCGTCGAGATGCGAGAGACACATACCACAAAACAAGTGACATGTGGCAAGTTATGTTGTAAGAATTAATGTAATCATGGGTTATTAATAAAAGAATTATGTTGTTCATTATATTCTCAGTGATTTGGATAAGGAATGTACCCTATCACGGTTTGATGTTTCCGTCACCGCCCGTAGGTGTGACTATCATCTATTAATCTGCTTCGATACCACGTCGTGGTGAAGGCTTTACCATGAACTGGTGGCTTAAAGGAATCCATGATCATCTCTTTGTCACACCGCGGTGACCATCCCTCCACAGCATCCTACTTTGCCTACCACACCATGGTGCCCATACACCACGCCACAGTGTAAAGTAAGTTGCCTACGACTTATGATGAAGTTCGTCTGAATCATCGTTTACGCTCACCACACTGTGTTGGCGGTTGATCATCAGACTTCATGATTGTTTCCATTCCAGCTTGGGATAATTTTTCCCAACATCTAACGCGCGTATTTCCTTCGTCTTAAACATTTTTTCTATGATCTTTATATCCGCTTGAAGGTGGGGATACACTACACAACTCTGTTAAGTTATTTCTCACTGAATTAATATGGGTCTTAATCTGTTAAGTTACAAAGTTAGCCCAAAAGCATAAAATCTTCCATTTTACCCTTTTGACCAAACGCATCTTCACATACATTTCTTCTCTTGAACTTACGCATCTAATGTAACGTTCCAAAAATACTAGTAAAAGGTTTTAATTTTGAAACCATCAAATCCATACAACCATTTGTTCAAAACCAATCATAGTAAAATGAATCTCTCAAACGTCATAGTAAATAATTAACAATCAATGCGCAAAAAGCCTTCAGGGGATGCAGTGCAGTCAAGCCTGACCCTTCCCTTTGGAACTAGAAGTACCAGAAAACATTAAAACAAAAACCGTAAGAACAAATCTTAGTGAGTTCCCCAAATTACCTCATAATATACATACATTGTCATGGGCTACCCCCATGGTCTTTATTTGAAGTTCCATGGGCTACCCCCATGGTCTTACATCCAAGTGTCATGGGCTACCTCTATGGTCTTTTTCCTTGCAATGTCGAGGGCCAAATCTCGGTCATACAGGCAAGTTACATTGGCTATCCCCATGGTCTTTCATGCATATTCCATGGGCTAACCCCATGGTCTTTCATATAGTTGCCATGGGCTACCCCCATGGTCTTCCATCCAAGCATCACAAAGACAGCTAACATTCTACATAGTATAGTGAGAAGACTCACCTCACTCACAGAGTCAAACAACTATAGCTCAACAACATGAAACATGTAATACAACCCACCTATCGAATCACACATAAGGCTACACCTCAGTCTACACTCTAGATCTTGCAATTTGACCTAAAAGTCAACAAGGTCAAAAGTCAACAAGCAAAGTCAACATCAGCTTACTTTCACATCGTGGAAAACGATTCAATTCAGGTTTGATCAAAACCTCAGTTACGATGCAAAGCAGCCACGGTCTAAGCTACCGTCATGTCGTGATGGTCAGGCCACCATGTCGTGACAGAGTCTATACAAAACGGTCGATAAACCCCAGTAGTCATGTCGTGGCGAACAAACTGCCATATCGTGGGAACTGGGCTTTCTCAGCTTAATGGATTCAACTCTCAATCCAATAATCCATCCACCCTTTCCTTCCAGAGGGCTTCCTAACATCCAACACAACCTAAAGATCAATGCTTTTTAGCGATGAATGTCCAATGCAAGTCTAAAGCTCAAACTAGGTCAAAATGGAGAAACAAAACCCAGAATCTAATGCATGGGGCTTAATATACTAGAAAACTTCATATATTATCCTTATGATCATCAAGGAACGTCTGGGACCCATAAAGTTGCTAACTTTATGGAATCCCACCATTCCAACTAACGTATACTTGATGAAAAGGAACAAAAACCTAGATCTAGCAATATAGGAAAATAAATATTGAACCTTAAACTCTTATAGAGGTCCAGAATATGAGATAGAAGATGATGATGAGGGGAAGCTAGTTATATACACCAAATGTTCTTCCTTCTCCTTCAAAACACCAAAACACCAACAAAAGCTCAAGATCTTCAACAATGGGCGATAGAGGTTCTAATAGGGTGTAAGGGAGGTGTTCGAGACTGAGAGTGTGAAAATCCTAGCCATCACATCCCTTAAATAAGGCTCAAAAGTGGAAAAATTAGGGTTTTCCCATGCCCATATGTCACGTCGTGACCACTATTGTGTCACGTCAGGACACTTAAATGAGATATGCGTCTCATGCTGCCATGTTACGTCATGATGATACCTTCACCACGTCGTGACCAACACAAACTTATAAATTACCTTAAATTTCATACCTCGAGGACTCGGATGTTACAACTCTCCCCCACTTGAATCAGACTTCTCCTCGAAGTCTGTTGCTACAAACAACTCGAGATAGGGCTCCCTCATCTCCTCCTCGGGTTCCCAAGTCCACTCGGAACCATTCTGGTGCTTCCATTGCACCTTTACAAGCCCACCACCTTATTGCGCAAGGTCTTCATTTTTTTTTCGAAGATTGCAATAGGTCTCTTTACATAATTCATGCGCTCATACACCTGAATGTCATCTAAAGGCATAACTGCATAATCATTAGCTAAACACTTCCGTAGCTGAGAGACATGAAAAGTGTTGTGAATATGGATACGCTCGACAGCTAATTCTAATCGATACACAACTTTTCCCACCAAGCAATAACCCTAGAAGGGCCAAAGAATCTGGGGCCCAACTTTCCCCACTTCCTAAACCATATGACACCCTTCCGAGGAGACACCTTAAGGAGCACAAAATCTCCAACACTCAAGGTTCGAACATCGTCAATCAACATAACTCTCCTGGTAACTTTGCCCGGTCCGCAATTGATCGTGCACCTGATGTATCAACTCAGTAGTCATGACTACTACCTCAATACTCCCGATAACTCGGTGTCCGACGTCAACACAACAAAACGAGGTCTGACACTTCCTCCCATACAACATATTAAGGGAGGTTGATCAATACTTAAATGATAATTGTTGATGTAGGAGAACTTGACCAATGGAAGATAACTATCCCAACTCCCGTCAAAATCTAACACACATGCTCTGAGCATATCCTCGAGTGTTTGAATAGTCCGCTCGCTCTATTTGTCGGTATGGGGGTGATATGATGTGCTAAAATGTAGATGAGTACCCACTCCTCATGAAACTTCCTCCACAACCTGGAGGTGAAACAAACATCATGATCGGAGACTATCGAAATTGGAACCTTGTGACGAGCGACTACCTTTCTGCTATAGATGTCGGCCAACTTCTTGGTGGAAATGCTCTCTAAAATGTGGAATAACAGAGCACTCTTGGTCAACCTATCGATAATGACTCAAATAGAATCCATCTCCTTCCTCTGTCGTCCTTGGTAACTTTGTGATAAATTCCATAGTAATCCCCTCCTATTTCCACATGGGAATGGGTAACAGCTGCATCTTGCCATGGGGTCTCTAATGCTCGGCCTTGACTTTCTGGCAAGTCTGGAACCGCTCGACGTACGATGCTATTTCCATCTTCATGTAGGGACACCAGTAGCTCAGTCTCCAATCTCTATACATCTCTGTGGCCTGCTGAGGGATCGAAAACTTAGACGTGTGTGCTTCCTCCAACAATGTCTTCCTGACCCCGCCAACAACCAGAATCGATACCCTGTCGCACTGATTCAATAATCCACGACTATCTCTAAAAAATAACGGAATCTGGCCCCTAGTCCTCTCTTCGTTCCAATTATCCCTCTTTAAACCCCTCTACCCGCGCTTTCTTGATCAAATCTAACAGTGGTTAAACGATAACCATCCTCAAACATATATCTCTGATGGATGCACTCGCTGCCTTGCGACTCAAGGCATCGGCCATCACATTGGCCTTCCTTCGGTGATACGAAATCTCACAGTCGTTATCCTTCACCATGTCTAACTATCTGCACTACCTCATATTCAGGTTCGACTGATACATTAGATATCTCAAGCTCTTGTGGTTTCTATAGATAGTACACCTGACTCCCCAGAAAATGTCGCCAACTGTTGAGGGCAAAACCCACAACCCCCAGCTCCGGAACATGAGTAGGGTAATTCACCTCGTGAGGCCTCAACTGTCTCGATGTGTAAGCAATCGCCTAACCTCTCTACATAAGCATTACACCCAAACCCAAAATCGATGCATCACAATAAACCACAAAGTCATCCATACCCTCGGGAAGGGTCAGAATCGGAGCCTCACACAATATCTGCTTCAAAGTCTCAAATATGCCTGCTACTCAGGCCCCCACCAAAGAGTAACATTTATTTTCGTTAATTAGGTCAAAGGGACAACAATCTTGGAGAAATCTTGAACGAACCTACGGTAATAACCTGCTAACCCCAGAAAGCTCTGAACCTCATATGGTGTCCTTGGAATCTCCCACTGCATCATTGCCTCGATCTTAGCCGGATTGACCAATATACCCTTCTAGTTGACGATGTGCCCCAAGAACTACACCTTACACAACTAGAGCTCACATTTGGAGAACTTGGCATAAAGCATATCGCTCCTCAAAGTCTCCAAAGCGTCCCATATGTGCTCCTCATGTTGCTCCTTTGGTTTTAGAATAGACCTAGATATCATCTATAAATACAATCATAGACTAGTCAAATATCGGCCTGCACATCCGGTTCATCAGATCCATGAAAGTCACCGGTGCATTGGTGAGCCCGAATGGCATCACCACAAACTCGTAATGACCATAACGAGTCCTGAAAGTCGTCTTCTGTACATCCTCATCTCTGACTTTCATCTAATGATAACCTGATCTCAAATCAATCTTATAGAACCAAGACGCACCTTGAAGCTAGTCAAATAAATCATCAATCCTTGAAAGTGGGTAACGGTTCTTCATCGTTAACTTTTTCAACTCTTGTTAGTTAATGCACATCCTGTATGAACCATCCTTCTTTTTTGCAAACAGGATCCGTGTTCCCCACAGTGAACTGCTCAGCCTGATGAATCCCTTATCTAACAGCTCCTATAGCTGCGTAGACCACTCTTGCATCTAATGTGCTGCTAGGCGATACGACGCCTTTGCTATCAGAGCCACACCTGGAACTAATTCAATCTAGAAATATACCTGCCTCTCCGAAGGCACCCCTGGTAAATCCTTAGGAAACACATATGAGAATTCTTGAACGATAGAGACATCCCTACTGTATTATTCTCTATAACTTGTGAATCCACAATGTATGCCAAAAATCTGGAGCATCCTTACTAAATGTACCTCGTAGCACTCAACACTAATAAAAAGGCCAATCCCTGTCGTATGTCATCACCATGAATAACCAGTTCCCCCCCCCCTCCCCACACTTGGGGTATGAACTCTCACTAGTTGATGCTCACAATCAATCACATCCCTATTTTGGATCAACTAATCCATGCCCACAAGAATCTTGGTTCCTCATAAAGGAATAAGTACTAGATCAATCGAATATCTCTTGTGGAACACTCGGAGCACTCACAGTATGGTCATCTACTATCTCCACCTCCAACAGGCATTCCAAAGCTCCCGGGGCACCAATCAACTTCTTACTATGCGCAAGAGAAACAAAAGATCGAGTAGCACCCGAATCGAAAAGAACATAGGCAGTCATACCATTGACTAAAATCATCCCTATACATGATCAGATCAAACATAAGAATAAACAATTAAGCAGTAAAGAGCATGAAAATGATACATACCAGTAACCGTATCTGTAGCTGTTTGGGCCTCCTCGGTTGTGAACTGAAATGCACGGCTCCTCAACACAGGAGCCTCCGCCTTGCCCTAGCGGCCATCAGTGATGCTCAATGTAGCTGGAATGGGTGTCGTCACCGCTCCTCCCGTCAATCTCGGACAATCAGCCTTCTTATGGTCCGTCTGATTGCAATGGAAGAAAATCAGACTCGATACCTGAGTACAATGCATACTGAAATGACTTGTCATGTCGCACTTGTAGCAACCCGCACCACCCACTTGGCATGTCCCGCACTTTTCGTAATGGCTCCGGACCTGTGACCTCTAGATCGTGAGACAAAAGTCTAGGGCCTCTACATCGGGCCCACCGTTGTCTGAACTTGCTCTAGCTTGCGCTTAGTCCAAAGCTCCAACTCAATTTCTTACTCTCAGGCTCTGGAAATTATATCCTCTAAGGTCTTGCAGCTCGACATGCTCACGAAGTCTTGAATGTCATCCCTCAACATGTCATGGTATCTCGTATTCTTCATCTCCTCGTCCACAACATACCATGGAACTAGCAAAACTCTCTCTCTCTCTCTCTAAACATGGAAATAATATCCTCCACAGTCTCTGTCGTCTAATGAAGGTCCTAAAACTCCCTCGCCAACTACTACACCTCAATAGTAGGTGCAGACTACTTCATGAATCTGGTGACGAAGTCATCCCAAGTCATCGCCTCAACGACCTCCACCCCTAATGCATGGCCTAGGAATCTCTCAGAAGGCACACTATAAATCTCACCTTCGACCGCTTAGAGTAGAAACTGGTCCACTGAGCACTCTCCATTTATGCAATCCATCGTATGCTACCAAAAGGGTCCCTCTTCCCGAAGAACAATAGGGCCCCACAAGCCTTGAACTCTCAAAAGATGAGAGTCCGCACCCCAAGCTAACTAGCTGCAATCTCAACACGAAAGACCCTTAAGTGTTCATCCAGAAGCTCTGCATAATACTCATGTATGGATATTTTGAAAATCACTTACTTGAGTTTGGCTGATTGCACGCATCACACCCCTTTCTTTATAAAAATACGTCTTAGAAAATTCTGTTTTTCTTACAAAAAGTTTTATCAATTACCCAGTTTGAGTAGTGTCCCAAAAATACTAGTAAAGTTTTTCATTTTTAAACCATTAAATCCATACAACCATTTCAAAAACCAATCATAGTAAAATGTACCTCTAAAACATCAGAGTAAAATAGTAACAATCAATGCGGAAAAAGCCTTAAGGGGATGCAGTGCAGTCAAGTCTGGTCCTTCTCTTTAGAACTGGAAGTACCTGAGAACTTTAAAACATAAACCTTAAGCACAAAGCTTAGTGAGTTCTCCAAAATACCACATACCATACATACAATTTCCATGGGCTACGCTCATAATATTTCCTTGAAATGTTGAGGGCCAAATCCCGATCTTACAGGAAAGTGTCATGGGCTACCTTCATGGTCTTTCATGAAATTTCCATGAGCAATCCCCATGGTCTTTTATACAGGTGTCATGGGATATCTCCATGGTCTTCCATGCAAGCATCACAAAGACAATTCATAAAACAGATTATTGAAAAACTCATCAAGGTTATCTCATATCATAAAAACTCATAAGTCATATGTCTCAAAAACATGTCATAGGATAATAATGTCAGAGTACAAATCCCAAGAACATCATAATGCGGAAAATTATGGTGTGATGCGTTGCGATCATGTCGGCTCCTTTCCCTTCGAATAGGAAGTACCTGAAACCAAAACTGTAAACCGTAAGCACAAAGCTTAGTGAGTTCCCCCATCATACCACATACCATACAATACACATACTGCCTAGCATATCCGGGTGTTGGCCTAACCCTTTGGTCTCTTTCAACCGGTAACTACCTAGCATATCAGGGTGCCGGCCTACCCCTTTGGTCTCTTTCAACCAGTAACTACCTAGCATATCAGAATGCTGGCCTACCCCTTCGGTCCTTTCGACTGGTAACGAGGACTATTTCACCCCTACTACTACCATATATCATTCTAGTACATAAACACAAAAGTCACATACTGCCTAGCATATCAGGGTGCTGGCCTACCCCTTCGATCCTTTCGACTGGTAACGGGGTCTATCCTACCCCTCCTACCACTATCACATAATATCAAAGCATACTAGCACATAAAGCATAACAGATAGTGTCATACCGGACAATTATCACAAAGACAATCATCTCTACTATAATCTCCTACTAGTGGGACGGTATTGGTGCCTTAGACCCACTTCTACTAGAAGGTAACTCACCTCGATAACTAGAAGTAGCTGCAAAAACTCCGGCTCCAGATATCACCCGACTCAAACCCCTATACATAGAAGATTTCCTTTAATTCCCTTTTCATACTCATCACCCCTTAAGGGTCAAATTTAATCAAATTCCAAGTCAAAGTCAACATTCTGGTCAAAGTCAACGCTCTGGTCAAAGTCAATGTTTTGGGTTGACTCAACTCGCCGAGTTGGTCCATCAACTCGCCGAGTTCCATAAATCATAAACCCTGAAATCGCGATCCAACTCGTCGAGTTCTTTCACGAACTCGTCTAGTTTCTCCTATCAACATAATCAGGACACCCCGACCCAACTCGTCGAGTTCCTCTATGAACGCGTCGAGTTCTTCAGTCTGTTAAGCTTTCTTAATGGATTAAGCTCCCATCCTTTAGATCTAAGTTCCATACTGCATGTATAGACTGGAAATGTCCTTAAAAGGGTAAAGTTTCCAACTTTACCCGTTTATGCCCTTCCTTAAGATATTTAGCTCCAACCCTAACTCTAAAAGATCTAGATATTGATCCAAAAGCCATCAATACCACAAGATAGGGTGTACAAACAGAGATCTGGACCTTAGAGACTAGATGAACACGTAAAGTTTCTGGCTTTCTCTCCATGCATGGCCTTTTAGAGCTTATAAGGCCAAAATGACATCCTAAAGCTTGCATGGGGCTTCAATGACCATAAAGTTTGTACCTTTACGCCATGAAAGCCCTTCCAGATCCTAGATCTGAAAGGGTATTCACTAGGACGTCCAAGTCCTAAAAACTAACATTCTTGGACCAAAATATGGAGAAAATGCCCTAAAACTAGATCTAAGCATATTATAGACAAGATAGGAGCTTTATACCTTTGATGAACCAGAAATGAAGCTAAACTTCTAGATCTACTCTTCTCCAACACTTCCTAGCTCCTTCTTCAAGTATCTTCTTCTTCAAAACCTCAAAGAATGCACCAAGAATGGCTCAAAACTCACAAAAGTGTATTAGGGTTTAGTAGCTAGGGTTTGGGACGATGCAGGATGTTAATGAGGCCAGCCTTTGGAGGTTAAGGTGTTTAAATAGGGTGTAAAACCCTTAAAATTAGGGTTTCATTCTGCCAATCCTACTCGTCGAGTTGAGGCTCCTTAACTCATCGAGTAGACTTCATAACCCACGTCCCAAATCCATCTCTACTTGACGATTTTGGGGCCTCCAACTCGTCGAGTTTCTATACTAAAATGCATAAATTATGAATTAAATACATACCAGGAACCAGGAGTTACAAAGCTACCATCACATCGTGATGGTCAGGCCACCAGTCGTGACAACATCTGTCAAAAACAGCCGGTAAACCCCTATTCGTCACGTCGTGGTGAGCAGACTGTCACGTCGTGAGAAGTGGTCTTTCTCATCTTAATGGATTCAACTCTCAATCCAATAAGCCATCCACCCATTCCTTCCAGAGGGCTTTCTAACATCCAATACAACCTAAAGATCAATGCTTTTCAGCGATGCATGTCCAATGAAAGTCTAAAGCTTAAACTAGGTCAAAATGGAGAAACAAATCCAAGAATCTCATGCATGGGGATCAATATACTAGCAAACTTCAGATTTAAGCCTTATGATCATCAAGGGACCTCAAGGACCCATAAAGTTTCTAACTTTATGTAATCCCACCGTTCCAATTAACTCATACTTGAAGGAAAGAGAAAAAACATCTATCTAGCAACATAGAAAAATAAAGATTGAATCTTGAGCATTAAAGAGGTCAATAATATAAGATAGAAGATGATGGTAATGCTTGCAAGCTTGTTCTATACACCAAATGTGCTTCCTTCTCCTTGAAAACACCAAAACACCAATAAAAGCTCAAGAACATCAACAATGGGGGCTAGGGCTTCTAAGAGGTTGTAAGGGAGGTGTGAAAACCCTAGCCACCACATCCCTTAAATAAGGCTTAAACCCGAAAAAATTAGGGTTTTTCCATGCCTAGATGTCATGTCAGACCACTATAGTGTCACATCGTGACACCTAAATGAGATACATGTCTCATGCGTCCATGTCACGTCGTGATGATACCTTCACCACGTCATGACCAACACAAACTCATAAATTACCTTAAATTTCATAACTCGAGGATCCGGATGTTACATCTAATCTTATCTTAGTGACTTAAACTCACATCCGCCATTTTCATGAAGTCACGGCTTCATAATCTCACTAAATTCTCATTAATGACCATTTTGGCCTTTTGGTCAACAACTGAATAAAAGTCAAATCTCTATAAATTTCAGGTTCATACACTACCACACTTATAATTATCAGTGGATGTACAAGGAGGAAGTGAACCCTCTATCGTCGCCTTTATTGGTGGTTTTACTAGTCATCAAACCCTCTACAAGAACCCATAGAGTTTAATGATTGGTATACCACCAATAAAGGATAAATGACAGACTGGCAAACCCAAATAGACTACCAATGTTCAATCGCAAGGGAATGCCAATAATAAGTTGTTTTTCTCGATGTAACGAAATAGGCCATACAATTAGAGACTACACCAAATTTTCCCCATCTAAAAAAGAATTAATACGCAATAGAAAATCAAGAATAATTTTCAGGTAGCAGGTCACAAAGCCAAAGTGTTTTCCCAACATGTGATTTGAATACCTTCTAAAGGAACATACATCATGTTTGTAAATATTGGCAATACCTATAATTGTGGATTTTTGTTATATTATTCATTATGTTATTAAATATTGGCAAAAATACATATTTTCATTAAAGACACACACACACACAAACTAAACAACCCCCACATAGATTACCCGTCAACATCTATAATATGTCATTTAGGATACTCATAGGGAATGTTGTTTTTATTCACAACAACCCATTCTACGTTTTCCATTTATCTTCAATACCTCAACCCTCATTTTGTGTGCTTACTTTGAAAGAGATACTTTTGCAACTGGTATCCATTGTGTTCAGTTTCCGTGATGGCCTCTTTTGCATCTTTTTTCCATCTTAGTCTTTCCTGGGTTTAAGCTTTTACATGACTCCTCCATTCCCTTGCAACATGTATATTGCAATAATGGTTTTTAATTTCTCTTTATTTGGCTAATATAGCCTCATTTCCCTCATTAGAAGCCCTCCATGCTATACGCGATTCATTATTAGGTCGTTTGAACTTGTGGGTGATATGAGAAATGTTTTGTTAGAGAAGAAGAGTAAGACAAGTTTTTATTTGAAATAGTTATACTATCTACAGTCTTTATATAGAAATTTACAATTGTGGTTGGTGGTATGGTAGATGGACATTGAATAGATAAATGGTATTACATATCATAAATTACTAAATAAAGCATATCACTACTGAAAAACATAACCAAATAAAACATATTCTAACAATAATAATATAACAACATAATATTTAATACAATATCACATTCTAATACACTACATAGTACTAATTATCATCTATATGTCATTCGGGGTACAAGGAATTTTTTTCTTATGGTTAAGACATGCTTGTTTCTTTTTCATCTCCATCACTTTAAGCATCGCATATACCTATTCCAACATTATAGATTTTTGAGAGACCTTTATCAATTAATCTTTTTTATTTATTTCTAATTTCATATTTTTATCCATTATATTTTATTTTTATTTTATTTTTTTCTTTTATGTCCATCACATCCCTTCGCTCATGAATAGTAGGAGTGTTTTTCTAGATCTTCTTCCTTGGCTCTACTTCCTATTTCATTTTTTAGACATCTTCCAAGGACTCGAATTATTTTTTAAAAGGAAAAAAGGTTATTGATGGGGTGAATAATTTTTCCCAACCTTTTGGAGGAAGATCTTTTTCCACGTAGAAATCCACTTTTATGAATTCTAGGTTTTGAGAAAGTTATATATATATATATATATATATATATATATATATATATATATATATATATATATATATATATATATATACATACACACATAGCTATTAGGACTTTAGGCTCTTTATATAGAAATATAATTACATGTGGTAGGTGGCTAATGAAATTGTACACTCCGACTATGAAATTCTACACTTTGACTAAGAATTCCACATACTTAATAAGAATTGACATTTCACTAGTAAGTTATCATTTCAAACTTTAACTATGAAATTCTACACTTTGACTACGAATTTCAGACACTAAATAAGAATTGTCATTTCACCACGGAATTATTATGTCACTATGATTAGGAAATTCTACACTTTGATTAAGAATTTCAGACATTTAAAAGAATTATAATTTCACCAAGGAATTATCATGTCGCTTTGACTACGAATTCTACAGTTTGACTACTAAATTCTTATATATTAATGTCCTATCTTTTCTTATAAATATGGCTCAAAATACTCATCATATGGATTTCACTAACCAAGCTTTGCCAACCTACCGGTAATATTTCATAATCTTGAAAGAACTAATATAAATAACATTGCCATAATCTAGAAAAATGTAAGGGACCGATATGAGTTATTGTGACATCCCCTAATTTCTCGGCCAGAAAAGACCGATTTAATTTATGCTTTTTAAAATAAAATCAAAGAAATCTTTTTAAAAGATGCTGTGGAATTGGTCCCCAATACAAAATATGATAAACGTTTGTCAAAACCTTTCTTTAAGAAATATATAATTTCATTTCATATCAAAACCTCGGGATGTCATGTTCCGATATAGATCAAAAGCATAAAAAGCTGAGTGGGTCAGGCTTGGGAGCCTGGTGAGCATATAGGGTTTTCAACCCACAGTAATAATAAACTTATTAAGTTCATCAATCAACAATAACCCTGATTACCCATTTCCCGTTATCCTCACTTTACGTCCCTAAACACTTATCACAAGGGATCTAGCTTAAAGAATATCATCGGGATGGACACTACTGCTAAGGGGTTTCCTCAGCCATACATGTCCTAAAGGCAACCATGAGGGGGATGGAGTACAACGAATGAACACCCAAGTTCATTAACACCTACAGGTTGCGGGCCTGCTAGCGTTCCACTGGACTGTCTAGAAAAGTCTGTGGTCGTCATCCAAACTCTGCTAGATGACTTGATCACAATCACGTCGAGGCCTCTCATCACTTTATTTCATCACACACCAACTATCTACCCATGTTTTACCCAACATATTTCTAGATAAAAATACATATACAGTTTAAAACTTGTATAAAACATCTATTCAACAGTCACCTCAATTAAACAATTAATATAATTACACATAGCACGTATTTTATAGAAAATATTTCATATCTAGGTGTAAGATGAAGGTGACTATACACTCGCTTGATTTACTGAAAATCGGGCAGCAATTCGTTTCCTAAAACGTTCGTTTCTAATAAAACCGAGAGTTTTATTGAGAAACCGGGCTCTGCAAAGGTCGGGCTTCGAAACCGAAAAGATAAATTTTCCGGGCTTCTCGGGCACTTCGTGGCGTATTCCGGGGGTTATAATCGATACCGGGGCTTTGGGGGATGTTAAAATGAAGAAAATATGAAGAAAGGGGTTAAAAGTGACAATTTCTTAAAAATATCCGAGAAGGCTCGCAGCCTTCTATTTATAGGGAGAGACTGCTGATCGGACGGCTGGAGAGAGGCCACGTGGCAGCAGATCCGAAGAGGGCAGCACCTGGCTCGCACGTGGGTTGCGCATGCGAGGGCCTCGCTGTCATTTTCTAAGTGGACCGAAGTCCGGGTCCGAGGAGGGGGGGTCCGTGGCACCCTGCGAAGCTCGGATGCACGAGGAAAGGGGCACGCGTCGCACTTCTACTGGACCACTTCGGATGGCTTCTCCGGTTCGGATGACTCAGCAGAATTTTGGACACGCGTCGGATGCGAGGCGAGGACACGTGGCCGAAGTCCACGTATGCGAGATTTCTCGGTTTTGACAATATTTCTCGATTTTCGCGCCAAAACTTCTAAAATCCTTAACTTTCGCATACGAGCTCCGTTTTTTACGTTCTTTATTGCACACGTAGGTAAAATTACGCTCTACAACTTTCGTTTAGACTTCGTCGGCTAATTTTGACTTTATTGTTTATATTATTATTTTTAACAGACCGGGACAGGAAATCCGTTAAAAATTCATAACTTCTTCATCCGACGTCCGTTTTCGTCTGTCTTTTTACTGTTGTGCTACTATTGACGAGACCTTCAATTCTCGTTTAGGTCGTGTCGGCTAAAAATCACTCGATCTAAAATTCGAGTTTTTAGCTGTCTACTGCTAAGCTGAAACTTCGAAAAATCATAACTTCCTCATACGAAGTCAGATTTGGGCGTTCTTTTTATACTTGCTCTCGATTTAACGAACACTACGAGTTTCGTTTAGAGCACTAAGGCTAAAAAGTAGTTTATCAAAAACTCACTTTTTACGACATTCGGCACCGTGCCGGTTTTGTCGCGAAACTTCGACAGGTCATAACTTTTTCGTTATAACTCGGATTTTGGTATTCTTTATATATCTGTAATCCTTGTCACGTCCACTACAAGTTTCTTAATAGATATCGGCTTTATCTAATATTTATTTTTGACGCTCATTTTTATTCTTAATTAATTAAACCCTAATAATTAAGCATAAAACACATAATTCACATAATATTCACATAATTCCTTTTCATTTCTTCAAAATGAGTTACAAAGGTTAACCTAGACTATAATGTCAATATTAATGCCTATCCTAGAAACACATGCGTTACAGTTATGTTTCGTGGCCTTAGGATTTGTGGTAAGATGCTTTTGTAATATACAAATTGTATACTTATAATTATAATTTAACAAATACTGGTACATTGATTTCGTATATTCAAGAATTTCTTAGGCACGTTGTTAGGGTGCAAAGTCACTCTTGGATGTAGTGTTTTAGGCTTACCCTCTTGTATGTGTAAATGGGTTGAGTCTTTCCTATAAATAGGAAGTGAGTGACTCCCTTTATGTAATGAACACTTTGAGAGCATTAGTTTAGAGAGAGAAATTGAAAGACCCATTTGTACTCTTTCCATGAAAACTAATGAGAGCATAAAAGAATTATTTACTCCTTGTATTCTTGAGTTTGTATGTTGATTCACTAGATCTTTTATTATTCCGCACATGCCATCAAAATCAACACCACTACAATTGGTATCAGAGCGGATGTTCTTGATTTGATCAAGAATTGATCCATGGTGGCAATCTTGATTTAGTGATTCATTTTTTTTTATCATTGATCTTCGTATTTTAGAGAGTTTTTGGATTCTAGAAATCGAATTCATCATTGATTCTATTCATAATTCGATTTTCTTCACTAGAATTCAAGTGATTTTTACTTTCTCTCTCTTGAAACCCCATTCAAAATCACTTTCTCTCTCTAGAAATCTTCCAGTTTTTGTGATCATGGTGAATTTGCCGTATAATTCTTGGATTGTGATCGTTGAAGATGTCAAATACAAAGTTAATAAAAATCAATATTATGGGTTGGTGTTAAACAATTTGATTACATGGGGAACTATGGTTTATTATGGAGGATTGAAGGATGATCATGGAAGCTTGATATTTCACCCACTTTGTGAGATTAAATGGTTGGCTGAAATTGCATGGTCCATATCAACACGTAGTTGTGATAAGAATGGAGAAGAAAAATATTTGTTCAACAAGAAATATGTTTCTCTTATTGAAGACCCAAATGATCTTTGTGCTCTTAAGTTTGTTGAAGTTCAAGACAATGGAGTTCAATGTAATGTTCTTGTTGTTCTTGAAGTTCATGATAAGAAGATTCAAGTTGATTCTCATGATGAAAAAGTTTTTTGCTCGATTGGAGTTCAAACCGATGATATTTTGTGTTCTTGTGATTTGTTTGAAGGAATGATTCCTTATCGGAAGCCGGTGATCCAAGAAAATCACAAGTATCAAACTCCAAAAGATTTGATTCAAACTCACAAAGTTCATGTTGTGGAAAGTGGGTTTGTTCATAAAATCAAGTCTTCAAGATGCAAAAAGATGAGAAAGAAAAAGAAGAAGAAGATTAAAATGAAGAACAAGCGGGTTTATTCACAAAAATCGTCAAATGTTGTTGTGAATCCGAAATCCGTGAAGCAAATTTGGGTTCCAAAGCAACATTCTCCAAAGATTGCAATGAATTTGAAGTCAAAACCCAAATGTGTTGGTGGTTCTTTTGAAGATGTTATTGGATCGATGAAGAACACGAAGAACACGAAGAACGAGTTGTACATCACGCATAGTGGGTGGTACAATGTTCAAATTAGAGATTTTCTCATTCCAACAAAAGAACCAAGATCTTCTAAATTTGATTCGTTCGTTGAAAATGGATCTCGATTCGTCAAAAAGGTATCACAAATTCTCAAATGGATTCCAAAACGTCCATGATTTTGATTCGTACTTTGTGTTTTTCAATTTTTGATCGATTTGTCTCATTGGATCAAATCCGTTTCAAACCCCGTTGATTGATTCAATTATTTTTCTAAGATCAAATTTCAAAATCAGAATCATTTTCTAAAAATTGGATTATTTGTTCATCCAATTAAAATTCAAGCCCAATATAATTTTTTTTAGATACTGTTCATCATACATATATGTTCGAGCCCAGTAACATAGTTACTGTTCTTAAGCGATTCGTAAGCCCAAATGATAATCAGTTCTTGTTCTTTATCTTTTCTTATATCGATGTTCATTTGGATCGTCAGTATCTACATCAAGCAAAGCAAAATTAAGTCGATTTTACTTTCCTTATTCTTGATCGACTTCATCTTATGAATCGATTTAGAGTCGAATTTGGAGATTGCTTATCTGAAATCAGGAGTCAATATTCAATGCATGGTTTGTCTTGAACAGTAGGGGTCGGAATAATGAGTTCGCACTGATTAAAATCAAACGAATTTGTCTTTGATTAGAGTTAGTAGTCGCAGTCTGAAATTCGTTTTGTTGATTGAAACTGGAGTCGAATGACCTTACTTGCTGTTGATATCGATTTCGATTTTAAAGTTGACTTTTTGGAGTCAAACTACTTTATCTCATCAGTATAAATGATGACGAATGTCGATATCGAGTGGTGTTCTGAGAGGTAATAAAACGAAGCGAATAGATGAAGTAATTTGTTTTTGATATTCGAAAGTTTGTGTCGATTTTGGAGTAATTGATTTCGAAAAGTGAGTTTTGGGATGTTCGCGACTGGAACTTATGATTTTGGAATCGAAGTATTGTGATTGATGGTTTGGGAACGAACTGAGAATAACGAACTCGGATGTTCGTTCGTTGGGTTTGAAAATGGTGTTGGAATCGATTTCAATTGTGTGTTGGGTTCGATTTACGATTGATAGCCTTGAGAAGTCGATTGGTAACGAATGTGATGATTTTGTTTCAATTTCGATTCCTAAAAGTCGATATTGAGTTTAGCGTGTTTGGAGATTATCCGTCGAATGTATTGATTGATTTTGGGAAGTCGAATGGGGAGTCGATTGTCAAAGCCTAAGTTGATTGAAGTCAAAATAAAGCTCGTTTATTGAGGAATCGCTTAAAATTGAAATTTGATTCAAGGTGTCAAGCATCAATTTCGACTGATGTTTGTTTGAGTTGAAGCCAAAAGCCGATGAAGCGTTTGGAGTCGATAGTTTGATGTTTTTGGTTAACGAGTTTAGATGAGTCGATGGTTGATGGATTTTGAAAGCGAATGAGGTTATTGGTTTTGGGTTCGTGAATGAAAAAGCGAAGAGATTGGTGGATTCATTTTTGAAGTCGACACTTAATAATCGAAGATTTTGGGTTAAAGCTATATGCTTGATAACGAAATTTTTTTTTCGAGAAGGACAAAATTTTGAAGGTTTCGTTGTCTCTGGAACGAGTTGGAGAAGCAAACACAAAAGTTTCGACATTGGTCCTTAAAGTTTCGATAATTTGACAATTTAAACCCATATTCGAAATTTGGGTTAATTTTCGATAGTTTGGAAGAAATAAGGCAGAATTTTCGAATTGGTCCCTACAACTTTCGAAAGTTTGGCTGTTTATACCCAATTTCGAAAAAGGTGTTCCAAAGCTGAGAAATTGAAGAATGTTCATTTCTGGTCCCTGCATTTTGTGTGAATTTAGGCTTTAAGCCCAGTTTCGCAAATGGGGTAGAGTTTCGCATATTTGGCTGTTTTTGGAGCAATGGGTCCCTGCAGAATTCAGAAAGTCACATTTTTTACCCGGATTTTCGAAAATCTTGCAACTTTCACCAAAAAAAGTCAAAAATTTTCACGAATTCGGAAATTTTTTGAGGCTTTTTCGTGATTGTTTTTCCGTGCAATATTTTTGGTGTTTCATTTTTGGTACACATCAAGGGGGAGTATCGTGAAGACTATTCCTCAGGTGCTTCTCACCCTTAATGGGTTTTATAATCATTTTTTGATTATAAAAAGGGGGAGAATGATGGGTATTCGAAGATTCTCGGGTTTGTAGGATATTCATTAGCGGATTTAAAGACCGATGTTACTTCGAGGGGGAGTTTGATCTTGATCGCGCGAGCTCGTTGGATACTGAAGCCGGGACATCCAATCCTAACTTTGAGGGAGAGAATGTTAGGGTGCAAAGTCACTCTTGGATGTAGTGTTTTAGGCTTACCCTCTTGTATGTGTAAATGGGTTGAGTCTTTCCTATAAATAGGAAGTGAGTGACTCCCATTATGTAATGAACACTTTGAGAGCATTAGTTTAGAGAGAGAAATTGCAAGACCCATTTGTACTCTTTCTATGAAAACTAATGAGAGCTTAAAAGAATTATTTACTCCTTGTGTTCTTGAGTTTGTATGATGATTCACTAGATCTTTTCTTATTCCGCACATGCCATCAAAATCAACACCACTACACACATGCTTCTAGTAATTTTTATAGCTAGTGTCCCTTTAAATAGGATTCACTAGATCTTTTTTATTCCGCACATGCCTTGGTGCCTTAGACCCTGTTGATATAGTGAGAAGAACTCACTTCGAACGGCAGATAAATCCCACAATTGCTGCAGCTGCTACGAACCGACTTCCACAAACTGAACCAAACAACCAAACCATTCTTTAATAACTACCCATGGCAAACCCACCCAACACTAATCCCATAAATGGTCCAACTAACCAATCCCACAATTGGCCCAAGCCCATTGGGCCCAAACAACGCCCAACTCCATTGGGCCCACTAAGGCCCAACTCACCATGCAAGGCCCATTAGGGCAAGCCCAACCAAAAGTCCATTACTCTAAAATCCTTAGTCCATTATGAGCCCAAACCAAAAGATAAGCCCAATACCAAACTAGCCAACAATCAACGAGTCCAAAACTTGCACAGGAGCAGCTCACATCGTGAGCACCTTATGCTCACATCGTGAGGTCGTGATTTCAGCCCAGACACTTCCTCGAATATGCTCTCACGTCGTGAGGCTTCATTCCTCACGTTGTGAGTCCAGACCTGACCAAAAATGAGCATTAAGCTTCTAATCTATTAAGACTTAAAATGGGACAGTCTAGAGGGTCTTCCTTGATCCCAAGGACCATAAAATCGAAGCTTTTCATTCACAAATGTCCAATACATGACATAAACACCAACTTGGGTCAAAATGAAGGAAAAGGGCCAAGACTCAAACTTGGAGTCTAAAACTTGCACCAAAATCTAGATCCAAGGGTTCTAACACAGCAAATGACTTAATGGTCCATAAAGTTGCTAACTTTATGGACCTCATGCATGATACTTCAAGATCCCATGAAAAGAAGGTAACCATAACCTAGATCTAGCAAGATTAGAAGAGAAAGGTGGGATCTTTGAGACTTACAGAGGCTTATGAACTCAAAAGTGCCACTAGAAGGAGCTTATCTCGTCCAAAGGAACCTCCACAAGAGCTTCTTCTTCTTATTCTTCAAGGAAATCAACCACTACAACACACCAATACCACCACCAATAGCTCAAGGGCTCAAGAAGGCCAAATCTAGAGTTTTTCAGTGACTTGGGAGTGAAAGAGGCTGAGGAGAAACAACCCTAATCATCTCATACCTTTAAATACCTGAAAATTAGGGTTTTGGTTCATCAGAAACTCCTCACATCGTGAGCACTTCATGCTCACGCCGTGAGCCTTAAATGAGCTTGGTCAACAAGTCAACGATCACTCACCTGAACTACTCCAACTTCAAACGGTCATAACTTCTTCGTTTCAAATCCGTTTTTGACGTTCTTTATATCTACGGAAAGGTGGTGAGAAGCTCTACACATCTGTCAACTTATCCTCACCTCAAAACCTTCCGAATGAAACTCCAAAATTCATAAAGAGCTCGAACTGCCACTTTACCGATATACCCTTTGGCTCTAAGAAACAACCCAAACTCCCAGATCACCTCATTTACGTTATCCGTACCAAAATGGGTATGATAACCTATCTTCAGGCCATATTCCCGAATTAGGAAAGCGATTTGGAACAGGGCGTTACATGTAATACCATGGTTTTGAAAATATTTTTGAGATTGTATAACATAACCATCAAAATATGGTCTTACAAAAACCAAACATTTTACTTCTCGTTTGAAAACATACATGGTTATACAAACTTGATATCCATCAAAACCATTGTAAAGCAATGAGACATAATATATATATATATATATATATATATATATATATATATATATATATATATATATATATATATATATATATATATATATATATATATATATAAATAAATAATAAACTACGCCATATCTCTTTAGAGGCTTGTTGTTTCTCGCCACATACTCTAAGGCTTCATACCTGATCCTGGAATACATGTCATTTCAAAAAAACATACGTCAGACAACATTGTTTGGTGACTTACATAATTAATACATTTACATAAAATACATAATAAAAAACTTATGTAATAAAAGTACCTTTTTAATTTAACCGCTTATAACATCCTATATGGACAAGATCACGTTTCGTGACCACAAAATGTATACCACTTCAGGAGAACGAATCATCTTGTCATGGCCCCATCATTTGAGACTCCTACTTCACGACAGGTGGTACCTTCCTAGCCGAGTCTCATTGGTTCCCATGCGGACCCCTTGGCAGCCGGTGATTTTATACACTTATCATAATTTACCCAATGTTACACATTCACACATATCGACATGTCATTTCACTTTATTCATAACAATAATATTTAGTACTTATACACATAACATTAAGTACAACTTACACTTAACCATGAACTTAATTCATTAATCATTAATCCATGTATTCTTAAAGGGAAAAAGTCACATACAACTCACCTTATAAGTTAGTGATTACTAACTTTAACTTTGGCATGAACCCTTTAATTGGTACTTTTGGATAGTACACTAAGCCTTACGCATCACGTTTAACATAGTATATTTCCCTTCCCAAGAATAGCTACTTACATCAACATTTACATCAAATTAGGCCTACGTGTCGCGTACTCCTTCTAACTAACTTAGCATCACACTTCCCAACGTGTTGCGTAGTATATATCATATGCATCATGTGTTTAAAAGTATGTTTCCCTTTTCCTAAAATAGTTACACATAACACTGTGTTACGTCAAATTACTCTACGTGCTACATCATCCTTGATGTACATATTCATGTCCAATTTGCCATGTTACCTTTGTAATTTTCCCATGTCATGACAATTAAGTTATATTCAACATTCCAGTTTATACCAACATATTTTCAGAATTCATATATACGTATATCAAACATAAAGAAAACTAAAGTTCCATAATTTCAAATTTATACCATTCTTGGACCAAAACTCACTTTTGACATAAACATTACATATTTATCATATTGCTGCAACTTTTAGGGTCGTTACATAAGTGATATGTTCAATATTCATATAATTAGACCTCAATATGATCTACCTCAATTCATATCATGGGTATTATTGTATAAGTATCGGTCAGAACTGACCGACTAGGATTGGTCACAATAGGGTACTAGAACGGTTGTTCTAGTATACATGCAATAAATATGTCTGATTTTCAGTTGTCTTTGGAAAAACTTAAACATACAATAACAATCAAACTAACAACATTGTACTTTTTTGGCTTGACAATATTGCTATTATAAAATGGGGAAGTTCCTTTTCCCTAAAGCGTGTTTTAATGTTTTGACATTTGATATCCTCAGGCTATGCTAAGTTTATCGACGAGTACACAAGATTTATTGATAATGATTGTCATTGAGCTTGTACATGAGGTGATGCAACAAGTGTTGATTACTTGATTTAACCTAACTAAATAGTGTCCCAACTAAAAGTTTGTTTGATTATAAATTAATAAATTAAGTGGATATAAGTGTTGTCAATAAGGATAAAATGATAAAAAGAAACAACGTTAGATCTTTGGTAAGCCATCTAGATGAAAGTACAAAAAATCCATTTAAAAGTTAGAATAGGAAATAGATATAACATACTAATAAATAAAAGAAGAACCAAATCAATTGGTTAGGAAATGCGTAAGTCACGAGTTTGCAAAATGGGAAGAAGAATACTTTGAATTTTAAAGCTTTTTAGCTATTTTGGAGTATGAACATGGAAGGGTTCTATCTCAAAATGTATTTTGATTTGGTAAATAATTCAAAAGGAAGAAATTGTAGTACATGTAAAAATAAAGGCATAGGAAAAAGAATCATGTCATCTGAAATCAATATGAAGATGATATGACTTAGTGAAAATGGCCAAAAAGTGGCAACAATGGGTAAACACCCATTTTTCAGGTTAATAACTCAAAATTAAGAAAGAATTAGACAAACTTGTGTAAGTGTAAGTTGTTAAGATTATTATCATTTTTTTGTAGACATAAAGTGTGATAAATGTGGAGTTCATACGCTTGAGTTATAACAGTGCAAAGATGGAAGAAAAGATGTAAGAAGTTAGAAAACTGAAATATGCGATGCATGATTTCTGGAACATGACAAAACGACAAGGAAAAATACAGCGCATCTATAAACGGATGCAAGACGTGTGAACTCGCGTACTAGGGGCATTTTGTCCAAAATTTTGTCCAGCAAGTATATTTGATTCCTCATATTGTGACACATGTATTCCATTATTATAACACCATTGAATCACTAAATTAACACGATTATATGTCATTTTGATCTTATTACTCTTAAGAACATCTCTAGAACTCTCTTTAAAGCTTTAGTTGGTGTTCATGAGAAAATGTTCTGAAAAGTAATCAAGATTTCAAAAGGATATCATCATCTGCCTAAGAAAATCAAGGTACTCTCTCTCTCTCTCTCTTTCTTTCTTTCTTTCTTTCTTTCTTTCTTTCTCTCTCCCTCTATCTATCTCTTAAGAATTCTATGAAGTTTATTGAAGATCATCATGAACCTTAATTTCTCCAAGTGCTTAAATGGTCATATTAGTATGAGATAATAACCATTATGATTAACATGTAATCAAGGGATATTAACATGTTTTGTCCATGGATCATTGATATATGATCATGACGCAAGTACTAGTTCGTAATCTTTTGTGATTATCATCAATAGATTTGGATTATTTAAAGCTAACAATATTAATAGAAGAAGCACCACAAGGGAATCAAGGATTAACTACTATCAAGTGATAACAAATAATGTGCAGCTTCAAATAATGAGTTATGGAAGACTACATAAATGTGTTCAATGAAGTTTAGATTGTAATATTATATATGTTGGAACTAGCATAAGATTAGTGATTCAAATAATGAGTTATGGAAGACTACATAAATGTGTTCAATGAAGTTTAGATTGTAATATTTTATATGTTGGAATTAGCATAAGATTAGTGATAATTAGTAAGTTTCTTTATGGACTATTATGATATTGTATTTCTCTCATATTGGCATTTTAACACAAGGTTGTTACACTATATTACAAAATTTGTTTATGCTCTTCATACTAGGTATGAAGTAGTCTTATTATATCACCAATATAGTTAAAGGGTTTTGGTATGGGATTAAATGTCAGACATTGTAGTTTTATTATAGATGGTCATGAGTTGTTAAGGCATTGAAGTAAGAACTCTTATGAGTTGTAAAGGCATTGAAGTAAGAACTCTTATGGTATGAATTCCATAAGAGTTGAAAAGACTGAAGACCAAAAGAAAGGAAACAAGTCTGGTTGATACCTAGCAAGCTCTACAAGGTACCGAGATGAGTACATGTGGAATTTTCATAAGTACATCGCAAAATAAGATTTTGAAGCATGCTTATATCTATTTTTGACATGATGAAATGTTTATCATTATGCATATGTTTAAAAAGATCCATGATTATTGATACAAGTTATATATGAAAGTTCTTGATATGATGATATGATTTTGAAAAATATTGGAAAAAAATTTATACATTTGAGAGTCATTTTTTATGATTTAATTTCATGATTGATTTCTGTTCGGACCATAAGAACACAAAATGGGTAACGTATGAGGATCTATTGAGATGGTACCTCCATGCGCAAAGTAGAGGACTTGATGATGTTGAATCGGACACAAGAAGACGCTAAACTTAACTAGAGCAGGCGAACCCCTAGTAGTTCTAGTGACCGGGTTAGTTCAAGGTACCCTGTAAGTCTTGTCAATCCTTGGTTGGACCAGGAGAATCGTGGAAACCTTAGTATTTCACACCATGTGAACTAGGGGCATCCTATCATTCTTGTATGATTTGAATGTTTTTAGTAGATGTAGTTATGATTGTTTATGAAAGCTTCAGTTTAAATATTTATAAATGTTAATTCTCCGAGTTTATATCTTGTTGATTTGAAACCTATGTATCTCATGAGACTATTGTCTTACATATTTTGTTTTTGAAATGTGCTATGTACTTAGGTTTGTAAGCTACTGACTAGAAGAGTTTACTAGTGAAGACTTTTGGAAGATTTAGAGTAGTCTTTGGGTTATATGATCCTTTCCATTTACAATGGTTGTGTTATTAGTTTTGTAACACCAATTATTTGTAAACTTTGATAAACTTTTGAAGGATTTTATAAAACCATATTTTAACAATGACTTAATGTCATGTTAAATGTACAACCACGGTAATTTAAAAGGGTTCTAAAAGTATAGGTGTTACAAATAAAATTTTAGAAATTATTTGTCTATGTTTGAGGATATATAACTACTTTTACGAGTTTTGTTTTTTCCATAGGGGGGGGGACTTTGGTAAGCTCACACCTTATGTTGAGTTACAAGTGTCAAGCTTTCCCGTGTAACGAGTTGTATACCGAACTAAAATTGTGAAACCTCTATTGCTTCCTCCTCAAGTGTAATTGTCAAACCATGTAGTCGTGGTGGTGTTACCCCCTTTGTAACGTAAATATCTTTTTTTTAAGTGTGTGTATTTTTATATGTTATCCACTAATATAGTGTGACAACCGTCAAAATTCGAGTCGGTTCTAGATTTGACTAAACTTAGTTGCACATATAGGCACGACACATATTAGACTTAGTAAGTAGAAGCTAAGTTATAACCTATTAGAAACTTGGAAACAAGTAGAATTGAAGGATAGTGCACTTAGATTTCACATTGATACGTGACTTCTATAGTTACTTCAACTGTAACACCTATTCAAATTCGGGTCATTCCTTGACTTGAACACCTTATCATGAATCATATACACACATAATACACTTGAACTAGTAGTAGAAGTTAGGTCAGAGTCTCATAGAAACTTAAGTCAAAGTTGAAACTAGGACTAGTATACTTGATTCCTCAATTTCGTTTGAATCTCGGAATCACTACATAGAATGCCAATAAACCGATAAAATAAGTTACAAACATTATTTATAACTATAAAAGAGTTATAATACCATAAGATAATTTGAAGTCTCAAAGATTATATTTATTTTGATATCCAAAGATTTACAAACTCTCAAAAACCCTAAATGCCCTAAAACCTAAATTTATGAAATTTAACCTTAAAAATTCTATAAAAATAGTTATGAACCTTATAATATTATCTTATAATAATTAAAATTATGAAAATGTTTCAAGAAAAATAAATTTTAGGTCATTGATGTTTAACCTTATTCCACAAGCTAAAAACTCAAGAGTTATTAACAAATCTTACTTAAAATACACATTTTATAAAATTTGGAGGAATTTTTATAAAAGAATTGAGAAGTTTATAAAATTAATGGAAGGAAAATTTAATATCCTCTCTCCTCCCTCATAAAGTCGTCCATCCTCCCTAACACCCCATTTCCCCAAAGTTTGAATGATTTTTCTTTTCCCCACACTTCATCTTCTTCACTTCTCTCTCTCACTCTTCAATTCCCCCACCACATTTTCTCTCACCCTTGCCCTAACTCACGAAATTTCTCCAGAAAATAAGTCCAAGAACACTCAAGATACTCAAATCTTCATCATCTAGTGGTGTTTATTAAGGTTTAACATGATTTTCCTTCATCTTCCTTCAAGTTTTACATGTTTTCTTGCATTTTCTCCATCTTCTACTCCATTTTAATGAAAGATCATGAACACATTAACATACACACACACTCACGGTTTTTATAATGATGGTGGCAGGATTTCACCCAAAAACAACATGCATGTTGTAGATGGTGAAGTCACATGACCAAAACCTAAGTCAAAATCAACATAATGCACTTTTCTACAAGTTTTGGTGGAAAATCACCACATGCACTCTAACTTTTCATTCCAAAATGATTTTTGACCATTTCAAACTCATGAATGGCCTTCAAAACAACATGCATGTGATGATCTTCAAGCTTAGATGTTTGATGATCAAAGTTTGTTGTTAAAAGCTTTCAAATATGTTCATGAAGTATTTATTCCCAAATAAATACCTAAAACTTCTTTTCTGTTCAAATGCGATTTTTCCCAGAATCCAACCAACAAAGTGAGAAGTTCTACAAAATTTCAGAAAATAATTCATTTTTCTCGAGTTATTATAATTATTGCAAGAAAATAGGGCAATAATCCATATAAAATACTTTCTGAGGTCTATAAATCCTAGGTAAATTGTTGGAGACCCCTAAAGTAAATGATGACATTTCAGTGAGTTTCATCGATTTTGGTTACTGTTTGGTATGGATTTGAATCTTCTTTTTGTTTAATTAAAATAAATCATAAAACCACTTTAGGTAATGTGAAAAGGCTATCTAATATTTTTCGCCGTTCCTACCTAATGTGAAATCCTCAGACAAATATTTTCCGAATTTTTCATAATGCATACCTATTTTTCCCTGATTTTTGTATTTATAATGAACTAATAATGGGAAAAATAGTTCTACTCATCTAAAATTCATGAAAATTTACCAGAAGACCTTATAATATATTAGAACTCTAAAGAAAAATGTGGATGATTTTTCTATTCAGTATGCTATTTTTCCTCTTTTTTCTAAGATTAAATACACAAAAATCCACAAAATCGGATTACTGTATATAAAAATCACCATTGGTATTTTTTCCGGATTATGTGCACTTTAAATAAAGTTTACAAAAATTTTGGTAATTTACTTTAACTGGTTGATAATTATTCACCAATTCATGATTATTCAAGGGAATAAAACAAATAAAAATAGCAAAACTAATTGAAAAATAATTTTTATATTTTTCACAGCTTCTATATGTATAAAAAAAAGTGATACAAAACGTTTGGGAACTTTTGGAAACAGCCTTCTATTTATTTCTATTTTTGTTAGAATAAATGCACAAAAATCATAAAATCGATTTAAACTGTTTAGAAACCTATTTTTATATTTTTCCCAGATTAAGTATGTTTAATGGCGGTCATATAAAAAGTTTGGGAATTTTTATCATCTGGATACTATTTTGTAAAAAGTATATTGTTATGAAGGCTTAAAAATTTGGAAAAATAGTTAATCACATCAAAAATTCAAGGGAAAATTTATGGAAGACCTCTACTGTAATTGGAATGAAAATGTAGATTTTGATGAATTTTGGAAACTATTTGATAGTAATTTTGGATTTTAGGAGTTTAAAACACATTTAAATGTATTGAAATACCCTCAATTAATATTACAAAAAGCTGGAAAATAATATCTCAAATTATGTTAATCACATGAGTTATAAAATGTCACCATTTCAGAAAAATTGATACCCATTTAATATAAAACCAATATTAGAACAAAAATTTGGCATTTCTCTATATGTAGAATTTAGTATATTAACATTAGATTTTGATTAGAGACTCACTAGCATATACCATTAATGTAGGATTCGGTAGTGGTACAAATGGAACTTAGATTAAGGCATCATTTGCATCATCTCAATGCATTGTGAGTATTCACGACTCCTCCTATTTTCGGTTTTTATGTTTTGGGATGGAAAAGCATGTCCTAAACTATTTATGTTTGTTGTATTTAATTTGACTTGTATCAAACTTGGTTGCTATATGTTGCTATGTATGTGTATGTTATTGTTAATTCATGAGGCCTTATCGCGTTTAAGTCCCTGGAATCAGTTCACACAACTCATTAACTCATTTGAGCCTATGGTTATTATGGATAGCGTTATTAGGAGGTAGACAACTCCTCACTCGTACGATTCGCTTGAGTGCATTTTACCATATTTCCCTATGTTAGCGATAGACATAGAAGAGGACACCCTCAGTCATTAGGCTTGGGTTGTGAACTCATGATATAATCATTATGAACATACGAATCTTGTATCTCGTTTTAGCAACAAACTTTATTTCTCATGAGAATATGAACGTTGCATCTCATTTGGGCAACATAATTTATTTCTCATGATGACGACGAACTTTGTTTATACAAACTTATTTACTCATTTTTGCAATATATTTCTATTTATGGAAACTTTATTTCCCATGAGAATATGAACGTTGCATCTCATTTGGGCAACATACTTTATCTCTCATGATGACAACGAACTTTGTTTATGCAAACTTATTTACTCATTTTTGCAATATATTTCTATCTATGGAAACTTTATTACTCGCTTTAGCAACGAACTTCTATTCATGAAAACTTATTTACTTATTTTTAAAATGAACATTGTTTATGGAAACTGTTATCAATATTATGATTATTATGATTTCAAACTATATTATGTTATAAATATGTGAGTACTCACCAACTATTTTTATAGTTGACGCTCGTTTTACATGCTTTTTCAGAAATCATCGAGTAAGTGGCACTTAGGGAAACATCACTTTTAGGAGCATTCGCATGTGTTGTATTTCAATTCACATTGTAATTTCTTTTAAAAGTTTTTCAAACCCATTGTAAATTTATAATGTTTTTTTTAATACTATGGTTGGTGTTGTCTTTATCTTTTGCTATGAAACCATTTGTACTGTCACGCTCTGTATTTCCGCTTTAGCGGGGTGTGACATATAGTATCTACTTATTGGGATGTAGAACAAAAAAATATTTCAAACATCATAAACCATCCTATTTTGGAGCATACAAAGTACGACTTCCCGATATCCAAATACCGAGTGTCATATTTACATTGAAATAACTTGTTATAAAAAATACATTGAAAACTAATTCAGCTCAAATGAAGCTCGTTTGCGAAAATTATGAATGATAAAAGTTGACTTTTATATATTTTCCACCAAGTATCCTACTTTGGAACTAAAAAAATATGATTTTCCATCCTCTAAATTAGTAGTGTGGTATGCCTACAGATAGGTCTTCTTACAAATAACATAATGAAAAAAATCCAATCAAAACGAATTTCATATGATAAAATTACGAAGATTCATAGTTTGGAAAAAAAAAAAAAAAAAAAAAAAAACTTGATTTTTGCAAGCCACGTCATTTTTCATGGATGAATGTGTATTTTCCCAGGCCATATCATTTTTGCAGATAACGTGTATTTTTGTAGATATGGCCTCCGAAAATTATGGCTATTTATATCATTTTTCATTTTTTTGCTAACTTTTGGAAAAACTCTTAGAAAAAAAATGCCATTTTGGTTTGTAGTAAATTGCAATTACAAAAAAGATATATATTTTTAAAGGTTTATTTGAAACTGGTTCTTTTAAAAACCTGATAAACCGAATCTGCAACCTGTTATGCCGATTATCCAAATCCCATGAAAAAATCCAAACAAAACTTGTTAGGTTTTAGCCGAAATCAAAGCCCAAAAATCCGATCTGTTTCGATTAAAATAGATTTTTGTGCACCTCTATCATGTACCCATAAAGAAAGACATGAAAAGCACAATAACAAAAGTACAAGGAACTAACCAGATAATTAAGATGATATATATGTCAAATAATAAGGGAACAAACTACAATCGAATTCAACTAGCAAATGATATTTCGTATTTGATACCTAATATAACGTTAAAATTGTAAAAACCTGATTTCTATTCTCTCTCAATCTGGATTGTAACATGACTGATATTGTATTCCCTCTTTATGTAGTCAACAACCTTATCCAGCACCATATCAGCATTAGTTTCACGTCTAATCTTTACATGGCAAGCTAACAAAACTTTCCCAACGGTAATTGCCCATATATGCAATTCATGGATTGCAACCACTTCATTAATCTCACATAGACCTCTTTCTAGGCTTGTTGCATCTATCTCTCTTGGTGTACTTTCCATCAAAACCTCTAGAATGTCACGCAACATGTTGATAGTTGTATACAACACTACAATTGAAAATAAAAGTGTGCATATGGGATCAACAAGTGTCCATTTAGGGTTATACCATATAGCTGCCGCACCCATCATTACGCCAACACTCTGAATGGAATCCCCAAGAACATGAAGATAAGCACCATGAACATTTATATTACTCCTCTTCTTTGCTTTGTTTTCGTCTGTATTCAATAGAGGCTGGATATGATCCTCATGTTCATCATGATGACTTTCATTATGGTGATTATGGTGGTGGTGCATTGTTGCGACACTTAGTCTATGGACGTGCAAACCCTCAGCATCATCTTCGTGTCCATGCATATGCCCATGGTGTCCATGATAATGTGCATGGTCATGGCCGAGTATAAAAATCAAGAACATGTTAACAAGTAAACCAATAAAAGCAATTACAAACATAAGAGTGCCTTGAACTTCGACTCTACCATGGAGGAGTCTATCTATAGCTTCATAAACAAGGATCCCAGTAAGAAGCCATATCATTTGGATCGATACAAGAGTTCCAAGTATCTCAATCCTGAAAAACCCGAAAGACTGACGAGGTGTAGCTTCCCATCCTGAAGCCCACACAGAGAATAACGAGATTGTAAAAGCACCAACATCGGACAACAAATGAGCAGCGTCTGTCAAGATTGCAAGACTGTTTGCTTTACTTCCACCAATCACTTCTACCACCATGAAAATGAAACACACTACCACCCCACCCAACAGCTTCCACATGGATGCTACACGTTCTTCTGCATCTTTAAAACTGGTTTTAGCATCAGAAAATCCGCAGGATGATCCTGCACAAACTTTACTCCTGACATAGCTGTTCTCTATGGATGGTGCATCTGCTATGATGTCAATAGTGCCATGACCATGTTCATGATCCATCTGTAAATGTAAAACATATATCGCAGATAAGTAACATTGTATATTTACAATGCATGATCTTACATTCTAATAGTTTACATTCAAACACAGGAATACAACACTAGCAGCAGCATTACATAGTAATCTATTTGAAGTTTTTAGGGTCCAAGTACAATAAAGATCTCTGGTTGCTGTTATGTTTGGAATCAAGGCCACCAAAGTGATGATGAAACAGGGTCTATAGTGGATTTATTTGCGGGTAGAGGGGAGCAAGATCTCGCTACAAGATCAAGAAAACAAAGAGGCAGAAGATTGGGACAAATTCACAAACAAGTGTGTAGATCTATATGAGTTTACGATTATTTTATATGGAAACTATCAACGAGAAACAATATACCAAAAGGGTAAAATAGATAGATTGATATTGACGTGGGTATCCGGGGAAACAATGTAAAATTATAGTTTTGTTGCATGTGATTATTGAGCGAAATGTAACAGAGATACGAAGAATATATGATTCAAGAATCTTGATTGTAGAAAAGATGGAAAAGAAGGGTTTACCTTTTTGAAATTTATGAAACTTGTACAAATGCATGGATGAATGATCGAGATGTAAACAAGAATGACGGTGTGTTTGGATCATCGGAAGGCTCTTTTGTAAGTTCTTTCAAGCCCCTCTGAAAACAATTTTGAAAGCCACATAGGCTTGGGTTTCATATGAAAGTCCCACCTTCATTATAAAAACAAAAAAAATATAATTTTTAATTTAATATTATATGGAACGCACTAATTAGTGGTAATATTAGTTATTATTATTATATTAATATATTTAACTATTAAAAAATATTTACTGTATAGTTTCTATAGTATTTTAATTATTTTTTATATTATAAAACAAGTTATTAAAAATATAATAATATAAACAGGCCTTGATGTCATGAAACTTGTTCAATGGGCCAGTTGGAGGCCTTCATGCCATGAAGCTTGTTCAATGGGCAGTTGGGTGGTACATGGCCCAAAGTTTTAAAGGGCCTATTCATATTAAAGATTTATTAGGCAGGACTCCTGAGAGAAACAAAGAAATCTAATTTTTAAACTTCCAATCAGGTAATTATTTTTTTCAAAAATCATCGGTTCACCAAAGTATATCTATAATGGTCGGCCTTCATCATAATTTGAGTTTTATTATTTGAAAATGAAATTGGGTTAATTAGGGTTTCTTTACTTTTTTGATTTTGTTAAAGAGTACTCGGTATGGACTAGTTGCGAGTCTAGAACGTAAAATCACATGGTTCACTATTTAAATGAAACAAATAGAATATATATATATATATATATATATATATATATATATATATATATATATATATATATTAGTTACGGGTTTTGGTCGAATTGTATAAGCAAAAAAAAAATCAATTTATTTTTAAAGACATTCTTGATTTTGATTTCTGAAATAAACAACAATCAAATAATCAATTCACTTGAAATATTGAAACAATAAAAAAACCTAGTATGAACTCATGGAACAATAAAAAATAAATTCACTAAATATTACCAAACATTTAATAGTTTTGTCTTTGATGCTTATGGAATAAATATTAACAAGCAATAATTAGAAAAAGAAAAGAAAAGAAAAACTAACAGTGAATGCAATTAAACCTACAACTAAATTATGAATATTCAATTCACGAATTATAATAGTGGGTTTGTCGACTTTTTGATGCTCATGGAATATTAGAATTGGAAATAGAGTTTCCACGTAGTTTAATCAATTTTCACAAAGTTAACAAAGTAGAATATATTACCGGTGGTTGCAAATTGGATTAGCAATTATGAAGAATTGAAGATCGAATGTTAATGTGTTGTAAAACGATTGATTTGTGATTCAATTTTTTTATTTTTTTTTATTGTAAATTGTATTTGGCTATGCATATTGGATTATACATTAAAAGATATTGTGCTATTAAAATTTATGGAATTCAAAAATCTAATTTTTACCTTTTTTTTATTGCAAAAGATATTAAGGTGGTTCATTTGTAATTTTTTAGATAGGTCACAATTTTTATTTCATATAATTTGTTATATAAAAATAAAAAAAAAGGTGGGTCAAGTGACCCACCATAATTACACATAAACTCGCTATTGGTATGGACCCGTGGATGGGTGTTTTGCCTACGTGGAGGCACCTCAACGCAGTGGCGGAGTCAGGGTCAAAATACGGGGGTATCCCGAGAAAAAAAATCATGTAATATACAATACGAAAAAAAATAAAAAATGTAATTTCATTAGATATAAAGTTCACTTCTATAACAAAGTTACGTTTTAAAGTTCACCCCTCCGCTCTTTCATTTTACGAAAGCGAGTAATTATATTTTCAGTCGTAACATTCTCTAATGCTTCCTTTTTCACACTACAAATCAAAGCACCATTCATAAAATCGTCACCTATTCTGTTACGCAAATCGGTCTTCAAAAACTTCATTGTAGAAAAACACCGTTCAACGGTTGCGGTTGCGACAGGCAAAACCAAAATTAGTTTTAATAATTTATAAACCACAGGAAAAGAGAAGTGCTTCCCAGTTTCCACCAACAAACAAGAGAGATCCTCAATTCCCTTCAAATTGAAAAATCTCTCATCATTGAGCAAAGAGTGATAATAGATATCAAGTTGCCCATTAAGTTGCGCCCTATCTGAATCTTTAAAATCGTTTTTGTATATCTCGCTTAACTTTAACAACTTTCCTTTATCAAAACTAGAAAATGAGTCACAAGGACTCAAAGTCTCCATGTTCTCCATCAACTTGTGCCAACTTCACTAAATCTATCCCCAAATTCTTGAATTTTCATATCCAAAACCGTGTTAAAAATCACAACTTCAAAATGATGTTGATTAGTCTTATTGGTCTTACGCTTTCGTGGGGTAACATAAAATCCATACATGTCCACAATTCCAATACTATGCTTTTCACAAAAAGCACACACCTTCTTCCAAATTTGTGGAAACCCATCTTTTCTAAAAACTAGCAATGCTTTCTTTATCCCTTTTACTAACGAAGTCGCTTCCAAAATATTTTGATCTTTTTTTTTAAGATTCTTTGACAAAGTATCGGTGAGACATAGAATTTCCAACATCAAGTGTAAAACAAATACGAAATCAAGTGTTTTGAAATATGACAAAATACACTTTGCTTGATTACGGTTAAATAAAGTAGACCCCTCATCTTTGACATATTTAAGGATTGCAACAACTTTTGCAAACAAATTCAACAAACTTACAATTGTTCTAAAATGTGAACCCCGTCTAGTATATCCAGCTCGAACAAGAGAATTCTCTTGATTCAACCCTCTTCATATTTCAGTTTCACCAATACCAATTTTGGTTGCCACTCTTTCTTTTTGCATCTCTCGTATCATATCTTTTCTCTTACAAGACCCAAAAACGATAGTAACCACCAAACCTAGTTGTTCAAAGAATTCTTCAACATCATCATGTTTCTTTGCAACCACCACAACCACTAATTGAAGTTGGTGTGCAAAACAATGTATATAATGTGCAGAACTATTTCATTTAAAATCAAAGATTTCAAACCGTTGAATGCACCACTCATATTACTTGCTCCTTCATAACCTTGCCCATATTTGAAAAAACTAATAAAAAAATATAACACATAAAAATAAAATTAATATCATGTTAAAGGAATAAATATTTTATGATTTCTCACCTGATCGATAGTCAAGTTGTTGTTGGAAAAAACGGTATCGATGGCGGTCAAAGAGGATGTATCTAACACGTGAACAACTCCGATAAGTCTTTCCTTTACAATCTCAAGTCTATCAACATATCTCAAAACTATAGCCATTTGTTCTTTTTTGGAAACATCACTAGACTCACCAACTAATATACCGAACACATCTTTACCAATTTCATCACAAATAGACTTGATTATCTCTTTTGAAAAGCAATTGACAATATATTTTAGAATCGTCAGAGAAGTCAACTTTTCATTTTTTGGAGCATTTTCTAAATTAACTTTAAAAATCTTCTCATTATCTTCTCTAATCAAAGATAAGACTTCAATGAAAAGTCATTTATTATTAGACTTTTCCGTCTCATCATGTCCACGAAATGGTAATGCATTTTTCAATAAAAACTTACAACTACTGATTGTAGCACGTAATCGAATTTCATAATTACTTTGCTCAAGTTTTGTTTGCTTATGCAAAACTTCACCAATAGATTGGTTTTTTCTCAATAACAAATGACAATTTTCTTCGGCCTTTTGGTGAGAACTATGAATCTCACCCATATGTTTCTGGAATGATTTTTTTTACTCCAATTGTCAAAGCCTCCGGTTATAAAAGCATCTTTTTCACCTTGACCCCCTACCATGTCTCAAAACAAATAGCAACAAAAACAATATGCCTTCTTTTTAATGCTATACTCTAACCATGGAAATTTTGTAAACCATTCCACAACAAAAACGTCTTTGCTTGTCACCAAATAAGGTAAATTCAAAATTATGCCCCTTTGGTTGACAAGGTCCTTTAATCAAATATGTCCTCCTCATTTCATCCATTTGATTAGGATTATAAGATGTAATGTTTGGCCTCTCCCCCAGGTCCGAAGGAAGATCATTCAAATCAAAAGATTGTAGCACTTTTGGTTTTTGAGTATGCTCATTAGATTGTGGTTCTTGTGGTTTTGGAATAGGTTCATTAGATTGTGGTTCTTGTTGTTTTGGTGTATGTTGATTAGGTTGTGGAACTTGTGTACTTTCATTAGTCCTATTTTTTTTTTTTTGAAGTTCCTTCACCATTGTTGTCTCCAACATCTAATTGTCTTTTGAAAAATTTGTTAATAGCAACCTACAATCAAAATATATCAACAATCAACTCTAATTCTATAACTTGATTTCAAATTTCAACAACAAATAATCACTAATTATTGATCCTAAATCTCTAATTTAACAATCCTAATTGGTAATTTCTATTTTTTCAACACAATGCCAAAAAATTGAATTTCAATTAACCAAAAAACAATCACAAAATTTCTACTTACTTGCTTCATTGTGCACCACTTTGATCAATAATCACCCACCACCGGCCACCAGGGGATTTCGACGGAAAACACCCGCCACCGGCCACCGATCGGCGGCAGAAGAAAAAGGGCAGCAACGTGTCGCAGGGAGAGGGAGGGAAACGAATTCTGAAGTCACGATATGTTGGGAATTGACGTTCGTTAGTTTCTTGGTATTAGGCACTTGGGCTTTAAGTTTGGGCAATTGGTCTACTTATTAATTGAATTAAACATTTACAAAAACATAAAAATAAATAAATGAATAAATAAAATAGGGTAGCTCAAAATATGTTTTAGACTTTTCCTGCAATATAAACAATAATTTCTAGAAAAAAATTGTACTATTAATTTTCTTTTTGGGGCCTCCTGTGATACCCAGGGTCTTTAATTGGATCCGCCTATGCCTCAACGTCATGGTAACAGCTGAAACACCGTCCCAACCTCCGGTTATGAGATATGGTGTTATGAAATGTGGTAACGAGCACGAGAAGCAACACCCAATCAAATCATTTTTTTCTCTTTTTTTTTCTCTCTCTCCTCTTATCACCATGTTATAACATGGGAACACCACATCCACTTCATATTATAACATTTTAAAATATGAGGCGACAATATTTGGCTTCATAATACCGTTGCCCACACCCAACTTAGTATGGTGGAATTTGTAAATTGGATTATGGTTTTTTTATCATCATTTTTGCAATTAACCAAATTTAGTTGAGTGGGACGTTAGTAATGAACTTGATTTATACAACTTGATTAGCTTCATATATTCTTAAATATTGTAATTTTACTTTAGTTGTCACCAAAATCTTTAATAAAAAAGTTATGAGGAAATTACTAATCTATAATTACTTAACCATTTTTAGCCAAAAAGTAGCAATTGTCCAAAAATAGTCCACGAAACCGTAGGTAATTAGAGTGGGCCACTGTTTCGCAAAATTGTCTACTACTTCGGGTTAAGTATTAAAAAATCATTTTGAGCATCTAAAACCGTAGGTTATTTTAAAATCTACGGTTTTCTCTCGACAAACTATGGTTTCCCAAACCGTAGCCTACGGCTCTGGGTTAAAGTCTACGAGTTTAATTTTTTATTTATTTATTTATATTTTAAATAAATGGAGAGTAGTTTTTTTTAGAATTATTTTGATAAAAAATATTGTTTGTAAAATGTAAATTAGTTTTTTGACAATTATTTTGTTAAAAAAGTATTTTTTGTAAAATATAAAATAGTTTTTTAACAATTACTTTGATAAAATTATTTTTTTCTAAAATGTAGATTACTTTTTTGAATTTGTTGACTAATTTTTTGGTAAATTTGACTACTTTTTGGGTAAATTTGACTACTTTTTTGTTAAATTTGATTACTTTCTTGGTAAACTTGACTATTTTTTTGTCAGAATTGACTACTGTTTTGAACCTACTATGTATGATAAGCATTCCATATTTGTGGAATTATTTCATATTTGGGAAGTTTTCTTCTCCAGCTTCTTTTTTCTCCAAATTAACATAATGAGTTGTAACGAGTATTTCGTATTACTTATTACAGATGGAAGATGGGAGTTTGTTAATTCCCAATTATCATATGTTTGGCCACCGGGATACAATCCGAGAATGTTTTATTTAGGTGTTGAATTTTACGAAACCACCACGTTCACTGAATTTGTTTATTTGGTGAAGTGCAAGATGGGTCTTCCCGAAGAATCAAAAGTCAGTCTGGCTTATCAACATCCCGCACAACTCTATTATTGTTGTATTGTTGATGATCGTGATATTAGAAAGCTGATCAAGGTAATAAATGACGTTGGAGATAAATCTGTGACTGTTTATGTGGTGGTTGAGAAGGTGTTTGGGGTAACGAAGTGGCTGATAAAGGAAAGGCACCTGCAACTAATTTATCAAGCGGAAAAGGGAGCAACACCCCAATAGGTAATTTTAAAAGTCCAAGTAAAAGTCAATATCATAGTGTCGTTGAAAATGTAAACGTAGTGCCAGAACTGATTATGTATGTGACACCCGAAAATTATAAGTATATCGGTGATTATGATGTTGGTACATATGTTAATGATGTGGGTGCAAATCATTAGTTTGACCAAAACCACTAGCTGTGGTCAATAAGGTTGTTAATGAATCTGGAAAACAAGAAGTTCCATTTTTGCATGATGGTGAACTAAAAGGATACGACGAGTTTGCGGATTGTGACAAGTTGGATATATCCGGCCTAGAGAGTGATTCTGCAATGTCCATATTTTTCGCAGAGGTACAATGAGTTTCTTTAACTAATCTTTTTCACTGACATTTTCTTCACGATCAGACACATCACTGCATATCCTCGACATCTCTGGTAGAAACCAACTAGAATGTAGATATTGCACCAATCTGTGTTTATGATCCTAATTCATTTTTCCATGGATGATGGAGAAACCCAACAATCCCAACTACTAAGGCATTGACGGTGAACATCTTGTTCAATATTATAACAAAATATTTGTTTCAGTACCATTATTCGATATTCAAAATCATATTCCTTTCGTCATGCGTGATCTTGACAAAATGCTCTTTAACCAAGACATTTTTGCCCAACAAGGTCCAGATCTTAAATTTTTTTGGAATGTGATTTCCGTCTGAATATCTTTCTCAATTCTTGTTACTTTAAAATTTAACCAACCTTACTTGTTCTTGGCTACACTGCTCATCCAAGTAATTTTGTTCAATCAACTCAAACTTATGTTAAGTTGTGGTATTGAGCAAAATTGTGCCTACCTTCGAAACCTATAGAAAAAGAGGCCCTTCGATGCTCATTGATGAGTATTCGATTGTACTTCATGGGAAACCACGCAAGCAGTTCGTCATCTTTCTTGATGTCGAATGAAAAGATCTTTGCCCGGGATCCAACTACTTTCGTATCAAATGCTATTTGATAACACTAATTGCACATTTTTTTAATTTGATTCCCACTTATTCTTTGGCACACATTTGCACTGGAATCCTTACGGTTTTGGGTACTACCAATTCGAAACCTAGATTTCGCAAAGTCTAGCATATGATTTCGCTTTACAATCCCAAAAGCAAATGAGCCTAACCTCAAAGCGAAGGCCTGGAGTTATCTTGATGTCAAAACCATTTGGTGTACAACGAAACATGTGATGGTTCTTATCCTACTGGGAACAACGAAAAGTTTAGCGGATGTGATGGTTTAGTATTCTAAGGGATTTTAGGAAATCGTGATGATCACTTTTTTTGATGTGGCAACTTTTACAGCAACCGACCCCATAACCAATGCAACACGTGGTAGAACCTAATTGGTTATCGGTTTAAATTAAAATTATCCGTCGACTATAAAAGGAATTTGGTGGTGTTATTTAAAGACTTTATGTTCTATTATCAAATTTTCCCTAAATTTCTTCAAAGCTTATCGTCTTCAAACAACTTTTGCAAAACCTAACAATGGCAGCTCCTACTGGAAATGTTGATCCTTCCAACACTACTAATGAAGAAGAGATTTCTCAATCGTTGTTAAAGATTCAAAGTTTGAATCTTCTTCTTCTACCCACTGTTGATCAATATCCTGAGCAGTTGAAGATGTTGATTTTAGCCCTCAATCACTTTGTTCTTTCAACTGTCTTATCATCATCGTTTTTTGTTCCAATGACCTGCTTATCACTTGCTGGTTCAACGATGGTTTTCAAAAAAACAGCTAAGGTTGTTACTTTCAACTTACGAACAGAAAATCTACAAAAGTAGATTTGTAGATCTTGTCAATACCTACGTGCGGATATAAATAACATCGAAAACGGACCTCGCATGCGAAAGTTACGGAATTTAGAAGTCAGGATGGATTGATGCGAAGTGGGTGGCGTGGCGCCATCTGAGTCATTGCTTCCTCCCCACGCCTTGCCACCAGATGATGAAACCTGGCACCCAACTCGACGAGTTGGAGGCTCAGAACTCGCCGAGTTGAGCCATTTTCAGCCTATAAATACCATGCGAGGCTCACTCATTTTCCTCACACCTCAACCCTTCTCTCTCTCTCTCTCTAACTTCTCTCTAAACCCCTCCCAATCCCTAGTAACTCCCAAATGCTAGAGGAAAGTCCTGGAGCGTCAGAAGGCTCCGACAAGAAGAGCTTTCGGCTCAGAACTTCTACCCCCGCATAGCCCGGTTACTAGCCAAACCTCCAGGTAAGTGAGTTATGCTTACCCTACCTTAAGTATAGCTTATGTTTAAGTTCAATATCGTTATTATGAACTTATAAATAATATATATATATATATATATATTATAAAATATAATATAAAAAATATTATTATAATATCTTTTAACTACTCGCGGTACGGGAAATCTGGTTTGAAGGGCCGCATAGGGTTGTTGGATTTCAGAAGTGCTATAATGCCAAAATGGTTCCGCCCTCTGGTGTTTCATGTATGGCCCCTGTCTGTACATAGTGGTTGAAAAATATTGTTTAACACTTATAAAACAATATAGCTCATAAATAGTCGCAATAAATATTAGACTAAAATCTAGTGATTATAATACTAGCTTTCGCTGAAGGAAAATAGAATCGTTAGAAGCGCAGCGCTGCCCGAGTTTGGAATCATCACTTTAACAAGTGAGTGCATAGTTACTTTCATCTTACACATAGATATGAAGTATTTAATATAAATTACCTACTATGTGTGCATATTATTTGTGTTCCAGATATCTATGTTGGATGAACGATTTATACATGTTTTAAATGATTTAAATTGTGTATGTATTTTATATCTACGAATATATTGGGTAGAACATGGGTAGATGAATGATGAGGGATGAAAGATAATATAGACGAACATTGGTAGTTGTGCCACAACTTGTAGATGTTTTTGAACTACGATGTACTCTAAACATCCTAGCAGCTGTGCCTAAAGGATAATATCGGCAGGTGCGCCTAATAGAGAACATCGTAATCCTGGCAGCTGCGCCTAAATGATAATATCGTCAGCTGCGTCTAATAGATAACGACATAATTCTAGCAGTTGCGCCTAAGTGATAATATTGGTAGTTGTTCCTAATTGATAACATTGGCAGCTGTGTCATAGGCAATGATGGACTTCGTGCCTATTCCATAGGAGAATCCTTAGGAATGAATGAGTGAATGATAGATGATTCTTATGGTGGATCCTTAAGAAATAAAGAAGATAATGGGGATAGGTAATTGGGTTAATTGTGTGATGATGAAACATAATAACTTTATTATTGTGGGTTGAAAACCCACAATAGGTTTCCCAACCTGACCCATTCAGTTTATTTGTATCACATGTGTCGATACGAAGTTACATTACACTGAGAGATTAAAGGAGATGTAAATCACTAGTGTAAATGAATGTAAGGTCTGTTTATGCTTATGTTTCTGTATTGACGATGATATCCCAAAGTTTTAATATAAACAAAATACATTTCTTCAGAAATGCTTTGATAATATATTTATCATGTTTTCTAGAAACAAATTCCGCAATATTATTCTTTAAAATGAATACTCTGATTTTCAAATAAGCATAAATGAAAATTTTAAAATGACTACGAATTTAGGGATGTTGCAGTTGATATTAGAGCATTAGTTTAAGCGAACTAGGAATTTTAGGAAATTTCTACACTTAAACTTAGAATGCTAAGCGATGATTGTGAGATGAGTGTCTGCTATATTTAGGATGTATGCCTGAATAGACACGAGCACTAGCTTATTTTAGGAAAGATGCCTAAAATGCTTTTATATGCTAAATGATTTATGTTATAGCTATAAAGATGCCTTATATGCTATTATTTGATCGGATCTATGGTCTATTGACGACCGGATCTGTAAATTTTATGTGTTTAGATTTCTAAACGTTTAATTTTGATATTAAAACTGGCATGTAACTTTTAGGAGTAATAAGGAGGATTACCCATCTAAACCTTCTCTATCTAAAATTTCTCGTCTTGAACAAATATTATGGTGTATGGAACATCATGATAAGGACTCCTACCAGACTGCGCAAATAGAGGAAATAAGAAAGGTGAGGATAGTGAATGGTACCTATCGGAAGATACCGTAAAAGAGGTATCTTGCCTTTAGAATGCGTCTAATAAATAATACGTCTAGTATGGGAGAAGTACACTTTCGATTGACAGAAAGAAATATTTTTGGTACAATCCATGACGTTATCTCATCATCTGGCATTTCGACCACCAACCGAGTTGAAGCAGAATTAATGATTGAAGATACGCATGGAAGAAGTCCTAGTAGAGTCTAGGACAATTTTTATGATTATTTGGACACATTCGTATGTGTTAAATTGTTTTGTGATTTTAGGAAATAAGAACTTGGAAAAACTGCGAGACAATACTTGATATGTGTATGAGCATGTGTCAAAGGTAGTAGAGTCATGTATTACCGGAAGCACAGGACTCGCACTTGGATCATGGAAAGTCACAAGGTTACCAAGGCGTTAGTAATTGATTATGTTTTGTTCATGTCTGTCGTTACCATCGTTTCGGTAATGACTAATAAGATGATTATTATTCCGAACCTATTGGTCATATCATATCGAGTCCGACTAAGATGAGTACGTTACGTGGTTCAGAGAACCAAGATCGATGTAGCATCTGACTTAAGCCAGACAATTGAAGTGAAAGATAATCGAAGCAATCAATAGAAGTATTGCGATCTTTGTTTAAGTAAGAAGCTTGTAGCTAGAAGTGCTACATGCTAGAATGTGATTATATCACATTAGAACCTGCAGGAAGGTATATTTCATTATGAAATTTGACTCTAAAATACCTAAGTCTAAGCGTTGCATCATACGACATGAGGTCATTAGGACATGACCCATCGGTTTGTCATGATAATCGAAGTAAAGTTTATTTAATAAGGAGAAGGAGTCTCCAATAAGGATTGAGATTGTAACTCGAAGGTTACAATTGAAAGTCTAACATAGTATGAAGAGCGAGTGCAAGATTAAGCACCGCCTGCAGTCAAGAAGTCCAAGAGTTAGATACTCATTCGAAGGAACATAGAAGTTATGGTTATTACCAAGGATGAAGAGATAACATATGGAGTCATTATACAAGCCATGTTTCGTTGATGATTCCGGGACGTAATCATCCTAAGGGGGAGATAATTGTAACGCCCGCAGATTCGGGCTAGTCAATTTAGAGACAATAAGCGACAAAAATGACTTTTTGATAGAAGATTATTGAGAATAAATAATCTTAACCAAGTTATAATGTCACAAGGGTTCCGTACATATAAAGAACGTTGGAATCTGAGTTATAACGAAGAAGTTATGACCCGTCGAAGTTTTACGACAAAACCGGCACGACACCAGGAATCGTAAAAATTGAGTTTGCGATAAAAAACTTTTTAGCCTTAGCGATCTAAACGAAAGTCATAGTATACGTTAAACCAAGAACGTGCATAAAAAGAACGTCCAAATTTGACTTAGTATAAGGAAGTTGTGATTTTTCTAAGATTTAGTATAGCAGTACACAACCCGAAATTCGAATTTAGATCGATCGATTTTTATCCGACACAACCTAAATGAGAATTGAAGATCCCATTAATAGGAACGATAAAAAGACAGTCGAAAACGGAGTCCGTATGTAGAAATTATGAATTTTACACGGTCGTTAAACAATATAATCTTCTCATACTGTTAAATTTAAAATTTTTCGAGATTAGCCGATAGAGTCAAAAGCAGAGTTATAGATCTTGTCAATACCTACGCATGGATATAAAGAACATCGAAAACAGAGCTCGTATGCAAAAGTTACGGAATTTAGAAGTCGGGATGGGCTGATGCGAAGTGGGTGATGTGGCGCGATCTGAGCCATTGCTTCCTCCCCACGCCTTGCCACGAGATGGTGACACCTGGCACCCAACTCGATGAGTTGGAGGCTCAGAACTCGCCGAGTCGAGCCATTTTTTAGCCTATAAATACCATGCGAGGCTCACTCATTTTCCTCACACCTCAACCCTTCTCTCTCTCTCTCTCTCACTCTCTCTCTCTCTCTCTCTCTCTAACTTCTCTCTAAACCCCTCCCAATCCCTAGTAACTCCCAAGTGCTAGAGGAAAGACCCGGAGCGCCAGAAGGCTCCGAGAACAAGAGCTTTCGGCTCGGAAGTTCTGCCCCCGCAGAGACCGGTTCCTAGCCAAACCTCCCGGTAAGTGAGTTATGCTTACCCTACCTTAAGTATAGCTTATGTTTAAGTTCAATATCGTTATTATGAACTTATAGATAATATATATATATATATATATATATATATATATATATATATATATATATATATATATATATAATATAATATAATATAATATAATATAAAAAGTGTTATTATAATATCTTTTAATTACTCGCGGTACGGGGAATCTGGTTTGAAGGGCCGCACAGGGTTGTTGGATTTCAGAAGTGCTATAATGCAAAAATGGTCATGCCCTCTGGTGTTTCATGTTTGGCCCATGTATGTACATAGTGGTTAAAAAGTACTGTTTAACACTTATAAAACGATATCGCTCATAAATAGTCGCAATAAATATTAGACTAAAAGTTAGTGGTAATAATACTAGCTTTCGTCGAAGGAAAATAGAATCATTAAAAGCGAAGCGCTGCCCGAGTTTGGAATCAACACTTTAACAAGTGAGTGCATAATTACTTTCATCTTACACATAGATATGAAGTATTTAATATAAATTACCTGCTATGTGTGCATATTATTTGTGTTCATCATATCTGTGTTGGATGAACGATTCATACATGTTTTAAATGATTTAAACTGTATATGTATTTTATATCTACGAATATGTTGGGTAGAACATGGGTAGATGAATGATGAGGGATGAAAGATGATATAGATGAACATTGGCACCTGCGCCACAACCTATAGATATTTTTGAACTACGATGTACTCTAAACATCCTAGCAGCTGTGCCTAAAGGATAATATCGGCAGCTGCGTCTAATAGAGAACATCATAATCCTGGCAGCTGCGCCTAAATGATAATATCGACAACTGTGCCTACTAGAGAATGTCATAATCCTGGCAGTTGCGCCTAAATGATAATATTGGCAGTTGTGCCTAATAGATAACATTGGCAGGTGTGTCATAGGCAAAGATGGACTTCGTACCTATTCCTTAGGAGAATCCTTAGGAATGAATGAGTGAATGATAGATGATTCTTAGGGTGGATCATTAAGATATAAATAAGATAATCGGGATGAGTAATTGAGTTAACTGTGTGATGATGAAACATAATAAGTTTATTATTATGGGTTGAAAACCCTATGTACTCACTAGGTTTCCCAACCTGACCCACTCAGTTTATTTGTATCATAGATGTCGATACGAAGCTACATTACACTAAAAGATTAAAGGAGATGTAAATCACTTGTGTAAATGAATGTAAGGTTTGTTTATGCTTATGTTTATGTATTGACGATGACATCCCAAAGTTTTAATATAAAAAAATACATTTCTTCGGAAATGTTTTGATAATATATTTATCATGTTTTCTGGGAACAAATTCTGCAATATTATTCTTTAAAATGAATACTCTGATTTTCAAATAAGCATAATTTTTTTTTAAAATAACCGCGAATTTGAGGATATCACACTGAATCTCTTTACTCTTCAGTGAGTTCTTTTTTAGTTTTTCTTTACTTCATATTTTTCTTAATTTTTTCTTATTTCTGGTTTCTTTTCTTTGATTTGGGTGAATTTTTTTTTTATCTTTATATGTTGAATTCGTGTTCAGTTAAAAAGTGTTTATGTCCCAAATATTATATGATTAATTGAAGTCAAAATCTGTTATTGTTTTGTATCTTATTCCTCTGTTTGAGCTCTAATTTTAAGTCAAACTATTGTTGCTTTGTATCTGATTTATGTAAAAAAAATTGTTGCATTCTCGGTTTTTTTTTTTTTTTTTTTTTTTTATTTGTCTTCTAAACCTCGTGTTCTTGTTTTTTGATGTGAATGATGAGGAGGAAAGACATTTAATTATCTATTGAACTTGTGAGTTCTGATTTATGCATTTTTTACTATCTAGCCTAACTTATAGAGGCAGTAGAAATGTATAAAGTTCTCCTTTGTTTGAATCGAAATCTAATGCCTTCTCGTTGTTTTTTTAATTTGTCTTCTAAAATTTTGTGTTTTTGTTTTTAGATGTGAATCAGGAAGCATAAAGACGTATAATTATCTATTGAACTTATGAGTTCTTATTTCTGTTTTTTTTTTACCATCTAGACTTTTAGGAACAACAGGTGGAGACCTAGCCCCCGGCGACTTAGGGGATAATACCTAGTATATCTATTATCAGGGATAGTGAACATGATAGAGAGTGAGTGCCAAAAGACAGAGGCAATAGAAATGTATAAATTTATTCTATTGTTACAATATAATAGTTTTGAAAAATAGATTCTTATTTTTTATTATGTGATTTATTTTTCAGATCTCTTTGACATACCAAAAGTGAAAAAACATAAACTTTGAATTGGTTGTATTTTTCATTGCTTAAATTTTATAATTAGATTTGTTGAGTATTAAATATGTTTCTCCAAAAACAACCATAAGGTGCTCCTCAAAATAGAAAAAAAAAAGAGCAAGAAGAGTGGAGTATGCAAAAATAATAGATATGTTCACTAATGTGTTGGTTGCATATATGATATTGTTGATTGTGTCGGTTACGGTTGCTACCACGGAAAGAACTTTCTCAAAATAGAATCTCCTGAAATCGTATATTCGAATTCCCATGAATTAAAAAAAGATTGAATGTATTAACAATTTTAAGTATTGAAAGTGATTTTTTTATAAAATATTGATTATTGTAAAATAAAAGATGTTTTAGCTTCAAAAAATGCATAAAGACATCATTTTAGGTGATTTTTGTAGGTTTTTACTTGTATTATTTGTTTGATTATAAAATTTATTGTATTTTTGATTTTATAAATATTTTATAGATATGTTTTATCTATCGTATGATATATATATAAAGTCATAAAATTCTTATCTTGCCCTAAGTAGTAAAAAACAGTGGACCGGCCATGTCCATGGCCTAGGTAGGTTCCTATTCTTATGTTTGTTACGGTATTGTGCTCTTACCGTATATGTCGAGACGACCATTATATATACATAACATTTTACATTCGTCTAATTGTTGAGTGATTTATCCTGATATATCTTCCAAGAATTGATGTAGCCACACAACTTCGTCTACACTTTTATCAAATTCTATAAACTCTGATTTCATTGTGGATCTATCAAATTCTATAAACTCTGATTTTATGGTCGATCTAGTAATAATTGTTTACTTTGGGGACTTCCATTATATAGTTGCACCACCAAGTGTGAACAAAAATCTATGGTTCACTTGAAACTTTTTTTGTCAAATATCGAATTTGTATCACTATACTCTTCGATTACTTTATGATATATTGTATAAACCATAAGTGCAAGTATACCTCAAGTATTTCAACACTCTTGTAACACTCTTCCGATGTTCACGCAAAATTTAAGTAAGGTCTGATGCAACCAATGAGGTATGTCAAACTATCAATGTTTCTTGCATATTCTACTAGGTGATGGCTTGCATTAATTGGTGTCATCGCTACATTATAATCACATGAGTTTAACTTCTTAAGAATGTTATCGATATAATGGGTTTGTCTATAAGTAAGTTCATTCATTCCAACAGAACGTGCTGTTTAGGAACCCAATGTTCACAACCGCAACCTCGACCCCCACCTCCCACAAAGACACAAAAACATTAAAAAAAAATCAAATTAGAAAAAGAAAATATATGATACACAATTACACAAAAATTATCTATAACTAAGGCTATATGGAGTGGTCACCACCAACTCACCGGAAAAGTGGTGTCACATCTGCGCCACGTCACCTTCACCACCAACCCACTCCATATAGGAAATGGTCATCACTAACAACATTCACTTTTTTATTATTTTTTATTTTTTTTAACATTATGTTAAATAAATAACATAATTTATAAAATAGGTAACTTTTTTTATTTTTTGTAACACTATATGAAATAAAAAACATAATTTATAAGATAAATAAATTTTTTGAAAACACAAAAAGAAAAAAACATTTCATTAATTAAAAACATAGAAATTTAAAACCTAAAATTACTAAAACACACATAAAACCTAACAAATCAAATACTACACTACTTAATTTAAAAAAAAAGTAAAACATAAAAACCGTAGAAAAATACTACTTGTCGTCATCATCCTCACCCGCCTCGTCGTCACCGTCTGCATTCTCGTCGTAATCATCGCCCTCGTCCTCTTCGTCTCCATCGTCATTTCCCCCTTGGAGTTGTCTCCCCCATATGTGCTCGGTCAAATCGTGCCGTAGATTGTGATGTGTTTCACGATTTTGTATTTCCAAAACCCTAGAGAAGTATGCCGGGCTGCCAACTTGTATTACTGCAGGTGGGTTAAGTACATCGTTCCCGGTATATGAACAAATAGTTCTGCCCTCTTCTTCTATTATCATGTTATGTAAAATCACACAGGCAGTCAACACCGTCGTTAGTTTTGCCCTATCCCATGTTCGTGTTGGATGCTTGATTATGTGCCACCTTTGTTTTAGGACTCCAAACGCTCTTTCAACGTCCTTCCGTGCAGATTCCTATGCTAACTTGAACACTTTTCGTTTCTCATCGGCTGGAAACGAAAAGACTTAACAAATGTAGCATACTCTGGATATATCTCATCACCTAGGTAATATCCATACTTGTATTCATTTCCATTCACAACGTATGACATATCTGGTGCTTTATCCTGCAAAATATCGTTAAATAACGGAGACGCATGAAGCACATTCAGGTCATTGTTTGACCCCGCCATACCAAAGAATGCATGCCACAACCATAGGTCGTTTGAAACAACCGCCTCCAGTATAACAGTCGGGACCCCATGATCTCCTAGTGTGAATTGACCACGCCACGCATTGGGACAATTTGCCCACTCCCAATGTGTACAATCAATACTACCAAACATCCCTGGAAAACCATGTTTAGTTTCATGCGCGACATACAACTGTTCGACATCACTTTTAGTCGGATGTCGCAAGTATATGTCACGGTAAAGCTCTATAACATACTCACAGAAAAGATATGTACAATCTCGACCCGTCCTCTCAGACATTTTCAGATACTCATCTGATGCGTCTGCAGTTATACCATATCCCAATTGTCTAGGAGCGGCCGTACATTTTTGTATTGTGGTAAAACCACGTTTACCTCTAGCATCCCATCGTAATTGGAAAAACAATTACATTCCAAATCTGAAGCTATACGTAAAAATAAATTTCTACTAATACGAAAACGGTCTTCGAATTTCGCCAGGTCATAAAGACTATCAGGGGCAAAATAATCACGTACCAAAAGTTCATGTGCCGCCTCTCGATCCCGATTGATATATTTTCTATGTTTCTTCTCGCGGTGTGAAGTTTCGCCTCTCTGACGAATCACGTCTTGTGTCGCAGACAATAGTGTGTGCAACACCAAATCGTCATCAGAACCGCTATCCATTTTTTTGTTGAATTTGTATGTTTGATTTAAGAGAATTTGTATGATTGTTTTAAAAAAATTGTGTATAAGTGGATGTATATATATATATATATATATATATATATATATATATATATATATATATATATATATATATATATATATATAGAGAGAGAGAGAGAGAGAGAGAGAAAGGAAATTAAAGGAAAAAAGTTTTTTTTTATTTAATAACCAAGCCAACCGTCAAAATTAAAGGACCAATGAATGTACGCGTATTCGTCCATCCTGGGAGCCACACCACCACCAACCCACTAAATCCAGGGGCGGTGTTCACGCGTGGAGAGAGCCTCCACGTAAGCATTTCACGCGTGGAGGTCCCTCCACTCCCGGTAGCCTAAAGGGCGATTGATGTCATTTACTCTACATAACAACTAGACACTAAAATAAAAAATCTACATAAAAAATGTCAACATCATATTTATGTTCATCTAATCATAACAACTAGACATTATATAAAATAAAATAAAAAAAAAACTACATAAAAAACGTCAATATCATATTTATGTTCATCTAATCTAATCTTAAGAATAAAGTAGTCAATAATAAAGAAATGGATGAGTCTCTATCCCACTGCCATTTTTGCAAAACACTACAACATCCTCACGGACACCGTCGTCACCGTTCTTCCGCCCCTTTCTATAAATCGCCGACGGATTCCATTCTTTCATCTAATCTAAAACAGAATTCCATGGGGCTTTTCTATCTAGCAATCAAGATTCCACAAGCAATCACTATGACAATCTTCACAAACGTAGCATCTCATCTTGTATCACTCCTACTTGCAGCACTCACTCATGTCGGCCTCTTCAAATCGCCGCCTGATCCCGACGATTACACCTTCTCCTCCTCTAATTATGTTCTCATCTTAGACGGCTCCTCCCCCTCCCTCCTCCCTGTCCCTGTCCACGTCGTTACCGCCTCCATCAAGGCTAAAGTCCCAATCATACCCTACTCCGATTTCGCCTACAGTCATGGCGAATCAGAGACGGCGGCGTGCTCCGTTTGCCTGGATTGTATCGATGCAACTCATCTAATCAGAGAGCTTCTCAATTGTAAACATGTCTTCCATCGAGAGTGTTTGGATAGATGGGTAGACGAAGGTCAGGTAACTTGCCCTTTGTGTAGATCTATGCTCCTTCCACCGAAGAAATTCTTTTCCTCCTCCTCCGCTGCGACAGACTGCTAATGCTATTGATTCGGTAATGCGTGTCCTCCGCTGCGACAGACTGCTAATGCTATTGATTCGGTAATGTAAATTTTAGGTCAAATAGTGAGGGATTCATTTCATCTGAGTGACCCTGTGTATGTCTACTATTGTTATATCTTTTTTCATCAGATGATATAGATTCAAGATGCGAATTTTGCAAATGATTTGTGTTTCAAAACTTTAAATGATCGAATTCATGGACACCAGGGTAAAATTCATATTTCGATGATTGAAATGGATAAGATGAGATATCGATTGGAACTCTACAATCCCAGATTCATAACCCACATCAATTCTTGAATCCATCGGGGTTTTGTATGCATTAAAAGCTTTAAAACCCCAAATGCAAATCAAAATACACACCCCCTTTTGCAATCGGATCAATAATCACTAGTTTAGCACTAATTAGGCCCGAGATGATGCCACATTTAGTAGAATTGGATCAAGATTTGGGGATACTATGATCATATGAATACATGCACCACTACTCTAGTGGATACCAGATCATCTTGATTATGATGGGTTCTTGAATTTAAGATTAAATATGCTTCACGGCAAATGAGGGCCTGCTTTTCCAGCTGTAGGAAAGATTCCTGGTCTAAAGAATATTATTATATACTCATCAGATAAAATTAATGTATAAAATTACATAACTGGTCCATGTGGTTTCATAGATTTGCATATTTTGTCGGTAACTATTTTTGTTGATGAAAATGATGCTGTGATAAAAGTTGGTCCCTAAGACTTTTATACCTTTTATAATATCTTTTTTTTTACTTATTTATGATTTATATTAATATTCAAATAGAAATTTCTACCATACTTTAGCTCACCCACTCTCAACCATGTCTCATCTAGGGCTGTAAATTAACTGAACGTTCAACGAACTGTTCGTGAACCGCTCGGCTGGAAGTTCGTTTATGTTCGTTTATTTAATAAACGAACGAACATGAACACAAATTCTCGTTCATTTACTTAAACGAACGAACATGAACAATGGTCTCGTTCGTTCAATTATGTTCGTGAACGTTCGTTTATGTTATTCGTTTACGTTTGTTCGTGTTCGTTCATATAAGTTCCTTTTATCTTCATATATGTTTAATTGTGTTTGATTACATTACTATATTATATGTTCATTTATGTTCATATATGTTTGTTTATCTTCGTTTGTTTATGTTCGTTTGTTTATGTTCGTTTAGCATGTTCACAAACATAAACGAACGAACATGAACAATGTAATTTGTTAAACGAACGAACATGAACAAGAAAACTCGTTCGTTTAACCGTTCGTGTTCGTTCATTTGTTCGGTTAACTTAAACGAACGAACATGAACAAGCCCCGTTCGTGTTCGTTTGGTTCGTTTACAGCCCTAGTCTCATCTAATTACCCTCCACTAAATCTAGGGACATGGTTTTCAGATCAAATTCAAAATAAGCCGGATAAAATCAAAGTTCTAGAGGAAATCAAAATACAGGATGAAATCAAAATCAAGATTAAGAACATGAAATTAAGTTCAAATGAAATCAAACTCGAGCCCTTGATATATACGACTACAGTGAATGTTGTTTTTGGTAATTTGATCAAACTCCTTGATATCTAATGTTGCGATTTCCTTTTTTCTCACAATGAAAACAAAAGAAAAGTGTTGTATATGAAATCAAGGTTTCAATATTTCAAGAAAGAAGATTTTGAAATAGTTTTTACCAAACTCGAAATCTTTTCGGGGGAGATGACGATCCAGATACCCAAATGGGTGTTGCTTGTTTGGAAATGGAGAGTTCAAATAGGAATTAGGGTGGTTACCAACGAAAATAGGGATGAGCTTTTTAACTAAAAAATTGAACTGGAACCGGGTATTTAGTCTGGTTTTCGGTTCTTCCAATTCATCATTTTCAGTTTTTGGTTTTTTCGATTCTAATTAGGTTTGGACCACCAAAGGGCTTCTAGCCCAGCAGTATCCAGTGTTGCCCTCCCTCATTGAGGTTGAGGGTTCAAGTCCCGTCGTGGACATAGGTGGATTTAAGATGTAGTTTAGCAGTAGGTTAGATTTGCCGTTTCAAAAAAAAATAGGTTTGGACCGGTTTCGTTATTGGACACCTTCTTAGATAGCACACTTCCTAGAAGAATCGAATCGAATCGAAATCGGAATCAGTTGGACCGAATAGGGTTATCCGGTCCAGTTCTCGGTTCTCCCAATCCATCACTTCAGATTATCAGTTATTTTGGTTCTAATCCAATTCGGGCCGATTCTGGAACCATACAAATCTCTAAGAGAATGTAAAGAAATAAGTTTGACATCGATGATGATGGTTGGACAAGACAGTAAGCATGACAAAGATGATGATGGTGGTTGGTAAAATATCTCCCCATAATTTCACTTGTCATAGCCAAAAATGACATTTGAAAATTTTTGCATATAATTTTTCTGCTTTCAAGACTTGCAAGATTTCTTACAAATTTTATCGTGATCCTGTTCGATTTTCGAATAAATTAGAATATCGTCAATGAATACAATTACAAACTTTTTTATGAAAGATTTGTGCCCTCAGTTCATCAAGTCCATAAATAGAGTCGGTGCATTGTTGAGGCTGATTGACATCTCAAGAAATTCATAGTGTGTATAAGTTCAAAAACAGTTTTCTCAATATCGTTGTCTTTTACTCGTACTTGATAGTAACTTGGACGAAAATCAATTTTTGAAAAATAATCAGCCACTTGAAGTTGATCAAATAAAGTATCAATGTGCGGTAAGGAGTAGCATTTTTTATTGTGTTATATGGATGGAAATGGGGCGGGGATGGGGCATGGTTGAACATCTCTGTCCCCATCCCTGAGTACCTAACCCCGTCCTCATACCCATCCCCGACATATGCAAGGAATTGAATTCGTTCCCCTTTAGATTTTGGACTTTTCTCCGGTTCATCCTCGATCTATCAACGTATGAAACTCAATTTAAGCAAAAAATAATAATTTCATGTTTAATAAGCGATCAAAACCAAAGGCAATAATTAGATTGTGTTTACATCAATCATAAATTTTACAAGCATCAAAATAAGAAGTGATGATTTGGTATATGGACCATCAAACAAAGTGACGATTGACGAACTCTTGGAATTGGGAACGTAATTTGGCATATGGACTTTGTCTCTCTGATGTGGAATTAATTCAAATTTAATAATATATATATATATATATATATATATATATATATATATATATATATATATATATATATATATATATATATATATATATATAATGTCATCAAAGCGGGGGTGTACGGGTTGGGGATTGGTGTACCCGACCCTAGCCTCATCCCCGATTTTAGCCTAATAGGGATCCCCGACCCTATACCTGCTACCCGTTTTTGCAGGGAATACCTGTCCCCAATTGGGGCAAGTCAACCTGGTTCCCCACCAAGTTGAATGAAATTTTCTTGCCTGTTGTGTTATTTGTATCAATGATTTGGCCAACCATTAATGATTTGTTATGAAACCTAATAAATATCAATGTCATCAATAAATAATATAATAAATGTTACTTTATTGAGTTTCTGATAGTCAATGCGCATACACATTATGTTATAAAATAGATTGATTGATTAATAGTGAGGGTTAAACCTCATATAAATAGGGATACATAAGGGGCCCTTAGCCTAACCTAAACCCTAAGGGTCTTGGGCCTAAACCCTAATCACTAACATAATGAGGTTTAAACCTCATATAAATAGAGATACATAATGGGCCCTTCGCCTAAACTAAACCCTAAGGGTCTTGGTCCTAAACCCTAATCACTAACATACTAACACATTAATCCATCTTTCTTTTTCACAAATAACATGAGTGCACCCCATGGGGAAGAACTAGGTTGAATGAATCCTTTATAAATGATATCTTTAAGTTGACACATAAATTCTTGAATTTTGGTGGGAGTGATTTGATAAGGTATTCGCGTAATATGAGTTTCACCCTATTTAAGATCAATTTGGAATTCTACCTGTCTTACCGACGCAAACCGGGTGAGTTGTTAGGAAACACTTCGGGAAATTATCGAACCACCTTTATATCTTCTAATTTATTTTTCTCACTTTTCCCATAAAGAACATAAACAATGAAGGAGACACATCCTTTAAGAATGCATCAACGGGCTTTGGTTGTGGAGATTAAGCTTTGCATGTTATTTCGCTTCTCAACATATACATACACTTTTCTCCTTTGGGAAGTTTCATTAATACTAGTTCCTTGCCACAAAGAATCTTAATATCCATACATTCAGTCCAATCCATTCCCAAAACTATATATCTAAACCCTTAATTATAATCCATAATAATTTATCTTTGCAAATTTTTTCTTTGATATCGATAGAGCAATTTTTGTACACGTGTCTTATAAAATCTCCATTAGCTATTTATATTATATATATGCATCGTCTTATGGAAACAAACTCACCATTAGTTATTTATATTATATGCATCATCTAGTGATATGAAAAAATGTTTACGAAATTTATATGATACAAAAGAATAATTTGCACCAAAATATAAAAGAACATGTGTCAGTAAATAGTTTACAAGCAATGTACCTACAACAATGTCATACGCCTCCTTAACCTCCTCGAGTGTCATTTGAAATGCTCTTCCCTTTACTTTAGATGGATCCACTTTCTTTTTGGAAGTGGATATCAACTCCTCGTTCCCCTTCTTAGGACAATTGGAATTATAATATCCTTTCTCGTGACAAGTAAAACATTAAACTTCTTTAGTGTCCTTAAATTTGCAATCCTTAGCCTTGTGACCATAACGAACACATTTATAACATGCAGACTAACCCATTATACAATCTCTTCTATGACGTTTTCCACACTTCCTACACTATTTTACATCTTCTTTGTAACGTCTCGAAAATCACAACCAAAATTTTCATTTTTAAAGTATATAAAAACATAGTTTCCAAGAAAGCCAAGTTAGAAAATCATAAGTATCAAAATACAATCATCCCAAAATCAGATTATCATGTAATGTGGAATCATGAAAAGCTGTCGAGAGGAGTGTACAATCAAGCCTTTGCCTTCCCGCAATCATATGAAGTACCTAAAACACAATTAAATCCACAACTATAAGCGCTAAGCTTAGTGAGTTCCCCAAAGTATCACACACAACACATCAAAATAAATAGCTATGAGCATCAGCAACTCTGGGGACTATCAACAGTCCCAATGGGCTAACAGCATGCCCCATGGGCTAACATCATGTCCGGTGGGTTATCAGCAACCTTGGGGACTATCAGCAGTCCCGATGGGCTAACAGCACGCCCTGGAGCTATTAACAACTCAATAACACATAATAGCATTCACCAAATAAAACCTAACTGGTCAGCATGCACACATACTATGGCATAAGTAATATAGTGAGAAGACTAACCTTACATACAACAGCTAGACATAATAGCTCACTCATAGAGAAGACAGGTACAATGAGACACCTAAAAGCAACAAAGAAGTACCCTCTTAGTCTACACCTTAAAAGCCAAAATTTGACCCAAAGTCAACCATGGTCAAAGTCAACGGTCAAAGTCAGCTCCTACTGATCAGCCCATCGTGGCCACCCATTGGTTATGTTGTGACAACGTTAGGACAAAACAGTCACAAAGCTGACCATCGTCACGTCGTGACAACCATCCCATCACGTCATGATAATCGCTCTGGATAGCTTAATGCTTTAATCTCTTAATCCTTCAAGCCAAGCACTCAAGCGTTCCAAAATGTTTTCTACATCCCAAATCACCATAAAAATCATTGCTTTCTAGACATGAATGTCTTGGATACAAGCTAGGTCAATAATGAGGGGAAAATGAGATCTATTCTCATGCATGGACTTATAACTCACTAATTCTCTAGATCTGGGACAAAGGATCACAAAGGAGCCTCAAGAACTCATAAAGTTACCAACTTTATGAGATACCAACACTAAAACTTCCTCAAACATTTAGAAAAGTGAACAAAACTCTAGATCTAACATGCTTGAGCTAATAAGGCATGAACTTGAGGACTTTCAAGGGTCCTAAGGCAGCTCAAGATGATGAGGGAAAGGCTTGCTAGGTGAAATGATGCACCAAAACTCCTTCTCTTCTTTTTCAAGGCTAGAAATCACCAAAAGAAGCTCACAATCAACTATGGAGGATTAGGGTTTTCTTAAGGGTGAAGGTAGGTGATGGAGAATGAGGGTATGGAAACCTTAGCCCTTACTTCCCTTAAATAGGGCGCAAAACCCAGAATTAGGGTTAGCCTCTGGGTTTCCGTCACGTCTTTACCATTTTCTCTTCACGCCGTGACCCATAAAAATGGATGTGTGCTTCTGTAACACCAGCAAAATTAGGTCAAATATAAATTTGTTCAGTAACCATAATTGAGTATACTAAGTGGTAGATATCGTAACAAGGTTTCCAAAAACATAAAGAACATTAAAATCCGAGTTATAACGAAGAAGTTATGACTGATCGAAGATCCGCAACAAAACCGACAAAACACTGTTAAGCGTAAAATACGAAATTCCGATAAAATACTTTTTAGCCTTAAGTATCTAAATGAAAGTCGTAGATATCATTAAACCGTAAACATACATAAAAAGAACGCCCAAATTTGATTTCGTATGAGGAAGTTATGATTTTTCGAAGTTTCTGACTTAGCAGTAGACAGCTAAAAACTCGAAATAGAGATCGAGCGGTCTTTAGCCGACACAACCTAAACGAAAGTTGAAGACCCCGATAATAGGAGTACAACAGTAAAAAGTCTGACGAAAATGGACATCAGATGAAGGAGTTATGGAATTTAAACGGACTTTTCCAGGCCCGGCCTGTTAAAAATAATATAATAAAAATAAAGTCAAAATTAGCCGACGGAGTCTAAAAGAGAGTTGTAGAGCCTTTTCACACCTACGCGTGCATATAAAGAACGTCGAAATCGGAGCTCGTACGCGAATGTTACGGATTTTACAAGTTCGGGACACAAAACCCGAGGCTGACTCAGCCTCACGACGTGAGGGAACCATGCTCACGACGTGAGCTCGTGACTGATGGGTTCCAGAGTGTCAGACACGTCAACTCGTCGAAGAGGATCATGCTGACTAAGCCTCACGACGTGAGCAATCCAAAACTCACGACGTGAAAGCCCAAATCAGCCCCTATAAATAGAAGCTTAAGGGTGCCGGGTTTGGTGCTCATCTCTTTCCATCTAAGTGCCGTTACTCTGCGTAATTACCCCGAGAAGCCTTCCCGAAGCCCCGGTTTTTCATACTCGAGTCCCGAAGGAAGTTCTACACTCCCGAGATCCCCGAGAATCCCGAGATTTCAACTCTCTCTAGTCGAAGTTTTGCTCGATTCTTCTCTCGACTACTTCAAAACAACCACTTCAATCAAGTGAGTTCATACCCCCATTTCTATGCTTTTAACTGATTTTAAATACTTTTGAACACTTTACGGGGGAGTATACAAGTAAACAAATGGTTAATCCTGTGTGAAAACATCTATCTTTCGTTATACATTTCAGACTGTTTTTAATAACTATCACATGGATCATGTCTAACATACAAAGCATCTTACTTTACTTTACCCTCACGGAATGGAATATGAGTATAAATATCATAAGCTCTATTTATACGTTTACATCATATATAGGGTAACCACTTTCGTTATGACATCTTTATACATACAAGAACATACAAATCATTTTATGCCTTTATTATCATTATGAAAAAGGATAATCGTTACAGAAACAAACATATACATTTTAATACGTGACTTAATTGAGAATTCGTGAGGCATTCATCTTCAATATACCTTTTAAAGGTACCACTAGAAGTCCTGTTTATAACCAGAATCTCCCGTCCGGAGAACGTGACAAGTGTGTATAGATCTATACGGGACTAATGATCCCGCGCCCTGACTGCTAGCTACAGTCCCCGGGGTGACAAGTGTCATCTCATTTCGACGCCTGAAGAACGTCGCTACAGGCAAACTATGATAGTACGGTTATAAAAACTCACTGGATAGACGATTATTATGGTATTACGTTTTAATGGGGAAGAGTAACAAATACAGTTCTTTTCACATTCAAATACAAATCTTCTTGTAGTTTTGTTTTATAATAAGACTATACATCATCTTTTGAGCATGTCATATTTGCTTATAGGTTACGATCTTGGACATTTAAGACTGCATCTCATTTAGGAAAATATAAGATTTTCCCGTTACAAATACACACAGTTTATACAACGATCTTTCATACTCATTACATACATTTGTTAGAAAATATCGGATTTTCTGGAAAACATACACGAACTTTCGAATGGCATACATTTTATCAAAACACTACTTATGAACTCACCAACTTTGTTGTTGACAGTTTTTCTTTGAAATAACTTGTATTCTCAGGAAAACGCTAAATCAGGTAGCAACTACTTTTTAAAGACTAACGCGCTGGTGTTAGTAACATATTTTGGATCACCATATTGTATTTGATATTTAAACATGTAACACATACAATCATGTAAACTTTTCAAATATATTTATATTATGGTGGTGTGTACTTTCTTTACTATTCAATTGTTATGATACTGTACATGACCTCCTCCGCCCCCGAACGTTTTTGCCGTTCTGGTTTGGGGGTGTGACAGATTGGTATCAGAGCATTGTTTATAGTGAACTAAGTATATCAAAACCATTTATTTTTTATATACAACTATAAACACAGCTGGGCAAAAACACTCTGGGTGAGAGTTATACTTTTAAAATGAAATTTTTATAAAGTATACATGCATACATTATCTAACAGGGTTAGTATCATGATGGAAACAATATAGAAGTATTATAGATGAGTTGTGCACTACAGTTATGCCTTGAGATATGTAATTGGAACTGGGATGAATATAACCTGATCAACTATATTTGTCCGAGAGCCGAACTGCGTATGCCAGGGGATAGCTACCGTGGACAACAAGTCTAAAACTTACCAAACTTATAAACTTTAGAATCAAACTTAACATTTAGAATACTATAGGAGTATATTATGCATACCCTAGTTTAACTTTAATAATCAGCCTTATGTGCCTTAATTCTAGACAATTCTTATACCCCTATTCTCGTACAGACACAATGGCCGGATTCCACCTACCAGGAGACCCCTACTACCCGATCCAAGACAGTGGAGAAGGGATAGAGAATGATCCAGAAGAAGAAATGAAAGAAGACTCAGACCCAGATCCCGAGGACAATAACCTACCCTTAGCGGCTCAAATTCAAAATCCTAATCCTCGACCGGAATTTCATGGCTCGACACCTCTATGGGCAACCAACCTGAATAGGTGGAGTCGCGAACAGGGTCAACCCCTTCCATACAATGGAGACCGAAGCTTCTACAATCTGAGCGAAGGAGGCTCAGCAGACAGAGTCCTTCCTATATTGGTTCGCCGAATTGCTCGCGTTGATGAACGAGGAAGGACAACCATCCATCGAACTGAGGAGAATGATGCGAACACTGGAGTCAATACAGTTCGCATCCGATAGTTAGGATTAGCTCATGGTAGAATAGTAAATCAAAATGAAGCTTGGCAGAGAGAGCTAACTGAAACTCAAACTGAAGTTAGGGAACTTAGAGCACGCCAGGCAAGGTATGAAGTGCGTATGCTCGGGATGGAGCGTCAGTTGGCAGAACCAAAGGATCACCAGAACAGTTCCCGTCACGAGTAGGGAATACTCTACTCGCTCCTTCTTTTGGTTTGTGGAATAACCTTCGTACGTACTCCATGTAGTACTCTTTTCATGTAAATATTCCCGTCTAGCAATTACTGTTTCACTAGACCTCTAAGCTGTCAAGTTTTTCCCTGTGTGGTATATTGTAGACCTACTACAAGGTCAAATTTTCCGAATTCTGTGTAATTTCTATACCAACTATTATGACAGACTTCTTGTTTCTTCTAAAAAGATCATCATTATCAACCCATGCTTTGGGCTGTGTAAACAGTTCGTGTCATAAACTATGATAGCAACTCACTACATTGTCCCTGTCGATCTAATCTAATGTAGTTCAATGTTATTGAACTCAACAACACTGGCGAAGTTTTGCCACCATTTCGTCTGTAACCCTATAGCTGGAAATGCCTTCTCGCTATTCAAACAGAATCAATCCTTCAATAAATCCAACTTTTCTATCACCTACACTCTTTAGAAAAAGAGACAGTTACCATATAATAACAAATCTTTACAACTTCAACTAAGGGCACTCAAACCAATGACGGAGATTAAATATGCCTGAGGAAAAGCAAGGACGACGTGTATGTAGATACCAGGCTATAACAAATAAGTACCACCGAGGATAGGACAGAGAACAGAGAAAACCACTCGTGAAGCCTGCGAAGTGGTAGAGAACCTGATACGTCAGACTAATAAGTAATAGTTATCTAATGAGTTGGTAATTTTATTACTTACACTATGAGATAGGTACGTCACATCCTTCTTCATAACTCAAGATAGTAAGAAAGATACCCTCTCCCAAAACCCATGAAACTAGATCGACTTAAGATTTCAACATCCCCACCCTAAATTTACTGAAACTAAACTTAAAATATGATACCTAGTCCAAACCTCAATCACAAATACATCATAAGAATATAAGTCGAAACATTGGAAACCGAATAACAAAATGAGGAAATTATACTTATAGAATCCAACGAACAACGATCATAGTTATTTGACCAACTCGTTTCGCATCATGTAACAGAGTCATGTCTTCACATGGAAATAACCAAGCAACCAACGAAACACCACTCCTGCTTATTGACTCAGCTACTTTTCAAGCTGCGGTCACAGCCGCCGTGACAGTCATCATGGCACATCTCAATGCAAGAAACACTAGTAACACTGGAATGGATGTCAAAAATTCAAATATTTGTGTCAACCAAGGAAATCAACGAATGTCTACCCACAAGGATACTCCAAACCACAAACCTAGTAACACGAAACGAAGGTTCGGGAATGAAAAATGGGGCAGTCCAAAACAAGGGTCTACCAAAAGACATCAGGTAGTGACAGCTCACGCTGTTACTATTCCTACCACCCCCACACCCACAAGGCCGTACAACGGCAACCAGCCTAAGTGCAACCGATGCAACTTTCATCATCATGGACCCTTCCGTGAAATGCATTGCACTAGGTGCAATAGTAAGGGACACACTGTCCGCTACTGCAGGGAACCAACCCAACCGACCGCTCCAGCCACAAATGTCGTAGTAGACCGTACTTGTTATGAGTGCAGAGCAACAGGGCACTTCCGAAGGGATTGCCCGAAGGCAAACAACGGGAATGCTGGTGGAGGAGGTCGAGTATTCGCAATGGGCCAAGAGGAGGCTATTGCAGACCCCACGGTTATTCCGGGTACATTTCTCCTCGATAACTCATTTACATGCATTCCATTTGATAATAAGAGAGGAGAGGAGTTCCGTGAGTCACAAATTTAAAAATCTACTCAAACAAACACCCCAATCATTAAGCAAAACCTTCATAGTAGTAATAACAAAGATAGACTAAAAGCACTGAAAACACATATGTAGAATGCACTATCCCACTAACGAACACTTGTCCTGATCGACTTCACAATTATTACGATAAGAAGTTCCCAAATAGCTACTATAAATGTATTGGCTTGGTCTTCACCATGCCAATTGCATGTGCTATGAAAAGACCGTTCACTTTCACCGTTGGATAACGAAACTATATCGATTTATAACAACAAACCCGACACAACTCCCAAATCGTTTCTAGTTCAAAATCCCGTAGCACTCATATGAGGAGTATATATACTTTGCGACCTTCCCAAAGTATTACCGACAGACTATTTAGGAATAGCACACGTACGACGAGTCAAGTTAAAACCCGGAGGCTAGGAATGATTATGGTTAACCTATCACTACAAAGTGTGTATGCGAATGGTATACACAAAGCGATGATAGACGAACCAGGTATGAATTCAACTATGAAGTTCAAGATAAAGCCGACCTGTATTACGAGTAATCAATACTAACATTTAGATGAACATAGAAAAATAAACCCAAATCCACACGACCTCTACCGGTCGAAACAATAGACGGAGAATAAAGGTCCGCAGGAACACCCACGCTAGAATCCAGATTCACTAGAGAACAAGAAGAGCAAATGGAACAGAAGTACACACATCTTTCCTCAACGATTGAAGTCCCAGTCAAAATGCGAATTTCGGGACGAAATTCTCTCTAACGGGGGGATAATGTAACACCAGCAAAATTAGGTCAAAAATAAATTTGTTCAGTAACCATAATTGAGTATACTAAGTGGTAGATATCGTAACAAGGTTTCCAAAAACATAAAGAACATTAAAATCCGAGTTATAACGAAGAAGTTATGACTGATCGAAGATCCGCAACAAAACCGACAAAACACTGTTAAGCGTAAAATACGAAATTCCGATAAAATACTTTTTAGCCTTAAGTATCTAAATGAAAGTCGTAGATATCATTAAACCGTAAACATACATAAAAAGAACGCCCAAATTTGATTTCGTATGAGGAAGTTATGATTTTTCGAAGTTTCTGACTTAGCAGTAGACAGCTAAAAACTCGAAATAGAGATCGAGCGGTCTTTAGCCGACACAACCTAAACGAAAGTTGAAGACCCCGACAATAGGAGTACAACAGTAAAAAGTCTGACGAAAATGGACATCAGATGAAGGAGTTATGGAATTTAAGCGGACTTTTCCAGGCCCGGCCTATTAAAAATAATATAATAAAAATAAAGTCAAAATTAGCCGACGGAGTCTAAAAGAGAGTTGTAGAGCCTTTTCACACCTACGCGTGCATATAAAGAACGTCGAAATCGGAGCTCGTACGCGAATGTTACGGATTTTACAAGTTCGGGACACAAAACCCGAGGCTGACTCAGCCTCACGACGTGAGGGAACCATGCTCACGACGTGAGCTCGTGACTGATGGGTTCCAGAGTGTCAGACACGTCAACTCGTCGAAGAGGATCATGCTGACTAAGCCTCACGACGTGAGCAATCCAAAACTCACGACGTGAGACCCCAAATCAGCCCCTATAAATAGAAGCTTGAGGGTGCCGGGTTTGGTGCTCATCTCTTTCCATCTAAGTGCCGTTACTCTGCGTAATTACCCCGAGAAGCCTTCCCGAAGCCCCGGTTTTTCATACTCGAGTCCCGAAGGAAGTTCTACACTCCCGAGATCCCCGAGAATCCCGAGATTTCAACTCTCTCTAGTCGAAGTTCTGCTCGATTCTTCTCTCGACTACTTCAAAACAACCACTTCAATCAAGTGAGTTCATACCCCCATTTCTACGCTTTTAACTGATTTTAAATACTTTTGAACACTTTACGGGGGAGAATACAAGTAAACAAATGGTTAATCCTGTGTGAAAACATCTATCTTTCGTTATACATTTCAGACTGTTTTTAATAACTATCACATGGATCATGTCTAACATACAAAGCATCTTACTTTACTTTACCCTCACGGAATGGAATATGAGTATAAATATCATAAGCTCTATTTATACGTTTACATCATATATAGGGTAACCAGTTTCGTTATGACATCTTTATACATACAAGAACATACAAATCATTTTATGCCTTTATTATCATTATGAAAAAGGATAATCGTTACAGAAACAAACATATACATTTTAATACGTGACTTAATTGAGAATTCGTGAGGCATTCATCTTCAATATACCTTTTAAAGGTACCACTAGAAGTCCTGTTTATAACCAGAATCTCCCGTCCGGAGAACGTGACAAGTGTGTATAGATCTATACGGGACTAATGATCCCGCGCCCTGACTGCTAGCTACAGTCCCCGGGGTGACAAGTGTCATCTCATTTCGACGCCTGAAGAACGTCGCTACAGGCAAACTATGATAGTATGGTTATAAAAACTCACTGGATAGACGATTATTATGGTATTACGTTTTAATGGGGAAGAGTAACAAATACAGTTCTTTTCACATTCAAATACAAATCTTCTTGTAGTTTTGTTTTATAATAAGACTATACATCATCTTTTGAGCATGTCATATTTGCTTGCAGGTTACGGTCTTGGACATTTAAGACTGCATTTCATTTAGGAAAATATAGGATTTTCCCGTTACAAATACACACAGTTTATACAACGATCTTTCATACTCATTACATACATTTGTTAGAAAATATCGGATTTTCTGGAAAACATACACAAACTTTCGAATGGCATACAATTTATCGAAACACTACTTATGAACTCACCAACTTTGTTGTTGACAGTTTTTCTTTGAAATAACTTGTATTCTCAGGAAAACGCTAAATCAGGTAGCAATTACTTTTTGAAGACTAACGCGCTGGCGTTAGTAACATATTTAGGATCACCATATTGTATTTGATATTTAAACATGTAACACATACAATCATGTAAAATTTTCAAATATATTTATATTATGGTGGTGTGTACTTTCTTTACTATTCAATTTTGATGATACTGTACATGACGTCCTCCGCCCCCGAACGTTTCCGTCGTTCTGGTTTGGGGGTGTGACAGCTTCTGCATCGATGGTCACGTCGTGAGGTCACCTTCCTCACGTCGTAATTATCTCAAAATACATAATTTTACATCTCTAGTTGACCAAAACATAAATGAATCAGTTACCTGAAATAGGTGTTACATTCTTTCTTTGAGTATCTTTACGTTACTTCCAAAAGACTTCACTTTGCTTTCAAATACGTCACTATACTTTCAAAATCATGTAAGTAATATGTATGTAATGCATGATATACAACTAGTGTTTTTCCTTGCTTACTATAATCGTGATTTTGGTTCGTTGTTGATTTTGGATTTCTATACTTAGGGCCTAATCACATTTAGGTGTTGTTTGTTTTTCTGAAGCCAAAATGTCTGCAGTCTGCGGACCATATCTGCAAGCCTCTGCAGCAGAAGAGGTGGACCAAATGTCTGCAGTCTGCAATAAGAAGTCTATTTGTTTTTTAACGTCTGCAGGTACTGAAATAAACTGATTTTTCAAACTTAATTTCATGTCATAAACATAAAAAATTCAATAAAAAAGATAGAGGGCGGAGAAAGGAAAAAAGATAGGCGACATTTTTTTTTGGTTTTGGTTAAAATGAGGTGTGAAGACCTTTGAAGACAGCGGCCCATGCCTGCGCCAGGAAGACCTCGCGCATACGTTTTTTGATCTGCGCACTTCTAAAAAACAAACACTCTGCGAGGGCATATGTCTGCACGTTGTCTGTGCGGCGCAGACAAAAGTGGTTGCGTAGATCTGCATAAAAAACAAACAACCCCTTAGTGATACCCCAAATCTAGGCCAAGATGAGAAGAAAAAATCAACCCATCTTGGTTCTCATTAAATTAAGACATATACCTCGTGATGGGGAGTTACCTCCCTGATAGAATATTCTCAGTCCCTTGTGGGACTCGCATGGTTCGGACAAACAATTAGAGCTATTTATCTCCCCTTGCTATTCAACTAGGGGTATGAATGAACACCACATTTCTTTTATAAAAGTCATTCACACAACATGATCATGTTAACTGAAAACACATTAGTTTAAATGTAAATACATGTCATTTACAAAACTCATAGCAATTTGCAAAATATAAAAGCATTTAGAACAAAACTAGACTTGCATGATAAACAGTGATTAAAACAAACATTCCCTATATACCTCATAGTTGGAAAAATCCTACATGTACTCAACCTTGGTAGTTAAGATGGATAACTACTATTTCACATTAATGATTATCTTGTCTCTTGCTCCTTTTAACTTCAAATTCTATACAATTGACCATTCCATTTATTTAGTACTTAGTTTGTGTCTAGGACATGTTCTATTCACATATAATGCACTAATTGTATATTTTGACAATTAACTCAATGACTAATAAGGTTGTGATACTAGTATGGTATTTGTAGGATTAAGGTGTCTAAGGTCCTAACTAAATTGACCATTCCATGTTCTAATCACATATAATGCACTAATTATATATTTTGACAATTAACTCAATGACTAATAAGGTTGTGATACTAGTATGGTATTTTTAGTATTAAGGTGTCTAAGGTCCCAACTAAATTGGTATAATGTTGATGAATAAAAATAAAGTCCTTTTTGGGTTGCCCTCATAACTTGGAAATGGCTTGGATTGACCAAATGAGAGAGATAAAATGTTTTGTTAATATATTATGTGGTTAATAAATTAATTATAAATAGATGAAATTAGTTAATTATTAATCAGAATTAATCTTGAATTAATTCAGGATTAATTAGAATTATATAAAGGTACAAGGGGTGAATTGTAATTGTTCAACAGTTGAACAAAAGAGGCAATTCTAAAATATTCTGTTGGATTAGGTGTCTAAGCTCATAACTATAGTTGGTATGAACTTGAATTGATGGTAACACAATCCTTTTGGGTTGCCCTCAAACCTAGCAATTGGATAGGATGTTTTGGAGAGAGAGGTTGATTTATTATTTAATTAATAAATTGAAATAAATAATTTATTAATATATTATGAGAATAATATATTAATTATAAATAGTAATATTTAATTAATAATTAATCATAAATTAATTGGATTTGATTTTGGGATTAATATAATTAATTAAAAGTATAGGGGTTAAAGTGTAATTGTTCAATAGTTGAGCAAAAGGCATTCTCGAACCTCCCTAGGCAATGTACGGTTTTAAGAGTGTTTTAGGGGTTCTATAATTATCCTTGGAGGATAATCAAGAAGTTGGATAATTACCAAAAACAAGATAATATTATTATATTGGTTTTAGGGTTATCTAGGGTTTCCTTGTTGCACTATATAAGGAGCCTTACCGATTCATATTTTGGCCACTCATACCTTAAAGAGCTTCGCTGAAATTCTCATCTCCTCCCTTCTCCCTCCTCAATATCCTTCTTGCTTGTGTTGGGTGTGAACCACTAGAGGTACGATGCTTGTGGTGCTTTCTTCCAAAAGATCAACAAAAGGGATTATTGGTTATTTACTTCAACAATCAACAAGTACTAATGAATTCAGATTTTATTAGGAAATTTTTTTTGTAGTTTGATAGTTCATAGTATGCTGCCTTTATGTGCAAGACATAGATCCTTCTTAGGTTGCATGTGCCCTAATCATTTAATTGTTAAATGTTTTTCCGCATAAAGCATTGTTTTTGTAACCTCCATAACTCATCAGTGGTATCAGAGCCTATGGATATCTTTCATGTGATTGCACATTGGTGAATTGATCAAAACTAAAATTTTCGGATTAATCGAATCTCACGACATGAGCATTAATGCTCACGACGTGAGATCTGATCAGATCAGATTTTTTAAGATTATCTGCCTAATCTGTTTTGTTTGGTAATTACCTGCCTTGAATATCTTCCAAATCCGATTGTGCTGAATATTTGATGATAAATTACAAGCCTAAAAGTTAGGAGATAAATCTTTAACTTGATTAATTCTTTTATTGATTAATATGATTGATTTTTTAAGTGTCTAAATAATTGATTTAGATATTAATCCTAATAATTAATGTCAAATATTATTTGGTTTATATCAAATTTAAATTTAAATTATATAAATTTTCGAAATTTATTCTAAACCTAGTATTTTTTTAAAAGTTTTGAAAAGTACACCTTATACTATATGTAAGATTAAAAGGTTAATAATTACAATATATAAGAATAAGTCAGTCGAACCACTACTACGCCTCATTCACAAAGCCATACTATAAGGGGAGTTTAAGGAAGCAGCCTATAAAATGACCGCCATTGGGTATCCACTCTTACCCACCGCTATCTTGTATGGTTGAGGGTCGTTTGCCGAACGGGTTTGATAGGACAATTAATTCTCATTAAAAAGTATAATGCGATTAAAAGTAACTAAACTCCTTTTATTAAAAAAAACTCAATCTTAGTTACTTTAGGAAAAATGTGAATTTTTATGCTAACCCATGAAATTGCACATTATACTTTATAGTAGTTAATGGAGCATGTGTGGTTAACCGGCACATTAATAGTGAGTATAAAGAGTGATAATGGGCATCTCAAAAATTAACATTGATTAATGGAGCGCGTGTGGTTAACCGACACATTAAAATGAGATGATAAATGACATCGAGAGTGTCAAGCTAATTTGCATGGTTATTCACATCTTGTTTGTGATCCTCGGTATCCGACACATTGATTAATGGAGCGCGTGTGGTTAACCGACACATTAAAATGAGATGATAAATGACATCGAGAGTGTCAAGCTAATTTGCATGGGTATTCACATCTTATTTGTGATCCTCGGTATCCCAGTCACAAATGGAAGAGCATAATCTGATATTAAACAAGTCATTGAATAGTTTCAATGAGTCTCAAAAGATCTAGGAATTTCACCTAACTTAATTTCCTTCAAATTTCATTTTTCAATGGTGGAATTGGTAAATCGTCATTTACCTACCTTTATAAAATTTAAAATTAAATTACGGCATCCCTTTTCTAAGTTGTGAATTTTTAGTTGGATCCTAGCCTTTATATTTCATTCTGGGTTGTTATATTAAGGAAAGTTCTTTTCTGACTACAACTACCTTCCTTTTATAGATGTCTGCTCCAAATGATGCTTATGGTTCCTCCTCCTCCTCCTCCATTCAAAACTTCTCGTTGCTAAACATCTGCTCAAGGGTGACATTGGATGACACCAACTATAATGACTGGATGCACAAGATCAAGATGGCCCTTCATTTCGAGGACAAGGAGTATGTCCTTGAGAAAGAGTTCGAGGAGATTGACGAAGAGAATGCCACTCTTGAAGAACTAGCTGCCTACAAGAAGCACTACAATGATGCAATAAAAGTTGCTTGCATCATGGTGGCCTCGAAGAATCCTAAATTGCAGAGATACAATGAGGATTACTGGTCGTACGAGATGAACAAGGACCACATGGAAAAAGTTCCATAACCGAGCTCGTCAAGAAAAGTACATAGTGGTAAAGTCTCTCATAGCAAGCAAGATGAAAGAGGGAGAATCTATTAGCAGCCACGTGCAAAGAATGCAATGATACGTGTATCGCCTTGTCAAGCTTAATGTGAATTTTGATGAGGAGTTGGCTATTGACATAGTCTTGAACTCCTTACCAAGTTGTTACTATCAGTTCATATTGACTTATCATTTGAACAACAATGAGACCACTTTGTCTCAATTCCACAACCTCCTGCGAACAGCTAAAGCAGGGATGAAGGGAAAAAGTGTTGCCTCCACTCCTGCTAGTGCTCTCGTTCTGGCCATTGGTAAAGGGAAAGGGAAAAAGAGTAAAGGTCCTCCAAAGAAAAACTCGAAGGGAAAGTCTCAAGCTGGGTCGTCAAGCAATGGACCCAAAAGTAAATTTAGTTCTGATGCTCCACCTGTATATGGTCGCAAAGAGGGCACTTGCTTCTACTTCTGTATCTGCAAGACATTAAAGATGGCATGGTGGAGACGACTTCTGTAGGTATATACACTATCTTATCTAATAACTCATCATATTTTCATTCTTGGGTCCTTGATATAGGATGTGGATTTCACATATGTTTTGATTTGTAGGGGATAAGAAGAAGTGAGGACGTGGAGCATAGTAGAATAAACTTGATCATGGGGAATAGGAAATCTTCACCTGTCACCAAGATTGGAGTTTATAGTCTAGTGCTTAGTGATGAAGTTAGTTTAGATTTATTAAATTGTTCCTACTCGTCAGAGATGACTCGAAAGATTATTTCCTTTTATGCATTGTTCAGACAAGGTTTCAAAAATTCTTTTAATGATGAGAATGGTTCTACTTCTGCTTATAAAAATGATATTTTTTATTTTGAAGCTTTACCTTGTGATGGTGTGTATGAACTATGATGTGTCTAGACAATTTAGGCAATAGTGTATTTCAAATTGATTCGTCTAATGGTATAGACAACACATGCTTATGGCATTGTCGTCTTGGACACGTTAACAAGAAATGCATCGCCCAACTCTAAAAGAATGGAGTGTTGGAATCATCTGATCTAAGGTGAGATGATGCATACGAATCTTGTGTTTTAGGTAAGATGAAAAAATCACATTTCACTGGTTCTTATGAAATAGGTGAAGGTTTGTTGGATCCCATACACACAGATGTGTGTGGGCCCTTTAGATATACCACAAGGGATGCTAATTGATTCTATGTGACTTTTACTGATGATTATGGCATATATGGTTATATCTACTTAATCAAGCATAATTCAGAACCCTTTGAAAGGTTCAAAGAGTTTCAACAAGAAGTCAAGAATCAATTGGGTAGGAAGATAAAGATGCTTAGATCTGATAGAGTCGGTGAGTATCTTAGTATCGAGTTCCACGAATACCTCAAGGAATGTGGAATAGTTTCACAATGGACACCACCTAAGACACCACAACTTAATGGTGTGGCTGAGAGGCGCAATCGAACCCTGTTAGACATGGTTCGTTCCATGATGAGTCGAGCTTCCCTTTTAATTTTGTTCTAAGGTATGCCTTACAGACTGCCGCCTACATTCTTAATCTTGTCCCAACTATGCACTCACCTGATTAGGTGGTGACTCGGTACTCGAACAGCGCTTCGTTATCTCAAAACAATTTTTACTTGACCAAAACCTAGTATCAATACCACTAGAGTTTAGTTTTAACGTTAACCGCGACTAATTAATAGTCTAGCTATTATTATTATTATATAAGCGTTAAATAACACTCAATATAACTCCTAATAATAGCCCAAATAATTATTTTAGGGACCTAATAACATTACTATAATTATTTAAAAGCTATATTAAAAATAGCGTAGGCGTAGCTCACTTACAGCGGATTTTAAAGAAAATCGGGCTTTGCTCGGAGCAGCGTTTCCGAACCGAAAGACCCTTTTTCTCGGGACTCCGGGAGCCTCGGGGCTTCCTTTGGGTGCTAGGGGTTTTTCCTAGGGTTTAGGGGGGGGGGGTTAAAACCCTTAGAGAGAGAAAGTAGTTTAGAGAGAGAAGGAGAATGGTGTGAAAAATCCGAGAAATCTCGCAGCTATTTATAGGCTGCTGGCTTTGGACTACGCTACGCGTTCAGCAAGTTACGCGGGGCGTAACTTCGGATAGGGGTGCCAGCTTCGCACAGCTGGCTCGCACTCGCATCGGACCCGGATAAGACCAAGGTACGCTGGCCGTACCCAACCTCGGACGCGGGGCATAGAGCGAAGGCGACGTGGCGTGATCCGAAGGGTGCTCTGCGATCAGCGATGGATGGTTGTGATGAGGCCATGTCATCCATCTCTCATCAGACTTCGTGATTTCGATTCCAAACTTCAAAAATTCGTATCTTCCTCATACGAGATTCATTTTTGATGTTCTTTATATCCACGCGTAGGCGGGAACGTACTCTACAACTTTCGTTTAGACGTCGTCGGCTAATTTTGACTTTATTTTAAAAGTTATATTTTTAACAGGCCGTGACAGGATTGGTCCGTTAAAAATTCACAACTTCTTCATCCGACTTCCGTTTTCGTCTGTCTTTTTATCGTTACGCTACCATTAACGAGATCTTCGATTCTCGTTTAGGTTGTGTCGGCTAAAAACCACTCGATCTAATATTCGAATTTCGGGCTGTACACTGCTATGCCGAAACTTCGAAAAATCATAACTTCCTCATACGAAGTTAGATTTGGGCGTTCTTTTTATGGAAGCTCTCGGTTTAACGTATTCTACGACTTTCGTTTAGATCGCTAAGGCTAAAAGTCACTCTATCGTAAATTCACTATTTACGCTTCCCGATATTGTGTCGGTTCCGTCGCGAAACTTCGACGGGTCATAACTTCTTCGTTATAACTCGGATTTCGGCGTTCTTTATATGTACAAAAACCTTGAGACATATTCTACAACTTGGATAAGATTATTTATTCTAAATAATCTTTTGTCAAAAAGTCGTTTTCGACCCCTATTATCTCTAGATTGACTAGCCCGGATCTACGGGCGTTACACCTCGGTATTCCAATCACAAATGGTAGAGTATAATCTGATATTAAACATGACTTTGAATAGTTTATATGAGTCTCAAAAGATCTAGATAATTCACTTAACTTAATTTTCTTTAAATTTCGTTTTTCAATGATGGAATTGGTAAATTGTCATTACCTACCTTTATAAAATTTACAATTAAATTACGGCATCCATTTTCTAGGTTGCGAATTTTTACTTGGATCCTAGCCTTAATATTTCACCATGGGTTGTTATATTAAGGAATATTCTTATCTGACTAAAACTACCTTCGTTTTATAAATGTCTGCTCCAAATGATGCTTCTGGTTCCTCCTCCTCCTCCAATCAAAACTTCTCGTTGCTAAACATGTGCTCAAGGGTGACTTTGGATGGCACCAACTATAATAACTGGATGCACAACATCAAGCTGGACCTTCATTTCGAGGATAAGGAGTATGTCCTTAAGAATGAGTTCAACCAGATTGATGAAGAGAAGGACACTCCTGAAGAACTGGCCGCCTACAAGAAGCACTACAATGATGTAACAAAAGTTGCTTACATCATGGTGGTCATGAAGACTCCTAAATTTCAGAGATACTAAGAGGATTACTGGTCGTACGAGATGAATAAGGACCATATGGAAAAGTACCATAAGCGAGCTCGTCAAGAAAAGTAGGAGGTGGTAAAGTCCCTCATAGCAAGCAAGATGAAAGAGGAAGAATCTGTCAGCAGCCACGTGTAAAGAATGCAACGATATGTGGATCACCTTGTCAAGCTTAATGTGAATTTTGATGAGGAGTTGGCTATTGACATAGTCTTGAACTCCTTACCAAGTTGTTATGATTAGTTCATCTTGACCTATCATTTGAACAACAATGAGACCATTTTGTCTCAATTGCACAACCTCCTGCAAACAACTGAGGCAGGGATGAAGGGAAAAGGTGTTGCCTCCACTCCTGCTAGCGCTCCCGTTCTGGCCATTGGTCAAGTGAAGGGAAAAAGAGGAAAGGTACTCCAAAACAAAACTGGAAGGGAAAGTCTCAAGTTGGGTCGTCAAGCAATGGACCCAAAGGTAAATCCAATTCTGATGATCCCTGTCTCTGATCCCAAAGAGGCCACTTGCTTCTACTGCAACGACAAAGGGCATTAGAAATGAAAGTGCCCAAAGTATCTGCAAGACATTAAAGATGGCAAGGTGAAGCCGACTTTTGCAGGTATATTGAAAGACCCAAACTTTCATACTAAAGACATTGTTACTCCAAGTTACTCCAAAACATGCTACATGCATATTCAGAAATAATATTTTACATTGATAGTTTAATTACAAAAGACTGGAGACAAACCGACTAAGTTTTAGTATATTACATAATTTCCCAGGAATTTATACACTAAATACAAAAGTAATAATATTATCTATTCTACATCTTCTAACAGTACATAACTATATTGGACGCATATCACCTGCAATAATTAAACACTGAGAGTGATAAGCGGTGATGTTTAGTGAGTTCAAAAATAGATACAATATAACGTTATGCCATATATATATACCAATATAACAGAAGCAAAGAGGAACAAAGAACAACAAAGGCATATGTGAATCACGTGACAAACTTTCCATATCAATCAATGATTTGATTCAAAGATATACAATCAATGAGACATAACAATTTCAATACTTGATATACATCAATAAAGCTTCGGCCCAAATGGCACAGAAGACATACACTTTCTGATTTAAACATTTTGGTAGATTTCAGGCTTATAGCCCTGTCTAACCATCTGCCAATGCCATAGAATAGAAGTCATTCTCTTACGGAGACATGCTCTACATGGCCAGAGGCTACGTACCAGTACCACCGTGAATCTATGTCCTTTCACTGATCACATGGTCAAAGGTATAGCTTTGCTATCATAAATAGCAGGAATAAAAATAACACGGGAAAATAACCCGAAATAATAACACTGAAAAGCACATAGCACATATAACACATAACATACAATTGTTCCTATATATTGAACTCACCTTAAAATAACCGGGGGTAAAATAGTAATTTGTGCAACACTTCGTTACAATAATAAAGTTTCGTCGTTGAAAACCGGAAGCTTTATTGAAAATTGGGCCTTGCGAGGGTAGAGCTTTAAACCGAAAAGATAAATTTCTCGGGCTCTTTGGGCACTTCGGGGCGTGTTTCGGGTGTTAAAATTGATACCGGGGCTTCGGGGGAAGTGAAAATAGCTAAAATATGAAATTTGAGGTGAAAAAGTGACAAAAATCCAAAAATACCCAAGAGGGTTCGCATGCCAGTTATAGTGGTGAGACAGCTCGGATTCGAGGGCTGAGAAGGCTGCACGCGGCAGCAGATGCGAGGCCCAGGTGGTTCGGCTCGCAGGCAAGCACGCGTCGGACAGCAAGACTTCGGACGCTACATGCGTCGAACGGAGGGTGGACCGCGCTTCGGATGCGAGGGGTGGCGACACGCATTTGCTGACTCACGGAGATCGGACACGTGGCGGTTCGCGAGAGCGGGTGACGTGGCCGGTACTGTTCATGCGAAAATTCCTGGTATTATCCACTATTTCTCGGTTTTTGAGCCAAAATCTTCCGAACATCATAACTTTCGCACACGATCTCGGTTTTTGACGTTCTTTATATGCACGCGTAGGTGAGAATATAATCTACAACTCTCGTTTAGACTTCGTCGGCTAATTTTGAATTTATTTTTAATATTATTATTTTTAACAGACCGGGACAGGTAAATCCGTTAAAAATTTATAACTTCTTCATCCGACGTCCGTTTTCGTCAGTCTTTTTACCGTTGTACTACTATTGACGAGACCTTCGATTCTCATCTAGGTTGTTTTGGCTAAATATCGCTCGATCTTTATTTCGAGTTTTTAGCTCTCTACCGCTATTCCGAAACTTAGAAAAATCATAACTTCCTCATACGAAGTCAGATTTGGACGTTCTTTTTATGAAAATTCTCGGTTTAACGAGTACCATGACTTTCATTTAGATCACTAAGGCTAAAAAGTAGTTTATCGAAAACTCACTTTTTACGCTGAATAGTGTTTGCCGGTTTTGTTGCGGATCTTCGATTGGTCATAACTTCTTCGTTATAACTCGGATTTCGATGAGGTTTTCACCTACATGTTTCTAATGAGATTATCTAAAAGTTTCAATGATAAAATTTTACTTATTTAAAATTTTATATTTTCATTAAATTTCACTATTTGCCTTTTGATTGGAATCTCATAAGACTTCCAATACTTTCTGAGTGATCCTAAACATAGTTTTACTTCATTTCTTAGTAAAAACTATCCGTTAGAATTCAACACTCAATTTCACATAATATTTCATAATATTATTCACTTTTATAATTTACTATACACGATTTCAAAACGTGTATGTTACAAATACGTCCTTCTTTTGAGGATTTCGTCCCCGAAATAACAACGATTAAAATAAATGAGGATATTTCACTCTTATCCCATTCTTATTTTCCCAAATATAATTTGGGCCTCGATGGTGTTTCCACTTGACAAGCACTAATTCCACTTCTTCATTACGTAAATTAGTCATTCTTTCACTTACGATCTCTTCTACATATCTTAACTTATTATCCAGTTTTACCTCGGATAATGAAACCGTTTCATCATATATGCTTAAGCATTTGCGCAGATAACTCACATGAAACACATCATGAATACCTACCAAATCTTCAGGTAATTCCAAGCGGTATGCTTGTTTATTAATTCTCTGGATGATTTTGAAAGGACCAACAAATCTAGGACTTAGTTTTTCTTTCTTTCTAAATCATACAGTTCCTTTCCATGTGGATACCTTCAGTATTACGAATTCACTCACCTGGAATTCTATAGGTCATCTTCTCTTTTCTGCATAGAACTTTTGTCGATCCTAGGCCACTTTCATTCTTTCTCATACCAATTGAATCTTATCAGTGGTATCCTGAATCAATGCAGGGCCTCCAAGGATTTTCTGTTCTACTTCATGCCAACATAATGGAATACGACATCTACGTCCATATAATGATTCATATGGTGGCATTTTGATGGAATCGTGGTAACTGTTATTATACGAAATTCTACAAGAACAAGTACTTGTCCCAGTTACCACCGAACTCCAAGACACATGCACGAAGCATATCTTCTACTGTTTGGATTGTTCTCTCCGTCTGACCATCTGTCTGGGGATGATAAGTTGTGCTGAGAGTAATACGAGATCTCACTTCACGTTGCATACTTGCCCATAAATGAGATATGAAGCGAGTATTATGATCAGAAATAATCTTTAGTGGCGCATCGTGCCTCGCCACAATTTCGTCCAAGTATACTTGCGCGTATTTCTCTATTGGAGCATCTTTTCGTAGCACAAGAGTTCTGCGTGGTTCTTTGATAACCAATCCATGTAGAGAATAATATCAAAGTTGGGCAAGGAGATATTAGCAAGAAGATTATAACTTTCAATTCTTATGACACTATCTCTATAGACTTTATCAGCAAGTAATGATATACTTCCTATGTTATCTATAGGAAATGATTGGACAATTGCATGACAAGCAATTTGAAAAGAATGTGCGAATCTATAAGGCACGAAAGAATCTGAGGCATCACAATCAAATAAGATGTGAGCAGATCTAGAGTTTACGAGAAAATTACTAGTCACAACATTCGAGTCCTAACTTACCTCCTCTGTGGTAATTTAAAATGTACGCTATTTAACTTTTGGTTTGCCAAACTATTGTCAACTCTTCAAACTTCTTAGTTACTAGCGGTGCTCAAACCTGCACCCGCTCATCATTCTCTATTGGGCCTTCGATCCTAATCTTTGAGTTAAAACTCAATTCTCAATACAGACTCCTTCTCTTTCTTGGTTTATAGACTAAACTCAAGATAAGGTCTTTACTTTTGCTATAACAACAACTCGAATGGTCATATTCTAATGACCTTTGATTTTATATCGCACAAGACACATAACGAACCAAACTCTTGTATTAGAATCAGATCGAATAAATCGAGCTGATGGAATAGAGAAAACAAAGAGAGCTTGATCAACATGTGGATGCTTCGGAACAGAAAGAATAGCACTACGTATCTCTAATTTGTGCTCGTGCTTTCGGGTATACACATCAGTTTTGTCAAATGACAGAATATTTCGATTGATTACGAAATCACGGATTTCATATTGTAATCCTTCCATGAATAAATAAATTTTTCATCGTCTTCATAATAGGTAACATTTCTAGTTAATGTTTGCTCAATTCTTTAATGAAGACTGTTATACTTCTATCGATCACCTTGACCATCTCTTTCTTCAATCTTCTGACGGAAGTTTCGTCACTACTCAAGACATGGTTCTCTGAACCAATTAACTCTCTCTTTGCAGACTCATATTAATCGGACTCCACTCTTTATGACATTAAGATTCGAACAATAATTATCTTCTTAGTCATTACCGAAACGAAGGTAACGACACACATGAATAAAACGGAATCAATTACTAGCTTCTTGGTAACCTTGTGACTTTCCCTGATCCAAGCGTGAGTCCTGTGCTTCCGGTAGTATAGGCCTCTACTACCATTCACACCTACTCATACTTGTCCCAAGTATTGTCTCGCAGTTTTCCAAGTCACCATTCAAAATCACAAAGCAACTTATCACACAGGAACGTGTTCAAACAAATACATACAACAATTTCTCCAAGACTTAACTAGGGTTTTCGCGTTTCTATCAAACATATCTTGGATTACTTATACTCGTCTTCTAAAATTCTTCTCACACATATGTTCGATCTAGCATATTCTAATACTTTTTCATAGGTCGATAGAAATTTTACTTCCAATTCTTCATATAAATTTTTTCTCGGGTAGTGTCTACTTTGTAAGACATACTACACCTAAATTTACTCTAGCAGTGTAGAGACAAACGGTTTTCAACTACTTGCATCATCTTCTAACTCATGTAATTCACCATGCATATTTATTCATTTCATTTTCCTTCCATGACATCGTCATTCCTGTATATGAGTAAGTCTTCTTCTCGTGGGTGTATCTTTTAAGTCTACATCATAGGAGTCTTTCCTAGGAATCCCGCATTATAGCTGCATCTCAGCATATTCTACTAGCTTCAACTTGGTTCTCTGTCATTCTTAACTACAACATCACTTCTCATACAATACTATGGGTGCATTGCTTCTTCAATTAGGCATTCTATCTTACTTAGATAAGTAAGTTACTTAGCCTTTTACCACTAAATGAATCAATTCACCATCCTAATCTTGTATGTTAAAGTCGGCTTAACACACTATGGAACTTCCATAAGGATGTGATAGAAGTCAACCATCACTCAGTATTATTAAATACTAAGTCTGAGCATCCTGTATAGGGTTACTACTCGAACTACATACTACATCAAAATGTTTAGGCAAAGTCTTGGCCTATTGAGTCTGAAAACTTCATTAGCCTTTTCTTTGATCTTCATTTAATTCTTATAAATCTTGCACTACATTAATTTCAATATTGTCAAAGTATTTATCACCATCTTCGGTTCTTCCGACTCTATAAATAATCACCGCTTCAATCTGGACAGCGGTGGAACAACTTCATGGATTTGCACCAACACATTTATCTCGCCCAAATGTGTTTCAAACGCACATCATTCTTCTAAAGATGTTATTATTTCATCAAATTTATACTTTGAATGTACAACACCACTCTATTGGTATTAATACACTATTTACGATTTCACTTGGTCAATATTATTTTATGATATCCCTCGATCGTTTATTTACAAACTTATCGATGTCGACTATCATAAGTTTCTTTATCACTTCGAAAAGTTTCATCTAAATTCTAATACGGAAATTCTTAGAATTCTAAACATAAAAATTTTCTTTTCTAAACCAAGGTCGGCAACAGACCTTAAACTTTCTCAAATAGCAATATAGGTAAGAAACCTAAAGCATGCTATATTTACTGATCATTTAGCACTTAATAGAATATAAGGCATATCTCCTCTAATATTCTAGTGCTTGTGTCCATTTAGGTATTCAACCTAAAGTATACTAGATACACATCGTATCATCATCCCTTATCAATCCATGTTTAAGTCTAAAAATTCTCAAAATTCCTAGTTCACTTAAACTAATTTTCTGAAAATTATGAAGTAACTTAATATTTTAGAATACTAGGGTTTATCACTACCCAATACCCCACTTAAATCTTTCCTATGGATTGTATCCATATACTTACAAATGACTCCGTTCATATATTGAACGTTAGACAGTTTAAGTCTAAATACCAATCTGTGATATTTAGTTCACTTAAACTAGTTCTCTGATACCATGATTGAAAGACTCAAACTTTCATACTAAAGAAATTGTTACTCCAAGTTACTCCAAAACATGCTACATGCATATTCATAAACAATATTTTACATTGATAGTTTAATTACAAAAGACTGGATACAAACCGACTAAGTTTTAGTATATTACATAATTTCCCAGGAATTTATACACTAAATACAAAAGTAATAATATTATCTATTCTACATCTTCTAACAGTACATAACTATATTGGACGCATATCACCTGCAATAATTAAACACTGAGAGGGATAAGCGATGACGCTTAGTGAGTTCAAAAATAGATACAATATAACGTTATGCCATATATATACCAATATGACAGAAGCAAAGAGGAACAAAGAACAACAAAGACATATGTGAATGATGTGACAAACTTTCCATATAAATCAATGATTTGATTCAAAGATATACAATCAATGAGACATAACAATTTCAATACTTGATATACATCAATAAAGCTTCGGCCCAAATGGCACAGAAGACATACACTTTCTGATTTAAACATTTTGGTAGATTTCAGGCTTATAGCCCTGTCTAACCATCTGCCAATGCCATAGAATAGAAGTCATTCTCTTACGGAGACATGCTCTACATGGCCAGAGGCTACGTACCAGTACCACCGTGAATCTAAGTCCTTTCACTGATCACATGGTCAACGGTATAGCTTTGCTATCATAAATAGCAGGAATAAAAATAACACGGGAAAATAACCCGAAATAATAACACTGAAAAGCACATAACACATATAACACATAACATACAATTGTTCCTATATATTGAACTCACCTTGAAATAACTGGGGGTAAAATAGTAATTTGTGCAACACTTCGTTACAATAATAAAGTTTCGTCGTTGAAAACCGGAAGCTTTATTGAAAATTGGGCCTTGCGAGGGTAGAGCTTTAAACCGAAAAGATAAATTTCTCGGGCTCTTTAGGCACTTCGGGGCGTGTTTCGGGTGTTGAAATTGATACCGGGGCTTCGGGGGAAGTGAAAATAGCTAAAATATGAAATTTGAGGTAAAAAAGTGACAAAAATCCAAAAATACCCGAGAGGGTTCGCATGCCATTTATAGTGGTGAGAGGGCTCGAATTCGAGGGCTGAGAAGGCTGCACGTGGCAGCAGATGCGAGGCCCAGGTGGTTCGGCTCGTAGGCAAGCACGCGTCGGACAGCAAGACTTCGGACGCTACACGCGTCGGACGGAGGTTGGAACGCGCTTCGGACGCGAGGGGTGGCGACACGCGTTTGCTGACTCACCGAGATCGGACACGTGGCGGTTCGCGAGAGCGGGTGACGTGGCCGGTACTGTTCATGCGAAAATTCCCGGTATTATCCACTATTTCTCGGTTTTTGAGCCAAAATCTTCCGAAATTCATAACTTTCGCACACGAGCTCGGTTTTTGACGTTCTTTACAACTCTCGTTTAGACTTCGTCGGCTAATTTTGACTTTATTTTTAATATTATTATTTTTAACAGACCGGGACAGGTTAATCCGTTAAAAATTCATAACTTCTTCATCTGACGTCCGTTTTCGTCATTCTTTTTACCGTTGTACTACTATTGACGATACCTTCGATTCTCGTTTAGGTTGTTTTGACTAAATATCGCTCGATCTTTATTTCAAGTTTTTAGCTGTCTACCGCTATTCCGAAACTTAGAAAAATCATAACTTCCTCCTACGAAGTCAGATTTGGACGTTCTTTTTATGCAAATTCTCAGTTTAACGAGTACTACGACTTTCATTTAGATCACTAAGGCTAAAAAGTAGTTTATCGAAAACTCACTTTTTACGATGAATAGTGTTTGCCGGTTTTGTTGCGGATCTTCGATTGGTCATAACGTCTTCGTTATAACTCGGATTTCGATGAGGTTTTCGCCTACATGTTTCTAATGAGATTATCTACAACTTTCAATGATAAAATTTTACTTATTTCAAAATTTATATTTTCGTTAAATTTCAGTATTTGCCTTTTGATTGGAATCTCATAAGACTTCCAATACTTTCTGAGTGATCCTAAACATAGTTTTACTTCATTTCTTAGTAAAAACTATCCGTTAGAACTCAACACTCAATTTCACAGAATATCTCATAATATTATTCACTTTTATAATTTACAATACACGATTTCAAAACGTGTATGTTACTTATGTACACTATCTTGTCTAATAACTTATCATCTGCTCGTTATTGGGTCCTTGATGTAGGATGTGGATTTCACGTATGTTCTGATTTGCAGGGGCTAAGAAGAAGTGAGGGCATGGAGCATGGTAGAATAAAATTGTTCATGGGCAATAGGCGATATTCACCTGTCACCAAGATTGGATTTTGTAGGCTAGTGCTTAGTGATGGAGTTAGTTTAGATTTATTAAATTGTTTCTACGTACTCGTCAGAGATTACTTGAAACATTATTTCCTTTTAGGCATTGTTCAGACAAGGTTTTAGATATTCTTTTAATGATGAGAATTCTTCTATTTCTACTTATAAAAATGGTATTTTTTATTTTGAAGCTTTACCTTGTGATGGTATGTATGAAACTATGATGTGTGTAGACAAATTAGACAATAATGTATTTTAAATTGATTCATCTAATGGTATAGACAACGCATACTTACGGCATTGTTATCTTGGACATGTTAATAAGAAACGCATTGCCCAACTCCAAAAGGATGGAGTGTTGGAATCATCTGATCTAAGCTGAGATGATGCATGCGAATCTTGTGTTTTAGGTAAGATGACAAAATCACATTTCACTGGTTCTTATGAAATAGGTGAAGGTTTGTTGGATCCCATACACACAGATGTGTGTGGGCCCTTTAGATATACCACATGAGATGCTAATTGATTCTATGTGACTTTTACTGATGATTATGGCATATATGGTTATATCTACTTAATCAAGCATAATTCAGAACCCTTTGAAAGGTTCAAAGAGTTTCAACAAGAAGTCAAGAATCAATTGGGTAGGAAGATAAAGATGCTTAGATCTGATAGAGTCGGTGAGTATCTTAGTATCGAGTTCCACGAATACCTCAAGGAATGTGGAATAGTTTCACAATGGACACCACCTAGGACACCACAACTTAATGGTGTGGCTGAGAGGCGTAATCGAACTGTGTTAGACATGGTTCATTCCATGATGAGTCGAGCTTCCCTTCAAATTTCGTTCTAGGGGTATGCCTTAGAGACTGCCGCCCACATTCTTAATCTTGTCCCAACTAAGAAGGTTTCCAAAACACCTCACGAAACGTAGATATGGAAGGTTCCCTAGTTAGCACATATCAAGGTTTGGGGTTGTGAAGCTTTCGTTAGACGAGAGACTCATGACAAGCTTGAACCTCGAACTGAGAGATGTATTTTCATCGGCTACCCACAAATGCCCTTTGGATATTTGGTGTACAGATCTAGTGAGAAAGTGGTCTTTGTAGCACGAAGAGGAGTCTTTCGCGAGAGAGAGGTCATATGAAAAGAGGACAGTGGGAGTACAATTGATCTTGAAGAATTCAAGAGTCAAACGATGAAGTAACTTCTAAAAATGCTAGGGCTCAATCTGAGGAAGAAATTCTAGTTGAACCAATTGACGAGTCATTACCTCTTAGGTGTTCCAGTAGAGTTAGAATGTCACCTGAGTTTTATGGTTACCATATTACTACAGATGGTGATACGTTTATTAGTGATAGTATACTGGTAAATTTGGATGAACCAGCTAACTACAAGGAAGCAATGGCAGACCCTGACTTAGCCAAGTGGAAAGACGCAATGGAAAGCGAGATCAAGTCCATGTATGACAATCAAGTTTGGATTTTGGTTGATAATGTACCAGGTCTTAAGACAGTTGGGTGCAAATTGATCTTCAATAAGAAGACCGACATTGATGGAAAGGTACACACCTTCAAGTCCCGATTGGTTACGGAAGGCTTTACTCAAACCCCAGGGGTTGAATATGACGAGACTTCTCACTAGTGGCCAAGATAAAATCTATTAGGGTAATTGATACGTGTTGAATGTACTATTTTAATCCTAACTAACTTAAACACAAAAACAAACACACGGAAGGCAGTGTACCTATCGATTAGCAGTTTAGTGTAGGCAAGTAGGGTATCAAGCGCGGGGAATGGTAAACAATTAAAATACTACTAATATTATCTAAATAAAACAATTATCAAGAAGGGGTTTTCTCTAGTTTTGCAAGACTATAAACTTAAGCAATAACTTGAATACTTTAGCAAAAACCAATTAACAACTAAAGCAGAAACAAAACAACTAGATTCAATAAGATTAAAGAGACTTCCGTTTAGATTCAATTCACTTATTCGTATGGTTGATATCGTGGCAGGTGCAATGGATTAATATATCATCAATTACCGATTTCTAATGTGATTAGGTTCATGTTCACTATTACTAATCCTTTAGCAAATAAATCAATTCAAGCAGTGATCAAGTGATTAAATCAAAGAATTTACTAGTGTTCAATTCGAATCAAGCAAGACTTGTAATGGTAGTTAATCAAATTGGTTGGTTCAATTAACTCATATATGGTTGGTCATCCTACATGCTCACACATTAACTTATTTATTCTCTAGTTAACCCTAGGTTATGTTCACAACACTAGGCATATAATCTTGTTTTCACAAAACCATAAGATTCAAGTAATCAAGCAGATGTTCATACAACTCAACACTTAGTCATCAACAGAAAATAATTGTCATTAACACATAAGGATCTTTTAACAAGCTTAACAAGATAAATAACCAAATCAATATAATCCAAGGCCACTAATCAAGCCATATTCATAAGATTATCTACTCTAAACGAAAGTCTCGTGTTTTAGCTCATAACTTCAGCAAATAAAAACATAAACTCGAAATCTAATGTTGTAAACATGATTCACACAAAGAATTAAAAGAAAACTAGTGATTAATTGCCTTTAATCTCTTCAAAACTAGCCTCTAGTCGAATTCTGGGTTCCAAAGCTTCTTGAGAATGTCTATGGCCTCCAAAAGTTGCTAAAAGTCTCCAGCCAACGTTAGGGTTTCGAACAGAAATGATCCTTAAATAGATTCTGAAAATACGCTCAACACGTCGAATTGGAGGACCCAAACTCGCTGAGTTTTTCATTAAAATCGCGTGTACGGCAAGGCACTATTTTGTCGGGATTCTTCATATCAACCCGTCATGTTGTTGGGTAAACACGCCGAGTTCTTCTGCATTTTTATCTTCTTTCTTCAAAATCCAAATTCTAAGCTTCCAATTGCTAAATCCACTTCCTTTTCCTTCTGAGCATGTCTTCGTTGCTGAAAATGAAATTTTAAAGTAATTAAGTACCTTTTGTTCATTATTTGAAACAAAAACAACATAAAGTATTAAGATAATGCATGAATTTTATGACTAAATATGTCCATATCAAAATACCCCACACTTGACTTTTGCTTGCCCCCAAGCAAAACTGAATATTAACACACTAATACCACATAAGACAATCCCAATTGAACCCACCCATTATGCTAAGACCGCAACGCATACATTTGTGTCTAATTTTTCCTAAGGACCCCCTAACCCTAAATACTCACACTCTTCATAAACACTCGCCCACTTCTTTTGAACAATGCTCATTTTATGCATCCCTCCGAATCCATCCGCAGAAAACTGTATTAACCTCAAGGAATATTTGGTTAAACCCCCAAGCATACATATGGAAAAATAACCTAGAAAAGAAAATTACAATTAAAATAAAAATACAACTTCTGCTTCGAATCTTTGATACTTTGTAGCTCTTTTTCATGTCTTCATACTTGTATATTCTTTCAAACATTTCATCACTCTTTTTTTTAACCGCACTCTTTTCACTCAAACTAAAACCCTAGAAAAACATATGCTTACGCAAGGGGTTTTAACTTCATCCTTTATTGATTAAAGGCATTAGTCTTATGTGCAATAACTACTTAAGCTTTCATGGATACATTTCAAGTGCACAATGCTAAACATGTTGCGTCCCTCAAACTAAGCAAGGTTGTGTTTTTGTTCCATGATTTCACTGGAATAAAGGAGGCCACAAATGCATTATAACGTATATTAGCTCAACTAAACATTTAGGTCCTCAAAGAATCATCAACCACAATACTAGCATGGAATCCTAATTGCTTTACCATCATTTTCTGAATTAACCCTAGCAATTTTTACGCAAGTTTTTTTTTTAATTTTATGCCTAGGATTCTAATGTAACTAATGTAACCAACCCCTACCCCACACTTATTTCATGCAATGTCCCAATTGCATGTTAAAACAAATAAAGAACATAAAAGTAAAAAGAGAGAATTGGAACAGACTCCCCTGGGATGGAAGTGGCGAGGTTGATATTTCTTATTTTGAGCTCCATATTTAGCTGACTTTGGCATGGTAACAGCTCATCCATGCCTTGGGTGTCAAACGTCTCGTGTGTTACAGCTCCTAATGTACTGGAAAAAGACTCATGGAATGCCTTGAAATTGGACTTCAGAAATATGGACAATGCCCGCCTCGAATGGAATCAAATCGTTGTCTCGAAAGAAAATTGACTGAGCAGAAACACGCTGAGTTGTAATTGGAAAACTCATCGTGTTGAACTTGAACTCGGACAGCAATTGCGATTTTCCTCTGGAACTCGCCGAGTTTGGTGTTTGACCTCGATGAGTTGAAGGTTCAGATGTGATTTTTACTCCTTTCTGCTTCAGGTCCGATTTCTTGGTCAAAGAGGGTATTAATGTAATACACCTCTTTATATTCTTCAGTAACTTGACTCTCTATAGCAATCAAAATGACCGGACTAAAAATATCGCTCAAAGTCTTCTAATCTTCTCGTTAACGAATCGACCCCTCGCTTTATCCTCTCACGCTATAAATATTCGATCTATTCTCAACCTAACTTCTGCAATATCAAAAACAAAAAAAAAAAAAAAACAAAAACCTACATAACAAAAAAAACAACAATTAAATTTAAAGTTCCTAAATTACCCTACTTACTAGAAATTAAAAATAAACAAACCAAAACAACCAAAACACACAAAACAAATAAAAATTGTCTCAAACACTTAAACACAAATAATATGGAAAGGATAACTAGTCGTCTTCTTCTCCTCTTCTAGCTCCATTTCCTCCGGATCCTCCTTTCCTTTCTCTCCAAAGATCCTCCCAACTCGGAATGTACGGATATGGAGGATGAGAATTGGGGCGTTGCATGTTCATTTGGCTCATCATAAATTCCATGGTCATATTGGATTGATTCACCCCACGGGCCAAATTTTTTTGAAATTGCTTCATGGACAAGTTGTATGGGTCCATAGGCATTTCATCTTCAGTTACCGGTGGCTCCTCATGCATGGGTGTGGGTCGAGGCCGAACTCTTCTTCCCGGTTGCTCCGACACTAATACTTCATCATCCTCAGGAATAGAAAATTTTCCTCCGCCATTGTATTCCATAATTCTAGCCCTCTTGTATAGAAGAGTGCTAAATGGTCGTGTATGCATTATTGTGAGAAAATTTTCGGCCCCATTCTCAAAAATCCCATATGACCTTGCCAACTTTGTCACGAACTTGCCAACACAAATTCGTGATGCCCTCCTATCCTTTGCCCCTCTCTCCGCCAAATACTTCGCCAAGCAGTATGGTATATTGCAAAAAATGTTGGGCGTGATGATGCTCCACAAGAAAAATAAATCAAGGTTTGGAACCTTGTCATCGTCTTTCTTCATATTAATGGAGCATGCAATAAACCGGTGAATGAGCCGGTGGATTGGTGAACAGATGTCACCTTATTGTTCCGCCGATGGAATATACACCCCGTTTGCAATCATTGTCCGCCAATTTGCTATATTAACCCCATCTGGAAGCTCCCTATGACAATCTTCTAAAAATGTACCAAAACCTTCCGTTATAGCCTCCGACCTATTGTAGAGACCCATCCTCCATGCAAACTCGGCTATGCTACATTCCCTATATGCTCCCCCGAGACAAAATGTAAAGTTGTGTATCAAAAGGATTATCATCACCCCTAAATTGAACCGTTGCATAAAACTACAAACATATTTCTATGTAAATCGGCTCCTATATTTTAAATAATCTTCTCCATCAAGTACATGTGACCCTCACCCCATCATTTATAAACACCTTTGTTAAGTATGGGTTCATGGCTTCAACTGACCCAACCTCCTCTAGCCAATTCCAGCTTACTTCATTAGCAATATATAACTCCTTTCTTTTCAGCTTTTTTAATTTGCTTCTCCATTCAGTTAAAGTCCTTTAACAAACAACTTGTGGGAAGTTGTACCAAGGAAAATCCTCTTGGTCCCTAGGAACTTGCTGGCCTCTTCCACCTCTCCTTATTTTTTTCTGCACAGCAAACAACACAAGAGCAAACAAATACCAAAGGGAGTTAAACAATATTTTTTTTTCAAATCTGGGCATTCTGAACAACAAACTCGCCGTGTTTGTTGAACATTTCGAGCAAACAGTTCTGAATCGAAACCATACGACCAATCCAACTTCAAACAACTTCATGGGTTTGTTTAGGGTATCATAACATGTATTTAATCATAATAAAAACCGGTTTAAACAACCTAATTTGACCAAAATCGAAACCCTAGAATTTATGTCAAGTTCAAAAATCGGGTTTTTCATCCAAACCAAACACCAAACTTATAAAAATCTTAACTTTAACATGTTGAGGGACTAAAAATCTTACCTTTGTTGGAGAAAATCGATTAGAATCGTAAGGAGTAGAAAATTTGTTGCACTTGAGAGAAAACTCGGCGGGTTTTGGGTGTGGTGGGGGAAAACTGATGACTTTTGCCATTTTTGGGTTAAAACCCCCTTTTGACTGAGTTTAAAAAATTTTATATTCTTGATAATTAAAAGAGCAACATGCTGAGTTGGGGAACCCAAACTCGCCGTGTTGAAACGGGCTTCTGGGCAAAATCGTGAAAAATCGCCTGAACACGGTGAGTGGACAGCTCTTACTCACCGAGTTGGGGGGTTCAGAAAAAAAATTAATTTTTTCACAATAAATTTTACCACACCCTACACTTAAGCCTTGCTTTCCCTCAAGCAACATTTAAAATATTTGAAGACAAAGACTAGAAATTCTTAACTATTTCGAACCATTGTCGGGAAACGGTCCTAAATAGTTAATTTTATTTGCTAATTGTTATCGATCCTTTGTGTGAGATTTATCTCATATAAAGTTATGATTTTTATTTTTTAAGTTTTATTATTATGTATTTTCCAAATCCCGATGCTCTTGATGCTTTTCTTGAGGAAGTAGTATAGGAATTTGAACAGAAAGATGAGGAGTATGACTTAGATGAAGATTTGAAAGAAATTGGGAAGATGGTTGGATCAAAAACTTGATACGTGTTAAATGTACTAGTTTAATCCTAACTAACTTAAACACAAAAACAAACACACGGAAGGCACTGTACCTATCGATTAGCAGTTTAGTGTAGGCAAGTAGGGTATCAAGCTCGGGGAATGGTAAACAATTAAGATACTACTAGTATTTTCTAAATAAAACAATTATTAAGAAGGGGCTTTCTCTAGTTTTGCAAGACTAGAAACTTAAGCCATAACTTGAATACTATAGCAAAAACCAATCAACAACTAAAGGAGAAACAAAATAGATAACTAGATTCAATAAGATTAAAGAGACTTCTGTTTAGATTCGATTCACTTATTCCTATGGTTGATTTCGTGGCAGGTGCAATGGATTAATATATCATCAATTACATGAGTCGGCCAAAGGGTTTTGTTGATGTAGAGTTTCCGAATAGAGGGTGTAAGCTTGAGAAATCGATCTATGGATTAAAACAAGATTCTCGCAGATGGAATCTTTGCTTTGACAAGAAAGTCAAGGAATTTGGTTTCTAACGAAGTGAAGATGAGTCTTGTGTATATGTCAAAGCTAGTGGGAGTATATAAACTTTCCTGGTATTTTGTGTTAATGACATACTTCTTATAGGAAACGACATTCCAAGTTTGCAAGAGGTTAAGTCTTGGCTTGGAAAGTGTTTCGCTATGAAGGATATAGGAGAGGATGCTTATATTCTATGGATAAGAATTCTGAGAGACATGATTAAAAGACTAATTAGAATTAGTCAGAGTACATACTTGGAAAAGGTGCTAAAATATTTTAGTATGGATGATTCCAAGAAAGGAGAATTGCCAATACAGAGTAATACCAAACTGAGTAAGACTTAGAGCTCGAGTATCGATGCTGAGACAACATAAATGAGTATAGTTCCATATGCTTTCGTAGTTGGATCTATCATGTATGCTATGACATGTACTCGCCCTAATATGGCATTTGCTTTGAGCATGGTCAGTCGTTATCAGGGAAATCCAGTTAGAGCTTATTGGATAGAAGTTAAGAATATTCTCAAGTATCTACGAAGAACGAAGGACTGGGTCCTAATACTTGGTGGCAGTGATACATTGATAGTAACTGGGTATAGTGACACCACCTTTCAAAAAGACAGAGACAACTTCTGTTCTCAATCTGGCTGGGTGTTTACCTTAAATAGAGGAGCGGTAACCTGAGAAAAGTTCCAAACAAGAGATGGTGGCTGATTCAACATGTGAATCAGAGTACATAGTGGGGAGCGAAGCAACAAAGGAGACAATTTGGTTGAAGAACTTCATCGGATACCTTCGAGTTGTTCCAGCCATCAAGGAGCCAATGGAAATTTTCTGTGATAACGAAGGAGCAGTTGCCTTGACAAAGGAACCAAGAGATCATGACAGATCAATAAATATCGACACAAAATACCATTTCATCAGACATCGAGTAGAAGAAGGTTACATCGTAGTGAAGAGGGTATCAACAAAAGAGAATCCGACAGTCCCCTAGCAAAGGGTCTGAGTAGGGTCAAACACATTCAGCATACGAGGAGCATTCTTCTGAAAGATGATATTAGTTTTAGTTGTTAGATAGTTAGTTTGAAACTTGTAACAAGTAAATGTAATTTACTTTTGGTGATTAAATAATAGAGAATTATTTATGAGTATGTTTACTACCTTTTGTAAAATGTTTATTATTGTGTTTCATTTTGCATGTTTTACCTCCCACATAATTTGATTATTCAAATTCCACAGTCGATCATACTTTTAGAAGTAAGTAGTGAATTAAGACTGTCATGAATTGAATTCTAGATTATCTAAAAAGTTTTAGACATAGTAATGGTAATGCTACAATGATCATGAGTACTTAGATGGAGATTTAAGTATTGGATTAACCCGCACTCAGAGAATTACTTCATGGAATTTATCACGAGAAATTCTGAAAACGATAATATCTTATAATATTTAAACGAATATATATGAGTTGTGGTTTACGAGTTAGTTGTGCATTGATGATATGTAAACGCATCAGTAACTTGGTGTAATAAAACGTATTGTTGTGCATGATTCGATAAGTAAATGGTGCAAGCATATAAGTCAAATTTTATTCGTTCCTTTTACCATATAGGAAAAGCGATATCTTTAGGCTCCTCGGTGTTTTGGTGTTGACTTATAGTGGCGGGCTCGGCCAGGACTAAATTGATGTGTTCGATTAGAAGTTCAATGTCATTACAAATCAGAAATCGGGAAACAAAGTACTGGGAAATGAGATTGATTATGTTCCATGTCTCATATCCAAATGATATCTTGTAGAACAGGGGATTATATGATCACTTATCTTAGGACACATAACTGACTGGGTTAGAGTTCGACAACGTCTTTTGGAAGCTACAAATTGCAGATTTGTTTAGAATTTATACTAGCAATTGTAATTACAGACTTATCCAAGTGGAAGACTGTTCGATTAGGTGTCTAATCCCGTAACTATAATTGGTATAAACTTGAATTGATGGTAGCACAGTCCTTTTGGGTTGCCCTCAAACCTAGCATTTGGGCAGGATGTTTTGGGGACTAAGAGGTTGATTGATTATTTGATTAATGAATTGAAATAAATAATTTATTAATATATTATGAGAATAATATATTACATAGAAATAGTAATATTTAATTAATAATTAATCAGAAATTAACTGGAATTAATTTTTTGATTAATAGAATTAATTAAAAGTGCAGGGGTTAAAGTGTAATTGTTTGATAGTTAGGCACAAGGCATTCTAGAACCTCCCTAGGCGATGGACGGTTTTGGGAGTGTTCTAGGGGTTGTAGAATTATCCTTGGAGGATAATCAGGAAGCTGGATAATTACCAAAAACAAGATAATATTATTATATTGGTCTTAGGGTTATCTAGGGTTTCCTTGTTGCACTATATAAAGAGCCTTACCTCCTTCATATTTTGGACACTCATACCTTAGAGAGCTAGGCCGAAATTCTGATCTCCTCCCTCCTCTCTCCACAATATCCTTGTTGCTTGTGTTGGGTGTGAACCACTAGAGGCACGACGCTTGTGTTGCTTGCTTCTAAAAGATCAACAAAAGGGATTCCTGGTTGTTTACTTCAACGATCAATAATGTATGTTTTCTTACTAATGAATTCAGATTTTAATAAGGAAATTTTGTAGTTTAATAGTTCATAGTATGTTGCCTTTATGTTAAAGACATAGATCATTCTTAGGTTGCATGTGCCCTAATCATTTAATTGTTAAATGTTTTACCGCTTATAACATTGTTTTTGTAACCTCCATAACCCATCAGTTTTTAATAAAAAGAGTTTAGTTACTTTTAATCGCATTATATTTATTAATGAGAATTAATTTTCCTATCAATCCTGTTCGCACCATACAAGAGAGCGGTGGGTAAAAATGGATACCTAATGGCGGTCATTTTATAGGCCACTTCCTTAAACTCCTCTTATAGTATGGCTTCGTCAATGAGGCGTACTAGCGGTTCAACTGACTCAGTTTTATACATACAGGACATATTAACCTTTTAATCTTTCATATAGTATAAGGTTTATTTCTATAACTTTTTCAAAAATACTAGGTTTATAATAAATTTCAAAATTTTATATAATTTAAATTCAATATAAACCAAATAATATTTGACATTAATTATTAGGATTAACTAATATCTAAATCAATTATTTACACACTTAAAAATAAATCATATTAATCAATAAAATAATTAATCAAGTCAAAGATTTATCTCCTAACTATAAGGCTTGTAATTTATCATAAAATATTCAACAAAATTGGATTTGGAAGATTTTTAAGGAAGATAATTACCAAACAAAATAGATTAGGCAGGTAATCTCGAAAAATCTGATCTGATCAGATCTCACGTCGTGAGCATCAATGCTCACATCGTGAGATTCAATTAATCCGAAAATTTCACTTTTGATCAGTTTATCAATGTGCAATCATATGAGAGATAGCCATAGGTTCTGATACCACTGATGGGTTATAGATGCTACAAAAACAATGCTCTAAGCGGAAAAACATTTAACAATTAAATGATTAGGGCACATGCAACCTAAGAAGGATCTATGTCTTTCACATAAAGTCAACATACTATGAACTATTAAAGTACAAAATTTCCCTATTAAAATCTGAATTCATTAGTAAGAATACATACCTTGTTGATCGTTGAAGTAAACAACCAAGAATCCCTTTTGTTGATCTTTTGGTAGCAAGCAACACAAGCGTGGTGCCTCTAGTGGTTCACATCCAACACAAGCAAAAGGATATTGAGGAGAGAGGAGAGAGGAGATCAGAATTTTGGCCTAGATCTCTAACGTATGAGTGTCCAAAATATGAAGGGGGTAAGGATCCTTATATAATGCAACAAGGAAACCCTAGATAACCCTAAAACCAATATAATAATATTATCTTGTTTTTGGTAATTATCCAGCTTCCTGATTATCCTCCAAGGATAATTCTACAACCCCTAGAACACTCCCAAAACCGTCCATTGCCTAGGGAGGTTCTAGAATGCCTTTTGCCCAACTATTAAACAATTACACTTTAACCCCTGCACTTTTAACTAATTCTATTAATCATAAAATTATTTCCAATTAATTTCTGATTAATTATTAATTAAATATTACTATTTCTAATTAATATATTATTCTCATAATATATATTAATAAATTATTTATTTCAATTCATTGATCAAATAATAAATCAACCTCTCTCTCCCCAAAACATCCTGCCCAATTGCTAGGTTTAAGGGCAACCCAAAAGGACTGTGCTACCATCAATTCAAGTTTATACCAATTATAGTTATGGGCTTAGACACCTAATCCAACAGTTGAGGGTATCATCAGAAGAGAATCATGCAGACCCCCTCACAAAGGGTCTGAGTAGGGTCACACACGTTCAGCATGCTAGGAGCATTGGTCTGAGAGATGATATTAGTTTTAGTAGTTAGATAGTTAGTCTGAAACTTCTAACAAGTAAATGTAATTGACTTTTGGTGATTAAATAATAGAGAATTTTTTATGAGTTTGTTTATGTCACACCCCCAAACCAGACGGCGGAAACGACCAGGGGTGGAGGACTTCATTTGTAGTATCACAACACATGCATCATAGTAATCAAAGTACAAACAACCATTGTATTTAAAAAGTATAAGTATTTACATGTGTTCAATCCATGTATATTGAAACCAAAATAGTTATACAAAAGAAGAAGATATGACTCAAAGTAGCTCCATATTCTCAAAAAGCTCGGGGAGTACCTGTTTATTGTTTCCCTGAGAATAAAAGTAATTTGAAAAGAAAATATCAACATAAAGTTGAGTGAGTGCATAAGTGTTTATGTTTAAAAGGGTGTCTCTGTATCTTGCATATGTAAACTGTTCCAGAAAATCCTATATTTTCTGTTGTATACGAAAGTAGTTTTATTCCCATAAAACCGTTCTATTTGTAAACCAATGTTCTGTATTTGTAAAACTTGTAACTGAGAGTGTGCCTGGCTTCACCAGCTGTTATTGAAAACTGTATTGAACCATTGTAGTTTGTATTCTGTAAATTGGTACTTTGAAGGTGTACTTACATTTAGTTGATTATACACTAACGTATTGTTAATATCTTTTTAATGAGTTATTATAACCATACTGAGACATGATGGCCTGAAACAAACGCTTTGTGGGCGTTTAAATTGTTGATAACAATTGCCACTCATTGGCGTGTATGCCTGACTGTAGCTAGCAGCCTGAGTGTGGGGTTGTCAATCCCAATATAGATCTACACACAACTTGTTTCGATCCCCTAGCTGGAGATTCTGGTTATAATGTCAGGACTTTACCTTGGTTGTCTAAATGAATTAAACAACTTGAATTGAATGACTCATAAAAAGCATATAAACGTTACATGTATATTAGTCATGAAAACCCAATCATTCTGAAATAAATGATTGACAGTATGTTCTTGAATTAGTATTCCGAACATGTATTTGACAATTGTAAACCCTTGATTTGTTTTGAATCAAAACCCTTGTTTCTTGTAAAACAGTGTATTCTAGTATACTTGAATCATGAATTATTGTTCTATGTATCATAAATTATACCTATTATAATGTATATGTACTTTCTGAATCGGTATTTAACTATTTTTGCATGTAACCCCTTGCTCAACATGTTACAAAGGTATTTGAACTGATGAAATAACTTTTATATTTATATACATACATAATTCTATATATAAGTAAAATTTAAACGACACTCGGACAAATAACCGGTACTATAAGCCCACATCCAAACAAGGAAAAGGACCCAGAATGAGTTATCAGTCCTAAGCCTTTTAAATCTTATATATATATATATATATATATATATATATATATATATATATATATATATATATATATATATATATATATATATATATATACAAATATGAATTTTGGGGAAAAATATAAGTTTATAAAAGAGTTTAATGTTTTGAGTATTTTTGATGATTTAATGTCGTTTTATCATGGTTTGAAATCATGATTTTATAACACAAAGTTCTTGTGTTATACTTGTATCCCCCCCCCCTTAAAACAGTAGAAATTATGAAATTACGGGGGTATGAACTCACTTGATAGGTGGTGATTTGGACAGCGTTTCGTTTCCCGGAAAGGAGTTTATTTGACGAAAAACCGGCTTAAATCGAGCAGAGTTTCGACTGGAGAAAGTTGTTTTTCTCGGGAATCTCGGGGCTTTGAGGCTTGCTTAGGGTTTTAGACTTGATACCGGGGATTTAGGGGTTGTATGTGAGTTTGTGGAAGTGAAAGGAGTGAAAAGAAATGGAAAATGGGGTGAAAATGTGTAAAAATCCGGAGAGTCTCGCATGGGTTATATAGGCCGAAGCTTCAGATCCGAAGCTGGGGGAGGCTGCCGCGTGTTCGGACAGGTGGCGAAGGGAAGAGTCTCGCTTCGGACAGCTGGCTCGGTGTGTCGGACCAGGAGTGGACCGAACTTCGGTCCAATTGGAAGAAGGCGCGTGTCCGAGGGATGTGGTCCTGCGAGGGTGTCGGCCGGCTACTGGACCTCGGCCTCGGTCCAATCAGAAGGTGACACGCATAACTTCGGTCCAGTCAGAAGGTGCCACGAAGCAGACACAGGGAAGCCTCGCATGCGAGGGTGACGTGGCCGAAGGTACACCATGCGAAATTGCCCGGTTTTCAATATTTCTCGATTTTTGTGCCAAAAACTTGCGAAAATCATACCTTTCGCATATGAGCTCCGTTTTCGACATTCTTTAAATGCACGCGTAGTTAAAATTATACTCTACGACTTTCGTTTAGACTTCATTGGCTACTTTTTACTTTATTTTTAATATTATTATTTTTAACAGACCGGGACAGGAAATTCGTTAAAAATTCATAACTTCTTCATCCGACGTCCATTTTTGTCTGTCTTGTTACCGTTGTACTACTATTGACGAGACCTTCAATTCTCGTTTAGGTTGTGTCGGCTAAAAATCACTCGATCTTTATTTCGAGTTTTTAGCTGTACACTACTATACTGAAACTTAGAAAAATCATAACTTCCTCATACGAAGTCAGATTTTGCTGTTCTTTTTATGAAAGTTCTCGGTTTAACATAAACTACAACTTTCATTTAGATTGTTATGGCTAAAAAGCCTTTTATTTAAAATTCAGTTTTTACATTGAACAGTGTTTTGCCAGTTTTGTCGCGGATCTTCGGTTGGTCATAACTTCTTCGTTATAACTCGGATTTTAGTGTTCTTTATGTTTTTGGAAACCTTGTTACAATCTTTACCACGGTTCATCCCAATCGAGATTGTTTAACAATTTATTTTTGAGGGTCAATTATGTAAATATACACAATATGCTAAAATTTCTCTTTATTACATTAAAAAGAACTACAAATTGACCTAGATTATTACATAGGTTTGAAATAACGGTTTGTTACATTATCCCCCCGTTAGAGAGAATTTCGTCCCGAAATTAGCATTATAGATAGACTAGGGAAAAAAGATGTGGATATTTCTGTTGCATTTGATCCTCCCGCTCCCAAGTGAATTCAGGTCCCCGTTTTGCATTCCAGCGAACCTTCACTATCGGGATACGGCTTTGTTTAGTTTTCTTAACTTACCTGTCTAGAATCTCTACGGGTTCTTCCACAAAATTGAGACTCTCGTTTAACTCGATTTCCTCGAGTGGGATCACAAGAGTCTCTTCGGATATACATTTTTTCAAGTTCGAAACGTGGAAGGTAGGATGAATGTTACTTAGTTCTTGGGGTAGTCGAAGTTTGTAAGCTACAGGACCGATTCTAGCAAGAATTTCGAATGGTCCTATGTACCTTGGATTCAATTTGTCAAGCTTTCCAAAGCGTATCATGCCCTTCCAGGGTGAGACCTTTAACAAGACGCGGTCACCAACCTGGAATTCCAAGGGTTTTCTCCTTTTGTCAGTGTAGCTTATCTGTCTATCCCTGGAAGCTTTAAGTCGCTCCCGAATTTGTACGATTTTCTCGGTAGTTTCTCGAATAATTTCCGGACCAGTGAGAGCACTGTCAGGAGTTTGACCTCTAGCTAGCTGCGTGTCACCCACTTCAGCCCAGCATAGAGGGGATCTGCACTTGCGGCCATAGAGGGCTTCGAATGGAGCAGCCTTTATGCTAGTGTGATAACTGTTGTTATAAGAGAATTCAACAAGGGGTAGATGAATATCCCATGCCTTTCCAAAGTCTATCACGCAAGCTCGCAACATGTCTTCTAATGTTTGAATCGTCCTCTCACTTTGTCCGTCGGTTTGTGGATGGTAGGCTGTACTCATGTCCAGCCTAGTTCCCAAAGAGTTTTGTAAAGACTGCCAAAAATGAGATGTGAATCTACTATCTCGGTCTGAAATAATACATATTGGCACACCATGCAGTCTAACAATCTCCTTGAGGTAAGTTCTTGTTAGCTTCTCCATCTTGTCGGCTTCTTTTATTGGCAAGAAGTGTGCGGATTTGGTTAATCTGTCGACGATTACCCAAATAGTATCATAACCACCCGAAGTCTTGGGTAATTTGGTTATGAAATCTATTGTAATCCGCTCCCACTTCCATTCAGGGATTTCAGGTTGTTGTAATAAACCTGAAGGTTTCTGGTACTCTACCTTGACTTTGGCACAAGTGAGGTACTTGCCCACAAAGGTAGCGATTTTGGCCTTCATGTTAGGCCACCAGTATAGTTTCTTGAGGTCCAGATACATCTTGTCCGAACTTGGATGAATGGAGTATCGGGTTTTATGTGCTTCATTCATAACCACGTCTCTGTAACCACCAAACTTTGGTGTCCAGATCCGGTTCATGAAATAATAGACTCTATCATTCCCGACTTCGAAGTTCTTATCCATTCCGTTCAGAGTTTCACCTGCCACATTTTCAGGTTTCAAGGCTTCAAGTTGAGCTTCTTTGATCTGTGTGGACAGATGTGAATGGATTGTCATGGTCAACGACTTTACCCGGCGTCCCGAGTATTCTTTTCTGCTTAGGGCGTCAGCTACTACGTTTGCTTTACCAGGGTGATAAAGAATTTCACATTTGTAGTCGTTCAGTAGCTCCACCCATCGTCGTTATCTCATGTTCAGCTCTTTCTGATCGAAGATGTGCTGGAGACTTTTATGGTCCGTGAATATTGTGCATTTCGTGCCATATAAGTAATGTCTCCAGATCTTCAGAGCAAACACCACAGGTCCTAGCTCAAGGTCATATGTTGTATAGTTGACTTCATGCGTCTTAAGCTGTCTTGAGGCGTAGGAGATAACCTTTCCTCTTTTCATAAGAACACACCCAAGTCCTTGATTTGAAGCATCACAGTACACTACGGAGTTCTCTGTCCCTTCGGGTAGAGACAAGATCGGTGCACTGCACAAGGCTTGTTTGATCGTTTGAAATGTTGTTTCTTGCTTCTCTCCCCAACTAAAAGTTACACCCTTTGCATCAGGGTGGTAAGCGGTTTAGCGATTCGGGAGACATTTTGGATGAATCTGCGATAGTAGCCAGCAAGACCTAAGAATTGTCGGATTTCTGTAGGTGTTTTGGGTGCTGGCCAGTTTTCAATTGCTTTGATTTTGGAAGGGTCTACCTGTATTCCTTCTGAACTGACCACGTGACCTAGAAATTCAACCTTCCTAATCCAAAACTCGCACTTTGAAAACTTCGCATAGAGTTTTTCTGTCCTAAGGGTTTGTAATACTTGACGAAGATGTTGGCCATGTTCCTCTTTGCTTCTTGAGTAGATAAGGATGTTGTCAATGAAGACTATGACGAATTTGTCTAGGAATGGACGACACACTCTTTTCATTAGGTCCATGAACACAGCAGGTGCATTCGTCAATCCGAATGGCATCACTATGCGTAATGACCATAACGAGTTCTAAACGCGGTCTTGGGAATGTCTTCCTCCAAAATCCGTAACTGGTGATACCTGGATCTTAAGTCTATTTTCGAGAAGTAGTTCGCACCTTGAAGTTGGTCGAACAGATCGTCAATGCGAGGCAGAGGATATCGATTCTTGATGGTATGTTTATTCAGCTCGCAGTAGTCTATGCACATGCAGAATGATCCATCCTTCTTCTTTACGAACAAAACCGGTGCTCCCCAAGGTGAGAAGCTTGGTCTTATGAAACCTTTGCTAAGGAGTTTGTTAAGCTGGCTGGATAATTCATGCATTTCAGAAGGTACAAGACGATAGGGGGATTTGGCTACAGGGGTAGCTCCGGGGATTAAGTCGATTCGGAATTCGACTTGTCGTTCGGGAGGTACTCCTGGAAGATCATCGGGAAAAATATCGGGAAAGTTGCAGACCTCAGGAATGCTCGCGATATCCTTCATTTCTTGCTTTTTGTCTACCACATGAGCTAAGAAAGCACAGTACTCTTTGCGAAGGTACTTCTGTGCCTTGATGCAAGAAACGATCCGAAGGTTCATTCCAGGTTTGTCGCCATAGATAATAAGAGTTTCATTAGTTGGCAAGTTCAAGAGAATAGCTCTTTCATAGCATAGGATGTCGGCATGGTTGGGGCACAACCAATCCATACCTATTATGATGTCAAAACTTTTGATAGAGACCGGCATAAGGTCTATTGGGAAAGACAAGTTATTCAAGGTAAGGGTACATCCTATGTCTATATCATTGGTGGATTTGGATTTCCCGTTAGCCATTTCTACTGTGAAAGTTTCATTTAGTGGTTGGGAGTTTTGATTTAGTAGATGTTTAAAATTATGGCTCACGAAGCTCCTCTCAGCACCACAATCAAATAGATTGCATGCATAAGTATTTTTGAGAAGGAACATACCCGTGACCACTGCAGGGTCTGCCACTGCTTCTTCATGAGCCAGTGCTAGAATCCTCCCAACTCCACCGGCATTTACAGCTTTTGGACAGTCTTTCTTGAAATGCCCCATATCACCGCATTGGTAGCATGCTCGGCCTACTCCAGCGGCAGGTACTTGGTTAAGTGGTTGAGGTGGTATTCTACAGAATCGGGCAGTATGCCCTTTCCTGTTGCAGTTACGGCACTGCATTTCTTGGCAATTTCCCTTGTGGTGAAAATTGCACTTGTTGCATTTAGGGAGGTTACCAGCATAGGGCTTTGTTGGTGAAAGGTTATTAGGGACAGCAGTAGGTACAGTAGCAGGTATGGTAGCAGGCCCAGTAGTGGCATGGACTGCCACTACTTGTTGCTTCTTTAAAGGTTCAAGAGGAGATTTTCCGTTCCTCTTGTTCCAAACCTTCTTCTTGTTGTTGTTGTTGTTCTCCTTAGGTTGTTCCGGAGCAGTAACCACAGAATTTTGACAATTTTCGTGATCAATAAGTGACTGTGCCAATTCCTTGGCACTGTCAAAGGTGACAGGCCTAGAAGCAATGACACTTGCCTGTATCTGGGGCGACAGTCCCCAAATATACCTTTCAATCTTTTTGCTCTCCAGATCAACCATTTCAGGACACAGAATCGCTAAGTCACAGAACCGATTCGTGCAAGTTGTTATGTCTGCACTGGCCATGGTAAGACCCCAGAGCTCTTACTCAAGTTTTTGAATTTCCCCTCGCGGACAATATTCCCGCATCAGCATGGCTTTTAAGTTCTCCCAGCTCATCGTATTAGCAACTATCAAAGTTAGTGACTTAACATGGCCGTTCCACCATGTTAGAGCCCTATCTAAAAAAGTACATGCATCAAATTTAACTTTGCTACCCTCCGGACAGGAGCAAATTTCAAAGATTACTTCTGTCTTCTCAATCCATTGCCTTAAAACCATCACTCCTCCAGTTCCATTAAGGGTCCTGGGTTTGGCGTTCGAGAAGTCTTTATAAGTGCACTCTCGCGAGTGCTCATGACTCTCGCCATGGTTAGAAGGATGTGCACCAGCTCCCGACCCACTAGCACCAGGAGTATTGATATGAGACATGGCAGCCGCTACAGCCGCCGTGACCACCGCTTGGAACATAGCGGGGTCGAATTGAGGAGGTGGTGGTGGGGGTGGTGTCGGTGCTTCATTGTTATGTCTTGGATTTCTACGAGGAGGCATATTTTCTATAAACGTTAAAAGATAAAAGATGGTAAGATATCAAGAATGAATATGAATTTGATGTCTCTGAACGAAACACTTAATTCAACATGAATCTTGTAAAGGATTGGAAATAAAAATCTATTGCAAAAACAACTTGCAACAGGATAATATGAATTTGAGTGGTTATTTTTCAAAGAGTATGAAAATACATGTCGACTGTATTGGTATATTAAGTATATGTAATCTGGAACACTTGACCTTAAAGCAGGTCTATAATATACCACAATACTGAGGAAGTGTCGACATCAAACCGACCTACCGAAAATAAAATTTTCGCGGTCGTATTGAAAAACATGAAAAATAACACTAGAACATATCTGTAAACCAAAACTTTGGAATAGAATGTTTATGAAAATTGTAATAACTCTTGTTGAAGTAAAGTGCTTATTGTTTTATTGATACCTGATTTTGTACATATCGTGAAAAGTAGTATATACATTCAATATAGAAAGTAGAAAGTAGAAGTATTGCGAACACTACTTGCGGCGGTTGCTACGACTGTTGCTGGGTTCCGCTTCGTTTTGTGCTTTCCAGCCCCTTTCTTGGGCAGCTTGATCCTCTCTCAATTCTCTTATCTCTGATTGAGCAGTATTGAGTTGCCTTTGAAGGGCTTCAGTATGGTGCTGGGTGTGATCCTGCATTTCATCAAGACGAAGGATATCTGCAGTGTTAGCCTGTGCAACCGTATTCACTGGTAGGATTCGATTGATCGAAATCCTTGATTGATCGAATTGCCAGGCTATTTGGTTTACTATAGCTGGAAGAGCTCTATCGGCTGTTCCTCCTCTAGAGACGTTATAGAAACATCGTGCCATTCTGTAAGGAGGGCGTTGGCCGTCTTGCCGACTCCAATGGTTTATATATTGGCCCCACTCGAGTATGGGTTCTGCTTCATCTTGCCTCAGGGGACGCTCCCCAGGGTTGCAGACTTGTGGCTCTGTATCCGTACCACTTGATTCGATGTCTTCATAGGGTTCTTCATCTGAGTCTGAGATCCAGCCTGCATTTTGTGGATTGTAGGGGCCCCTAGGTAAATTGTGTTCAGCCATAGGTTTTGTATTAGAAGTAAGGTTAGTAAAATACTCTCTGTGGTATTCTAATCTTTGTGTTCTATTCTATAGTTCTTCTGAATATGGAGGATAAGTTTTAGACATGTCGCAACACTACTATCACTCCCAAACACATGTTGGTCATATCTCAAATCAATATAGTTGATCAGGTTATATTAATTCCATATATGATTACATAACTGCCCAGGTTTGACCATAGTGTTCAACATCCAAATACTTTTAAGTTCTTATGACTGTGATACTGTCCTTGTAGGTAGGAGTGTTAGTATACTTCTTGTAAAAATACTTAGAATTTTTAGAAAGTATACTTGTAGTCAGAGCTCCTAGCCCCGATGTATTTATATTTTGTATATCTTTTATGGATTGATATACTGAGTTCACTATAAACAATGCTCTGATACCAATCTGTCACACCCCCAAACCAGACGGCGAAAACGTCTGGGGGTGGAGGACTTCATTTGTAGTATCACAACACATGCATCATAGTAATCAAAGTACAAACAACCATTGTATTTAAAAAGTATAAGTATTTACATGTGTTCAATCCATGTATATTGAAACCAAAATAGTTATACAAAAGAAGAAGATATGACTCAAAGTAGCTCCATCTTCTCAAAAAGCTCGGGGAGTACCTGTTTATTGTTTACCTGAGAATACAAGTAATTTGAAAAGGGAGTATCAACATAAAGTTGAGTGAGTACATAAGTGTTTATGTTTAAAAGGGTGTCTCTGTATCTTGCATATGTAAACTGTTCCAGAAAATCCTATATTTTCTGTTGTATATGAAAGTAGTTTTATTCCCATAAAACCGTTCTATTTGTAAACCAATGTTCTGTATTTGGAAAACTTGTAACTGAGAGTGTGCCTGGCTTCACCAGCTGTTATTGAAAACTGTATTGAACCATTGTAGTTTGTATTCTGTAAACTGGTACTTTGAAGGTGTACTTACGTTTAGTTGATTATACACTAACGTATTGTTAATATCTTTTTAATGAGTTATTATAACCATACTGAGACATGATGGCCTGAAACAAACGCTTTGTGGGCGTTTAAATTGTTGATAACAATTGCCACTCATTGGCGTGTATGCCTGACTGTAGCTAGCAGCCTGAGTGTGGGGTTGTCAATCCCAATATAGATCTACACACAACTTGTTTCGATCCTCTGGCTGGAGATTCTGGTTATAATGTCAGGACTTTACCTTGGTTGTCTAAATGAATTAAACAACTTGAATTGAATGACTCATAAAAAGCATATAAACGTTACATGTATATTAGTCATGAAAACCCAATCATTCTGAAATAAATGATTGACAATATGTTCTTGAATTAGTATTCCGAACATGTATTTGACAATTGTAAACCCTTGATTTGTTTTGAATCAAAACCCTTGTTTCTTGTAAAACAGTGTATTCTAGTATACTTGAATCATGAATTATTGTTCTATGTATCATAAATTATACCTATTATAATGTATATGTACTTTCTGAATCGGTATTTAACTATTTTTGCATGTAACCCCTTGCGCAACATGTTACAAAGGTATTTGAACTGATGAAATAACTTTTATATTTATATACATACACAATTCTATATATAAGTAAAATTTAAACAACACTCGGACAAATAACCGGTACTATAAGCCCACATCCAAACAAGGAAAAGGACCCAGAATGAGTTATCAGTCCTAAGCCTTTTAAATCTTATATATATATATATATATATATATATATATATATATATATATATATATATATATATATATATATATATATATATACAAATATGAATTTTGGGGAAAAATATAAGTTTATAAAAGAGTTTAATGTTTTGAGTATTTTTGATGATTTAATGTCGTTTTATCATGGTTTGAAATCATGATTTTATAACACAAAGTTCTTGTGTTATACTTGTATTCCCCCCCCCCCCCCCCTTAAAACAGTAGAAATTATGAAAATACGGGGGTATGAAATCACTTGATAAGTGGTGATTTGGATAGCGTTTTGTTTCCCGGAAAGGAGTTTATTTGACGAAAAACCGGCTTAAATCGAGCAGAGTTTCGACTGGAGAAAGTTGTTTTTCTCGGGAATCTCGGGGCTTCGAGGCTTGCTTAGGGTTTTAGACTTGATACCGGGGCTTGAGGGGTTGTATGTGAGTTTGTGGACGTGAAAGGAGTGAAAAGAAATGGAAAATGGGGTGAAAATGTGTAAAAATCTGGAGAGTTTCGCATGACTTATATAGGCCGAAGCCTCGGATCCGAAGTTGGGGGAGGCTGCCGCGTGTTCGGACAGGTGGCGAAGGGAAGAGGCTCGATTCGGATAGCTGGCTCGATGTGTCAAACCAAGAGTGGACCGAACTTCGGTCCAATTGGAAGAAGGCGCGTGTCCGAGGGGTGTGGTCCTGCGAGGGTGTCGGCTGGCTACTGGACCTCGGCCTCGGTGCAATCAGAAGGTGACACGCACAACTTCGGTCCAATCAGAAGGTGCCATGAAGCAGACACGGGGAAGCCTCGCATGCGAGGGTGACGTGGCCGAAGGTACACCATGCGAAATTGCCCGGTTTTCAATATTTCTCGATTTTTGTGCCAAAAACTTGCAAAAATTATAACTTTCGCGTACGAGCTCCGTTTTCAACGCTCTTTAAATGCACATGTAGTTAAAATTATACTCTGCGACTTTCGTTTAGACTTCATTGGCTAATTTTTACTTTATTTTTAATATTATTATTTTTAACAGACCGGGACAGGAAATTCGTTAAAAATTCATAACTTCTTCATCCGACGTCCGTTTTTGTCTGTTTTTTTACCGTTGTACTACTATTGACGAGACCTTCAATTCTCGTTTAGGTTGTGTCGGCTAAAAATCACTCGATCTTTATTTCGAGTTTTTAGTTGTACACTGCTATACTGAAACTTAGAAAAATCGTAACTTCCTCATACGAAGTCAGATTTTGCCGTTCTTTTTATGAAATTTTCTTGGTTTAACATAAACTACAACTTTCATTTAGATTGCTATGGCTAAAAAGCCTTTTATTGAAAATTCAGTTTTTACACTGAACAGTGTTTTGCCGGTTTTGTCGCGGATCTTCGGTTGGTCATAACTTCTTCGTTATAACTCGGATTTTAGTGTTCTTTATGTTTTTTGAAACCTTGTTACAATCTCTACCACTTGGTTCATCCCAATCGATATTGTTTAACAATTTATTTTTGAGGGTCATTTATGTAAATATACACAGTATGCTAAAATTTCTCTTTATTATTTTAAAAAGAACTACAAATTGACCTACATTATTACATAGGTTTGAAATAACGGTTTGTTACATTTTACTACCTTTTTCGGTTGTTTATTACTATGTTTCATTTTGCGTGATTTACTTCCCGAATAATTCGATTATTCAAATTTCACATTTGTTTGTACTTTTGGAAGTAAGTAGTGAATTAAGACTGTCATGAATTGAATTGTAGATTATCTTAAGAGTTTTATACATATAAATGGTATTGCTACAAAGTTCATGAGTACTTAGAAAAGGAGATTTAAGTATTAGATTAACCCACACTCAGAGAATTTCTTCATGGAATTTATCACGAGTAATTGTGAGACGATAATATCTTATAATCTTATACGCAGATATATGAGTTGTGGTTTACAAGTCAGTTGTGCATTTATAATGCATAAACGCATCAGTAACTTTATGTATTAAAATGATTTTTTGTGCATTATTTGATGAGTAAATGGTGCAAGCATATAAGTCAAAGTTTATTCGTTCCTTTTCCCTAACCATAAAATCGATATCTTTGGGCCCCTCAGTGATTTGGTGTTGACTTATAGTGTCGGGCCCGTCCAGGACTAAATTGATATGTTCGATTAGAAGGTCTATGTCATTACAAATCAGAAATCGGGGAACAAAGTATTGGACAATGAGATTGATTATGTTCCATGTCTCATATCCAAATGATATTTTGTAGAACGGAGGATTATATGATAGAGGGGATATGAGACATGGAACATATTCAATCACATTTTCCAATACTTTTGTTTCTCGATTTCTGATTTGTAATGACATAGAACTTCTAATCGAACACATCTATTTAGTTCTGGCCGGGCTCAACACTATTAGTCAACATCAAATCACAGAGGGGCCCAAAGATATAACTTTTCCTGTTAGGGCAAAAGGAACAAATAAACTTTGACTTATATGCTTTCACCATTTACTCATCAGATCATGCACACCAATACATTTTATAACACCAAGTTACGAATGCATTTATAAGATATTATCGTCTCAGAATTACTCGTGATAAATTCCATGAAGTAATTCTATGAATGTGGGTTAATCCAATACTTAAATATCCATTTCAAAGTATTCATGAACATTGCAACAATACCATTGCTATGTCTAAAACTCTTTTGTTGGGTTATTTATTGTGTTGTGTCAAATTAATAATGCATGTATTTAGTGTTTATTATTATCGGATTAGGACTGTCTATCCGTCATTATGGTGCTAGGATTAGACTATAAATATAGTATGCATGTATCGTTTTAGGGTTAATGTTTTTGTAAGCCCTACTTATCTTTGCAGAGAAGTTCTTATTGAACTCTTCTAAGATATTGATAATAAAGCATTTGGCACTCTTTCAATCACATTCAATATTTGTTCTTATTTTTTGATTCAACTAAACTGTTTTTAATCAATCGATCATTATTTTCTTGTTTCTACAATTGGTATCAGAGAAGGAGATTGTGTAATACATACGCATAACTTCTGTCGAGTTCAACTAGGGTTTTGAGTTTTTATCAGATATATTCTAGTTGTCTTCATCATTTTCATCGATTGTAGACGTTAGATCCGGGCCATTGTTTTACCCTAAACTCGATTAGTATCTTACACATCTGATTCTTTACAGTTTCGATTATTTTGTCAAAGATGAATCTAGAAGATCAACATACCGTTTCTTTCAATCTTTCTAGCAGCATTGCATCGACTACCAAGATCCCAATCCTTTTCCCACAAGACTATGAAGTTTGGGCTCTACACTTTGAAGACTACGTTCTTGGTCTTGAAGAACATGGAACCCTAATATGGGAAGCAATGACGAAGGAGACCATCATGCATTATGGTACAAGAAAAACCATTAAGACTCAAGCTGAATACAATGAACTTCTTCTTAACGTTAAGGACATTGCACAAGATGAAAAAGAAAAGTTCATGAGTAACATAAAAGCAATGAGAATAATCAGGTTTGCTTTGCCTCCGGACACGTTTCGTCTGGTTAGTGCTTGTGAAACAGCCAAGGAAATATGGGATACGTTAAAGGAACTTTACTCAAGCGATGCAGATCTAGAAAAATATGTACAAACCTTGCTTTTGTCAGATTTTGGTGCTTTTGTTTAAAAGCCTGATGAGAAACTTGATCAGACTTTTAATCGCTTCAATCATCTACTGAGCAGGATGCTTAAGCACAATCTTAAGTGTGAAAATATTGAGCAAAAAGTTACGTTTATGAATGGTTTAAGGAATTAATGGAAAGTAGTTGAATCAACTGTGAAAGCTCATGAACATTTCAAGAGTTATTCTTTGGAAAAGCTAGTGGGAATCCTTAGATCTCACGAAGATGAAGTGATGAAGGACGTTAAAATTGTGTTTAGCATGGGATCGTTCACCCTAGTTTCAAAGGGAAAAAAGTTTTCAGAAGAAGATTCAGAATCCGACCTCCCGGATTACGAACCCACCAAGGAAGAGTATGCTATGTCACACCCCCAAACCGGAATGGCTGAAACGTTCAAGGGTGGATAACGTCATGTACAATATCGAAGCAAACACAACCATCATATTGAAAATATATATAATTTACAATGTGTTCGTAACATCGTTTGTTTGATAACAAAACTTTAGCAAAAACTAAGACGTGCCAAAACTATGCTCCGTCTTCTGAAAACCTGTGTGTGTACCTGTCTACTGGTTTCCTGAGAATACAAGTGGTTTTGAAAAAGTGTCAACATTTAAGTTGGTGAGTTCATAAGCATTTTTATATGAAAAGGTATGTTCTTTGTTCTTTGAAAACGTTAGTGTGTTCTTCAAGAAAATCCAGTATTTTCTTTGTAAATGAATTGTAGTCTTAGTACCTTAAGACCAAAATGTATAAGTTTCTTATGCTTAAAATTTGTAATGCGGAGTTCTAATTTAGGTAAGTGGTGTGACCCATACTGTTACCTCCTATGATCACTTAGTGTATACAAGTTATATATAATTAAGATCGAACGGACAGTCGAATGGGTGGATATGCCCAATCCCACAACCAAACAAGGAACAGAAAGTAAAACGGAAAGCACACATTCGACTGCCTATCGGATCTTCATTGTATATAACCCTAACGTATACCTTAAGTAATCATATAGTTAACAATAATGGTCCTTTCAAAAATGTAAGTTGTACTATACTAGAAAATAGTGTTATGTGGTTGTAGTTGTATGTATGTTCCCTGAAATGCTAATCGTACCGTATTAGTAAGTAGTATAATATATTACTTGTGGTGTAACAGTGTGTACTTCTAGAAATCCCATACCTTTCTTCTATAATCCCTTAGTGTATACAAGTTATATAAAATCAAGATTCAATAGGCCGTCAAATATAATGGGTCTGCCCTAAGCCCACAACCAAACAAGGAACAGGATCTAAGGCGGACCCATTAATTCTAAGTCGATCGGGTCTTAATTTTATATAACCTTGGCATATACACTAAGAAATCATAGAAGAAAATATGATTCTTTGTTGTCTTAAACCGATATGTATGAATATTATACTTGAAAATAGTGAAATATAGTTTTATTATTTAAATAAAACCATTGAAGTTATGTTTGTCCCGTAAACAAAATGTTTTAGTTAATGCTTATTGTGAGAGTTCATTATAACCATGCTAAAACGACTAATGGCCTGCATGGTGTTCCACAGGCGTCGGAAAGTTATGACATTTGTCACCCCAGAACTTCTGTTCCAACTGTAGCTAACAGTCATGACACGGGATTGTCGGTCCCGTATAGATCTATACACAAACTCACGCTCTCCCTTCAGGAGACTCTGGTTATAATTTAGGATTTTAATGGGTACCTTGTTTGGTACAACGAAGGAGTGGCTCACAATCCTATATTAACTAGTTTACATAATATATGTTGAAGTTTTCTTTTCCTTGTTAATGTATGTAATATCCTTTTATAGTGTTTACAATGTATAAAATAATCATAATTTTATATAATCATTCCTTTGACCCAAAAGAGTAAAATAACATGAATGTTCCCCAAACTATACCTATTATAGTTTAAAAATGTATGTTTCGATGAAATGGTAAAACCTTTGTATTTTTAACAACTTGGTACGTAAGAGTTTATAAGTTTAGTTGTAATGATTTTAGCATTTTTGCATTATATATATATATATATATATATATATATAAAGTACATGAAAACATAATAAGCGGTTTATATTTTTAAACACAAGATTTCTTGTGTTTTACTTGTATTCCCCCCCCCCCCTGAAACATAGAAAAGCTTGGAAAAATGTGGGGGTATGAACTCACCTTGAGTGTGATTGCGGTTAGAATCTAGCTAGAAACGGTCAGTAGTTCGTGATCGTCGGGCTCGAGATGCGAAACGGCTTCATCAAATGAGAGAGAGAGAGAGAGAGAGAGAGAGAGAAAAGAGATTTAGGTGTAAGGAAGCTTAGAGTCAAACTTGCTATTTATAGGCTGTCTAAGTCAAGTCCACGTCGTGGGTTTAATGTCCACGTCGTGGAAATAGAGCTGCATCACCTCGTAGACTTGCCATTTGGGTCCTAGCTTCGGAAGGTGTCACGATACTGATTCCACGTCGTGGGCTTTACTTCCACGTCGTGGAGATTCAACACCTCACTTCCATAGACTTGCCATCTTCATACTAGCATTGAGAGGTGTTTTAGATCACTTCCACGTCGTGGAACTCATGTCCACGTCATGGAACACGACTAAGCTAGGGTTTCAGCCACGTGTCACTCTCATACACTGCTACATCTTCGGAAGGTCATAACTTTTGCATACGAGCTCCGTTTTTGACGTTCTTTATATCCACCCGTAGGTGGGACGTACTCTACAAATTTCATTTAGATCACTAAGGCTAAAAACTAATCTATCGTAAACTCACTTTTTACGATTCCCGGTGTCGTGCCAGTTTTGTCGCGAAACTTCGACATGTCATAACTTCTTTGTTATAACTCGGATTTCGGCGTTCTTTATATCTCCGGAATCCTTGTCCCGACCACTATAATCTTCTTCATAGATATTGGGTCTATCTATTATTTTATTTTTATTCTTAACTTTTGAATATTTTGACTTTTATTGACTTTCTTTGATTTTCATTGACTTGATAATAACTTGTTGTTACATTATCCCTCCCATTAGAAACCATTTCGTCCCGAAATTATTTCTATAGTGAGTGTTCATGAACTAGGGAAAAGATGTGGGTATTTTCGTTGCATCTGGTCTTCTCGTTTCCTAAGTGAATTCGGGTCCTCGCTTGGCATTCCAGCAGACCTTCACTTTTGGTATGCGACTTTGTTTCGGTTACTTTTACTATTTGATTAGGGATGGAAAGTTGTACTCAAGACGAGTTGGGTTTTAAAAGACTCCTGTAATGACTGCCAGGAATGCGAGGTGAATCGATTGTCTCTTATCTATGATAACTAATAGCGGTATACTGTACAGTCTCACAACTTCCTGGTGGTATGTTCCTGTCAGATTTTCTATTTCATATGTTGCTTCGATCGGTAGGAAGTGTGTGGGTTTGGGTTCCTCACTCAAATGGTAGCATATCCACTTGTAGTCTTGGGCAGCTTTATTCTGGAGTTCGTGGTAGGATTCACACCTGGTTTGTCTATCATTGCTTTGTGTATACAAGCTGTATATAATTAAGATTGAAAAGACGGTCGGATAAGTAATTCTGCCCTAAGCCCACAACCAAACAAGGAACAGGAGTTAAGGCGGAATTACACATCCTATGTCCGTTGAATCTTAATTATATACCACCCTAACGTATGCACCTAGTCGTGATAGGTTAACTGCATGGGTCCTTAGTCTCTATTCTTGAACTTCACTTGCTATATGAATGGTATTCCCGAGAGGTCTGTTGGGAATACATCAGGAATTTTACGGACTTCTGGAACATCCTTGATATCTTTCGCTTCTTGTTTCTTGTCCACGGCGTAAGCTAGTAAAGCGTGGTACCTCTTGTATAGATAATTCTGAGTCTTGACGCAAGGGAAGATTTGGAGGGTTTGAGTCGAGTTGGTCATCATAAGTGATGAGGGTTTCGTTAGTCGGTAGGTTAAGGTGAACGGCCTTTTTGTAGCATATGATATTGGTATGGTGAGGACCAAGCCAAACCATGTCAAATGACGACGTCAGAACTTCTTATTGTAACAGGTGTTAAGTCGATTTGGAAGGGATGTTTGTTTAGAGCGATAGTGTATTCTTTGTATCTGTCTGTAGTGCTTTCAGTTTTATTCTTGTTATTTCTACTGCGAAAATTTTGTACCGCATTTAGCGAGTAATAGCAGTACGAGTGCTCCGATAAATAGTGATGAAATCTCGTAGTATGATCCCTACCAGGTCCCTCTATAATCGTTCGGTGTACACAAGTCGTATATAATTAAGATTAAGAAGACAGTCGACTGAGTGACTCTGCCCTATGTCCACAACCAAACAAGGAACAGGAAATAAGGCGGAATCACACATTCTAATCCTTTAGAATCTTAATTATATGACCCTGATGTTTACACTAAGCCATCATAGCTCACCTGCAAGGATCCTTAGTTTTTATATGAGTAATGTGATTTGTTCGTATGGGGAGCAATTTATGATTATGATTTAATTGGTACTGGTTTTTGAAAATTTCTAGGCCTAAACATTATTGTTAGGGAACGTACCGATATTCACAGGTGGTTCCGGGAGAGTCTCTCATGCAGTGATCATAAGTACCCTTCCATCACCACCAACATTCCTTGCTCTTGGACAATCTCTCTTAAAGTGTCCAGTTTCACCACACTCGTAACAAGCCGGGCTTACTCCAATGCCGGGGACCTGGGTGATGGGTTGTGTCGGTGCCTTACAGAAACGGGCAGTATGCTCCTTTTTGTTGCAATTTTTGCAATGCATCTCCCGACAAATCCGGTGTGATGGAAGTTACACTTGTTACATTTTGGAAGGGTTCCAGTATATCGATTGGTGGGTGCTGGAGTCGCAGGGTTGTTGCAGCATGAACGGCAACAATCTGTTGTTTCTTCGAGGGATATTGGGTTGGCTGTCCCATGGTGGCTATTTCTTCCTCTAAAGAGTGTAGGTAGTCCATATCGTTTTCTTGATCTACTTGTAGGCATGGCATCCATATGATGTTCTTTTCATCTGATCCCTTCTCGGAATCCTCCTCATGAACCCTTTCTGGTTCTCCCTCATCTCCTCAGTTGGCTGTGGTAGTGGGGTTGCGATGTCCAGATATGTCGTTTGTGCGAGAATAGGGGTGTCTAAAGAATCTATGAGATTGAAATTTTTATGGGGTGATCCTTACCGGGTCCTCCTATAATCACGTAGTGTATACAGGTTGTCCTACTGAAAGCTGTTTCGCAACGAGGCCTATTTCAGAACAGGTGAAGGAATGCGAAAATGTCATCGAAAAAGTACACTCCATACTTCAATCTCTTAATATTCCTGTTACACGCTATGAATCTGAATTAGATGATTTGAATTATACTTTCTCTAGTTTTAGTGATAGTTTAAAGAGAACTCGTTTAAACAATTCTAACCTAACTGATCAAATCAGCAGGATAACAAGTAAAAGTGAAGAGAAACGAATGTGGATAGAGAAGCTGGAGTTAGAGTTGACTAGGACTAGGGATGATATCATTTATTTGAAACGAGACAATTTAGCGCTTTTTAAACAATGGAATATTTTTTGTTTAATTGCGAAACGATTATACTTTAACATTACCCAACTGCATCTTGATTGTGAAATAGGCAAAAAGATACACAAAATGATTTTCCCCTTTCTCGAATTGAAAGAGGATGAAATTAATGTAGAGTGCTACAAATGCGAGTCCATAGTCTCTTCCGAAGAGGTTTCAGACGCATATCGAGTTGGACTTGATAAAATTGAAGCCTACATACAATCCAAAAACCATAAGAACATGTTAAAACAAGTTTTGGATGAAAAAGATAAAGAGAATTTAAATCTGATACTATACAAACATTTGACTCGTTGTGCACGAAATTGAGTTCAGAAAACACTTTTGATGCTAACAATGTTTCTGATTTTGATGAGAGCGACATGAGTGAAATTTCTGTAGAGGATGAGATTGATTGTTCGGCTTTTGTTCAAAATGAATCTAAACCTAAGAATAAGTTAATTTCTGAAAACTCTATTGAATATGTTCATACAATAGAAAATAAAGGTTCAGGTCTTTGAAAAGAAAAGGCTACCATTTTCCCGAAAGTTAAAACAGTTTTGAACCAAGTGTTTGTAACAACTAGACTGGACACAAAAGATACTCCAGAACGAACAACCATCGTTAATGACGATAATGCTGATGGTTGTCCCGAATTTTTCTGTCTGAATTGACCTCTTGGAAGACGAAAGTCAGATATGTCTCAAATCCCATCAATTATGTAAATCCCTGTAGCAATCAGGCAAGTCCCAGTAGCACCAAAGATGTCCCATGCGAAACCTCTTTCAAACCGTCCTATCCTAAGATCCGAAAGGAAAATCCTAGATCTAAGGTTCATTTGTCTGCTGAAGAAATGATTACAAAGTAAAGGCAACTGAACAATAGATACAAGAAAGATCAACAAGCTAGGAAACAATTCTAGAAAAGTCATTATTCTAATTATAATGTTATTCATTCAGTAAGATCTCCAGTTTAAAATGTGAAATCTACTCATGTTCAGAGTTCGAAACCAAATTATGTTCCGAAACGTGGTGTAAAACCTACGGTTACGAAACCTGTTGCAAAACCACAAAATAATGCAAAATTTTAAGTTTCGAAACCATTTGAAAAGGCTAAACCAGATTTTTCTCCTAAATCCAATTTTTCAAAAACTGCCAATACATCAAAAGATGTTAAAGGCAAAGGCAAACTAGTTTCAGAACCCGGAATCTCTTCCAAGGATTTCGCAACTCGGTTGAAAAAGGAGGAAAAGAAAATTGCTAAAAACGTTGTCAAGCAACAAATAGCTTCAAAACAAACAAAAAATCCTTTTAAAAGAAATCCCAATGATGAAAGGATTATTGTTTTCAAAATCATGAAAGGAGAGAATTCAACATTAATAAAGAGATCTTACTTAGTAGATGATTCTATAACATTTCTTGTTCTTAAGAAAACCTCACAAGGACCCAAGCAACTTTGGGTTCCTAAATCTCTCTGAATTTTGTAGGTAATACGTGACGAACAGTACGACTCAGAATGGTACATCGACAATGGCGATTCACGTCACATGACTGGGAGGAGGGAAGAGCGCAGGGAATTCTGAACATTAAAGGATAGTGGCAAAGTGAAGTATGGAAATAACGCCACAGGAGAGATCAAAGGATATAGCATGATCACGAATGGCGAATTCTCTATTCGGAAGGTAGCTTATGTAGAAGGCCTACAACATAACCTAATAAGCGTTTCTCAATTGGTTGTAGGTACAGGGCTGAAGGTTTCTTTTGATGATGAAGGATCTGAAATAATTGAGAAGAAAACAAAGGTGGTGCTATTAAAATCCAAAAGAAAGGGAGAGATGTTTTCTTTGAATATTAAACCAATAGTCGAGAAGCCAGCCATTTGACTTCTTTTGAAAGCATCTTCGGATGACAGTTGGCTTTGGCACCGAAGGCTCTCGCATTTAAATTTCAAGGACATTAACAAACTCGTACTTGGCGACCTTGTGTGAGGACTCCTTCTTCTGAAGTATCACAAGGAACATTTGTGTGCAGCTTGTGAACTGGGAAAGCAAAGTCGGAAGAGTCACTCCACAATTATCAATACCAAAATTATCAAGCCACTTGAACTCTTACACATTGATCTTTGTGTCCCATATGACATTGAGAGTGTTGGTGGTAACAAGTATATTTTGGTTATTGCAGATGATTTTTCTTGATTTACCTGGGTTTATTTTTTAAACAGAAATCAGATGCTACCTCGAGACTAAAGGATTTTGTCAAGCTAATTGAACTTTAATTGTGATATCTAGTTCAGAACATCCGCAGTGATAACGGTTCTGAATTCAAAAACCAAGTGTTTGAAGAATTCTTAATTGAAAAAGGAGTTGCTCACAACTTTTCTGCTCCTTACACTCCTCGGCAGAACAGAGTCTTGAAAGACGAAACCGATCTCTTTGTGAAGCTGCGAGGACCATGCTTTCATTTGCAAACTTACCACTCTATTTCTGGGCTGATGCGATCAGAACCGCCTGCTTTACTCAGAATCGCTCCTTGATTAATAGAAGATTCTCAATCACTCCTTACGAGATTCTTAATAAACGAAAACCTAACGTTAAGTTCTTTCATGTTTTTGGTTCCAGGTGTTTCATTTTCAACTCCAAAGAGTAAAGGAACAAATTTGACGTGAAAGAAGACAAAGGAATCTTCTTAGGGTATTCTCTTACTTCGAAGGCATATAGGGTTCTAGACAAGAAATACAAAAGAATTGAAGAAACCTACTATGTTACTTTTGATGACAACTATCTCAAGAAGTATCAGAAGTCTAACAGTCCATCCGAAGAGATTTTTCCATCCACACCATCTCAAACGATTCCTCTGATGAACTTGTTTGAGGAATTCATGAATTTGTTTGATGAACCTGAGATAGCCATCTCCTCTGAATTGACCGCTAAGGATAATCAAGAGGATGAGTTAAAAAAGATCATCGAAGATGCTGCAAAAGATCTCGAATCTGAACCATGAATTCTGAATGATCCAGAAGTTAACACTGATATTCTGAAGACGTCTGGAGTTCCACCCCAAACACAACCTACTTCTACTACATCCCAGGTAGAGGGTTCCACTTCAACCTTCACATGTAATACATCTGTTGAGGGGGAGAATTAAAACCCTGAATTCAGTACTGATGTTCCGATCCAGGGGGAGAATCCAATTATGAACGTTGAGTCACATGAAAATTCCCAGGGGGAGAACGACAATGAATATAACGACTCCGACGACGTTCAATCAGAATTCGAAGATGTCAATTCCGAATTAGACCCAGCTTATGATCCAAACTACCCACCATTAAGCAAATGGACCAAAGATCATCCCAAAACTCAAGTCATCGGAGCTCCATCTTCAGGAGTTCTCACGAGAGCTCAACAAAAAGCCAATCAAACTCCACTGTTTTCAAAGATGGAATTTTGCATGTTCAATTCGTTTATCTCTAAAATTGAGCCAAAAACTGTAAAGGTTGCTCTTGATCACTCTGATTGGGTGCAAGCTATGCAGGAAGAGCTTAATGAGTTCGAACGCAGTAAAGTATGGAGACTGATTCCAACTCCGAAGGATGCTTCTGTGGTCGGTTTAAAATTAGTGTTTCGGAACAAGCTTGACAAGGAAGGGAATGTCATCCGAAACAAAGCTTGGTTGGTTGTAAAAGGATACTGCCAGGAAGAAGGCATAGACTACGAAGAAACATTTGCATCGGTTGCAAGACTTGAATCTGTTCGTATTTTTCTCGCCTATGCAGCTCATAAGAATTTCGAAGTCTATCATATGGATGTTAAATGTGCCTTTCTGAATGGTGAGTTAGAGGAAACAGTCTATGTAGAACAACCTGCAGCTTTCATGAACGAGAAATATCCAAACCATTGCTACATCTTGGAAAAGGTAGTATATGGTTTAAAACAAGCTCCTCGAGCATGGTATGAAACCCTTACCTGATTCTTAAAAAAATCAAAGTTTAAACAAGGAACGGTCGACATTGTGGATCACTTACAGCCTCTAAGGGAGAGTTGAGGCCCCAAAGGCCAAGGGTCGAGGCCTTTTAGTTGATAGCAGAGGAGGACAGGGCAACGTTTGACATTGTTACTGGTATGTACCTATTTATTTTTCTGTTAATATTATTTATTGCCTTCTTATGTTTATGTTTCTGGTTAGGTACGTTTCCAGTAAACTCAGTGCCTGCTTTAGTGTTTTTTAACTCGGGGCGATTTGATCATTTATATCATCTTCTTTTCGTGGAGGTTTTCATGTTGCTCTTGGAGTATTGGATTGTCCCTTGGAGGTCGGTATTGCCGATGATCGCACAGTTTCAGCTTCGAGTGTTTATCGTGGTTGCGTGTTAGAGTTTTTTGATGTTGAATTTCCAATTGACTTCGTTCCCATTATGATGGGTGATGTTTGTGTGATATTGTGTATGGATTGGTTAAGTCAGTTTGGGGCTATGATTGTGTAACATCTTGATTTCTGAGGTATAACATTTCTATATGTGAGTATGAGTTTGCCTGGGGTGACTCGACGAGTTGGTGCCTCCACTCGTCGAGTAGGGTCGCGTCTGGGTGACGTGGAAAATGAATGGACTCGACGAGTTGGAGGGATGACTTGCCGAGTCAGCGTTGTTGGCAGAAACCCTAATTCTTTCGGGCCTGGACCTATTTAAAGGCACTTAAGGCCACCTATTACGGCTACCCTTTAGAGGAGAGAACCCTAAATGAGTCCTAAGTGCTTTGGGCAAGAAAGAGAGCCATGTTGAGCTTCTTGGTGGGTGTCTTGCAAGGAAGAGGAAGGTTTCAAGCCAAAGGGGCCAGAAGTGGTTTTAGATCCGCGATTTGCAACCAAGGAGCATCAGTTGGAGGTATCAATTTGGACCCCTTTCTTCCCTATTTGAGTAGATCTTTCTTTTGTGGATTAGGGCTTGTATTACCTTCTTGGTGGGGTTTTGAATGCATCAAACCCCTATTATGAGCTAATAGCATAGATCTGGACCTTGGAGGGTCCAGAGAGTCCGAAAGTGGGAAGCCATGGTGGAGCAACCTTTGGGCTTTGAAGCTAGGAACCATTAATGGAGTTTTTATGGTTTATAATGCAAAATAAACCATGCATGGACATCAAGATCGGACCTTTACGTGAATTTTGGGTAGTAGGAGGTTAGATCTATGAGTTAGAGCTACAGATCTGACCTCAGGTGGCTGAGTGAGTAACCCAAATGGAGCCAACTCGCCGAGTCCATGGGATGACTCGACGAGTTGTAGCGGGTGTGACCCAGTAGCCTTGGCCAGTGTTGACTCATCGAGTTGGGAGTCAACTCAGTGAGCTGAGCGAACCCTAGGAAGATCATGGAGAATTCGAGGGGACTCGGCGAGTCACAGGTGTGCACTCGGCGAGTCAGGTCGACATAGAATGTTAACCCAGGTTGACTTCTGTTGACTTCATGAGTGGACCAGTAAGGGGGCAGGTGGGGCCAAGGAGGGGTAAAATGGTCTTTTACCCATCCTGAGGGTCAAAAGAGGAAAAGAGGATTTAAAGTATAAAGAGTAATAAAGCGGATAATGATTGAGATACTTGTCTTATGTGTTAGGCGGAGGCTAGTCCAAGATTTCCGAGTGCTTGTCGGTTACCTGGTAACCGAGGTGAGTCTTCTCACTATACCTTACCTAGAGTGGTAATTATGTGTGACCGGAAGGTCTTATGTGGTTATAAGGGTTATGAGATGTATGTTATCTATGTGATATGTATATGCTATGTCCTGAGCTTGTAGAGTTTGGATCGGAAGGTCAACAGAGTTTTATATATGTTATCTATGTGATACGTATATGCTATGTCCTGAGATTGTAGAGTTTGGACCGGAAGGTCGACAGAGTTTGGACCGGAAGGTCAACAGAGTAGGACCGGAAGGTCTACAGAGTTAGGGCCGGAAGGTCATCATGGTAGGACCGGAAGGTCTACCAGAGTTGTGGGACCGGAAGGTCCCACTGAGACACATTGACCGGAAGGTCTTACAGAGTTATAGCCTCAAGTGGCTAATATGTTGTATGTGGTATTTGGGGAACTCACTAAGCTTTGTGCTTACCGTGTTATGTGTTATGTGTTTCAGGTTTCTCAGGATCGCGGGACGGCACCGACTTGATTGTACACACCAGAGAAAGAGTTATGTTTTGAGGATCCTGGATTATTAATGGAGTTGTGTTTTGTAAATTGAATAAATGAGATTTTTATACAATATGTTATGAAAAGTATGCGATTTTAAAACGAAAAATTTGTTTGAAAATTTACGTCGTTACAAGTTGGTATCAGAGTCTTGGTTTGAGGGATTCGGATGCGCCTTCGGGTAAATCTGGACTCAAACTGAGGATTTGAGAAAAAAATTTCAAAAGAAATGATTTTTCTAAAGCGAAAAAGAGTTTCTAAGAGAAAACGGTAAGGAGCAGTGTGTACAATCAGCCAGAGCCCGAACGGTGATTTCCCAAAATACCATTTCTTTTATGTTATGAGATGTTTGTGATATATTTTATGAGATATCATGCATGCTAGAAATATGCTAGGTATTCCATATTTTAGGACTAGAGTGGCCTAATTTGTGATGCATTAGCCTAGGAGATGCTGTTATCTGTGATGTGATTTCAAGTATGTGCTGAGTAAGAGTATCCAGCAGGAATATTTTAGAGATAGAGCTTCGAGTAGAGGAGTAGTCTAGGAGAGATACCTAGATAAGCATCGAAGGTTGCCTACTGAAAGAATAGTTATATGCCCGTGTGGGGTAAAGTGCTTGAGTTCGGTGACACCTGTTGTGTGTGAATAGAGCAAGTGGAGTTGTAACCTAGAGTGGTTTACGTATTGGTGGAGATTATTCGATGCCCGAATGCTGCTTGCTTCGTGCTTTGTGGAACTCTCGATGATGGGAGTCATCTACTAAGTGAATATGACGATATTCAAGAGGTAGATGGCTGGCATCATTAGGAGTTCTTCAGCAGCTGATGGAAGAGAAGTGTGAGCACCTTGGAAGAGCCTAGGGGGTGACCGTGGTCAGATGAGTGCGCGGAAAGAGTAGAGCATTTCGCTGGGGAGCGAACACGTGTAACGGGATGGACGAACGAGAAGGTTGCGCAGCTACTTAGGAAATTTGGGATGGTCTGTGTGGAAAGTATGGGTAGATGTGGCAGGTAGTATGGGCCCGTACTACTGAAAGCAGAGGACCCATACTTGATGCAGGGAGTATTCTGGAGATTCTAAGTAGCAGATTGAGAGGTGATGTCATGGTTCGAGTTCCATGCTAAGTGACAGATTGATTGGTGATGTCGTGGTTCGAGTACGATGCTTTGTAGCGGACTGAGAAGAGAGAACATGGTTCGAGTACCATGATCCGTAGCAGATTAAGAGGAGATAACATGGATCGAGTACCATGGTTTATAGCAGATCGAGAGGTGGCCACATGGTTCGAGTACCATGACCCATGGCGGTTAGTGTTACTGGTTCTACCAGTTATTCCGTTGTGATTGGTTAGACCGAGATCGGATGCGATAGAGTATGAGGTCAGAAGGCCATGTGGAACAAGTTCCAACGAAGCATCCCTTGTGAGGGAAGTCGAGAGGATTCCAAGGTATTTTTGGTGAGATATCAGATGGAGTCGCAAGACTCAAGGATAAGTAGAGATGGCGTTTATGGAGGATTGCGGCCTGAGTTGAGCAATCAGCCGATAGTGGAGATGTCACCTTCTGTGACCTGAGTGGTGTTATTTCCGATTCCTGTGGGTAACATAAGAGGTGTTGAGATTTCGGTTTCTGAGCTTGGGGGTAAAACCCTGCGGGCTAACATTGATGGCGACCTTCCATCAGAGTATTTGGGCAGTATGTCTGCCGAGAGGTAATGATAGAGCATGAGCAGGTTGTCAATGGGGATTGAGATGGTTAAGGACAAGGATACACCCTAATTGAGAATACTAGGGCATGTATTAGCTGCAGCGGCGGACGATCAAGAAGTGGATATTGGGGCGGTGGCTCTTATTGTCTATGATGAGTATCGAGTGTGGTAATGAGGTCTCCGCTCTTATTACAATCCACGTGATGGAACGTTGGTTGAGGAGTCGAGGAAGAGGAGTATGATAGTTCATTATTTTCAGATTAAGAGTCAGAGTTACTACTGGACAGTTGAGATGTCCGGTAATGGGATGGTATGAGATTCTGTATGATTAGAGGCAATCATGATGAGAAGTTTCTGAGGATTTCATCTGAGATTCGGGGTATTTGGAGTTGTGGGGTCTCTATCAGGAAGACCACCGAGCATTGCGTAGTACCTTCCAAGAGTAAGTGTGATGTTCCTTGTTGAATCATGAAAAGTGACCCTCTTGAACTTCAGCTACCGCAGTCAACAAGCCACCGCAGTCAAGCTCTCTCATCAGCAACCGCATCCGAAGTCATCTTGCCAACCACAGTCATTCTTACTTTACTTAGTTTATTTGTCTTTCTATAATACTCTCTATTGTCCAGTATGCCTTGCATGGCTGCTCTTAGAGAGTAATGTATTTCTTGAGACTCTATAAATAGAGCTCATTCTCAATCTGAATATAGATCTCTGACGCTATCTTTTCTATCTCTCTCTATCTGATTACGCCTCTCTTCTTATCCTCAAATCTTACTAGAATATAACTGATTACAATCTCTCTTCGGAGCAAGTCTTTTGTGACTTAATCACTAAGTTTGATCTCACTTATTAACTTGGCTTGAATGCATCCCTCGTTATGAATCAACTTATGTGTATTCTTGATATAACAATTGTTGTCATTTCCATTTCTTTACTTTTCCGCAACTAACACCCTAACTATCTAACTCTAACTTATTAATATTATTGTTGAGCTTTTAGATCCTTCGAGATTAACTATTCCGTGATATACTTGTTCTAACGTTTGTTCAAGTGTGTCTCAAAGTTTTTCTCTCAACAATTGGTATCAGAGCCATAGTGGTTGCTTTTTGAAAAACGGAACTCTGATTTTCAAAGGGCCTTCTATACCACTGAAGCTCATTTCTTAAAAAAACTTCTTAAAAAAAAAGGAAATATGGCACAATCGTTATCTCTGAATGTTTCCAACAGTGTTGGTGGTTCTAATCGAGCTCCAATATTGGTTGCAAATGAATATCATCACTGGTCCCAGAGAATGGAAAGATACTTAAGGAGACTTGATAGAGACGTATGGCGATCCGTAGAAGAAGGACCACATGTCCCAGTTCTTACACCAGTCCAAACTGACGGCGCTACAACCAGACTAGGAGGAGGTCAACCAGTCATGAACCGTCCCACCAAGGATGATCTCGATAAAATGGAAAATGATGTTGTTGCTTTTTATGAAATCTCCTGTGGAGTTGCTCCTGACAACTTCGATATTATCATAAATTGCAAATCAGCAAAAGAGATCTGGGAAGTTCTCAAGAATTTGTACGAAGGCTCAGAACAAGCACAAGACAAGAAGCTTACAACCGCACTCAATGAGTTCAACAAATTCAAAGCTCATACTGGCGAAAGTTTGGAAGACTCCTTCAAAAGGTTCAACCTGATAGTCACCAAGTTATCCAATGCGGGCACCATCCGCAGTAACCATGAAAAAAATCTTCAGTTTCTTAATGGTTTGGGAAGACACTGGACTACGGCTAAGATGATAGTCCAAGGCGATAGAAAAATTCACTCTTTATCACTCTACAAACTCTATGGAGAATTGCAAGCACAAGAATCCACCGTACTCAAAGACTGTGCTGACTTCGGAGGACCACTTGCTCTCATAGTACAAGCTCCACATAAGCAATCTTACTCTCCCTCGTATGACACTCCACCGCAGTCATACGAAGCTGACTCAGAGTATGACGATGAAGAAGAATTTTAGAAGGCTATTGCTCTGGTTAGCCAACAGTTCAACCGTCTACCACCTCCCTCCTTCCGCAAGAATCAACAGTTCAACAAACCTCCATTCAATCGTAGCTTCAATCCGCAGAATAACCATCCTCGATATCCCAAAAGTTCTCATCCACCACCGCAATCTCAAAATACTCAACCAAAGGAAGCACCGCAGTCTACTCAAACCACTGACTCTGGTACTCCTTCAGAAGACAAGACTGATGTTGTGATTTTCCACAAATGCAACAAAGAGAATCATTTTGCAAGAGATTGTAAGGCCAATGTAGTAAAAGACAGAGCATTCTACCTTAGAATGGCTCAAGAGTTGGAAGATAAGGAAAAGGCAAGGGCATACGTAGCCCATGTCAAAAGAGACCATCAAGTTTGGTCATCCGGAGATGAAGATGAAGCCATCAGCAGTGTCAAAGGAAAAGGAAAAATCTGCATGCTGGCAACTGCGGATGATGATGGGTCTACAAAGCTGGAAAAGAACTACTACTACATGGCAAAGGATGGAACTCTAAGCATCGTCGAACAGGTAAAACTCATGATCCAAACTCTAAACTATAGCATGCATGACTGTCAACCCTACATAGATGATCTTAATGACACTTGTGTTGTCGTCCTTACAGACAATAACAAAGCCTTAGATGAGAAGAACATTGCGTCCCAAGAGATGTTCCATGTGAGAGGACAACTGGATAACAAAAGACTCAAAATGGCTATGTTAGAAAAGGACCTAGAGTTAGAGAAAGATGCAAGAATGTTGAGTGAAACACAATTAGAGATAGCTTTGAACCAGAGAGATTTAGCTCAGAGTGAAATTGTATGCTTAAATCTCTTAATCGAAAAATTGTTCAATGAAACTGAAGCTATTGAAAATTTGGTAAATAATGGAACCGTGGACAATACATACAATTGGGGTTGGTCAAATGGATATCCTACCGCAATGGATTCCTCACCCCGGTTCAACAAAGACAGACTGTATGTCCCTCCAGACCGAGAATTTCATTTCCCAGTCAATGACAAGACCTTTCCCGAAGACATCAAAACTCACTTCGGTAGACTTCATAATCTAAGCAATAATTGTGTCATTGAGGAAATTGTGCCTGAGGTTTCGGATCACACAAGTGATCAAATTCCTATCTGTGGCACCATTTACCCAAATTCTCAAACCTCATCCGTAGTTGATGAAGAAATTGTCATTGAGGGCCCCGAAGTCTCGAAAGACTTCCCATCTCTGCCCTCAGACCGCAGTGTCTCACACTATAGTCAAAAGTCCCACAAAAGTCCCACTGAAGTCCCAACTCAGACTTACTCTGCGGTAGTCAAATCATCACTACCGCAGTCCTCAGTAAAAGGAACTGTGAGTCTTCAGCCAATTCATCATGAATTACCCATAGAGAACTTTGAAGTGGTTCAATGCTCTCAGACCCCTAAATCTTCAAGTTCGGATGACTCAATCCCACGTTTTCAAGAATTTTCTAAGAATTCCAGGAAACCGCAGTTGAACATCAAAGACTGCGGTTCCCCAAAATCTTTAGCAAAAAAGGCTTTAAAAGAGGAAATTCGCTCCCGAGGCACAAATAGACAAACTTTTTCGAAAAACAAGAAGCATGTCAGATCTCCAAAGTCCAAAAGTTCAGAAAAATTTGTTTTCTCACACTATTTTACGAAAATCTCTCCCATCAAGAAAACATACAAAAAGGAATGTACAGTTTCAACAGTCATTCCTATTTCATCTGACACAACCCAAAGGAGTGTAAAGTCTTTTCGAAATAATGGTTTTCAAGTCTATTCCTCAGATGATCCAAAATGGAAAGGTATCTTACCCACTCCAACACTTTTAAAGTCACATCAAAATTTTAACAAGTGGAAGGGTATTCTACCAAATCCAACAAAAAGGACACAAAGATCTACACGTGCTAAACCTTTTACAAAACAAACTTTTTCAAAGTGCAACAACACTCATGTCAGATATTATCAACCTCGAACCGGTCACAAGCCTAACTCATCCTTTAGACCGCTGACCAAACAAAGTGTCAGAACAAAAGACAAAATATCAACCTGTCAATGTCAATGTAGCTGTCAAAAAGATTCATCCTATGTCAAATCCAGTTGGAGTCAGAAACCTCGTAATTTTTCAAAAACACACAACACTCCAAAACTGCACAAACACCCAGGACTAGGATTAAAAGTTGACAAGAAACCAGTCCCTGCAACCTCGGACCATGCATCATTCAGAAACTCATCTGTTGTCCCAGGCTTCAAACTAGTTTGGATGCCTAAACTAACCGTGTAATTCTCAGGCTTTGTGCAAGGAGGAACAAGAAGAAGAATGGTTAATCGACAGTGCCTGCTCCTCGCACATGATCGGAAGGTTAGAATACCTTCGGGATTTCAGGCCAATTTGCAACGGTGGAAATGTCACATTCGGAAACAATGCGAATGGAGTCATCCGAGGTTACGGTGTTCTCACTATGGCGAACTTCTCTATTCAAAAGGTTGCTTATGTAGAAAGCCTTAAACACAATCTCATCAGTGTTGGCCAACTATGTAAGGCAGGCCATCGAGTTGAATTTGATGATCAATTTTGCTATGTAATGACTGTTGGATTAATGTTTAAGTCCATAACTATAATTGGTAAGACTTGACCCGACCCGGCATGGTCCATTTGGGTTGCATGGCATCATGCATTTGGATAGACTATAATGAGAGAAATAACACTTAAGGTTGGTTAATATATTATAAGTTCTAATATATTAATAAGGTTATTTAATTAGTATTGATCAAGAATTAATTTGGAATTAATTAAGTGATCAAAAGGAGACTAATTAAATATATGGGTTGATTGTGTAAATCATTCATTCTTATATATGTGGGCTTGTGATCCAAGATTCCTTATGTTGGACTAAGTCCATGGGGTGACCCATGGATACTCCATGGAGGTTAAAATCCATGGAGCATAAGGAATGGGTAAAGTTATGAGTTACATGGTGTAACCCTAATAGCCACCATATAAAAGAATCCCATGGCTCAAGAAATCATGCACTAATGTGTGAATATGAGGGCTAGACGATTTCAAGGAGTGTTCCATTTTCTCTCAAGTCATTCCATGTGCATTTGGTGTTGTGTGAACCATTTGAGGTGTCACACTTGGGGCACTAGGAACTCAAGCTTCATGGAGACAAGCTACATCAAACAAAGGTATGTATTCTATCCATTTGATTACCCAAGTATCAAGTATTGTATGCTAGATAGGGTAATACCTTGGAAAGTTCATAATTGCATGTATAATAGAGAAAACATAGATCCAAGGTATTTAGGGTTGCATGTACACTTAGGAGTGTTAGAATGCTCAAAACCCATCAGTAGTATCAGAGCCAGGTTTGTTTTCTTGTTATACTTGCAAAATTAGCTGAAAAATCGAATTGTATTAGTTTAAAAGTTATGCTAATTACTTGAAAAAAATTTGATGTGAATTATCTTTGTTCATATGAGTTTATTAGATTAATAGAAAAGTTAATTGATTATGTGTTTTCAATCCATTTTAATCAAAGAGTTGATTCTAAAATGTGTTTTTGTAACTTGTCCTCAAGTTATATGAAAAGTCACATTTAAGTTTCATAAAACTCATAAAAAGTTGGCAATGGTTACAAAAATGAAGAGTCTTGTCCTCATTAAATGGTTTAATGACTCCATAACTTGTCCTCAAGTTATGGAGGTTCAAGAGTCACTTCATTAAATGATAAAATGTGTAACCTTAATTAGTTCCATAAGTTACAAAAATAAAGAAAAGTTACATTCTTTTATTAGTTTAAAGTCTTCCATTACTTGTCCTCAAGTTATGGAACTTGAAGAGTTTTTTTTTTTAATTAAAACTACTTTAAACACATAAGTTATGGAATTAATTAGTTTTGAATATTTTCAAAACTTGCCCTCAAGTTTTGGAATTTGTAAAGTTTTCCCCATGAATACTTTAATTCCAAGTTAGCCCTTAGAATTTTAAAAGTTAAAATTCAACCCTTATACTTTATAGTATTATAAGTTAATAATAAATATATGTATAAGAGCAAGTCAGTCTTACCGTTAGTAGGCCTCATTCACGAAGCCGGTCTATAAGGGGGGTATAAGGTTACTGCCTATAAAATGGCAGTTTAATGGGTGTCCACTCTCACCCACCGCTTCCTTGACTGGTGGAGGGTCGTTAGCCGAACGGGTAGGACAAGGACTATAATTCTCCCTTCATTAAAAGTATTAATGATAAATACTAAGTAACTAAACACTTATAAATTCCCAATCTTAGTTACTTAGGAAAATATGAATAAGGTGCTAATCCATGAAATTACACTTTGCACTTTGGTTAAGCTGTTAGTGGAGCATGTGTGGTTAACCGGCACACTAACCTGGACTTAACAAGGTAGGCAAAGGGTAACTTAATGTTTATCATAGTATCGTTGGAGCGTGTGTGGTTAACCGGCACATCGATTGAGGGGTAAATATTAAGGGTACCAAGTATATTTGCATGGTTACTTCATACCTTGTTTTGTGATCCTCGGCATCCCAGTCACAAAACCTGAAGGGCACACTCGAGATTGAAACATGCCATTGAAAAGTTCAATGAATCTCAAAAGAATCTAGGAGTTTCAAAACCAATTAAAACTTAATAATACATTTCGTTTATCTTGGTGGAAATTGGTGAATCGTCATTCACCTACCTTCAAATATTTTATAGCTTGGATTACGGCATCCCTCTTCCAAGTTATAAAATAGTTTGTTGGGTCCTAGCCTTAATATATCATATTGGGTGTTATATTAAGGACTTAAATCAACTTTACGTGAATTTCTCCCATTGTTGATGTCTGGTTTAGACAACAATGATCTTCCCAAACCAAGCTTTCCTAATGAATATGACTTCCCGAGTTTGGCTCATGGAAGTCATACTTCTCTTCCTCCACCTCCTCCAATTATTCTCTCTAACCCACAAGTTCAAGGTCACTCAAGCCCTAATGGCAAGCAAGGTCTATGTGTGATCACATCTTAGAGATGAAGTCACATATTGACAAGCCGGGAGAGTTGGGTGTCAAAGTCTTGAGAAAGTTGGATGTTCAATCACTTTCTAAGTCACATAGTGAGTTCCTTTGGGACTACTATGAAACAGACTATGACATGAACCTTAATGATCATATCTATTTGCTTGGTGCTGCTGAATATGCAATGATTTGGAACGATAGTAAAGCAAATTTGATTAGAAGATCAACTTCCCAAAAACTTTATGGACAGTGACAATGGTGACACTGGAAATCCAGAAAAAGCATTCTCTTCCCAATGGAAAGGGATTGGCCATAGTCAACCCGTTTGACCAAATGGTAAAGAGAAAGGCTAAGTCTGAGATAGTACCATTACCAAAGGGTCCATATGTTTATTTTGCCAAAGGAAGGGGCGTTGATTGCAAAGCTGCCAAATTTACCTAAGGATGTTAAAGTCAATAAGTTTGACTCTACATCAGGTAGAGCCCATTATCTAACTCTGTTAAGTTCTATTCTGAGATCCTCATTACATGATGTGACTGGGTCACATGTTGATGTTTTAAGAATCAAAGAATAGAGAGAAATCTTAAAGGAAGTATATGCTGATTCTGATCGCGAAGGTGGATTTCGATCGCATCAGAATTTTGAGCAGTTGCTTAAGAAGTTATGATATATTGCTAAGGAATAGATAACAACAATTTTCCATGTGGATTGTAAGGATAAGTTTTTCCGCAAAGTTTTAAAATAAAAGAAAATTGTTTAATTTTATTTATTTGAAGTATCCTTACAATGACATTTGTGGAAAATTGTTGCTTATATGATTCCACTGACAGCAATATTGGAAAATGGATTTGATTCTTTCATTTGTGGTAGTGTCTAAATTTACCAAATCAGAAAAGTTCCTCATCACCCAAGTTTCAATTGGACCGAAACTTGGAATCATGCAAGTTGAATAGTATGATGAATGAGAACTTTCAAGCATTGGAAAATCAAGACTAATTACTTGTTTACATGGATATGTGAGTCAAGTGAAGGACTAAAGGGATCGAGTACACATTCTTGTGCACTGGTCATGTCCACCACAAAGCTCGTTAAGACTATTTGATTTACTAAAGTTTAGTAAATATGGTTATACTTACAAGTTTAAGTATAATTCTGAAACATTGGAAAAGTCTCAATGTATGGCAGAACGAATGGGAAGAATCAAATTAGGCAGAAAGATAAAAGTTTCTCAAATCTGAAAAGATGGGAGAGTACTTTAGTATCATGTTTGTGATCATCTTAATGATTTAGAAATCATATCACAATTAGTCCTTTAAAGGTCATCTTAGTGCATTCTTATGACTAAGAAGAGGAGTCATGAATTGTTGAAATGGTTAGATCAGGAAGATGAGTCATACTTCGCTCCAAAACAATTCTTAGAGTCATACTCCAAGATTGTAACTTGAGTGACATATCTTAAAGAAAGGTTTAAAACACTTGTCAAATGTAAGAGTAAAAGTGTCCTACTCTTGTACATTTGAAATTGGTAAGTTGTGATGTTTTGGATAAAACAAAGACCAACTAAGGCCAATTGTGTGAAGTGCTTGTCTTGATAAAGAATCCGCACTATCTCTTGAATATTTGGCAAGATAGTCTTATATGTCAAGAGGATAGTGGGAGTCTTAAAGATCCTAAAAAGAATTTCAAGAACTAATCAAGAATAAAACCTGAGGTTCTTCACTAGCACACGACTTGAGGTTTATAACCTATCGTGTTGACATATTCTGTGCCCATTCCAGTTAAATTTGGCTTTGCATAGGAGTTCTGAAAGTTCTCAATTGGTTGCATAACAACTTGGAAGCAATGGCAGGCCCTGTACTGCCAGGTGGCAAGAAGTTAAGATTGCATAAGTTCAGTCCATATGAGTTTGGATTTGTCATTATCCTTGTCTTGTGACTATGGTTTTGACGATTCACATGGATAAGAACACATACACCATAAAATCTAAGGGTCATAAGGTTTCTCTCCGATTCATGAAAACGATGGTGAGGAAACACTTCCACCAAGTAGATTTGAAGCAGATGGCAAAAGGTCTAAACAATTGAGACTATGATTACGGCATCCTTTTTCATAGTTCTGAAATTGTTTAGACACACATGCTTGCTATCTAAGGAAAGGTGTATGATTTTGATAAAGTTTTATCAAAGCATCTCGTATCAGAAATCTGAACTTTGGTAAGGAATTCAATAAAGTATTGATTTCTAGAAGTCCAGCTGATTTCTGAGTACATGTCAAAGCTAGTGGGAGCATAAGTGTTATGCTAATAATCATCATGTTAGTGGGAGCATGATAATTATTGTTAGTGTTGCAAGTTAGCAATGTTAATTATAGAAAACAAAAGTTTCAATTTGTGAGGCTGTAGGGATTGAAAAAGTTGTTTTGCTATAATTAAGGGAGATGATATACTTCATTTCAGTTCTAAAGGCTTAGATTGAGACCTTAATCATCTTTAGTCAAGAATATATATATGAATTTCATGTTGGATTGGTTCAACTTAAGGAAATTCTATATATTGCGTTCTCAAAATTCGATTATGATTACGGCATCCCTCTTCATAGTCAAATTTTGAAAACATGGCAAATAAAAATATTGTAGCAAAAGACTGATCTAGAATCATGTCTTTATGTGAGACATCATGAATCGTGTACCATTTGCTTTGGGTACAGGATCGATTGCATGTGCTATAATATTTGTCATTTCTAAATTTTTCCAAATGCCCAGAGGCATTAAGAAGGGAAAAGGTCTAGAATTGGATTTGACTAAAATGATTAAGCAATTGTCGAGGACAATCTGAGGTTTACCAAAGATTAGTTGCTCAGGGACAGTTGGAAGTATAGTGCTAATTTTGGAAGGACCATATTGACATATTCTGAAAAGAGGCATCTCTTATTCAGAAGTGATAGTCAAAATGAGAATATGGAGTTGTCTCCATAGGTGGAAGTTATCTGTGTAAGATTAGAAAACTTAATGCAAGAAGCATGTCCAAAGCAATGTACTTTGAATATGAGACTTAGTTTCCATGGAGTTGATCTCCATTGGAATACCTTATAATGACTGTTGACAAGTCTTTGTGACTTTGTACATATTCATTACAGGAGGGTCAGTGCATATAAGTTTAAAATCTAAACAGATTTCGATAAATGATAGGAATTTGAAATTCTCACATTTTTCGATAAAGATTTGGGAGTGTGAAATTAGAATCATTGAAATTATGTTCAATTGGTTTATTTCACAAAGTAAGGATCATAGACAAACATAGAGTGCATACTTGGTGTATGGCAAAGCTATTGTTTAAGAAAAACATAGTGTACATGCTTGGAGCATGGGACAACTAGTGTTTTTAATTCAAGTATAAAGTTGATAAAACCGAAACAATGAATAATGAGTAACCAGTATGGTGATAAATAAAAGTGTTTATTTATATTCATAGGGTTTGATACCATATTTGATTCATTTATTCTTGTGTTTCACTTTGCATGTTTTGACTTCCAGAATAACTAAGTCGCTCTTCCTGAATGATTAAGTTATTCAAACCATCCACAGTCGGTCATATGTTGGAAGTAGATATGAATCAAGACTGTCATGGGTTGGTTTGTAGAGGTCCAAGTTGGTGGATAAAGTGGTGCTACAACACTCATGAGTGCTCATAAGTTCTAAGTATTGGATTCAACCCACGCTCATTTGAATCACTTCATGGATTTTATCACGAGTGATCATGAGACGATAATATCTTATATTCTTCAAACCTAGAGATATGAGTTGTTACTATGAGTTGGTTATACATTGATTGCACGAAAACGCATTGGTAACTCGATGTTATAAAACGTGCCTTTGTGTATGATTCAACAAGTAGTAGAACAAGCCATATGAGTCGAAGTTTATCCATTCCTTTTACCTTCGGGATAAAAGCGATATCTGTGGGCCCCTCGATGATTTAAAGATGATACATGTGAGTGCTTGGCCAAGCCAGGACTGATTTGATTTGTTCAATCAGTCAGTCATCATGAATCGAAAATCGGGAAACAACAAATGGACAGAGAGAATGATTGATAATCCATGTCTCAGTCCATATGATATCTAGAATGGAGGAATATATGATCCCTTATCTAATGGACAAGTCATTGACAAAGGTCAGAGTTCATCGACAAGGTCAGAGTTCGACAGAAGCTTTTGAGAGCTACGATTGATGATCGGTTCCTGAAGTCATACGCAATAATAGTTTTAGACTTATCCAAGTGGGAGACTGTTGGATTAATGTCTAAGTCCATAACTATAATTGGTAAGACTTGACCCGACCCGGCATGGTCCATTTGGGTTGCATGGCATCATGCATTTGGATAGACTATAATGAGAGAAATAACACTTAAGGTTGGTTAATATATTATAAGTTCTAATATATTAATAAGGTTATTTAATTAGTATTAATCAAGAATTAATTTGGAATTAATTAAGTGATCAAAAGGAGACTAATTAAATATATGGGTTGATTGTGTAAATCATTCATTCTTATATAAGTGGGCTTGTGATCCAAGATTCCTTATGTTGGACTAAGTCCATGGGGTGACCCATGGATACTCCATGGAGGTTAAAATCCATGGAGCATAAGGAATGGGTAAAGTTATGAGTTACATGGTGTAACCCTAATATCCACCATATAAAAGAATCCAATGGCTCAAGAAATCGTGCACTAATGTGTGAATATGAGGGCTAGACGATTTCAAGGAGTGTTCCATTTTCTCTCAAGTCATTCCATGTGCATTTGGTGTTGTGTGAACCATTTGAGGTGTCACACTTTGGGCACTAGGCACTCAAGCTTCATGGAGACAAGCTACATCAAACAAAGGTATGTATTCTATCCATTTGATTACCCAAGTATCAAGTATTGTATGCTAGATAGGGTAATACCTTGGAAAGTTCATAATTGCATGTATAATAGAGAAAACATAGATCCAAGGTATTTAGGGTTGCATGTACACTTAGGAGTGTTAGAATGCTCAAAACCCATCAATGACAAGTGATAGGAACACATGTTTGATCAAGTCTCGATCAGAAGATACTATGTATCCTCTGGATGTCTCTCTGATCATAGGCAAACTGCAGTTATGTTTCCTATCCAAAGCTGTATCCGAACTCAGCTGGCTATGACACCGCAAGCTAGCTCATCTCAACTTCAGATACATCAACAATTTGGTCAATGGAGAACTAGTCAGAGGACTCCCTATTCTCAAGTTTAGCAATGATACTCTCTGTCCGGCATGTGAATGTGGGAAGCAATCCAAAGCAAGTCACCCCATGGTGATTGACTCTTCAATTTCTGAACCACTAGAGCTCCTGCACATTGATCTCTGCGGTCCATCCACCGTAGCCAGTCTCCATCATAAGAAATACATACTGGTTATAGTAGATGACTTCACACGTTTCACATGGGTTTTCTTTCTCAGACTCAAGTCAGAAACACCGCAGATTCTCATCAACTTCATCAAGGAAATAGAACTTCAGATCAAGCTGCCAGTACAACGTATCCGCAGTGATAATGGAACCGAGTTTACTAATCATCTTCTCAACAGTTTCTTGGTGTCCAAAGGCATCACTCACAACTTCTCAGCTCCCTACACTCCGCAACAAAATGGGGTAGTGGAGAGAAGGAACCGCACTCTAGTAGACGCAGCCAGATCCATGCTCAACTTCGCACACCTTCCTCTCTACTTCTGGGCTGAAGCAGTAGCAACCGCATGCTTTGTACAGAACCGAAGCATCGTGTGCAAATATCTCAATAAAACACCATATGAGGGCCTTAATAACCGCAAGCCAAATGTTCGCTTCTTTCATATCTTTGGGTGTAGATGTTTTGTGATCAACAACAGAGATCAGCTTAACAAGTTTGCACCGAAGTCTGGTGAAGGCATCTTCCTTGGCTACTCCACTAACAAGGTTGCTTATCGAGTTCTCATTAGACGCACAAGGTTGATCATTGAAAGCTTTGATGTGAAATTTGATGACTATCACATCCGCAACACCCCTCCATCCACTTAAACAACAGCAATCCTGGAAAGTGATATTCCTGGCTCTTCGGGTCCATTAAATCTAGTTGAAGTCAATTATGATGATCTCTTCAACCCTGTAGAAACAGCCAAATTATCGAAGTTCTTGTGTCTCAAGAAGCTCAACAGCAGCACGCTGATGTATCTGGTCCTTCACTATCCGAAGTAGCATCTCTCAATACTTCCACCTCGCCGGTTGAGGGGGAAAACACTACTCCGGATCAAGCAACAACCATCGAGGTTCCAGTACTTGATATAGCTCAAGTTCCCATCCGCAGAGAATCATTACCATCAAACGTCTCTTCGGACTCGGATGATGAAAACATAGAGAACATTGACACAAGAACAGACTCTAGGATTATCACTCTTCCATCCGCAGTCCAGGGGGAACCTTCTCAGGTTCCAGAGGAACTCCCATCAGCAATCCAGGGGGAACCTCTTTCAACTGCTCAAGAAAATTCCATTCTTGCTCCAACAATCCAAGATGATTCCGCAGGATGTTCTCAAGTCCAGGGGGAACTGCCATCTCCAACTGCAGAGTCTTCTGATATCGAAGACATTCCCTCTACCGCAGCTGCTGATCATCTGCAACCCCGTCTACACGTATGGACGAAGGATCACCCACCAGGTCAAATCATTGGCAACCCATCCGCAGGTATCCAGACTCGATCTTCCAAGGACTTATCTGATCACTGTCACTACGCAGCATTTATGTCCGCGGTCGAGCCCCGAACGATCAAAGAAGCATTAATAGAACCTGATTGGATATCCGCAATGCAAGAAGAGCTAGAATAATTCAAAAGAAACAAAGTGTGGCAGCTCATCCCAAAGCCACATGGTCACACCATTGTTGGTACGAGATGGGTATTCAAAAACAAGCTGGATGAATCTGGTGCGGTAGTCAGAAACAAGGCAAGGTTAGTTGCTAAGGGCTATAGTCAACTTGAAGGTATTGACTATGATGAAACGTATGCTCCGGTGGCACGAATGGAAGCCATCCGAATCTTCTTAGCATACGCAGCCCACAAGAACATCAGGGTACACCAAATGGACGTTAAGAGTGCATTTCTCAATGGGGAATTAAAAGAAGAGGTTTATCTTCAGCAACCTCCAGGCTTTGAAAGTATTGAATTCCCAGACCACTGCTACAAACTTGAAAAAGCAGTCTATGGTCTGAAGCAAGCCCCAAGAGCGAGGTACGAGACTCTCTCTGAATTTCTTGTCTCATCCGGATACAAAAGAGGAGTGATTGATCCCACTTTATTTAGAAAAGCAAATGGTGATCACTTCATGCTTGCACAAATATATGTGGATGATATCATCTTCGGATCAACTGATCAAGGAATGATGGATGAATTTGCTAAGCTCATGACCAACAAGTTCAAAATGAGCATGAATAGAGTGATTAACTTCTTTCTAGGACTTCAAGTGAAACAAGTTCCGCAAGGGATATTCATTCATCAGGAGAAATACACCACTGAATTGTTAAAGAAATATTCTATGGACAACTGTTCTTCGGCTAAGGTCCCCATGGCCTTTGGATATAAGATCTTTGCGGATCCCTCAGGCGAATCTGTGGATCACAAGACTTATAGAGGTATCATAGGCTCTTTGATGTACCTCACCGCAAGCAGGCCAGACATTGTCTTTGCAACAGGTGTATGTGTAAGGTATCAGGCTGACCAAAAAGTGTCACATATGACCGCAGCCAAACAAATACTACGGTACCTGAAAGGAAGCAAGTCTCTTGGATTATGGTACCCCGCAGGCAATGATTTCAGCCTTCAAGCATTCACAGATGCGGATCATGCCGGATGCAGACTAGATCGAAAAAGCACCTCAGGTGGATGTCAATTTCTGGGTGGAAGACTCGTCAGCTGGTCATCAAGGAAACAAAGTTGTGTATCTCTGCCCACCGCAGAAGCTGAATATGTGGCCGCAGCCAGCTGTTGTTCACAAGTACTATGGATGAAGACACAACTTATGGACTACGGATACAGAATGTTGCGGATACCAATTTACTGTGACTCTGAAAGTGCTATAGCGATCTCGCACAATCCTATTCAGCACTCCAAGACCAAGCATATTGAACTACGGTATCACTTCATCAAAGACCACATCCTGAAAGGTAACATTGAACTCATCTTTGTCCATACTCATGAAGAGATTGTTGATGTGTTCACAAAGGCACTTGACTCTACAAAACTCAACAGTTTCTTACAAATGTTAGGAATGATGAATCCGGACCCACAAATCTTTCTGAATTGATAGGTACCGCAGACCATCCTTGGTCTCTGTTGCGGTCCTAACTGAAAGTTACTTATGATAGATGGTTTTGGTATATCCTGTGTACCGCAGTCTATGTACCACAACCGTATATCATATTTATCCTTCACTGGTCCTTATTGTTTGTTGTTACTAATTTTTGTACAAGTGCTCTCCTCAGTTCTTCTACTGCATTCATACATCTACTCATCCGCAATGAACGATCCATCCGCAAGGGCAAAGGATCCATCCGCAATGAAGTTTCCATCCGCAATCACATTGATAGTTTCTCAACTGTTTCATTAATTTTTGAATCATGGTGTGCTATTTAATGATCCTTCATTAAATAAGAAAAAAACATTAAATAAAAACATTCCTTGAGAAACTGTCCCATCTCCTTTTTGAATAAACCTTGTGTCAGACCTATTTTAGGAATGATGACAAAAAGAACGTTTTTCCATAAACAAATCCTTAATCTGTCTTTTCCTCTTACCCAACACATCCCATCCGTTACAACTTCTTTTTGCACAACGGATCGAACCAACCCTCACCACACGATCACCAGACGTGATGTTGTACGTCTGACTTTTCATTAAATGCAAACCCTTTTTGGTAAAATCTCAAAAATTTAAACCGTTTCATAATATGTGGCTGAGATTTCACCTCCCAAATCACAAAAACCCCCCAAATATTTTTACCTTATCCTTTTCACCTAGGGTAAAAACGTTTCCCGCTCCTATAAGCCCCTATAAAAACCTTTCTTCTTCCTCAAGAACAGTTTACGCTCTCTGAACATTGAATCCTTTCTCCATTATCACACTCTGTTTCTACACTTTCTCTCAAACTCCTACAATGGTGAAATCCAGTGTATCCAAGAAACAACCCAAAGCCTCTGGATCAGTGAACCCTACTGGTTCAGACTCTGCTTCAAGACACCCCACACCTACGATAGCATCAAGCAATTTCAGAGCTATATTTGAAGACCATTCATCTTACAATGCTCCAATCAAGCTAATGATCAAGTTCTTGAACAATCACCCCCTGTTTGGCCCATTCGATTCGTTTACAGACGTTGTTCCCCTTTCAACCCTATTCAAATGTTCCTTTTCAGCCTATCGACCACTCGAGAACCCACAAGAAGTGCATCTTAACCTAGTTAACGATTCTTTGGTCATTCTGTCTAAAGAAAAGTTTCTCTCTGCCATTAACCTTCTTGTTCATCCTTCAATCAAGATTTTTACTCCATCAATGGCGGACATCACTTCTGCACTTTACCAAATGGGATATCAGAAGAAAATCAAAGGCATTGGAGAATTCAAGAAAAACCAACTGCCTGCGGTCTGGCAATTCGTTTGCCATTTTGTCATCCGCAGTCTATCCGGCAGAACCGGAGGCACGGATAACATGGGACTCAAACTCCTAGAGTTAGTATGGAGCATTTTCACTGGCCATGACGTGAACTATGGTCAGATTCTATGGGATGATTTTCTGCAATACATTCCCAAGGAGAACCCAAGGGAGAACCCTACCGAACTTACATTTGCAAGGTTCTGGTCCCTCTGCATTTCAGACCTCCATGCGGACGCAGGCATCAGCATGGGCAACGACATCAACTTCTTTGTCACCAAGGATCTCAAAAGGTACAATCCCTCCTCTGATCAATCTGTTTTTGGACCTATTAGAAGACTTCCCACCCACATTCTCTCCACTCTTGGTCTCGAGACTGTTGATGTCTCAGATCATATTGAGGCTACGGAAGGTATTGCCCCATACCCTCCTACCCCGCCTCTTCCAACCCCATCTGCAATCATCACCCCTGGAAGTACCGCAGTCCCATATTCCACTACTCTCTCCAATCTTTCTCAAAGAAGAAAGAAATTAGCCTCAACCCATCAAGGCCCCCGCAACATCTCCAAGAAACAAAGAACCCCTAAGAAAGATGCTCCCAAACCAACCGCACCCTCAAAGAAACGCAAAATCACCCCAACCGTACCCATAAACGATAGTGATTCTGATGAGGATGCGCAACCAATAGCCATCCTTAAGAAAAGGAAAACCAATCCCACTGGCCAAATGCGTGACCGGACTGATACCTCAGCCTCTCAAAAGGCTCCGGTAGTCCTTGAGGTGGCCGCAAACCCATTCAACACCACAATCGAATTCCACTCAGGCTCAGACAGTGAGTCTGTTTCATCACCTCGTGGAGACTCCCCCCCCCCCCCCCAGTTCAATCCCAAGAGGATAACACTGGTTCTCGCCCTAAGCTCTCCAGGGCTTCCCGACTGCATTTCTTTTCTCATGAGGAGTTGAACTCCATCCTCTTGAATGTAACCCAAACACTTCAAACAACTTCCCAACCGCAGGGCACTTCTTCCGCCCTTGCCGGAACTGAGCCGAGGCCAAACTTGACTACGGGTCAAGGAGACCGAGGAAGCTCAGGAAATCCTACTTTGCTTACATCAGTAACAGGTGGTTTAGGCACGGTGAGCACAAATGTGCAAGGATCCGTGGACCCAAAGGACACTTCGGTGCGATACCAAGGATTTGACGGTGAAGAATCTAATGACTCCTGGTTACACTACACTCCTGTGTCCGAAGCCGACATCAAGAAATATGCCGCTTTCCGTAGGGCATTCCAAGCACGAAAAGATCAACAAATCAAGCAACAACAGCAAAAGGAACAGGAAATCCATTCTGTGGCTAAGTATTGGGCAGATGCAATTAACAATGCCAATACCGTAGCCACCATATTGAAGGTTCAAGATTGGATGTCTGAGATGGCTGAGACGATCCGCAAGGCTCAGTCCACTCATGACGGTGCCGGTGCTTCCAAAGTCCCTCCCACTCCAACTGTTCAAGAATCCCAAGACGAAGGAACCGCAATAGAAGTTAGCTCTGCTCCCACCTTCGGTTTTGATGATGTTGATCTACAGGAGGTAAATAAACCCTCTCCCTCGGATGATGATCTTATGATGTTTGATGAAGAAGAAGAATCCAGTGGCTCTCACCATTCAACTTCTAAGCCCAAAGAGAAGAAGAAAAAGAAGAAGAATGCGGTAACAAGAAAGGAATTTTTAAGCCTACAAGCAAAGGTCGATCAGATTCTTGCTGCGGTCAAGCCAACTCAACCGCAACCAGAAGACATGCCCGGACCGCAGTCCTTGATCGAAAGGATCGAACGCTTGGAAACTCGTGAGAGATTGGCTGTTGAACGAATCTCTCTCAAGGTAGAAATGGGAATCCGGTCCCTGGATAACAATCGTCAAGCAGATCACAAGGAATTCATGGCTGCTGCGGAACGCCTCATCTCTGAGGTGACCGCAATCAAGAAAGATCTACAAGCAGCCATTGCGGACCAATCCTCCCAATATCAAAAGCTGATAGCTGAGACTCACACTGCATATGAGTCCACTATCTCAGTCCTTCAACCTACTATCAACCGACTGCAACGATCCTTATCAACCAACTTCCATGGTCCTGAAATCCTTCAACTCACCAAGGAAATTCACAGGCTGCTCTTCAACTCCACCATCCCCAACAATCAACAGTTGGCGGACGCCCTTAAAGCCCAGTTTCAGGAAGTGTTTGCCAAGGTTGATGGTCTCCGAAAATGGCTTGAGGAAGCTCCTGCGTTGCATTCCTCAAGAGGGGGAAGTGAAGAAGAAGAAGACCATCACTCCAATCACTCCAAAAGCATCTCACAACATCAAAGTCCCCCCATCATTACAGAAACAATTCCTACACCGCAACCATCTCATCATACTCCACCTCATCATACTCCACCTCATCATACTCCACCGCAAAAGGAGATCACTCCTGAGAAACCAGAGACTCCCCCTCACTTCAAAATTTTGGTGGATCACATGTCCTCTCTGAGCTCAAACGACTCCCCTGTCATCACTCAAAAGAAAAAGGACTGCAAAGCGGCTAAACTTGCTGAGCTTATATGGAGAGAATGTGGTTTTGACACTGTCATGGATGAATCCCTGATAAACTCTTGGATCAATCCTCACCGTAGACTGCTGGATGATGACTACAAACCATACCTCACATATGTTGAACCCCCCTCGGATGGCTACTGGGATGTTCCAATCTCCCCAAATGCTAAATACTTCACAGTGTTTGAGCAGTTTGACCGCAGCCTTCCAGACCACAAACGACTGCCAATGGAATTCGAGAGACTTAGCCGATTCTATGCAAAGAATTCCTCTCCCATTGAGAAAATCTAGTCCAACGATAGACCATCCGCAGTAAAAAACTACAAGCTCCGGAAATTCATGAAGGCTGACTTCATCCAATACACCCTCACTAGAAAGGAACACGACTATGTCCGCACCCAAGCTGACTTCCCCTGTATGAATCCTGAAGAATTCTTCCTCATAGCAAAGGTGTTCCAGAATAAGTCGGAGAAGCACCCGAAGATGAAGATAGCTCTTGAAAGAGCTAGTACGTTATTGAAGGAGACTGTCTGTGATTTTGCTAAAATCGACGCAGACATCTACCCCACCATTGCCAAGAAGTTCGATCTACCACCACCCGATCCTGCACCGATGCCTACCGAAGGTTATCAAGAAAGATCCTTAGGTACAACGAACTTCCCTGAACTTGGAGTCACTTTCAAAAGGAAGACCGATAAAATTAAATACTTCATTCCTATGACTGCCATGAATCGCCTCACCAAGAAGCAACTTGAAATCTGTCGAACCGCAGTTCAAAGATCAAAGCACACAACTGCCGAAGTCAAGTTCGAGATTTTAAGGAGGATCACTTGGTTGGAAAACATCAAGAAGTTTTGGTGGATCCTCATCAAGTTTCTTAAACTTGATAGCTGAACAAAAGTTAAAGAGGTCACTTAGGGGGAAATTGTTGAATCATGAAAAGTGACCCTCTTGAACTTCAGCTACCGCAGTCAACAAGCTACCGCAGTCAAGCTCTCTCATCAGCAACCGCATCCGAAGTCATCTTGCCAACCGCAGTCATTCTTACTTTACTTAGTTTATTTGTCTTTCTATAATACTCTCTATTGTCCAATATGCCTTGCATGGCTGCTCTTAGAGAGTAATGTATTTCTTGAGACTCTATAAATAGAGCTCATTCTCAATCTGAATATAGATCTCTGAAGCTATCTTTTCTATCTCTCTCTATCTGATTAAGCCTCTCTTCTTATCCTCAAATATTACTAGAATATAACTTATTACAATCTCTCTTCGGAGCAAGTCTTTTGTGACTTAATCACTAAGTTTGATCTCACTTATTAACTTGGCTTGAATGCATCCCTCGTTATGAATCAACTTATGTGTATTCTTGATATAACAATTGTTGTCATTTCCATTTCTTTACTTTTCCGCAACTAACACCCTAACTATCTAACTCTAACTTATTAATATTATTTCTGAGCTTTTAGATCCTTCGAGATTAACTATTCCGCAATATACTTGTTCTAACGTTTGTTCAAGTGTGTCTCAAAGTTTTTCTCTTAACATTCCTGGTGGAAACAGTCTGTGGAATAGATTATTGGTGCGCCAATTGGTGATGGTTCAAACCCCGAGTGGGGGAGAACCGGGTATTTTATTGAGAGGATCAGAGATTTGTTCAAGAGCGGTTAGGGAGCTGGATAGAGACATGCACTATGGATTCATGAGACCAGGGTTATTGGTGGTCGAGGTGAGTTGCAGAGGGAGTTAATGCATGTTGTACGCGTTCAAGAAAGGATGAGTGTTTGCACGGCAGGTGGCCGTTGGTCAGAGGCCTTGTGGTAGATAAGAATTTTTCGAGGTGGTTGGTTCGTAAGGATACTTCGGCAATTGGGAAATTTTGGTTCGATGAATGGATTATTCTATGCTCTTTGGAAAGGGTAAGAGATGATCGGGCAGCCAATTTCCGGGTCGGCATGCGTAATCTCGCTTGGTTTTGAGCAATAGAGGAAAGAGTTTCGGAAGGTCATCTTCGTGTTCTGAGTCGTTGGCGATTTCTCCGTGTTTCAAATTAGGAGATGGAGTATTCCGGGGTTACAAGTGGCACGAGAGAAATATCGGTTGCGAGATTCCGAGGAAGCAATGCAGTATCTGAGTATGATGCCATGAGTATGAGATCAGTGGTAGAGTCAAGACACTGCGAGGCGCTGTGATGATGTACCGGGGTATCCGACTTTAATGTCCTAAATCTCGGATTATTTTGAGTTTTGAGTTTGAGATGGCAAGTGGTGTATCAAGTATCTATGGTTCCAGTGGGAGCCCTTCCGCCAATTGACATCAAGCGAGATTATTCGAGAATGTGGATTGCAGCAGGGAAAGGTCTTTTGTTATGGCGGATGTCGTCAGAAATAGCAATGTGTAATTTGGGTAAGTGTGTACACCTATCTATGGTTGGTCCGCAGGGCATGAGTTAATGATCGCAGTGTGGCGTCGACCTGAGGATGAGATTATGAAGTGGTAAGAGCAAGTGTGGTAAGACTGCGGGGAGCTGTAGTTTCAATGAGTTAGTGAGAGGTTATGGTGATGCTACAGGGAGCCGTAGTACTCATTATTCAGTGAGAGGTTGTGGTGATGCTACGGGGAGCCGTAGTACTCACTATTCAGTGAGAGTTTGTTGTGATGTTGCGGGGAGCCGTAGTACTCACTATTCTGTGAGAGGTCGTTGTGATATTGCGGGGAGCCGTAGTATCCACTAGTCAGCGAGAGAATGTTGTGATGAAGTACTCTCTGATCAGAGCATGACGCAGAAGAGTTTTAGGCTTGGGTAGCCCTAATATTTGAGTTGTGGGAGCCTGGTGGTCGAACCAGGGGCGAGACTGGGGTCTCCATATTTGTCGGGAGTCGTTATATTCTGAATTGAGTAGTGGTTGTCGCAACCAAAGGGAAGTGGATCAGTGAGGTATGCATGGGTTGCGGGTCATGAGTCATGAGTTGAGTGGTTCATTGGGACGAGTGGTTCCAACTCTGGGTCAGACCAAACTCTCGAGTTTGAGTTTGGCTCTGGTAGTGCGACGGGTAGGCGAGATGAGATTCCAGATTCAGAGATGAGTTCCATGTTGAAGGGTATTGGTTGTCATCTGGTGTCTTAGACCAGTGTAGGTCAGTGCTTGGTTCGGGAGGTACCGCGAGATGCATGGAACTAATGAGCCATAGACGACAAAGGTCAGGGGTGAGCCGATCTTCAGTGGGGATTTTAGTATTCGCTTGGGATAGCGAGAATTTCGTGACTGGTGTGTCACAATGGACTGAGATAGTTGTTGAGAGGGGGAAGGCGGCGAGACGTTTTGAGACATGTAGTGGTTAACCTTTGGAGGTCCGACTGTAGGGTCGAGAGTAGACCACGTGCTAAATGATAAAAGAGATATCTGTGAGAAAGTGAAGGATTACGATTTTAGAGGTTGAGGACTTTCGAGCGAGCATGATTATTTCTCTTGTGTCTGAGATCAGGGTGACGAGAGTTTATTGTTCGGATGGGTTCTGATTACAGTTCAGTGGATGAGCCCCTGGTGGGATGTGAGCCCTTTCCTTCCTTGGGGCGTGATTCGGATCGTTTGGTATGAGTGATCGGTCGCCGATTTTTGGACTTTGTCTTGTGTGAATCAGTAGAGCAGTGAGTTATCAGGGTTGGTGTTCGAGGAGCATATATCATGGTGATAGCTTGAAAGGGCGGTCTGGCGGCGGGCCAGGCCACTAGAGTTTCCAGATTTTGGGAATGTCAGAAAGGGGTAACTTAGCGGCAGAAGGGTTGGTTTGGTTCTGGACTTGGGAATTTTTTGTGTGGATTCAGGTGTCCATGGAAAAATATATCGGTGTGGTAGTAGATCCTTTCGGTAGTGCTTTACGGGTTGTTGGATTCAATCTATATGTGATTAAGGAGCGATTTCGAGGGCGAAATCAAATTTAAGTGGGGAGAATTGTAACATCCTGATTTCTGAGGTATAACATTTCTATATGTGAGTATGAGTTTGCCTGGGGTGACTCGGCGAGTTGGTGCCTCCACTCGTCGAGTAGGGTCGCGTCTGGGTGACGTGGAAAATGAATGGACTCGATGAGTTGGAGGGATGACTTGCCGAGTCAGCGTTGTTCACAGAAACCCTAATTTTTTCGGGCTTGGACCTATTTAAAGGAACTTAAGGCCACCTATTGCGGCTACTCTTTAGAGGAGAGAACCCTAAACGAGTCCTGAGAGCTTTGGGCAAAAAAGAGAGCCATGCTGAGCTTCTTGGTGGGTGTCTTGCAAGGAAGAGGAAGGTTTCAAGCCAAAGGGGCCAGAGGAGGTTGTAGATCCGCGATTTGCAACCAAGGAGCATCAGTTGGAGGTATCAATTTGGACCCCTTTCTTCCCTATTTGAGTAGATATTTCTTTTGTGGATTAGGGCTTGTATTACCTTCTTGGTGGGGTTTTGAATGCATCAAACCCATCTTATGAGCTGATAGCATAGATCTGGACCTTGGAGGGTCCAGAGAGTCCGAAAGTAGGAAGCCATGGTGGAGCAACCTTTGGGCTTGAAGCTAGGAACCATTAATGGAGTTTTTATGGTTTATAATGCAAAATACACCATGCATGGACATCAAGATCGGACCTTTACGTGACTTTTGGCTAGTAGGAGGTTAGATCTATGAGTTAGAGCTACAGATCTGACCTCAGGTGGCTGAGTGAGTAACCCAAATGGAGCCAACTCGCCGAGTCCATGGGATGACTCGACGAGTTGTAGCGGGTGTGACCCAGTAGCCTTGGCCAGTGTTGACTCATCGAGTTGGGAGTCAACTCAGTGAGCTGAGCGAACCCTAGGAAGATCATGGAGAATTCGAGGGGACTCGGCGAGTCACAGGTCTGCACTCGGCGAGTCAGGTCGACATAGAATGTTGACCCAGGTTGACTTCTGTTGACTTCATGAGTGGACCAATAACGGGGCAGGTGGGGCCAAGGTAGGATAAAATGGTCTTTTACCCATCCTGAAGGTCAAAAGAGGAAAAGAGGATTTAAAGTATAAAGAGTAATAAGGCGGATAATGATTGAGATGCTTGTCTTATGTGTTAGGCGGAGGCTAGTCCAAGATTTTCGAGTGCTTGTCGGTTACCTGCTAACCGAGGTGAGTCTTCTCACTATACCTTACCTAGAGTGGTAATTATATGTGACCGGAAGGTCTTATGTGGTTATAAGGGTTATGAGATGTATGTTATCTATGTGATATGTATATGCTATGTCCTGAGCTTGTAGAGTTTGGACCGGAAGGTCAACAGAGTTTTATATATGTTATCTATGTGATACGTATATGCTATGTCCTGAGCTTGCAGAGTTTGGACCGGAAGGTCGAAAGAGTTTGGACCGGCAGGTCAACAGAGTAGGACCGGAAGGTATACAGAGTTAGGGCCAGAAGGTCATCATGGTAGGACCGGAAGGTCTACCAGAGTTGTGGGACCGGAAGGTCCCACTGAGACACATTGACCGGAAGGTCTTACAGAGTTATAGCCTCAAGTGGCTAATATGTTGTATGTGGTATTTGGGGAACTCACTAAGCTTTGTGCTTACCGTGTTATGTGTTATGTGTTTCAGGTTTCTCAGAATCGCGGGACGGCACCGGCTTGATTGTACACCAGAGAAAGAGTTATTTTTTGAGGATCATGGATTATTAATGGAGTTGTGTTTTGTAAATTGAATAAACGAGATTTTTATACAATATGTTATGAAAAGTATGCGATTTTAAAACGAAAATTTTGTTTGAAAATTTACGTCGTTACAGATTGATTGCAAGTGTCAGTTAGTGGTGGTTCATAACCCAAGTGGGCGGGAAATGACCATCTATGATGAAGGCACTAGAGTTGATTTGGCTTTCTGCTTTGCTACAAGGGCTAGAAAGTACTTGCAGCATGGATGTTCGGGTTATCTTCCCTATGTTTTCGATGCTTTGGAAGAGAAGGAGTTGGTTTTCATTGTGCCAGTGATTTGCGAGTTTCCGAATGTTTTCTCAGAGGATTTTCTTGGTGTGCCTCCGGTGAGTCAGGTTGAGTTCAGGATCGATCTGATCCCCCATGCAGCTCGGATTGCCAAGCTGGCGTATCACCTTGCACTGCCCGAGATGCAAGAGTTATCCTTACAACTTCAGGAGCTATTGGGCAAGGCATTTATCTGGCCAAGTAGTTCATTGTAGGGGAGCATCGATCCTTTTTGTCAAGAAAAAGGATGGTACGCATCGGATGTGCATTGACTACAAGGAGTTGAACAAGATAGCGGTGAAAAAACATTATTTACTTTCGAGGGTTGCTGATCTTTTTGATCAGCTTCACGGTGCATCCTGATTTTCCAAGGTTGATTTGAGGTCGGGTTACCATCAGATGAGAGTTAGGGAGGAGGATGTGTAGGAGACCACCTTTGGACTCTTTATGGTCATTATAAGTTCGTGGTGATGCCATTTGGGCTCACGAATGCACCGACATCATTCATGGATCTGATGAACCGAGTGTGTAGGCCAATGCTTAACCAGTCGGTGATCATATTCATTGATGATATCCTAGTCTATTCAAAGACCAAGGAGCTGCATGAGGAGCACCTTCGAGAGATTCTTGGGATTTTGAGGATGGAGAGGATGTATGCCAATTTCTCCAAGTGTGAGTTTTGGTTGCGCGAGGTTTAGTTTTTGGGACATATCATCAATCAGAAAGGTATTATGGTTTATCGCCAAGATTAAGGCAGTGATGCGGTGGGAAGCTCCAAATTCTCCATCCAAGATTCAAAAATTCTTTTGGTTAGCAAGTTACTACAGGAGGTTTATTCAGGACCTCTCCCAGATTGCGGTCCTCTTACCCGGTTGGCAAAGAAGAGTGTTACTTTTTAGTGGGGGCCTGAGTAGCAGGCGGATTTTGAGATCTTGCATCAGAACTTATATGAGGCGCCCATGTTAACTCTTCCTGAGGGTGTCGAGGATTTTGTGGTTTATTGTGATGCTTCGATCACGGGTTTAGGAGCGGTACTCATGCATCGGGGTCGCGTTTTCTAGGAAATTGAAGCCCCATTAGGAAAAATTATCCTACTTACAATTTGGAGTTGGGGGTGTGGTTTTCATCCTCAATATTTGGCATCATTACTTGTATGGGGTTTAGTGTACCATCTATACGGATCATATGAGTTTGAAGTATCTGATGGATAAGCCAAATCTGAATATGGGGCAGCATCGATGTCTTGATGTAGTGAAGTACTACGATTGTGAGATTCTATATCACCTAGGTAAGGCTAATGTGGCAACTGATATGTTGATTCGCAAGACAAATAGCACGCCCATTCGAGATCTATGCTTGAGGATGACTATTGTGACCCCGGGTCACTGTGATTAAGAGGGCACAGATTGAAGTGCTCAAAGAGGAAAATCAAAAGAGTGAGAGGATTATGCGGCAGATTTATGTATTCATTTTTGATATTCGGGGCTTATTGACACTTCAAGGCAGGGTATAGGTTTCGTATTGCGGTGGGGGCCGATTAATATTGGTTGATAATGCTCATAAATCAAAGTTTTCAATCCACCCAGGTGCCACTAAGATGTATAGAAATTTGAAGCATGGTTATTGGTGGCCCTGTATGAAGAAGGATGCAGCATGGTACACTGAGAGGTACTTGACTTGTCAGAAAGTCAACGTCGAACATCATAGGCCACATGACAAGTTGCATCAGTTACAGATTCTGATTTGGAAATGGGAACATAATGGATTTTGTTACCAAGCTACCAAAGACTACTCGTGGTGTTGATGCGATTTGGTTTACTATTGACCAATTAACCAAGAGTGCTCATTTTACTCCTATCTAGGAGAGTTCTTCAGCAGAGAAATTGGCTAACATCTACATCAGAAAGGTAGTTGAAAACCATGATTTGCCGATTTCTGTGGTTTCCGACAGAGATGTCCGTTTCACTTCCAGGTTTTTGAAGAGGTTACATGATGATTTTGGTACCCAACTGCATTGCAGTACCACTTATCATTCGCAGACCGAAGGTCAGAGTGAGCGGACCATCCAGACTCTTGAGGATATGATTAGAGCATGCGTTTTGGATTTCGGTGGGAGTTGGGATACCTACCTTCCTTTACCATAGTTCTCCTACAATAACAGTTATCACTCTAGTATCAGCAGGCCTCCCGTCGAGGTGCTTTATAGGAGGAAATGTCAAACCCTAATTTGTTGGGGTGAGTTTGGCCAAAGATTTATGGGAAGCATTGAGGTTGTGCTCAAGACTACTTAGATGATCCAATAGGTGTGCGAGAGGCTGCAGACCGCATAGAGTCGACATAAGAGTTATGTATATCGACACTGGTCCGATCTTGAGTTTCAGTTTGGTGAATTTGTGTATCTGAATCTGTCACCATAGAAGGGTTTCATCCGATTCCGAAAGAGGGGCAAGTTGGGCTCTAGGTTTATTGGACCTTTCAGGATCCTTTCTCGGGTGGGCAAGGCTGCGAATCATTTGGATTTTCCTGAAGCGCTCAATCAGATTCATAACACTTTTCATGTCTTTTAGTTTAGGAAATATATAGCAGATAAGACTTCCATTGTTCTACTGGATGATATTCAGGTTGACACACACCTAGATTAGTAGAGAGACCGATAGCGATTTTGGATAGGAAGACGAAGACCTTGCGCAACAAGGAGGTAGAATTGGTGAAGGTGTAATGGAAGCACCGAAAGGGTTCCGAGTGGACTTGAGAACCCAATGATGAGATGAGAGAGCAGTACCCAAAGTTATTCACTGCAACGGATTTCGATGACAAAATCTAATTCAAGTGAAGGAGAATTCTAACAACCGCATTTCTAGGTACATGTCTTTACTTTATAAGTTGAGAATTTACGGAATTTTCGGACACCACGACACGTTAAGGACTGGACCACGGCACATGAAACGTCGTTAAGTGGTGGCACAGTGAGGACCTCAACACGGTGCGATGGCGGCTGGGGTCAAAAAACCCTAGATCTCGGGCCTTGAGCCCTATTTAAGCAACCTTATAATTAAGGTTTAAGCTCATTCTCAACCTCCACCCTCCATAGAGAAACACTAATTTGTGTATGTGTGTGTGTGTGTCTTTTCTTGGTGTTTTAAGTGATTGAGAGCCTTTTTGAGAAAAAGAAAGTGGTCATTCCTTGTTGGTAGAGTTGTTGTTGGTAGAGAGTTGATCTTCCAAGCTTTTTTATAGGCTTCTAAAGGTATAAAGTTCACACATTTCTTCTTATTGAGTTAATATGCATGCTTAGATGTTCATTAATGGTCCTTGAAAGAGAATATTTGGAGTTTTGAGCAACTCCAGAGCCTTGGTTGCTTTTATGCTAGTTTTTGGACCTTATGATTCCATAAATTTGAGTGCTTACACTCAACTCAGCCATGCATGGACCTTTTAGATCAATTTAGTCCCTTAAGTGTTAGGGTTTGTGATCTAGGTCTCTAAAAGTTAAGGAATGGATAAAGTTGGAAACTTTATCCATTCATGGCTTAAGTCGAAGTTGCTTAATTAGGAACTCTATCCATATGATCTATATGTTGAAGTTGCTTACTTAGGAACTCTATCCATCTAGTATACTGTATTATTTTCTACAAAAATGTGGTACCATTTGGTTTCTTGTGTTGGTTTTGTTTCTTGAAATTTGAATTTGCTTTAATTTCTCATTCTGAATTTATACTTGATAAAAATTGAAAATTTATGTTAGAAAATTTATTAAGAATTAATAAATTTAGGTAATGAAAGCCAATTGTAGATACAAAGAATGAATGAATTAGTAAGATTAAACATTTTGTTGTAGGCTTTATGTCATAAAAGCCATTATATATACAATTTTGTTATGTTTTAGCCCAACTTTATTTTTTGTTCCTCATTTGATATTATATTTTAGAAAACGTTTCATTTTCGGGTTCTTGGTCCGTCACCAACAGGTTATGTTGACGTGTCAGTTTCATATTTTTCTCAATTCGCATTTAGCCCAACATTTACCTATGAGTTTGCGTTTAGCCCCAACATTTTTTTGTTCCCCATTTGCCATTATTTTTTAGAAAAAATTTCATTTTAGCCATTGGCTAGTCACAAACAAATATTTTAAAACGTAATAATTTGAAATGAAAAAAGAAAAAACGAAGGCAAGAGTCAAGACTACAACTTCTCCTTAAGGGGCGTGGCGTGTTAGCTAGTAAGTTAATGGTTCTCTTTTTTGTATTATTAGTGTTTGGTGTATTTAATGTACACATGTATTTTAAAATGAAGGAAAAAAGACCTAGTGTATGTTTTGAGTCTGTGACATCTAATAAACAATGACATATTAATCTTTGAGCCAATCAAAAATGTTAATTCATTTGTAACTCATCTAAGAAACAATTGGTTATTTCTAATGAAATATTTGTTGAGAAACCAAGTATTTCTAAATAATCGAAATTACGACTTCTCCTTGAGGGGTGGGGTGTGTTAGCTAGTAACTTAATGACTCTTTTTTTGTACTATGAATGTTTGTTGTATCTAATGTACACATGTATTTTAAGATGAAGGAAAAGACCTAGTGTAAGTCTTGAGTGTATGACATTTAATAAACATTATGACATGCTAATCTTTAAGCAAATCAAAATTGTTAATTCATTCGTAACTCATCTAAGAAACAATTGGTTATTTCTAATGAAATATTTGTTGTGAAACCAAATATTTTTAATGACATATTTATTGAGAAACCAAAGAAATGACAATTTTTATTGGCGCAAAAATTAACATGTCACGTCGTTTATTAGATGTCTCGGACTTGAGACTTCCACTAGGTCTTTTTCCATCATTTTAAAATACATGTGTCTATTAAATACAACAAACATTGATAATACAAAAAAAGAGTCATTGAATTACCGACTAACACGTCACACCCTTCAAAAAGAAGTGTCAGTTTCAACTCTTGCTTTCATTTTCTCCTTTTTTCATTTTAAGTTATTACGTTTTAAAATACCATTGTTTTTTACTGGCCAATGGCTACAATAAAAAGAAATTCTCAAACATAATGGCAAATGGGGAACAAAAATTTTTTAGGGCTAAATGCAAGTTCATACGTAAATGTTGTGGCTAAATACAAACTGAGAAAAATACGAAACTAACACGTCAGCATGACTTGTTGGTGACCGGCTAATGGCCCGAAAATGAAACGTTTTTTTAAAAAACAATGACAAATGAACAACAAAAAATAAAGTTGAAGTTAAAAAGAAGAAGGTTCTATATATAATGGCTTATGTGGCATAAACCCTTTGTTATAAAAAAATAATTCTCAAATAAAATGTGCATTGCATCTTGTACTTAATTAGGCTATCATTGTCATTTTAAGTCTACTTTATATTTTTTTAAATATAATATCAGTAGATATTAATACTTTAATAAATAACATACAATTAAATAGCATGTTATAGTAGTTTTTTAATCTTTGATATTTATATTATTTTGAAATTTTTATATAAATTTTTATATAATATATTCAAATCTATTGTGTATACCATGGTTGTCAAAATCGTGATCCTGATAATAGGATCGTACGATCCTACGATCCTAGGTATGAAAAACGATCCGGATCGTAAAAATATCGTATTTGAGGTAGGATCGCAGGTAGGATCGTAAGATCGTAAGTAGGATCGTAGGATCGAGATCCGATCCGATCCTACCTCCCTTGATTTTTTATTTTTTTTTGCAAATGAGTTTTTTACCACTTTATGTCTTTTACCCTTATCAATTTAGCATTTATCATATTGTGTTGCGACTTATGATTAATATTTTGAAGTTTTTATAACTTTTGAACGAAAAATTAAATGTTTGAACTATTTTTCATGATTAAAAATTAAAAATTAAAATTATATTTTATTTCGTGGGATCTTAGGATCTCGATCCCGATCTTGCAAACCTAAAAACGATCATACGTAGGATCTTGATCTTGACAACTTTGGTGTATACTTAATCAATAGATTATGTAATAAAAAAATATCTAAATAAAGCTAGTATGTAAAATAAGTTGTTATGAAGTATAAGTGCTAAAATGGACAAAAACAATAAGAAAGATTAAAAGGTTAGAGATTACTAAACTTTAAAATAAAAAAATAATAATAAAATAAAAAAATAATAATAATAAATAATAACAATTATATACTATGAAGAAAAAACTTTTCTCAAATAGTAAAATACATTTTAAAGATTTTTTAAATAGAAAAACCCTTTATACTCGAAACTTGTTCCAAATTTTTAAAAAGTTAAGCAAAATACCCAAATAGTCATGATTTTGGCAACCATTTCTGAAAATGGACCGGATTTGTTCATCTATTTAAACCCAAAAAAACATTTCTTTTCATTTTTCATCTTATATTTTCGCAGGAACAAAAAAATGCTAAGAAAATTATATTATTTGAAATTTTTGTATAAATTTAACTTTGCACAACAAATATTAGGAACATATGATATTTTTGAAAAAAAAACCCTGCAAAAATGCCATATTTTCCATAGAAAGGCCTACAAAAATATCATATTTTTGTAGAAAACTATGGTGTTATCTAGGTGTTGTTTAATTATTTGTTTTATTAAGTTTTTGATTTTATTCATTATGAACTTTGAACCTAAATATATGGTTGTGATTTAGCTTCTTATATAAGTGTTTGAAAATCGCTTCAAAAAATTTTAGGTTTGATTTAGAAAAATGAAGTTAAAATATGCATATTAAGGTTTTATACAAACAAATGGATCTATTTTCGTAAGGACCTTGCAAAAATGACATAAAATGAAATTATTTTGTATTTTTCGCAATATTTTTGGTATTTTTGTAGGGGTTCTGCGAAAATAATGGGTATGTGGGTATTCGCTTACTTATGTTTAAATCTTGGAACAAACTTATGAAATTTGTTTAAATTTGTCTTTTTCTAGTAAGCAGTATAAACTTAATTTAATATTTTTTATTATCAAAACAAACTGTGGGATTAAGAATCAACTTGACAAACAAATCACGATAATACGATGCAAAGATTAAACAATAACACAAGGATTTAAGTAATTTATTTGATTAGAGTAATCAAGCTACATCCATTATACAACCAAAAATAGATTTTTGTTGATAAACTTTTTTCATACACTAAGGGTTATAGAAAATGAGACAATTTATAGTGTCCTTGACCTAATGTTTTGGGTTGAACTTATGGGCCTACGACAAAACTTGGTCTCAGTGCAACTAGATGAATAGAGGTTTCTCTTTGGCCTAAACTTTTGCTCAATTCTCTACTGCATGTGGCATGTGGCATGTGGCATCTGTTCTCTCAACTGTGACCTCTATTCTAGAGACCTCGACCTTTGTTCTTGGAACCCCTATCCTTAGAAACTCTGTTTTCAAAATTTACAAACCTTTGTTCTCGAAACTATGTTGTCTCTTTGGACTGCAACATCACCTTAGCCTTAGATGAGACTTCACATCAAACTTCAAACACGTTTGTTAAATAGTGCAAATTACATAAGCCACAACAAGAGTTCAACAAAATATTACATAAGCATATTTGGGAAATATGTATTTTTCACACCAAATATGATGCATATATTGAACTTGCTTAATTAAAAATTCTATCCATCTACCGTACTATATATTCTTTTTTACAAAAATGTCATATGTTAATTTTGTTTGTTAAAATTTGAATTTTCTTTAAAAGAAATTTTGAATTTATACTTGATAAAAAATTATATTCTAATTGAAAATGTATGTTAGAAATTTTATTAAGAATGAATAGATTTAGGTAATGAAAGCCGATTGTAGATACAAAGAATGAATGAATTAGTAGCACTAAACATTTTGTTGTCATTATAGTTATTGTGTATTATTCACCGAAAGAATACCTATTTTTAATTATTGGATGACCAACCATTAACCAGAATTTGGACCACCTTTTTAGTCTTTAGAATTTTTAAAGAAATCTTAATACAATTATTTATATGTCTTGTTAATCCTTTTAGGAAAATGTGATGTTGTTAGTGACATATAAACGATATGATATGAGTTGTTTAACTATATGTTTGGATTTAGTTTATATAGTTTGTTGGTGATTTTAGTGTTATCAACATGGTTTAGTGTGATTGTTATTATTATTGAGATAGGCTGAGTTACATTTCACTCATCGAGGTTGGAGGTGCGGGGTGCACACTCGGAGTGATAAATGTGAACTCGAGAATACGGGGGTTCGGGGGCAGCGCCCCTGGATGCAAGGTTCAAAGGGGATGCAACCCCTTGGCGGGGTCTAGCGGCAACGCCCCTAGCGGGGTCCAAGGGGCAACGCCCCATTTTCCCGCCAAAAACCATGATGATGTAGGTGTCGGTTATGTCTAATAACTATCACGTTTTGGCGCCAATTTTGGTTTAACCAATTTTAACCACCTTTCCCCCAGGTATAAATGACATGTGGATGTTCCAGAAAAAGAGTTGAACATTCATATACTCCAAATTATATCATAATTTCTCTATCTCTCAAGAACACATCAAGCAAGGTATTCTATGTTTTCAATTCGAATTAGGCATGTAATTCGGATTGGTTCATTCTTGGATTATTCCACTTTTGAATTCGTGTACCCCAGGTAAAAGGGACGAATTGCAGATTTCGGAAAGTGTTTGTTAAACACGATCCTTGAATCTATCCAATTTTGTATTTATTGTTATTCTGATCCCTTAATTTCTAACATTCGAAATCTGTAATTTTTCTGTAAAAGAATAATGATGGCAGAATCTGTTAAAGACATGACTTTCAAATTCGGGAACTTGGATAAGTTTGAAGGAACTGATTTTCGTCATTGGTAGAAGAAGATGCATTTCCTTCTTACTACCCTGAAATTTGTTCACGTTTTGAGCACTCCTGCACTAGAACCAATGGAGGATGAAACCCTTGAACATACCAGAAGAAGATGCAAATGGGAAAATGATGATTACATCTGTCGTGGGAACATTCTAAATAGTATGCCTGACTCTCTGTTTGACATCTATCAAAATCAAGAATCTGCAAAAGATTGTGGGATGCCCTTGAATCCAAATACATGGCAGAGGATGTCTCAAGTAAGAAATTTCATGTCAGTAATTTTAACAATTACAAGATGGTGGATTCAAGGCCTGTCATGGAATAATACAATGAAATCATGAGGATTTTGTGACAATTTGAACAACACAAAATGCAAATGGATGAATCCATTTATGTCTCAAGTGTTATTGAAAAATTGCCTTCATCCTGGAAAGACTTTAAATACACACTGAAACACCAAAAAGAAGAGTTGTCTCTAGTAAAATTTGGCAGTCACTTGAGAATTGAAGAGGGTCTTCGGGCTCAAGAAAATGAAAAGGGAAATGAAAAGGAAGTTAGTGGATCTTCGGTGAACACGGTTGAAGATGACAAACATCACAAAAAACAACAAAGGGAAAAGAAGAAGAAAGATGACCATCATAAGGGTTCAAACAAGAAAGCAAAACTTGTGTGTTGGAATTGCAACAAACCCGGTCACATGAAGCGAAACTGTCGTTTGAAAAAGAACAAAAATGGTGCAAGCAATTCCGGACAAGGATCAAATGATCAAGGTCCAAAACCACAAGGTTAGAACTTTATTTCTGAAATTACTACTACTGCTATTATATATCATGTAACACTAATTCCTAAATCATTATATGTTCAGGATGATGATCATGCATGGTGGATAGACTCGGGGGCGACGAGTCGTGTGTGTAAAGATCGCTCTTGGTTCAAGGATTATGAAGTAGTTAATGATGGATCGGTGTTGTATATGGGAGACCATAATAAAGCACCTATTGTGCGCCGTGGTTGTGTTTCTTTATGTTTTAGTTCTGGAAAAAGTCTTCTTCTTAATAATGTTATTCATGTTCCTAAGATTAGAAAGAGCTTAGTTTCTGGTGATGTAATTGATAAACGTGGATATAAAAAAGTCTATGAATCTGATAAGTATGTATTATCTAAGTGTGGTACATTCGTTGGGTTTGAATATTATTATAATGGAATGCTTAGGTTGAATGTAAACAATAAAGTTGTAGATTCTATATACATGGTTTGTTCTAGTATTGATGATTCATCTTTGTGGCATGCTCGTTTAGGACATGTATATTATAAAAGAATGCTTGAAATGTCTAAAAATGGATTAATACCAACTTTTGATGTTGAAACAGCCCAAAAATCCAAGGTAAAAAATTCATTTTTATTATAATCAATACACTATTGTAACTTTGTTCAAAACATTGAAAAGCATTTCAAATAATACAATTATCAGAGTCCAATTCCAAAGATCACATATTGCAGAAAACACGGGTGTATGCGCTGCGATCGTCCCGATCTCTTTCATTTGAAAACTGGAGTACCTGAAATAAAAATTGAAAACTGTAAGCACAAAGCTTAGTGGGTTCTCCAAATACCACATACCATACATAACAAATGATCCACACATGTCGTACAAAATTGCGAGCCATAAATATCATTCATATATCATAATCAATAAAGGTGCTATGTGTCGCACATAGTCTTGCCATTATGCCTCGAGCCGCCTCGTTTTCTTCCTTTCCAGGCCGGGGGCCACAACCCTGGGTGTTACAGACAAGTGTCAGGATCCACCTCCGGGTCTTTCATGCAAGCATCACAAAGACAACTATCATACAATCTACACTACTAAACTAAGTAACTGTCAGGCTCAGACCCTGGTCTTGCATACAGTGTGCCAGGAGCCGCCTCCTGGTCTTTCATACATAATGCCAAGGGCTAACCCCCAGGTCTTCCTACAATACATAAACCAAACGGGCCGACATTGGTTCCTTCGACTCATACAAACAGTGAGGAGACTCACCTCGAATGTTGAAGCTTACTGAAGAAATCCCTAGCTGCCGCCCCGACGACACCTCCGATCTAACAGATCAAAATAACACCCATTTAGCTATTGGGTTCCATTCTAAGGCCCGCCATCCATACTTGGGGTAAAATTGACAATTTTACCCCTGACCCCAAAATGAACCAACATTAAGGCCCAATTCCAATAACCAAAAGGCCCAACACCAATAGATCCACAAATGCCTACTAATGGTCCAATTTTCCAAATTGGGCCCAATCTCATATGGGCCTTATCCTAAGCCCATACTTTCCTTAAATACAATTCAGATTACCACAAACACCCCTTGGGACAAACTAGGTCAAAGACATAAGTCAAAAGTAAAAGTCAACACTCCAAGTTGACCCAACTCGTCGAGTTGCCCTTTAACTCGTCGAGTTTCCTTCATCAGACTGCAAAAATCGAGAAGAATCGATCCAACTCGCCGAGTTCACCAAAAAACTTGTCGAGTTCATCAGGAACCAAACATCTTAATCCATTAAGCCGACATAATCGAAACTAACAGCTACCCCACTCAGATCTTAACTGAAATAGCGTCTAGAAGCGTAAAGTTTCCAACTTTACTCCTAGGGACCAACCAAGTGGGATCAAAACCCAAATCCTAGGCTTAAAAGCTTAATCAATAATCACTTAACCACCAAGACAAAGCCCCAAAATACATATTTGGTCCTTTAAGGCTGCATGGTCACATAAAGCTTCCAACTTTACACTCATGCATGGCTAGGAGAGGCTCAAAAGCTCATAAGAGACTAAAAGAAGAGCTTAATAGATGCATGAAGCCCTTAAGACCATAAAGTTGGCACCTTTATGCCAAAAGAACTCATGAAGATCATAGATCTGAAAGAATAAGCACTTAGGACTTCTACTTCCCCAACAAGCACCTATCCACGGATAAAAGCATGCAATTTAACCAAATAAGAGATCTAAGAAAATATTAAGCAAGGTTAGAAATATATACCCAAGATGTGCTGGAAATGAAACAGAGAATCAAGATCTGAAAGTTCCTACTTGAACCCCCACCTTGCACCAATCTTTTCTTCCCTTCAATGAGCTTCCAACACACCAAAACACACCCACAATGAGCTCACAACACTCAAGGAGGCTCTAGGGTTTCGAGACTAGGGTTAGGGGCTATGGAGGTTGGGAATGAGGCCACCACCTAGAAATTAAGGTGTTTAAATAGGAGGCAAAACCCAAAAATTAGGGTTTCTCAAACAGCGTCCAACTCGTCGAGTTCCCTTCACCAACTCGACGAGTTGGTCCTTAAAAATATGCACCCCAAAATCTTCCAACACGTCGAGTTTATGCCATAAACTCGACGAGTTAGCCCCTAAAAAGGGAATTTATTTCTATAATTGACCTTCTAGATTCCGGATGTTACAACTCTCGCCCACTTAAATTAGATTTCGTCCTCGAAATCGCTCCTTATTAACACTCATATCAAAACAACCAACCTGATGATCATAATCGAAAATTCTACGCACACAATAATCTTTCCAAGGCAACCGAAACTTCTATCCCGAAGATAACATCCAAACCTTCAGCCCCTGCAACCCACTTCTACCTTTATGAGACTGGAAGTCTATAATGGCCTGACTCCCCAAAAGGCTGCCCATGCTGAAACAACTCCATTAGAAAATCTCAACGAATAATAGACCAAACATAACACTTCCAACTCTGGTCATGCCACAGCCGCTCCAGGTCTACTAAAACCATCCTTAGAGTAGTTCTTTAAACCCGAAGAAGAATGAATCCCCAATCTCTTGAATAAAACCCATCCTACCTCACCTGACATTCGAAACCTAAGTCTCAATGGTCTGACCCCCTGTCAGACCTTCCACACCGAACCGCCACCAAGCCATCCTCATAGAGTCTCGTACCAAACAAAATGCTTCCAACCCTGATCACATCGTTTCATCAAAGGGAAACAAAGTCACTGACCATATACAACTACAGAACACTTATATTCGACCGAAGGCTCAGATAATCCTTCGAGTAGAAGATTCATCCCTGCAACAGTTAGACTCGGACGATAGTTGTGCAACAGGGTCGAATCAATTACTCTGAGATTATTTAATCCCGCTGCGAGTGACTTAGCATTTCCCAAACACCCAGATACTTCACACAAACATGAAAACCCAAAACACTAATATTGTCCGAACCACTGATACTTCCCAAAACACTGATACCGCTTTCCAAACACACCGAGACCTCCCTGGTCCCAACTCGTCTGCCAATTTTTCTAAAATATCGGGTTGTGCCTGGTTGATGAGCTAAAATACTCCCACACAGTCGCCCCTCGCGACTTCTGAAAGAAAGCCTCACAGGCAATAACTTCCCAAACATCTCGTCCTTAACCCGATACTAGGTGGAACACTACAGAAGAACTGTAGTCTTACCTCATACCCGGTCTCCCACGACCTACCATATCCGGCTTCCGAACATGATGTGGCCCTCCCACACCTTTACGAACTGACCCACCCTGGCCTAAACCATCCAAAGAAAATTGCGAGCAAATCACAATTTGCCACACCCTCACTGTTGCACAGGGACCAGTGAATGCTACGAGCCACCCCGCAGTCTTACGAAACTTCTATACTAACTGCTAACTAGTGAATGCTACAGGCCACCCCGCAGTCTTACCGCACTTCCACTAATAGTTAACTAGTGAATGCTACGGGCCACTCTGCAGTCTTACAACACTCCCACTAACCATAATCTCAACCCAAAACCTTACCCCTAATCTATCAACTCGAACACAACTAGATTCGAGCACACGCTCGATCGAACGCCCAAGCTGAACTTGAGTCCTAACTGGAACCTCAACTTGTTTCCTAAAGTCTGTTATCAAACACCACGAGAACACGATCTCAATGTTGGTAAGTTTCCCGAACTTCCAACTCACGCAGTCCTCGATCCAAACAGCTATTTGGAACATCTTCCTTCCCCACGAGGATGCGAAACTTATACTAGCTTCAAAACCGCTCCTGCTCCTGAACTCCTGGACGATTCTCCCCCACTTTGAATCGACTAAATTCTCAAAGCACACGTGTAACGCCCCGTTCTAAAAGTATTTATTTATGAATTTCCAAGATCAAGAGTAAGGGCGTTTCGGTCTTTTGTGGGCAATGGGTTTCATTCAAGAAGGTTTCAGACCGGGGTGTGTCGTTAGAAGCATAGGGCTTCTCGCCACCTTTTCGTGGATATAAAGTTCGTCGGAAACGGATTTAGGATGAAGGAGTTATATCATTTTGAAGTTGTTGTCATTTATGGTCCCTTAATGGAAAAGTTGGCAAGGCAGCCCCTTGGCATACATGTAATGCACGCGTATGTTTAGCTGGGTACGCCCAGCGTAAGGCTGGGGTACGCCCAGCGTAGTAGGGCAAAATGATCGCGGGTGCTGGGGCTGTACGCCCAGAGTCCTTAAACCCTAATTTGAGGGTGAGCCACTATATAAAGAACATAATGGCTCAAACCCTAGCCTCATTATCAGCCTCCCCAACCTCAGAGAAACCCTAGAACGCCTCATCCTTCCATTTTGTGAGATCTTGACCTTGGGAAGCTCATCTTGGTGGTTTTAAGCTTGGAAGAGGAAAAGAGGAAGTTGTCAAATAAGGACTTGGGAAGTTGGAGCTTATAGATCTGGAATAACATCATCATTTGGAACTCTTTGGAGGTATAAAGTTCATAACTTTGCTTAAGAAAGCTTAGATCTTGTGTAGTGTGGTTTTGGGGTTATTTTGGTCCCAAGAATGGACCTTTTTGGAGCAACTTCGATTTTGAGCTTGGGGTTGCCACCCTTAGAGCTAAAAGTGTCCCACAAGTAATAAAGTTTCAATCTTGATGGTCCTAATGAGTTCATGCATGATATTTAGCCCTTGTTATGGAAGTATGTTGTCACCTTTTGAGTTTGGGCTTATTTGGTGGGTTGCAAGTCACCAAGTTAGTGACTTTATGGGTTAAGAAGTGGAAAAGGACCAGGATCTGTAATGGTAGCTTGTAGATCTGAGTATTAAGCACTTATTGGGAAAAGGTCTTAACAGAGGTATCACGTTGAGCGTACGTGCAGGTACGCCCAGTGTACGCACCATCTTGCCTGTACGCTTAGCGTATATAGATGTACGCCCAGCGTACTCTCTCTGTATGGGCTATATGTTTTGGGCCATGGTTTGGAGGATGTTTGGGTATTTGGGCTTGATGGGCCATTGGGAGTCGGTTAATATGGGTCAGGAATTATATTTTGGGCTTAGGGTAAGACCCATTAAGGGTTTGGGCCCAATATAGCAAATTGGGCCATTATTAGGCTACTAGTGGGCTTGGGAAGCTTACTTAGTATTGGGCCTTGGTTGTGGACAATAGATATGGACCAAATTGGTTTTGGGGTAGAATGGTCATTTTACCCTAAGATGGATTAATGTATTGGACTAAGTGATATTTGGTGTTGTTAGCTCGGGGAGCCAAAGGAGCAGCAGTTCGGGATTGACAGATAGCAGCTAGAGGGATATCAGCAAGGTTTCAGCAGTGCAAGGTGAGTTATCCTCACTATATCAATAGGGTCTAAGCCACCAAGGCCGGCCCTTTATCGGATGGGAATCCGGGTATTTGTTTGATATGTATTGTTTTGCTAGACCTGCATCCTGGTAGTGAGGATGGTATTATGTTAGTGACCTGGTTAAGGTCGGTATCCTGGTATATAGGGTAATGCCATGTTAGTGACCGGTTAGGTCGGTATCCTGGTTAGGATGTTGCTATGATATATGATCTGTTAGATCAGTTTGTTTGTCTTTGGACTGTTATGTGATTATCTGTTATATGTGCACATGGTTGTTTGACTGGGGTTGGGTTGAGGTGGGTCCTGCTTTGTGCTGTAGGCCAACATACCCAGGGCGGACCGGATAGACCGAAGGCCCAGCGAGCGGTCCGAATAGGCTGAAGGCCCCAAGAGGGTGGTCCAGACGTGCCGAGGCTCGGAGAGTGGACCAGGCCGACTGCAGGCCCGGTGCAGGCGGACCAGTCCTACTGTAGACTCAGAGAGTGGACCAAGTGGATTGAAGGCCCGGTGCGGGCGGACCAATCACACTGTAGACTCGATATACATGGCTAGACTCAGAGAGTGGACCAGATGGACTGAAGGCCCAGTGCGGGCGGACCAGTCATACTGTAGACTCGATGTGCATGTCTGTTCTGTTTTGAGATACGATATGAGTATGGTTATATGTGGTTGGTATTTTGGGGGAACTCACTAAGCTTTCGGGCTTACTGTTGCAGTTTATTGTTTCAGGTACTTCAGGAGATCGTGGCAAGGCGAAGGCGTGATCGTACCGCTCCTCATATTTTATGATTTATGTGATATGGTTCTGGGGATACTCTGATGTTTAAACTATTTTGAAAACAAGATGTATGAACTTAATGGTTTTGAAATGAAAGAAAATGTTTTAAATTGGTGCAATTTTTATGAGTGTTACAACACGAGAATTGAGGGATTCCCCAATCCTTCTTACTTTCCAACGATCGATCCGCTGACAACCAACGCTTAACCTTGCTAGTGATCCATTACTAGCCAACTCAAAAGACCACACAACCCCTGAAGACTAGTTGAACACTTCCCGAATCTCCACAATGTTGATAATTCCGGATACTTAGAATGATATCCCACTCAAATCTTGAAGTTCAAAGGACGGATGCTCCAACTAAAGCCTCAGCAACAAACCACTTCCCTCGGCACCTTCAAAAACCAATCCAAGCACAATGGCTAAAACCACTAGATCCTGGCGATACTAGAAAACTAACCCGCTGAATCCTGACCATAAACCTTCCACACAATGCCCCCAAACTGATCCCGACTACAACCAAAATAACATAGAACACTCCACACCCGCTATAAGAGAAACAACCCTTCACTAACCACTAATAATTCACGGCATGCAAATGGCATATGAAATTACTTGAAGATATAACCCAAACATAAGCAAAGAAATAAACCATAGATACACTTTCCCAAACCGATGTGAGATTCCAAACAGAAAAATTTAGATGAATCAAAAAGAAAGCAAAAGATACATACTCGCGACATCGCCTGCTGGAGTCCTGACCTCCCTTGTCGGTCACTGCAAAGCCCGGCACATCTCCATTGGGGCTCTTGTCCTACCCTCTCGTCCATCAGTAATCCTCAAAGTAGCCAGAGAAGACGCACTCACTACTCCTCCCCTCAACATCGGACAGTCGGCCTTCTTGTGACCCACCTGATTGCAGTTAAAACATCATGGACTGGCCCCCTGAGGACAATCCTTGCTGACGTGACCAACCCTGCCATACTTGTAGCAGCCCAAACCCCTGGAACGATAAACTCCATCATGCCGTTTCCCGCACGTGCGGCACTGACTCCGGCCCTGCTGGCCTCTCAAATGCTAGTTAGAAGTCTTGGGTCTCTTCCCGGGACCCTCTAATGTATGCACCTGATCCAACCCCCTTTTCCCAATGTGCTCCAAATCAATCTCCCACTCTCAGGCTCTAGAGATCATATCATTCAGGGTCTCGCACCCCGAAATACTCAAGAACTCCCTGATATCATCCCGCAGCATATCATGATACCTCACTTTCTTCATCTCCTCATTTGCTGCATACTGCGGTACAAATAAAGCCCTCTCCCGGAACTTGGCAGTGATGTCTGCCACAGTCTCAGTAGTCTGGCGGAGATCCAGAAACTCTCGCGCCAACTGATGTACTTCAATCGCCGGTGCAAACTCAGCTCAGAACTTGGTCGAGAAGTCATCCCATGACATATCATCAATAGCATCATCACCCAACTCATTACCAACCTCTTCCCACCAATCGCGTTCCCTGTCCTTCAATAGGCAGGAATCATATATGATCTTCGCCTATTCGGAGCAGAAACTTGTCCTGAAGGCGTTAGCCATATCCGTTAACCACCCTACTGATAATGGGGTCCCTCTCCCCATGGAACACGGGAGCTCCACAAGCACGGAACTCTCAGAAAGACAGAGTGCGAGCTCCAATGATAGCCATAACCTCCGCCCGGAATGCGCCCAAGCGCTCATCCAATATCTCCGAAACACAGCAAGAAATCTCTGATGAAATGAACTCCCGCAACTGCTCGCTAATCGGCTCAGCACCCGTACCTGAGCCAGAAGTCGAACCAGAACCTGAACCTGAACCACCTCCCTGAGATCTCATCTCCAAACTAAAATACCACAAACCTGATGGGTTTTGAGCACTATAACATCCCTATGGTGCACATACAACCCTAATGCTTTGGATCTAAGTTTTCTCAAGTTATACATGCGATAAAATTATCCAAAGCATGAAACCTATAACTAGCATACAACTTTGATATTTGAAACATAAAAAAACTAGTTAGATGAATACCTCTTTGTTGTAGCTTGTAAAACTTGACCTTTCAAGATCTTAGCACCTCAAATGTGATGCCTCAAATGAGTCACAAACACCACCAACAATGGAGGATAATGAGAGAGAGGCTAGGAGGCACACAAAACGGCTAGGGTTCTTCTTGGAACTCTTAGGGGCCTTTTTGGAGATGCTAGGGGTTACATTTATAGTGTGGAATTCCTAGGGTTTCACTTGTAAACCCTAATTCACTTCCTTGGGCCTTTAGTGCGATAATCCATATGATAAGCCCTTTGGACTAACTCTTCATGGACTCCCACATAAAATTAGTCCATCCTAATCAACATGGATCATTAACCCAAACTATATGTATTACTGATTTACTTAATCAGTCCCCGTTAATTTATTCGGTCTCTTTTGATCACTAAATTAATTCCAAATTAATTCTTGACCAATACCAATTAAATAATATGATTTCTCAATTAATATATTATTCTTATAATATATTAATAATCACAAATAACCTCTTTCTCAAATATCCATCCTATCAAATTGCTCCGGTGAAGGCAACCCAAAAGGATCATGCTACTATCGGGTCAAGTACATACCAATTATAGTTATGAGCTTAAACACCTAATCCAACAGTCTCCCACTTGGACAAGTCTAATAACTATTATTGCAAGTACGACTTCAGAATCCGATTAGCAATCGTAGCTCTTAAAAGCCCTTGTCGAACTCTGATCTTATCAGTAACGCGTCCTATAGATAAGGGATCAAATATTCCTCCGTTCTACAAGATATACTATAGACATGAGACATGGATTATAATCATTCTCTTTGTCCAAGTTCTGTTTCCCGATTTTCGATTTATGATGACTGACTAACTGAACAAATCAAATCAGTCCAGGCTTGGCCAAGCGCTTAGGGTGTCATCACTGAATCATCGACGAGCCCACAAATATCGCTTATATCCCTCTTAGGTTAAAAGTAACGGATAAACTTCGACTCATATGCTTGCTCAATTTACTCATCAAATCACACACAACAATACGTTTTATAACACCACGTTACCGATGTGTTTACATATCATCAATGTGCAACCGACTTGTAAACTACAACTCATATGTCCCCATTTAAAGAATATAAGATATTATCGTCTCACAATCACTCGTAATAAAATCCATGAAGTGATTCAGATGAGCGTGAGGTTAATCCAATACTCAAATCTTATTACAGGAGTACTCATGAACACTGTAGCAGACTTGTTCTATGTCTAAACGCTTAGATAATCTACAGTCGGATTCATGACAGTCTTACCTCATTACTTACTTCCAAAGTATGATTGATTGTGGATGTTTGAATAATCCTATTATTCGGGAAGTAAAACATGCAAAGTGAAACACAAGAATAATCGATTCCAATATGGTCTCAATACTTTTGAATATAAATATAACACTTATTATTTAATCATCATATTGGTTACACATTATTCATTGTATAATGTTTCGACTAATCAAAATAACACTTGAATTAAAAAAATAGTCATCCCATGCTCTTAGCATGCACACTATGTTAACCTATGGTCCTTTCTTTGTGAAATAGATCAACTGAACACATTTCCAATGATGCTCATTTCACAATTCCAAATCCTTATCACAAGTGTAAGAATATAAAATTCTTGTCACTTTTAGAATGTGTTAGATTCTAAACTATCATGCAATGATCCTTTTGTAATGACAAGGCACCAAAGTCACAAAGACTTTGCCAATGATATTACAAAACATTCCATTGGAGATATGTAACAGAACAATTCCATGAACTCTCACATTCAAAGTAAATTCCTTTGAACATCCTTCTTGCACAAAAGTTTCTAACCTACACATAGATTCTTAATATCCAACTCCCATTATGGAAACACTTCTATATTTGCCAAATGACTATCCATTCTAAATAGAATCCTATCTATTCAGAATTATATCAATATGGTCTATCCATTTCTATACTTCCAACTGTCCACAAGCAATGAATCTTCAATAAACCTAAGATTGTCCTTGACAGTTGTTTAATAACTTTAGTCATATCAAGTTGTGGTCATTTTTCCCTCTTAATGCGCTAGGCATTTGAAAAATCAGAACACGTGAATATTACAGCATATGCAATCGATCCTATTCTTGGATAAGGTGTCTAAGTCCATAACTATTTCTGGTATGTACTTGACCCGACCCGGCATGGTCCATTTGGGTTGCATGGCACCATGCAATTGGATAAACTAAAATGAGAGAAATAACACTTATGGTTTATTAATATATTATAAGTTCTAATATATTAATAATATTATTTAATTAGTTTGATCAAGAATTAATTTAGAATTAATTAAGTGATCAAAAGATAACTAATTAAATATATGGGTAGATTATGTAAATCTTCCATATCTTATATAGTGGGCTAAGAGGCTCCATGGATTATCAAGTTGGGTTCCACCCATAGGATGCTCCATGGGAGTTACAAACCCATGGTTTATGGAAATGAAGAGTCATGACACATTAGGGTTTACATGGTGTAACCCTAGATGTGTCAACACTATATAAGAAACCCATTCTCCACCAAAATAGGCTACACTAAGAAACAAGAGGGCTAGAGCCGATTTTGCAAGTGTAAGATTCTCTCAAAGTTTACTCCTTTGCATTTGGTGTTGTGTGAAGCATTTGAGGCATCACACTTGGGGTGCTAGGCTCACAAGGTTTCAAGGATCATAATCAACAACAAGGTAAGTTATTCTATCTTTCATTCAAGTTAAAAATGTTCCCCATGTATGCTAGATAGGAATATAACCTTGGAATTCAACTTTGCATGATTATTAGACAAACATAGATCCAAGGTTATTAGGGTTGCATGTACACTTAGGAAGTGTTAGAATGCTCAAAACTCATCAGTGGTATCAGAGCCTAGATTTGTTTGTTTGTTGTTTTTTTTTTTTGTGTGCAAACAGCTTGAAAAAAAAAATCGTTTTTCTGTTTTCTGCTCGTATGAAAGTTTGCACATTTGTTGCTGGAAATGGACTAGAAACATTACCCTAAACTGTTTTGATGTTTTAAAGCTTGTTTTAGATGGTGTAATGTTTATGCTAATCCATTTACAATGGCAATTATTAAAATTACAAGTTTTTTTTAAGTGTAATTTTTGATTCTTGAAAGTGTTCATATTCATGTTCTTGAACTTATGAAGATTAGATGATCATAGGAATTGTTTGTAACCTTCATGGTAGTTTAATTCATGATCATAATGTGTTTTAATGGAGTCCATAACTTGTCCTCAAGTTATGGAAAACCAAAAGTCTCACTTTTATTAAAGCCATTAAAAGAACACAAGAGTTATAAAAATAAAGAGTCTTCATTTTTATTACTCAATTAATTCATAAGTTATAAGAAATGAAAAGTTTTGGAAGTTTACAAAACTTGCCCTCAAGTTTTGGAACATGTAAAGTCTTGATTAAAACTTTAGTTCCAACCCTTAGAATTTTAAAAGTTAAAATTCAACCCTTATACTTTATAATATTATAAGTTCCTAATATATATATATATATATATATATATATATATATATATATATATATATATATATGTATAACATCAAGTCGTCTTACCGCTAGTACGCCTCATTCACGAAGCCGGTCTATAAGGGGGGTATAAGGTTGTTGCCTATAAAATGGCAACTTAATGGGTGTCCACTCTCACCCACCGCTTCCTTGATCGGTGGAGGGTCGTTAGCCGAACGGGTAGGACAAGGACTTATAAATTCTCATTAAAAGTATGATGAATATTATAAAGTAACTAAATGCTTTTATTAAATTCTCAATCTTAGTTACTTTAGGAAAATGTGAATAAGGTGCTAATCCATGAAATTACACTTTACACTTTGTTTAAGTCGTTAGTGGAGCTCGTGTGGTTAACCGGCACACTAACTTGGACTTAACAAGGAAGGTAAAGGGTGACTTAAAGTTTATTATAGGTCGGTGGAGCTCGTGTGGTTAACCGGCACATCGATTGAGTAATAAAAATTAAGTGTACCAAGTGATTTGTATGGTTACTTCACACCTCGTTTTGTGATCCTCGGTATCCCAGTCACAAAACTTGGAGGGCACACTCGAGATTGAAACATGCATTTGAAAAGTTCATTGAATCTCAAAAGAATCTAGGAATTTTTAAGAACCAATTAAAAACCTAATATTTATATTTCGTTTTTCATGGTGGAAATTGGTGAATCGTCATTCACCTACCTTTCAAATATGTTATAGCTTGGATTACGGCATACCTCTTCTAAGTTATAATATATTGTGATTGGATCCTAGCCTTAATATTACATTTGGGTGTTTTATTAAGGACTCTCTTAATATCTAAACTAATCTTGTTCTCTTCTTTCAGATGTCTTCAAACAATGCTGCTTCAGGCTCTAATCCTAATGGCTCCTTTACCCTTATGAACTTGTGTGGGAAAGTCACTTTTGATGGATCCAACTTCAATGAATGGATCAGAAACATCAGGATGATTACCCGCTACGAGGACAAAGAATATGTCCTTGACAAGGAGCTTAAGGAGATTGATGAGACCACTGCAACTCCCCAGGAGATCGCTGACTTCCGGGCACATGAAAGGGATGCTACAAAAGTGGCATGCATCATGTTGGCCACCATGACAGCGGAACTCCAAAAGTCCTATGAGGACTTCTACCCTTTTGAAATGCACCAAGATCTGATGGAAAGATACCATCAAAGTGCACGACAAGAGAGGTATGAAATCATATGCTCTATCATAACAACCATGATGAAGGATGGGGAATCCGTCACGAGCCACATGCAGAAAATGCAAAGGTATGTGGATCGGTTGCTGAAGCTTAATGTGAACTTCCCTGAGGAGCTTGCAATAGATATCATTTTGCACTCCTTACCATCGTGCTATGATTAATTCCGCATGACATATCACATGAATAAGGAAGATGTCACACTCAGCAAACTTCAGGGACTCCTCAAGACCGCAGAAACAGGTCTTAAGGGTAAGTCGGTTGTTAACACTCCTACTCCAAACTCCGCCCCGATTTTGGCAATCGGGAAAGGTAGAGGGAAGAAGAGGAAGAGCTCTTCGAAGGGTACCAAGGCTAGGACCCTTGATGGCTCTTCTTCAAGTGGAACCAAGAAAGGTTTTGTCACTCCTTCTTCTGACCCTAAAGAGGCTGAATGCTTCTATTGCCATGAAAAGTCACATTGGAAGCGGAACTGCCAAAAGTACCAGCAAGATGTGAAGGATGGGAAAGTTAAACCCAACCATGCAGGTATTTACACTATCTTATCTAATAACTCACCCCATTCTAACTCTTGGGTCCTTGATACCGGTTGTGGTATTCATATCTGTTCTGATTTGCAGGGACTAAGAAGAAGTTAGAATGTGGAGCATGGAAGAATAAACTTAATCATGGGGAATAGGAAAGCTTTACCTGTCACCAAGATTGGAGTTTATACTTTATCGCTAAGTAGTGGGTTTAGTTTAGATTTGAATAAATGTTGTTATTCGCCAGAAATGACAAGAAATATTATTTCCTTTCATGCATTGTATAAACAAGGTTTCACCTTTTCATTTGATAATGAAGTTGGTTCGGTTAATGCTTTCTTTAATAATGTTCTTTATTTTAAAGCATTACCTTGTGATGGTGTGTATGAAACTGTATCTGTGGTTGATAACTTAAGAAATAATGTATTGTGTATTTATTCTGTTAATGATAATAACTTGGATAAAGCATCATTATGGCATTGTCGTCTTGGACATATAAGCAAGAAACGCATAGGCCAACTCCAAAAGGATGGAGTATTGGAGTCATTTGACCTAAAGTCAGATGATAGTTGCGAATCATGCTTACTTGGAAAAATGACAAAGTCACCCTTCACAGGTTCTTGTGAGAGGGGTGAAGGTTTGTTGGATCTTATACACACAGATGTGTGTGGGCCCTTCAAACATGCCACAAGGGATGCTAATCGTTATTACTTGACTTTTACTGATGATTACAGTAGATATGGATATGTCTACTTAATCAAGCATAAGTCAGAGACTTTTGAGAGGTTTAAAGAGTTTAAACAGGAAGTCGAGAATCAATTGGGCAGGAACATTAAGATGCTTCGATCCGATCGAGGTGGTGAGTATCTTAGTTCAGAGTTCCTCGACTATCTTAGGGAATGTGGGATTGTCTCACAATTGACACCTCCCAGGACACCGCAGTTGAATGGTGTAGCTGAGAGGCGTAATCGAACCTTGTTGGATATGGTTCGTTCCATGATGAGTGGAGCTTCGCTACCAATCTCATTTTGGGGGTATGACTTAGAGACTGCCGCCCATATCCTTAATCTAGTTCCCACAAAGAAAGTTGCCAAAACTCCTCATGAGATGTGGATTGGTAAAGTACCCAAACTAGACCACATTAAGATTTGGGGTTGCGAGGCTTTCGTGAGACGCGAGACTCATGATAAGCTCGAACCTCGAAGTGAGAGGTGTATTTTCATCGGCTACCCACAGAAATCCTTTGGTTACCTCTTCTACAGACCTAGTGAGAATGTGGTCTTTGTAGCTAGGAGGGCTTTCTTTCGAGAGAGAGAGTTCATAAGCCAAGGAGACAGTGGGAGGCAAGTTGACCTTGAAGAAATTCAAGAGTCAAGTGGTGAAGGAACTTCAAACCCTAGCACTCAACTTGAGGAGGAAACTTCTGTTGAGCCAATTGACAAGTCTGTACCTCTGAGGCGTTCCACAAGGGTTAGGAATGCACCTGAGCATTACTATGGATTCCATATTACTGCGGAAGGTGATACACTTATCAGTGATGAGACGCTGATAGGTCTGGATGAACCTAACAGTTACGCGGAAGCCATGGCAGGCCCTGAGTCAGCCAAGTGGAAAGAGGCAATGGACAGCGAGATACAGTCCATGTATGACAATCAAGTTTGGAACTTGGTTGAGAATGTACCAGGTCGTAAGACTGTAGGGTGCAAATGGATCTTCAAGAAGAAGACCGACATGGATGGTAATGTACACACTTATAAGGCACGACTGGTTGCAAAGGGTTTCTCACAAACTCCGGGAGTTGATTATGATGAGACCTTTTCTCCAGTGGCCAAGATTAAGTCTATTAGGGTTTTGTTATCCATAGTCGCATTTCATGACTATGAAATATGGCAAATGGATGTCAAAACCGCTTTCCTTAATGAAAAGTTGGCTGAGGATGTTTACATGAGTCAGCCAGAGGGTTTTGTCAACATAGAGTACCCTAATAGAGTGTGTAAGCTTGAGAAATCCATTTATGGTTTAAAGCAAGCACCTTGCAGATGGAATCTTTGCTTTGATGAGAAAGTCAAGGAATTTGGCTTTTCTAGGAATGAAGATGAATCTTGTGTATATGTCAAGGCTAGTGGGAGTATAGTTAGCTTTTTGGTATTGTATGTGGATGACATACTACTCATAGGAAATGACATCCCAACTCTGCAGGAAGTTAAGTCCTGGCTTGGGAAGTGTTTCTCTATGAAGGACCTAGGAGAAGCTGCCTATATTCTAGGGATAAGGATCTTGAGAGACCGGAGTAAAAGACTAATTGGACTTAGTCAGAGTACTTACTTGGATAAGGTGTTGAAGAGATTCGGCATGCAGGACTCCAAGAAAGGAGAGTTACCCATCCAGAGTAATGCCAGATTGAGTAAGACACAAAGCCCTAGTACTGAGGCTGAGATAGCAGAAATGAGTCGAATACCTTATGCTTCGGCTGTAGGATCGATCATGTATGCTATGACGTGTACTCGACCTGATGTAGCAGGTATCAGGGGAACCCTGGCAAGGCACACTGGACTGCGGTAAAGAATATCCTCAAGTACCTACGGAGGACTAAGGACTGGGTCCTTACCCTCGGTGAGAGTGAAGACTTGAGAGTTGTAGGGTATAGTGATGCTAGCTTTCAGACTGATAGGGATAATTTCTGCTCTCAGTCAGGCTGGGTCTTTACCTTAAATGGAGGAGGAATTTCTTGGAAGAGTTCCAAGCAAGAGACAGTGGCTGATTCAACTTGCGAATCAGAGTATATAGCAGCTAGCGAGGCAGCAAAGGAGGCGATATGGTTGAAGAACTTCATTGGAGACCTTGGAGTTGTACCAGCTATTAAAGAGCCAATGGAAATTTTCTGTGATAGTGAAAGTGCAGTTGCCTTAGCCAAGGAACCAAGGGATCACGGGAGATCCAGACACATCGACAGAAAATACCATTTCATCAGACATCGAATAGAAGAAGGACTCCTCGTGGCAAAGAGGGTATCATCGGATGAGAATCCAGCAGATCCCCTCACGAAGGGACTGACTCGGGTTAAGCATCTCCAGCATGCTCGGATCATAGGGCTGAAGGATGATATTAGATTTAGTAGTTAGATAACCTTGAAATTTGTAAAGTGTAATTGGCATTAGATGATGAATAAAAGGTGTTTTATTTATGAGTAAAGTGTTGCTATCTCTTGTCGATCGTTTACTATATTTCTTTTGCATGTTTTGACTTCCAGAATAATTATGTTTGGTATATCATATTATTCGAACCTCCACAGTCGGTCATATGTCGGAAGTAGGTATGAATCAAGACTGTCATGATTGGTTGCAGAGGTCTAAGTTGTTGGACATGGCTACAACACTCATGAGTGCTCATAAGTTCTGAGCATTGGACTCAACCCACGCTCACTGGAATCACTTCATGGAATTTATCTCGAGTGATCGTGAGACGGTAATATCATATAAGTCTTCAAACCTAGAGATATGATTTGTTACTTATGAGTTGGTTATGCATTGATTGTACGTTAACGCATTGGTAACTCGATCTTATAAAACGTGTTTTTGTGTATAATTCAATGAGTGGTAGAACAAACATATGAGTTGAAGTTTATCTGTTCCTTCTTGGATTAGAAGCTGATATCTGGGCCCCTCGATGATTTTGTTTTGACCTATGTACCGGGCCCGGTCAGAACTAAGTTGATGTGTTCAATTAAGTTCTTTGTCAAACAAATCGGAAATCGGGAAACAAACTGTTGGATACAAAGTAAGACACTGTTCCATGTATTTGTCCGGCTGATATCTAGAACAGAGGATTATATGATCACTTATCTTAAATGGCGTATCATCATCTTCTCAGTTCCGAGAGACCTTGAAAGAGCTACGATTGCCGATCGGTTCCTGAAGTATTGCAGTTATAGTTATTAGACTTATCCAAGTGGGAGACTGTTGGATAAGGTGTCTAAGTCCATAACTATTTCTGGTATGTACTTGACCTGACCCGGCATGGTCCATTTGGGTTGCATGGCACCATGCAATTGGATAAACTAAAATGAGAGAAATAACACTTATGGTTTATTAATATATTATAAGTTCTAATATATTAATAATATTATTTAATTAGTTTGATCAAGAATTAATTTAGAATTAATTAAGTGATCAAAAGATAACTAATTAAATATATGGGTAGATTATGTAAATCTTCCATATCTTATATAGTGGGCTAAGAGGCTCCATGGATTATCAAGTTGGGTTCCACCCATAGGATGCTCCATGGGAGTTACAAACCCATGGTTTATGGAAATGAAGAGTCATGACACATTAGGGTTTACATGGTGTAACCCTAGATGTGTCAACACTATATAAGAAACCCATTCTCCACCAAAATAGGCTACACTAAGAAACAAGAGGGCTAGAGCCGATTTTGCAAGTGTAAGATTCTCTCAAAGTTTACTCCTTTGCATTTGGTGTTGTGTGAAGCATTTGAGGCATCACACTTGGGGTGCTAGGCTCACAAGGTTTCAAGGATCATAATCAACAACAAGGTAAGTTATTCTATCTTTCATTCAAGTTAAAAATGTTCCCCATGTATGCTAGATAGGAATATAACCTTGGAATTCAACTTTGCATGATTATTAGACAAACATAGATCCAAGGTTATTAGGGTTGCATTTACACTTAGGAAGTGTTAGAATGCTCAAAACCCATCACCTATATCCAAAGCATATGGGATACGATTCATAATGTCTTACATAAAGACATGATACTTGACCAGTCTCTTGTTATAATGTTCCAATATAGAATTTCCAATGTTGAAACATTTCAACCTCACATTCATATATGCTCATGACTAATTCTTGATTAATACTTTAATCTACATTTTTAGATTTGAAATAAAGTATAAGTATCCTATCCCTTACTATAGCGAAACAACTTTTCAAACTCTGCAACTTTGCAATTTAAAACTTTGTTTTCTATAAACAACATTGTTGACTCGCAATACTTAGTATAACAATTACCCTCCCACTAGCATAATAATTACATACTTATTAGCATAACACTTATGCTCCCACTAGCTTTGACATGTACCCAGAAATCAGCTGTACTTTTAGAAGTCAATACGTATTGACTTTCTTACAAAAGTTCATATTTCTGATACGAGATGCTTCGATAAGTCTTTATCTAAGCTCATACACCTTTTATTAGAAAGATCATATGTGTGTGTAAACTATTTCAGAACTTACAACAACAAGCCCTGAATGTTCAAACATTTTGCCATTTCTCACAATTCGAACTATGAAGAGGGATGCCGTAATCATAATCGAATCTGAGAACGCAATTAACACAACTGCTATCTCCTTAAAATCTTCTTAGTGAAAGTGTTTCCTCACAATCATTTTCATGAAGTGGAGAGAAACCTTATGTCACTTAGATTTTATGGTATATGTGTTCCTATCCATGTGAATCTATCATTTCCAATCATTATCATAAGACAAAGTCTATGACAAATTCAAACTCATATGGACTGAACTTGTTCAATCTTAATTTCTTGCCATATGGTAGCACAAAAAACTACCATTGCTTCCAAGTTGTTATACAAACAATTAAGCACTCATATAACTCACATGCATGGTCAACTTCAACTGGAACGGCACAGAAACAAGAATGTGTCAACACGATAGGTTACAAACCTCAAGCCGTGTGCTAGTGATTAACAATAGGTTTATTATTGATTAGTTCCTGAAGCTATTCAAGACCATTAACACTCCCACTGACTTCTTGACATATAAGATTCTTCTGTCAAGAAACATTCCTTAACAAACAAATATTCAATAGTTAGTGTGGGTTCTTATCAAGAAAATAACTTCATACAATTGGTCTTAGTTGGTCTTTGTTTTATCCAAAACATCACAACTACTAATCTCAAATGTGCATGAGCAAGAAAACTTTTCTACTCCACATTTCATGATGTGTTATAATCCTACCTAGGATATGTCACTCAAGACACAATCTTGGAGTTTGACTCTAAGACTCAATTTTGGAACGAAGTATGACTAATCTTCTTGATTTAACCATTTCAACAATTCCCGATTCCTCTTCTTGGTCACACAAATGCACCAAGGTGTTCTTAGAGGATCAATTGTGATATGGTACCATAATCACTAAGATGATCATAAAACACGATACATAAGTACTCTCCTTTCCTTTCAGATTGGAGAAACTTTTATCTTTCTGCCTAATTGATTCTTCTTATTCGTTCTGCTATACATTATAACTTTTCCAATGATTCAGAATTACACTTAATCTTGTAAGCATAACCATATTTACTGAACTTTCAGTAAATCATGACGAATATACTTTATCGTTCTTTGTGGTGGATCTGACCAGTGCACATCAATGTGTACTAGATCCTTTATTCCTTCACTTGACTTACATACATATGTAAACAAGGAATTAGTCTTGATTTCCCAAAGATAAAGATTCTCATTCATCACACAATACAAGTCGCATGATTCCAAGTTTCTGTCCAATTGAAACTTGAGTGATGAGAATCCTTCCTTATTTGGTAAATTATGACATTTTCACAAGAATCAAATTCATTTCCAATATTGCTAATAATATATGAACACCAATTTTCACCAATGTCATTGCAAGGATAATATAAAATAAGACAAAATCAAGATTTTCTTTATTTATAAAAATGCGGAAAACTTGTCCTTGCATTGCAAATACATATGAAAACTATGTTTCTAAATATTCCTAAGCAATCTATCATAACTCCTAAGCAGCAGCTCAAAAATCTGATCATCGAACCATGCGATCGAAATCCATTTCTTCGCGACCAGACTCAGCTCACTCTTCCTTTATGCTTCCTTTCCTTTCTTCGATCCTGAAGCAGGGTCATACATTTTGACTTTACCATCCTTATGATCCTTCAGGTAGATACGGCAGCCTCGCATCCAATGCCCTTGTCTTGGCAATAGAAACAAATAGACTCTTTCGGAATGGCGCATGGGATTATCTCTGACTCGGCCTTTCTCTTATGATCAAACTTTTTTACCATGGCTGATTTCTCTCCCTTAGGAGAAGAAAACATTTCTGGACTATCGCCTTTGCCATCGCTAGGTTCCATGGAAATTTGGGATGCAGATCTTCCAATCAAATTTGCTTTACCAGTGCACCAAATCATTACTGATTCAGTAGCAATTAGCAAATATGTTAGATCAATAAGGGTTACATCGTGATCTGTCATATAGTAGTCATTAACAAACTGACCAGAGGACTCGGGAAGTGATTGAAGAACCAAGTCAACAGCCAACTTCCTCGGGAAAACGACACCCAACATTCCCAGCTTGTTAATGTGTGACTTCATCTCCAAGACGTATGCACACACATACTTTCCAACTTCGTATTTTCTTGCCAATAGAGCTTGAGTGACCTTGAACTTTTCAAGTCAATGAACACGTGGGTCAGGGAGAATAATTGGAGGAGGCAGAGGAAGAGAAGTTCCACCAATGCACGAAAAAGGGATAGATCTTTCACCTCGATCGTCATGCGGAATATCATCTTCGAATGGAAAGCTTTTTTCAAAAGGATAAGGAAGACCATAGTTGTCAGAACTAGACATCTAAAAGGGAGAAATTCAAGTTAGTTGATTTAGTCCTTAATATAACACCCAAATGAAATATCAAGGCTAGGACCCAACACAATAATTCACAATTCGGAAGAGGGATGTCGTAATCCAATTGTAAATTATTTGTTGGTAGGTAAATGACGATTTACCAATTCCACCACGAAAACGAAATTTTTAAACGAAATAGGTTTTAAATGAAACTCCTAGATCTTTTGAGATTCATTGAAATTTTCAATGGCATGTTTAATCTCGATTATGCCCTTCAAGTTTGTGACTGGGATACCGAGGATCACAAACAAGGTGTGAATAACCATGCAAATTAGCTTGGTACTCTCGAAGTCATTTATCACCTAATCAATATGTCGGTTAACCACACATGCTCCATTGATCTATGACAAACTACGAGCTACCCATTGCCATCCTTCATTAGTCCCATATTAGTGTTCCAGTTAACCACACACGCTCCACTAACGACCAACAAGGTACAATGTGCAATTTCATAGATTAGCACCAAATTCACATTTTTCCTAAGTAACTAAGATTGGGACTTTATAAAACATTTAGTTACTTGGTATTTCATTATACTTATAATGCAAGTTTGTGTCCTATCTTACCCGTTTGGCTAACGACCCTCCTCTAGTCAAGGGTGCATTGGGTAAGAGTGGATACCCAATGACGATCATTTTACAGACCCCTTCCTAAAACACCCCTTATAGACCAGCTTCGTGAATGAGACCTACTAACGGTAAGACTGACCTTTTACGTATACATATAATATATTAGACTTTTAATATTATATAGTATAAGAGTGTATTTTACACATTTAAAATACTTGGTGGTTTAATCTATTAATAAATTAGACGTTTAATTTAATTAAATTTAAACCATATGATTATGGATTTATTAACTTTCTCTTTTAGTTAAACATTTAATTAATTTAATAAAATCCATAAAGGTGTAATTTGAACTATTCAAAAACATCAAGGTTCTAAATATAAAAATTCAAAATTAAAACTGTTTAATTAATTTTTAAGTTACGAAACCAAGAGTTGCACCTTTTGAATCCTTTTCAATTACTAGGGTTCTGGAATTTAATGTTTCATATATGAGACTTTTCAAATTCCAAAACTTGAGGGGAAAGTTTTGAAACTCTTCAAAACCTTTTGAATTCCAAAACTTGAGGGCAAGTTTTGAAACTCTTTAAAATCATATAGATCAAATTTTAAACTAATAAAATAATCATATAATTTTATCTTTTACCAATTTGACCTAATTCAATTCATATAGCAAGATAATTTCAAATCAAATAATACAAATAATTAGTTTATCATATACACTAGTAATTATCTTAGAATTTTGACAATTTATCTTTTGATTGGATGAGGATAGTCACTATCATATTAGAAAATACAGATTTTATGATACAAAACAGTTTATAGCAATGATCCTAATCCAATTTTGGCCAAAAAAACCCGAAAATCTACCAACAGACTGTCCAACTCGTCGAGTCTGGCAATGGACTCGTCGAGTTCATCATGGACTCGTCGAGTTCCATTATGGACTCATCGATTTCAGCCTGCAGATGGCTGATTTCAATTTGCTCCAGCTTTGAACAATTAACTAATGCATCTATATAATAGAAAACACCCTAGTCTCTGATACCACTGATGGGTTTTGAGCACTATAACATCCCTATGGTGCACATACAACCCTAATGCTTTGGATCTAAGTTTTCTCAAGTTATACATGCAATAAAATTATCCAAAGCATGAAACCTACAACTAGCATACAACTTTGATATTTGAAACATAAAAAACTAGTTAGATGAATACCTCTTTGTTGTAGCTTGTAAAACTTGACCTTTCAAGAGCTTAGCACCTCAAATGTGATGCCTCAAATGAGTCACAAACACCACCAACAATGAAGTATAATGAGAGAGAGGCTAGGAGGCACACAAAATGGCTAGGTTTCTTCTTTGAACTCTTAGGGGCCTTTTTGGTGATGCTAGGGGTTACATTTATAGTGTGGAATTTCTAGGGTTTCACTTGTAAACCCTAATTCACTTCCTTGGGCCTTTAGTGCGATAATCCATATGATAAGCCCTTTGGACTAACTCTTCATGGACTTCCACATAAAATTAGTCCATCCTAATCAATATGGATCTTTAGCCCAAACTATATGTATTACTGATTTACTTAATCAGTCTCTTTTGATCACTAAATTAATTCCAAATTAATTTTTGACCAATACCAATTAAATAATATGATTTCTCAATTAATATATTATTCTTAAAATATATTAATAAATCACAAATAACCTCTTTCTCAAATATCCATCCTATCAAATTATTCAGGTGAAGGCAACCCAAAAGGACCATGCTACTATCGGGTCAAGTACATACCAGTTATAGTTATGGGCTTAGACACCTAATCCAACAAAACCAACGATCAAAACATACTCAAGAATATCCTCCTCTAAGCTTCTTAGATTCTCCAAGACTCTCATCGATTCGAGTATGGATCATGTGCTTTCAGTAGTACGGTCCTAATACTACCTTTCACACATACCCATACTTTCCTCAGCAATCCTCTTGAATCCTCTAAGTCACTTCCTCAAGCCAAAGCACCAAAACTCACTAAACCGCATCACTACCCCACTGAAGCATATCCTAGGCTCTCCTACGTTACCGACCCCATCTAGCCCTCAGCTGCTGAAGGACTCCCACTAATGACAATTAGCTTTCTCATGAATATAGCCACATACAACAAAGATTAGATAATCCTTCGAGTAAAAGACTCAACCCTAGAACGGTTGGACTCAAACAAGAGCTGCGGAATAGGGTCAAATCCACCACTCGAATATTATTTAACCTGTGCCACATGTGACTTAGCATATTCACTTAGCAGTCAATTCACCTCACCAAGAGTCCCACAAAGCACAAAACAAGCAGCATTCAGGCAATGGAAAAATCTAACCAACATACTTTAAACAAGCCATTCCATCTACTTATTAGATATACAGGCTAGCATGCAATACTAAAGCTCATACAATCAGACATATAAAAGGCATCTCTCCTAACATATAATACTGAGTAGATCCTTAGCCCTAATCTAGCTTGCAATTCTCATAATCATAGCATACAACATAATAAACATGTATTGGTATTCTGGGAACCACTTACTTGAGCTCGACCGATTGCACGCATCACACCCTTTATTTGATTAGAAATTCCTTTTTAGTTAAATATCTATTTTATAAAAAAAATTCATCAATTCCTCAGTTTGAGTTCGGGCACACCCGAGGATATGCTTGAATCCCTCAAACCAAGGCTCTAATACCAACTTGAAACAACTCAAAAATCCAAGGTAAAAATTCCATTTTAATTATAATCAAAACACTATTGTAACTTTGTTCAAAACATTCAAAAAAGCATTTCAAATAATACAATTATCAGAGTCCAATCCCAAAGATCACATATTGCAGAAAACACGGGTGTATGCGCTGCGATCGTCCCGAGCTCTTTCATTTGAAAATTGAAGTACCTGAAACAAAAAAATGAAAACCGTAAGCACAAAGCTTAGTGAGTTCCCCAAATACCACATACCATACATAACAAATGATCCACACATGTCGTACAAAATCATGAGCCATAAATATCATTCATATATCATAATCAATAAAGGTGTTATGTGCCGCACATAGTCTTGCCATTATGCCATGAGCCGCCTCGTGGTCTTCCTTGCCAGGCCGGTGGCCACAACCCTGGGTCTTACAGAAAAGTGCTAGGAGCCACCTCCGGGTCTTCCATGCAAGCATCACAAAGACAACTATCATACAATCTATACTACTAAACTAAGTAACTGCCAGGCTCAGACCCTGGTCTTGCATACAGTGTGCCAGGAGCCGCCTCCTGGTCTTTCATACATAATGCCAAGGGCTAACCCCCAGGTCTTCCTACAATACATAAACCAAACGGGTCGACATTTGTGTCTTCGACCCATACAAACAGTGATGAGACTCACCTCGAATGTTGAAGCTTACTGAAAGAAATCCCTAGCTGCCGCCCTGACAACACCTCCAATCTAATAGATCAACACAACATCCAATTAGCAATTGGGATCCATTCTAAGGCCCACCATCCATACTTGGGGTAAAATTGACCATTTTACCCCTGACCCCAAAATGAACCAACACTAAGGCCCAATTCCAATAACCAAAAGGCCCAACACCAAAAGATCCACAAAGGCCCACTAATGGTCCAATTTTCCAAATTGGGCCCAATCCCATATGGGCCTTATCCTAACCCCATACTTTCCTTAAATACAATTCAGATTACCACAAACACCCCTTGGGACAAACTAGGTCAAAGACATAAGTCAAAATTCAAAGTCAACAGTCCAAGTTGACCCAACTCGCCGAGTTGCCCTTCAACTCGTCGAGTTTCCTTCATCAGACTGCAAAAATCGAGAAGAACCGATCCAACTCGCCGATTTCATCGGGAAACAAACATCTTAATCCATTAAGCCGACATAATCGAAACTAACAGCTTCCCCACTCAGATCTTAACTGAAATAGCGTCTAGGAGGGTAAAGTTTCCAACTTTACCCCTAGGGACCAACCAATTGGGCTCAAAACCCAAATCCTAGGCTTAAAAGGTTAAGGGCTTAATCAATAATCACTTAACCACCAAGACAAAGCCCCAACTCGTCCAACTCGTCGAGTTCCCTTCACCAACTCGACGAGTTCCCTTCACCAACTCGACGAGTTGGTCCTTAAAAACATGTGCCCCAAAAGCTTCCAACACGTCGAGTTTATGCCATAAACTCAACGAGTTGGCCCCTAAAAAGGGAATTTATTTCCATAATTGACCTTCGAAATTCCGGATGTTACGGATGTTAACATAGAAAAATATAAAACTTGTATGTTAACTACAATAATTAGACAACCTTTTGATAATGTTAAAAGGATGTTACGGATGTTAACATATGCGTCACCATGTCAGGAGTTGCATGATCCTCCTCGACTGTCAGTTGAAAAGCCCTGCTCTTTACCACAGGTGCATCTGCCCGACCCTAGCGTCCGTCAGTAATCCGAAGAGTTGAAGGAGCAGCTGCTGACACTGGTCCTGCTGCAGCCAAACTTGGAAAATGGGCCTTCTTGTGGCCCCTCTGATTGCAATAGAAGCAAATCAGAACAGATACCGGGGTGGTGGTGGTAGTAGCAGTGCAATCCCTGCTAATATGACCAGTCCGGATGCACTTGAAGCAGCCATAACCACCCACCCTACACGCCCCATCGTGCATCCTGCCGCACTTGCAACAGCGGCCACGACCTTGCTGGCTCTTCCCCTTGCATCAACAACCTTGGGCCTCTTTCTCGAACCCCCAGAAACCTGAACCTCATCCGGTTTCCTCTTCTACTCCTTCTCAAGATCAATCTCTCTCTCCCTAGAGCTCGCTATCATATTGTCCAGCGTCTTGCAGCTGGATCGGCTCAAAAACTGTCGAATAACACTCCTCAACATCTCATGATACCTAGCCTTATTCATTTCCTCATCCGCCACATACTGCGGAACCAAAAGTGCCCTTTCCCGAAATATCGCGATGATCTCAACCACCGTCTCATTAGTATGGCGGAGATCCTGAAACTCTCGTGCCAACTGCTGCACCTCAATCACCGGTGTGAAATCAACCCTGAATGTGGTCACAAAATCATCAAAGGTCATCGAATCAATAGCCTCATCACCCATTGCGCGCCCGACCTCCTCCCACCAATCCCATACCCTGTCCTTCAGAAGACAGGAGGCATGTCTGACCTTTTCCCCCTCGGGGAAACTGCTGGTGCGGAAGGCATTAGTAACATCCGCTAACCACCTCCTGCTCGCTATTGGGTCCTTCTCCTTATGATATTCCAGAGCTCCACATGCTTGGAACTCCCTGAAAGTCAATGAACGCGCCCCCTACCAAGGCCACCATCTCTGAAAGAAAGGCACTCAACCGCTTATCCAAAATCTCAAGAATACCCTCCTTGACCATACTTAAAGATCACAAGAGTTTGATCAATAATGCAACGCGTAATCTCAGACGAGATGAACTCCCTAGTCTGATCATCTAGTTACCCGACTCCAGAACCTGAGCCTGAGCCCTCTCCAGCACTAGAACTGGCAACAAGTCTGCCTTGCAATGTCACCATACTGAAAATAGACCATATAAACCATCAGAATAAGCATAAGAATATATCGAGGGATCACAATCTCTACAAGCTTCGTGGTTTCATCGCTGTTCTCCTTGACTCGAGTACGGATCCTCTGCTTCCAGTAGTACGGGCCCATACTACCTTCCACATCTATTTGTACTTTCCTCAAGGAATACCTCGATTCCGTCAATTCACCTTATATCCATACAATCAACCCTCATCAAAATAAGGATCCCAGCACTAGATTTCATCCTAGGTTTTCCTATGGCAAACTCCACACCACTCTCTGCCCTCAGCTGCAGAAGGAACTCCGCTAACTTCCTTTAAATATCTCACGAATACAATTACATATCATTAAAACCAGATAAGTCTTCGAATGAAAGGTCTCACACTATAACGGTTGGACTAAGACAAGAGCTGCGCAATAGAGTTAAAACCTAACCTTCTAAAATTATTTAGTTCCCATAATATGTAACTTAGCATATTCGCTTACTAGTTAGCTGAAGCTAGTGAGAACTCCTAGAAAGCACAAAGCAAGCAACATTCAAGCATCAAGTGATTAGAACCAAGAATCACCTAATCAGACCAACCTATCACTGACTGATCAGTACTAGCATGCAAGTCTACAAGCTCATACAATAAGCATACAAAGGCATCTCTCTTAGCATTCTATCATGCAAAAACTTAGCAGATGCTTAGCCCTAACTAGCATGCGATTCACAGATTCACAGATCAAATCATATCAGATAACATGTATGGGTATTTTGGGAAAACTTACTTGAGCTCGGTCGATTGCATGCACCACACTCTTTCTTGTCTTAGAAAATTCCTTTCTTTAAAACATTTATTTTTGAAAAACTTTACCAAATCCTCATTTTGAGTTCAGACACACCCGAGAGTATGTCTGAATCCCTCAAACCAAGGCTCTGATACCAATTTGTAACGTCCCAAAAATAAGACCCGGAAATTTTTCATTTTTAGATTAATAAAAACAACAACCCAAAACATTGTTATAAAACCAAGATTATCAAATGTATCGATACATCATCAATACCATAGTAAATCACAAAGAAGCGGAAATGAGTGGTGTGTGTTATGCAATCATCCTGAGCTCTTCCCTTTGGAACTGGAAGTACCTGAAACATAAACTAAAACCCGTAAGAAGAAAGCATAATGATTTCCCCAAGATACCACATACCATACATAATAAACACATAACGGGCCCCGTCCAATGAGTGAATCGGGTCCCGCCCACACTCGCATAACGGGCCTCGCCCACTGAGTATAACAGGCCCCGTCCAAACTCATATATTGGGCCTTGCCCAATAAGTATAACGGGCCCCACCCAAACTCGCATAACGGACCCTTCCCAACATACAAATCATATAAGCACATATACATACAATAATCACAAAGATACCTAGCATACACAATGGTCATCGGGCCCCGCTCGGTAAGCATACGAGCACATAACACATGCAAGAGTCACGCAGATATCTAGCATCCTAACATAACAAAACCATGGGCCAACATTTGTTCCTTCGACCCGCAAAACACAGTGAGGAAACTCACCTCGCACTGCCGAATCTCACAGAAAGAATCTCTGGCTGTTAGCCCGCTAAAATCCCCGCCCCATCAATCACAAAATAATCATCCAATCAATAATTGGATCCCAACTCACACAAAGAGTCTAAACTAGGGTAAAAGACCTTTTTACCCTTTACCTAACCTGGCCTAAAGCCTAGGCCCAAACCAATTGTTCAAAAGCCCAAATTCCAAAATAATCACCTCAAGCCCAATTATGGCCCAATTTTCCAAATTGAGCCATAATCTCTTTCATGGGCCTTTTTCAAGCAAACCCAAAAACTTGATGGCCCAATAAGGACGTAAACATTTAAGTCCATATATGGCCCAAACCGAAAGCCCAAGCTGTTGAGTACACGAGGCGTACTCAGCACGTACATACAGTGTACACGCTTTAGGGCTTGTACGCCCAATGTACTCTCCCATTTGGCCAACTTCCATTTTTCCATCTCTTAATCGATTAAGACCCAATCCAAATTCAGATCTGATTTCCTTAAGATGGTTTATCACGTAAATTTGCCAACTTTACGTGCATGCATGGCATAATGAGGCTCTTAGAGTTCAAAAGAGCTTAAAAAATTACTTAATGCATGCATGAGACCAATAGACCATAAACACCATAAAGTTCGCACCTTTAAGCTTAAGGAACCCTCCAAACATCCAGATCTACAAGATTTAGCTTCTAAAATGGTCGTAACTCATCAAGACCAACCAAAAGGGACTAAAATGGCCATAAACAAGTCCAAAAGAAGATCCATAAGAGAACTTGTCAAGATAATATCTTTAGACCTCAAATGACTTGCAAAAGGAGTGATGATTATGGATCTCTAAGCTGCACACGAAGCAATGAACCATCAACCTTCTTCTATCCCTTCAAAATGAGCAAACAAGCACCAACTTTTCTTCGCAAGAGCTCAAAGACACAAAATGATGGCTAAGGGTCGAAATTTAGGGTTTAGGAGGTATAGAGGCTCGTAAAAAGGTCAGGCCTAGGGACTTAAGGAGTTTATATAGGGTGCAACACCCTAAAATTAGGGTTTCATTAAACCCTCGTACGCCCAGCGTAACCCTCGTACGCCCACCGTACGAGGCTCGACTCCGCGATCAAACTTCCCCCATAGAACGCTATGTGTACCATGAGGTACGACCTGCGTACTAGCTTCACAGCTAGTACGCTAAGCGTACCCAATGGTAGGCCCCGTGTACTAACCCCAATGACCAAATTGCAATATTTAAAATAAAAAGGGCTAAAAGGAAACATACCCAATTCAAGTGTTACAGTATATAAGACCAAGTTTTAACTTTCTAAATTTCTTGGTTAAGCTATCATACTTCATCTTGAGAATCAAATCTGAGATGATTGATGGCGGCAAAGAAAGGAGGCTAGACCGTTAATAGAACCAACTCCATATACCCATAGAAAAATGACAACTCAAAAAAACAAAAAAGATGGTTAACATCTTCAGTAATAACCAAGCAAAAGGGTCGGACTTGGGAGAGTCTGGTGAGCAAATAGGGTTTCAACCCATAATAATTAAATTCTTTAATTATATTATTTTCATCAAACAACTCAACCCGATTACCAATTCCCGTTATCCTCAAATTATAATCCTAGATACTAGTCTCAAGGGACCTCCACTAAGAACCATTGTAAGAATTGGGATAGACAATATTGCTTAGGAGATTCCTTAGCAAATGCTTGTCAATAAGGAAACCATGGGGGTGGGGGTGAGTACATCTTTAGTGAACGTATAGCTAAAAACACATATACGTTGCGAGCCTGCTAGCATTCCTCTGGATTGTCTAAAATAGTCTATGGTGGTCATATGTACCCCGCTAGACGACTACATCATCTATAAAGTCAAGGCCTCTCATCTTATCATCGTCTCATTCATCATTATCATCCCTTTTCTACCCAATATTTTATAAGCATAAACACACACACACACACACACACATATATATATATATATATATATATATATATATATATATATATATATATATATATATATATATATATACACGATCAAATAAAATCATGATATAATATTTCATCTAGCATAGATATCAGGAAGTACAGATAGCAGGCACATTTAGCATATAATCATCTAGATACTTCATATCTATGTGTAAGTCAAAGTTACTATGTACTCACTTGTTAAAGTGATGTCTGGAAAGTTGGACAGCGCTTCGCTTCAACACTTAACTTTTTCTTTTGACATGACTTGGTATCATTACCACTAAGTCTTAGTCTAACATTTCTAATGGTAGCCTAGACCTATCTATCATTCCAATAAACATCGATAGGTCTATCAAATAAGGATAATCCAGACAAGATTGTTGGGAGGCAGGACCATTTCGGTGTATAGCCTTTCTGAAATCCAACAACCAAGCCAACATTACCATTCTAATCACCTCTCTCGTAAGTAGATCAATTAATATTATAACTTGGAATTACTGATAGTTCTTATTTATGGGTTCATAACAACGACTTATGACTATAAATATAATTTACACTGAAAGAACTAGAGTATAGATTAACTTACAGAGCTTCCTCCTGACCAAATTCTGGAAATCACACTCGTAGGGCCCTTACTTGATGGCTACTACTTGGTTGAATAGCTCAAGGGTTGCAGGGCTTCGCCGAAACACAGTAACTAAGGAAAAAATGGCCTAAAAGTAAGGAATATTTGAGAGGAAATTGTGTAGGGGTGTGGGGAGTGAAGCATATACGAAATGGAGTATTTATAGGCAAGAAAAAGGAAGTGTGTCGTGCTCATATAGGGGCACGCCGCGCCCTATGGGTGTGTTAGCTCCTATAGGCTTGTGCCACGTGTCGATGTGTCACTCGTCCACATGCACCTCTTCTAGAAGGTGCCACATGTCACCTTCCTATGGTGCCATGTGTAAAAATCACCTTGGTACACATCGACATGTCTCGGAAGAAAAGGGATGTCTTGACATAACCACATGGCGCTCCCTCATGGTGCCACGTCATCAGTGCACGTGGCGCACTTTGCATGCGTGATTTTCCACATTTTCAAAATGGCGTAACTTTTTCATACGAGCTCCGTTTTTGACGTTATTTATATCCCAAGAAAGCTATCGAAGATATCTTCAACTTTACTTTAGACCCCAACAACAATTTCTCCGTCTATCAAAAATCTATATTTTTGGTAGGCTTAACTTGTTAGAAATCGATGCAGAAAGTATAACTCCTACATACGGACTCCGTTATCGATGTTCTCTATATCGACGGAATCTGATTGACGAGATCTTCAACTCTCATTTAGATTATTTTGTCTAACAACCTACCATTCCATAATTCGATTTCTGTGTGCACACTGTTGCGCTGAAACCTTGAAAAATCATAGCTTCCTCTCACGAAGTCAGAATTGGACGTTCTCTATATGCACGCTCTTGGGTTAATGACTACTACGAATTTCGTTTAGAAAGTCGCTCAGTTTTAAGTTGCACTAGAAAGTCGTCCCAAGACATTTTAAGTTGCACTAGAAAGTCGTCCCAAGACATCTTACTAGCTTCTCCCTTGGGCATGGTATCAACCAGTAACTTCAACCAGCGTAATACCCCAGTCTTCAACTATTTGACTGCGAGAACGATCTTCTGTTGTTGCTACAATCACAACTCTCAAATACCATCTCCATCTCGGAGATCCAATCCATGACTTCCACCGGTGTCGGGATTCCGGAAAGACTCTATGGATTGGATTCCATGAAATACTTGTACTTGCATCCACGTCTATCGTTTCCTCTATCGGTTGGTTTCTTCTAACCACTCGTGGCTCAGCTTGACTGGCTGTTTGACTGTAGTTCCCTTCCTCTGACTGTTCTATGTTTAGCTTAGTTTGCTCAACATGTGTCGTAGGCTCTTTTCTATTTTCACGGATTACTTGCCTTATTTTTTCCCTCTGTTTGGCCATCATATCCCAGATTATTTCTCGGACTCCTGCCATCACGAATTGCTCTTGCGCATACATTCCTCTTGGTGCATGCTCGACTATACAAGGCTCAGGCGGCTGATTATCGTTTCCTAATCCGCTTCGGGTTCTCACCATGTTGATCTATACACCAAAACATATGTTCGAGACGAGAATATTAAGATAAGGAAGGTTTTATTCGACGTATAACCCTCCTTATTCCTCCGAAATATTACAGGCCAATTCTAATACCGTACTTTAAACGTTTAGAAACCTGAACACAAAAAATTTCCAAATCCAGGCCAACAAAAGACCATAGATTCGTTCATATAATATCATCCTAGGCAGGTATCCTAAAGCATCTAAAGGTATCATATGGCTATAACATGCTATATCATAAATCATTTAGCACATAAAAGCAATTTAGGCATCATTCCTAAAATAAGATAGTGCATGTGTTATTTTAGGCATACTACCTAAAATATGGTTGACACTCATCTCACAATCATTGCTTAGCATTCTAAGTTTAAGTTTAGAAATCCTCAAAATTCGTAGTTCGCTTAAACTAATGCTATGATACCAACTGTGACATCCCTAAATTTCACATCCAGAAAAGACCGATTTATTTATGCTTATTAAAAACCAGAGTATTCTTTTTAAAGAATTATAATGCGGAATTTGTTAACAAAACATGATAATGATATTATCAAAGCATTTCCGAAGAAATGTATTTTATTTATATTAAAAACCTCGAGATGTCATCGTCAATACAATACATAAGCATAAACAAAAAATTACAGGCCTTACATTAGTACAGTAACCTATTGGCCTACATTCCATTATCCTGTCATCAGAATCATCTCAATACACACGTGCTTTCGTAGCATACATGTGATATAAGGAAACTGAGCGGGTCAAACTTGGGAGAGCCTGGTGAGCACATAGAGTTTCAACCCACGATAATTAAATTCTTTAATTATATTCTTTTCATCAAACAATTCAACCCGATTACCCATTCTCATTATCCTCACATTATGACCCTAGATACTAGTCTCAAGGGACCTACCCTAAGAATCATTGTAAGCAAATGCATGTCCATAAGGCAACCATGGTGGATGGAGTACATCTTTAGTGAACACATAGTTCAAAAACATCTACAGGTTGCGAGACTGCTAGCATTCCACTGGACTGTCTAGAATAGTCTATGGTCGCCATCTATACCCTGTTAGACGACTAGATCATCTATAAAATCAAGGCCTCTCATCTTATCATCATCTCATCTCATCAATTTCATGATTATCATCCCTTTTCTACCTAATATATTATAAGCATTATATATATATATACACACACACACACACGATCAAATAAAATCATGTTATAATATATCATTTAGCACAGATATCAGGAAGTACAGATAATAGGCACATTTAGCATAAAATCATCTACATACTTCATATTTATGTGTAAGTCAAAGTTACTATGTACTCACTTGTTAAAGTGATGTCTGGAAAGTTTGACATCGCTTCGATTCAGTACTTAGCTTTTTCCTTTGACGTGACCTGGTATCATTACCACTAAGTTTTAGTGTAATGTTTCTAATGATAGCCTAGACCTATCGATCATTCCAATAAACACTGATAGTTCTATCAAATTAGGATAAGCCATACAGGACAGTTAGGAGGCAGGACCATTTCGACGTGTAGCCTTTCTGAAAACCAACAAGCAAGTCAACATGACCATTATAATCACCTCTCCCGTAAGTAGACCAATTAGTATTATAACTTGGAATTACTGATAGTTCTTATTTATGGGTTCATAATAACGACTTATGACTATAAATGTAAGTTACAGTGAAAGAACTAGTGTGTAGTTTAACTTACAGAGGTTCCTCCATACCAAATTCTGGAAATAGCACTTGTAGGGCTCCTACTTGATGGCTACTACTTGGTTGAATACCTTAGGGTTTGCAGGGCTTCGTCGGAACACAAAAACTAAGGGAAAATCACCTAAAAGTAAGGAATATTTGACATAAAAGTGAGTAGGGGTGTGGGGAGTGAAGCATATATGGAATGGAGTATTTATAAGCAAGAAACACGAAGTGCGTTGCGCTTATATAGGGGCGCGCCGCGCCCTATGGGTGTGTTGGCTCATATCGGCTTATGTCACGTGTCGCTACATCAATCATCCACATGCACCTATTCTATAAGGTGCCACGTGTCAAAATCTCCTTGGTCCACGTTGGCATGTCTCGGAAGAAAGGGGTTGCCCTGACATGGCCACGTGGCACTCTCTCGTGGTACCACATCATCAGCACATGTGGCGCACTTCGCGCGGGCGATTTTCTGGATTTTCAAAATGGCATAACTTCTTCATACAAGCTTCGTTTTCGAAGTTCTATATATCACTGGAAATCTCTCGATGATATCTATAACTTTCCTTTAGACCCCAACAACTAATTCTCACTCTATCAAATATTTATATTTTTGGTAGGCTTAGGCTGTTAGAAATCGCTGCAGAAAGTATAACTCCTACATATGGACGTCATTCCCAATTTTCTCTATATCGACGGACTCCGATTATGAGATCTTTAATTCTCATGTAGATTATTTTGTCTAATAACCTACCGTTCTGAAATTCTATTTCTGTGTGCACACTACTGCGCAGAAACCTTGAAAAATCATAACTTCCTCTCACGAAGTCAGATTTGGACGTTCTATATATGTACGCTCTTGGTTTAACGACTACTACGACTTTTGTTTAGATGACTAAGGCTAAAAAGTTATTTATAAAATATTTACTTTCCTTGATACGCAAAGTCGTGTCGGTTTAATCGCGAATGAATGCATATCACTACGTCACTACTGACATATCACTAATGAATGCATAGTTATATGTAATCAAAGGTGAGATAGACAGTTAAACATGTGATCTCACTCTAGAGTCACAACTAAACAATGAACATGCAAGAAAGCCTAGATCAAGAGTTCTTAGGTTATCCTACATGACTACATACAACCCCTAGGGCACTCAACTAGACGATCAACGACACCTGGTACTCTAACTAGCATACCACTACTCATATATTCTAACATATAAGGATATTTCCACATTATACATAGTATAATGAGGAAACTCACCTGCAATGGATACCCAAGGAAGTACAACAACACCCCCACTTCCTTGCACTGCTCACCCTCGCGAACCAACTGACACCAATATAGATAAATCCTTAATCAATAACCCAAGTCCTTCAAGTTTGAACCAAATTCAAACTCTTTAAAAGTCAACGGTCAATGGTCAGCCAAGTCAATACTCACTACGATGTGGAGACCTCCTGGCCACGTCGTGGGAATACCAGGACGGAATAGTCGTGAAAAAGAGAACCACCATGTCGTGGCAAGCCCATTGCGACGTTGTGAGAACTGGCAGATTGTCATATTCTTCATTAAGTGCTTAATCCTTATAGATCTAAGCCTAAAACTTCAGATCTACTTCTTTTCAATGACTTAATGGATAAAGTTTCCAACTTTATCCATTAGGACTCCATTGTAAGGCTAAATCTATAACCCTAAGTCCATTAAGTCCTTAATGGGGACAAAACTTGTGCATGGGACCAAGAATCATTCAAACTAAGGCCTTTTCTCACTCAACAGAACTCGTGGACCATTAGAGAGCCATAACAAGCTCTAGAGTTCCTCAAACTCCAAGAGCATTCATGGAAAGAACCAAAACCACTAAAAATGACCACAAAATTGAATCAAGAAGAAGAGATGTCAAGGTGAGAACTTTATACCCCAAGTAGCTTAGAAAACTGAAAAGAATGATTGATCCAAACCAGCTCCTTGCTTCCTTGCTTCCTTATGAACTTCCTTCTTCTCAAGCTTCACCAAAATCCAAAGAATAAGCTTCAAATCAAGAGAACAAGCTTTCTAATCTTCATGGAGGGTAGCGTTTAGTTGGAAGCTAAAGAAGATGCCCTAATCCCAGAGATTAGGTATTTAAATATGGAAGAAACACTAAAAATCATGGCCTTGGGCTGCAGCCGCTGCCACGTTGTGGCCTTCTTCTTGCCACGTCGTGGAAGCCATCCGGATATGCGTTTCATGCATTGGCATGCCACGTCGTGGTGCTCCATTCACCGCGTCGTGGCACAAAGTTTTTCCCAAAAACCTTACATTTGATCATTCTAAGACCTCAACCGATCTATTCTAGAAAAAGGGGTGTTATAGTTTTACATTATTCATTGTCTTCAGAATATAAATCTTAAAGCCTAGTAATAATACAATATAAATGTTAGTTTAACTAAATAGTTAAATGTGATATAACACCAATTAAATTAATCTCGATGCCAAAAAAGTTTCACATGTTTCAGACCTATAAGGTTATGTGATGCACATGACCGATGTTGAGGTAGACATGATGATTGCCTACAAACACCACGCCCCTCATGTCGGGGTCCCTAATTTCATTTTACTCAGTGGAGCAGGCTAGAGAAAATCATTCATTCTCTCTCTCTCTCTCTCTCTCTCTCTCTTTCTCTTTCTCTCTCTCTCTCTATGGGGGTGTGATACAAAACCGAAACCGAATAACCAAATCGATCCAAATGATGTTTGGTTTGTTTGGTTGGGGTTATTTGGTTTTCGGTTAATTTGGTTTGGTTAACCGAATAAGGATACCTTATTCGACTTGGTTTTGGTATAGGGTTTATATATATATATATATATATATATATATATATATATATATATATATATATATATATATATATATATATATATATATATATATATATATATATATATATATATATAAATTTATAGATTAGTTATTAAAATAGATTTTCATAACTAATTATCTAATTATTAACTATTAAAAAATTATAATTATTTTATATTATTATATATATTAAAATAAAGCTCTTAGGAACAGTAAGGTTTTTAAGTTTTACCACATAGGTTTTTGATATTGGCAGATTTAGTCTCTATAATTTTGTAATGTACAGAAAATTTCCTTGTAAATTTTTTTTTTAATACAATACAATAACAGCCCATATGTTTAAGATTTTCGTGTATTGGTTGGTTTGACCCTGTGTAGAAACTAAATTACAAAATTGTCCTTATAATTTATAGAAAAGGTCCTTATGCAATTGCTTTTATAGAAACATTCCATGTGTTTAAAAAAAATTACAAAATATTCCCTACCAAACAAAAAATTTACAAATTATGCCTCCCACAACGCCCCTCAATATATTGCCATGTTTTTTCCCTAAAAGTTTTTTGTTTCACGCTTTCGCCATATGACTTTTATATATTTGCAAATTTGCTCCATACATTTTCGTCGTTATGCAAGTTTAGTCCCCCGTGAAGGGGGGTAGTGACCTACTAGTTTTATATTAAAAAATAACAACCAATTAGTCAAATGCCAATTTATCTTCGGTTATTTCTTTCATCTTCATATACAACTAAAGCTGTATTAGCTTATATCTACAATTTGTGTGTCTGCATCGACTGTTAAAAAAAGACACCTTCTATGGTAATCTCATTGTCGCTACCACCATCTTGCCAATGCAACCACCACTACATCTCTCTTACTTTTTCGTTCCCCACCACTCATCTCATTTTTATTTTGGGTCTCTCACTCTCTCTCCCCCCTAACGTCAATGACCCCGACCAGAATCTTATCATCGAATTCGCTCATCTCTCATATCTCTTCTATCCTTATTTCTTTTTTTTTTTTTATATTTTTTATCGTTGACATAGTTGAACTGTAGAGAAAAGAAAAACCCTAACACTATGTTCCAGATGGGTCCTTGTTGTTTTTTATATTCTTTGTTTATTTTTTCAAGATTTAAAGGTTGAAAAGAAGTTCAAAAAAGTTCCTAAGTTAGGTTAAAGAAGATGAGATTGTTGCAGGTTCTTGGTTTGAAGATTATCGTGGATTTTATTGATTTTTTTCAAGGTTAATCTAATTTTTGAAAAGTTCTAAAGAGTTTTTTTTAGGTTAGGTTGAACACGATGAGGTTGTTGCAAGTTATGGGTTTGACAATCCCTATGTATTTTGTTGATTTTGTTCATATTAAGCTACCAGGCGTACCGACGTTATAGCCGAGCATGATGCACGTGAACACCACTCTGGTGTTGTTGGCCATGGTTTGTTTCATGCTGCTTGACGCCTAATTCTTTCTATATATCTCTCTTTTCTTATCATCTCCATCTCTTTCTTCTCACCCTCCCTCACACTCTCTCTAACTCTTTCTTCTTATCTCTATCCCTCTCTCTTAAATGTAAAACACATTGTAAAAGTATAGAAATGTGAAGTGGAGTAGTGGTCATTTCCTAAGTGTGTGGTAGGGAAATGATAGTTACGTGTGTAACGCCCGCAAATCCGGGATAGTCAATTTAGAGACAATGAGCATCAAAAATGAGTTTTTCATGGAAAACTATTTAGAATGAAAAATCTTAACCAAGTGGTAGTATATGTTACAAGGGTTCCGTACATATAAAGAACGCCGAAATCCGAGTTATAACGAAGAAGTTATGGCCCGTCGAACTTTTACGGCAAAACCGGCACGACACTGGGAGACATAAATAGTGAAATTACGATGGAGGACTTTTTAGCCTTATTGATCTAAACAAAAGTTGTAATATACGTTAAACCGAGAACATACAAAAAAAAGAACGCCCAAATCTGACTTCGTATGAGGAAGTTATGAATTTTCCAAGATTTGGCTTAGCAGTGCACGACCCGAAACTCGAATTTTATTTCAAGCGGTTTTTGGCTTACGCGACCTAAATGAGAGTTGAAGATCTCATTAATAGGAGCTCAACGATAAAAAGACAGACGAAAACGGAGTCTGTATGAAGAAGTTACGAATTTTACGCGGACATTTAACAGTGTAATATTCTCATACTATTAAATTTAAAATCCGTTGAGAATTAGCCGATGGAGTCAAAAGAAAAGTTGTAGATCTTGTCTTTACCTACGCGTGGATATAAACAACGTCAAAAACGGAGTTCGTATGCGGAAGTTATGAATTTTTAAAGATTGGTTGTTTTACCTGCGTCTGGCGCCACGTGTCAGCACCAGACTTCGCCTTGGAGCCTACGCAAGGCTCACGACGTGAGCACCCTTTCTCACGACATGAATCGGCCCAGACAGCCTATAAATAGAGGCGTAAATCACCCCCAAAACTCACACCTTTCATACTCTTTCTCTCTCATTACCCTCAAACCCTCTTCCCCCTTCCTTAGCACCTCCTAGGTGTTAGAGGGGAGTCCCGGAGCGCCGGAAGGCTCCGAGAAGAAGAGCTTTCGGCTCGGAAGTTCTGCCCCTGCAGAGCCCGACTCCTAGCCAAACCCCTGGTAAGTGAGATATGCTTACCCTACCTTAAGTATAGCTTATGTTTAAATATAGTAATGTTATTAGGACCTTATAATAAATATATGAGCTATTATTATGAGTTATATAAGAGTGTTACTTAACGCTTATATAATAGTAATAATAGCTAGACTATTAATTAGTCGCAGTTAACGTTAGACTAAACCCTAGTGGTATTGATACTAGGTTTTGTCAAGGGAAAATTGTTTGAGATAACGGAGTGATGTCCGAGTACCGAGTCACCAGCTTACCAGGTGAGTGCATAGTTACTTTCATCTTACACATAAATATGAAGTATTTTATATAAACTACGTGCTATGTGTGCATATTATCCGTATACTTGCTATCTATGCTGGATGAACGATTTTATACAAGTTTTATATGATTCAAACTGTATATGTATTTATATCTACATAATATGTTGGGTAAAACATGGGTAGATGAGATATGAGTCGGATGATGAGGTGAGAGGTGAAATAGACCATGAGGTGAGGGTGAGAGGTGGACGATGTGAGAAGCCTTTTACCCAAATGTTGGCCCCGTCATCTAGCAGAGTATGGATGACAACCACGGACTATTCTAGACAGTCCAGTGGAACACTAGCAGGCTCGCAACCTGTAGGTGTTGTGAACGATGTGTTCACCCGGTGTACTCTAAACCCTGGCGACCATGCAGACTTGGTGCCTAAACCTTGGCGATCATGCAGACTTGGTGCCTAAACCTTGGCGATCATGCAGACTTAGTGCCTAAACCTTGGCGATCATGCAGACTTGGTGCCTAAACCCTGGTGACTATGCAGACTTAGTGCCTAAACCCTAGCGACTATGCGGACTTAATGTCTGTTGTATAAATCCTGGCGACTATGCAGACTTAGTGCCTAAACCCCGGTGACGATGGATTTCGTGCCGATTCCTTAGGATGATCCTTAGGAATGAATGAACGAGGAATAGTTGATTCTTAGGGTAGATCCTTAAGAGTAAAGAAGATAATGGGGATGGGTAATTGGGTTGATTGTTTGATGTTTAAACATAATAATTATATTATTGTGGGTTGAAAACCCTATGTACTCACCAGGTTTCCCAACCCGACCCACTCAGTTTATTTGAATCACAGGTGTCGATATGAAGTTACATTACACTGAGAGATTAAGGAGATATAAATCACTAGTGATAATGAATGTAAGTTCTGTTTATACTTATGTTTCTGTATTGACGATGACATCCCAACGTTTTGAAAATGAATAAAATACATTTCTTCAGAAATGCTTTGATAACGCATTTATCATGTTTTTCTAGGAACAAATTCCGCAACATTTTCATTAAACGAAGTACTCTGATTTTTATAAAGCATAAACAAAAATCGGTCTTTTCTGGCCGTGAAAATGGGGATGTCACAACGTGGCGATTAGGTTGCATCACTTTTGGAGGGGTTAAGTGGTGACCACTCCTGATAGCCTTATGGTTATCTTTCGTGTGCTAAAAGATTGTTTCTTCATGATTTATGGAGATACTTGACAATAAATTGCGGGTTTTAATGTCGAAGGGTTCAATGTATGGGGATTTCATTAACGCTTATGGTATAGGTATTTCTATTTACGGTTTATCTTGTTAAATCAAATAAATCTCAGTGTGTTTTTAGAGTTTGATCAATCTCTCATTTTGTTTGTAAATCAAAGGAACATTTGTATCTATAAACCCATAAATTGAAAAAAAAACAATAAAAAAGATTTTCTATTTTGCAAATCTATTTCAAGGTTTGTGTTAAACTTCTTTCTAGAGAGAGAGAGTGTGTGCGAGAGAGAGAGATAGAGAGTATGTAGGGTGGGGGGGGGGTTGTGCATAATATTTATTTAATAATTATTAAAATATCAAAACATAACCAACACCCTGGTGGCTCACTCGGTAACACTTGGGCACCCTGGGAGGTCTCAAGTTCAAACCTTTTGAGTTTCAGTCAAATGTTGGCTAGAAGAAGGGTGCTCGACTTAGTTCCGAAAGAGGCTGCTTAGTATCATCGCCAAAGGTAAACTCTCTCCCCCCAAAACTCACAATATCGGAGAGTTAATAGTAAACGCTAGAGAACCATTTAAATTATCAAAACAATGTTGAAAAATGTAAAAAAAAAAGAACTTTAAAAAGTATAATATTATTTTAAGTTTATTAAGGATCAAATCCACAAAATGTTTTATGTTTTGGACCAATAATGCAAAGTTGAAAACTTTCTAAACTTTATCCATGGTTTTCAACAAACAACATGGACCAATTTTATAGTTTACTCAAAAATATATAAGTATATTTGTGAAATATGTATTCTTACAACAAATATGATGTATATGTTGAAATTGCTTACTAAGAAATCGCTTAGACTGATAGGTGTGACGCTACCGCACCATACGGTAGATGTGATATGACAGTTTGGTATGAGGGGAACACCACACCCTCTAGTTGATGGGTAGTGTGGTAAGGGCACCGCACGAGGAGATTATACAACAATTTTTTTTTCTTCCTTTTTAATTATTATATATATATATATATATATATATATATATATATATATATATATATACCAAATTATAAAAAATATATCTAAATTTATGATTTTTAATTCCTTATAAATAAAGTATGATATTGATATATTATTTATACATATTTGAATATTAATAAAATGAGGGGATGAGAGGTAGTGAGAAGTGACCACTCCAATAAGTTTTGTGGGATGAGAGAAAAATGATATGACGCTGAAATAACAGACCAAAAGTGTAATAATATGTAGCACACCACTCACCCATCTTAATAACAAACTCTGCCTATCTATGTAATATATATTTCTTTTCTACAAATATGTCAGTGCACAATTTGGTTTCTTGTGCTAGTGTTTTTTAAAATTTGAACTTTCTTTAATTTCTCTTTTGAATCTATACTTGATAAAAGTTGTATTCTAATTGACAATATATGTTTGAAAATTCATTAAGAATAAATAGATTTAAGGAATGAAAGCCGATTGTAGATACAAATAATGGATAAAATTAGTAGCAATAAAAATTTTGTTGTAAAAAAAAATTCAAATTAAAATGTGCATTGCATCTTGTACTTAATTAGACTAACCTTATCATAATGTTATTATAGTTGTGTATTATTCACCGAAAGAGTACCTATTGTTAATTATTGGATGAAAGCCCATTGTAGATACAAAGAATGCATAAAATTAGTATCAATAAACATTTTGTTGTAAAAAAATAATTCAAATTAAAATGTGCATTGCATCTTGTACTTATTAGACTAACCTTGTCATAATGTCATTATAGTTATTGTGTATTATTCACCGAAAGAGTACATATTGTTAATTATTGGATGACTAATCATTAACCATAATTGAAAATATACGACTATTTATATATCTTGTTATATTCTTTGTAAAAGCATCATAAAAAACATGTAAAAATAGTATACTTACAAATTTAATATAATTTATTGTTTAGCCAAAATAAATACTATTAAACGATGTATAAAAGAAACTTTAAAAGGACGCAAAAATGACTATTTTGATAAAATAATCCATTCAAAAAGGATAACTCGAATTGGGAAAGAAAAAGATAATTGAATAGTCATTATCCCAAAAATCATATACAGAAACACGAAATCTTCTGTCATACGTTTGTACGCTTGTGCGAGCATCATTGGGATTCAAAATATATATTTTATATATAAATTAATGACGATTTTTCAAATTAAAGATCTTGAGCCAAACATGCTACCCACTCCGAGTTAAATTATAAAACCCATTTCAGAATCGAATTATTGCATTAAGATTCGAGGTGTAAAACATTAAATCTGATTGCAGTTTAGCCGCATTTGTCCATTGATGTCTGTATATTGTACCCTTTTCAAACAAACACCTTTCCTCTTCCTTCATTCTCTCCTTCAATCTTGCTGCCTTTTCTCCTCGATGTCTCCTCCCATGGCGTTTCATGTTCTTGCTGCTCTTTAAAACCCGATTAAAAGAAAACCGATACAAAAACAAAAACAAAAACAAAATCAAAATCAAAATCAAAATCAAAAACAAAAACACCTATCTTTTTGATTTTATCTTTACTATTAGCATAAAGAAGAAAAAAGCTCTCTTTTTTCCGAGATGGGGTTTAAGTATGGGGCCAAACAAACCCATAGCTACAAGCTCGGGTCCAGCTCCGGCGGCGTCTCCGGCGTCTCCGCCAGATGGGTTGCAGTGTTCTGCATTGTTAGTTTTTGTTTCGGTGTCATCTTCATTAACAGGTATGTAAAATACACTCTTGTGTTCTTAATTACAATATGGTGTTCAAGTTTGAAGTTTCCTTAGATTCTTTAAGTTTGTTTGTATTCGTATTTCGAAATTTGGATGAATGTTGTGTGCGTTTGTTATAATTTTTATTTTAATTTCTTTTATTTGAACTGGACCCAGATGGGGAATGGCGATGGTTTGTTTGTTGTTGATCGAATGTTTCATCTATTTTATTGGTTCGATGTCACTTTCTTGGAAGCTTATTTTATGAAAATGAATCGAATAGAATTATGAATTTTGCGATTTGGTGTTGGTTAAACTGCTTCACTTAGATTTGGGTTCTTCTTAAACCTTAAATCAATAAGCATATTCCGAATTGTAAATGCAGTTTCTTTTAAACATGTGGTGAAAAAGGTTTACATTAAACATAAATAAAGGAAAGTAGGAAACAAAGGGCATAAAGATGGTGGATTCATAGATTAGAACATGTCCAAAATGTCATAAGACTTCAGAAAAATAAAAGATTAGCTTTTTCTTTTTCCCTTTGGCTTAATTGTTTTCTAAAGTTACATTACATACAAAGATAAAAACTCCATGAAACCCGTAGAGCACATAAAAACCAATTATAGGCATTGAAAAATTGAGCTTATTTACTCTTAGAGCTTATTGTACTAGCTGAAAAGTTAGCTGATAGCTGATAAAAATGGCGTTTGGTAAAAAACTAGCTGGAATATATAAAATGTCATAAAATGGCATTTAGAAGAATATGATTTCTATAATTAATTAAGGGTATATTTGGAAAAAAAAAAAAAAACTCCTGAAAAGCTAGTTAAACTACTTTTTGACTTGACAAACATGACAACTTAAAAAAGCTCGAAAAATAAGCTAGCTTATCAACTAGCTGTGAGAATTGGTGTGTTCAAATTGGATAAGCTCTTGTTTTAATCATTCTTGAAAACAAAAGAAAACTCATGTAAATGCCTAAACTTTTGTCCATATACAAGAAACTTTTAACTCCATTAATGAAAATAATCAAATATGCATAGCTCAATTGTTTACAAGTGTCATAATTATGTTTTTCATTTTATTATTGTAGGTTTGGAATAAGTTCCATTCGTATCAAAGTAGATGAGAAACAAAAACAACAAGTGGATCATGTTATTGAGTGCGAAAATGAGGCATGTAATCGATATATTTTCTATTATAACATTGTACTTTTGCCTCATTTACACCTCTAACTCTACAATATTTTAATTTTTTTTTACAGGATTCTAAAGATATTCTCTCTCAAGTTTCACATACACATGATGTCATCATGTAACTTTCTTCTTTCACTTATTTACATTATATCAAGAAACTACAAATCATCAAATGTCTAAATTACACAAAACAATCTCATAATTTCTAAAACAATAAAAACTTTCAGGACATTAGATAAAACAATCTCTTCACTAGAAACAGAGCTTGCGTCAGCAAGATCTGCAAAGAGACCTGAATCATCAAATCAACACCAAAAGTATTTCTTTGTGATGGGGATCATGACAGCATTTAGCAGCAGAAGGAGAAGAGAATCCATTAGAGAAACATGGATGCCTCAAGGTTTTAATTTCAATTTCTTTTTTGATCCTTTTCGAATTGTTGTGTTTATTTACTTTTGCGTTCTTCATGTAAAACTTGTTGTTTTTATCGATTCAGGAAAGGATTTACTTCGATTGGAGAAAGAAAAGGGAATTATCATACGATTTGTCATAGGACACAGGTGGGTATTAATTATTAGTAATTAATTTGGTAGATTTTTTAAACAATATAGTAAACAAATAAAAAAAATACGTTGTTTGTAACCCTAATTTTAATATTGTTTGTGCTTTAGTGCAACATCGGGAGGGCTTTTGGATGACGCCATTGATATCGAAGACAAACAACATCAAGATTTTCTACGCCTGGTATCTATTCTTCCATTTATTTATCAAATTACAAAAATACCCTTTAAGACATTTTTCCTAATTAACCATTTTGAACGTGAAGAACCACGTGGAGGGATACCATGAGTTGTCTTCTAAAACTCAAATTTATTTCTCAACTGCTGCTGCAAAGTGGGATGCTGATTTCTACATCAAAGTCGATGATGATGTTCATATCAATCTTGGTTAGCCAAACTTATAATCTATTTAACAAATCTTTAAAATAGGTTAGGAGGGTAATTTGGTCATTTTCTCCAGGTATGATTGGGTCCACCTTGCTTCGTCATCGTTCAAAACCTCGTGTTTATATTGGTTGTATGAAATCGGGTCCTGTCCTTGCACAAAAGTAAGATTTATAATTTAATTATGTGGATATAAATATTTTTTACTTTGAAAAAAGACCATTTTACCCTTGTTTTATATTTGTTAAATACAGAGGGGTGAAATACCATGAACCGGAATACTGGAAATTTGGAGAAGATGGAAACAAGTATTTTAGGCATGCAACGGGACAAATATATGCGATTTCCAAAGATTTGGCAACTTTTATTTCAGTCAACCGGTTAGCACTTTTGGTCAACTTTAATATTATTATTAATTTTTTTTTGTCTAAATCTAATTCTCAACTTTTTTTAGAAACATACTTCACAAGTATGCAAATGAAGATGTTTCATTAGGGTCTTGGTTTATCGGTCTTGATGTTGAACATGTTGATGATCGAAGCCTTTGTTGCCAAACACCCCCGGGTAAAAAAATTCCCACCACTTCATATATAATGTTTTCCTTCACATGTCACAAAGAATATTGTAGATATAAAAAAGATAAGATTTTTGAAATTTTTAGATAGATTTAAGAGTTCAAAGGGAGAATGTTGTTGAAGTATATGTTAACCCTTATGGTCGTAAAAGTAGTAAAAGTATTTAAGTTTTGTTGAATTATTACGAATGAGAAACAAAAACACACTAGCTATTTATACAAGCTATAATTACCTCTTTCTCTTTGACTTTAACTTAACTTCATAAGCACATTTTAGTCTATGAACCAGCTTATAAGCTAACTTTTTGATAAGATATTTTGAGATAGTTTTTAATAAGCTTATGGGGCTTTTTCAAAAATATTTCAAATATGCCCTTAATTATATCTATTTTTATTTTCGAACAACAAAAATTTAGTTCCAAAACCTCGTAGCCCCTTTAGTATGTTTTTTTTTTTTTTTTTTTTGCTTTTAGTTATATATCTAAAAATGTCTATTTATGTCATTTTACATTTGCAATCTAGCTTATAAGCTAATTTTTACCAAACACTATTAATTCATAAGCTAGGTTATTAGCTACCAGCTACCTTTTCAGCTAGTCTGCCAAACATGGCCTTAAAGCTAGAAACAAAGGTGTTTGTTTTTTTAGTTAAAACGTCTGTAGTCTGCGGACCACATCTTCAACCTTCTGCAGTTGAAGAAGAGGTGGACCAAATGTCTACAAACTGCAATAAGAAGTCTGTTTTTTAACGTCTGCAGGCTGCTGAAATAAACTGAAATTATCCATACAATAGTTAAAAATAATTCTAAATCAAAAATTTATTTAGTTTTAATCATATGCAAATCGAATATAAAGATCATTGTGATGATATGATTTTTAAACATGTTTATATAAAATAATTAAACATAATAATTGCTAAATAACAATGAATAAAATTGTTAATTTAGCGAACAAAATGTTTATTTTGTTAAATTTTCCAAAACAATGGTTATTTCTTTAGTTAGCTTCAATAGATTTGGTAATTTTAGTAATTATCTTTATAATTTATTAATATTGTGCAACACAAAACAATATTTATATGTAATTTACCAAACGGTTTTGAAATTATGTAAAGTATACATGAATTGTTATTAAAATAATAAACACGTTGAAAAAAATTTAAACAAATCTATGTTGAATAATACAACTTAAAGTAAGGTGGGAAGTGATTTGAAGAGGATGGTCTAGTGCTGCGCAACACACCCGCAACAGTTTTTAAGTCAGAAGTCTTTTAAAAAACAAACAGCTGCGAAAGGTCAAGTGTTTTGCGCGACGCAGCAGATTGCCAGAAGTTGTCAGAAGTGTTTTTTTTTTTTTTTTTTTTTAAATCATACATCCCCTAAGAGACCTTACTAACTTTGCTAAACATGAGGATTAACTTAGAGGGGGAGAAACCGTGTCGTTCCTTTTCAAGCCCATGCCACTCACATTGTTTCTTTGAATAGACGTTAAGAACAGTAACTTAACATTTGATAAATGTTAGATTAGATAGGATAATATGTTGTAAAAATCAAGTGTCACTCTTGAGTGAAATGAAGATCATCCTTATAATGAAAAGTCCATGTTTGTAACGAAAGACGTTGTACACGTGCTAAATGTTGTAATCTTGAAACAATTTCCAACTTTCCACTAATTTATGTCCAAATAATTTACATTTTTCTCATTAGGTCACAAATGAACATTACGGGTATATTTCTTGATTTCTATTTTTGGTAAAAAACTACTTTCTTTATTAGGGACTCAAAACCCTACAACTACAAGGTCATTTAAAATATGGGATCAAAGCATTGAACATTATTAAAATAAGTAAATTATTTTTAAATCTTTATATGCTTCCATTTTATTATTGTTTTAGTAAAATAGTTTGTTAAGTAATCTTTGAATTGAATGTTTGATAACTTTTTATTTTTTATTTTGATCAAATAGATTGCGAGTGGAAAACACAAGCAGGAAACATGTGTGCAGCTTCATTCGATTGGAGTTGCAGTGGGATATGCAAATCAGTTGAAAGAATGAAAGATGTACACAAGGTGTGTGGGGAAGGTGATGACGCCATCTGGCACACCAGTTTCTGATGACGAAATTGCCCTTTTTGATTAAAAAAAAAGTAACAATTTTGCACATATGAAGTCTGGTTTGGAAAAGGGTAGGGTAGTAAATTAGTAATTAGTTCATCATGATCATGGATCGTATGCTAATGTTTTGATATACATCATGCGCTTGTAAATCTGTGAATGGAAAGTGGGATTACTTTTGAGAATGATTTCAAGAGCATAAATCTCCGTTTTTCATCGATCTTTCTTTATATGAAAGTGGGATTACTTTCTTGTTTGGATAAAAGATGATTAATTTTGTGGGTATTCGTCACTTTTCAGTTCTTGAAATCGATGATCACATGGTGGAAAGTTATGAACGCATGTGGGGTCCATGAGAGTATGAATCTTTTAGGGTCTTTTGATTGCTGTGAATTTGGATTTTAAACGTAAAAAACGTGCCTAATAAAGGGTTGGCAGGCCGGTGACTGATGTGTCTAATTGCTAACTGGTTCGTTTTTTTGTGGCTTGTATTCCATTGAAAACCGTTTCTTGAATCTAAAGCAGTTTTTTCAAGATTTGTTTCATGCCAAGAAGTGAAAAGTAAACGTTTATAATGAGATGATTGAGTGATAGCTAAAGAAGTGATTTCATACTAAAAAGATTTGTATGATATTGATGGTGGACGGTGTAAATAGGGTTAATGTAATAAAATGATTATCAATGATACATAGTTTGTGTTTTAGGTTGTATATCATTTAATTGTATTTAATGTCACTAATTTTTTTTGGTAGATTTCAACTTGGTAGACTGGTGTTGAATCGTACGAGACGTCCACTTTGACATTCAATATAACATAATTTTTCTATTAAGGTCTCACATTATGTCCATTGTGACATCTGATAATTACCCAATTGAAATAGACTTTGATAATGTAATGAGAACTGAAAAAAGTTTCATGACTTATTGGATACAATTGAAATATAAATGACTTAAATAGCAAATTATATACATTAACCTAAGTAAATATAATATTTACACACGGTTGGAAAGAAAATTATATAAATAAGGTCATAACATAGTAGTATATGATGACCTATATGTATTTATATATGGTTCTTTTTTAGAAAGAAATGAAAAGGTCCATTAACTTTTCTATCTATATCAAGTCATTGTACTTTTAAAAAGTGTAGGCAGCCAATTTGATAAAAAAAAAAAAACAATGGATATTGATATAGAAATTAGAGGTGACAAAAACTACGACACGAAATAAACGGGTTTGGATAAGATATTCAACCCGTTTAAATAAATGAGTTGACACAATACGACACAAAAATTAAACGGGTAAGATTAGGGTTGAGAATTTCAACTCGAATATGACTCGAAAATGATCGGCTTATTTATATGCAAATTTTTTTGAATTCTTTAAATAAACTAGAAAGATCCAAAACCAAAATCATAAGTAAAAGAAAACCTTTGTATTGAGTTGTTTTGTAACGTGAAAATGACTGAGCCGTCTAGATCAATACTTCATTTTCAGTTTTTCCGTTCTCTTCCAAACTACACAATCATTTTGATCACTTTCTCATCCTCATGGTCTCGTCTTCCGCCTCCCCAACTCCGACTCTTTCCATTTTGTCATCTGGATTTGCTATGACTTTATCTATTCTGTCTGCCAATTATTACTTTTTCCTTTCTGTCTACCAAACTCCTATTTTTTCTGTTTCAACATCACATGACACAACATATTTCAAGGTATAACCCTAACACGAAACCGACACGAAAATAAACGGGTCGACATGATACGACATATTAATTAAACGGGTCGGTTTAGGGTCAAACACTTTCAACCCGTTTACTGTTCCGACACGACACGCTTGCAACGTTTAATAAAAACCCCAATTTTTTAAAAAAATTATTTTATCCTATCATTTGATGCCTTAAAACCGGAATTTTGCAAAACATCAAAAAAAAATTTACTTTTACCCTTCTTATTTGCTATCATAGGTTTCTAAGTTACCATGAAAAAAATTCACAAAAAAAAATCCTGAAGTTTGCAAATTTTTTACGTTTTTACCAAGGTTGTAAAAATCGTTCGACGGTAGCTCCACGGTCGACTGGTGTTAAGGGATTAATCGTTCTTGGCGTGGATTAATCGGGAACCATAGATTATTAATAAAATATTAAAATTAATCAAAGTTTAATATATTTTAAGAAAAATAAGTACTTCAAAAATAGAATATAAGAGAATTTGTAATTTGAAAATTTGAAAATACAAAAATATGAACATTTTTGTATAATATTTGAAATTTTGAAAATTTTAAAATTTTGGAGTAAATTTTTTTTTTTTAATTTTTGATTTTTTTTTACTTTTTTGACTTTTGTTGACCGATTAATCCCGCCAAACCCGATTAATCTCTAATTTCCATCAAACACACTAATCCTAGTCGTTGGAGAACGCCAAACGATTAATCCCGATTTCTGCAACCATAGTTTTTACGCTAAGTATGTTTTTGTTTTTATTCTTTAATATTATACTAATATTATACGTATTCATGTATTGTTGATTTTGAAAATGGTATAGTATTGTTAATTTTTAACAAATATACTAAGTAAAGCAAAATATTAATTAGATGACTTAAGAATGTTAATACGTTTTTTTTATTTGGTAACATAGGACAACTATTTGAAAGTATACCGATTAGCTATGTACAACAAATGAATAACGACCAAATTAAGATAAATGACGTGTTCGGAAAAATAGCTAGAAACTAAAAGTTGGTAGCTAGTAGCTTGGACATGTAGCTTTTATTTGTATAATTGGAATATAATGATGATAAATTATTTTTTCTAAACTATATTTATCAAAAGTTAAAAATCATTCAAATTTGAATATCAAATGCACCGATTAAACTTCAATTGGTAAAAAAAATTATACAAAAAAGTAAATGATGAATTTTTTAGAAATAAAGTAATAAGACTTTTTTTAATTTTGTAAAAACCTAGACCAAACATTTTTTACATATTACAAGTGTTTCGATATTTTAAAATAAACAATATATGTATGATGTTAATTTTGGTTTATATACTCATATAATAAATATTTATTATTTTTTTAGATGAAGATTAATTAAATTATAAAATTTGTTGATATGATTGTTTCAAATAAAAAAATCATAATTGTTAAATTATAGTTATATTTAATCATATAAGATATGCTTTGTTTGTTTTAAATAAAGATATCATAATTGTTAAAATATATTTATATTTATTTGTATAAGATGATTACTAAAGCAATATTTTCAAGAATTGTTTCGTACCAAGAAGTGAAAAGTAAACGTTTATAACGAGATGTTGAGTGATAGCTAAAGAAGTGATTTCATACTAAGAAATTTTGTATGATATTGATGGTGGACGGCAGTAAATATAGTGTTTACAAACCCTTTAAAGAAAATTATATAAATAAGGTATTAATATCGTAAACTATCATCAAATCGTTATTAATATTAAATGTCAACAAGCAAACAAATAATATTGATAATTACATGTTGAATCGTCTCAAATAGTAATTGAGATTAGTATTAGTTAATGACCAAGTTTTGTTAACTAATCATTAATATCCCGTTGTTGGACGAATTAAATACGAGACGGAAAAATTAAAAACAACCTAAGATCGTTGATTCTTGGTTGTTGAAATTGCAACGAAATGAGTCTAGCGTTTTAAGGTTTTTACGTCGTTCAATGTTTGTAAGCTTCATCCTAAAACCCAGTATTTAATGTAGATTATTATTTTTTCCAAAAACTATGGAAGAACCGATAAATAAAAAGCGAAAACTCGGAGCAAGAACTGAAACGTCTACTTGCAAATCGCAAAGAGAAGAAGAAGAAGAAGAGATCTCGATTTCGCGGTTATAGTCACGGAAACCCTAAGGAGCTGCCAAAAAGCGATCTGTGACGACATCACGGCTTACAACATGACACGAGTTTTGACTAGGGTAAAAACCCTAGATACGACGTCTCAACCTAGCTAGATTCATGTGTGGGCTTAGCTCATCCCTTAATCTCAACTAAAGTCTTGAAGACTTAAAATGAGAAAAACCTTATAAACTCTCTTTTAGTTCTTTTCACCCACCTATATGGGACTAAGAAAAATTATCAACTTGCAATTTAGCTCATCCCTTAATCTATGTCTCTGTATATGGTTCCTTTTAAAAGAAATTAAGAACTCCATGTATTTAAGAAAAAAATTAACTTGCAATTTAAGCCAATTTGAGACTAAGAAAATTTGTCAACTTGTAATTTAGCCTTCTAAATTTCCAGTAAATACATTATGACCAATATGTCTCTAAATGATTCCTTTTGAAAGAAATCAAAAACTCCATATATTTAAGAAAAATTACCAATTTGCAATTTAGCCTTTTAAATTTCCAACAAACACATTATGACCTATATGTATATGTATATGGTTCCTTTTGAAAGAAGTCAAAAACTACATGTATTTAATACAAAAACTACATGTATTTAATAAAAATTGTCAACTTGCAATTTAGCCTATATGGCACTAAGAAAAATTACCACCTTGCAATTTAGCACTTTAAATTTCCAATAAATACAGTATGACCTATATGTCTTTGTATATAGTTCCATTTGAAAGAAATCAAAACTCCATATATTTAATAAAAATGCCAACTAGCAATTTAGCCTATATGGTACTAAGAAAAATTGATAACTTGCAATTTAACCTTCTAAATTTCAAACAAATACATTATGACCTATATGGTTTTATATATTGTTCCTTTTGAAACAAATCAAAAACTCTATGTATTTAAAAAAAAGTTGCCAACTTGCAATTTAGCCTTCTAAATTTCCAACAAATACATTATGACCTATATGTCTATGTATATGGTTCCTTTTGAAAGAAATAAAAAAAAAAATCAAGAACTCCATGTATTTAAGAAAAATTGCCACATTTCAATTTAACCTATATGAGATTAAGAAAAATTGCCAACTTGCAATTTAGCCTTTGTAACATCCCAATTTCCAAACCAAAATTTTCATTTTTAAATTCATATAAAAACATTTTCATAAAAACCATCTCAAGAAAATCGCAAATTTCAAATACAAATCATCATCAAAATATCAGAGTGTCCCAAAATATCTGGAATCATAAACTGCAGGCGAATGTATACAATCAAGCATTCCCCTTCCCGCGATCCTCAGAAGTACATGAAACATATTTAATTAACAACTGTAAGCACAAAGCTTAGTGAGTTCTCCAAAATACCACATACAACACAACACAAAATAAACAATTATGGGTTATCAATAACCTTGGAGACTACCCAAAGTCTCAGTGGGCAAACAACATGCCTTGTGGGTTATCAGCAACCCTGGAGACTACCCGAAATCTCATAACACACAATAACACATATCACAATAATAGCACATAGATCCAGCTGGTCATCACATAAATATATTCTACCACACAAGCAAGAATAGTGAAGAGACTCACCTCGCGCAGATGACTGATAGAACTCACACCCGAACTGTCGAAACTAGACTTTGCCTAATAATTACACCAATTAACCCTAATTAATAATTAAGGTAATTTCCATACTCCACTAATCCCAAGACAATTCTAATCCACATTTAGGGCAAAATACCGTTTCGCCCCTTTAAAATCCCTCACAAATCCACCTAAGGCATAATAGGTCAAAAAATCAAAGAAAGTCAAAGGTTAGCTCTTTGATCATTACGCGCGACGTACTCAGCTCTATGTTGGGCGTAGAGCGCAAGGAAGGAAGGGATTGGGCTCGCAACTGGCTACGCTGGGCGTAGCCAGGATTACGCTCGGCGTACTCGGCTTTATCTCAAAACTTAACTTTTAAGGTCTTAATCATTAAGAGATTTACTCCAACCTCAGATCTGACCCTTAAAGGACGTCCTAATCCATAAAGTCTTCGACTTTATGCCTTTGCATGGCTAAAGAGAGCTTAATCCCAAAACTCTAACTTCTAACATCACAAAAAACTCCATAACACAAGCATGGAAGAAAGGAAAGGACCAAACTAACATTTTTATGACTCTAAGCACCCTAAAACGTTTGAAAGGACAACTCATATTCTATGGAGTATTCCATACTAACAAAGATCAAGGTTTTGGGACAAAAAGAACATAAATCTAAGCCTAAACAAGATTTAGCAAAACAAGCTCCAAGGTATGAACTTTATACCTTCAAGAGATGAACAAAGAGATGTAGATTCTGGATCTAAAGGCTTGAATGCACCACCACTTCTTGAATGATCTTCCTTCACTACCAAGAACACTCAATGATCACTCTCAAGCTTCAAATCTCACTTACAAGGGCAAGGGTTTCGATTTTAGGGTTTAGAGGAATGGAGGTTGGTCATAAGGAGGTCCAAGGGGGATTAAGATGTTTAAATAGGGGACACAACCCTAAAAATTTAGGGTTTAAGGATTCCACGAGTACGCCTGGCGTACCCACATGTACGCACAACGTACTCCTCCTCCGCCACGACTCTCATGCTAACTTATGACCAGCGTACAAAACTGGTACGCTCAGCGTAAGTGGCTAAATTGTAATAATTTAAAGTACTAAGGGTTGAAATGAAAATACCTGGCAACAGGTGTTACAACATTATAAATTCCCAACAAATACATTATGACCTATATGTTTGTATATATAGTTCCTTTTGAAAGAAATCAAAAACTGCATGTATTTAAGAAAAATTGCCAACTTTCAGTTTAACCTTCTAAATTTCCAACCCACACGTTATGACGTATACACCTATATATATGGTTCCTTTTGAAAAAAAATCAAAAACTCCATGTATTTAATAAAAATTGTTACCTTTCAATTTAACTTATATGAGACTAAAAAAATTTGTCAACTTGCAATTTAGCCTTCTAAATTTCTGATAAATACTATGACCTATAAGTCTACATATGGTTCATTTTGAAAGAAATCAAAACCTCCGTATATTTAATATATATTACCAACTTGCAATTTAGCCTTCTAAATTTCCAGCAAATATATTATGATCTATATGTCTATGTATATGGTTTCTTTTGAAAAAAAATCAAAAACTCCATGTATTTAAGAAAAACTGTCAACTTGCAATTTAGCCTATATAACACTTAGAAAAATTACCACCTTGCAATTTAGCCTTCTAAATTTCCAATAAATACATTATGACCTATATGTTTTTGTATAGAGTTCCTTTTGAAAGAAATAGAAAACTCTATATATTTAAGAAAAATGCCAACTTGCAATTTAGCTTATACGAGAGTAAGAAAATTTGACAACTTGCAATTTGGCCTTCTAAATTTCCAACAAATACATTATGACCTATACGTTTTTATATATTGTTCCTTTTGAAACAAATAAAAAACTCCATATGTTTAAAAAATTTGCCAACTTAGAGTTTACCCTTCTAAATTTTAACAAATCCAACATATGGTTCCTTTTTAAAGAAATCAAAAAATCAAAAACTCCATGTAGTTAAGAAAAATAGCCAACTTTCAATTTAGCCTACATGAGACAAAGAAAAATTTTCAACTTGCAATTTAGCGTTCTAAATTTCCAACAAATACATTATGACCTATATGTTTATAATTATGGTTCTTTTTGAAAGAAATAAAAAACTCCATTTTATATATATATATATATATATATATATATATATATATATATATATATATATATATATATATATATATATATATATATAAATCTGTGAAATATTCTAGTATTCTAATAAAATATCTAGTATAAAAATTACAAAAATATTGTTAGAATATTCACAAATTCTACTTGAATATTAGACTACAAATATTTAAACAATTCTAATGGAATATTAGAATATTCTACAAATTCTAACAATTTTAGTATAATATTAGAATATTTTAACATATATAACAACTCTAGTAGAATACTAGAATATTCTAACATTTTAAAAATTACATTTGAATATTTAAAGTGTAATATTCTATTAGAATATTTCACGTATGTTTAAAAAAACGGTATTTATTTTATTTTATTTTTAATTTTTTTTGGGTAAATAAAATGACGAAAATAATAATCAAAAAAGAATTTTCGGATTTTTTATTTTATTTTTTATTTTAGATTTTTATTTTTATTTTTTGATCTACAAGATGAGTAACTAGGATTGCGTCCCAATGTTTTACAAAATTAACATGGTTTGAAATATATATATATATATATATATATATATATATATATATATATATATATATATATATATATATGGTCATTGTACTTTTTAAAAGCATAGGGAGGCAATTTGATTAAAAAAAACAAGTTTGAATTTCTTAAGTTCCTCATCAATATTTCTGTTTTATACAATGTTGTTAAATCATGTGTATACACTAATTAAAAAAATATATAAGACATAGCAACGATACATGATACATTTACATTTGCAAATATACTTTGTTAACTTAAACATTATATATTTTGAAAATGGTATAGTATTGTTGATTTTAATATACTATGTAAATTGTGTAGTATTCTTGTAGTTAAGCTAAATTTTTATTAGATGACTTAATGCTATGACTCTACCCCGCTGCATGAGTACCGCCCCTAAAATCGTGATCGATACATCACAAAATACTACAGAGTCCTCAACACCCTCAGGAAGGGTTAATACCGGGGTCTCACATAACTTCCTTCTCAGAGTCTCAAATGCAGCATGCTGCTCAGTTTCCAACGGAAATCCACACTGTTCTTTGTCAGGCAAGTTAGAGAAACAACAATCTTGGAGAAACCCTGAAGAAATCTCCTACAGTAACTAACCAAATCCAAAAAATTTTGAATCTCATATGGGGACTTCAGAACCTCCCACTGGATCTCTGCCTCAATCTTGGCTGGATCGACTAGAATCTCGTTCTGATTGACGAGATGTCCCAGAAACTGGACCTCACGTAACCATAACTCACACTTGGATAACTTGGCATAAAGTCTCTCTTGTCTTAGCACTCCAAGTAGCTCTCTAAGATGCTCCTCATGTTGCTCCCTGGTCGTGGAGGAGATGAGGATATCATCAATGAAAGCAATAACTTATGGCTCGAGCATCGACCTGCATACCCGGTTCATCAAATCCATGAACGCTTTAGGTGCGTTGGTGAACCCAAACGGCATCAACACGAACTTGTAGTGACCATAACAAGTTCGGAACACTGTATTCTCCACGTCCTCATCCATTACTTTCATCTGGTGGTAGCCCGACCTCAGATCAATCTTGGAGAACCAAGATGCACCATGCAACTGATCGAAGAGGTCATCAATCCTATGGAGTGGGTAACAATTCTTCACTATCAACTTGTTCAATTCCTGGTAGTCTATGCATATACGATGAGACCCATCCTTCTTCTTTACAAACAAAATCGATGCTCCCCAGGGTAAACTGCTCAGTCTAATAAACTGCTTTCCCAATAGCTCCTATAGCTGAGATGACAACTCGTGCACGTCTGGTGGTGCGAGGCGATACGACGCCTTAGCAATCGGGGCCGCACCGGGGATCAGATCGATGCTGAACTCTACCTGCCTCACGGGAGGCATACCGGGTAAATCCTCTGGAAATACATCTGGAAACTCTCTGACTACTGGCACATCTGAAACCAAAGCTCTCCCCTCATCCTGAGTGTCTACCACATATGCGAGATAACGCACACATTTGTGCTGAAGATACTGATGAGCCTTGGCAGCTGAACAAAAGGCTGAACCAACCCTAGTACCCTCGCCATAAATAGTCATTTCTCCCCCACTTGGGGTATGAACTTCACCAGCTGTCTCTCACAGTCGATCATGGCTCCAAACCTGCTCAACCAACCCATCCCTACAATCACGCACACATCCCCCATAGGGATGGGAATTAAGTCAATTGGATAAGACACCCCAAATATCTCCAAAGTACAATACCGAAAAACACTCGAACCAGAAACCTTGTGTTTGTTGGCGATGGAAACTCACAACGGGCACTCCAGCTCCCCAAGAGTCATATCGAAACCCCTACTAAAGGACTAAGACACAATGGACTGACTCGCACCCAAGTCAAAAAAGCACAAAAGCAAGCAAGGAATTCACTAAAAAGGTACCTAACAGAAATACAATCATAAGCATACAGGAAATAACTTGACGGAATAATAAATGAAAACATACCAGTAACGACGTCAGGCGCCGCCCTGGCCTACTCTGCAGTGAGCTAAAAAGAATGACCTCTAGCCTTCGGGGCCTTATCTCTTCCATGACGTCCGTCCGTGATCCGAAGTGTCGATGGGGCCGGTGCCTACACGAGCATAGAATCAAGTAAAGGACATTAAGCCTTTATATGGTCCACCTGATTATAATGATAACAAACACGAGCGCCTGACGATGGGGCCTACTGGTGCGGCTGACGACACTTCCTTAAAAAATAGACCTGCCTACCATAATTGTGGCATGCAGTCACTGATCGACATACACCCTCATGTACCTTCCCATACTTGCCAAAAGTACGGCCCTTCTGCCCTCCGGATCACGAATCAGTAGGTTTGAACCGCTTCGTTGCTAGCTGTGTCTGAACCGGGGTCTGCGTCTTCTCTCTGGTCTGGGTCTCAATCTCAATCTCTCTCCTCCAAAAGAAAGCCTACGGCTCGAAGAGAGAGAGAGAGAGAGAGAGAGAGAGAGAGAGAGCTATACGTCTGTCCAGATACAAATTCGCGGATCTCCATCTTGAGCATTCTCAAGTAACATGAAAATTGAACCTGCTCCGAAGTAGCATACTCAGGGCAAAAAAGGGCTCTCTTAGTAAACATCTTGGTGATTTCCGTCATCGACTCTGTCGTCTGATTCAGTGACAGATACTCCTGAGATAATCTTTCCCTCTCAATCAATGGAACAGACTCAGTACATACCAGCTATTAAAGAGCCAATGGAAATTTTCTGTGATAGTGAAAGTGCAGTTGCCTTAGCCAAGGAACCAAGGGATCACGGGAGATCCAGACACATCGACAGAAAATACCATTTCATCAGACATCGAATAGAAGAAGGACTCCTCGTGGCAAAGAGGGTATCATCGGATGAGAATCCAGCAGATCCCCTCACGAAGGGACTGACTCGGGTTAAGCATCTCCAGCATGCTCGGAGCATAGGGCTGAAGGATGATATTAGATTTAGTAGTTAGATAACCTTGAAATTTGTAAAGTGTAATTGACATTAGATGATGAATAAAAGGTGTTTTATTTATGAGTAAAGTGTTGCTATCTCTTGTCGATCGTTTACTATATTTCTTTTGCATGTTTTGACTTCCAGAATAATTATGTTTGGTATATCATATTATTCGAACCTCCACAGTCGGTCATATGTCGGAAGTAGGTATGAATCAAGACTGTCATGATTGGTTGCAGAGGTCTAAGTTGTTGGACATGGCTACAACACTCATGAGTGCTCATAAGTTCTGAGCATTGGACTCAACCCACGCTCACTGGAATCACTTCATGGAATTTATCTCGAGTGATCGTGAGACGGTAATATCATATAAGTCTTCAAACCTAGATATATGATTTGTTACTTATGAGTTGGTTATGCATTGATTGTACGAAAACGCATTGGTAACTCGATGTTATAAAACGTGCTCTTGTGTATAATTCAATGAGTAGTAGAACAAACATATGAGTCGAAGTTTATCTGTTCCTTCTTGGATTAGAAGCTGATATCTGGGCCCCTCGATGATTTTGTTTTGACCTATGTACCGGGCCCGGTCAGAACTAAGTTGATGTGTTCAATTAAGTTGTTTGTCAAACAAATCGGAAATCGGGAAACAAACTGCTGGACAATAAGTAAGACATTGTTCCATGTATTTGTCCGGCTGATATCTAGAACAGAGGATTATATGATCACTTATCTTAAATGGCGTATCATCATCTTCTCAGTTCCGAGAGACCTTGAAAGAGCTACGATTGCCGATCGGTTCCTGAAGTATTGCAGTTATAGTTATTAGACTTATCCAAGTGGGAGACTGTTGGATAAGGTGTCTAAGTCCATAACTATTTCTGGTATGTACTTGACCCGACCCGGCATGGTCCATTTGGGTTGCATGGCACCATGCAATTGGATAAACTAAAATGAGAGAAATAACACTTATGGTTTATTAATATATTATAAGTTCTAATATATTAATAATATTATTTAATTAGTTTGATCAAGAATTAATTTAGAATTAATTAAGTGATCAAAAGATAACTAATTAAATATATGGGTAGATTATGTAAATCTTCCATATCTTATATAGTGGGCTAAGAGGCTCCATGGATTATCAAGTTGGGTTCCACCCATAGGATGCTCCATGGATGCTCCATGGGAGTTACAAACCCATGGGTCATGGAAATGAAGAGTCATGACACATTAGGGTTTACATGGTGTAACCCTAGATGTGTCAACACTATATAAGAAACCCATTCTCCACCAAAATTGGCGACACATAAGAAACAAGAGGGCTAGAGTCGATTTTGCAAGTGTAAGATTCTCTCAAAGTTTACTCCTTTGCATTTAGTGTTGTGTGAAGCATTTGAGGCATCACACTTGGGGTGCTAGGCTCACAAGGTTTCAAGGATCATAATCAACAACAAGGTAAGTTATTCTATCTTTCATTCAAGTTAAAAATGTTCCCCATGTATGCTAGATAGGAATATAACCTTGGAATTCAACTTTGCATGATTATTAGACAAACATAGATCCAAGGTTATTAGGGTTGTATGTACACTTAGGAAGTGTTAGAATGCTCAATATTTTTATTTACCATGTTTTCAAAATTTGACTATGAAGAGGGATGCCGTAATCATAATCGAATTTTGAGAACGCAATATATAGAATTTCCTTTAGTTGAACCAATCCTGTTGGGTTTTGAGCATTCTAACACTCCTAAGTGTACATGCAACCCTAAATACCTTGGATCTATGTTTTCTCTATTATACATACAATTATGAACATCCAAGGTATTATCCTAATCTAGCATACAAAATAATAAATATAACAAGATAGAATACATACCTCTTTGGTGTAGAATGTCTTCATAAAGCTTGAGTGCCTAGTGCCCCAAGTGTGACACCTCAAATGGTTCACACAACACCAAATACACTTGGAATAACTTGAGAGAAACTTGAACACTCCTTGAAATCGTCTAGCCCTCACACTCACACATTAGTGCACGATTTCTTGAGCCATGGGATTCTTTTATATGGTGGCTATTAGGGTTACACCATGTAACTCATAACTTTACCCATTCCTTATGCTCCATGGATTTTAACCTCCATGGAGTATCCATGGGTCACCCCATGGACTTAGTCCAACATAAGGAATCTTGGATCACAAGCCCACATATATAAGAATGAATGATTTACACAATCAACCCATATATTTAATTAGTCTCCTTTTGATCACTTAATTAATTCCAAATTAATTCTTGATCAATACTAATTAAATAACCTTATTAATATATTAGAACTTATAATATATTAACCAACCTTAAGTGTTATTTCTCTCATTATAGTCTATCCAAATGCATGATGCCATGCAACCCAAATGGACCATGCCGGGTCGGGTCAAGTCTTACCAATTATAGTTATGGACTTAGACATTAATCCAACTGTCTCCCACTTGGATAAGTCTAAAACTATTATTGCGTATGACTTCAGGAACCGATCAGCAATCGTAGCTCTCAAAAGCTTCTGTCGAACTCTGACCTTGTCGATGAACTCTGACCTTTGTCAATGACTTGTCCATTAGATAAGGGATCATATATTCCTCCATTCTAGATATCATATGGACTGAGACATGGATTATCAATCATTCTCTCTGTCCATTTGTTGTTTCCCGATTTCCGATTCATGATGACTGACTGATTGAACAAATCAAATCAGTCCTGGCTTGGCCAAGCACTCACATGTATCATCTTTAAATCATCGAGGGGCCCACAGATATCGCTTTTATCCCGAAGGTAAAAGGAATGGATAAACTTCGACTCATATGGCTTGTTCTACTACTTGTTGAATCATACACAAAGGCACGTTTTATAACATCGAGTTACCGAATGCGTTTTCGTGCAATCAATGTACAACCAACTCATAGTAACAACTCATATCTCTAGGTTTGAAGAATATAAGATATTATCGTCTCATGATCACTCGTGATAAAATCCATGAAGTGATTCAAATGAGCGCGGGTTGAATCCAGTACTCAGAACTTATGAGAACTCATGAGTGTTGTAGCACAACTTTGTCCGCCAACTTGGACCTCTACAAGCCAACCCATGACAGTCTTGATTCATATCTACTTCCAACATATGACCGACTGTGGATGGTTTGAATAACTTAATCATTCAGGAAGAGCGACTTAGTTATTCTGGAAGTCAAAACATGCAAAGTGAAACACAAGAATAAATGTATCAAATATGGTATCAAACCCTATGAATATAAATAAACACTTTTATTTATCACCATACTGATTACTCATTATTCATTGTTTCAGTTTTATCAACTTTATACTTGAATTAAAAACACTAGTTGTCCCATGCTCCAAGCATGTACACTATGTTTTTTCTTAAACAATAGCTTTGCCATACACCAAGTATGCACTCTATGTTTGTCTATGATCCTTACTTTGTGAACTATATCGATTGAACATACTTTCAATGATTCTCTTTTCACACTCCCAAATCCTTATCAAAAAATGTAAGAATTTCAAATTCCTATCATTTATCGAAATTTGTTTAGATTTTAAACTTATATGCACTGACCTCTTGTAATGAATATGTACAAAGTCACAAAGACTTGTCAACAGTCATTATAAGGTATTCCCATGGAGATCCACTCCATGGAAACTAAGTCTCATATTCAAAGTACATTGCTCTGAACATGCTTCTTGCATTAAGTTTTCTAATCTTACACATATAACTTCCACCTATCGAGACAACTCCATATTCTCATTTTGACTATCACTTTTGAACAAGAGATGCCTCTTTTTTCAGAATATGTCAATATGGTCCTTCCAATATTAACAGTATACTTCCAACTGTCCTTGAGCAACCAATCTTTGGTAAACCTTAGATTGTCCTCGACAATTGCTTAATCCTTTTAGTCATATCCAATTCTAGACCTTTTCCCTTCTTAATGCCCCAGGCATTAGGAAAATTTTAGAAAGGACAAATATTATAGCACATGCAATCGATCCTGTAGCCAAAGCAAATGGGACACGATTCATGATGTCTCACATAAAGACATGATTCTAGACCAGTCTTTTGCTACACTATTTTTATTTGCCATGTTTTCAAAATTTGACTATGAAGAGGGATGCCGTAATCATAATCGAATTTTGAGAACGCAATATATAGAATTTCCTTAAGTTGAACCAATCCAACATGAAATTCATATATATATATATATATATATATATATATATATATATATTCTTGACTAAAGATGATTAAGGTCTCAATCTAAGCCTTTAGAACTGAAATGAAGTATATCCTCTCCCTTAATTATAGCAAAACAAGTTTTTCAATCCCTGCAGCCTCACGAATTGAAACTTTTGTTTTCTATAATTAACATTGCTAACTTGCAACACTAACAATAATTATCATGCTCCCACTAACATGATGATTATTAGCATAACACTTATGCTCCCACTAGCTTTGACATGTACTCAGAAATCAGCTGGACTTCTAGAAATCAATACTTTATTGACTTCCTTACCAAAGTTCAGATTTCTGATACGAGATGCTTTGATAAAACTTTATCAAAATCATACACCTTTCCTTAGATAGCATGCATGTGTGTCTAAACAATTTCAGAACTATGAAAAGGGATGCCGTAATCATAGTCTCAATTTTTTAGACCTTTTGCCATCTGCTTCAAATCTACTTGGTGGAAGTGTTTCCTCACCATCATTTTCATGAATCAGAGAGAAACCTTATGACCCTTAGATTTTATGGTGTATGTGTTCTTATCCATGTGAATCGTCAAAACCATAGTCACAAGACAAGGATAATGACAAATCCAAACTCATATGGACTGAACTTATGCAATCTTAACTTCTTGCCACCTGGCAGTACAGGGCCTGCCATTGCTTCCAAGTTGTTATGCAACCAATTGAGAACTTTCAGAACTCCTATGCAAAGCCAACTTTAACTGGAATGGGCACAGAATATGTCAACATGATAGGTTATAAACCTCAAGTCGTGTGCTAGTGAAGAACCTCAGGTTTTATTCTTGATTAGTTCTTGAAATTCTTTTTAGGATCTTTAAGACTCCCACTGTCCTCTTGACATATAAGACTATCTTGCCAAATATTCAAGAGATAGTGCGGATTCTTTATCAAGACAAACACTTCACACAATTGGCCTTAGTTGGTCTTTGTTTAATCCAAAACATCACAACTTACCAACTTCAAATGTACAAGAGTAGGACACTTTTACTCTTACATTTGACAAGTGTTATAAACCTTTCTTTAAGATATGTCACTCAACTTATAGTCTTGGAGTATGACTCTAAGACTTGTTTTGAAACGAAGTATGACTCATCTTCTTGATTTAACCATTTCAACAATTCATGACTCCTCTTCTTAGTCATAAGAATGCACTAAGATGTCCTTAGAAGACCAATTGTGATGTGGTTCTTTAATCATTAAGATGATCACAAAACATGATACTAAAGTACTCTCACATCTTTTCAGATTTGAGAAACTTTTATCTGTCTGCCTAATTTGATTCTTCCCATTCGTTCTGCCATACATTGAGACTTTTCCAATGTTTCAGAATTATACTTAAACTTGTAAGTATAACCATATTTACTAAAATTTAGTAAATCATGACGAATAGTCTTAACGAGCTTTGTGGTGGACTTGACCAGTGCACAAGAATGTGTACTCGATCCCTTTAGTCCTTAACTTGACTCACACATCCATGTCAACAAGTCTTAATTTTCCAATGCTTGAAAGTTCTCATTCATCATACTATTCAACTTGCATGATTCCAAGTTTCTATCCAACTGAAGCCTTGGGAATGAGAATCTTTTATTATTTGGTAAATTATGACACTACCACAAATGAAAGAATCAAATCTATTTTCCAATATTGCTATCAATGGAAACATATAAACAACAGTTTTTTCACAAATGCCATTGTAAGGATACTTAAAATAAATAAATCAAAACTGTTTTTTATTTTAAAACTTCCGGAAAAACTTATCCTTACAATGCAAATGCATATGAAAAACTTGTTGTTATCTATTCCTAAGCAATATATCATAATTCCTAAGTAACAGCTTCAAAAATTCTGATCACCAAACCATGCGATCGAAATCCATCTTCGTGATCAGAATCAGCATGTACTTCCTTTAAGTTTCTTCACTTTTCTTTGATTCTTAAAGCATCAACATGTGACCCAGTCACATCATGTAATGAGAATCTCATAATAGAACTTAACAGAGTTAGATAATGGGCTCTACCTGATGTAGAGTTAAACTTATTGACTTTAACATCCTTAGGTAAATTTGGCAGCTTTGCAATCAACGCCCCTTCCTTTGGCAAAATAAACATATGGACCCTTTGGTAATGGGACTATCTCAGACTTAGCCTTTCTCTTTACCATTTGGTCAACCGGGTTGACAATGGCCAATCCCTTTCCATTGGGAAAAGAATGCTTTTTCTGGATTTCCAGTGTCACCATTGTCACTGTCCATACAGTTTTTGGGAAGTTGATCTTCTAATAAAATTTGCTTTACTATCGTTCCAAATCATTGCTGATTCAGCAGCACCAAGCAAATAGATATGATCATTAAGGTTCATGTCATAGTCTGTTTCATAGTAGTCCCAAAGGAACTCACTATGTGACTTAGAAAGTGATTGAACATCCAACTTTCTCAAGACTTTGACACCCAACTCTCCCAGCTTGTCAATATGTGACTTCATCTCTAAGATGTGATCACACATAGACATTGCTTGCCATTAGGGCTTGAGTGACCTTGAACTTGTGGGTTAGGGATAATAATTGGAGGAGGTGGAGGAAGTAAAGTTCCAAGAGATTTGGGAAGATCATAGATGTCTGAACTAGACATCTTTTGGGAGATATTCAAGATAGTTGATCTAAAGTCCTTAATATAACACCCAATATGAAATATTAAGGCTAGGATCCAACAACCTATTTATAACTGGAAGAGGGATGCCGTAATCCGAGTTATAAAATAGTTGAAGGTAGGTAAATGACGATTTACCAATTTCCACCATGAAAAACGAAATAATGTAATTAGGTTTTTAATTGGATTTGAAACTCCTAGATCTTTTGAGATTCATTGAACTTTTCAATGGCATGTTTCAATCTCGAGTGTGCCCTTCAGGTTTTGTGACTGGGATGCCGAGGATCACAAAACAAGGTGTGAAGTAACCATGCAAATATACTTGGCACCCTTAATATTTACCCCTCAATCGATGTGCCGGTTAACCATACGAGCTCCACCGATACTATGATAAATATTAAGTTACCCTTTGCCTACTTTGTTAAATCCAGGTTAGTGTGCCGGTTAACCACACACGCTCCACTAACGGTTTAAACAAAGTGCAAAGTGTAATTTCATGGATTAGCACCTTATTCACATTTTCCTAAGTAACTAAGATTGGGAATTTATAAGTGTTTAGTTACTTAGTATTTATCATTAATACTTTTAATGAAGGGAGAATTATAGTCCTTGTCCTACCCGTTCGGCTAACGACCCTCCACCAGTCAAGGAAGCGGTGGGTGAGAGTGGACACCCATTAAACTGCCATTTTATAGGCAGTAACCTTATACCCCCTTATAGATCGGCTTCGTGAATGAGGCCTACTAACGGTAAGACTGACTTGCTCTTATACATATATTTATTATTAACTTATAATACTATAAAGTATAAGGGTTGAATTTTAACTTTTAAAATTCTAAGGGCTAACTTGGAATTAAAGTATTCATGGGGAAAACTTTACAAATTCCAAAACTTGAGGGCAAGTTTTGAAAATATTCAAAACTAATTAATTCCATAACTTATGTGTTTAAAGTAGTTTTAATTAAAAAAAAACTCTTCAAGTTCCATAACTTGAGGACAAGTTATGGAAGACTTTAAACTAATAAAAGAATGTAACTTTTCTTTATTTTTGTAACTTATGGAACTAATTAAGGTTACACATTTTATCATTTAATGAAGTGACTCTTGAACCTCCATAACTTGAGGACAAGTTATGGAGTCATAAAACCATTTAATGAGGAACTAGACTCTTCATTTTGTAACCTTTGCCAACTTTTATGAGTTTTATGATTCTTAAATGTGACTTTTCATATAACTTGAGGACAAGTTACAAAAACACACTTTGGAATCAACTCTTAGATTAAAATGGATTGAAAACAACTATTTCACACAAATTTTCTATTAATCTAAGAACCTCATAAGAACAAGATAATTCAAATCATCAATCTTCAAGAAATCTTCAAGTCTTAATGTCTAATTATAGTTTGTATGTTCATGCTAATTTCTTGAAGATTGATGATTTGAATTATCTTGTTCTTATGAGGTTCTTAGATTAATAGAAAAGTTGTGTGGAATAGTTGTTTTCAATCCATTTTAATCTAAGAGTTGATTCCAAAGTGTGTTTTTGTAACTTGTCCTCAAGTTATATGAAAAGTCACATTTAAGAATCATAAAGCTCATAAAAGTTGGCAAAGGTTACAAAATGAAGAGTCTAGTTCTAATTAAATGGTTTTATGACTCCATAACTTGTCCTGAAGTTATGGAGGTTCAAGAGTCTCTTCATTAAATTAAAAAAAAGTGTAACCTTAATTAGTTCCATAAGTTACAGTAAAAAAAGGTTATTTTTTTTATTAATTAGTTTAAAGTCTTCCATAACTTGTCCTCAAGTTATGGAACTTGAAGTGTTTTTTTTTAATTAAAACTACTTTAAACTCATAAGTTATGGAATTAATTAGTTTTGAATAGTTTCAAAACTTGCCCTCAAGTTTTGGATTTTGAAAAGTTTTCACTTATGAATACTTTAATTCCAAGTTAGCCCTTAGAATTTTAAAAGTTAAAATTCAACCCTTATACTTTATAATATTATAAGTTAATAATATTTATATATATGTATAAGAGTAAAGTCAGTCTTACCGTTAGTAGGCCTCATTCACGAAGCCGGTCTATAAGGGGGGTATAAGGTTACTGCCTATAAAATGGCAGTTTAATGGGTGTCCACTCTCACCCACCGCTTCCTTGACTGGTGGAGGGTCGTTAGCCGAACGGGTAGGACAAGGACTATAATTCTCCTTTCATTAAAAGTATTAATGATAAATACTAAGTAACTAAACTCTTATTAATACCCAATCTTAGTTACTTAGGAAAATGTGAATTTGGTGCTAACCCATGAAATTACACTTTGCACTTTGCTTAAGTCGTTAGTGGAGCGTGTGTGGTTAACCGGCACACTAACCTGGACTTAACAAGGTAGTCAAAGGGTAACTTAATATTTATCATAGTATTGGTGGAGCGTGTGTGGTTAACCGACATACTGATTAAGGGGTAAATATTAAGGGTACCAAGTATATTTGCATCGTTATTCACACCTTGTTTTGTGATCCTTGGCATCCCAGTCACAAAACCTGAAGGGCACACTCGAGATTGAAACATGCCTTTGAACAGTTCAATGAATCTCAAAGATCTAGGACTTTCAAATCCAATTAAAACATAATAAATTATTTCGTTTTTCATGGTGGAAATTGGTGAATCGTCATTCACCTACCTTCAAATATTTTATAGCTTGGATTACGGCATCCCTCTTCTAAGTTATAAAATAGTTTGTTGGGTCCTAGCCTTAATATTTCATATTGGGTGTCATATTAAGGACTTTAAATCAAATATCTTGAATATCTCCCAAAGAGATGTCTGGTCTAGACATTTATGATCTTCCCAAATCTCTTGAAACAAGCTTTCCTAAATGAAGATGATGTCCCATTGATATCATACTTCTTTCACCTCCTCCAATTATTCTGCCTAACCTACAAGTTCCTAAAAAGTGTAAGGTCACTCAAGCCCTATTGGCAAGGCAAGGTCTAGGTGTGATCACATCTTGGAGATGTAGTCACATATTCACAAGCCGGGAGAGTTGGGTGTCAAATTCTTGAGAAAGTTGGTGGCTCAACTACTTTCTAAGTCACATAGTGAGTTCTTTTGGGAATCCTATGAAACAGACTAAGACAAGACCCTTAATGATCTTATCTATTTGCTAAGATCAACTTCCTAAAACGCTATGGACATTGACAATGATGACATTGGATATCCAGTAAAGCTCTCTCTTCCCAATGGAAAGGGATCGGCCATAGTCAACTCGGTTGACCCAATGGTAAAGAGAGAGGCGAAGTCTGAGATAGTCCCATTATCAAGGGTCCATAGGTAACTATTGCCAAAGGAAGGGGCATTGGTTACGAAGCTGCCAAATTTACCTAAGGATGTTAAAGTCAATAAGTTTGGCTCTACTTCAGGTAAAGTCCATTGACTAACTCTATTAAGTACATGTTGATTCTGATCGCGAAGATGGATTTCAATTGCATGGTTCGGTGATCAGAATTTTGGGCTATTACTTAAGAGTTATGATATTTATATTGCTTAGGAATAGATAACAACAAGGTTTTCATATGGATTGTAAGGATACGTTTTTCCGCAAAGTTTTAAAATAAAAGAAAAAGGTATTGATTTTATTTATTTTAAGTATCCTTACAATGGCATTTGTGAAAAGTTGTTGCTTATAAGATTCCATTGATAGCAATATTGGAAAAATGGATTTGATTCTTTCGGTTGTGGTAGTGTCTAATATTACCAAATAAGGAAATATTCTCATCACCCAAGGTTCAATTGGACCGAAACTTGGAATCATGCAAGTTGTACAGTATGATGAATGAGAACTTTCAGCTTGGAAAACTAAGACTAATTCCTTATGTGAATAAGGAAAGGACCAAGGGATCGAGTACACATTCTTGTGCATTGGTCAAGTCCACCACAAAAGATCAAGAAGACTATTCGTCATGATTTACTTAAGTTCAGTAAATATGGTTATACTTATAAGTTTAAGTATAAGTCTGTAGCATTGGAGAAGTTTCAATGTGAGACAGAACGAATGAGAAGAATCAAAGTATGGCAGAAAGATAAAAGTTTCTCAAATCTGAAAAGATGGGAGAGTACTTTAGTATCATGTTTATGATCATCTTAATGATTAAGATACCATATCACAATTGGTCCTCTAAAGTCATCTTAGTGCATTCTAATGACTAAGAAGAGGAGTCATGAATTGTTGAAATGGTAAAATCAAAAAGATGAGTCATACTTCGTTCCAAAACAATTCTTAGAGTCATACTCCAAGATTGTAACTTGAGTGACATATCTTAAAGAGGGTTTGTTAACACTAGTCAAATGTAAGAGTAAAAGGTTATCTACTCTTGTACATTTGAAATTGGTAAGTTGTGATGTTTTGGATAAAACAGAGACCAACTTAGGCCAATTGTGTAAAGTGTTAGTCTTGATAAAAAATCCGCACTATCTCTTGAATATTTGACAAGGGAGTCTTATATGTCAAGAGGACAGTGGGAGTCTTAAAGCTCTTGAAAGTTTCAAGACTTAATCAAGAATAAAACCTAAAGTCCTTCACTAGCACACGACTTGAGGTTTATAACCTATCGTGTTGAAATTTTTGTGCCTATTCAAGTTGGCTTTGCATAGGAGTTCTGAGAGTTCTCAATTGGTTGCACAACTACTTGGAAGCAATGGCAGACACCTGAGCTGCCAAATGGCAAGAATTTAAGATTACACAAGTTTAATCAATATGAGTTTGGATTTGTCACTAACCTTGTCTTGTGATTATTGTTTTGACAAATTCACATGGATAAGAACACATACACTATTAAATCTACATGTCATAAGGTTTCTCTTCGATTCATGAAAATGATGGTGAGGAAACACTTTCACTAAGTAGATTTTAGCTAGATAGCAATTGTGATATTTGCATTCTCAAAGTCGTTAGTGGAGCGTGTGTGGTTTACCGGCACACTAACATGGACTTGTGAGAAGTGGCAAAGGTCTAAACAATTGAGACTATGATTACGGCATCCCTTTTCATAGTTCTAAAATTGTTTAGACACACATGTGAGCTATCTAAGAGAGGTGTATGATTTTGATAAAGTTTTATCAAAACAATCTAGTATCAGAAATCTGAACTTTGGTAAGAAAGTCAGCTGATTTCTGAGTACATGTCAAAGCTAGTGGGAGCATAAGTGTTATGCTAATAATCATCATGTTAGTGGGAGCATGATAATTATGACAAAGGTTGCAAGTTAGCAATGTTAATTATAGAAAACAAAAGTTTCAATTCGTGAGGTTGCAGGGGTTGAAAAAGTTGTTTTGCTATAATTAAGGGAGAGGAAATTATACTTGATTTCAATTCTAAAAGCTTAGATTGAGATTTTAATCGTATTTAATCAAGGATATATATATGAATTTCATGTTGGAATGGCTCAACATAAGGAAATTCTATATATGGGTCCATTATTTGCGTTCTAAAATTCGATTATGATTACGGCATCCCTTTTCATAATCTGAATTTTGAGAACTTGGCAAATTGAAATGGAAATATTATAGCAAAAGACTGGTTTAGTCTTTATGTGAGACATCATGAATCGTGTCCCATATGCTTCGGATATAGGATCGATTACATGTGCTATATTCATCCTTTCTAAAATTTTCCAAATGCCTGGGGCATTATGAAGGGAAAAGGTCTAGAATTTGGTATGACTAAAATGATTAAGCAATTGTCGAGGACAATCTAAGGTTTACCAAAGATTGGTTGCTCAAGGACAGTTGGAAGTATAATGTTAATTTTGGAAGGACCATATTGACATAATCTGTAAGGAGGCAACTCTTGTTCAGAAGTGATAGTCAAAATGGAATATGGAAATGTTTCAAAGTTAGAAATTATTCAACCTGTGTAAGATTAGAAAACTTAATGCAAGAAGCATGTCCAAAGCAATGTACTTTGAATATGAGACTTAGTTTCTATGGAGTTGATCTCCATTGGAATACCTTATAATGACTGTTGACAAGTCTTTGTGACTTTGTACATATTCATTACCGGAGGGTCAGTGCATATAAGTTTAAAATCTAAACAGATTTCGATAAATGATAGGAATTTGAAATTCTCACATTTTTCGATAAGGATTTGGGAGTGTGAAATTAGAATCATTGAAATTATGTTCAATTGGTTTATTTCACAAAGTAAGGATCATAGACAAACATAGAGTGCATACTTGGTGTATGGCAAAGCTATTGTTTAAGAAAAAACATAGTGTACATGCTTGGAGCATGGGACAACTAGTGTTTTTAATTCAAGTATAAAGTTGATAAAACCGAAACAATGAATAATGAGTAATCAGTATGGTGATAAATAAAAGTGTTTATTTATATTCATAGGGTTTGATACCATATTTGATTCATTTATTCTTGTGTTTCACTTTGCATGTTTTGACTTCCAGAATAACTAAGTCGCTCTTCCTGAATGATTAAGTTATTCAAACCATCCACAGTCGGTCATATGTTGGAAGTAGATATGAATCAAGACTGTCATGGGTTGGTTTGTAGAGGTCCAAGTTGGTGGACAAAGTGGTGCTACAACACTCATGAGTGCTCATAAGTTCTGAGTATTGGATTCAACCCGCACTCATTTGAATCACTTCATGGATTTTATCACGAGTGATCATGAGACGATAATATCTTATATTCTTCAAACCTAGAGATATGAGTTGTTACTATGAGTTGGTTATACATTGATTGCACGAAAACGCATTGGTAACTCGATGTTATAAAACGTGCCTTTGTGTATGATTCAACAAGTAGTAGAACAAGCCATATGAGTCGAAGTTTATCCATTCCTTTTACCTTCAGGATAAAAGCGATATCTGTGGGCCCCTCGATGATTTAAAGATGATACATGTGAGTGCTTGGCCAAGCCAGGACTGATTTGATTTGTTCAATCAGTCAGTCATCATGAATCGGAAATCGGGAAACAACAAATGGACAGAGAGAATGATTGATAATCCATGTCTCAGTCCATATGATATCTAGAATGGAGGAATATATGATCCCTTATCTAATGGACAAGTCATTGACAAAGGTCAGAGTTCATCGACAAGGTCAGAGTTCGACAGAAGCTTTTGAGAGCTACGATTGCTGATCGGTTCCTGAAGTCATACGCAATAATAGTTTTAGACTTATCCAAGTGGGAGACTGTTGGATTAATGTCTAAGTCCATAACTATAATTGGTAAGACTTGACCCGACCCGGCATGGTCCATTTGGGTTGCATGGCATCATGCATTTGGATAGACTATAATGAGAGAAATAACACTTAAGGTTGGTTAATATATTATAAGTTCTAATATATTAATAAGGTTATTTAATTAGTATTGATCAAGAATTAATTTGGAATTAATTAAGTGATCAAAAGGAGACTAATTAAATATATGGGTTGATTGTGTAAATCATTCATTCTTATATATGTGCGCTTGTGATCAAAGATTCCTTATGTTGGACTAAGTCCATGGGGTGACCCATGGATACTCCATGGAGGTTAAAATCCATGGAGCATAAGGAATGGGTAAAGTTATGAGTTACATGGTGTAACCCTAATAGCCACCATATAAAAGAATCCCATGGCTCAAGAAATGGGGCACTAATGTGTGAGTGTGAGGGCTAGACGATTTCAAGGAGTGTTCAAGTTTCTCTCAAGTTATTCCAAGTGTATTTGGTGTTGTGTGAACCATTTGAGGTGTCACACTTGGGGTACTAGGCACTCAAGCTTCATGAAGACATTCTACATCAAAGAGGTATGTATTCTATCTTGTGATATTTATTATTTTGTATGCTAGATTAGGATAATACCTTGGATGTTCATAATTTTATGTATAATAGAGAAAACATAGATCCAAGGTATTTAGGGGTGCATGTACACTTAGGAGTGTTAGAATGCTCATAACCCAACAGTGGTATCAACATATCTCTCATAAAAAAGCTCAATCATCATGGTCTTGACAGACCGAAACATCTCTGGGATCGCCTCCCTAACAACCATGGTCACCTGAGTGGTAATCATGTGACGAATCTCATCGTCAGTTAATCTTGGCCTCTCCGGGCCGCCAACTCCAGATCCGGAACCTCTAGTGATCGACATATTGAAAAACAAGTTGGAATACATAAGAAAAGTCACAATTCATACTATTACAACATTATGGGATCACTAGAACCTCAGGGTTCGTGACTTCCTTGATGCCCATACGGGTCATGTGTTTCCAGTAGTACGAGCCCATACTACTTTCTACACCTACCTGTAATTGCCTCAAAGGATCATCACAGACCACCCAACCATAAAGTTAAAAAAACTAGGATACTCATACATCCTATACTCACTTTATCGAGAGTGGCTAATCATTCCTCAAGTTGGCCTACTACGAACCATGTTCACTCATGAAACTTCCACTAAACCTGTAGCCACTCGTGTATGCTAATCATCCATAACATTGGATTCGATAGACAGTCGAATACTTTATTCTACCCTAAGCGCACAACCATACAAGGAATAGGAAATCAGGCTAATACAAATATTCCCAGGCTATAAAATCTTAGTTATTTACAACTATGATGCATACACTAAGCAACCATAATAATAATGTCAATTCTATATAGCATATCAAGAAAATCTCATAGGCTATCATGCATCATCAATCAGGAAATTCTATCATGCATTTCCTGAGGATCCTTAGCCTACAACTAGCATGTAATTATATCATATCATCAATTTACAGAACAAGTATGGGTATCTTGGGGAATACTTTCATTGGCTCTGATTGATTATACACATCACATCCTTTCCATTGGTCTTTTTTTAAGGTTAGTTTTGAAAAATATTTTGTAGATCCTTAGTTTAAGTCTGGAATCCCACAAGTGTTCATCCAATTCTCTCAAACCAGAGCTTTGATACCAACTTGTAACATCCCAAAAACCATAGTGAAATTTTTTAATTTTCAAAGTCATATTCATAAAAACCATGTAACAATCAACCATTGTTTTCCCAAAATATCATAACAAATAAGAGTATTAAAACATTTCTCATATCATAAAAATCCATAGGATGATGTGTATGATCAAGCCTTCTCCTTTCCCCGATCATCTAAAGTACCTAAAACATTGAAATCCACAACTATAAGCCAAAGCTTAGTGAGTTCCCCAAAATATTCCACATAATAATACAATAACAATTACAATATATACATATAGGGTTTGTTGGCCCGTGGCCTCAACTCAACCATCCAGGGTTTGTTGGCCTATTGCCTCAACCAAACCATCTAGGGTTTGTTGGTTTACCGCACGAAGCAGTACCACCTTAACCCAACCAACCAGGGTTTGTTGGCCTCCCGCCTCAACCCAACCACCAATATGTCGACATATACAACATATAAATAATAATCAACAAGTACAAGAAATCATACATATCTACCAATCTAACAGGTCACTACAGCATAGCAACATCCTATATACCAGGATACATAACACAATCTCGTTGGCCGACATTGGTGCCTTCGACCCACAAGTACAGTGACGAAAACTCACCTCAAGGATCAAAATAAAATTGAACTGATCACTGCTCCAAACACCGACTCTACTGGTCACCTATACAACAAATAGGGACCAAGTCTCAATTCACTACTCAAAATACCCCAAATGACCTAAAGTCAAACTTGGTTAAAGTCAATGGTCAACGGTCAAAAAGTCAACATTTAGCTAAATTACGCCATGCGTAACAGCTCTATGCCCTACATAGAGCCTAAAGCGGCAAAAACAGACAATTATGGAGCTACGCGCAGCGTAGCCTAAGTTACGCCATGCGTAACTACGCTGATGCCAAAACATCCCATTAAGTGCTTAATACAAAAAAACACCACGTCTAACTCTCAGATCTAGGCCTAATAATTGTACTAAGAGATAAAGCTCCAAACTTTATGCATTTACATGGCTTACCAACGCTCAAGGACAAACCCTAATCTCATGACAACTTCTAAGGACCAAGAACTCATGCATGGATGGTTGGAAATGGTCAAGATCCCATTTTTATGACATAAAAACCTCAAACATGCCTGGAAAAGTAGTCTACAAGGTCTAGAGTAGCTCATACTTAAAAGGACCAAAACAATGAGACCAAAAAGAGTATAAACATTAACAACCTAGCTAGATCTAACGAAGGAAGCATAAAGGTACAAAATTGATACCTTCTGGAGATGGATGAGAGTCAAAAGGTCCTAGATTCATAAGCTTGAGCACTCCAAATCTTCAATAATGGGGTCTTCCTTCTAGAAAGTGCACCAAAATATCATACAAGGACCTCAAATATCACTAAAGGGAATTAGGGTTTTGAGAGGTATGTATCAAGGGGTGGAGGCTACTAATAAGAAGGCCCTCAAGGGGTAGTGTAACACTTGATTTCCCGGTATGATTTTAATTCCAAGTTGTTTATGTTTTCTCTTTGGGACACATCGTGTTGGAGCCTCAACACAGCGTGTCGAGATATCTTTGGCCACAGAGTTTAATGAACCAACACGGCGTGTTGGCAGCTGGGAAGGAAACCCTAATTTTTAGGGTGTTGCACGCTATTTAAAGGCCTTATGTCCCCTTGACCGGCCTCTTTACCAGCCTCCTTTGTTACCTAAAACCCTAAATCGAGTATTGAGCTTACCTACGAGGGGGTTTGGCTAGGAGACGGACTCTGCAGAGGCAGAACTTCCGAGCCGAAAGCTCTTCTTCTCGAAGCCTTCCGGCGCTCCGGGACTCGCCTCTAGCACTAAGAAGTTGCTAGGGAAGGGAAGAGAGGTTTGGGGGGATAATGGGAGAGAAAGAGTATGAAATGTGTGAGTTTTGGGGGTGATTTATGTCTTTATTTATAGGTTGTCTGGGCCGATTCATGCCATGAAAAAGGGTGCTCACGTCATGAGCCTTGCGTAGGCTCCAAGGCGAAGTCTGATGCTGACACGTGGCGCAGACGCAGGTAAAACAACCGATCTTTAAAAATTTATAACTTTCGCATACCAACCCCGTTTTTGACGTTCTTTATATCCACGCGTAGGTAAAGACAATATCTACAACTTTCTTTTTTAACTCCATCGGCTAATTCTCGACCGGTTTTAAATTTAACTGTATGAGAAGATTACATTGTTAAATGACTGCGTAAAATTCATAACTTCTACATACGGACTCCGTTTTCGTCTGTCTTTTTATCGTTGATCTCCTACTAATGAGATATTCAATTCTCATTTAGGTTGCGTTGGCTAAAAATGGATCGATCTAAAATTCGAATTCCAGGTTGTGTACTGCTCTGCCAAATCTTAGAAAAAACCATAACTTCCTCATACGAATTCAGATTTGAGCGTTCTTTTTATGCACGCTCTCGGTTTAACGTATACTACAACTTTCATTTACATCTCTAAGGCTAAAAAGTAGTTTATCAAAAATTCACTTTTTACGTTACGCGGTGTCGTGCCGGTTTTGCCGTAAAACTTCGACGTGCCATAACCTCTTCGTTATAATTCGGATTTCGGCGTTGTTTATATGTACGGAACCCTTGTGACATATTCTACACCTTGGTTAAGATTATTTATTCTAAATAATATTTTGTCGAAAAGTCGTTTTCGATACTTATTGTCTCTAAATTGACTAGCCCGAATCTGCGGACGTTACAATTGCAAATCCCAAGCCCAAACCTGCTGCACAATGGCTCCTCACGCTGAACACAATCAATACCAATCCTTAATACATTGTTAAGGTCAAACTCATAAGACATGAGGCCCAATAATGGCCCAAGCCCAAACTAGGCCCAATAATGGCCCAACCCAATTAGAGAGTCCTAAGGCCCAAACAATAGTCTATCTTCCCAAAGGGTAAAAGACCATTTTACCTTTCCCAAAATGGTCCAACAACTCATGGCCCAACACCTAAAAAGTCTTAAGGCTGAAAATGGACTCCCTGGGGAGTACGCCCCGCGCACTAGAAACGTACGTCCGACGTACCGACTGCCGAAGCACAATGTACAAGTTCTCAATGCACAATCCATACATGACACTGAGCGTACTCCTACGTACACCCAACATACTCGCCAGAGGCCAAAAATCACCATTAAGCTCTTAATGGTTAAGACCAGGGCACCCAAACTCAAATCTGAACCTAAAGAGATGTCTTAAGTTATAAAGTTCCTGAATTTATGAATTTTCATAGCTTAATGAGACCCAATCGTTGTTTTTATTCATATTAAGAACACTAATTCATACATGCCTCAACAAAATCCTCAAGATGCATTTTTCATGACTTAATAACTCAACAAGGACCAAATATAAGGCTCAAAGGTCATGGAGTAGCTTTTACTCACAAGATCAACAACATTGGGACTAAAATAAGATAAAATACCACCCAAGACTAGATCTACACTAGAGAACCATAAAGTTTGAAGCTTTATACATCCAGAAGGTAGATCAAGATGCACAAAGCCTGGATCCACAAGCTTCAAGCAATCCCACACTTCTCCAAGAAGCTCCTTCTTCTTCAATGAGCACTAAAATGCATGAAATCACACGAAGCGTACTAGGCTTAGCCTTAAAGCCACCAAACTTCTGAAAGCCATAACCTCTTCGTTCTAAATCCGATTCTGACGATCCTTATATCCAGAGGTAATGAGAAGCTCTACACTTCTATAAACTCCCTCTTTCCATAAGACTTTCCGAACTAAAATCCAAAATTCATAAAAGAGCCGAACTACCACTTTACCGATATACCCTTGGACTCCAAAACACAACCGAACACCCGAATCATCTAACCTACATTATCCACACCCAAAGGGGTCCAAGTATCTCTTTCCCAAAGGCCCTAAGCCTTATGATAACCGGTCTTCGGGTCACATCCCCAAATTAGGAAACGATTATGAACAGGGTGTTACAACTATCCCCCACTTAAATTAGATATCGTTCTCGAAATCACTCCTTACCACCCTCCTGGATACCAGCTCCGAACAAAACCTCCTAATGCTGAAAAAATCACTAATCCCTTAAGTGACAAACCAACATCTTACTGCTAAAATTCCAAAACCCCATAACTTGTCTGACCTCCACGCTGGTAGAACCGTTCCGAAACATAATCACGAGGACCTCTTACTGCAATGTGAACTGAGAAACATCCTTTTGGTCCGTCGATTGGCACCTCGATATCGACTCATCACAGAACCATCCAGCTGATACTCTTGGCAGACAGATTCCTTAACCATAACTTGCTGACGAAAGGCCATTATATATATATATATATATATATATATATATATATATATATATATATATATATATATATATATATATATATATATATATATATATACGCGAGTCTTGACCCATTGCCAATCTGATACATAACTCATATCCTGAGATCCAAAGATTTACACTCGCATTACATCCGAAATTTTCCGATTCCACGGTGACTCTCCGCTATAATGAGATATAAAATCCCTAATCCACCGCGGAGACTGGAAGTCTCACACCTGGTCCAACCACCAAGCTCCTACTGAGAGTCTAACTGATAAATGCTACCCTAGCCTATGCATCACACTTATGCCACTCATTGACCACAGAGTCATCCCACTCCAACCATAATCCATTACCTCGATCCAACCGGTCTCTACCGGGTCTCACCCGCACTGTACCAACGAACGGGCCATGCCCATGGGTCTCACCTAATCCAGTGCTACACATGCCTAACCTCGCCTCGGATCCCAATGGCCCTCCTCCCATAACAAAGAGATACTCTCCGCCAATACTTTCCGCCTCGCACTAGGCACGTGTAATTCCTCCTTCATACCAACGACCACCCCAACGATGGTCTAACTCACTCTAGCGAATACTACGATCCCATCACAGACTTACAATATTTCCAAAACTGTCTATTAACATGGTGAATGCTACGACTACCCGTAGTCTTACAACACCTCCATGCTGCCATGGCTCCACCCATGGTCTTACCATCCATCCACTATACCAACCATAATCGTCATGAGTCCAACTCGCATCCAATTTTTCCAAATCAGGTGCGTGGGTCATGCTTCGAACCCCAAAGCCTTAATCAGACGAGAACATGAAGAGAAGCTCTAACACAACCCTCAACCTGAATCCAATTCCCGAAAATCAGAATAATTCTCCCCCACTTGGATTCGACTGCGTTCTTCTAATCCACAAAATCTGATGGATTTCCAACCCATCTCACATCCTTACAATTAAAACTGTTAACAACCAGGGCTTACAATAACTAGCATTTTGTTACTAGCCAGTCTCATCTACCACACACATTCCAAAACCAGATGAACACTTCCCGAATTCTCAAGGAGCTCAATAATCCCAAGTACTTCCCATGATACAACTCACCTGCCGAAGGATTGATGTATTAAAAAGTTTGCTAAAAGATACCATTTGATCTCTGCTGACAATCACAATGGCTAAAATAACCCATTCGAACAACACTTTCCCATTACTTAAGAGTAATACGTTACCACTGCTCAGTCCCTACTGATGGTAGAAATCGGAAACCTGAGCTTACAACAGTTAACTTTCCTTGACCAGCCAAACCTAGCACTTATAACTTCCAAGTCCGGATGATCATCCCCAATACCTCAACGGATTCCAATATCGTAAGGCACTTCTCGCTGAATCCACTACAAGTCCTTGGCGACTGAACGGTTGATAAGGCACAAAATCTCAATATCGAACAAGTACCAAATTCGTTCAACCACTTACTTGCACTTAGAGCAGTCCCCAAGAAACACACAACTAACCTTGCTTCGAAGGTGTAAACTTGAAAACTACCGATCCTACACCTATTACCGAACCAATTCCTATTTACCTCAAAACCATGAGCACCCCTACACATTCTTTATTCAAACCCGACTTTCCCACCTTGCAGATCTCTTAATTCCCGTTGATACTACTAGAGATATGACCGACTGCTGGTCTCCCATGTGGAATACTCAAGCGAAACAGAGAAACGATGACACCCAAAATGGGGACGAAAGAAACCCTAGAAGCAACAAACCCCTTCAAGGTATAAATTTATTTGGTTGGGGATGATTGCGAATCTGCGAACCATCTTGATTTATCTTTTTGATTGTGGCCATCGGAGACTTGAGGTTGTTGTGGCTATCATCGGCGATCATGGTGGCGAAGGCAGAGGCGATGCTTTTTCGTTCTCCGACTATGAAAGTGGTTCGTGGATGGCGGCGACGCAAGTGGAAAATAATGGAGTGAATGATAAAGTCGTAGGTTTAGGTATACAGAGAGAGAGAGAGAGAGAGAGAGAGAGAGAGAGAGAGATTTTAGGAGTTGTTTAAAATAAGGGAATGATTAATTACCCTGATACCCTTTTCTTGATTTTAATTCAAATTAATTGATTTTAAACATTTTAATAATAACAAAATCTCTAATTAATTATAGCCTTAGATCTAAGATAATAGATGGATGATATTTGTTCTCGCGTTCTCAACCTTTTAGGTGTTCTCATTTGATCCTACTCCTATATATATATATATATATATATATATATATATATATATATATATATATATATATATAGAGAGAGAGAGAGAGAGAAAGAGAGAGAGTTAGGTTCATATATGGATGAACATCTATTGTGCGGATGTGTGTGAATATTGCCATTACGTGAGAATAACTAAGAAAATAGGTTTTTTGATAATGTAAATACGTTAAACCGTAGATAAATATTGTCATTATCATGCATTCTCACTAATTAAATAGTTTATAAAGGTAGTATGAACTTTTTTTTCTATAATTCTCATTCTATCGGAATGTGTTCTTGATAATCATCTTCTTTAAAAATGATAATGAGTGAATAGCGATGCATGAGAACAATAATGAATGAGAATTAATGAAAATACATGATAATGAAAATAGTTATGTGTGGTTGCACGTATTCAAATTACCAAACAACCTATTCTCTTAGTTATTCTCACAGAATAACACTGTCCACACACGTCCGCACAATAGATTTATTCCACATTTGAAGGTAGACCTATATATATATATATATATATATATATATATATATATATATGAAACCAAGAATTTGATGTCCAGTAGTTGAAACATTAAAAGTAAACATAACAAAATGTAGAGCAATCAAAATACATTAAAAACACATAACCATAAGCTTTACATCATTCCAAATTCATAAAATAGAATCATAAAATATAATACCAAAATAAAATATACTTTTAGATGTATACAAATAAAATACAGTTTAGAAACTGATAAAAATATCTACATAGGAGTAGATTTTGATTATTTATTCATTTTTTTTTCAGTTTAGAAACTGATAAAAATATCTACATGGGAGTCTATATGGATAATATTATATATTAAACATATTTCTATCCTAAATTAATTGCATATTACCGGTTAAATCGGAAAAAAACATCCCATTACCTTTTTAATAGTTCATTTACAAGTTTAAGGAGCTAGGATGAGATAAAAAAAACTTCAGGAACCATTTAAAATCAAACACAAAAGTTGGTTGAGGTATAGTGGCATTAACCTTTTAATTAATAACAATGTTACGAGGGTGTTGGTTTATTTAGTATCAATAACCTCTACTCATAAATATGTTAGGGTTTAATTACTTCAACAAACGTTAATCGATTTATTTAACATAGTAATGAATGAAAAACGAAAAACAAGACACAATCAATTTACGTGGTTCACGACCAGGATGATTGATTAGGTCTACGATGAACACGAGAAAGGGTTTTAGTATTACTATCGTAAAAGGCTCTAGTATAATACTGTAGGTTACACGAATATAGGGAGTATAAATACTAGTGGTTTTGACCTAAAACTACCAATAAGGTTGTAATATCCTCAGATACACATATAAGATATTGTCCACTTTGTAGCTACCCGAGTGAAAAAAATTCTCAGGGGTTACTCATCCTAGAATTTTTCCACCTAAGTATTCTTAACCACAAAGTTCTCATGGAATATGAGGTTCTCACGGTTTTAAAACGTGTCATTTAAGTAAGGTTTCTATACCCCCTTATAAGGAGTGCTTTATTCTCTTTCCCACCTATTGTGGGATGTAGGATGGTGACACACCACTCACCCCCTCATAAGGGGTCAACTTCCCTATTGAACATATAACATCGTCGTGCCCTGATACCGTTTGCAACATCACAAACGTACGTACGTACAAGATATTGTCCTCTTTGGAGCTACCCGGACGGAAAACTTCCCAAGGGGTCACCTATACCATAATTTCTCCTACCCAAACAAGCTTAACCACAAAGTTCTCATGGGATATGAGGCATTCACAGTTTTTTAAATGCGTCTTGTAAGTAAGGTCTCCACACCCCCTTGTAAGGAGTGCTTCTTTTTCCTTCCCAACTAATGTGGGATGGTGGTGCTCCACTTCTCCCCCTCATAAGGGTTCAACGTCCTCATCGAACGTCGAACATCGCCATGTCTTGACTCTGATTCCATTCATAACATCCTTAGACGTATGCATAAGATAATGACCGCTTTAGAGCTACCCGAGTGGAAAGCTTCCCAAGGCTCAACCATTTTGGAATTTCTCTCACCCAAGGGCGCTTAACCACAAAGTTCTTAGAGGATCTGATCCCAACCAATGTAGTATAGTGGCACACCACTTTTCTAAGGGGAAGAGATCCCTGATCCCACATCTATCGGGTAAGAGAACTAAGCACTTTGGATGTGGATACCTACCTACCACAATGCATTTAAAACCGTGAGGGCCTTAGATCCCATGAAAACTTGATGGTTAAGCATGCTTTGGTGGGAAAAATTCCAAGATGGGTGACCCTCTAGGAAGTTTTCCACCCGGGTAGCTCCAAAATGAACAATATCTTATACATGCACAAGTGGATGTTACAAAGGCCAAGCTCAGAAAACATTGACGAAATAGGACCCCATTCTTGGTATGCCTTGCGACTATAGGGTTAAAGATTAATCGGTCTCCACAACTTAACAAGATATGTAATCAAACAATATAGTATTAGAAGCAGCTGATTGGGTTTTCAACATTGAATTCATAATGGAAAAAACTGGAAAAAAAAATTATTACTACCGTCTGGAATCCAGAATGGCAATGAAAAATTCCTTATTCCGGACAAAACAATTATTTTCCAAAAACAAAAATTCCCCATCTCCACAAATTAACAAAATATGTATTCAAACAATATAGTATTAGAAGCCGATGATTGGATTTTCAATATTGAATTCATAATGGAAAAATCTGTAAAAAAAACTTGTTACTACCGCCTAGAATCCGGAATGGTAATGCAAAATTCCCTATTCCGGACAAAACGATTATATTCCAAAAACAAAAAATTGATCATTTTAATTAAATCATTCATTCCCGATAATCATTTTAATTAATATCACTACATTTTAACATATATGAAATACTTGAGTCCATTTTTACCTATTTAGCGTGTGTTAACTAATAATAACCTACGAATAATGTTAATACACTAATCAATAAAATAAGCTTATAAATAAATAGTTTTGAACTGAGATGAAGAGTTTGAAATTGTTTCGTTAGTTATAAATTTGTTTTTGGTGTTTGAAACCCTAACTTGAAGAACCTTTTGGAAAGAACATGGCTAAGCACTAATAAGCTAATGAACTTGAAGTGTAATGCTAGACAAAATTTCTCGGTTTTATATTATTTATAGGCTTTTGAAGTCAAAATTGTGAGGATGGATGTAGGTACAGGAATTTTGAACTATACACAAGTTATGATATTTGCCCTTAAATAATGAGTACCACTCGATTCGACTTTGTAACTTGAAACTTCATCAAATTTCGAAAATGATCGTTAGTTTTGCAATTTCTAAAAAAACATGATCATGTGTTATTATATTACTATATAAGTTAACAATAACATAGCCATCAATATCCCTATATTTGATTAAACAAATTGTGAAAACTCCATTTGATTGTTAAATCATAAACTCTTGCAACTTTCTTTACCACTAATTTTGTATGGATATGCAAAAGACGGGTATATCAGTATAAAGATGTCATTGAAGTTGGTTTTTTTGTTTACTTAGGCAATATGACACGGTTGTAAACCACATAAACTTGTGGATATACGCCGAGTTGGTTTTCTGTCCATTTCCATTACGATATCATATATAGACAAAAACATATGTATATGACAAATTAATTAAAAATTTATATGGTTGAAAATTTTACTATATCATATACAAACAAAAACATATGTATACGTATATGACAAATTAATTAAAGATTTATATGGTTGAAAATGCTTCTATCATGATTTACCCAATCAAAAAAGCACAAATGATAATATAAACAACGTGTAACAATGCTTCTATCATGATTTACTCAATCAAAAAACCACAAGTGATAATTTGTCAATGATATAAACAACCAAAAACCACAAATGATAATTTGTCAACCTTATAAAAAACAATGTAACGTATTTTTTAAGACTGCGAGTAATATATTTTTTCTTATAGGGTAGATACAATCATATTGCAATTAAACGATATAAACCATAAGTAATATCAAACTTGAAAATCTTTGTAAATAAACTTGTTTGGATCTAACTTTGTGATGATATATTTATGTATCCTAATTAATCTTATACATCGAATTATTAGTTATGGTTTTCTTCTAACGTAGAAGATAACATATCGTATTAAAAAAAGTTAACGTCATAGAATAATAACTAATAATACCCGTTTTGTTTTTCACGTCGTTTATTTTCTAATTGTACTAAATATGTCAATTAATTTTTTCATAGCTCTCTGTTACACCACTGAATATTATATTGGATGCCTCATTTGACAACATTTCAAATGCCAAATAAAAATAAATAAACAAATTATGTCATTTTAGAATCTACCTGCATAGTCATCCCGTAAAATTCAGAGTGTTAGATGTTATTCAAAAAAGTAATTATAAACTAATTTATTATTTATTGATCAATTAAGTACATTTAAAATAAACACTAATCCAAAAAAAACTAATGTTAATTAGTTAATAATCTTTACTTTAGTAACAAATATAATCAATAGAGTTTGAACATGAAGTCAAACATTTTTTAGTCAAAACAAATACTCCTATGTAATTTTGGTTGAACGTGGAAAACGAGAGGAGAAAGAAAGAAAGAAGAACGCGGTGCAAATAAAATTGTAATCACAAGACTGACCAAACCACAAAACCTAACCAATAAATAATCGAGTCAATTCATTCATCCATTTGTAGATTCTCAGCATTAACATTTCTAAAAGAACCCATCAAAAATTCCTGCTTTTCTTATCTTTAAAGTTTTAATCTCATCAGATTCATCCGCCGTGCTGGCAGCCGGTGGGTGGTGGCCGGAAAATTTTTGTCCGACTTTCTGCACCACACAGAGGCGAATCAGGGTGCCGGGCCCTACGGAAATCAGCTACGATTCTTTATCTATCGCTTACACTTCTTATCTTTACTCTCATCCTCTAATCCATACCTTTTGTCGTCTTATTCACCCCGAAATTTATACTTTATTCCTTCTACACCTTCTTATCTTCCTCTTTGTGAGACTCCTTTCACCGCTTTAGTCCATCGAACGTTTCTAAATCTTCAATTTGTAACTCGATTGGACTAGGGTTTTGGGTAATTTTTTGGGGTTTTGGGTAGGGGAGGTTGAGGGTATGGATTTGGTTGGGGCTATGTTGAAGATCTTACAAGGACCTAATCTATGGAATGTGTTGCCGGATCTTATGATGTTCATGTTGCCTCTTTGGACGGCGGTTCTTTTTGGGGTTTTGGTTGGGTGGGTTTGGCGACCCAGATGGGCTAATTCCGCCATTAATAACTTATCCACCACCTGTCTTCCCCCAAAGAATTACTCTTCCATCGACATCGTTTCTTCAATTCCGAGCTTCAATTCGTTAAAATCTCAACTCCCCAGTTGTCTTTTCCCGTTCTCCGATGGGTCGCCGGAGGTTTCCTCGTCTGAACCGGCTTCAGTTTCATTCTCCGATACCAGGTTAATCTCAATTCCCTTTTCCTGATAACTTTTCATTGACTGTAATCTGTATAATCCCAAAAAAGAAGGAATTCGTGATCTAATTTCATATATATGTCTTCAGTTCATCGAAATTGGATACAGAAAGAAAGAATTTCGTTGGAGAAGGTGAGTTGGAGCATTTATCCAAACTTGTCGAAGAGAAAGATGGAGGTCCTTCTTGGATTGGTATGATGGAAAAATCGACCTCAAATATGTCCTATCAAGCTTGGAAGAGAGAGCCTGAGGTAATTCCAATTTCCAATTCATTAACTATGAAAAATCTATCGACTACTTTCATTTTTTGTTCTTATTAAAGTTCTATCCAATTATAGTATTGGATAACATTTATGAAGTATCAAGTATGATACTTTCATAAATAAATCAATAAAAGGACATTGCTATTTCTTGAATTGTCATACAACATTGAGAGTTTTACTTTACAATATATCTATTTATATCGAGTTAGTGACTAAAACTATTATTTTCTATAATTTTATAGATTGGACCTCCACAATATCGTTCAAGAAGTGTGTATGAAGATACTACTCCTGAATTAATGAGGGATTTCTTTTGGGATGATGAATTCCGATTAAAGTGGGATGACATGTTAATTGAAGCCGAAACATTGGAAGAATGTCAAGACAATGGAACAATGGTGGTTAAATGGGTTCGCAAGGTATATAAATTAAAAATAAAAATTTGATTAATTTAATAAATTCTATATTGTGGATTATTTTATAAACTTACATGCCTTAATTCGTTTTGCAGTTCCCCTTCTTTTGTAGCGATAGAGAATACATAATTGGGCGTAGAATTTGGGATTCAGAAAAAACGTATTATTGTGTTACAAAGGTAAGATATCTAAGATTATATATTTGTCACTTATTTATTATTAATGCTAGCATAGGAAGAAACGAAAGTAAAAGGTGCTATAATAAACAAATACATGAAAATACATTGCTATTTCTTTCATTTAACAAATTTCATTAATACGATTTTATATAATTACTTAGAATTCAATGAAACGTATTTCAGGGCGTACAATACCCCTCCGTGCCACGCCGTACTAAACCACGACGTGTTGACTTGTACTATTCAAGTTGGATAATTCGTGCAGGTAATAAAACCACCAAATTTACTAAATTACCCCTAGGGTTTATCCTAGTTTGTTCCGAGGTGGTATACTTTTAGAAGTGATCAAGGGTTAAGGTTAAAGTCTGAGCAGACACATAATTCCAATGTGGATTTGGCTCCTTCTGAGCCCCACCTCGTGGGGCCTAACTAGGACAGGACAGTGTGGGCCCCACACTGTCTTGTACCAAAAGTTTGGTAAATCGTTCGAGTCTCAACAACAACACTAAAAGATTTTCAATTCCAACGTGAATTGAACTCGTTTTGGGCATTGTGACTTATGTCAGGCTAGTGTGGGCCAGCTCAGGGGTTGCTAGAATAACCTTTTTGCAGAAACTTGTATTAACTTATTTTTTTTGTGAGTGCAGTTGAATCAAGAAAAGGCGATGGACAAATGAGTGCATGTGAAGTACTACTTTTTCATCATGAAGACATGGGAATCCCATGGGAAATTGCAAAACTCGGTGTACGTCAAGGAATGTGGGGAGCAGTAAAAAAGATTGACCGAGGTTTACGGTGGTATCAAAAACACGTGTCATCGGGGGCCCCACTTTCTCATTGTGGATACATGGCCCACATCAATTCAAAAGTTAGCCAAGCCCATTTAAGATACTTGAACAACAACACAACAAACGATTCATCACAAGAAATCGAAAGATGTGAAGAATTAGTGAATGATGAGAAGCCATCGGGGAAGAATCTTGGAAAGATTTTGGTGGTAGGGGGTGCTATTGCACTTGCATGTAGTGTTGATAGGGGATTGTTGACAAAAGCTGTTATATTTGGAGTTGCAAGGAGATTTGCTAAAATGGGAAGAAGGTTGTGATGATTTTTTATATTAAAGCAAAGGGTTTATGAAAAGATTCTTGTGGGTGTTGCTAATTGCTTTTAGTATGGTGGTTTTCCAAGCATTGATAATTGGTTATTGCATGGAGGGGTGAGGGGTTGGGGTCTTGTTCTTACTTTGAATACAATTGTAATTTGTTTTTTTATGTTCATCTTTTGTTAGATTGATGTTGCAGCTTATGGTGATGATGAGAGAGTATAATGGTGTACATGTATTTATTTTGAAATATCGTTCTCTTGCTGCTGGAATAATAGGGAAATTCTGTTTTCTTGAGTTGGTTGTTTGATAGTTTGTGGTGGAGTGTGTGTATGTTTGAATGAGGCATGTGAAAACATGTTTTTCTTAAAACAGATTCAGTCTTGTTCTACTTTATGTGTACTTGGTGGCTGTATTTACATAGCAAAACCGTACAGTCGCCATTATGATGCATGATTGTCTTTAAATATACAAAGTGTAACGATCTTTAATCACACAAAATGCAACAGACAAATATGTTTAATTCTTTATGAACACAATTTCAAGTTTTCAACAACTCTTTTAGCACCATCATTTTCAGCACCACTCTTTGCTAATTAATCTCTCATTCACTAGATTTACATTTTTTGACATTCAATATACCAAAACAAATATATTGCTGAGAATAGGGGTGCCAATTTATCAGACGGCACGAAACGAAATCAGGACGAAATCAAAATTCGAATTCGTGTTCGTGTTCGTGTCAAGTTTAAAAAACACCATGTCGTGTCGTGTCGTGTCATGTCATGTTCGTGTTCACAAATCGACACGATTGAACATGTGTTTGTCGTTTTTATCGTGTTATATATGAATTAAATAAATTAATAGTTATGTAATGTTATCTTTGTCGTGTCTTGTTATCGTGTTTTAATTGGTTTGTTTTCGTGCTAGTGAAAAAAAACACGATACCGTGTCGTGTTTGTGACACACAAAATGAAAACATTGTCGTGTCGTGTCAGACAAAAACACAACACGACTGCCCAATTTGAGCCGAGAACATAAACCCTATTAATATCTTTCCATTTTGACCTTACACAAGGCATAATATTTATCAATGTTCTAAATAACGTAAGGCGTGACTTGGCGGCAATGTCAAGCCTCAAGCTTTTCCAAGCCTTGGCGAGCCACGTTGTTTGTAAGGCGTGACTTAAGGTGACAATTTTCTATATAATTAATATTTTTATATGTATTTTCAACTATTATTCTATTTTATACACATATATGAGTTAAAACGGCGTTTTAGCAAAGCTTGGCGGCAGACACAAGCCTTGGAGCCATAGCGCGTCATGACGAGCTTTTTAGAACCTTGATATTTATGTTCTAAAATGGGTAAATACTCATTTTCTAATGATCCCTAAATGAATGGAAATTTGATCAATAAAATTCAAACTATTGATATTAAGTGAAACAGTTGAACCTTATATAGGATAGGTATGCGTTACGATTTGAACCTTTATATATATACTTATCTTAGTAGCAGAATAGTAGATTTGATTCCCTTTAACTATTTTGCCGTTTGTGTAAACAATTAATATACAAATTGCCATCTAATTCATCATTTAAAACATTTTGTGGCATCATTGTGACTTCTAAAGCTTGAGACTCGACTTTGCCTTCACACCAGGCCTACCCGAAAAACGTGCCGTGTTTTGTCAGATTCGTGTCGTGTCGAAACAATAAATAAGTTGATAGATCTTGACCTTAAGCTATCACGTTTAATTATCATGTCATGTCATGTCAACCAGTTTGTTTTCGTGTTGAGTTCGTGTCGGGTTTTGAGATAAGTTTAGACCTTGAAATGTGGTGTGATATGTGAGGTTGAAACACTAAATATGTTGAAAGAATATGAGTTAAATAAAATGAAAAGAAAGAATAAAAATTAAATAAAAAAATGGAAAAAGTAGTAGTTATGAGTCAAAAAGACTAAATTCATAATACGTTTAAAGGGAAAAATAGAAAGAGTGGGAGTTGGGGAGGCGGAGGGGAGGAATCATGAGAAGGATGGACCGGTCAACGGGACTGTATAGTTTGACGTACTAGCTGAAAAGCTAGTTGTTAGCTGAAAAACTAACTATAATATGAAAAGCTAGCTGATAGCTAAAAAGCTAGCTGGTAAAACATAACGTTTAGTAAAAAGTGGCCGAAAAGCTAGCAGAAAAATATAAAATAACATAAAAGGGCATTTAAAAAATATGTTTTTTATAATTAATTAAGGGGTATATTTGGAAAATTTTCAAAAAGCTCCTGAAAAGCTAGTTCAAATAGTTTTTTAAAAAAATGACTTATAATCTAATTTATAAACTACTTTTTGGTCTGCCAAACATAACAACTTAAAAAAACTCGAAAAATAAGATAGTCTATCAACTAGTTGTGGCGCGCCAAACATAACCAAAGTTGTGTCGACGTTACAAAATGACTTGACCCAAAGTTTTTCTTCTACATATGATTTGGCTTTAGGCATTTTTAATTTATAAAAGGAATTAAAAAGTTTGCATAAAAAACAAGGGATCGTTTTCAAATCATAAACCTTTATCAGTTTAGTTTTTGTTGTAATGTCGTGTCAACCCGTTTAATTAAACTGATACAAATACTCTATCTAAACCCTGTTTATTTTGTCTCATATTAACGTTTCGTATCAGTTTTTGGCTTTGCCACCTCTATATGACATGTTGAAAATATTTTAAAAGTATATAGTTAGATGATACGAAGAGGCGTGAGAAAGCTACTATCTTTGACAAAGAGTGCTGGCCAGTGGCCCGGCAACTCGATTATCAAATTTAGAGTTTGGTCGGTAAGCCGTTTGAACTTTTGGTCCACTCGATGAGTCATACTCATCTTCTTCTAAAAGTGGAAACTGCAATGATTCAACCTTTTTTCTTGTATATAAACCTTTCCTCCAAATTCAAAATCCATACAACGTCTTCATATCTTTGAAAACATAAACAAATCGAGTCAATAACTTCATATTCATCATCAAACATGAATTCCATCTTCAGTTCCTTCGATGCTTTATCTGCCGAATTCATGTGCCAATCTTTTTCTTTCTTTAACACAAAGAACCCTGCTTCCACCATTCAAGATGATCAAAAGAAGGTGATGCATGAAACCAACAAGAACACAGATTGTCACCGGAGCAAGAGGGATTCCGGTGGTCGGTGGGCGCCGGAGTTGGATGGACTTCACTGCTTCGAGTCTCTAGTGTTTCATTAAGATTTGATCCTTTTTTCTTGAGGATCTAAACAAGTTTTGATTTATTTTATCTGGGTTTTTGAGAAAGATTTTTGATTAATTAATGTATACATGTTAAAGAATTGTATCATATTTAATTACTGATTACTGGTTGATATGAATAAAAATTTGTTTGTTCGAGTAGACCTACGATTGTTTGATGTCCACGTATTTAAAAACATTATCTCCGACTTTCATCAATTTAACTTTGGTTATCAATAATCTTTGATTGATTAACAGATTTTTAAATTGAGTATATCTTAATTAAATATATATTCATACCATCAAGTCGATTCTTATCACAATAATGGTCGTTTGCATGGTTTACAAGACTTAAGTTCTTGTAACATCTTCAACAACCATAAAAACGTTCCTAAAGAACAAGAAGAAGATGGAGGAAGAAATCTGAAGTTTAATCGATTGGTTGCATCCTATATATACTATCTATCGTCAATCAAACAAATTCTTATAGACATCAATTAGTAATTGATACAAATGATCCAAATCTTCTACAAGTATATCAATCAATAATAATCTTTCTCAAAACCCCAGAAAAATAATATCAAAACTCCTTTAGATATCCTAAAGAAAAAATATCAAATCTTAATGAAAAACCAGAGACTCGAAGCAGTGAAGCCCATCCAACTCCGGCGCCCAGCGAGCACCAGAAACACTCTTGCTCCGGTGACAGTTGACGTCGGCGTTCTTGGTGGTATTATGCGTTACCTTCTTTTGATCATCTTGAATGGTAGAAACATGATTCTTGGTGTTAAAGAAACGCAAAGATTGGCACATGAATCCTGCAGATAAAGCGTCGAAGGAACTGAAGAGGGAATTCATGTTTGATGAATATGAAGTTACTAATTCAAGTTGTTTATGTTTGCAGAGATCTATGGGAGACGATGAATGAAGTTTGAATTGGTGGGAAGGTTTATAAAGGAGAAAAAAAAAGAGACTTGTAGTTTCCTTGGATATTTTTTCAACGCGTTGAATTATTAAAGTCTAAAGATGAAAGACGCCGTCTTTGAATTATTAAAGAGAGTACTTGCCATTGGCGCGTGTCAAGGTCGTTCACTCTTTCCTAATTTCTATTTAAATTTTTTTGATTTATACAAAAGTTTCAATTTATCATTTTGTATAACTATTTTTTATTTTCTGCAAATTTGAAAATATTACCAAGTATTGTTATTGAAAAATTTGTTAGCCATATGTTATTAGCATGTTTGTTTATGAGTCCTTTTGTCTTTAGCTCATTTGAGTTTGATTCTTTAGCTAATTATTTATTCTTTTCTTTTTGTTTTTAGCTCTAAGTCTTTCTAATGAAGAATTAACACTTTCTCTCTTTTAATATGAATATTGTTCTATTATCATGGTATGAGAGCTTGAAGCTTTGAAATGTTGATTGAAGGTTGTGTAGCAGTTATCTATGGCACGTATCGATTTGTTGTTGATGTTCGTCTGCTATTTTTGTTAGTTTGCTGTTTGATTTCCGCTTGTTCGATTTGCTGCTTGCGTTGGTTTATTGTTGTTCTTGTTCTTTGATTGCTTGTCTATTGTTATTGTTGTTCTTGTTATTATTGTTCTGTTGCCAACATGATTGGAAAACAATATTCTCTTCAGTTGATCAATACTCAATTAGAAGGAAAAAATTACACGTATTGGAGCTATGGTATGAAAAACTTCCTTCGTGGGAGAATATGTGAGGCTATGTCTTTGGGGTTAAAGCTAAACCTTCAGTGCCTCAAGCTGAGAATTTCGATTTGTTGGTTGATACTTGGGAAACTGATAACTCCAAAGTTACTACTTGGATTAACAATTATGTTACACATTCTATTGGTATGCAATTGGCTAAGTATGACACAACAAAAGATGTTTGGAGTCATTTGGTGAGACTGTATACCTAGTCCAACTTTGCTAAATAATATGAGTTAGAATATGATATTCGTCCCCTTCAACAAAATGATACGAGCCTTCAAGATTTCTATGCTTCTATGTCTTATTTGTGGGATCAATTGGTTCTTACTGAATCTAAAGAATTAAAAGATTTTGAGCCTTATATTGCTATGAGGGAAGAACAACATTTGGTCTAGTTTTTAATGACATTGCGTTCTAAGTTTGAAGTCCTACGTGGAACGATTCTTCATTGTTCCCCTTTCCCCCAGTGGATTCTGTTGTTCATAAACTAATTTTAGAGGAGACTCGTATTAAATCTCATGCGGATAAAGGGTCTGGAGTAACTACCACTCCCACTTCCACTACTGTTATGTTTGTTGTTACCACTAATCAGTCTCGACAAGCTCCAATGCTTTCTAATGATGAGTGTGCCTTCTGCAATAAGAAAAATCATTAAAAGTTGAGTGTCTAATGTTAGTTAACAAGGATAAATCTGGTCAGCCTCAACATGGACAACAACATAGATATGGTCAACAGAAGTTCGAGTCACATTCCTCTGGTGGTGCTCCTCCATGGACACGTCGCCCTCCATAATTTGCTGCTGATACTGCACCATCAATTGGCACTAAATCTATCGGCAACATGCCACCTTCCGCATTGGATCCTAAGGTTTTTAAAAGTTTCAGACAATATTAGGCCTCTAATCCTACTGCTATTTGTCACACCCCCAAACCGGAACGGCGGAAACGTTCAGGGGTGGAGGACGTCATGTACAATATCACAACAATTGCATCATAGTAATCTAAAAGAGATTCTAGCATCAAAACCATCCAAAAAGGTCGGTTCTTTATGGACATGCATGTCCAATGCATGTCTTGAACCCAAAATAGGTCAAAAAGGGGAAGTTATGACCTAATCTCTATTCATGGCATCAAAACTTGGCTAAAGACTATATCCAAGCCACTACAAGGTCACCTTGACCCGGAGATTCATAAAGTTGCAAACTTTATGAGATTCATCCATTGCAACATCCAATAATAATGAGAAAAAGGAACAAAACTCAAGATCTAGCAACATAGAGGAATACAAATCGGATCTTGGACACTTACAAAGGTCCAGAAGAGTGCCAAACTGAAAGATGAGGGCTTGTTTGATGGACCCTTGCTTCCTTCTTCCAACTTCCAACTTCTTTCTTCTTTGGATCCAAAAACACCACTCTAGCTCACAAATGAGAGGGAAAGATGATTAGGGTTCTCAAGGGTCGATATAGGAAAATGGAGGCTGATAAAATACTAGCCCTAGGGACTTAAGGAGATTATATAGGGTGCAAAACCCTAAAAACTAGGGTTTTCTCATCCAGCCGCCAACACGCCGTGTTGGTCCATAAAAATGCGTGGCCCAAACTTTCCTCAACACGACGTGGTGAGGCTTCACCACGCCGTGTTCTAAAGGAAAAACATGTATAAATGGAATAAATCTCATACTTGGGAATCGGGATGTTACAAGATGCCATTGATGAAGGACTGGTAAGGAAAGAACAATGCGAACAGTTGAGGATTTTACTACTGAGATGAACGTATGAGAGTAGTCAAGACCTAGGATTTGAGTGAAACTTTAAGCAACTAAGCGTGCTTTGTGGCGTTCAATTGAACCATCCGATTTAAATTTGGTACGGTAAACCTACTTGGAGCCGACAACATTGGAATCATGGGGTTTGGGAACAAGTTTCCAAGTGTGATTTTGATGTAAGGCTTCAATCTCGTCATGCATTACTGGTAACCAATGTGGATGCTTCATGGCAGATTTGAACCCTCGTGGTGGAGTAGTAGAGATTAATGCGGCATGTAACGCATGTTAAGTAAGTGAAGAAAAATCAGGAAAGTGTTTGGTTTTAATAATACCTGATTTGAGGCGTGGTTGCATGGGATGAGATGAAGCGGGCTCAACACGTGGATTATTTGGAATATTGGGCTCTAAACCGGAGAGTGCACATCATCATTATCATCATCAGAGGATGGAGGGCACGAGTGATCTGAGTCTGATGATGGAGGATCATGAGGAATGGAGATCGATGGTGCATCAGATGGGAAACAAAGCCCACATGGGTCAACATTGGTAGTGGGCCGCTTATCATTGGGATGTGAAGTGTCAGCGAACTGTGGGGCGATACTGGCTTGATGATCATTAGGTGGAGGCGGTTGAATAGGTGATCCATCATCTAAAAAGGAGAATAATTTAAGAGTATCAAGATCTATAGAAGTTTTAGAACTTGAAAAAGGGAATATAAGCTCATCGAATCGTGCATGGCGGGTTATATAAATACGCGAGGTTTCCAGATCAAGACACTTGTACCCTTTATAGTGGGGATTGTACCCAATAAAGATACATGCTATACTTCATAGAGTTAATTTGTATGCACTGTAATCACGAAGGTATGGATATACCAAACATCTAAATGCTCTTAAATTCGTATAAATATGTAACCTTGAGTATAGAAGCTCAAAAGGAGAATGATCATTTAGGACTTTTGTAGGCAACCAATTTATAATGTATGTGGCAGTACTAAAAGCATCAACCCAGTAAGATGCCGACACATGATCATGAAATAACACAGCTAGCCCAGTTTCAACATTGTGTCAGTGTTTACGTTCCGCACGCCCGTTTTGTTGAGGTGTATATGGGCAGGAAAGACAATGAAATGTACCATTGTCTTCAAAAAATTGGCGCACAGTGTGATTAACGAATTCCATGCCACCATCACTTTGGAAAACCTTGACTTTTCTGGAAAACTGAGTTCGCACAAGTGAGAGAAAAGCTTTTAAATCTGGATAGAAACCATTTTTTGTTTTTAAGGGGTAAAACCATGAAAAACGAGAATGGTCATCCACAAACACAACACAGTATAAATAACCATTAGATTCAACCAGTGCGGGTCCGCACAAATCACAATGAACAAGATCTAAAGGGTGTAAGGCACGTTTCTAATTTAATTCAAAAGATAATCATTGGCCTTTAGATAATTGACAAGGTTTGCAAATAACTGGTTTAGGCAAAACAGAAGTAACACGTAAAACACCAAGTTTGTGTAAAGATTTGATAACATCAAAAGAAACATGTCCAAAACGATTATGCCATTATTCAAAATAAGCTTTTTTGGAGACACCAGAAGTTGCCATCAAGGCCATTAGAGTGTCTCGAAGAAAATATAATCCATCTTCACATAGGCCTTGAGCTTTCACTTGTTTGCTTAAATTTCCTGTCCTAAATATGGAAAAATGGTTGAGAAAATAAGACGTCAACTGGGTGATCCATAGTAAGTTTGCTAATTGATAGGAGATTTTTGGTGAGCTTTGTAATAACCAGAACATCACGAAGTGTAAGTTTATTTGAGACCAAAGATTGACCTATATGTGAAACAGGTAAATTATTACCATTTCCAAAAGTAACACGCATATTACCCGAATGAGGAGCCGTATGTGATAGATTGTCAGGAGAGGGCGTCATATAAGCTTTAGGGCCAGAATCTACATACCAATCTGGATGTCCTTGATTGACATGTCATTGAGAGGTGAAAGCTTGGGCAATATTTGCGTCGGTTGTAGCAGCAGTGGAGGCATAGGTGTGAAGGGATGGATAGGATGAGGAATAGTGACCATTAGTTCTACACAACTGACAATGGGGTGGGAGCCTACCCCCACGGCCTCTGCCTCCAAACGAGTTACCCACATGTTTTCCTCCACGTGAAAAATGTTGATGTCGTCCCCTTGTAGAACCTGACCGTGTTTGTTGTTGAGAAAAGAAGGTGACATGTGGAGTAGAAGAGCCATGTAGCGACCGAAGGAACATCTCATGATTTTTAACCTGAGATAGTAGGTCTTGAAAAACAGGTGAGGGTTTTCTATTACGAATAGCAATGGAAAAGGGCTCAAACGAGGGTCCTAAACCACATAGGAACCAGTACAATTTGTCCATCGCGTCAACGGGTTGGCCAATAGCTTTTAGTTTATCACAAATAGCCTTAAAACTTTGACCATATTCAGAAATAGTGGATGTATGTAATGCCCCGATTCTCAGGTATTGATAGTATGACTTTAAATTTCAAGTTTCAAGGTCTACTTGACGAGTGGATGCCCTGACTCGTCGAGTAGGAGCGGGATTGGGCAACGTATTTAAGTGACTAACTCGCCGAGTCGGAAGAGCGACTCCACGAGTTGGAGCTGGAGGGTGAAACCCTAATCCCCGGTGTTTTGCACCCTATTTAAAGGATCCTTTGCCCCCTTAGCCTTCCCTTACCGCCCCTGTGAGTCTAGAAACCCTAAATCTCCATTTTCTCTCCATACTTGTGTGTTTAAGCTTGAAAGGTGGATCTTGGTGAGTAAAGGCTTGAAGATCAAGAAGCTTTGAGCAAGGAACAGTTGGGGATTTGAAGTCTACCTCAGTTTCTCATCATTTGAAGGTATCAAGTCATCACCTCGAACTTCTTCTAGCTAGGTCCCTTTTATATTTGAGTTTTGGGACCATTTTGGGCATTTGGTGTTACATTTCGAGTGATGAACCAAGATCTGAAGTTGCAACTTCAGATCTAGGCTCATCTTGGCTCTTGTCATCATAAAGTCTCAGTCTTTAGCATGTTGGTGAAGCTCTTTTGCCTAGAACCTCTTCTTTAGCTTGATTTAAGTCATTAGCACCTTGCATGCAAGTAAAGTTTGCAACTTTACGTGATAAACATGCCCTAGGAGCTTGGATCTGCAGTATGGAGCCTTAGCATGGATTAAAAAGCATCTGTATGGATGAAGGACTGAAGGGACTCGGCGAGTCGTATGAACGAATCGGCGAGTCCGATGAAGATTGCCTTAGGCTCGACGTGTCAGACGAGTGACTCGACGAGTTGGCAAGTTATGTAAGGAACTCGGCGAGTAGATAAGGGTACCCGACGAGTTGAGGTTAACATGGATTGTTGACCGTGACAGTTGACTTTGACTTTGACCAAGGGTTGACCAGTTGATTTCTGAGGGTATTTTGGTAAATTGAATATTGATAGCAAAGGACATTGGTGAATATAGGTGTTGGAGTTGGAGCTACATCTGGAGGATTTTGACACTACCTTCCGAGCTACTTGCGATGTGAGTTATCCTCACTATACTCAAGGGTCTAAGGCACCAAGGTCGGCCATTTGGATTGTTATCTGGTTATGTTATGCTAGTATGATCTGTTAGATCGGTATCCTAGAGGGTAGGATAATATTATATGGTATGTGATATGACCTGTTAGACCGGTATCCTAGAGGGTAGGATAATATTATATGATATGTGGTATGATCTGTTAGATCGGCATCCTGGTAGATAGGATGGTGTCATGTGCTATGTGGTATGATCCGTTAGATCAAGTATTGTCTATAGACTGTTATGTGATTATCTGTTATATGTACACATGTTCGTTTAGCGGTTGAGGTTTATCTGCTTTGTGCGGAGGCCAATAGACCTGGGCATTCAAAACTGTAGGTTGTGGGCCGTGAGTATTCCATCCCGAGGATGATTGGACTCGTAGTATGTGGGAATTCCAACCTGTTGGTTGTGGGCATGGGGTATTCCATCCCGAGGATGATTGGACCCATAGTATGTTGTCATTCCAACCGGATGGTTGAGGGCCTGGGGTATTCCAACCGGTGGTTGACTGGAGCCATAGTATGCTGTTTATGATTATATGTGTATTGTTGTGGTATGGGTATTTTGGGGGAAATCACTAAGCTTTCGGGCTTACAGTTTCAGTTTATTGTTTCAGGTACATCAGGGGATCGCGGCAAGGCGAAGGCGTGATCGTACAACTCCTCACCTTTTATGACTTTGTTTCTGGGATACTCTGATATGATACATTTTGAAAACAAGTTTTGTAATGGTTAATGGTTTTGGAAATGTTTTAAAAGTTTTAAATTGGCTTGAATTTTATGGGTGTTACAATGTACCTTTGGAGAGAGTACACAGAGAATCATGTAGTGAGTGAACTCGTTCAACAGAGGAGTTGCTATATGCAGACTCTAGAGCGGTCCAAATTTCCTAAGTAGTAGAGAGGCCCAAGACTTCGGCAGCAACCTCCTTAGTGAAGGAGGAGTTGAGGAGGATTACTACTTTTTGATCAAGATCTTTCCAGGCTTCAGACTCCGGGTTTGAGATTAATTTTCCTTCATCCAAAATCGTAACTGAGGGAGCAAGGATAACGTCAATATGATGGGTAAGTTTTTGGTAAGAGAAAAGTGGAAGCATTTCATTTTTCCACAACAAGTCATTTGTAGATCCCAATTTAATCGGAATCATGTGTAGCAAGGTATTCATGGGAAAGACACCATCATTTGAAGAAGACGACCCCATATTAAACAGGTACTAAGAGGAAAGCAAAAACGGTGGTTGTGGTTAGGGTTGAAAAGAAAAGACGAGAGGAGGGAAGAGAAGGTTAGGCTGATACCATATAATAATTATGAATAAAAACCACACCTCTAATTGAGAGTGAGGTATCGTATATATATTCAAGGATTACAACTGATCTCCTTAAATGAGGAGATATAGTTTACAATAGTAAATACAACAATATATGTAAACTAAATATAGACTAAATATAAACATTATCTAATAAGAGTAATCAATGGTAATTTCAAACTATCAAACCTAATTGAATTTTGTTAAATCATCGGTTTCAACTCCATATATATTTGCAGTTGATAACAAGAAGCTTATGTGTTTATTCTAATTATATGGTTTTGGGGTTTATGAATCTGTAAATGGAGTTCTTGACCCGTTTGTCCGCTAGTAGGCATCAGCTATACGATCATAAAGTCGGGGTTTAACATAAAGTTAGGGGAGCTGCTCGAGTAAATTGCTATGTTCTTTAATGGCGGATGGTACTTGTTTGTTGAGTAAACAAATAACTCAAATTAAACTTTTTTAGGCAATTGAGGATTTAACATGCAGTTATTCTCTATATATAAGCAATTTAGCAATGGTTGTTAATTTTTTTCTTGCTTACAAAGACAAAGTGATGTGTGATTTCGTGTTCTTTTCTGCCTGTAAGGTGCTCGATGTAATGCGTGTGGCTTATTGTTCTTTGTTTTTCCTCAGTCAGTCAGGTGCATGTTTCTAATTAGAATACAAAAGAATGTAATGGATCTAACTAAAAACATGTCATATATAGTGAATCCAGATCGGATGTAATATTGAAAATTGTTATGTAATTTGCAATGATTCTTTCAGCCACACTTAGTGAAGGTATACACATTGAAAACATGTACAAATTTGCTATGATGAGCAAGGAGTGCTTGACTACACGACAAGAAGAAGAGAAAGCCAATATATATATATATATATATATATATATATATATATATATATATATATATATATATATATGGTGAGGTTCAATAGAGAACCATAATTAACAACAAACCAATGAACCAATCGTGAGCATCGGAAATCATAATGATCATCTTCTATAATTAGCTCTTGTGCTCTCTGGTTCTCTTTAGACCAATCTCAAGTTGCATCCTCATAAAAAATCAAGTAAATTACACGAATGGTCCCTATGGTTTGGGATAATTTGCGTGTTTTGTCCCTAACTTATTTTTTTAACTCGGAAGGTCCCTATTGTTTGTTTTTGTTACGCGTTTGGTCCCTACTTTTTGTTTTTGTTACGCGCTTGGTCCCTTTCTTACCTAAAAATATTATTATTTAAATATGGAAAAATGGTGGGGTAGGTAAAATAAGGTGAGGGAGGTGGCGTTGGGGGTATGTTTATCTAAATAAATCAAAAAATTAAGGGCAAAAATGTCTTTTTAGGTAAGACAGGGACCAAACGCGTAACAAAAACAAACAGTAGGGACTTTCCGAGTTAAAAAAATAAGTTAGGGACCAAACACGCAAATTAGCCTAAACCATATGGACTATTCGTGTAATTTACTCTAAAAAATCACGTATCTGCTGATCAAAATTTTCTTTCTTGATGGATCATACAATCGATATGATTTTGATTCTTGGCTAACTCCCAGAAACACACACTTGTGAGTTCTTGCATCCAGTTTTGTTCGTAAATGGCAAGGTATATGTACATACCCTATACATCCAAATACCTTAAAATGCTCAACACTTGGTTTAGACCCCGTCCAGAACTCTTCTAGTACATTTTCTTCAAGCCTCCTACTCGTATACCTGTTTAACACATGACACGCTCACCTTGCTTCTTCTGGCCAAAAGTACGTAGGCATTGACTTTTCTGTTAATAAGCATGGAACCATGTTTATGAGAGTTCAGTTTCGTCGCTCTACAACCCTATTTATTGTGGGGTGTAGGCGGCTGTTAGCTGCCTTTTAATGCCTTGAACTTCACAGAAATCATTGAATACATTTGAGGTGAGCTCACATTCTCTTTCACTTCTCAAACACTTGATATTCATGCCAATTTCCTTTTCCATAGATCTTTTAAAACTTTTAAACATTTCAAAACGTTCATCTTTTTGTGACAAGAAATAAACCCATGACTTTCGAGTGTAGTCATCTATAAACATGAGTATGTACCACTTTCCGCTGGTTGAGACAGGAGTGATGGGCCCACATAAGTCTTTGTGTATCAACTACAGCTTCTCTGTTGTGTGCCATTTGGTCTTCTTGGGTATCGCCTCTCTTTTTTGTTTTCCAATGGCATAGGTCTCACATATAGCATGCTTCTCAGCAACTGAGGGTAGTCATTTCACCATTTGTTTATACAACATGGTTCTGATAGTCTTGTGGTTGACGTGTCCAAACCTCTTGTGCCAAATTTAAGTCTTAGAATCATCACTAACCTGTAGGCATTCCAGTTGTTGAGGTTGGAATGAAACATACACAGGGAACATCCTGTTCTTTTTTATATTGGATGAAATGATCAAACCTCGTTGAGGGTGGAAGACCATACAATCTGAGACTTGTCGAATTATGGCCTGTTATCGTTTTGTGATCTTCCTCGACCATTCCCTATTCCTCTATTTGTGTTCCCTCTACCTTGGCCTTTTCCATGTCCAGTACTTTGATCATTTTCAACTTTTAGGACTTGTTCATCGTTCACCTTTCTTCTAATTTTTTGTTCATGAACCAGTAATGAGCTTTGAAGCTCATCTACTATCATGGTATCAAGATCCCTTGATTCTTCTATGGTACAAACCACAAAGTTGAAACTTTCTAGCATAGTCCTTAGTACATTTTCTACGATCTTCACATCACTCATGTCTTCACCAGCATTCCGCATATCATTTGAAATGACCATGACACGACTAAGATAGTCGGTAACAGTTTCTCCTGCTTTCATCTCTAGCATCTCGAAGTCCCTACGGAGTCACTGTAATTGAGCTTGTTTTACTCTAGCATTTCCCTGATATTTGAGCTTCATAGCATCCCATATCTGTTTAGTTGTCTGCTTCATAGCATTTCCTTTAAGCTTTCTCTCATCATAGTTCTTCTGTTGTGTCGCTGTTTCCTGCTCCCCTGTCCTGATTACTTGGTACCCCTCATCTACCACTTGCCAAAATTTTTTAGATTGGAGAAGAGTTTCCATTACCATACTCCAATGGTCGTAATCTCTAGCGAATTTGGGTACACCAGGAACATGAAACTGTCTTGTTTCCTCCCCCATAGCAACGATTTCTTGAACACTCTCGGAACACTTGTGAATGGAATTGCGCTCTGATACCACTTGTTGAAGACAAGTGATGACAATTAATTGATTCAACTCATAATTTTCCACACCTTTATTCAAGAACAAAAAGGCTTTTAAAGCCATTACAAAATAGAAAAACAAAATTGCTGGAAGATCAAAACAATAGCTAAATCCCTAGTGTGTTTTTTCAATTATCCATCTGTTTCTGTAATAAATTTAAGAAAAGAGCTTTCAGGGCATGTTTTATTATTTATCGATCTGTGTTTCTGTAACATATTAAGATTTAAATCGAAACCCTTAATTTGATTGATATGGTAGTCGGAATAAAGGAGGAATTCAAGTATGAGATAAAGCATAACTCCAATTTTCTTTAGGTCTTTATGTTTGAAAAACAGAGTATCCCCAAATGTTAAGCAAAATCGAGAAACAGAGTAACCCCAAGTAACAAAAAAATGAAAATTGGAGCAGCACCAAAGGGTAATCAAATTTAAACCATACCCCAATTAGTCTACAGGTATTTTGATGGTTTAGAGATGATATTTGTTAGTTTGCTTTCTTATAAAACATTCTAAATATATTTAGAAAGAATTTTGTTCATTAAGCAAATCAACAAATGAAGGCTTGATTGCAGGTTTTGGTATAAAGCTAATCATTTTGCGGAAATGGAGCAACCAATTTAAGATAGAATAAAGAATACTCCATGTGGCCATATGTATATTATTACCAAAACATAAAGGTATGGTTTTTCTACAACATCCGAATTCAAAACACCAAAAAGATCACAGAGACCTAGGAAACCAGTGTGGTATCACTAACCTTCTTGCATATAACTAATTCAAATATAATTGACTGGAGATTGAATGTGATTCCTCATGTTATGTAACTAAAACTCATAAGTCATTGTATTCAATTTCCATTATATAATGCATTAATTACATCAAGGTTCTGGTTTTTTATAAGTTTCCAATGGCCGACTAGTTCATGTATTCGAATTTCAATCATTTCCTACTTAGCATTAGTATCCGAAAGGCTTTAGGATTTCATAAGCATTGCAGAAAATCATGGCCTTTAGCCATGCGGGTTATTAGTTTTTATGAACAATATATTGTATGAATAAATAGGCATTGAATTTATTTATAGAATTCAAATAAGAATTCTTCGGTAATTTGAATAGATTATAGAGTTGTTAAAGGTTGATATCTATTAGAAACTCATCATTTTTGGAGCACCCCAAGCATCAGGATAACAATTTATCTGCTTACGGGACATTTCGTTTCTTCATTCAAATAAGAATTTTGCCAAAATTATTTAAGTCGCACTTGAAGAAGGCATACAAATTGAAAATGTAATTGCTATGAGCAAATATCGTTTGAATTTAAGACTCATAGGAAGTGAAAACCAACATATAGAAATAATTAATGGAAACAATGACAGGGCCCTTCCTTATTTCCTAATCGTATTACATGATTGATGATTTAGTAATTATTATAGCAATCATAACAAATACTGAAATTACAGACTCTTGCCCGACATTCGAGGGTCAAATAACCATTAATATCTTGATTACAAATAGAACATACATACTTGGGCGTTTTCTTTCTCCAAACAAATGTTAATGGATGTTTGTGACATGAATTATTCAAGGTGCCCTCGCGGAAAATGTTTGCATAATAATTGATTCGACTAATGCAATCAAGGTGAAAAGAATTTTTGCATTTGCCACAATAATAGAGGGGGAGCTTGGGGTGCATTTCTTCCTCACAGATATCACAATAGAAATCTTCCGGGTGATCCATGACAGGGGGATACGTCAAGGGGATTTCATGTCCTTTGCAATACCTATGACCAATGGAATCTGGTGATCTCATTGCACAAAACATGTCTAATAAGAAGTCGCAAGCCTTACAAGCATAACTTATACCACTAAACCACTTGTTGCATGCATTACAAATAGGTTTAGGATCGATAACTTGGATAAGACGATGTTTGTGGGATTTATGTTTGATGGTGTTGGGTAGAAATGCACAGTTGACATCGAGGTTGAACTCGCAAGTTTCACATCTGTATAAAAACATGTTGCTAAGGCTATGACAACCAATGCATTTATAGTAGTTCTTATGTCGCATTGTGTTTATCAAGTCAAGGGAATGATCTGGGTGAAGTGGATGTTGTAATTTGAGTGGTAACTCGGCACAATATTTGTGGAGAGAGAAGGAACATCCATCTTTGCAACTATAGTATGGAAGGGAGAGGGGTCGTACACACCCGAAACATACCTCAATTGGATCACTACAACCAGACATGTTGTTAGGTTTAGGTTGAACATGAAGGATTAATGGATGTTCATGACTCCAGTGGTAAATATTAGTTGTTTCATCATCATCTCGAGTCATCTTTTCAAAATGTAGTAGTTTCAATGGATCTGTAAACACGTCTGACATGGGAAAATGCAGCAAACCATTTTCATCCTCATCAACAGTACTCAGACCATCTCTGCAACCACATAATCTTGATTAGAACAAGCATTCACAAACACACACAAAAAAGAAAGTAAAGAAGTTTTATTTACCTTGGAGTTGAAGGACGTTCTGCATGCAAGGCACACTTTATATGTGCAAAAAATCTACAATTTGCACAATGATACAACCACTCATTCCGTTGGATGTATTTGTTGCAAATTTCACAATAATATGAGAAATTAAAGAATATTTCTGGAAGCGAATAGACAAGAACAAGTTCGTGATTGGGGTGATGGGGTAGTTGGATGGTAGGTGCTAAGGAAGCGCAAGTCTTGTGTATCCAAAAATCACAACTATCACACTCATAGGATAAGCCTTCATCCTTATAAGTATTGCAAGCATCACAACGGAATGCAGCAGGTCTTAATTTGAGGCTTAAAGTGTGTTGTGGGTGGCCTTCATGTTTAACCTTCTTCTTTGCCTCCTCCTTGATAGCATCTGCCTCAGCCTTGCAAGCAATTCTAGCAACACAACAATCAATGCAAGCTGTAAAGATGTATGTGTTATCCTTAAGAAATGTATACGAAAACACCCCAGATTTCTTTCGAATACGACACACATTACAACTCCAAAATCTGGAATCTAGATCATTCAAATCAGTAAGTGTTAGATGTTGATGATATAAGGAAGGGTCATTGAAAGTGTGTGGAAGTTGTGCACATGCTTTATGCAGAAAGTAACGACATTGGATGCAAGCATATGCAAAATCACTTGATATGGATTTTTCACATGCATGACAACCAATCAATCCTGATTTCTCCTCACCACCATTGACACTACCACCTACAATCGTCTCAGAGTTGAGGAGCTTTAATGGATGGCTTTTATGACTAAAATGGTTAATCTCTTCCATATCTTCTCTCTCTTTTTTGTGCAAAATGACATATTTAGCCCTTCATTAAATTTATATAAAATAAGGTAGAGGCAAAATACCATTTCCACAAAATCAACTTAACTTTTTTAGATTGCTTTGCTTCCAAGTATAGTTTCTAATGCTATTTACAACATTCTTTTCTCTAATATCAAGTTAAATTTAACATACATCTTTTTTCCAATTGAATTCACTTTCTATATGTATTAGTCATGATTTCAAATAACTGGATTCCTTCCGTTTATCTTAATTTGTTGATTACTTATTTTTAGCTTTATTGAAAATTATAAACATGAAATCATTAACAAATATTGCCAATGGATATTATTTGTATGTATTAGTCATGATTTCACAAGGACTTTAATTGATCAACATAAAATTTTAGAAAAAAAAAAATAACTACATAGACATATAACTTGATTTTAGTGTTGATTGTATTTCAAAAGTTATTCTCTTGTGATTTCAAATATCTCATCCACAATATATTCATATTCGTTTATGCGGTAGACTATCATAATATTCTTTTAAATATATTAAAATTGTTTTCAAGAGTCTATATAATTAGAGTACATAATATATTTTTGAAGAATTTAACTATATTATTTTAATTATTATACTTTAAGATTATGTTTGACAAACTAGCTGAAAGGTTAGTAGTTAGTTGATAAAATATGATGTTTGGTAAAAATCCATTGATAAGCTAGTTATGAAATATAAAACGACATATAAGGACATGTACAAAAATGATTCAGATTAATAAGAAAAATATGTAATACATAAAATTAAATTAATGTAAATACTAAAAAACATTTATCGGATTATTTGTATTTAAGTAAAATTTTGTGCATCCCATATCATATGTGTAATATTATCACGGATTTCTCGCATCTCATGGAATCACTGTCGAATATTATCAAGACTAAATCTTGAATGATTTTTATGTTCTTCTATAGGTATGTAATTGTTCTTTATAGGAGGCATATTTCTTATAAAATCCTTGTACCACACGTCCTAAATTTCATAAGGGTAGAAATTAATATATTTAAAAAAAAAAACAATTAACGACTATTATATATATACAAAAAGTCAGCAAATGGTGGCGAACAGAGAACAAGGCTAAGGACTAGTGAATAAACTTTTGTTATGTGTACTTGACAAATCCTAATAATATTTGAGTAACACATACATACAAGGTGGTGCTTTGTTTGAAACTGTTTTTTTGGCATGATATGGTTATCTAATTCTGTTTCATGTTCATTATAGTGTTACATGATATGAGTTGCAATTATATGTTTTGTGGCTACACTATATTTGTAACATACACGTTTTGAAATCGTGTTATGTAATCCAAAAAGTTAAAAATATTATGAAATATTATGTGAAATTGAGTGTTGAGTTCTAACAGATAGTTTTTACTAGAAATAAGGTAAAACTATGTTTAGAATCACTTATAAATTATTGGAAGTCTTATGAGATTTCAATTAAAAGCCAAATAGTGAAATTTAGCGAAAATATAAAATTTGAAATATGTAAAATTTTATTATTGAAAGTTGTAGATAATCTTGTTAGAAACATGTAGGCGAAAACCTCGTCGAAATCCGAGTTATAACGAAGAAGTTATGACCAATCGAAGATCCGCGATAAAACCGGCACAGTGCCGAATGACGTAAAAAGTGAGTTTTTGATAAACTATTTTTTAGCCTTAGTGATCTAAATGAAAGCCGTAGCATTCGTTAAACCGAGAATTTTGATAAAAAGAACGCCAAAATCCGACTTTGTATGAGGAAGTTATGATTTTTACAAGTTTCAGCTTAGTAGTAGACAGCTAAAAACTCGAATTTTAGATCGAGTGATTTTTAGCCGACACAACCTAAATGAGAATCGAAGGTCTCGTCATTAGCAGTACAACGGTAAAAAGTCTGACGAAAACGGACGTCGGATGATGAAGTTATGAATTTTTAACGGATTTACTAGTCCCGGTCTGTTAAAAATAATAATATAAAAATAAAGTCAAAATTTTCCGACGAAGTCTAAACGAAAGTTGTAGAGCATATATTTCTCTACGCGTTCATATAAAGAACGTCAAAAACGGAGCCCATATGCAAAAGTTACGGATTTTAGAAGGTCGGGGCACAATTTCCGAGAAATCTCGCAAGGATAAGGCTGATTTCGGTGAGTCATCGCGCCACGTGTCAGAGCCGAAGACCCAGCTGCTGACGCGTCGCCTTCTGATTCGTCCGAGCAGCGGCCCAATCCCCGTGTCCGATCCATGACTCATCCTCGCATGAACAGTACCCGCGTGTCGCTTCCGGATTCGACCAACTTCGCGACCAGTAGCCTTCCGACGCGCCTCGCACACCTGTCCGAACCGAGGCCTCGCAGCCTGCCACCTGCTGCGCTCTGCTGACGCCGCGTGTCCGCTGACTCATCTCTTCTCGGATCCGAAGGTCGGTCTCGCACCCTATATAAGGGAGGTGCGAGACTTCCCGGGTAAGAGTTTATTTTTGCCCCTTTTTCACCCCTAAACTTTATTTTAAGCCATTTCGACTTCCCCCGAAGCCCCGAGATTAATTCCAATGCCCGAAACACGCTCCGAGATTCCCGAGAAGCCCGAAAAATTTATCTTTTCGGTTTCGAAGCCCAACCCTCGCAGGGCCCGGTTTTCAAGAAAACTCTCGGTTTTCAACGACGAAAGTCATATTTAGAGCCAAAATGCTGCACAAATCATTATTTTGACCCCCGGTTAATTCAAGGTGAGTTTAATATATAGGAACAATTGTATGTTATGTGTTATACGTGCTATGTGCTTTTCCATGTTATCATCTCGAGTTGTTGTTTCTGCTATTTTTATAGCAAGGCTGTACCTCTGACTTGAAGTGTATGACATAAGCATCACTTGGGTATTGGTATGAACCGTTGACCATGAAGTGCATGACATATGCATCACTTTGGCATCGGTAGTATGCTAAGATAAGGCTGAAAGCCTAAATATTCTAGCAAAATGATATTCCTGAGTATTTTCTGTGCCATTTGTGCTGAAACTTTATTGATTGTATATCAAGTATGGAAATTGTTATGTCTCATTGATTGATATGGAAAGCTTTTCGCATTATGCCTTTGTTGTTCCTTGTTACTCTTTGCTTCTGGCATATTGAAGTATATATATATGGCATAACGTTATATTGTATCTATTATTGAACTCACTAAGCGTCGCCGCTTACCCTCTCAATGTTTAACAAATTGCAGGGAATAAGTAACCAGTATAGTCTTATACTGTTGGAAGGTTTAGAATAGTTGTAATATTACTTTTGTATTTTGTTTATGTTTGTATAAATTTACAATATCCTGGGTAGTTATGTAAAATATTAAAACATAGTCGGTTTGTATCCAATCTTTTGTAATCTCTTTATCAATGTAAAATATTATTTTATAAATATGCATGTAGCATGTTTTGGAGTAACTATATTGTCAAGTATGAAAGTTTGGGTCTTTCAGAAATATGAAAGTATAGAAAGGAGTCCTTTCAATCATGGTATCAAAGCAGTGGTTTAAGCGAACTAAATTCCATGGGTTGATATTTAGACTTAAACTATTGGAAGTTCAATATATGAACTGAATCATTGTAAATATATGGATACAAACCATAGGAAATACTTAAGTGGGGTATTGGGTAGTGATAAACCCTAGTATTCTAAGACATTAAGTTACTTCAAAAATCTTAGAGAATTAGTTTATGTGAACTAGGAATTTTGAGAATTTCTAGATTTAAAACATGAATTGTTAAGTGAAGATGATACAATATGTATCTGGTATATTTTAGGTTGAATACCTAATGGGGTAAGCACTAGAATATTAAAAGGAGATATGCCTTCTATTCTATTAAATGCTAAATGATAAGTAAATATAGCATGCTTTAGGTTTCATACCTATATTGCTATTATTTGAGAAAGTTTAAGGTCTGTTGCCGACCTTGGTTTAGAAAATTTTATGTTCAAAATTCTAAGATTTTTCGTAATAGAATTTACATAAAACTTTTCAAAGTAATAAAGATACTTATGATAGTTGACATTGATAAGTTTATTGATAAACGATATCGGGATATCGTAAAATAATAAATATAAAATATTATCGTAAATAATGTATTAATACCAATAGAGTGGTATTATACATTTAAAGTATGTTTGATGAAATAATAACATCTTTGGAAGAAAGATGTGCGTTTGAAACACGTTTGGGTGAGATAAACGTGTTGGTACAAATCCATGAAGTTGTTCCACCGCTGTCCAGATTGAAGCAGTGATTGTTTATAGAGTCGGAAGAACCGAAGCTGGTGATAAATACTTCGACAGTATTGAAATTAATGTAGTACAAGATTTAGAAGAATTAAATGAAGATCAAAGGAAAGGCTAATGAAGTTTTTAGACTCAATAGGCCAAGGCCTTGTGATGTAGTATGTAGTTCGAGCAGTAACCCTATACAGGATGCTCAGACTTAGTATTTAATAATACCGAGTGATGATTGTTTTCTATCACATCCTTATGGAAGTTCCATTGTGTGTTAAGCCGAATTTAACATACAAAAAAAATTGAGATAGTGAAATAGGTTATTTGGTTGTGAAAAGGCTGAGTGGCTTACTTGTTAGAGTAAGGTAGAGTATTTAGTTGAAGAAGATATACACTCATATTATTATATGAGAAGAAATGTTGTGATTAAGAATGACAGAGAACCAAGTTGAAGCTAGTAGAGCTTGCTAAGATGCATCTATAATGCAGACTTCTTAGGATAGACTCCTATGAAGTAGACTTAAAAGATACAACCATGAGAAGAAGATTTACTCAGATACAGGAATGACGATGTCATGAAAGGATTATGAAACCAACAAATATGCATGATGGTTTGCATGAGTTAGAAGATGATGTAAGTAGTTGGAAACTATTTTTCATTACATTGCTAGAGGAAATTTTGGGTGTAGTATGTCTTGCAGAGTAGACACTACCCGAGAAAGAATTTATATGAAGAAATGGAAGTAAAATTTCTATCGACCTATGGAAAAATATTAGAATATTCTAGATCAAGTATATGCATGAGAAGAATCCTAGAGGGCGAGTATAGGTAATCCAATATATGTTTGATAGAAACGTGAAAACCCTAGTTTAGTCTAGGTGAAATTGTTGTATGTACTTGTTTGAACACACTTAGGTGTGAAAATTTGCTTTGTGAAATTTTTTGAATGGTGACTTGGGAACTGCGAGACAATACTTGGGACGAGTATGAGTAGGTGGGAATAGTAGTAGAGGCCTATACTACTGGAAGCACAGGACTCACGCTTGGATCAGGCAAAGTCACAAGGTTACCAAGAAGCTAGTAAATGATTCCGTTTTATTCATGTGTGTCGTTACCTTCGTTTCGGTAATGACTAAGAAGATAATTATCGTTCAAATCTTAATGTCATAAAGAATCGAGTCCGATTAGTATAAATCTGCGAAAGGAGTTGATTGGTTCAGAGAACCATGTCTTATATAGTGACAAAACTTCAGTAGGAATACTGAAGAAGTAAATGGTCGAGGTAGTCGATAGAAATATAACGATCTTCATTAAAGGATTGAGCAATCATTAGCCAGAGATGTGACTTTCTATGTGGTGTTACTGGCCACAAGAAATGTTTCTACCCTACTCTTACTAGTCAAATGGCGGGGAGTCAAGTTTCCATTCAACAATCAAAGAGTACTCCAACTAAAAAGGAGTAGGTGCCAAAAGCTAAAAGATGTGTATGTCCGAAAGCACGAATTAGGGATACGTGGTGCTATTCTTTCTGTTCCGAAGCATCCACGTGTTGATCAAACTCTTTTTGTTTTCTTTATTCCATCAGCTTGATTTATTCGATCTTATTCTAATACAAAAGTTTGGTTCGTTATATGTCTTGTGCGTTATAAAATCAAAGGTCATTAGAATAAGACCATTCGAGTTGTTGTTATAGCAAAAGTAAAGACCTTATCTTGGGTTTAGTCTATAAACCAAGAAGGAGCAGGAGTCTGCAATGAGAATTGAGTTTTAACTCAAAGATTAGGATCGAAGGCCCAATAGAGAATGATGAGCGGGTGCAGGTTTGAGCACCGCTAGTAATTAAGAAGTTTGAAGAGTTTGACAATAGTTTGCCAAACCAAAAGTTAAAAATCGTACATTTTAGATTACCACAGAGGAAGTAAGTTAGGACTCGAATGTGTGACTAGTAATTTTCTCTTAAACTTTAGATCTGCTCACATCTTATTTGATTATGATGCCTCAGATTCTTTCGTGCCTTATAAATTCGCATATTCTTTTCAAATTGCTTGTTACGCAATTGTCCAATCATTTCATATAGATAAAATAGGAAATATATCATTACTTGCTGATAAAGTCTATAGAGATAGTGTTATAGGAATTGAAAGTTATAATCTTCCTGCTAACCTAATTCCTATCTTTGATATTATTCTCGACATGGATTGGTTGTTAAAGAACTACGCAGATCTCTTGTGCTACGAAGAGATGATATGCATCCCTATCGAAAGGGAAGATTCTATTTATGTCTACGGTGAAAATAATAAATTTCTTTCTTAAAAACTCGTAAATTTATGTCGAATGGATATTCTACTTATCCGGCTTATACAGTTAATACCTTGAAAGAGGAGAAGAAAACTGTGAATGATAGCCTTTGGATGATTATCGACCGGCTGATTAAGAGTGCATATTTTCTCGCCATACGTACAACGGTTCTAATGGAGAAATACGCACAAATTTACTTAGACGAAATTGTGGCCAGACATGGTGTGCCACTAAAGATTATTTCCGATCGTGATACTCGCTTCACTTCTCACTTTTGGGCGAGTATGAAGAGTGAATTGGGATCTCGAGTTACTCCCAACACAACTTATCATCCCCAGACAGATGGTTAGACGGAGAGAACAATCCAAGCAGTAGAAGATATGCTTCGTGCATATGTCTTAGAGTTCGGTAGTAACTGTGAACACCATTATGTTGGCATAATGTAGGATAGAAAATCCTTGGTGGTTCTGAAATGATTCAAGACACCACTGATAAGATTCAAATTATACGAGAAAGAATGAAAGTAGCCCACGATCAACAAAAGACCTGTGTAGAAATGGAGGAGACGATCCATAGAATTCCAAGTGGGTGATACTGAAGGTAACCCCGTGGAAAGGTATTATGAAATTTGAGAAGAAAAGGAGACTGAGTCCTAGATTTATTGGACTTTTCAAAATTATCTAACAAGCATACCGCTTGGAATTGCCTGAAGATTTGGCAGGTATTCATGATGTATTTCATGTAAGATATCTACGTAAATGCTTGAGCATATACGATGAAACGGTTCCATTATCCAAGGTGAAACGAGATAATAAACTTATACTTAGGGAAAATAAGAATGAGATAAGAGCGGACTATCCTCATTTGTCCAAATCGTTGTGATTTCGGGGACGAAATCCTCAAAAGGAGGAAGTATTTGTAACATACACGTTTTGAAATCGTGTTATGTAATCCAAAAAGTTAAAAATATTATGAAATATTATGTGAAATTGAGTGTTGAGTTCTAACAGATAGTTTTTACTAGAAATAAGGTAAAAGTATGTTTAGAATCACTCATAAATTATTGGAAGTCTTATGAGATTCCAATTAAAAGCCAAATAGTGAAATTTAGCGAAAATATAAAATTTGAAACATGTAAAATTTTATTATTGAAAGTTGTAGATAATCTTGTTAGAAACATGTAGGCGAAAACCTCGTCGAAATCCGAGTTATAACGAAGAAGTTATGACCAATCGAAGATCCGCGATAAAACCGGCACGATGCCGAATGACGTAAAAAGTGAGTTTTTGATAAACTACTTTTTAGCCTTAGTGATCTAAATGAAACCCGTAGTTTTCGTTAAACCGAGAATTTTGATAAAAAGAACGCCAAAATCCGACTTTGTATGAGGAAGTTATGATTTTTACAAGTTTCAGCTTAGTAGTAGACAGCTAAAAACTCGAATTTTAGATCGGGTGATTTTTAGCCGACACAACCTAAATGAGAATCGAAGGTCTCGTCATTAGCAGTACAACGGTAAAAAGTCTGACGAAAACGGACGTCGGATGAGGAAGTTATGAATTTTTAACGGATTTACCAGTCCCGGTCTGTTAAAAATAATAATATAAAAATAAAGTCAAAATTTTCCGACGAAGTCTAAACGAAAGTTGTAGAGCATATATTTCTCTACGCGTGCATATAAAGAACGTCAAAAACGAAGCCCGTATGCAAAAGTTACGGATTTTAGAAGGTCGGGGCACAATTTCCGAGAAATCTCGCAAGGATAAGGCTGATTTCGGTGAGTCATCACGCCACGTGTCCGAGCCGAAGACCCAGCTGCTGACGCGTCGCCTTCTGATTCGTCCGAGTAGAATCCTCGTGTCCGATCCATGACTCATCCTCACATGAACAGTACCCGCGTGTCGCTTCCGGATTCGACCAACTTCGCGACCAGTAGCCTTCCGACGCGCCTCGCACACCTGTCCGAACCGAGGCCTCGCAAACTGCCACCTGCTTCGCTCTGCTGACGCCGCGTGTCCGCTGACTCATCTCTTCTCGGATCCGAAGGTCGGTCTCGCACCCTATATAAGGGAGGTGCGAGACTTCTCGGGTAAGAGTTTATTTTTGCCCCTTTTTCACCCCTAAACTTTATTTTAAGCCATTTCGACTTCCCCAGAAGCCCCGGGATTAATTCCAATGCCCGAAACACGCCCCGAGATTCCCGAGAAGCCCGAAAAATTTATCTTTTCGGTTTCGAAGCCCAACCCTCGCAGGGCCCGGTTTTCAAGAAAACTCTCGGTTTTCAACGACGAAAGTCATATTTAGAGCCAAAATGCTGCACAAATCATTATTTTGACCCCCGGTTAATTCAAGGTGAGTTTAATATATAGGAACAATTGTATGTTATGTGTTATACGTGCTATGTGCTTTTCCATGTTATCATCTCGAGTTGTTGTTTCTGCTATTTTTATAGCAAGGCTGTACCTCTGACTTGAAGTGTATGACATAAGCATCACTTGGGTATTGGTATGAACCGTTGACCATGAAGTGCATGACATAGGCATCACTTTGGCTTCGGTAGTATGCTAAGATAAGGCTGAAAGCCTAAATATTCTAGCAAAATGATATTCCTGAGTATTTTCTGTGCCATTTGTGCTGAAACTTTATTGATTGTATATCAAGTATGGAAATTGTTATGTCTCATTGATTGATATGGAAAGCTTTTCGCATTATGCCTTTGTTGTTCCTGGTTACTCTTTGCTTCTGGCATATTGAAGTATATATATATGGCATAACGTTATATTGTATCTATTATTGAACTCACTAAGCGTCGCCGCTTACCCTCTCAATGTTTAACAAATTGTAGGGAATAAGTAGCCAGTATAGTCTTATACTGTTGGAAGGTTTAGAATAGTTGTAATATTACTTTTGTATTTTGTTTATGTTTGTATAAATTTATAATATCCTGGGTAGTTATGTAAAATATTAAAACATAGTCGGTTTGTATCCAATCTTTTGTAATCTCTTTATCAATGTAAAATATTATTTTATAAATATGCATGTAGCATGTTTTGGAGTAACTATATTGTCAAGTATGAAAGTTTGGGTCTTTCATAAATATGAAAGTATAGAAAGGAGTCCTTTCAATATTCATGCATATAAAGATACTTATAAATATATAGTATTGGATTTTTGAGGTCGAAATGAACATTTTTTGACTTTAAAGTTGACATAAACATTAATTTATGAAGAAAAAAAATACAGTTTGATACTACGTTGATGATCTTTTAGCTTGCTACAAGCTGCACAATGGTTTATCTTTTAACAGGGTACTTACTATGATGGGTTTATTGCGATTTTGGCTTAAATGACACTCTGATCAAATTGTTTCAAGACCTTGCTACGATTTATCTGTAATACAAGATTTTTATTGGGTTATAAACTCTTGTTTTTTATTAATCTTGTTTGTAATTAGGAACCTCGTTAATACAAATAGGAACCAAGGAATCAGAAGGGCATACAACTACAGATAAACAATCATAGACAATCTCAAATCATATAAACGAGTATAAAATTGCTTACCCAGATGATATAAATTGGAGAAACAACACGTTGATTGAAAAAGAATACTGACCTTGAGCTCGTTTGAAGCTTTGACAAACCAAATAAAAAGAAAACATTCGTCTTATGACACTGAACAATCAAATACATAATAAATCATTGTAACCAGCAATTACGAGAAAAGATGACACAAAGGCACAAATATGAAATTAATTAAATATTGCTTTGTAGAAATTGACTTGAAAAATTGGTACTTGTGCTTTTATAGAAATCAATGGTGGAGGGAAAACGTTGTTAGTTTCTTGCGATTTAGGTTATGTTTGGCGCGCCACAGCTAGCTGATAAGCCAACTTATTTTTCGAGCTTTTTTATGTTGTCGTGTTTGGCAAGCCAAAAAGTAGCTTTTAAGCTAGCTTTTTGAAAAGCTACTTAGACTATGTTTGGCGTACTAGCTGAAAAGCTAGCTGATAGCTGAAAAGCTAGCTGTTAAATAAAAAGCTAGCTGATAGCTGAAAAGCTAGCTGATAAAAAATAACGTTTGGTAAAACTAGCTGAAAAGCTAGCTGAAATATATAAAATTACATAAAAGGACATGTAGGAGTATGTGTTTCTATAATTAATTAAGGGGTGTATTTGGAAAATTTTAAAAAAGCTCCTAAAAAGCTAGTCTAAGTAGCTTTTCAAAAAGCTAGCTAATAAGCTACTTTTTGGCTTGCCAAACACGACAACATAAAAAAGCTCGAAAAATAAGCTAGCTTATCAGCTAGCTGTGGCACGCCAAACACAACCTTAGACTAGCTTTTTAGGAGCTTTTTTAAAATTTTCCAAATATACCCCTTAATTAATTATAGAAACACATACTCTTAAATGTATTTTTATGTAATTTTATATATTTCAGCTAGCTTTTCAGCTACTTTTACCAAACATTATTTTTTATCAGCTAGCTTTTCAGCTAACAGCTAGCTTTTTATTTAACAGCTAGCTTTTCAGCTGTCAACTAGCTTTTCAGCTAACAGCTAGCTTTTCAGCTAGTATGCCAAACATAGCCTTAGAGGGAGCTGATTTGGCAGATAAATAGATCTCCGGAATATGGTGCTGATGCCATTCGTCTTTAATATATATTTGGAAGGGTAAAATTGGAAGAATGTCAAAAAGCTCCTCAAAACGTTTGTTTCTACTAGCTTTTAAAAAGACAAAACTACAAAATTGGTGGTATTCAAAAAACTTTGGATAGAGTTCAAAAAGTTTTCAACTTGTATGGATGGTTCAAAATCAAGAATTTCATTTGGTTTTGGTCCTAAAAAACTTGAAAAAACAATTATACCCTTATTTATTTGTTTTTACAATTTTTTTTATATTTTATTAACATTTTCAAAATAATAAAAAAGAAAATGGGTAAAACTCTTTATCTCTCTTAAGTCTGTCTCTCACACACACATCTACACACAAACAATGAAACCCAGAAGGCTAGAACATTCCCCGGCGTATCTCATCTTCCAGTTTATCTCATGGACCACCCTCCCTTTCTCTTCATACCCACAAACATATTTCACACACAAACACTAGTTTATGGGTTTTTTTCCAGATTTTTGATTGTATACAAAACCCAGTTTCAAATTTCAATTAGAAGCTCAAATTTCATACACATACACACTAGTTTCGTGCTTTATCGTCTGGGTTTCTCAACCAAGTTTTCAACGTATTTCAGCGTCATAGAGGAGGCTAAGATAGGGTCAGTGGTGGTTACATTGGGGTTATTAACGGAGAGATCGTGGAGATGGAGTTTCCATTCACAACCGCAACCTTGTGAAAGATCAGTCGAAGGAATCTTGATCGATGGGTGGTTTTGAAACGTCGATTTGGATGAAATCAATGCTTCAACCCCTACCAGATCGGAACGACACAACCACCAAATTTCTTCGGGTTTGTAAAGCTAAACCCAGATCTTTGATTGTGTGTGTATGTATGTGTGTGTTGAACCAAGTTGTAGCCATGCAGAACGAATCAATTCCTCGACAGTGAGATGCGATTCCATCAAGGATTAATTTGTAATGGCGTTAGGAAGAAGAATTGATCAAAATGTTGTATGTTCTTGACTTCTTACATGCTTATCTATTGAGGGTTGGGTCGGTTTTTCCAGTTAAATTCTCAAAGTGTGTGTATTTGATTTGTAGGTCGATGAAATATATGTCATTTGTAATTTTAGTGTGTGTATGTATGTGTTTTCTTGCATATGAGAGAGAGAGAGAGAGAGAGAGAGAGAGAGAGAGAGAGAGAAAGGGTACGGCTGGGGTGGGTGGGCCCATTTTTTTTATTTTTATTTTTAGTTAATAAATTACTAAAAGAAATATAAAAAATGTAAAAAAGAAATTAAAATGGCAAAACCGTCCTTTCAGGTTTTTCAAGGACTAAAATCACGGAAATTTCTTAATTTTTGGACCAAAACCACAGAAAATTCTTGATTTTGGACCTTCAATGCAAGTTGAAAACTTTTTGGACTCTATCCAAAGTTTTTTCCAAACCACAAGGACTAAATATCATATGCAGTTTTGTCTTTTAAAAAAGTTGTTTTTTTTGGAAACTTAAGTGGAAGCCTACTCACAATATTTCAATGAGCACCTCAGATTCGAGCTCCTTTACAGGTCAGCCCTATAGGGATTTCCAGGGAAAAATTCCCCACATGTGGCACCACAAGAGGTAATTTAAGGGAATCAAACTCCCAACCTCACGCTCCACATTGGTTTAAACCCGGTGCATCAACCCAGCTAGGCTAAGTAGCTTATAAGCTATTTTTTTTAAAACTTGTCAAACATAACATCTTTAAAAAAAATCTAAAAAAACTTGCTTATAACATAGTTATAGCATGTCAAACACAACCTAAGTCACATAAAATAACAAAATACAGAGTAATGTCTAAATATATTACCAATCTTACCATTTGGATTGTTAAGTGTAAATCTCAATCCTTTTAGAAACAGAGTTGGACATCATCTTGGTGGAAATAAGAGATGATTTATCATGCCTTAAAACAGGGTCCTAGTGGCCAACCTTTCAAACAACCAACATACGATATATATGCTTTTTTGTAATTTAATCATAAATTATATTTAACAACTAGGTTTTAATAATTAATCACTCAATCATTTTTTAGCATATTACAACTTTAAGGTTATGTTTGGCGCATAAACTAGTCTATGTTTTATGCTTTTTTAGGTTGCACTATTTGGCAAGCGAGAAAGTCGCTTATAAGCTAACTTTTTAAAAAGTTACTCGTATTGGCTTTGCTACTAGCCTATTAAGCTTTTTTTTTTAAATTATTTCAAATATACCATTTATTATTTATATTAAACAACTGTTTCTACATACCCTTATACGTCATTTATACTTGTTAATATTACAAGATTAATTCGACTTACAATCAAAAGAAAAATGTTTCCAAATGATTTCCCAATGCTTTCTTACAAGTTTAAAATGTTGACCGATGCCATTCAGATCTTGAGTTTCAGGTGGGAGATTTGGTACTACAGAAGGTGTCACGTTGGAAGAGTGTCATCCGGTTTCGGAAGCAAGGCAAGTTGGGCCCCCAGTTTATCGGTCCCTTCAGGATTATTGCCCGGGTAGGCAGGGTTGCGTACCGGTTGGATCTTCCTGATGAACTCAGTCAGATCCATAACACCTTCCACGTGTCTCAGTTGTGGAAGTGTTTAGCCGATGAGTCAACCGTGATATCGTTGGATGATATTCAGGTGGATGAGCGCCTGAATTATGTGGAGAGGCCCATTGTAATTCTTGATAGGAAATCTAAAACTCTACATAACAAGGTGGTAAATCTGGTGAAGGTGCAATGGCAGCACCGAAAGGGCTTTGAGTGGACGTGGGAGTCGGAGGACGAGATGAGGGAGCACTACCCGGATTTGTTTACGACAGCATACTACGAGGACAAAGTCTAATTCAAGTGGGGGGGGGGGGAGATTTGTAACACTTGAATCCAAGTATTTTCCTTTTTAGTCCTTGAAACAAATATATATTTGCGAAAGAGGTCCCCTCGTACGTTGGGCGTACGTCTATGTACGCTTAGCGTACATGGGCATGATGGATCGGGAATCTGAGCCACGTACGTGGGGCGTACGAATCGTACGTGGGGCATACGTAGCCAAAGTTAAAACCCTAATTTAGGGCATTAGCCCTATTTAAACATACTTATGACCCGTGGACCATCACCCTTATCAGCCTCCACTGCTTTTAACGTCCCTAAAACCCTAGTTTGCCATTGAGAGTAATATTTGAGCTTGGAAGTAACTTTAGTGGCCTTTGTGGTGTGTTTGCAAGAAGAAAAACTTGGTGATCAAGCTTTAGACGTGGTTGAGTGTGACATCCCCAATTTCACGGCCAGAAAAGACCGATTTCGTTTATGCTTTTTAAAATAAAATCAGAGTAATCCTTTTAAAAGATGTTGCGGAGTTTGTTCCCAAAAGAAAACATGATAAAAAATTTATCAAAACCTTTCTTTAAAAATATATATTTTCATTTTATATCAAAATCTCGGGATGTCATGTTCCGATACAGATCATAAGCATAAACAAGACATTATAAGCCTTACAACAGTTATTTACAACTACTGGCCTATAATCCAAAAATCTCTCATCATCATCTGACTATGCTCAGAGTCAACTACCTGTAAGATAAAAAGGCTGAGTGGGTCAGGCTTGGGAGCCTGGTGAGCATATAGGGTTTTCAACCCACAATAAATAATAAACTTATTAAGTTCATCAATCAACAATAATTTTATTAATTTCATCAACCAAAAATAACCCTAATTACACATTCCCGTTATCCTCACTTTACGTCCCTAAAACAACTATCACAAGGGACCTAGCCTAAGAATTTTCATTAGGGGGACAACATTGCTTCGGGGGTTCCTCAGCAATTTATGTCAAATAAGGCAACCATCGGGGTGACAACACTGCTTTCCTTAGCAATTTATGTCAAATAAGACAACCAATGGGGTGACAACATTGCTTTCCTCAACAATTTATGTCAAACAAGACAACCAATAAGGTGACAACATTGGTTTCCTCAGCAATTTATGTCAAACAAGACAACCTGACATAAAACAACCAATAAGGTGACAACATTGCTTTCCTCAACAATTTATGTCAAACAAGACAACCTGACATAAAACAACCAATAAGGTGACAACATTGCTTTCCTCAACAATTTATGTCAAACAAGACAAACATCGGGGTGACAACACTGCTTTTCCTCAGCAATTTATGTCAAACAGGCACGAAGTCACATCGTCGCCAAGGTTTATACAACAAGCACTAAGTCCATAACTGCCAACGTACTAAATCCATAGCTACCAGCGTACATCTATACTGTACTAAATTCATAGTTACCAATGTACATCTATACTGTACTAAATTCATAGCTACCAACGTACATCTATACTGTACTAAATTCATAGCTACCAACGTACATCAATATTTTACGTTTATCCATCATTCTTTATCTACCCATGTTTTACCCAACATATTTGAAGATAAAATATATATACATTATTTTAAACATGTATAAAACACCCATTTCAAATAAACAAACAACATATATACACATAGCACGTATTTTATATAAAATACTTTATATCTATGTGTAAGATGAAAGTGACTATACACTCACTTGATTTAACGATAATCGGGCAGCACTTCGTTTCCTAAAACAATTGTTCCTAATAAAACCGGGAGTTTTATTGAGAAACCGGGTTCTACGAGGGTTGGGCTTCAAAACCGAAAAGATAAATTTTTTGGGCTTCTCGGTAACTTCGGGGCGTGTTCCGGGCGTTGGAAATGATATCGGGGCTTCGGGGGAAGTCAAAATAGTGAAAATATTGAAAAAGGGGTGTAAAATGGCAATTTCTCAAAATTACCCGAGAAGGCTCGCAACCTTCTATTTATACGGCCGAGGTTAGGACCCGAAGCAACGAGAAGAAGACACGCATCGCAGCTGCGAGGTTCGGAGGCTGATGGCGGTACGAGGCTCGGACACGTGTGGTCTTCGGATTGGTCCAGCTTCGGATGACTCACCTGCTTCGGATGACTCACCGAGATCGGACATGGAGAAGGCACGGGGCAGCTTCTGATTGGCCGAGCCTTCGGTACGAGGAGGGTGCGACACGCCTCGCCAGCTGGCCTTGGGTGACTCAGCAGTTCGGATACGTGGCGCGCATAGAGAGCGAAGGTGACGTGGCCGAAGCATGACTATGCGAATTTTCTCGATTTTTGTGCAAAAACTTCTAAAATCCATAACTTTCGCATACGAGCTCCGTTTTTTACGTTCTTTATATGCGCGCGTAGGTAAAATTACGCTCTACAACTTTCATTTAGATTTCGTCGGCTAACTTTGAATTTAATTTTTATATTATTATTTTTAACAGACCGGGACAGGAAATCCGTTAAAAATTTATAACTTCTTCATACAACGTCCGTTTTCGTCTGTCTTTTTACCGTTGTACTACTATTGACGAGACCTTCGATTCTCATTTAGGTTGTGTCAGCTAAAAATCACTCGATCTAAAATTCGAGTTTTTAGTTGTCTACTGCTAAGCTGAAACTTAGAAAAATCATACATTCCTCATACGAAGTCAGATTTGGACGTTCTTTTTATACATACTCTCGGTTTAACGAACACTACGACTTTCATTTGGATCACTAAGGCTAAAAAGTAGTTTATCAAAAACTCACTTTTTACGTCATTCGACACCGTGCCGGTTTTATCGCGAAACTTCGACAGGTCATAACTTGTTCGTTATAACTCGGATTTCGGTATTCTTTATATATCCGGAATCCTTGTCACGGCCACTACAACTTTCTTAATAGATATCGGCTTTATCTAATATTTATTTTGACCCTCATTTTATTCTTAATTAATTAAATCCTAATAATTAAGCATAAAACACATAATAATCACATAATTCCTCTTCATTTCTTCAAAATGAGTTACAAAGGCTAACCTAGACTATTCTGTCAATATTAATGCCTAGCCTAGAAACACGGGTGTTACAACTCTCTCCCCCTTAGAATGATTCCGTCCCCAGAATCACACATCAGCAAACAAATACGGGTAGCGACTCATCATGTCACTCTCCGTTTCCCAGGTGAGATTTGGCCCATTCGTATGTTTCCATCGCACAAGCACTAAATTGACCATCTTGCGTCGCAACTTCTTAGTCTTATGGTCAATGATTGCCTCAGGTTCTTCAATTAACCTCTTGTTTTCATCCAACCTTAATTCAGGGATTGGAATTTTGTCGGGTACATCTCCCGTGAACTTCCTCAAATAACACACATGAAAGGTGTTATGAATACCCTCTAGTTCTTCTGGTAATTCTAGCTTGTAAGCTTGACTCCCGATCCTCTAAAGAACTTTAAACGGTCCAATAAACCTTGGACTCAACTTTCCCGAACCACGTAACATACCTATCTTAGCCGGACTCAATTTGATATGACCTCTAGGGTCGGAATAACAATCATCTTCTTAGTCATTACCGAAACGAAGGTAAGGAAATACTCGAACAATAACAGAATCAATTTCTAGCTTCTTGGTAACCATGTGACTTTCCTTGATCCAAGTACGAGTCTTGTGCTTCTGGTAGTATAGGCCTCTACTACCATTCACACATACTCATACTCGTCCCAAGTATTGTCTCGCAGTTCTCCAAGTCACCATACAAGAATTTCACATAGTCATTCAATTCATCAGATGACAAAACCAGGGTTTATATTATTTCTTGAAATAATTACATAGAGGTTCAAGTTTTCCCTATACTATGCCTCTAATAGGCTGCACCACAAGTTACTAACTGCATTGCTACTTTATGTCTTAGCTTTGGGAATATAAGGTCCTTACTCCTGATCCCTTGTATTTCCATCTGCTTCATTAAGGATCATTTGGAATGCCTTTGGTTTTGGTTTTGGTGGAACATTGGACCTTGCTGTCTCTTTCTTCTTTGGGCAGTCTTTCAAAATATGCCCCTCCTCGTTACATCGATAGCACATCCTCTTGTTGGACGGACACTCGTTAGCATAATGCCCAGTCTTCCCACACTTGTAGCAGGTCACCTCTTCGCTACATTTCCCGAAGTGCTTCTTTTTTCACTTTTCGCACCATTTTGCTTCGCCTCCTCCTCCTCCAGACTTCGAGATTTTTCTTTTCTCGTTGGACCCTGAAGTCCCTTCAAACTTTCTTTTCTCGCCAACTTCAATCTTGTTGGCGGCTCTTCCCTTAATCATATCTTCTACAGACTTGCAGCCCAGATAGCCGCCTCCAAAGTAAGTGTTTGACGTACTGGCACTGCATACTCCCATGGAAGTCCCTTTGCGTACCTGTCTATTTTCGTCAGCTCATCTGGGACAATACGCAAAGCAAACTCCATTTTGTCTGTGAATTTATTGGTGTATTCATCAATGGTCATACTTCCCTTCTTCAACGTTAGAAATTGGTTTTCTAACTCAAGCACATTTTGGGCCGAACAGTACTTGCGCTTGAAGTGCACCAGGAACTTTGCCCAAGTCAGTTGCAGTGGCTCATTAGGGCTTAGGGTTTTCCCCAGAGTGTCCACCAACAAGCAGCATTACCTCTGAACTGACGCACTACAAATGTGGTCTGTAACTTGCCTTGGCAACCACAAGTCATGAAAGCCAATTCTATTTCCGAGATCCAATCCATTAGTCCGACGGGATCTTCTTTTCCAGTGAAGGTTGATGGCTTGCAATTCATAAAGTCCTTATACTTGCACCCATTTCTCTTCACTCTATCCTCGTGGTTATTTCTCCCAACCACAAGCGGTTCACTATGACCAACAGATCTACTGTTGTTTCCTTCTTCAGATCGATCGTCATTTAATTCACGTTGTTCAACAGGAACTGAAGGTTCATCCTTGTTGTTCAGCAACATTTGCCTCAATTCCTCCCTTTGTTCAGCCATCATGGTCTGAATCATAGTTCGTACTCCAGCCATGGTGATGGGTTCTGGTGCAGCTCCTACTATAGGCACCTGTTCCACCACTTGGGGTTGAGGTTGTTGGTTTCTGTTTGCATTTCCCGCTCCACTTCGGGTTCTTGCCATTATAATCTATACTCCAAATTAGATGAATTTAAACCTTTATCCACGACAGGTATTTAAATTCTCCTTATCACTCCGAAACGTTACATGTTTGTTCTAATATCGTAATCGTACGCTTAGAAACCTACACACATAAGGTTTTCAGATCCGGTCGGCAACAGACCATAGATCCGAACAAATAATATCATATATGGAAAACATATAACATTTAGCACTTAAAAGCATTTAGGCATCTTTCCTAAAATATACTAGTGCTCGTGTCTAAAATATGGTAGACACTCATCTCACAATCATCACTTAACATTCTAAGTTTAAGTCTAGAAATCCTACAAATTCCTAGTTCGCTTAAACTAATGCTCTGATACCAACTGTGACATCCCCAATTTCACGGCCAGAAAAGACCGATTTTGTTTATGCTTTTTAAAATAAAATCAGAGTAATCCTTTTAAAAGATGTTGCGGAGTTTGTTCCCAAAAGAAAACATGATAAAAAATTTATCAAAACCTTTCTTTAAAAATATATATTTTCATTTTATATCAAAATCTCGGGATGTCATGTTCCGATACAGATCATAAGCATAAACAAGACATTATAAGCCTTACAACAGTTATTTACAACTACTGGCCTATAATCCAAAAATCTCTCATCATCATCCGACTATGCTCGGAGTCAACTACCTGTAAGATAAAAAGGCTGAGTGGGTCAGGCTTGGGAGCCTGGTGAGCATATAGGGTTTTCAACCCACAATAAATAATAAACTTATTAAGTTCATCAATCAACAATAATTTTATTAATTTCATCAACCAAAAATAACCCTAATTACCCATTCCCGTTATCCTCACTTTACGTCTCTAAAACAACTATCACAAGGGACCTAGCCTAAGAATTTTCATTAGGGGGACAACATTGCTTCGGGGGTTCCTCAGCAATTTATGTCAAATAAGGCAACCATCGGGGTGACAACACTGCTTTCCTCAGCAATTTATGTCAAATAAGACAACCAATGGGGTGACAACATTGCTTTCCTCAACAATTTATGTCAAACAAGACAACCAATAAGGTGACAACATTGCTTTCCTCAGCAATTTATGTCAAACAAGACAACCTGACATAAAACAACCAATAAGGTGACAACATTGCTTTCCTCAACAATTTATGTCAAACAAGACAAACATCGGGGTGACAACACTGCTTTTCCTCAACAATTTATGTCAAACAGGCACGAAGTCACATTGTCGCCAAGGTTTATACAACAGGCACTAAGTCCATAGCTGCCAACGTACTAAATCCATAGCTACCAGCGTACATCTATACTGTACTAAATTCATAGTTACCAATGTACATCTATATTGTACTAAATTCATAGCTACCAACGTACATCTATACTGTACTAAATTCATAGCTACCAACGTACATTAATACTGTACGTTTATCCCTCATTCTTTATCTACCCATGTTTTACCCAACATATTTGAAGATAAAATATATATACATTATTTTAAACATGTATAAAACATCCATTTCAAATAAACAAACAACATATATACACATAGCACGTATTTTATATAAAATACTTTATATCTATGTGTAAGATGAAAGTGACTATACACTCACTTGATTTAACGATAATCGGGCAGCACTTCGTTTCCTAAAACAATCGTTCCTAATAAAACCGGGAGTTTTATTGAGAAACCGGGCTCTACGAGGGTTGGGCTTCAAAACCGAAAAGATAAATTTTTTGGGCTTCTCGGGAACTTCGGGGCATGTTCCGGGCGTTGGAAATGATATCGGGGCTTCGGGGGAAGTCAAAATAGTAAAAATATTGAAAAAGGGGTGTAAAATGGCAATTTCTCAAAATTACCCGAGAAGGCTCACAACCTTCTATTTATACGGCCGAGGTTCGGACCCGAAGCAACGAGAAGAAGACACGCGTCGCAACTGCGAGGTTCGGAGGTTGATGGCGGTGCGATGCTCCGACACGTGTGGTCTTCGGATTGGTCCAGCTTCGGATGACTCACCTGCTTCGGATGACTCACCGAGATCGGACATGGAGAAGGCACGGAGCAGCTTCTGATTGGCCGAGCCTTCGGTGCGAGGAGGGTGCGACACGCCTCACCAGCTGGCCTCGGGTGACTCAGCAGTTCAGACACATGGCGCGCATAGAGCGAAGGTGACGTGGCCGAAACATGACTATGCGAATTTTCTTGATTTTTGTGCAAAAACTTCTAAAATCCATAACTTTCGCATACGAGGTCCGTTTTTAACGTTCTTTATATGCACGCGTAGGTAAATTTACGCTCTACAACTTTCGTTTAGACTTCGTCGACTAATTTTGACTTTAATTTTTATATTATTATTTTTAACAAACCGGGACAGGAAATCCGTTAAAAATTCATAACTTCTTCATCCGACGTCCGTTTTCGTCTGTCTTTTTACCGTTGTACTACTATTGACGAGACCTTCGATTCTCGTTTAGGTTGTGTCGGTTAAAAATCACTCGATCTAAAATTCGAGTTTTTAGCTGTCTACTGCTAAGCTGAAACTTTGAAAAATCATAACTTCCTCATACGAAGTCAGATTTGGACGTTCTTTTTATACATACTTTCGGTTTAACGAACACTACGAATTTCATTTAGATCACTATGGCTAAAAAGTAGTTTATCAAAAACTCACTTTTTACGTCATTCAGCACCATGCCGGTTTTATCGCGAAACTTCGACAGGTCATAACGTGTTCGTTATAACTCGGATTTCGGTATTCTTTATATATTCGGAATCCTTGTCACGACCACTATAACTTTCTTAATGGATATTGGCTTTATCTAATATTTATTTTTGACGCTCATTTTTATTCTTAATTAATTAAATCCTAATAATTAAGCATAAAACACATAATAATCACATAATTCCTCTTCATTTCTTCAAAATGAGTTACAAAGGCTAACCTAGACTATTTTGTCAATATTAATGTCTAGCCTAGAAACACGGGTGTTACATTGAGTTTCATGATCCTGAATCTACATCATCTTAGGAAGATTTTGAAGGTAAAAAGCTCATACCTTGGGTCCATGGATTCTCATTTTGGGAGTTTGGGCAACTCCAGAAGCTAGAAAATCCCGCATCCCAAAGTTATTCATCCAAGTGAAACATCTTACATATATACCTCAAAAAGGTTGCTCAAACTTCCATTTATTTAGTCTTATTTCATAAACAGATATCAATACTTATACAATGATAATAATCATTTTATTCATTTTATGAGACGTGGAAAGAAAACAAAATCTTGTGGTAGCTTTGAAAGGGTCTATGTGAAAAAACTGAAGAAAATAGTTGGTCCTTTTGACAATATTATTCTTATTTTTAGTTACAAATGTTCCTAACTAAGGTTCAATTAATGGACTACAAGTTGTAAGATGTTGCGAAAAAGGGTTTTCTAGAAATTATGTTGCTAAAAATACATTTGTCTACAAAGTATGGTGCTAAAAATGGTTTGTCCAGTAAGTATGTTGATGAAAAAGGATTGTAAAAAGAAAGTATGTTGCTAAAAATAGTGTTTCCAAAAAGTATGTTGCTGAAGAAGGATTGTAAACAAAGTTTGTTGGTAAAAAAGGTTGCCTAAAAATTATGTTGCTGAAAAAGGATTGTAAAGAAAGTATGTTGCTAAAAAAGGTTTATTTCTAGAAAGTATGATGCTAAAAAGGTTTTTCTAGAAGTATGTTGTTAAAAAGCTTTTCTAGAAAGTATGATGTTGAAAAAAAAACCTTTGTCCACAAAGTATGTTGCTAAAGAAACAAAGTACAGGTTTTCTATAAATCCAATCCAGAATAATAGATCGATATTGTTAAAAAATTGTTGCTATCAACTATAAATCCAATCAACAATAATAAGGAGACATCTTGAGACAAGGTATTAGCTACTTCTAGAAATGTGTCTTCCCGAAAGACTGACTGTGTAGTCCTTCAATACAACTCACTGGAGCAACCCGTATTTCTATTCCTAAACAATGGAATGAGAATTGAAGGCAACTCAATGTGTTTGGACAGCACCCTCAACACCTGCAATCATGGAGGTCTTGTAAAAATATTTTTTTCTATAAAAGTGTTAGTGAAAGACTGAAAGTGAAAGAAAAGATAGAATTATTAGAACAATAAAAGTTAAGGTCTTGACTCACCTTCATCGGATGAAAAGTGATGACAAAAATTGGGATGATTTGCAACAATTTAAGGGGGGAAATGGTCAAAATCTGAATTAAAAGCGAGAAAACCATCTCACAACATGAATGTAACAAAATCAAGAAAAATAATGTCTTTGACAACTCCAGATCATGCCCTATTTCCAATTAGTGATTCGAAAGAAATCAGTCAAAAGCATGAACGAAGTTGGAGAGAGGGAAAATAGGAATAGGGTCCAAGTACAATTACCTGATGCGTGTGATTGCAAGAAGGAAGAAGAAGGAAGACGACTTCAATGTTAATGCATTGTGAGGAAGAGGGAAACCTACAATTGTAAATCTTAACGTGTGAATTGTGACATATCCTAGCATTTAGAAGTAAGGTTATTATTCTCCATTTAGTGTGTTTTTTCAATGATCGATCTGTTTCTGTAATAAATTTAAGAAAAGAGCTTTAAGGTATGTTTTATCATGTATCGATCTGTTTCTGAAACCCTGAATTTGATGGATGAGGTAGTCAAAATAAATGAGGAATTCAAGTAGGAGATAAAGCATAACTCCAATTTTCTTTAGGTCTTTCTGTTTGAAAAACAAAGCAGCCCCAAATGTTAAGCAAAATCGAGAAACAGAGCAACCCCAGGTGACAAAAAAATTTGAAAATTGGAGCAACACCAAAGGGTAATCAAATTTAAACCATATCCAATTAGTCTACAAGTATTTTGATGGTTTAGAGATAATATTTTTGATATAAAACGTTCTAAATATATTTCATAAATATATTTAGAAAGAATTTTGTTCATTGAGAAAATCAACAAATGAAGGCCAGATTGCAGGTTTTCGTATATAGCTAATCATTTTGCAGAAATGGAGCAACCAATTTAGGCTTAGAATAAAGAACTCCCCATGTGGTCATATATATATTATTACCAAAATTACCAAAACATAAAGGTATGGTTTTTCTACAATATCTGAATTCTTCTTTATGGTAACACTAACCTTCTCGCATATAACTAATTAAAATATAATTGATTGGAGATTGAATGTGATTCCTCATGTTATGTAACTAAAAACTCGTAAGTCATGGTATTCTATTTCCATTACTAGTTTATACCCCGTGGAACCACAGTTATAAAATTAATCAAACTTTTATAGTAAAAACTCAAATTTATTAATCAATTATTTTAAATAAATTATTAATTAAGAGATTTTTTTTAGTTATATAAAATTATAATCATTTATTTAAATAAATATGTGAAATTATATCACTTTATAATTTGTATTAATTTTATTTTAATTTTTGTCCTAATGTTATTAATTTAATGTAATTAAAGTGTGAAATTTAAAATTTGAAATTTGAAAAAGAAAATCAATAGGTTTCCAAGTGGTATGCATTAATTAGAAGATATAATAGGGTGACACATGGCAAATGAAGAATAAAATATGCATTAATTAGGAGACCTAATAGGATGACACATGTCAAGAGTAGAATAAAACTATTCTTTTATTAGAATAGAGAGATATAATGCATTAATTACATCAAGGCCAGGCCCGGCCCAATAAAGTGGGCAAGTTGGGCGACGGCCCCGGGCCTCACTACGGTTTGGGGCCCCAAAATTAATTGCGTTTTACATTTTATAATTATATATACATCTTGTTAACAAATTTATCAAAAATGTAGTAGCTTAGTTGGTTACGGTAAAATTCATTAATCGCCGCTTTTTACCCGATACTCTTGTTCGAATCTTCCTGTTTGCAGTTTTTATGCATTTATTTTATTGATGGCCCCATTTCTTCTGCGTAGTATTATTTTTTTCTTATTGTAATCATACTATTTGAATTAGATGTCGATATCCTAACTTAGTGAATTGGAATCCAAATCACAAAAATGGCCCTTATATTCTTTTTCATTATACATAAATCATCCAAATTATAAAAATATTAATTTTTACTCTTTTTGATTTTTGACAAATCACCCATACACTTATTTCATTTAAAACTTTAATGTTTTTATGGCCAATTATCATGCATAACGTTTTTTTTAACGAAAATCATATTAACCAACCCGTTAGACGGATTATTCTTCCTTTTTTTCATTATACATAAATCATCCAAATTATAGAAATACTTTCTTGACGTTTATGATTTTTGACAAACCACCCAGATACTTATTTCATTTAAAACTTTAGTTTTTTTATGACCAATTATCATGCTTAAATTTTGTGTTTCTATATGAGATTTTCTAGTTAGCATTTTCTTTTAATGTATAATAACAAGTATTTATAAGTTTATTTTGCGAAAATCATATTAACCAACCGGTTAGACGGGTCATTCTTCATTTTTTTTAGTTTTCACCAACATAAGATTTTTTTTTTCCAAACACATATTTTTGTTTTTTTCCAAACACCTGACCGTTTTTCAAAATGGTTTGGTTGTTCGATTTTTTGGATTTTGGATTTTGTTTTGTCATTGGTTTTTTAACTCACGTCCTTCAAATACAATCCAATATATATATATATATATATATATATATATATATATATATATATATATATATATATATATATATATATATATATATATAATTTAATTACAAGTATTATGGTTTTTTATTACTAAATTTTGAGGGCCACATTTTTTGGTTTTGCACCGGGCCTCAAATCATCTTGGGACGGCCCTGATCAAGGCTATTGTTTTTTATAAGTTTCCAATGGCCGACTAGTTCATGTATTCAAATTTCCATCATTTCCTACTTAGAATTGGTATCCAAAAGGCTTTAGGATTTCAGAAGCATTGCAGAAAATCAACACCTTTAGCCATGTCGGGTATTAGTTTTTATGAACAATATATTGTATGAATAAATAGGCATTGGTTTATTTATAGAATTCAATTAAGAATTCTCCGGTAATTTGAATAGCTTATAGAGTTGTTAAAGCTTGATATCTATTAGAACACATTATTTTTGGAGGACCCCAAGCATCAGGATAACAATTTATCTGCTTATGGGACATGTTGTTTCTTCATTTAAATAAGAATCAAGCCAAAATTATTTAAGTCACACTTGAAGAAGGCATACAAATTGAAAATGTAATTGCTATGAGCAAAGATCATTTGAATTTAAGACTCATAGGAACTGAAAACCAACATATAGAAATAATTAATGGAAACAATGACATGACGCTTCCTTATCTCCTAATCGTATTGCATGATTGATGATTTAATATTAGTGAAGACCTTGTGATGGAAACTGTAATTCATGATAAGAGAGGGGTGCCAGCCAATACAATTGGAGTGGGACCGGAAGGACTTGCAGGAAGGTTGTGGTGTATATAAGATAATTTGTAAGGACCGATTTTAAGGAAAAAATCTAATTTAAATGGGGGGAGAATTGTAACACCTGTTTTCTAGAATAGATCGGTTGAGGGCTTAGAGGGACCAAATGTAAGGTTTTTGGGAAAAACCTTGTACCACAACAAGGTGAATGGAGCTCCACGACGTGGCATGCCGAATGCATGAAATGTGTATCCAGATGGCCGTCACGACGTGGCAAGAGGAAGGTCACGACGTGACTGCGACTGCAACCCAAGCCTATGATTTCTAGGGTTTCTTCCATATTTAAGCACGTAATCTCAAGGATTAGATAATCCTCTTTAGCCTCCAACCAAAACGAAACCCTATATGAAGATTTGAGAGCTTGTTCCTTTGATTTGAAGCTTATTTCTTGGAGTTTTTGTGGAACTTAAGTAAGAAGAAAGTTACACGGAAGCAAGGGAGTAAAGAACAAGCTTGGATGCAACATCCTTTTCAGAAATCTGAGTTGGTGGAGGTATAAATTTCATACATTAGCTATTATTCTTCTTGTTTCAAGTATGAGCTTATTATAGAGGATTTTGGTCCCTTTATTGGATGATCTGGGAGTTGAAGAACTCCGGAGCTTGTGGATGGCCTCTTATGGTCATTATGTTCTGAAAAGTGAGAAAATAGAGCCATGATGGAGTCCCTTCTGTTCATGCCCAGTTTTTGGCCCCATTAAGGACTTAATGGACTTATGGTTATAGATCTAGCCTTAGAATGGAGTCCTAATGGATAAAGTTGTAAACTTTATCCATTAACTCATTTGAAAGAAGTAGATCTGAAGTTTTGGGCTTAGATCTTTATGGATTAAGCACTTAATGAAGAGTATGGTAATCTACCAGTTCCTATGACGTGTCAATGTGCTTGACATAACATGGTGGTTCTCTGTTTCACGACTGTTTTGTCCTAAGGTGCCCATGATATGGCCAAGAGGTCTCCACATCGTCGTGGGTGTTGACTTGGTTGACCGTTGAATTTGTTGACCGTTGACCATTGAATTTTAACCGGTTTGACCTTAGGTCAAACTTGAAGGACTTACGTTTTGATTAAAGATCTATCTTGGTTTGGTATTAGTCAGCTTCGCAGGAGCAATCACTGCAGTGAGTGAGAGTGTTGATGTATTACATGGGTCTTTGATTCAGGTGAGTTTTCTCACTATATTACATATGTCATAGTAGGGTGCATGCTAAACTAGTTGAGTCTTAGTAGCTTATGGTTGTTATGAGTATTTACCGAGTTGCTGATAACTCCAGGATTGTTGATAGTCCTTAGGACTGCTGATAGTCCCTGGCTTGTTGATAACTCATAGCTGTTATATTGACATAGGGGTAGTGGTATGCTGATTAGAGTACCAGGAGGTCGATAATCGTCTAGTTGAGTGCTCTAGGGGTTGTATGAAATCACGTATGATAGCCTTAGAACTCTTGATTTAGGCTTTTTGTCTGTTCCTTTTTTTGGTTGTGGATTTAGAGTGGGATCACCTATTTGACCGTCTATCTCACTTATGTTTACATATAACTATGCATTCATTAGTGATCTGCCAATGGTGATGTAGAGTACTGTATGAAGTCCGTAATGTGGTAGTGCGCTGTTAGACAGGTATGGTAGTGTAGATAGTCACCTGCGTTTTTGTTCTTGTCTATTGATTTATGTTATATGTATCTTTGATATTGCTGAGGATTCCAGGACTGCTGATAGTCCATAGGGTTGCTGATAACCCATAAGGCTGCTGTAAGCCTATATGAGTACTGATAGTCCCAAGGTTGCTGATAACCCATAAATTTTTATATTGTTGTGCTGCACGTGGTAAGTAGGATAGTTTATAGTCGTCAGGACTATTGATAGTCCAAGGGTTGCTGATAAACCATAACTGATTATTATGTTGTGTTGTATGTGATATTTTGGGGAAACTCACTAAGCTTTTGATTACAGTTGTGTATTAAATGTTTTAGGTACCATTGAGAATCATTAGGATAACAATTTATCTGCTTATGGGACATGTCGTTTTTTCATTCAAATAAGAATCAAGCCAAAATTATTTAAGTCACACTTGAAGAAGGCATACAAATTGAAAATGTAATTGTATGAGCAAAGATCATTTGAATTTAAGACTCATAGGAAGTGAAACCAACATATAGAAATAATTAATGGAAACAATGACAGGGTGCTTCCTTATTTCCTAATCGTATTGCATGATTGATGATTTAATATTAGTGAAGACCTTGTGATGGAAACTGTAATTCATGATAAGAGAGGGTGAAATGTGTATCCAAGCCCATGATTTTTAAGGGTTCTTCCATATTTAAGCACGTAATCTCAAGGATTAGATCATCCTCTACAGCCTTCAACCCTTCCAAACGAAACCTTAGCCTCCATGAAGATTTGAGAGCTTGTTCCTTTGATTTGAAGCTTCCATATTTAGATCATCCTCCCATAACTGATTATATTACTTTGATTTCAAACAATTATATTTTGAAACAAATGAGTTTTCTTAACTTGGGGTTATGAAAATAGTGTTTTTTTTTTATCTTAACTAAAAATAAAAAAATTGTTTGTGAAAATGGAACGTTACAAGTTAGTATCCGAGCCCCAATTTACTAAAAAAAATATTTTCACATAAAAAAAACCAAGATATTTACAAAAAATAATTTTTGACATGTTATTCGTTTTCGAATTATATAGTTGCACAAAAAAAAATTTCACCATATGTGAAAATATGTGAACATATTTATTTCATCTTATGTGAAAATAATATTTGACATGTTATTCGTTTTCGAATTATATAGGTGCACAAACCAAAATATGTTTTTATGTGAAAAAAAATATTTAAAAAAAAAAGGTTTTTTATGTGAAAATTTGTTTTTTATAATACAAAACCTTCTACGCGAAAAACCTTTTGGACAAATTTTATACAAAAACCATATTTTTCACATATAAAAACCTTTTTTAAAACAAAAATATTTTGTTAAAATAAGATTTTATATAGAAAAAATAAGATTTTTTATGTGAAAATATGTTTTTTTATATAAATATGATTTTATAAAGCAAAAATAACATATTTGAAGCAAAATTTTGAAAAACAATATGTAAAAAACTAAATTAAGATGAATTTGTAACAAAATTTTGAAATTTGGGTCAAAAGTTTAAATTTTTGACTAAATTTGTAATAAAATTTATAACCTAAGCCAAAAATATAAATTTTGAAAATGGGGACGACCTCATACCAAGAAAAATGATGAAAATAAATACATTTACCGGTATTCAAGACTTAATTTAGAAAAAGAAATATAGGAACTTAATTGAATATGAGGCAAAATAGGACTTTATAATAAATTTCATTTTTTATAGAAAAAAATAACTAAAAGTGTCAAATCGAAAAACTAAACAAATAAAGGTTTTTTTTCAGACAAAAAATAAATTTAAAGTTTAATGCGAAAAAAAAACACAAAATATAAGTTTTTTTTATGAGATTAACCCAATATTAACAATTAGCAAATATAATATTTTAATGTTTATTATAGAAATATACAAAATTTCATTGAACTGTTTAATGGATTAAAATAAAATTGATATGGTTCGACCGTTAAAAATCGGATAATATTCTCTTAGAATGAAAACATGTATATTCAAAATGAGGAATAAGTTCGAACCTAAATTTTGATCTTATAACTTACCATTTACCGATTATCATTAGGTTGCGAAAATTATAACATGTTTAAAAGGGGTTATTTTCCTATACCCCATAAACTTACGTGGTCGTTATTATTAACATCCCTAAATAATGACTTCTATAAACGAATTTTATTTGTGTTTCCATAATAAAATAATTCTTAGAACAAAATTCCTAAAAGTCTGCAAACCGTTGTCCCGAAGCCACATATGTTTCTCCCTTTATCCCTCAAGAACACGAACAATAACAAGATGGATGGAAGGTATATGAAGTTTAATCAAACAAACCAAGCTCTAATCGAGTAAAAGAAAAGTAAAAAATATTATATACGCATCAATCAGTAATCAGTACGAATGATCTAACTCTTTACAAGTATATCAATCAATTATCTTTCTCAAAAAACCAAGAAAAAGATAAGAATGGATCAAATCTTAATGAAAAACCAGAGACTCAAAGCAATGAAGGCCATCCAATTCCGGCGCCCAACGAGCACGGTAACCCCTTTTACTCCGGTTACAATCGGCGTTCTTCATGGTTTCTGGCGTAATCTTCTTTTGATCATCTTGAATGGTAGAACCAGGATTCTTGATGCTAAAGGAACCCAAAGATTGACACATGATTTCCGCAGATAAAGCATCGAAACAACTGAAGATGGAATTCATGTTTGATGAATATGAAGTGATCGATTTGATTTGTTTATATGTTTGAAATGATGGGAGACGATGAATTAAGATTGAATTGGGGGAATGGTTTATATATGCAGAAAAAAGGAGGTTGAATCCTTGCAATTTCCGTTATTCTTTTCCTTGTCGTCGGCGTTGAATGTATCCTAAAATAAAATCGATCTTTTCAACATAATATGATTTTCGAATCTAATTATTTAATTGATATGGTTCCAATTCATACTATATGTTAAAATCGGATAATATTCTCTTAAAATGAAAATATGGATCTTAAAAGTGAGGAATAAGTTCGAACCCTATTTTGATCTCATAAGTCATAACTTACCATTTACCCATTTAGACTTTAGGTTACGAAAATTATAACATGTTTATCATTAGCTGACATTGTCCAAGTCCCACACGGCATGCATGAAAGAAAAGTCAACTTTACTTTTTTTTGGATGCAACTTAGAATTTCGTAAATAATCTATAATCATGGTCGAAAAGACACGAATTTGTCTATAATCATTTTGCACTTTACAGGATACTGATAGTATCTTGGTAAAATTAAATTAGGATCGAAAGATATAACAAATATGCGCTAGTCTCCAAATTTGGTTACAAGGTTTTGTTTGTGTGGTTCTATTGTAACCTAAAGTTAGGAAGATAAAATCTTCATCATAAACAAACAATATAACCGTGACCATGTACATCTAAAGGTTCAATATGACAAAGATATTGACCTACATGTCTTGATTCTCTACCTAATCTGAAATGACCAACCAAAGGTCATTTGGTCTAAACGGTAATATGAGTTGACAAATAAGTGTCCCTCACCCAAAGATTGAGAATTCAAATCCCTATGTAGACAAAAATGTATACATTTAAGAGTGCAGTAGTGTGTGATACAAGCACCACGTACAAGTAGATAAGTGCCCCACATACTCACCCCCGAAGCACCACGTACAAGCAGATGATGCATGATACAAGCATTACGCTGACCATACTCCTACGTACGCCCAACGTACTCATCAGAGGCCCAAAAATCCATATTAAGCTCTTATTTGGTTAAGTCAAGTCGTCCAAACACAGATCTGATCTGTAGATAAGGTCTTAAACCATAAAGTTGCCAACTTTACTCCCTTGCATGCCTTAATGGGACCCAAAACTCGTTTTTGTCCTTCTAAACCCATAATATGAACACCAACTTAATCATAACTAACCCGAACCCATCAAGATGACATTTTTATGCACCCACAACCTCAGAAGTGCTAAAATCCAACATTTTAAGCTCTTGGAGTAGCTTATACTCACAAGGATGACACTAAGGACCAAAATAAACCCAAAACATACCCTAGACTAGATCTAACACACGGAGTCATCAAGTTAGAAACTTTATACCTCCTGGAAGTTGATGAAGATGATTATAGATTGGATCCACAAGCTCCAAACCAACCAATGCTTCCAAAAACAACTCCTTCTTCTCCAAGGCACACCAAAATCACACCAAAAACCTCAAAAATGCCCAAATGAAAGCTAGGGTTTTGAATCTAGGGTTTAATGGGATGGAGGTTGAAGATAAGAGGGGTTGGAGTTGACTTAAGATCATTAAATAGAGTTCAAGACCCTAAATTAGGGTTTGCATGAGGCTGGAGTACGCCATGTGTACCCCCAATACGTCTAGCGTACTCCATGAAGTGCTCGCGATCCTCCTGCCTAGTACGCCCATCGTACTCCCTATGTACGCCCCGCATACTAGGCTTAACCTTAAAGCCACCAAACTTCTGAAAGCCATAACTTCTTCGTTCTAAATCCAATTTCGCCCGATCCTTGTATCCACGGAATGTAATGAGAAGCTCTATACTTCTATCAACTCCCCTTTCCATAAAACATTCCGAACTAAAATCCAAAATCCATAAAAGGCCCGAACTGCCACTTTACCGATATATCTTTGTACTTCACAACACAAACCGAAGTCTCAGATCATATAACCTACATTATACACACTCAAAGGGGTCTAAGTCTCTTTCCCAAAGGCCCAAAACCTTATGATAACCGGTCTTCAGGTCACGGACCCGAATTATGAAACAGTTCGAAACTAGGTATTTTATATATATATATATATATATATATATATATATATATATATATATTAAAAAATCAAATAATAACTCTTAAAGGTTAAAAACCATTTAGAAATTCTTAAAGTTAAGGATATTTTTTCAAGAATCAGTTTTCTTATAATATATATTATATATTAAAAAATTAGATCAAAACTAAAAAGCATCTCAACATCCTCTCTATTAAGAAAAAAAACCTAACCTTAAAATGGTTTCAACCTTTTCTAGCCACCATGTCATCACCGACCATCGTCGACGTCAACGTCGACCCATCTAAACTCGCATCTGCTCTGTCACCACCACGACCTCCTCCCACTCCTCTCTCTTTCATTCTTCGCCATCATCACAAACTCCTCTCACTCCTCTTGCTACTGCTGTGCCATGGTCACCACTACCGGTATCTCTTTGTATAAGATATGTACAACCACTACCACCCGCTCCTACAACTAATTAGGGGGGCTCTTATCAGTCGAGAGTCAACAAACCAACGCCCAACGTTAACATCAAAATCTTCGATTATAGGTAAGCGATATCTTCTGATTTCATATTTTTATGAAAAATCGATTTGCACAACTTGGGGACGTGATATTGATTTCTTATTTCAGGATTGTAACACCCTGTTCCGAATCGTTTCCTAATTTGGGGACGTGATCTGAAGATCAATTATCATAAGGCTTAGGGCCTTTGGGATAGAGAGAATTAGCCCCCTTTGGGTGTGGAAAATGTACATTGGATGACCCGGGAGTTCGGTTGTGTTTTGGAGCCCAAGGGTATATCGGTAAAGTGTAAGTTCGGGCCTTTTATAGATTTTGGATTTAAGTTCGAAAAGATTTAAGGCAAGAGAGAGTTGATAGAATTGTAGAGCTTCACATTAACTTTTCGGGGATATAAGTATCGTCGAAAACGGACTTAGAACGAAGAAGTTATGGCCTTCGGAAGTTTGGTGGTATTAGGGTTAAGCCAAGTACGCGGGGCGTACATAGGAGTACATTGAGCGTACTGGGCAGGTGCATCACGGGTGCTCTTTGTAGTACACTAGGCATACCAGCAGTACGAATGGTGTACTCCATTCAGGTGCAAACCCTAATTTAGGGTCTTGGACCCTGTTTAATGGCCTTAACTCAACTCTAAACCCTTCTACCTTCAGCCTCCATCCCTTTAAACCCTAAAAACGAAACCCTAGTCTCTATTGGTGTGATTCTTGAGCTTTTGGTGTGATTTCATGCATTTTTGTGCTCATTAAAGAAGAAAGAGCTTCTTGGAGAAGTGTGGGATTGCTTGAAGCTTGTGGATCCAGACTTTGTGCATCTTGATCTATCTTCTGGAGGTATAAAGCTTCAAACTTTATTGTTCTTTAGTGTAGATCTAGTCTTGGATGGTATTTTTAGCATGATTTGGTCCCAAGGTTGTTGATCTTGTGAGTAGAAGCTACTCCAAGACCTTTGAGCCTTATATTTGATCCTTGTTGGGTTGTTAAGTCATAAAAATGTCATCTTGAGGGTTTTTGTTATTGCATGCATGAGTTGGTGTAGCTTCTATGTAAAAGAGTAAAGTTGCCAAGTGTAAATGTCATCTTAGTGTGGATAAAAACAAGGATTTGGTCCCATTAATTCATGCAAAAGAGTAAAGTTGCCAAGTTTATGTGTTAAGACACTACTTAAGGGTTAGATATGTGTTTGGATGCTTTTGTCTTAACCATTAAGAGTTATTTATGGATTTTGGGCCTTTGATGAGTATACTGGGCGTACGTAGGAGTACGCTCAGCGTAATGTTGGTTTCGTGCATTGTCGACTTGTACATTGTGCTTCGACTGTCGGTACGTAGGGCGTACATTTCGAGTACGCGGGGCGTACTCCCCATGAATCCATTCTGGGCCTTTTGGGAGATGGGCCATGAGAAGTTGGACTTGTTTTGGGAAGTGTAAAATGGTCTTTTACTCTCTAGTAAGATGGATTATAGATTGGGCCTTGGTTTTTTGGGTATTGGTTTAATTATTGATTAAGGTTATATTTATTGGTAGTTGGTGCGAGATTATCCGATTCAGCGACTCGAGCAGTTATTTGGTTATCAGCGGATTTAGGTGAGTCTCCTCACTATACCTGTGGGTTGAAGGCACCAATGCCGACCCACTAGGATATATTATATTGTCTTCGTGACTCTTGCATGGTATATTGGGATAGGCCCATTTGTATGTTGGGCTAGCCCATTGTATGATGGGCTAGGCCCATATGTATGTTGGGCTAGTGTCATGGATCAGGATGGCTAGGCCCATTGTATGTTACATAGGGTGCTAGTTGTCTCTGTCATTGTATGTTGGGCTGGGCTCATTGGTTTGGCAGGGCTAAGCCCATTATGGTGGGTTGGGCCCAATATGCGGGATAGGCCCAATGCTATGTATTATAAGTGGTATTTTGGGGAACTCACTAAGCTTTGTGCTTACGGTTTTACGGTTATGTTTTCAGGTACTTTCGGTTCGAAAGGGAAGGGCCCGGTTTGATCACAACGCATCCACCCATGTTTCCGCATTATGATAATTTTGGGATTGTACTCTGATGACTGTTTTATTATGTTACACTTTGAATGTTCGATTAAAAGACAATTGGCGTTTTGGTTGAATTAAAAATGAAAATTTTACCTCATAATTTTTGGGATGTTGCAAGTTGGTATCAGAGCCTTGGTTGAGGGATTCGGGATACTCTCGGGTGTGTCTAATATCAAACTGAGGGTTTGGTAAATTTTTCATAAAATAAATATTTTATTAAAGGATTTTCTAATAAAAGAAAGGGGTGTGGTGTGTGCAGTCAGCCGAGCTTAAGTAAGTGATTCCCTGAATACCCATACATGTTTTTATGTTATGAGAGTTGAATGCTAGATTAGGGCTAAGGATCTAGAAGAGATGACTTTGTATGCATGTTGTATGAGCTTGTAGGCTTGCATGCTAGTACTGATCAGTCAGTGATAGGATGGCATGTTTAGTTTATGCTTGTTCCGATTACTCGATGCTCAAATGTTGTTTGCTTTGTGATTTTAGGAGTTCCCATTAACTTCAGCTAACTAGTAAACAGATATACTAAGTTACATATTATTTAGACTAGATAATTTTAGAAGGTTAGGTTTTAACCCGCAACTCTTGTTTGACTCCAACCGTTGTAGTGTGAGACCTTTCATTCAAAGAATTATCTGGTGTCGATGATATGTAATTGTATTCGTAAGCTAGTTAGAGGGTGTTAGGGGAGTTCCTTCTATAGCTGATGGCGGGGAGTAGTGTGGTGGTTTCCCCAGAAGAATCTAGGAAGAATGTTAGTGCCACGAAGACGCTGGTAGCCAGTAAGCTTGAGTAGCCCTTTGATTGGTCTATGTCTTCGATTTTTATTGCACGGATGCTTCTTGCTTTGTGCTTTGTGGGACTCTTGGCAGTGTGAGTTAACGATTAAGTGAAGATGATAAGTCACATGTTGCATATGTTAAATAATCTCAGAGTGACTGATTTGACCCTACTATGCAACTCTCGTTTGAGTCTAACCGTTGCAGGGATGAGTCGTTTACTCGAAGGAGTGTCTAAGCTTTCTTGCATGTGATTGTATTCATGAAATGGTTAATTGAAATTATTGGGAGTTCTTCAGCAGCAGATGGCAGGGTGAGGTCGGTGTAACGCCCGTGTTTCGGGCTAAGCATTGTTAGATGATGTAATAGTCTAGGTCAACTATTGTAACTCTTTTTAAAGTAAAAAAGATGAATTATTTGAGTATTATGTGAATTATGTGCATTTATGTGCTTATTACTTATTTATAAATGTATAATAAATAATGGATAAAAATAAGGGTCAAAATTAAAGTGTGATATAAGCCCGATATCTTTACATAAAGTAGTAGTGGTCGAAACAAGGATTCTAGGGATATAAAGAACGCCGAAATCCGAGTTATAACGAAGAAGTTATGACCCGTCGAAGTTTCGCGACGGAAGCGGCACGACACCGGGAAACGAAAAATAGTGAATTTATGATAGAAGACTTTTTGGCCTTAGTAATCTAAACAAAAGTCGTAGAATATGTTAAACCGAGAACATCCATAAAAAAGAACGCCCAAATCTGACTTCGTATAAGGAAGTTATGATTTTTCTAAGATTCGGCTTAGCAGTGCACGACCCGAAACTCAAATTTTAGTTCGAGCGGTTTTTGGATTACGCGACCTAAATGAGAGTTGAATATCTCATTAATAGGAACTCAACAGTAAAAAGACAGACGAAAACGGAGTCCATATGAAGGAGTTACGAATTTTTCGCGGCTATTTAACAGTCTAATCTCCTCCTACTGTTAAATTTAAGATCGGTCGGGAATTAGCCGACGGAGTCTAAATGAAAGTTGTAGTTCTTGTTTTTACCTACGTGTGGAAAAAAATAACGTCAAAAACGGAGCTCGTATGCGAAAGTTATGATTTTTCTAATTCGGGAGGGTGCTGTACGAGTTTGGGTGACGTGGCGCGATCACAGCCGTTGCTTTCTCTCCAAGGAAAGCCATCAGATGATGACACATGGCACTGACTCGGCGAGCCAGTGACACATGGCACTGACTCGGTGAGTCAGTGAACCGACTCGGCGAGTCCATCAGGAATTCAGCCTATAAATAAAAGTGTCGGGTTCCTCCATTTCTCACACCTTCCAAACACTTCTTTCTCTCTCTAGAACCTCTGTCTAGCCCCCCTTAAGCCCCCTAAAGCCTAGGTGAACCCCCTAGCACCTGAAGGAAGCCCCAAGGCTCCCGGAGACCCGAGAAAAAGGGTCTTTCGGCTTAGAAACGCTGCTCCAGCGAAGCCCGGTTTTGAGAAAAACCCGCTGTAAGTGAGCTACGCCTAACCTATCTTTAGTATAGCTTATGTTTTAATATAGTAATATTATTAGGACCTTATAATAAGTAATTAGGCTATTATTATGGGTTATATAAGTATTGTTTAATGCTTATATAATAGTAATAATAGCTAGACTATTAATTTGTCTCGATGAATATTAGACTAAACTCTAGTGGTAATGATACTAGGTTTTGTCCGAGGAAAATTGTGTTAAGAGTAACGAAGTGCTGTCCGAGTACCGAGTCACCAACTTCATAGGTGAGTGCATAGTTACTTTCAGCTTACACATAGATATGAAGTATTTTATATAACTTACGTGCTACGTGTGCATATTATCTGTATACTTGCTATCTATGCTGGATGAACGATTTTATACAAGTTTTAAGTGATTTAAACTGTATATGTATTTTATATCTACAAAATGTGTTGGGTAAAACATGGGCAGATGTAATAGTTGCTGTGTGACAAAATAAAATAATGAGAGGCCTCGTTATAGATGTTATTGATGATCCAGTCATCTAGCGGAGTATAGATGACGACCACGGACTATTCTAGACAGTCCAGTGGAACGCTAGCAGGCTCGTAACCTGTAGGTGTTTATTTGAACTGTGTGCTCACCAGCAGTACTCCATCCCCCACATGGTTGCCTTATTTGACATGAATTGTTGAGGAACCCCCGAAGCATGTGTTGTCACCCCGATGAAAGTCCTTAGACTAGGTCCCTTGTGTTATATGTTTTAGGGACGTAAAGTGAGGATAACGGGAAGGGGTAATCGAGTTTGATTGGTTTGATAAAGTTAATAAACTTATTTATTGTGGGTTGAAAACCCTATGTGCTCACCAGGCTCCCAAGCCTCACCCACTCAGTTTCTTGTATTATAGGTAGTGGCGCATGAGCATAGATGTTTGGATGAGAGATAAGGGATTTTAGGCCTGTAAATACGAAATAATGTAGTAAGGCTTATGTTGTACTGTTTATGCTTTTGATCTGTATCGAACATGACATCCCGAGTCTTTTAATGAAATACATTTCTACGGAAATGCTTTGATAAATCTTTATCAAATTTTGTTTTGGGAACAAATTCCGCAACTCTTTTAATTAAATTATTACTCTGATTTTTAAACAAAGCATAAACAAATCAATCTTTTCTGGCCGTAGAAATGGGGATGTCACAGTCGGAAACCTAGGAGAGCCTAGGGTGTGCTGTAATGGTTTGTTTGCACTGCTTAGCGGGTATTTGGAGTATCAGTTTGAGAAGGTGACTTGGAGGATTCGGGACGATTCTTGAGGAAAGTATGGATAAGTGTGGAAGGTAGTATTGGACCCGTACTACTGAAAGCACATGATCCATACTCAAATTAAGGAGAGTCTATGGATTCTTGGATATGTTCTGATCATTTTTATGATTGTTTTTCAGAGTGGCGATGAGCACACATGGAGGAGGTTCAGGATCTGGTTCAGGATCAGGTGCAGTTACTGAGTCGATTGATGAGCGGATGTGGGAGTTCATCTTGTCGGAGATTACCTGCGGTATATTGGAGCAGACGCCGGTGATCTTTGGTAAGGTCAAGGAGGGGATTATGGAGATTTTGGATGAGCGTCTAGGCGCCTCCCATACTGAGGTTATGGCAGTTGTTGGAGCTCGCACGTTTTCTTTCCATGAATTTTGTGCTTGTGGAGCTCCCGAGTTCTTTAGGGAGAAAGACCCCACTGCTAGTAGGAGATGGTTAAAGGATATGGTGAATACTTCATGGACGAGTTTCTACCCTGAGGGTCGAAGGTTAGATTTGCTTCTTGTCTTTTGAAAGACAGAGCTCGAGATTGGTGGGAGGAGGTAGACTTCGCTTTGGGAGGTGAAGCCCTGGAGATGATGGCTTGGGATGATTTTGTGACTCGATTTAGGGAAGAGTTTTCACCAACTATTGAGGTGCAGCAGTTGGTGAAGGAGTTTCAGGACCTTCACCAGACGACTGAGACTGTGGCAGAGATCACTGCCAAGTTCCGGAATAGGGCTTTATTAGTTCTGCAGTATGCAGCGGACGAGGAGATGAAGAAGGTAAGGTATCATGTCATATTGAGGGATGACATCAGGGAGTTTGTGAGTTTGTCAGGGTGCAAGATCCTGAATGATATGATTGTTAGAGCCCGTGAGCGGGATATCGATTTGGAGCACCTCGAGAAGAGGAAGTCAAAGTAGATTCAGACTGCAGTGGGCTAGACAAAGAGGCCAAGGACTTAGGATTCACGATTGGGAGTCCATCAGGGTTGGGGTCGTTGTGCCAAGTGTGGGAGGACTCACATGGGAGGATGTTGGGAGATAGGTCAAGAATGTTTCAGTTGTAGTCAGATGGGTCATTTTAGTAGGGATTTCCCGTGTGGGTCGATTCCAATGTGTTTTCACTGCAACCAGGTAGGCCACAAGAAGGTCGAATGTCTGATGTTGAGGTGTGAAGCAGGGAGTGCACCTGCTCTAGTTACTTTTGTTGGATTAATGTCTAAGTCCATAACTCTAATTGGTAAGACTTGACCTGACCCGGCATGGTCCATTTGGGTTGCATGGCATCATGCATTTGGATAGACTATAATGAGAGAAATAACACTTAAGGTTGGTTAATATATTATAAGTTCTAATATATTAATAAGGTTACTTAATTAGTATTGATCAAGAATTAATTTGGAATTAACTAAGTGATCAAAAGGAGACTAATTAAATATATGGGTTGATTGTGTAAATCATTCATTCTTATATATGTGGGCTTGTGATCCAAGATTCCTTATGTTGGACTAAGTCCATGGGGTGACCCATGGATACTCCATGGAGGTTAAAATCCATGGAGCATAAGGAATGGGTAAAGTTATGAGTTACATGGTGTAACCCTAATAGCCACCATATAAAAGAATCCCATGGCTCAAGAAATCGTGCACTAATGTGTGAGTGTGAGGGCTAGACGATTTCAAGGAGTGTTCAAGTTTCTCTCAAGTTATTCCAAGTGTATTTGGTGCTGTGTGAACCATTTGAGGTGTCACACTTGGGGCACTAGGCACTCAAGCTTCATGAAGACATTCTACATCAAAGAGGTATGTATTCTATCTTGTTATATTTATTATTTTGTATGCTAGATTAGGATAATACCTTGGATGTTCATAATTGTATGTATAATAGAGAAAACATAGATCCAAGGTATTTAGGATTGCATGTACACTTAGGAGTGTTAGAATGCTCATAACCCAACAGTGGTATCAGAGCCTGGTTTTTTTTCTTGTTATACTTGCAAAAGTAGCTGAAAAATCGAGTTTGATGCATATATTCGATTGTTTTGGCTGGAATTGGACTAGGAACATTACCCTAAGATGTTTTTGGACTTATAAACTTGTTTTTGATGTGGTAATGTTCATGCTAATCCAATTTCTAAGATAATTGTCATAATTTCAAGATTTGTATTAGTTTGTATGTTCATGCTAATTTCTTGAAGATTGATGATTTGAATTATCTTGTTCTTATGAGGTTCTTAGATTAATAGAAAAGTTGTGTGAACTAGTTGTTTTCAATCCATTTTAATCTAAGAGTTGATTCCAAAGTGTGTTTTTGTAACTTGTCCTCAAGTTATATGAAAAGTCACATTTAAGAATCATAAAACTCATAAAAGTTGGCAAAGGTTACAAAATGAAGAGTCTAGTTCTAATTAAATGGTTTTATGACTCCATAACTTGTCCTCAAGTTATGGAGGTTCAAGAGTCTCTTCATTAAATCAAAAAAAAAGTGTAACCTTAATTATTTCCATAAGTTACAATAAAAAAAAGTTATTATTTTTATTAATTAGTTTAAAGTCTTCCATAACTTGTCCTCAAGTTATGGAACTTGAAGAGTTTTTTTTTTTAATTAAAACTACTTTAAACTCATAAGTTATGGAATTAATTAGTTTTGAATAGTTTCAAAACTTGCCCTCAAGTTTTGGAATTTGAAAAGTTTTCACTTATGAATACTTTAATTCCAAGTTAGCCCTTAGAATTTTAAAAGTTAAAATTCAACCCTTATACTTTATAATATTATAAGTTAATAATATGTATATATATGTATAAGAGTAAAGTTAGTCTTACCGTTAGTAGGCCTCATTCACGAAGCCGGTCTATAAGGGGGGTATAAGGTTACTGCCTATAAAATGGCAGTTTAATGGGTGTCCACTCTCACCCACCGCTTCCTTGACTGGTGGTGGGTCGTTAGCCGAACGGGTAGGACAAGGACTATAATTCTCCTTTCATTAAAAGTATTAATGATAAATACTAAGTAACTAAACTCTTATTAATACCCAATCTTAGTTACTTAGGAAAATGTGAATTTGGTGCTAACCCATGAAATTACACTTTGCACTTTGCTTAAGTCGTTAGTGGAGCGTGTGTGGTTAACCGGCACACTAACCTGGACTTAACAAGGTAGGCAAAGGGTAACTTAATATTTATCATAGTATCGGTGGAGCGTGTGTGGTTAACCGGCACACTGATTAAGGGGTAAATATTAAGGGTACCAAGTATATTTGCATGGTTATTCACACCTTGTTTTGTGATCCTCGGCATCCCAGTCACAAAACCTGAAGGGCACACTCGAGATTGAAACATGCCTTTGAACAGTTCAATGAATCTCAAAGATCTAGGACTTTCAAATCCAATTAAAACCTAATAAATTATTTCGTTTTTCATGGTGGAAATTGGTGAATCGTCATTCACCTACCTTCAAATATTTTATAGCTTGGATTACGGCATCCCTCTTCTAAGTTATAAAATAGTTTGTTGGGTCCTAGCCTTAATATTTCATATTGGGTGTCATATTAAGGACTTTAAATCAACTATCTTGAATATCTCCCAAAAAGATGTCTGGTCTAGACATTTATGATCTTCCCAAATCTCTTGAAACAAGCTTTCCTAAATGAAGATGATGTCCCATGGATATCATACTTCTTTCACCTCCTCCAATTATTCTCCCTAACCCATAAGTTCCTAAAAAGTTTAAGGTCACTCAAGCCCTATTGGCAAGGCAAGGTCTAGGTGTGATCACATCTTGGAGATGTAGTCACATATTGACAAGCCGGGAGAGTTGGGTGTCAAAGTCTTGAGAAAGTTGGTGGCTCAACTACTTTCTAAGTCACATAGTGAGTTCTTTTGGGAATCCTATGAAACAGACTAAGACAAGACCCTTAATGATCTTATCTATTTGCTAAGATCAACTTCCTAAAACGCTATGGACATTGACAATGATGACATTGGATATCCAGTAAAGCTCTCTCTTCCCAATGGAAAGGGATCGGCCATAGTCAACTCGGTTGACCCAATGGTAAAGAGAGAGGCGAAGTCTGAGATAGTCCCATTATCAAGGGTCCATAGGTAACTATTGCCAAAGGAAGGGGCATTGGTTACGAAGCTGCCAAATTTACCTAAGGATGTTAAAGTCAATAAGTTTGGCTCTACTTCAGGTAAAGTCCATTGTCTAACTCTATTAAGTACATGCTGATTCTGATCTCGAAGATGGATTTCAATCGCATGGTTCGGTGATCAGAATTTTGGGCTATTACTTAAGAGTTATGATATTTATATTGCTTAGGAATAGATAACAACAAGGTTTTCATATGGATTGTAAGGATAAGTTTTTCCGCAAAGTTTTAAAATAAAAGAAAAAAGTTTTGATTTTATTTATTTTAAGTATCCTTACAATGGCATTTGTGAAAAGTTGTTACTTATAAGATTCCATTGATAGCAATATTGGAAAAATGGATTTGATTCTTTCGGTTGTGGTAGTGTCTAATATTACCAAATAAGGAAAGATTCTCATCACCCAAGGTTCAATTGGACCGAAACTTGGAATCATGCAAGTTGTATAGTATGATGAATGAGAACTTTCAGCTTGGAAAATTAAGACTAATTCCTTATGTGAATAAGGAAAGGACTAAGGGATCGAGTACACATTCTTGTGCACTGGTCAAGTCCACCACAAAAGATCAAGAAGACTATTCGTCATGATTTACTTAAGTTCAGTAAATATGGTTATACTTATAAGTTTAAATATAAGTCTGTAGCATTGGAGAAGTTTCAATGTGAGACAGAACGAATAAGAAGAATCAAAGTATGGCAGAAAGATAAAAGTTTCTCAAATCTGAAAAGATGGGAGAGTACTTTAGTATCATGTTTATGATCATCTTAATGATTAAGATACCATATCACAATTGGTCCTCTAAAGTCATCTTAGTGCATTCTTATGACTAAGAAGAGGAGTCATGAATTGTTGAAATGGTTAAATCAAAAAGATGAATCATACTTCGTTCCAAAACAATTCTTAGAGTCATACTCCAAGATTGTAACTAGAGTGACATATCTTAAAGAGGGTTTCTTAACACTAGTCAAATGTAAGAGTAAAAGGTTATCTACTCTTGTAAATTTGAAATTGGTAAGTTGTGATGTTTTGGATAAAACAGAGACCAACTTAGGCCAATTGTGTAAAGTGTTAGTCTTGATAAAGAATCCGCACTATCTCTTGAATATTTGACAAGGGAGTCTTATATGTCAAGAGGACAGTAGGAGTCTTAAAGCTCTTGAAAGTTTCAAGACTTAATCAAGAATAAAACCTAAAGTCCTTCACTAGCACACGACTTGAGGTTTATAACCTATCGTGTTGAAATTTTTGTGCCTATTCAAGTTGGCTTTGCATTGGAGTTCTGAGAGTTCTCAATTGGTTGCACAACTACTTGGAAGCAATGGCAGGCACCTGAGCTGCCAAATGGCAAGAATTTAAGATTGCACAAGTTTAATCAATATGAGTTTGGATTTGTCACTAACCTTGTCTTGTGATTATGGTTTTGACAAATTCACATGGATAAGAACACATACACTATTAAATCTAAGTGTCATAAGGTTTCTCTCCGATTCATGAAAATGATGGTGAGGAAACACTTTCACTAAGTAGATTTTAGCTAGATAGCAATTGTGATATTTGCATTCTCAAAGTCGTTAGTGGAGCGTGTGTGGTTTACCGGCACACTAACATGGACTTGTGAGAAGTGGCAAAGGTCTCAACAATTGAGGCTATGATTACGGCATCCCTTTTCATAGTTCTAAAATTGTTTAGACACACATGTGAGCTATCTAAGAGAGGTGTATGATTTTGATAAAGTTTTATCAAAACAATCTAGTATCAGAAATCTGAACTTTGGTAAGAAAGTCAGCTGATTTCTGAGTACATGTCAAAGCTAGTGGGAGCATAAGTGTTATGCTAATAATCATCATGTTAGTGGGAGCATGATAATTATGACAAAGGTTGCAAGTTAGCAATGTTAATTATAGAAAACAAAAGTTTCAATTCGTGAGGTTGCAGGGGTGGAAAAGTTGTTTTGCTATAATTAAGGGAGAGGAAATTATACTTCATTTCAATTCTAAAAGCTTAGATTGAGATTTTAATCGTATTTAATCAAGGATATATATATGAATTTCATGTTGGAATGGCTCAACATAAGGAAATTCTATATATGGGTCCATTATTTGCGTTCTAAAATTCGATTATGATTACGACATCATCTGAATTTTGAGAACTTGGCAAATTGAAATGGAAATATTATAGCAAAAGACTGGTTTAGTCTTTATGTGAGACATCATGAATCGTGTCCCACATGCTTCGGATATAGGATCGATTACATGTGCTATATTCATCCTTTCTAAAATTTTCCAAATGCCTGGGGCATTATGAAGGGAAAAGGTCTAGAATTGGATATGACTAAAATGATTAAGCAATTGTCGAGGACAATCTAAGGTTTACCAAAGATTGGTTGCTCAAGGACAGTTGGAAGTATAATGTTAATTCTGGAAGGACCATATTGACATAATCTGTAAGGAGGCAACTCTTGTTCAGAAGTGATAGTCAAAATGGAATATGGAAATGTTTCAAAGTTAGAAATTATTCAATCTGTGTAAGATTAGGAAACTTAATGACTTCGTGCATAATCATTAAGAGGATCAATGCATATAAATTTAGAATCTAACAGATTTCAGTAAATGGCATGAATTTGGAATTCTTGCATTTGCAGTAAGGATTTGGGACTGTGAAAAGAGGATCATTGGAGTGATGTTCAATTGATCTATTTTACAAAGTAAAGATCATAGACAAACATAGTATGCATACTTGGTGTATGACATGACTAGTGTTTAGAAAACATAGTGTACATGCTTGGAGCATGGGACAACTATTGTTTTAAATTCAAGTATAAAGTTGATAAAACCGAAACAATGAATAATGAGTAATCAGTATGGTGATAAATAAAAGTGTTTATTTATATTCATAGGGTTTGATACCATATTTGATTCATTTATTCTTGTGTTTCACTTTGCATGTTTTGACTTCCAGAATAACTATGTCGCTCTTCCTGAATGATTAAGTTATTCAAACCATCCACAGTCGGTCATATGTTGGAAGTAGATATGAATCAAGACTGTCATGGGTTGGTTTGTAGAGGTCCAAGTTGGTGGACAAAGTGGTGCTACAACACTCATGAGTGCTCATAAGTTCTGAGTATTGGATTCAACCCGCGCTCAGGTGAATCACTTCATGGATTTTATCACGAGTGATCATGAGACGATAATATCTTATATTCTTCAAACCTAGAGATATGAGTTGTTACTATGAGTTGGTTATACATTGATTGCACGAAAACGCATTGGTAACTCGATGTTATAAAACGTGCCTTTGTGTATGATTCAACAAGTAGTAGAACAAGCCATATGAGTCGAAGTTTATCCATTCCTTTTACCTTCGCGATAAAAGCGATATCTGTGGTCCCCTTGATGATTTAAAGATGATACATGTGAGTGCTTGGCCAAGCCAGGACTGATTTGATTTGTTCAATCAGTCAGTCATCATGAATCGGAAATCGGGAAACAACAAATGGACAGAGAGAATGATTGATAATCCATGTCTCAGTCCATATGATATCTAGAATGGAGGAATATATGATCCCTTATCTAATGGACAAGTCATTGACAAAGGTCAGAGTTCATCGACAAGGTCAGAGTTCGACAGAAGCTTTTGAGAGCTACGATTGCTGATCGGTTCCTGAAGTCATACACAATAATAGTTTTAGACTTATCCAAGTGGGAGACTGTTGGATTAATGTCTAAGTCCATAACTATAATTGGTAAGACTTGACCCGACCCGACATGGTCCATTTGGGTTGCATGGCATCATGCATTTGGATAGACTATAATGAGAGAAATAACACTTAAGGTTGGTTAATATATTATAAGTTCTAAGATATTAATAAGGTTATTTAATTAGTATTGATCAAGAATTAATTTGGAATTAATTAAGTGATCAAAAGGAGACTAATTAAATATATAGGTTGATTGTGTAAATCATTCATTCTTATATATGTGGGCTTGTGATCCAAGATTCCTTATGTTGGACTAAGTCTATGGGGTGACCCATGGATACTCCATGGAGGTTAAAATCCATGGAGCATAAGGAATGGATAAAGTTATGAGTTACATGGTGTAACCCTAATAGCCACCATATAAAAGAATCCCATGGCTCAAGAAATCGTGCACTAATGTGTGAGTGTGAGGGCTAGACGATTTCAAGGAGTGTTCAAGTTTCTCTCAAGTTATTCCAAGTGTATTTGGTGCTGTGTGAACCATTTGAGGTGTCACACTTGGGGCACTAGGCACTCAAGCTTCATGAAGACATTCTACATCAAAGAGGTATGTATTCTATCTTGTTATATTTATTATTTTGTATGCTAGATTAGGATAATACCTTGGATGTTCATAATTGTATGTATAATAGAGAAAACATAGATCCAAGGTATTTAGGGTTGCATGTACACTTAGGAGTGTTAGAATGCTCATAACCCAACAACTTTGAGGATCACTAATAGTCGTGAGGGCAGGGCAGAAGCCCCAACAACGAGGACTCGAGCATTGCAATGTCAGTCAGGGGAGGCCAAAGTTTCATCAGATGCTATCACGGGTATGTTATCAATATATATATATATATATATATATATATATATATATATATATATATATGATTGCTTAGAATCTTACCTTGGTATGTGTAAGCATTATCTATGGTTTAGTTCCCTGTTATTTCTTGGTTTATATTATCAAGGATTGCTTTATGCCATTTTGCATGAAGAAAATTATGAGTGGGGCACAACTTGTTGAGTTGGATTCTAGTCCGCCCGGTGGTTGTTTGGTTCGTTGATGGAAAGAATTCAGGGGTATTGCTTGGAAGATTAGTAGAAGGATTAGCATGATTAGTTTATCAATGAAGTCAGAGTTCCGAAGTGTTGCGTTTTCATTGGGGATGACAATCGTTTATGGAACTACGTTTGGGTCTAATCAGTATCATTTCCAAGAAAGGAATTGTAACAAGAGGATGATGATGGCGGTCACCTAAGCATGTTTGAACATTAGAAATACCAAGGGAATTTCATAATCTCATTGGTCGAAGATGGTTAGAATGAAGAGATCCTTTATAGAATGGGTAGTTCGATTGGTGATTCGTTAGTTCCGGTCAAAGATTATAGTTCTTGTCGCGAGCATAAAGGTCTTAAGGATTTGGTGGTGTATCATGGGAAGTGCTTGAAATCTTTGGACTTGCTGAGATCTCAGAAAGTATTCATCTGGATTTTGAATGTTTGAGTGATCGTTGAGAGTGGCTAGTAATGGAACACCAATTATTGAAAGCTCAGGTTGTCGACAACTTGAAGTGTAAAGGATGTGAGATGGGTTGGAAACCCATCAAACCTTGTGGATTGGAAGATCGTAATCTAATCCAAGTGGTGGAGAATTGTTTAGATTTCTGGGGATTAGATTATGATTGGTATGGTAGATGAAGGGTAAAACCATGGGTTGGGTCCATGGCGATATGGGAGTGTTGTAAGAGTACGTTGTAGCTTTAGCATATGCAAGGACGATGGGTTGTCAGGGATGTGTTGTAAGTCTGCGATGTAGTCGTAGCAGACGCCAGATTGAGGTAGGCCCTGGTAGGAGTTGCCGTTGGGCTGAAAGGGTATCAGCACATGCCTAGGGCGAGGCGGATAGTATTGTCGGAGAATTTCTCCTTGTTAAGGGAGGGGGACCATTGGGATACAAAGTGAGGTTAGGCCTGTGTTGCACTCGATTGGGTGAGGCCCATGGGTGTGGCCCGTTTGATTGTGCTGACTGGGTGAGACAAATGGACGAGGCCCATATGGTTATGACAGTACGGGTGAGACCCCGGTGAAGATCGGTTGGATCAATGTATTAGATTTTTGTTAGAATGGGATGACTCTGTGGTCAGTGTTTGGCATTCGTGTCATGCATAGGCTAGGGTAGCCATTATTAGTTAGACTCTCATTAGGATCCTGGTGGATGGACCAGGGATGAGGCTGTCAGTATCATCAGTGGGTTGAGGATTTTATATCTCAGAGTAGCGAAGGTCGCCGTGGATTCAGAATATTTTGGGTTAAATGCAAGTGTAAGTCTTTAGATTTCAGGATATGCGTTATGTATAGAGTTGGCTTTTGGTCGGGACTCACATTAGGGGTTTCTCTAGTTTATATAAAAGGTCTTTTCATCAGCATGCTATGGTTGAGGAAGTTGTCTGCCAAGGTATCAGCTGAATGGTTCATGATCAAAGGGATGTTCCTTAGTTCAAGTTGCAGTAAGAGGTCCTCGTCAGATAAAGGATCAGTGATTTGTTCATCATTAGGAGGTTTTGGCTGGAGCGTTTGGTTTCCAGGAGGGTGGTAAGGAATGATTTCGAGGACGAAAGCTAATTTAAGTGTGGGAGAGTTGTAACACCCTATTGCGAATTGTTTCCTAATTCAAGGTTGTGATCCGATGATCAGTTATCATAAGGCTTAGGGCCTTTGGGATAGAGAGAATTGACCCCCTTTTAGGTGTGGAAAATGTAGATTGGATGACTCGGGAGTTTCGTTATATTTTAGAGCCCAAGGGTATATCGGTAAAGTGTCAGTTCGAGCCTTTTATGGATTTTGGATTTATGTTCGAAAAGTTTTAAGGGAAGGATAGTTTATAGAAGTGTAGAGCTTCTCATTGCCTTTTAGGGGATATAAGGATCGTCAAAAATGGACTTAGAACAAAGAAGTTATGGCCTTTGGAAGTTTGGTTGTATTAGGGTTAAGCCTAGTACGTAGGGCGTACATAGGAGTATGTTGGGTGTACTAGATAGGTGCATCGCGGGTGCTCTTTGGAGTACGTTAGGCATACCAGGAGTACGCATGGCCTACTCTAGTCAGGTGCAAACCCAAATTTAGGGTCTTCGACCCTATTTAATAGCCTTAACTCAACTCCAAACCCTTCTACCTTCAGCCTCCATCCCTTTAAACCTTAGAAACGAAACCCTAGTCTCCATTGGTGTGATTCTTGAGCTTTTGGTGTGATTTCATGCATTTTGGTGCTCATTGAAGAAAGGGAGCTTCTTGGAGAAGTGTAGGATTACTTGAAGCTTATGGATCCATACTTTGTGCATCTTGATCTATCTTCTGGAGGTATAAAGCTTCAAACTTTATGGTTCTTTAGTGTAGATCTAGTCTTGGAAGGTATTTTTAGCATGTTTTGGTCCCAAGGTTGTTGATCTTGTGAGTAGAAGCTACTCCAAGACCGTTGAGCCTTATATTTGGTCCTTGTTGGGTTGTTAAGTTAGAAAAATGTCATCTTGAGGGTTTTTGTTGATGCATGCATGAGTTGGTGTTCTTAGTGTGGATAAAAACAAGGATTTGGTCCCATTAAGTCATACAAAGGAGTAAATTTGCCAACTTTATGTGTTAAGACACTCCTTAAGGGTCAGATATGTGTTTGGATGCTTTTGTCTTAACCATTAAGAGCTAATTATGGATTTTGGGCCTCTGATGAGTATGTTGGGCGAACATAGGAGTACGCTCAGCGTAATGTCGGTTTCATGCATTGTCGACTTGTACATTGTGCTTCGACAATCGGTACGCGGGGTGTACGTTTCAAGTACGCAGGGCGTACTCTCCATGAATCCATTTTGGGCCTTCTGGGAGTTAGGCCATGAGAAGTTGGACCAGTTTTGGGAAGTGTAAAATGGTATTTTACCCTTTAGAAAGATGGATTATAGATTGGGCCTTGGTTTTTGGGGTATTGGTTTAATTATTGATTAATGTTATATTTATTGTTAGTTGGTGCGAGATTATTCGGTTCAGCGACCCGAGCAGTTATTTGGTTATCAACGGATTTAGGTGAGTCTCCTCACTGTACCCGTGGGTCGAAGGCACCAATACCAACCCACTAGGATATGTTATGCTAGTTGTCTTTGTGACTCTTGCATGGTATGTTGGGCTAGGCCCATTTGTATGATGGGCTAGGCCTATTGTATGACGGGCTAGGCCCATATGTATGTTGGGCTAGGCCCATCGATCAGGATGGGCTAAGCCCATTGTATGTTACGTAGGGTACTAGCTGTCTCTATGACTCTTGAATTGTATGTTGGGCTGGGCCCTTTGGTTTGGCAGGGCTAGGCCCATTATGGTGGGTTGGGCCCAATATGCGGGCTAGGCCCAATGATATGTATGGTATGTGGTATTTTGGGGAACTCACTAAGCTTTGTGCTTACGACTTCCGCTTTGAAAGGGAAGGGCTCGGCTTGATCGTAGTGCATCCACCCATGTTTCCGCATTATTATAATTTTGGGATTGTACTTTGATGATTGTTTTATTATGTTACAGTTTAAATGTGTGATTAAAAGACAATTGGTGTTTTGGTTGAATTAAAAATGAAATTTTTACCTCATAATTTTTGGGATGTTACAAGGCTTTTAGAGTTTTTGTTTTATGATTTCTGGAATCGACAATTCTATTCCTCATAGTTAATTGTGATTTGTGATTTGTGATTTCTGAAGCGATTACCTGATCAAAAGTTCAAGACATTGAACATCATACCGATTGTGAACGACATAATTTCTTTTTCTGAAGTTCCGATTTTCCGAAGTAATTCCTTTTTTATGAAGTGATTTTTTGTAACACCCGTTCTCAGATCGAATCAGTTAAAGATTTAAATGTGTTTAAGGTGTGTTTTGTGGGAAAAACCACATGTCACAATGTGGAGGGTTGATGACCATGACGTGACATGGAGTTTAAATAAGATCATGTTTGGCTTGGTTGCGATGATATGACAAGAGGACGGCCACGACGTGGTAGCTGTCGCAGCCGAAGCCCATGATTTTTAGGGTTTTATCCATATTTAAGCACCTTAACTTCAAGTTAGGGCATCTTTTTCAGCCTCCAACCTCCCCATTTCGAAAACCCTAGCCCCTTTGAGTGTTCTTGGTGTTTTTGGCCATTTGAAGGCTCATTTCTCATAATTTGTTGTGGAGCTTAAAGACCAAGTTTCTTGCAATGTTTTAGTGAAAAGCTCAATTATAGATCTAGCAAAGGGACTCCATGTCTAGACCATTATGAGTAATAAGCTTCCATCTTGAGCTTTAGTTTGTTAGATCTAGCTTGTGGCCCATTTTTATGCTTTTGGTCCCTTGTGGTGGTGTGCTTAGAGTTGAGATGACTCTAACCCCTTCTAAGCACTAAGGATTGTCTTATGTAGTTGTTCTTGTTGGAACGTTGGTAGTTTGATCTTGTCCTTGGAGCCATGCATGTTTTCTAAAAGATTTTATGCCACTTTGGACATAGGATTGTAGATCTTGCTTTGGGTTGTGGACCTAATGGATAAAGTTGGAAACTTTATCCATTAATTCATTGAAAAGGACTAGATCTTTAGTTTTGAGCTTTGGTCTGAAAGGATTAAGTGCTTAATGGAGATTTTGGCTTCTAACCAGAAACCATGACGTGACCAAGAACCTTCCATGACGCGGTGATCTCCTACATGATCACTGTTTTGTTTGGACATGCCCACAACGTGGGCAAGAGCCTTCCATGACATGGTAATCTCCTACATGTCGACTGTTTTGTTTGGACATGTCCACGACGTGTCCAAGAGGTCTCCACGTTGTGGTGACTGTTGATTTGGTTCACCATTGACTTTTGTTGATCAATGACTTTTGACCAGTTTGACTTGTGGTCAAACTTGGAGGATTTGGGTTGTTGATTGAGGATTCATCTCTTTTGGTGATCAATCGGTTCACAGGAATGAGCATTTCAAGGTTTGTGAGTATTGTTGTGCTTCTTCGGTTCTTCAGTTCAGGTGAGTCTTCTCAATATGCCGTATATCCCATTATATATCCTTTACATGGTAGGATAGAGGTATTGTTAGAGTATAAGGATATTAGCTGGCTAGGATAACTCCCTCTTATGTATGCGAAGTATAGGACATTCGTTGTCTTAGTATACTAGACTGGTAAGGTCTTCCCTGTTGATCATATACTGTTAGGAGTTATGATTTGTTAGGGTAACTGAGGTAGGCCAATCTGTAACACTCGTGTTTCTAGCCTAGGCATTAATATTAAGGTGATAGTCTAGGTTAACCTTTGTAACTCATTTTGAAAAAATGAAAAAGGAATTATGTGAATTCTATATGTTTTATGTGTTTTATGCTTAATTGCTAGGAGTTAATTAATTAAGAATAAAAATGAGCGTCAAAAATAAATATTAGATAAAGCCGATATCTATTAAGAAAGTTGTAGTGGTCGTGACAAGGATTACAGATATATAAAGAATGCCGAAATCCGAGTTGTAACGAAGAAGTTATGACCTGTCGAAGTTTCGCGACAAAACCGGCTCGGTGCAGAATGTCGTAAAAAGTGAGTTTTTTATAAACTACTTTTTAGTCTTAGTGATCTAAACGAAACTTGTAGTGTTCGTTAAACCGAGAGTATGTACAAAAAGAACACCCAAATCTGACTTCGTATGAGGAAGTTATGATTTTTCGAAGTTTCAGCTTAGCAGTTGATATCGCAATAATTATACATATATTTCGAGCGATATTTATGTATTTTTAGCTATATTTTGGTATGATTTAAGATAAAAGGTACTTATAAAGTTTGAAATTCCATTTTACAGCTAAAAATCATTTCTGAAGAAAAAGGAGAAGAAAATGTGCAAAAATCCGCAAAAAGAAGTGAAAGAAATTACACGAAGAAAAACGAGATCAAAAAGTCAAAAAATTCAAAAATAGCCGCGTTGGAAAGACGAGAAAACAAAATAAAAATATAAAAAAAAACAATTTAAATTAATTAATGAGGTTTAATTAAAATAAATTATTGGGAATTAATTATTTAATTTATAAATAATTTATATTAATTAAATTAATTTAATTTAATTTAAATTGGAAAAAGAAAAAAAAATAGAAAAGAAACAAAAATCCGGAGCCCAAAATCGGAGCCCAAAACCCGAAGCCCTGATCCATTCTCGCGACCCAGATCCGGAAGATCCGAGCATGATCCGATGTCCGCCCCGCGATCCACTTCCCCTCACAGAAGATCCGCGCATCGACCCGATCCGACCCGGGTTTAGGATCCGCGCTTTTTTTCCGATTATGACGTCATCGACGACGTCACTCGGTTCTGATCCGCATCCGACTTCGATCCAGATCCGACCCGAGAATCCGATCCGTTTCCTCTCACATAAGGTCCGCGTGTCGACCCGATTCCGACCCGATTTCCGACCCAGAATTCGATTCGGTACTATTCATGCCTAAACGACGTCGTTTTATGCTCCAGATTTGCCAATTCCGATTCCATTCCGTTTTTAACCATTTTTTCCCCACTTTTTCTTATTTTAAACTCATTCCTTTCCAACCAATACTCAATAATTCACCACCTTTAAACTTTCCAACCTTTTATTCCCATCTTTTTATTTCTTTTGAATTCTTTTTCATAAGATTTAGATTGGATCTTAGATCCAATCTCAATTTATTTCTTTTTGGTATTTAATTCTCCCAATTTTTACTATAAATACCACCATTTTTTCACCACAAAAATGAGAAAGAAAGAGAAGACATTGCAATTATGCATTTTGATACACAAATTTCTTCCAACCTTTGAACCAATTTTCTACAATTGGGGCTTCAAGAGTTAAAGAGCTAAGGAATTGAAGATTGCAGTGGCATTAGGGACTACATCGGGTTTGTTTTATCGAAATGTTTAACATTCTCAATATGTTTTCTATGTATGTTGTAACTTTAATTATGGGCTAAAATTCCCTTTGCTTTCACTTGGATAATGAAACCTTGAAAATATGATTTGATTTATATTATTCGGATATTAATTGTTATTTATTTTATCATGCATATTTGATCATTTATTTTTATACGTTGAATTTTTGTAATTAATTTTCCTATAACTAAGTTAATATTTTTAAAGGATCAATTTAAATATATTATATTGAATCATAAATTTTTCATGACCATTGATATTTATGACTAGTGATGGACAAAATCCTAGGATTAGGTAAAATAAAATACTAAAAATTTAACATGTATATTTTGTATCGTATGACCAACTTACGATTCTTATTAGTTTTACGACCACTAAAATTAATAGTTTGATCAAATGTTTGCATGATACGAATTAATTATTGTTAATAAAATTGTTAATTGCATGACCATTGTTTTTAATTATTTTTATTATCAAAACGGCAAAAAATTAGATCATGATTTTTAACCAATTTTAGAAATCAGTAAATAACTAATAATATCCATTGCACTTAATATAAATCATTCATTACTAAAAGGTGGAATTAAATCTAAGTGAAAGCATCCTTATCATTCTTGATTCTTAAAAACCAATTCTTGTTCTATATTTATTTTTACACTTTAATCGTTAAAATTCTCATTATTTGTCTTGTTACTAAAAATTCCCCCAAGTTACTTATCTTTTAAGTTAATTAGCGACAAATAATCTAAACGTAAATCATATTCGTTTCCCCAAGTGTTCGACATCCGTTCTTACCATTGCTATATTGCAACTCAATTAGGTACACTTGCCTAAGTCGTGTAGTAAATTCTAGCATCGGTAATTTCAACCCTATAAATTTAAGACTAGAGTGAATTTAACACACCAAGTTTTTGGCGCCGTTGCCGGGGAAACGGTTTTATTTGGTTTAGTCTTATTGTTTGTTAGTTAACGTAAAAAAAAAAAAAAAAAATTTAAATTTAAGAAAAAAAAACAAATTAATAAAAAAAAAGGACGAAATTTATTTAAAATATTAAAGCTTACTTACTAAAAATTAATTTTTTTTTTTAATTTAGTATTGCATAAATTTCCTTAGTTAAGTTAATTATAGGTTGTTGAATTTCCTTAGTTAATTATAGATTGTTAAATTTACTAATAAAAAAAAATTTAAAAATATATACAAAAAAATTATATTTAAAAAAAAAAAAATTTAAAATAATAATAATAATAAAAAAAATATATATATAAAAAAAAATGGTATCAGAGCCATGTTTATATTGCATGAATAACCTTATTTAATTCGCGTGTAATACGAGTAATTCTACTTAGCAGAACAGAGTTTGGAATTGGTACGTTGGTTTTGGTTGCTGGATTTCAGAAAAGTTATATTTATAATATACACCGAAATGATCCTGCCTCCCGGCTGCCTCTCTCTGTCTGTTCTCTATTTGATAGTCAAAGTATTACACAAAAATTAAATAAATAATTTATGCAATATAATCAATTCAATTTAAGATAGAATTTCCCTAATATATGACCCGAAGTTCAAATTTCACTGTCGTTCCACCTTTAGAAGAAAAAGGGAAAGAGGATATACCCCTCCAACTCACTGAAAACAATTAAGTGAGGGGTAGAGTCTGGCTCATGACTTAGTTAAAAAGAAGCGCTTGCGGGAGGCAACCCGATGTTTGTTTTGATTTTTGAATTTGGTGTGTTTATTTTCTGTATGTTTGGTGTGAATTTTCTTTTTAGTTTGTGTTTTTGTTTTCAATAAAAGTGCTTTTTAATTGTTTTATTTTTCTATGAAAGTTACTTTTCAGCTTAGAAACAGGTGATGGTCAGAATGGTGTAAAGTAAATTTCTGAAGTGCAAATTACAATTGGAGCAATGGCATCACATAAGTGTGGGGTGATTCCCCACAAAGAGCAGGATGGAGAACTGAAGCTAACACTGACCAACAGGAAAGCATTATTCGAAGGATGAAGCAAGTGTTCGGCCGACACAAGTCAAATCCAATTCACTCAGCGAAAAGGAGTAATTGATCTAATAACGCAATGTGTACTTGGCCAGTATACAAAGCGTTAAATTCAAGAATTGCGAAGAGAATCCCAACAATTGCATTACGCGACGCGTCCAAATCTTATACGCGACACGTAAATGCACCTGTTCAGAGAAATTATGCGGAAAAATATTTAGATGCCACACTTGCCTAAATCTCCAGCTGGTTCAAAAAAAAAGATTTACATGCAATTCAACATTACAAACAGAAAAGTGCACTCAACACTTGTCCTACGCAAATCAGGATTTCGACCTCGCCACTGCAATACCCCAGGGGAGTCTGTTCCTTTTTCTCCCTTTTTACTTTTATGTGCTTTAATTTTACATACAATGGGGACATTGTATGATTTAAGTGTGGGGTAGGGGGTCGAATAAGGAAACCAAGCATTTTTGATAAATATTAAAAAGTTTTATTGTGTTGAAACTTAAGTTGTTAACGTTGTGTGGGATGATTCAATGCGAACTCAAATGTTTAATTGAACCAATAGTATGTTATAGTACATTTGTGGCTTCCCTATCCTAGTGAAATCATGGAACAAAAACACAACCTTGCTTAGTTTGAGGGCCATAATATGTTTAGCATCGTGTACCAGAAATATATCCAGGAGAGCTTATGTAGTCATTGCACTCTAGACTAATATCTCTAACCAATAAGAGTTGAAGTTAAGTTCCTTTGCTTAAGCATATGTTTTTATTTTTTAGGATTTTTAGTTTGAAAAAAAAAATATTACAAAGTTTGAGAATAAGAGTCTACAAAGCTATGAAGATCAAGAAATATCATGAAGAAAAGTTCCAAAAATCAATGAAGACTCTAGAATAAAGGCAATTTGCCAAGTTATTAGTTATTGTAATTTTTATTTCTAGGTTATTTTTCCATATGTATGCTTGGGGACTTAGTAAAAATACTTTGAGGTTAAGAAAGATTTCTGAGGATATATTCGGAGGGATGCATAAAATGAATGTTGTTCAAAAGAAGTGGGCAAGTGTTTATGAAGATTGTGAGTATTTAGGATTGGGGAAGTTTTAAGAATCATTAGACACAAATGTATGCATTGAGGTTTCGATGTAATGGTTGGGTTCAAGTTGGATTGTCTTAAACAATGTTGGTGATGAAGGTTTTGATATGATGACATGCTAAAGTTAGTTTTGCTTGAGGACAAGCAAAGTTCAAGTGTGGGGTATTTTGATATCGCAATAATTATACATATATTTCGAGCGATATTTATGTATTTTTAGCTATATTTTGGTATGATTTAAGATAAAAGGTACTTATAAAGTTTGAAATTCCATTTTACAGCTAAAAATCATTTCTGAAGAAAAAGGAGAAGAAAATGTGCAAAAATCCGCAAAAAGAAGTGAAAGAAATTACACGAAGAAAAACGAGATCAAAAAGTCAAAGAATTCAAAAATAGCCGCGTTGGAAAGACGAGAAAACAAAATAAAAATATAAAAAAAAAAGAATTTAAATTAATTAATGAGGTTTAATTAAAATAAGTTATTGGGAATTAATTATTTAATTTCTAAATAATTTATATTAATTAAATTAATTTAATTTAATTTAAATTGGAAAAAGAAAAAAAAATAGAAAAGAAACAAAAACCCGGAGCCCAAAATCGGAGCCCAAAACGCGAAGCCGTGATCCATTCTCGCGACCCAGATCCGGAAGATCCGAGCCCGATCCGATGTCCGCCCCGCGATCCACTTCCCCTCACAGAAGATCCGCGCATCGACCCGATCCGACCCGGGTTTAGGATCCGCGCTTTTTTTCCGATTATGACGTCATCGACGACGTCACTCGGTTCTGATCCGCATCCGACTTCGATCCAGATCCGACCCGAGAATCCGATCCGTTTCCTCTCACATAAGGTCCGCGTGTCGACCCGATTTCCGACCCAGAATTCGATTCGGTACTATTCATGCCTAAACGACATCGTTTTATGCTCCAGATTTGCCAATTCCGATTCCATTCCGTTTTTAACCATTTTTTCCCCACTTTTTCTTATTTTAAACCCATTCCTTTCCAACCAATACTCAATAATTCACCACCTTTAAACTTTCCAACCTTTTATTCCCATCTTTTTATTTCTTTTGAATTCTTTTTCATAAGATTTAGATTGGATCTTAGATCCAATCTCAATTTATTTCTTTTTGGTATTTAATTCTCCCAATTTTTACTATAAATACCACCATTTTTTCACCACAAAAAAGAGAAAGAAAGAGAAGACATTGCAATTATGCATTTTGATACACAAATTTCTTCCAACCTTTGAACCAATTTTCTACAATTGGGGCTTCAAGAGTCAAAGAGCTAAGGAATTGAAGATTGCAGTGGCATTAGGGACTACATCGGGTTTGTTTTATCGAAATGTTTAACATTCTCAATATGTTTTCTATGTATGTTGTAACTTTAATTATGGGCTAAAATTCCCTTTGCTTTCACTTGGATAATGAAACCTTGAAAATATGATTTGATTTATATTATTCGGATATTAATTGTTATTTATTTTATCATGCATATTTGATCATTTATTTTTATACGTTGAATTTTTGTAATTAATTTTCCTATAACTAAGTTAATATTTTTAAAGGATCAATTTAAATATATTATATTGAATCATAAATTTTTCATAACCATTGATATTTATGACTAGTGATGGACAAAATCCTAGGATTAGGTAAAATAAAATACTAAAAATTTAACATGTATATTTTGTATCGTATGACCAACTTACGATTCTTATTAGTTTTACGACCACTAAAATTAATAGTTTGATCAAATGTTTGCATGATACGAATTAATTATTGTTAATAAAATTGTTAATTGCATGACCATTGTTTTTAATTATTTTTATTATCAAAACGGCAAAAAATTAGATCATGATTTTTAACCAATTTTAGAAATCAGTAAATAACTAATAATATCCATTGCACTTAATATAAATCATTCATTACTAAAAGGTGGAATTAAATCTAAGTGAAAGAATCCTTATCATTCTTGATTCTTAAAAACCAATTCTTGTTCTATATTTATTTTTACACTTTAATCGTTAAAATTCTCATTATTTGTCTTGTTACTAAAAATTCCCCCAAGTTACTTATCTTTTAAGTTAATTAGCGACAAATAATCTAAACGTAAATCATACTCGTTTCCCCAAGTGTTCGACATCCGTTCTTACCATTGCTATATTACAACTCAATTAGGTACACTTGCCTAAGTCGTGTAGTAAATTCTAGAATCGGTAATTTCAACCCTATAAATTTAAGACTAGAGTGGAATTTAACACACCAGCAGTAGACAACTAAAAACTCAAATTTTAGATCGAGTGATTTTTAGCCGACACGACCTAAACAAGAATCGAAGGTCTCGTCATTAGTAGCACAACGGTAAAAAGACAGACGAAAACGGACGTCGGATGAAGAAGTTATGAATTTTTAACGGATTTCCTGTCCCGGTCTGTTAAAAATAATAATATAAAAATTAAAATCAAAATTAGCCGACAAAGTCTAAACGAAAGTTGTAGAGCGTAATTTTACCTACGCGTGCATATAAAGAACGTAAAAAACGGAGCTCGTATGCGAAAGTTATGGATTTTAGAAGTTTTTGCACAAAAACCGTGAAAATTTGCATAGGTGGCTTCGGCCACGTCACCTTCGCTTAGAACGTGCCACGTGTACGAAAATGGTGAGTCATGCGAGCCACATGTCCGAGCTGCTGAGTCATCCGATCTCGTGAGCTGATCCGAAGCGGTCCAGTCGAAGTGCGACGCGTGCCCTTTTCCTCGTGACCGAACCCTCGCAATGAGCCACGGATGCCCCTACTTCGGACCTAGACCTCGGTACAATCAAAAGAGGCCAGCAACCCTTCGCATGCGCAGCCATGTGCGAGCCCTCCCTGCGAGCCCTCGGATCAGCACCACCTGGAGGCTTCTCAGCCGTTGGATCAGGAGGCTCGCCCTATAAATAGGAGGGTGCAAGACCTCCCGGTTATATTTTGGAAAAGTGTCAATTTTAGCCCCTAAACCCATATTTTCTTCATCTTAACATTCCCCAAAGCCCCGGTATCGATTATAAGCCCCGGAATACACCACGAAGTGCCCGTGAAGCCCATAAAATTTATGTTTTTGGTTTCGAAGCCCGACCTTTGAAGAGCCCGATTTCTAAATAAAACTCCCGATTTTATTAGAAACGAACGTTTTAGGAAACGAATTACTGCCCGATTATCATCAAATCATGTGAGTGTGTAGTTACTTTCAATTTACACATAGATATGAAGTATTTACCTTAAAATACGTGTTATGTGTAAATATGTTAATTGTTTATTTGTGGTGACTGTTGAATTGATGTTTTATACAAGTTTTAAAATGTATATGTATTTTATCTACACATATGTTGGGTAGAACATGGGTAGACAAAATAGTCGGTGGGTGTTAAAATGATGAGAGGCCTTGGTGTCGGTGTTGTTGTTGGTGTTGTTGTAGTCGTCTAGCGGAGTATAGATGACGATCACAGACCTTTTTAGACTGTCCAGTGGTACACTAGCAAGTTCGCAACTTGTAGGTGTTGATGAACTAAATGTTCATTGGTGTACTCCAATCCCCCTCATGGTTGCCTTTAGGACATGTATGGCCGAGGAGTCCCCTTAGCAGTAGTGTCCAACCCGATGATATTCCTTAGGATAAGTCCCTTGTGTTAGGTGTTTAGGGACGTAAAGTGAGGACAACGGGAATGGGTAATCAGGGTTATTGTTGATTTGTGAACTTAATAAGTTATTATTATTGTGGGTTGAAAACCCTATATGCTCACCAGGCTCCCAAGCCTGACCCACTCAGCTTTTTATGATTATAGGTAGTGGACCCTGAGCATAGTCGGAGGACGATGAGAGATTTTTGGATTATAGGCCAGTAGTTGTAAATAACTGTTGAAAGGCTTATAATGTCTTGTTTATGCTTTTGATCTGTATCGGAACATGACATCCCGAGGTTTTGATATATATATATATATATATGGAAAATATATACCTTCTTAAAGAAGGGTTTTGATAAACTTTTATCATGTTTTATTTTGGGGACCTATTCCGCAACATCTTTTGAAAAGATTTCTCTTTTTTTATTTTAAAAAGCATAAATTAAATCGGTCTTTTCTGGCCGAGAAATTAGGGGATGTCACAGTTGGTATCAGAGCATTAATTTAAGCGAACTAAGAAATTGTAGGATTTCTAGACTTAAACTTAGAATGCTAAGTGATGATTGTGAGGTGAGTGTCTACCATATTTTAGACATGAGCAGTAGTTTATTTTAGGAAAGATGCCTAAAATGCCTCTATGTGCTAAATGATATATGTTGCCATATATGCCATTATTTGTTCGGATCTATGGTCTGTTGCCGACCGGATCTGGAAACCTTATATGTATAGGATTCTAAGCGTATGATTACGAGATTAGAACTAACATGTAAACATTTCGGAGTGATAAGGGAATTGACATGTCTAACAAGGATAAAGACCTAAATTCGCCTTATTCGGTATATAGATTATAATGGCAAAAACTAGAAGTGGAGCGGGAAATGCAAACAGAAACCAACAACCTCAACCTCAAGTGGTGGAACTTGTGCCTATAGTAGGAGCTGCACCAGAACCCATCACCATGGCTGTAGTACGAGCTGTGATTCAGACCATGATGGCTGAACAGAGGGAGGAGTTGAGGCAAATGTTGCTGAACAACAGGGATTAACCTTCAATTCCTGTTGAACAACATGAACTAAATGACGATCGATCTGAAGAAGGGAATAACAGCAGATCGGTTGGTCATAGTGAACCGCTTGTGGTTGGGAGGAATAACCACGAGGGCAGAGTGGAGAGAAATGGGTACAAGTATAAGGACTTTATGACTTGCAAGCCATCGACCTTCACTGGAAAAGAAGATCCTGTCGGAGTTATGGATTGGATCTCGGAAATGGAGTTGGCTTTCATGACTTGTGATTGCCAAGGCAAGTTACAAACCACCTTTGTAGTGCGTTAGTTCACGGGTAGTGCTGCTCGTTGGTGGAACACTTTGGGGAAAACCCTAAGCCCTAATGAGCCATTGCAAATGACTTGGGCAGAGTTCTTGGTGCACTTTAAGCGCAAGTACTGCTCGGCCCAAAACGTACTTGAGTTAGAAAACCAATTTCTAACGTTGCAGAAGGGGAGTATGACCGTTGACGAGTATACGAATAACTTCACAGACAAAATGGAGTTTGCTTTGTGTATTGTCCCAGATGAGCTGGCGAAAATTGACAGGTACGCAAAGGGACTTCCATGGGAGTATGCAGTGCCAGTACATCAGGCACTTACTATGGAGGCAGCTATCTGGGCTGCCAAGTCTGTTGAAGATATGATAAAGGCGAGAGCCGCCAGCAAGGCTGAAGTTGGTGAAAAGAGAAACTTTGAAGGAACTTCAGGTTCCAATAAGAAGAACAAATTCTCGAAGACTGGTTCGAGAAAATTCGGAGGAGGAGCCGAAGCCAAGTGGTGTGACAGGTGCAAGAAGAAACATGCTGGGAAGTGCAGCGTGGAACTCACTTGTTACAAATGTGGAAAGCCAGGACATTATGCCAATAATTGCACCTTCACTAATAGCGTCTGTCATGGGTGCCATGAAGAAGGGCATATTTTGAGGGATTGCCCGAAGAAGAAGGACGCAGAGAAACCCAATCTGCCACCAAAGCCGAAGGCGAGAGCCTTTCAGATGACACTCGAAGCTGCGAAAGAAGAAGCCGATGTCGCTTCAGGTACCTTTCTCGTAAACGATTTGCCTGCCCAAATTTTTTTTGATTTTGGAGCCAATTACTCCTTTATATCGCATGAATTTGGTAGAAAACTAGCTTTGCCTGTTGATAGACTAGTTAATGCTTTATTAGTCAAAATTGCTAGTGGCAAGTTTGTACCTATTAGCCATCATATGAAAAACATCGTCATTGACTTGGATGGGAATAAGTTCCACGAGGAATTATTGCCTATCGAGTTAAATGGTTTCGACATAGTTTTAGGAATGGATTGGCTTAGCGCCAATGATGCTGAAATAATGTGTAGGAAGAAGATAGTAAAAGTAAACCCGCCAGGGAAAGAGTCGTTTATGGTGTATGGAGACAAACGTAGAGTAAACTGTGGAATCATTTCCCTAATGAAAGCCAGAAAGTGTTTGGCCAAGGGATGTACATCATATCTAGCATTCGTGATCGATGCTAAGAAGGAGAAGAAGGAGGTGCAGAATATTCCGGTGGTGTGTGACTATCCGGATGTCTTTCCAGAAGATCTTTCCGGATTGCCCCCTGATCGACAAGTAGAATTCCGTATCGACTTGTTACCAGGACGACGCCGATAGCAAAAGCACCATATCGATTAGCACCAACAGAGATGAAAGAACTTATGACACAACTTCAGGAGTTATTGGACAAAGGTTTCATTCGACCTAGTTCATCACCCTGGGGAGCCCCTGTGTTGTTTGTAAAGAAGAAAGACGGGAGCATGAGAATGTGCATCGATTACAGAGAGCTGAATAAAGCGACGATAAAGAACAAGTACCCGTTGCCGAGGATCGATGACTTGTTCGATCAGTTGCAAGGATCGAGCTATTTCTCGAAGATCGATCTTAGGTCGGGATACCATCAACTAAAGGTGAGGGAGCAGGATATCGAGAAGACCGCGTTCGGAACAAGATATGGACACTATGAATTTTTGGTTATGTCGTTCGGATTAACCAATGCCCCAGCAGCTTTCATGGATTTGATGAACAGGGTTTGTAAACCATACCTTGATAAATCCGTGATAGTATTCATAGACGATATCTTGATCTATTCGAAAAGCAAGCAGGAGCATGAAAAGCATCTGCGTGAAGTGCTAGAAGTTCTGAAAGAGGAGAAGTTGTACGCAAAGTTCTCTAAATGTGAATTTTGGATTCAAGAAGTCCAATTTTTAGGTCATGTGGTTAACCAAGATGAAATAATGGTTGACCCAGCAAAGATTGAAGCTGTGATGAAGTGGGAACAACCAAAAAGTCCCACAGAGATTAGAAGCTTTTTAGGATTAGCTGGATATTATCGAAGATTTAACCAATGCTTTTCTTCGATTGCTACTCCATTAACAGCTTTGACCCACAAAGGAGCTACTTATGCTTGGAATGAAAAGCATAAGGAGGCCTTTGAAAAGTTAAAGAAGAGACTGTGTGAAGCACCGATTCTTTCGTTACCTGAAGGAGTTGATGACTTCGCAGTCTATAGTGATGCCTCTAGAGTTGGGTTAGGTTGTGTTCTGACCCAAAGGGATAAATTGATCGCGTATGCATCGAGGCAATTGAAAGAGCATGAAAAGAACTACCCCACTCATGATCTAGAGTTGGCAGCGGTAGTATTCGCCTTAAAGATATGGAGGCACTATCTTTACGGTACTAAGTGTAAACTTTTCACTGATCATAAGAGTCTTCAATATCTCTTTAATCAGAAAGAATTGAACATGAGGCAACGGCGCTGGCTGGAATTACTCAAGGACTACGACTGTGAGATACTTTACCACCCTGGTAAAGCAAATGTTGTTGCTGATGCTCTCAGTCGGAAGGTAAATCTTGAAAAGAGACGGCCAAGAGGGTTGAGAATTGAAGTTGTCTCTACAATTGTGGAAAGTATAAAGAAAGCTCAGGAGGAAGCTTTAGAGAAAATTGACCAGAAGGAGGAACGTTTGGGTAAAACGTTGGTGTTTGATACAAATGGTCAAGGATTGAAGGTATTCAAAGATAGGATTTGGGTACCTAAGACGGGAGGAGTAAGAGGTCTTCTGATGGAAGAAGCTCACAAGACCATGTACTCGATTCATCCCGGCAGTACGAAAATGTATAGGGATCTAAAACCCTATTACTGGTGGCCGACGATGAAGCTCGATGTTGCTAAGTATGTGGCTGAATGTGTAACTTGTGCTAGGGTTAAGGCACAACATCAGAAACCGTATGGGAGTGTAGAACCATTGCCTGTACCCATGGGTAAATGGGAAGATATTACCATGGATTTTGTGACTAAACTGCCCAGAACAAGGAACGGTCACGACATAATATGGGTGGTCGTTGATCGCTTCATTAAGAGTGCGCATTTCATAGCCACTAACGAGAAATGGTCTATGGATAAACTTGCGAATTCTTATGTGAAGGAAATTGTAAGGCTACACGGTGTTCCGTTAACGATTGTATCCGATCGTGACAGCCGTTTTACCTCAAGTTTTGGAGGAGTCTACAAGAGGAATTGGGTACCAAGTTGTGTTTGAGTACATCTTACCATCCGCAAACTGATGGCCAAAGCGAACGAACAATTCAAACATTGGAGGATATGCTGAGAGCATGTACCCTAGAATTCCAAGGTAACTGGGATGAACACTTACCTCTAGTAGAATTCTCCTATAATAATAGTTTCCACTCAAGCATTAAGATGGCACCTTATCACACTTTGTATGGGGAAAAGTGTCGAACGCCATCATGTTGGCTGGAAGCTGGGGAAAAGCAGTTTATGGGACCTGAAATAGTCCATCAAACTGCTGAAAAATTGAAAGTGATAAGGGAGAGGATGTTAGCTGCTCAAGATCGACAAAAGAGCTATGCTGACAAGAAAAGACAACCGATATCCTTCGAAGTTGGAGATTCGGTTTTACTTAAAGTCTCGCCATGGAAGGGACTTATAAGATTTGGTAAAAGGGGAAAGTTGAGTCCAAGGTTTATTGGACCATTTAAAGTTCTTCAGAGGATCGGGAATCAAGCTTACAAGCTAGAATTACCGGAAGAACTGGAGGGTATTCATAACACATTTCATGTGTGTTATTTGAGGAAGTTCACGGGAGATGTGCCCGACATAATTCCGATTTCTGAGTTAAGGTTGGATGAAAACAAGAGGTTGATCAAAGAACCTGAGGCAATCGTTGACCGTAAGACTATGAAGTTGGCGCAAGATGGTTGATTTAGTGCTTGTGCGCTGGAAACATACGAATGGACCAAATCTCACCTGGGAAACGGAGAGTGGCATGATAAGTTGCTACCCGCAGTTGTTTGGTGATGTGTGATTCCGGGGACGGAATCATCCTAAGGGGGAGAGAATTGTAACACTCGTGTTTCTAGCCTAGGCATTAATATTAAGGTGATAGTCTAGGTTAACCTTTGTAACTCATTTTGAAGAAATGAAAAAGGAATTATGTGAATTCTATGTGTTTTATGCTTAATTACTAGGAGTTAATTAATTAAGAATAAAAATGAGCGTCAAAAATAAATATTAGATAAAGCCGATATATATTAAGAAAGTTGTAGTGGCCGTGACAAGGATTACAGATATATAAAGAATGCCGAAATCCGAGTTGTAACGAAGAAGTTACGACCTGTCGAAGTTTCGCGACAAAACCGGCTCGGTGCTGAATGTCGTAAAAAGTGAGTTTTTGATAAACTACTTTTTAGCCTTAGTGATCTAAACGAAACGTGTAGTGTTCGTTAAACCGAGAGTAGGTATAAAAAGAACACCCAAATCTGACTTCGTATGAGGAAGTTATGATTTTTCGAAGTTTCAGCTTAGGAGTAGACAGCTAAAAACTTGAATTTTAGATCGAGTGATTTTTAGCCGACACGACCTAAACGAGAATCGAAGGTCTCGTCATTAGTAGCACAACGGTAAAAAGACAGACGAAAACGGACGTCGGATGAAGAAGCTATGAATTTTTAACGGATTTCCTGTCCCGGTCTGTTAAAAATAATAATATAAAAATTAAAATCAAACTTAGCCGACGAAGTCTAAACGAAAGTTGTAGAGCGTAAATTTACCTACGCGTGCATATAAAAAACGTCAAAAACGGAGCTCGTATGTGAAAGTTATGGATTTTAGAAGTTTTTGCACAAAAACCGAGAAAATTCGCATAGGTGGCTTCGGCCACGTCCCCTTCGCTTAGAACGTGCCACGTGTCCGAAATTGGTGAGTCATGCGAGCCACGTGTCCGAGCTGCTGAGTCATCCGATCTCGTGAGCTGATCCGAAGCGGTCCAGTAGAAGTGCGACGCGTGCCCTTTTCCTCTTGACCGAACCCTCGCAATGAGCCACGGATGCCCCTACTTCGGACCTAGACCTCGGTCCAATCACAAGAGGCTAGCAACCCTTCGCATGCGCAGCCATGTGCGAGCCATGTGCGAGCCCTCCCTGCGAGCCCTCGGATCAGCACCACCTGGAGGCTTCTCAGCCGTTGGATCAGGAGGCTCGCCCCTATAAATAGGAGGGTGCGAGACCTCCCGGGTATATTTTGGAAAAGTGTCAATTTTAGCCCCTAAACCCATATTTTCTTCATCTTAACATCCCCCAAAGCCCCGGTATCGATTATAATCCCCGGAATACGCCACGAAGTGCCCGTGAAGCCCAAAAAATTTATCTTTTCGGTTTCGAAGCCCGACCATTATAGAGCCCGGTTTATAAATAAAACTCTCGGTTTTATTAGAAACGAATGTTTTAGGAAACGAATTGCTGCCCGATTATCATCAAAGCATGTGAGTGTGTAGTTACTTTCAATTTACACATAGATATGAAGTATTTACCTTAAAATACGTGTTATGTGTAAATATGTTAATTGTTTATTTGTGGTGACTGTTGAATTGATGTTTTATACAAGTTTTAAACTGTATATGTATTTTATCTACACATATGTTGGGTAGAACATGGGTAGACAAAATAGTCGGTGGGTGTTAAAATGATGAGAGGCCTCGGTGTCAGTGTTGTTGTTGGTGTTGTTGTAGTCGTCTAGCGGAGTATAGATGACGATCACGGACCTTTCTAGACAGTCCAGTGGTACACTAGCAAGTTCGTAACTTGTAGGTGTTGATGAACTAAATGTTCATTGATGTACTCCAATCCCCCTCATGGTTGCCTTTAGGACATGTATGGCCGAGGAGTCCCCTTAGCAGTAGTTATTGGATAAGGTGTCTAAGTCCATAACTATTTCTGGTATGTACTTGACCCGACCCGGCATGGTCCATTTGGGTTGCATGGCACCATGCAATTGGATAAACTAAAATGAGATAAATAACACTTATGGTTTATTAATATATTATAAGTTCTAATATATTAATAATATTATTTAATTAGTTTGATCAAGAATTAATTTAGAATTAATTAAGTGATCAAAAGATAACTAATTATATATATGGGTAGATTATGTAAATCTTCCATATCTTATATAGTGGGCTAAGAGGCTCCATGGATTATCAAGTTGGGTTCCACCCATAGGATGCTCCATGGGAGTTACAAACCCATGGGTCATGGAAATGAAGAGTCATGACACATTAGGGTTTACATAGTGTAACCCTAGATGTGTCAACACTATATAAGAAACCCATTCTCCACCAAAATCGGCGACACATAAGAAACAAGAGGGCTAGGCCGATTTTAGAAGTGTGTATTCTCTCTAAAGTCATTCCAAAAGCATTTGGTGTTGTGTGAAGCATTTGAGGCATCACACTTGGGGTGCTAGGCTCACAAGGTTTCAAGGATCATAAGCAACAACAAGGTAAGTTATTCTATCTTTCATGCAAGTTAAAATTTGTTCCCCATGTATGCTAGATAGGAATATAACCTTGGAATTCAACTTTGCATGATAATTAGCCAAACATAGATCCAAGGTTATTAGGGTTGCATGTACACTTAGGAAGTGTTAGAATGCTCAAAACCCATCAGTGGTATCAGAGCCCAGGTTCGTTTGTTGTTTTTTTTTGTGTGCAAACAGCTTGGAAAAAAATTGTTTTTCTGTTTTCTGCTCGTATGAAAGTTTGCACATTTGTTGCTGGAAATGGACTAGAAACATTACCCTAAACTGTTTTGATGTTTTAAAGCTTGTTTTAGATGGTGTAATGTTTATGCTAATCCATTTACAATGGCAATTATTAAAATTACAAGTTTTTTTTAAGTGTAATTTTTGATTCTTGAAAGTGTTCATATTCATGTTCTTGAACTTATGAAGATTAGATGATCATAGGAATTGTTTGTAACCTTCATGGTAGTTTAATTCATGATCATAATGTGTTTTAATGGAGTCCATAACTTGTCCTCAAGTTATGGAAAACCAAAAGTCTCACTTTTATTAAAACCATTAAAAGAACACAAGAGTTATAAAAATGAAGAGTCTTCATTTTTATTACTCAATTAATTCATAAGTTATAAGAAATGAAAAGTTTTGGAAGTTTACAAAACTTGCCCTCAAGTTTTGGAACATGTAAAGTCTTGATTAAAACTTTAGTTCCAACCCTTAGAATTTTAAAAGTTAAAATTCAACCCTTATACTTTATAATATTATAAGTTACTAATATATATATATATATATATATATATATATATATATATATATATATATATATATATATATATATATGTATAACAACAAGTCGTCTTACCGCTAGTACGCCTCATTCATGAAGCCGGTCTATAAGGGGGGTATAAGGTTGTTGCCTATAAAATGGCAACTTAATGGGTGTCCACTCTCACCCACCGCTTCCTTGATCGGTGGAGGGTCGTTAGCCGAACGGGTAAGACAAGGACTTATAAATTCTCATTAAAAAGTATGATGAATATTATAAAGTAACTAAATGCTTTTATTAAATTCCCAATCTTAGTTACTTTAGGAAAATGTGAATAAGGTGCTAATCCATGAAATTACACTTTACACTTTGTTTAAGTCGTTGGTGGAGCGTGTGTGGTTAACCGGCACACTAACTTGGACTTAACAAGGTAGGTAAAGGATGACTTAAGGTTTACCATAGCATCGGTGGAGCGTGTGTGGTTTACCGGCACATCGATTGAGTGATAAACCTTGAGGGTACCAAGTGATTTGCATGGTTACTTCACACCTCGTTTTGTGATCCTCGGTATCCCAGTCACAAAACTTGGAGGGCACACTCGAGATTGAAACATGCCTTTGAAAAGTTCATTGAATCTCAAAAGAATCTAGGAATTTCTAAGAACCAATTAAAAACCTAATATTTATATTTCGTTTTTCATGGTGGAAATTGGTGAATCGTCATTCACCTACCTTTCAAATATGTTATAGCTTGGATTACGGCATACCTCTTCTAAGTTATAATATATTGTGATTGGATCCTAGCCTTAATATTACATTTGGGTGTTTTATTAAGGACTCTCTTAATATCTAAACTAATCTTGTTCTCTTCTTTCAGATGTCTTCAAACAATGCTGCTTCTGGCTCTAATCCTGATGGCTCCTTTACCCTTATGAACTTGTGTGGGAAAGTCACTTTTGATGGATCCAACTTCAATGAATGGATCAGAAACATCAGGATGATTACCCACTACGAGGACAAAGAATATGTCCTTGACAAGGAGCTTAAGGAGATTGATGACACCACTGCAACTCCCCAGGAGATCGCTGACTTCCGGGCACATGAAAGGGATGCTACAAAAGTGGCATGCATCATGTTGGCCACCATGACAGCGGAACTCCAAAAGTCCTATGAGGACTTCTACCCTTTTGAAATGCACCAAGATCTGATGGAAAGATACCATCAAAGTGCACGACAAGAGAGGTATGAAATCATATGCTCTATCATAACAACCATGATGAAGGACGGGGAATGCGTCATGAGCCACATGCAGAAAATGCAAAGGTATGTGGATCGGTTGCTGAAGCTTAATGTGAACTTCCCCGATGAGCTTGCAATAGATATCATTTTGCACTCCTTACCATCGTGCTATGATCAATTCCGCATGACATATCACATGAATAAGGAAGAGGTCACACTCAGCAAACTTCAGGGACTCCTCAAGACCGTAGAAACAGGTCTTAAGGGTAAGTCGGTTGTTAACACTCCTACTCCAAACTCCGCCCCGGTTTTGGCAATCGGGAAAGGTAGAGGGAAGAAAAGGAAGAGCTCTTCGAAGGGTACCAAGGCTAGGACCCTTGATGGCTCTTCTTCAAGTGGAACCAAGAAAGGTTTTGTCACTCCTTCTGATCCTAAAGAGGCTGAATGCTTCTATTGCCATGAAAAGTCACATTGGAAGCGGAACTGCCCAAAGTACCAGCAAGATGTGAAGGATGGGAAAGTTAAACCCAACCATGCAGGTATTTACACTATCTTATCTAATAACTCACCCCATTCTAACTCTTGGGTCCTTGATACCGGTTGTGGTATTCATATCTGTTCTGATTTGCAGGGATTAAGAAGAAGTGAAAATGTGGAGCATGGAAGAATAAACTTAATCATGGGGAATAGGAAAGCTTTACCTGTCACCAAGATTGGAGTTTATACTTTATCGCTAAGTAGTGGGTTTAGTTTAGATTTGAATAAATGTTGTTATTCGCCAGAAATGGCAAGAAATATTATTTCCTTTCATGCATTGTATAAACAAGGTTTCACCTTTTCATTTGGTAATGAAGTTGGTTCGATTAATGCTTTCTTTAATAATGTTCTTTATTTTAAAGCATTACCTTGTGATGGTGTGTATGAAACTGTATCTGTGGTTGATAACTTAGGAAATAATGTATTGTGTATTGATTCTGTTAATGATAATAACTTGGATAAAGCATCATTATGGCATTGTCGTCTTTGACATATAAGCAAGAAACGCATAGGCCAACTCCAAAAGGATGGAGTATTGGAGTCATTTGACCTAGAGTCAGATGATAGTTGCGAATCATGCTTACTTGGAAAAATGACAAAGTCACCCTTCACAGGTTCTTGTGAGAGGGGTGAAGGTTTGTTGGATCTTATACACACGGATGTGTGTGGGCCCTTCAAACATGCCACAAGGGATGCTAATCGTTATTATTTGACTTTTACTGATGATTACAGTAGATATGGATATGTCTACTTAATCAAGCATAAGTCAGAGACTTTTGAGAGGTTTAAAGAGTTTAAACAGGAAGTCGAGAATCAATTGGGCAGGAACATTAAGATGCTTCGATCCGATCGAGGTGGTGAGTATCTTAGTTCAGAGTTCCTCGACTATCTTAGGGAATGTGGCATTGTCTCACAATTGACACCTCCCAGGACACCGCAGTTGAATGGTGTAGCTGAGAGGCGTAATCAAACCTTGTTGGATATGGTTCGTTCCATGATGAGTCGAGCTTCGCTACCAATCTCATTTTGGGGGTATGCCTTAGAGACTGCCGCCCATATTCTTAATCTAGTTCCCACAAAGAAAGTTGCCAAAACTCCTCATGAGATGTGGACTGGTAAAGTACCCAAACTAGACCACATTAAGATTTGGGGTTGCGAGGCTTTCGTGAGACGCGAGACTCATGATAAGCTCGAACCTCGAAGTGAGAGGTGTATTTTCATCGGCTACCCACATAAATCCTTTGGTTACCTCTTCTACAGACCTAGTGAGAATGTGGTCTTTGTAGCTAGGAGGGCTTTCTTTCGAGAGAGAGAGAGAGAGAGAGTTCATAAGCCAAGGAGACAGTGGGAGGCAAGTTGACCTTGAAGAAATTCAAGAGTCAAGTGGTGAAGGAACTTCAAACCCTAGCACTCAACTTGAGGAGGAAACTTCTGTTGAGCCAATTGACAAGTCTGTACCTCTGAGGCGTTCCACAAGGGTTAGGAATGCACCTGAGCATTACTATGGATTCCATATTACTGCGGAAGGTGATACACTTATCAGTGATGAGACACTGATAGGTCTGGATGAACCTAACAGTTACGCGGAAGCCATGGCAGGCCCTGAGTCAGCCAAGTGGAAAGAGGCAATGGACAGCGAGATACAGTCCATGTATGACAATCAAGTTTGGAACTTGGTTGAGAATGTACCAGGTCGTAAGACTGTAGGGTGCAAATGGATCTTCAAGAAGAAGACCGACATGGATGGTAATGTACACACTTATAAGGCACGATTGGTTGCAAAGGGTTTCTCACAAACTCCGGGAGTTGATTATGATGAGACCTTTTCTCCAGTGGCCAAGATTAAGTCTATTAGGGTTCTGTTAGCCATAGCCGCATTTCATGACTATGAAATATGGAAAATGGATGTTAAAACCGCTTTCCTTAATGGAAAGTTGGCTGAGGATGTTTACATGAGTCAGCCAGAGGGTTTTGTCAACACAGAGTACCCTAATAGAGTATGTAAGCTTGAGAAATCCATTTATGGGTTAAAGCAAGCACCTCGCAGATGGAATCTTTGCTTTGATGAGAAAGTCAAGGAATTTGGCTTTTCTAGGAGTGAAGATGAATCTTGTGTATATGTCAAGCCTAGTGGGAGTATAGTTAGCTTTTTGGTATTGTATGTGGATGACATACTACTCATAGGAAATGACATCCCAAATCTGCAGGAAGTTAAGTCCTGGCTTGGGAAGTGTTTATCTATGAAGGACCTAGGAGAAGCTGCCTATATTCTAGGGATAATGATCTTGGAGACCGGAGTAAAAGACTAATTGGACTTAGTCAGAGTACTTACTTTGATAAGGTGTTGAAGAGATTCGGCATGCAGGACTCCAAGAAAGGAGAGTTACCCATCCAGAGTAATGCCAGATTGAGTAAGACACAAAGCCCTAGTACTGAGGCTGAGATAGCAGAAATGAGTCGAATACCTTATGCTTCGGCTGTAGGATCGATCATGTATGCTATGACGTGTACTCGACCTGATGTAGCCTTTGCTTTGAGCATGGTTAGCAGGTATCAGGGGAACCCTGGCAAGGCACACTGGACTGCGGTAAAGAATATCCTCAAGTACCTACGGAGGACTAAGGATTGGGTCCTTACCCTCGGTGGGAGTGAAGACTTGAGAGTTGTAGGGTATAGTGATGCTAGCTTTCAGACTGATAGGGATAATTTCCGCTCTCAGTCAGGCTGGGTCTTTACCTTAAACAGAGGAGCAATTTCTTGGAAGAGTTCCAAGCAAGAGACAGTGGCTGATTCAACTTGCGAATCAGAGTATATAGCAGCTAGCGAGGCAGCAAAGGAGGCGATATGGCTGAAGAACTTCATTGGAGACCTTGGAGTTGTACCAGCTATTAAAGAGCCAATGGAAATTTTCTGTGATAGTGAAAGTGCAGTTGCCTTAGCCAAGGAACCAAGGGATCACGGGAGATCCAGAAACATCGACAGAAAATACCATTTCATCAGACATTGAATAGAAGAAGGACTCCTCGTGGAAAAGAGGGTATCATCGGATGAGAATCCAGCAGATCCCCTCACGAAGGGACTGACTCGGGTTAAGCATCTCCAGCATGCTCGGAGCATAGGGCTGAAGGATGATATTAGATTTAGTAGTTAGATAACCTTGAAATTTGTAAAGTGTAATTGACATTAGATGATGAATAAAAGGTGTTTTATTTATGAGTAAAGTGTTGCTATCTCTTGTCGATCGTTTACTATATTTCTTTTGCATGTTTTGACTTCCAGAATAATTATGTTTGGTATATCATATTATTCGAACCTCCACAGTCGGTCATATGTCGGAAGTAGGTATGAATCAAGACTGTCATGATTGGTTGCAGAGGTCTAAGTTGTTGGACATGGCTACAACACTCATGAGTGCTCATAAGTTCTGAGCATTGGACTCAACCCACGCTCACTGGAATCACTTCATGGAATTGGTAACTTATAGTGATCGTGAGACGGTAATATCATATAAGTCTTTGAACCTAGAAATATGATTTGTTACTTATGAGTTGGTTATGCATTGATTGTACGTTAACGCATTGGTAACTCGATGTTATAAAACGTGCTTTTGTGTATAATTCAATGAGTGGTAGAACAAACATATGAGTCGAAGTTTATCTGTTCCTTCTTGGATTAGAAGCTGATATCTGGGCCCCTCGATGATTTTGTTTTGACCTATGTACCGGGCCCGGTCAGAACTAAGTTGATGTGTTCAATTAAGTTCTTTGTCAAACAAATCGGAAATCGGGAAACAAACTACTGGACACAAAGTAAGACACTGTTCCATGTATTTGTCCGGCTGATATCTAGAACAGAGGATTATATGATCACTTATCTTAAATGGAGTATCATCATCTTCTCAGTTCCGAGAGACCTTGAAAGAGCTACGATTGCCGATCGGTTCCTGAAGTATTGCGGTTATAGTTATTAGACTTATCCAAGTGGGAGACTGTTGGATAAGGTGTCTAAGTCCATAACTATTTCTGGTATGTACTTGACCCGACCCGGCATGGTCCATTTGGGTTGCATGGCACCATGCAATTGGATAAACTAAAATGAGAGAAATAACACTTATGGTTTATTAATATATTATAAGTTCTAATATGTTAATAATATTATTTAATTAGTTTGATCAAGAATTAATTTAGAATTAATTAAGTGATCAAAAGATAACTAATTAAATATATGGGTAGATTATGTAAATCTTCCATATCTTATATAGTGGGCTAAGAGGCTCCATGGATTATCAAGTTGGGTTCCACCCATAGGATGCTCCATGGATGCTCCATGGGAGTTACAAACCCATGGGTCATGGAAATGAAGAGTCATGACACATTAGGGTTTACATGGTGTAACCCTAGATGTGTCAACACTATATAAGAAACCCATTCTCCACCAAAATCGGCGACACATAAGAAACAAGAGGGCTAGGCCGATTTTAGAAGTGTGTATTCTCTCTAAAGTCATTCCAAAATCATTTGGTGTTGTGTGAAGCATTTGAGGCATCACACTTGGGGTGCTAGGCTCACAAGGTTTCAAGGATCATAAGCAACAACAAGGTAAGTTATTCTATCTTTCATGCAAGTTAAAATTTGTTCCCCATGTATGCTAGATAGGAATATAACCTTGGAATTCAACTTTGCATGATAATTAGACAAACATAGATCCAAGGTTATTAGGATTGCATGTACACTTAGGAAGTGTTAGAATGCTCAAAACCCATCAGTAGTGTCCAACCCGATGATATTCCTTAGGATAAGTCCCTTGTGTTAGGTGTTTAGGGACGTAAAGTGAGGACAACGGGAATGGGTAATCAGGGTTATTGTTGATTGGTGAACTTAATAAGTTATTATTATTGTGGGTTGAAAACCCTATATGCTCACCAGGCTCCCAAGCCTGACCCACTCAGCTTTTTATGATTACAGGTAGTGGACCCTGAGCATAGTCAGAGGACGATGAGAGATTTTTGGATTATAGGCCAGTAGTTGTAAATAACTGTTGAAAGGCTTATAATGTCTTGTTTATGCTTTTGATCTGTATCGGAACATGACATCCCGAGGTTTTGATATATATATGGAAAATATATACCTTCTTAAAGAAGGGTTTTGATAAACTTTTATCATGTTTTATTTTGGGGACCTATTCTGCAACATCTTTTGAAAAGATTTCTCTGATTTTATTTTAAAAAGCATAAACTAAATCGGTCTTTTCTGGCCGAGAAATTAGGGGATGTCACACAATCACCAATTTATGTATGTTTGACTAGAAAAGGACTTAATTGATAAGTAGTCAAGGGCAAGGTAAGTAGGAAGGCTATTTTCTAAGGGAATGTACTATGTTAGTTTATGTTATATGGTTATGTGGTAGTGATAGCTTGGGTTCTATTTAGTCTAAGCTGGATAGCCTGAAAACTCCTGTTCTAATGCCCAATTGTGATGTTTTTGTCTGATTATTCGCTCTCGTGAGGATCATCCGTTCGACTGTCTATCTGATCCCTGACTACATATGACTTTGTGCATTATAAGAAAACACCATGGGGGTAGCCCATGACACTTGCTTGTAAGATCATGGGGGAAGTCCATGGCATTGCAGGGAAAGACCATGAGGGTAGCCCATGATACTTGCTTGTAAGACCATTGGGTAGCCCATGACATTGCATGGAAAGTCCGTGGGGGTAGACCATGACAAGATGTAAGACTAGGATTTGCTTCATAGCATTTACCCGGGGTTGGATCAGACTCGTTATTTCATATATATTTGTTACATATCTTTATGTGGATTGGAAATTTGGTTCTTCGGTGCTAGAGCCGAACACTTATGTGGATGCATTTTATGTATGATGGAATATGTGGTATACTGGGAACTCATTAAGATTTATGCTTACAGTTGTGTGTTAAACATTTTGCAGGCCGTTCATGGGAAGGGCTCGGCGGGACTATACACACACGTTGAAGATATTCATTTCCACGGTCTTGTAAAGTTATTAATCTAACGAATGTTACTTAATGGTTTTTGAAACAAAGGTTTTAATTAGTTATTATATTTTAAAATTTAAAAATCTATTTGTAATTTTTGGGACGTTACATTCTTTCATATATTTTGATTTCTCAAGTTTTAGAATTGTAAGTTTGTTCTTCGTTTATGACTTTCTGTAATATATGTTCTTTTTTTATGTTTATGACTTTCTTTAGATAAACTGAAACCTCAATTCTTTAGAAATTGTTGTTGCTAGAAAATGCTTATGAGTTCATTATTGTTGTCTTGCTGACTTCTTGCTTGCTAGAAACCTCACGAGTTCAAGTCTTCAACTAGGTGTTTTCCTTTCATTTACTTTTTTTTCATTATCATTATTTTATAAATTATTATGAGTAACATCTGTTTTCTAGGTATTATTCTTTTGGATTAATTATTTAAAATCCTAGAAGTTTTTGGGGGGTTTCAGCTGACCGCGACGTGGTGATGGAGAATCACTATGTCGTGGCCACGTTATTTAGGAGGACACACATTTTAATGGACCACAACGTGGTAAACTATTGGCCACAGAGTGGTGGCTGTTGGTTTTAAAAGTATCGGATATTGAGCCTATTTAAGGAATGATAGGGTAATGATGGATCTTAACCCTAAGCTCTCTCTCTCTCTCTCTCTCTATGTTCTAAGCACTTTTGTGCATCTTTGTGTATTCTTGAAGGAAGATATCTTTCCCTTTGAGGTTTTAGTGCATTTCCAGAGAAGATCCCACACCTTGTGCATCATTTGAACCTCTGTAAGTGTTCAAGTTCTCAACTTTGTGGTTTAAGCTTTCTTGATCTAACATTTGTGGTACTGTGAGTCCTTTTTATGGTTTTGGTTGGATTTTATGGAGGAACTCTAGATAAATCTTGCAACTTTACAAGTTTTCACTGTCACTGGAGTGTTTTATCTTGTGGATCTAGAAATTGAAGTGGTCTTGGAGCCATGCACGGAGTAAGAGCCTCACCTTTACCATTTTGACCTAATTTGGAGAAGGACATGCATTGGACATGCATTTCCATAAAGTTGTGATTTTTATAGACAATTAGGATGCCATGAAGCCTTCTGGAAAATATTAGAAGTGAACTTAACAGATTAAGAGTCGAATAAGAACTTGAATCTTTCATGCAGACTGCATTGTGATCAGTCCCTGACCACGACGTAGTAGGAAGATTCATCACGATCTTCTAATCTGAGCGGGACCACGGCGTGACCAAGGTCTCGCCACGACTCGACGAGTTATGCAACTGTTGTCTTCTCGCTACCACAGCGCGACTAAGGGTTGGCCATGGCGTGGTGGTTTGACCGTTGAATTTTAACTAAGTTTGACTTTATGTCAAAGTTAAGGGTTTTAGGAGGTAAACTAAGTTTGATCTATAATTAGTGATTAGGTGGTTCATAGTACCGTCCGTTACTTTTTTGCGAGCTGTATTGTTTGTCTGCTCGATCGTGAGGTGAGTTTTCTCACTATATTACTTACGTCATAGTTTTTGTGCATTTTAGATAGACGGAGTGTTATTTGTTGATTGTTGATATATATATATATATATATATATATATATATATATATATATATATATATATATATATATATATATATGTGTGTGTGTGTGTGTGTGTGTTGTGGGGTTGATACAGACCTGTTGTTGTGGTTGATGCAGACCCACAGTTGATACAAATCCATTCGGTTGAAGTATGTTGATTGAGTCAATATGGACTCGGAGTCGTCTCAGAGTTATGGTTGATCCGGACCTGGGGTTGTTACAGGCCCATTGCTGATATGTGTAGATGTCTGTGTTGTATGTGATATTTTGGGGAACTTGATGGGTTTTGAGCATATCTACATTCCTATGTGCACATGCAACCCTATTTGCTTTGGATCTAGGTTTTTTCTCAAGTTATACATGAAAATTAATTTTCCAAAGCAAGAAACCTAGATCTACTATATAAAATCGAAAAATATACATATTAGGGTTTAGAAGAATACCTTTCTTGTTAGCTAGTAGTAACAAATAATCCTTCTTCAATTCCTTGACCTTCGAAAGCCTAGTGCCCCAAGCGTTGCACCTCTAATGGAATCACAAACACCACAAGAAAATAATTAGGTAGAAGGAGATAGAAATCGGCTAGGGTTTCTCTTGGGAATCAAGTGGCCGATTTCTAGAGGCTTGAGGTTCCTTTTATAGTTGAGGCTGCTAGGGATTTCAGCTGGAAACCCTAATTTCCTTGCTCAGGCCCTAAGCAGTCCATGGACCCCCATATGATAGGCCTTCGACGAAAACTCTATGGGGCTTGCCATAGATTTTCGTCCTCCCCCTTTCAATAGAGTCTATCAGCCAAAAACTGCAACTATCACTGATTTACATAATCAGTCCCCGTTCTTTTAATCAGTTCCTTTAACCACTAAATTAATTCCAAATTAATTTATGATCGAACACTAATTAAATAATACGATTACTAATTAATACATTATTCTTATAATATACTAATAAACCATTGATTAACCTCTTTCTCCAAAACTCATCCTGTTTAGTTGCTACGGTGAAGGCAACCTAAAAGGACTATGCTACAATCAAATCAAGTACATACCAATTATAGTTCTGGGCTTAGACACCTAATCCAACAGAACTCACTAAGGTTTTGCTTACAATTGTGAATTTAAATGTTTCGGGTACTTCTGAGGACCGGGGAAAAGCAAAATTGCGACTATATACACTATCCGATTGTCTACATGATTTTAAGAGATCTTTGTTATGATACCATGATTTTCATTTCATATTGTGAAACGGATGTTGTGGGTGATGATTAATTTGTATGGAAATGTCTTTCATACAAATTATGATAAAAGTAAGTGCTTCTAATGCTAATAGTACTAATGAGAAGGAAAATACCGCTAATGAAAATCATAATGTTCCAAAATTCAAAATGAACTAATTTTTATTTTAGCTAACAATGTTAGAAGCTCTATATTTAACTTTTTTTGGAAACGTCTGAATTTTATATAAAAGCAAAAAGGGCTTAAAAAGATGGTAAAGGCAAAACGAAACAATTACATCATAATGTTTAAAATGGGATTTTGAAGCCATAAATTCCACCTAATAGAGATGTTATGTTTCCAATGCACCACCCAATTAAAAGAAAACACAATAATATCATCGAATAACCTATCATGTCTAGGTCTCTTTTGGTCAAAAACACATTTACTTCTGAAGTTCCATATGAACCACCAATCTGTGTAGATAATAGCTTCCAAGATATCCTTCCTACTCAGATTTAAATGAACCGACTCCAAGAACAAAGACATCCCATGACTGAATTTAAAGAAGACAAATCAAGCTCGCACCCGTGACTGGTGTTATGAATCAAAGCTTTAGCGATCATACACTCCAGAAAAAAGATGATTGGCACTCTCCACTTCATCTATGCAAATAGAATAAAGAGAACAAGGAACATCAATACCTTTAGAAATCAGATTATCTTTAATTAGAAGGCAATTTAGCATAGCACTCCAAATAAAAATATTCACTTTTATTGAAACCAATCTATTCCATCTAGTTTCACCTAACCCATGTGGTAACACTATGTAATCAATTATTCGACGTGTCTCTTTCACCGAAAAATCAACATTATTAGCCAGATTCCACACCCAAGAGTCTTTAGAATCCCGAAATTGAATATTAGATAATAACTCTACCGTGGACGAAATTGAGAAGTTTGAGCACCTCCTCTCAGATCATATCTCAAACACCAAATCCAGTTGTTACCGTGACGCCTATCATCAACAATACAATTAGAATCAACATCCAAAGCAACCAGTGGCGGAGCCAGAATCAAAGCAAAGGGGTATCCCAATTTTTTTTCCAGGTATCACCGCAACGGCTGAGCATGGGGCGGGTCGAGTCAATTTTACCTAAAATCGAACCCAAAACCGACAGCCTCAGTTTTGAAACTTTTAAAACCAAACCAAACCCAAACCCAAACTCAAACCCATCGGTTCGATGTTTTGGTTTTCAGTTTGTACATGGGTTTCCCGGTTTGGTTTTGGTTTTAAACCCAAACCTTAATCGAATCCTTAGCTATCATTACGTATTGTTTTATAAACATGAAGTTGAAGTATCTTTGATACTTGAATCAATGTGGGACTCAAAGTTGATATAAAATGAATCATGAGGATAACAAGTTTATATAATAGATGAAAATAACCGAGTTTACATGTGTTTGACGATGTGGGATAGAATAGCTTGGAAATTAAAAGAGAATAGAATAGCTGGAAAAATAAAAGAAATGTAAAAAAAGGGTTTGTAAGGAGCAAGAACTGATTCTAAGACCTTTGTTTCAATAAATCAGCACCTTAACCAGTACACTAGCTATTTGTTTGTGCTTATAAGTGAAGGGATGCGTATATATGATGGGTTTTGAGCAATACATCATTCCTGTGGTGTACATGCAAACCCTAAAGCTTTGGATCTAATTTGTCTAATGAACATGCAATAATCATCTAAAGCATATAAACCCTAGATCTAACATATGATAATATGTATTAACATGATAATAAAGTCCAGATCTTACCTTGATTGTTATATAGCAATAACAATCACAAATCCTCTTGTTCTTGACTTCTGAAAGCTGAGTGCCTCAAATGTTGCACCTCTAATGGAGTCACAAACACCATGAGCAACTAGGATGAAGAAGAAGGAGAAGGAGGAGGCACAAAAGCGTTCTAGGGTTCCCTCAAGGAGTTAGCCACGTTTTTGGAGGCATAGGGATTCCTTATATAGGTAGGCTATTAGGGTTTTCAACTAGGAAACCCTAATTTGACTGCTTAGGCCCTAAGCAGCCCATGGACTCCCTCCTTAGAAGCCTTGGACGAATTCTAATGGGTTTCCCCATAGATTTCGTCCACTCCAACTTCTATGGAGTCCATTAGCCCAATTCATGCAATTATCTTATAATTACACAATCAGTCCCCTTTATTTAATTAATCTCTTTTAGCCACAAAATTAATTCTTATTAATTCTTGACTAATATTAATTAAACAATATGATTTCTCTTTTAATATATTATTCACATAATATATTAATAATTGATAATTAATCTTCTCTCTCCTTAATTCATCCTATCAGTTGCTATGATGAAGGCAACCCAAAAGGACCATGCTCGCAATCGGGTCAAGTACATACCAAAATAGTTATGGGCTTAGACACTAATCCAACAGTCTCCCACTTGGATAAGTCTAATAACTATTCTGCGTATAACTTCAGATCCTGATCAGCAATCGTAGCTTTCAAAAGCCACTGTCGAACTCTGATTTTATCAGTAACGCGTCCTTTAGATAAGGGATCATATATTCCTCCATTCTAGATATCGTATAGACTGAGACATGGATTTTAATCATTTTATCTGTCTATGTGTTGTTTCCCGATTTCCGATTTATGACGACTAACAACAGACTACAATTGAACACATCAACTTAGTCTCGGCTTGGCCAAGCGCTTAGGTATCATCACTAAATTATCGAGGGGCCCACAGATATCGCTTTTATCCACTTTGGGTAAAAGGAACGGATAAACTTCGACTCCATTGCTCGCTTGTATCTACTCATCAAATCACACACAACAATATGTTTTATAACACCAAGTTACTGGTGCGTTTACATATTATAGATGTGCAACCGACTTACATAATACAACTCACATGTCTCGGTTTCAAGAATATAAGATATTATCGTCTCACCAATCACTCGTGATAAAATCCATGAAGCGATCCAAGTGAGCATGGGTTTAATCCAATACTCTAATCTTATAGCAGCACTCATGAACTCTGCAGCAAACTTGTGCTATGTCTAAACACTTTAGACAATCTACAGACGGATTCATGACAGTCTTCATTCATACCTACTTCCAAAGTATGAGCGACTGTGGAGGATTTGAATAATCTTATTATTCGGGAAGTCAAAACATGCAAAGTGAAACACAAGAATAATACTAATCTTATATGGCCCCAAACCTTTGAGTATAAATAAAACATTTTTTATTTAACCACCATATTGATTACTCATTATTTGTTGTTTAGGGTAATCAACTTCTTACTTGAATTATAACAACAGTTGTCCCATGCACCAAGCATGCACACTATGTTTACCTATGGTCCTTACTTCATGAAATAGATCAAATGAACACATTTCCAATGATGCTCATTTCACAATTCCTAATCCTAATCATTAGTGTAAGAATACAAAGTTCTCGCCACTACTAGAATATGTTAGATTCTAACATTTTATGCAACAGTCCTTTCGTAATGTCATGGCACAAAACTCACAAAGACTCAGCCAATGAAATTACAAAGTGCTCTATTGGAGATTGTTACACGACAATCCCATAGATGTGAAGTCTCACATTCAAAGTACATTCCTTTGAACATCCTTCTTGCATAAAAGTTTCAAATCTAGACATAAATTCTTAATGTTCAACTCCCAATATGGAAACATTTCCATATTTGGCATATGACAACTCATTCTAAATAGAATATTGTCTATTCATAATAATGTCAATATGGTCCATCCATTAGTATACTTCCAACTGCTCACAAGCGACCAATCCTTGGCGAACCTTAGATTGTCCTTGACAGTTGTTTAATTATTTTAGTCAAATTCGGTTCTAGTCCCTTTTTCCCTCTTAATGCCCTAGACATTTGGAAAATTTTAGAACGGTCAAATATTACAGCATATGCAATCAATCCTATACGAGAGGTGTATGGGACACGATTCATAATGAAAAACGTGATACTTTACCAGTTTCTTGCTATAATATTTCTACTTCTATTTTCCATGTTCTCACAATTCGAACTATGAAGAGGGATGCTGTAATCATAATCGAGTGTGAGAACGCAACAAATATTTCCATATATAGAATTCTCTTACGTTGAATCTTTTCAACATAACATTCATATATCTTTTGACTAAATTGATTAAGATTTCTCGATCTAAACCTTTAGATATTGAAATGAAGTATAATATTCTCTCCCTTAATTATAGAAAAACAACTTTTCAACCCCTGCAACTTTGCAAAGTGAAACTTTTGTTTTCTATAATTAACATTGCTAACTTGCAAAATAATAATCATGTTCCCACTAACATGATGATTATATCCATACCAGCATAATATTTATGCTCCCACTAGCTTTGACACGTATTTAGAAAACAGTTGGACTTTCTAGAAATCAATACTTATTGACTTCCAAAGTTCATATTTCTAATACGATATGCTTCGATAAGCCTTTATCTAAGCTTCTCAAACTCATACACCTTACTTTAGACAGCTCACATGTGTGTCTAAAAAATTCTAGAACTTATAGCAATAAGTCTCGATTGTTCAAACTAATTGTCAAATCTCACAATTCGAACCATGAAAAGGGATGTTGTAATCATGATCGAATTTGAGAATGCAACTTACACAATTGCTATATCCTCAAAATCTCTCTTAGTGAAAGCGTTTCCTCACAATCATTTTTCATGAAGGAGAGAAACCTTATGACACTTAGATTTTTTGGTGTATGTGTTCCTATCCATGTGAATCTGTCATAACCATAATCATAAGATAATGTTTGTGACAAATTCAAACTCTTATGGGCAGAACTTGTTTACTTTTAATTTCTTGCCATCAAGGGTCCTACCATTGCTTCCAAGTCTTTAAGCAGCTCAACCCTTCCTATCAATGTACTTTCCATTGATCAAGATGCCTTGCCTCTATGCAATCAATTGAGAGCTCATAGAACTCATATGCATAGTTGACTTAAACTGGAATGGTACAGAAAACAAAATGAGTCAACACGATGGGTTACACAACTCAAGTCGTGTGCTAGTGTTTAACAATAGGTTTGCCCTTGATTAGTTCTTGAATCTTTTCAAGATCATTTAGACTCCCACTGACCTCTTGACATATAAGATTCTCTTGTCAAGAAACATTTCATGACAAAACAAATATTCAAGAGTTAGTGTAGGTCCTTATCAAGGCAAATACTACACACAATTGGTCTTAGTTGGTCTTTGTCTTGTCCAAGACATCACAACTTACCAATTTCAAATGTGCAAGAGCAAGAACACATTTTCCTACTTCATATTTTATGAGTGTGTTAAAATTTCTTAAGACGATGACACTCAAATAACAATTTTGGAGTATGACTCTAAAACTTGATTTTGGAACGAAGTATGATTCAATTTTTGATTTAATCATTTCAATAATTTCTGATTCCTCTTCTTAGCCATACCAGTGCACTAAGGTGTTCTTAGAGGATCAATTGTGATATGGCTTCAAATCACTAAGTTAATCATAAAATAGATACTTAAGTACTCTCCCATCTTTTCAGATTGGAGAAACTTTTATCTTTCTGCCTAATTGATTCCTTTTATTCGTTCTGCTATTCATTGAAACCTTTTTCAATGATTCAGAATCATACTTAATCTTTTAAGTATAATCACATTTACTAATCTTTTAGCAAATCATGACGAATACTTTATTATTCTTTGTGGTGGACTTGACTAGTGCACAACATTGTGTACCAGATCTCATAGTCCTTCACTTGACTCACATACTTATGTGAACAAGGAATTAGTCTCAATTTCCCAAATATGAAGGTTCTCATTCATCACACAATACCAGTTGCATGATTCCAAGTTTCTGTCCAATTGAAACTTGGGTGATGAGAATTTTTCCTTATTTGGTAAATTTCTGACATTACCACAAATAACATAACTAAGAATCAAATCCATTCACAATATTGCTAATAATATAACCATTCAAACACCAATTTTTCATAAAATCCATCACAAGGAAACATAAATAAGATAAATCAAAATTTATTTTATTGCGGAAAAATATTGTCCTTACAATGCGATTACAAATGAAAACTATGTAAATATTATTTAGCAATCTATCCTAACTCTAAGTAGCAGCTTAAAATCAAATCATCGAATTATGCGATCGAAATCCATTCCTTCATGACTAGATTTAGCTCACTTCTTTCTTTCTAAGCTTATTTTTTCTTCGATTCTACAAAACACCAAATGTAATCTTATCACATCATGTATTAAGAATCTAAAAAGAACTTAATAGAGTTAGATAGTGGATTTTACCTGAAGTGGAGTCATACATCTTGACTCTCCCATCTCTTAGATCTCTCAGGTAGTCAGGGCAGCTTCATAACCAATGCCCCCTCTTTTGGCAGTAGAAACATATGGATTCTTCTGGAATGGTACACGGGACTATCTCAGACTCAGCCTTTCTCTTGCGTAGAGAAAACTTTTCTGGACTTCCAATGTTGTCATTGCCTATAGAAGGTTGGGATATTGATTTACCAGACAAATTTGCTCGACCAGTACGCCAAATCATCGATGATTCGGCAGCAATAAGCAAATAAGTCAAATCAATGAGGGTCATATCCATCATATAGTACTCTCTAATGAACTCTATATGAGTCGGGAAGTAACTGAAGAACCAAGTCAACAGCCAACTTCCTTGAGACATCGACACCTAACATTCCCAATCTATCAATATGCAACTTCATATCCAAGATATGAGCACATACAGACTTTCCATCTTTGTGTCTTTTTGCCAATAGGGCTTGAGTGGCCTTGAACTTTTCATGTCTTTGAACACGTGGGTCAGGGAGAATTATTAGAGGAGGTGGAGGAAGTGAAGCATGGTTTCCATTTCCACAATCCAATCGTGGAACATCATCTTCACGTGGAAAACTTTTTCCAACGGATTCAGGAAGACCATAGTTGTCAAACTTTGACATCTACAAAACGGGAGAAATTCAAGTTAGTTGATTGAGTCCTTAATAAAACACCCAAATGAGATATTAAGGCTAGGACCCAACACAATATTCTACAACTTGGAAGAGGGATGCCGTAATCCAAATTGTAGAACATTTGAAGGTAGGTAAATGACGATTTACCAATTTCCACCATGAAAAACGAAAAATAAAGGTTTAAGTTTTAAATGAATTGAAACTTCTAGATCTTTTGAGATTCATTGAACTTTTCAATGTCATGTTTAATCTCGATTATGCCCTTCATTTGTGACTGGGATGCCGAGGATCACAAATAAGGTGTGAATAACCATGCGAATGTACGTGGTGCCCTCAATGTTACAGTCACCTAATCGACGTGCCGGCTAACCACACACGCTCCATCGATCCATGACAAACATAGAGTCACCCTTCTCTACCAATGCCAATCCCAACTTAGTGTATCGGTTAACCACACACACTCCACTAACTGTCTCGGCAAGGGTACAAAGTGTAATTCCATAGAATTGCATCAAATTCACTTTTCCTAATGTAACTAAGATTTTGGGAATTTATAAAAGTATTTAGTTACTTCGTATTACATTATACTTATAATGGAAGGTTGTGTCCTATCCTACCCGTTCAGCTAACGACCCTCCACTAGTCAAGAGTGCGGTGGGTAAGAGTGGATACCCATTCAATCGCCATTTTATAGGCAATTTCCTTAAACACCCCTTAGAGATCAGCTTCGTGAATGAGGCATACTAACGGTAAGACTGACTCTTTACTCGTACATATATAATAATAGACATTTAATTTTATATATAGTATAAGGGTGTATTTTACACTTTTAAAATACTACGTGGTCTAATTTAACAAAATTATACTTTTAATTTAATTAAATACAAACCATATCATTATGGATTTATTAACTTTCTTTTAATTATACACTTAATTAACTTAATAAAACCATAAGGGTGAAATTTGAACTTTTCAAAACGAGGGTTATAGAATTTAATATTTCAAGAATTAAACTTTTAATCAAAATATTCAAATTCCAAAACTTGAGGGCAAGTTTTGAAACTTTTCAAAACTATATGGATCAAATTACAAATAATTAAACTTAATAAAATAATTGGTAATTATCTAAATTTGACCTAATTTAATTTTTCACAAGATAATAAAAAACAAAATTACAAATAATTAATATTTATTTTATAAAACAAGTAATTATCTTAATTTTGACAATTATCTACTATTTTGGTAAGGATAATCACCCTAAATTAATAAAAATCAGATTTTATCAATAAAAAAACGTTTTTGGTCATTATCCCACAGCAAAATAGGTCAAAATCCCGAAAAATATCGAATCTGATGCTCCGACTCGTCGAGCCAACAATGGACTCGTCGAGTTGCCTGTGAACTCGGCGAGTTCACCTATGGACTCGGCGAGTCCAGCCTCCAGATCCAAGAAATTCCGTTTTTCAGCTTTGAATAATCATCTACAGCATCAAATACATCAAACAAACAGCCTAGGCTTTGATACCACTAATGGGTTTTCAGCAATACATCATTCCTATGGTGTACATGCAAACCCTAAAGCTTTGGATCTAGTTTGTCTAATGAACATGCAATAATCATCCAAAGCATATAAACCCTAGATCTAACATATGATAATATGTATTAACATGATAATGTAGTCCATATCTTACCTTGATTGTTATATAGCAATAACAATCACAAATCCTCTTGTTCTTGACTTTTGAAAGATGAGTGCCTCAAATGTTGCACCTCTAATGGAGTCACAAACACCATGAGCAACTAGGATGAAGAAGAAGGAGAAGGAGGAGGCACAAAAACGTTCTAGGGTTCCCTCAAGGAGTTAGCCACGTTTTTGGAGGCATAGGGATTCCTTATATAGGTATGCTATTAGGGTTTTCAACTAGGAAACCCTAATTTGACTGCTTAGGCCCTAAGCAGCCCATGGACTCCCTCCTTAGAAGCCTTGGACGAATTCTAATGGGTTTCCCCATACATTTCGTCCACTCCAACTTCTATGGAGTCCATTAGCCCAATTCATGCAATTATCTTATAATTACACAATCAGTCCCCTTTATTTAATTAATCTCTTTTAGCCACAAAATTAATTCTTATTAATTCTTGAATAATATTAATTAAATAATATGATTTCTCTTTTAATATATTATTCACATAATATATTAATAAATGATAATTAATCTTCTCTCTCCTTAATTCATCCTATCAGTTGCTATGATGAAGGCAACCCAAAAGGACCATGCTCGCAATCGGGTCAAGTACATACCAAAATAGTTATGGACTTAGACACTAATCGAACAATATATACACTACAAAAAATGAAAATTTTCTAAAAAAATTACACTACCAAATTTTTTTTGAGGGGTATCCCGGGCTACCCGTGGATACCCCTTGGATCTGCCTATGAAAGCAACTAGTCTAGGAAATAACTTGATCAAAGGAACACTTCCAACTCACACTTCCTTGCAAAACATAGTATCTCTCCCATCTCCAATAGATCTCGCTAAGGTGGAAAGAAGAATAATTTGTTTACCATTTAACTTCAAGATGGAACCAACTATCGAAGACCAAACCCCTTTGTAGTTAAACGATCATGCATAGAAAAACATGCTTGTTAACCATGAATTGACTTTATAATACAAGCCCATAAAACATCAGGATTAGTAACAAATATTCATCTCCACTTTAACAACAAAGCTATATTAAAATTCATTAAGCTACCAATTCCAAGAGCACCATTAACTTTATTGGCTAAAACAAGTTTCCACTTAAACCAATACATACACTTTTCATCAAGATTTACGCCCTAAATTGTTTTCGCTCTCGCCGCTTCTAACCAATACACAACTTTAACAAGTATTTTAAAAAGAAAAAAAGTAATAAATACCCAAAGCACCAATAACTGAACGAATCATAGTATACCTCCCGCCAATAAACATCATGTTAGCTTTCCAACCATTCAGCTTCGAACGAAACTTGTCAAAAACAAGATTTTGGTTTTTAATAAGAGACATACTTAAGCCCATCAGGAAACCAAGATATTTGAAAGGAAAAGAACCTAAATCACACCCGACTAAACTAGCAAAATCGGGAACCTCATTAGCCGCAACACCCACTCCAAAGAGTTTCGACTTATGAAAATTAATTCGGGGACCTGAAATTTAAAAAAATATTTTAGAATTAACACCAAATTCTCCACATTCTGTATAGACTACTTGCCTATAAAAATTTCATCATCATCATAAAGAAAATGAGAAAACATAATTTTATTACCTCCCACTTTTAAAGGTTTAAAAATTTTCAATTCCACCGCATCAGACATTGCAAAATTCAAAGCCTGCGTGACTAGAAGAAAGAGAAAAAGTGACATATGATCTCCTTACCTAAGACCATGTTCCAGAGAAAATTATGCAGTTGGACTTCTATTCACTAAAACTGAAGACTTAGAGGAAATAATACAAGCCTTAACCCAAGAAACCCAATTGCGACCAAACCCCATAAATTGCATAATCCTGATAAAAAAAATCCCAAGACACAGAGTCGTATGTTTTTTCAAAATCATGACTTTCTTATTTTGCTTTTGCCACTAAGCCACCACTTCATTAAGAATTAACGGTCTGTCTAAAATTTGTCTTCCTTTAAAGGCTCGTACCAACTAAAGAACCCACCACCTTGGTAATACGATTTGCAAGAGTTTTTGCAATTATTTTATAAAGACAAAACTGCAAAATTAGTCCTTATGGTTTGCGAAAAACTTTGGATAGGGTTCAAAAAGTTTTCAACTTCCATGGAAGGTCCAAAATCAAAAACTTCCTGTGATTTTGGTCCAAAAAAACTTGAAAAGACGGTTATGCCCTTTTATTTTCTTTTTTGTATTTTTTATAATTATCCTAATACTAATTACTTTAAAAAAAAAGAAAAAAAAGAATTATCCCCTTACCCCCACCCACCCCCACCGCTCTCTCTCTCTCTCTCTCTCTCTCTCTCTCTCTCTCTCTCTCATACATACGACCTTTTCTATTCAGATCTTTTTCCCCACCCTTCATCTTCAACCCATCTTACTTATCTTCCACAAATCAGAGACACGACATCGCAAATACTACACTTCGTGTAGAATTTTCAATCTGTTTACCTCACGCTTCTTCCCCTCGTGTTTCTTCACCTCGAGTTTCTTCTATGAGATTGAATAAGATAAAATCAGTGGTTCCAGCTCCAATGGTGTGCATCAGGGACCTCAATCCACTACTACAGGACTGCCACTGCCCTGAAGCCACGACTACCACCACCCTAAAGCAACTACCACCGCCGCCCTGCTTGTATCTTACTTCTTTAAACTTTTTTCTTGAACATATGAAATCACTCAGTTGAGTGATGGTAATGAATCAGCGGTAAAAACGACGTCTAGGGTTCCATCAATGGTGGTTCATAGCAGTGGAATAGGAGGAGACGGTGTTTCAAGTTAGCGAAATTGAGAATGAAGGTTATTGGGTCGACTTTCATCACTAGCAACAAGACCCGTCTTCTCCACTCTAATTCAAAAGGTAACCTCGATTCCGCCATTCCAACCATCGGAATCAGGAGAGAAAAGAGGGGAATCAACGATAAAATCAATCTTCCAGAAATCTCTAGTGTTGTTCTGATCAATTCCGGAAGAAAGCAACCACAGAAAGAAGTAGAGATGTTTCGATCATTACTCCAAAAATCGGTAAAATCATTACTCTAGAAACCAGGATGGAAAGGCAGCTCCAGTGTCAGGGGAAGGTGCAAGGGACATCGCTCGAGCAGACACGGTGGTTGCCGCCAAGATTTCCATGAGGGCAACAACGAAAGCCTTTACGACACCCGTCAGAAAACTAAAATACTCAAGAAACCCACCTGAAACCAGAAATACTCATCAGTTATGTAGATTTGATAGCCAATGAAGGAGCAGAGCTAGAGAAAAAATGGAGAAGATGAAGGGATAAGGAGGTTTCCAAGGGTGATGAAGGGCTACGAGGACCAGACAGAAAAATGGAGAAAACACAATCTCCCATCTGAATTTGCTTCTTGTATAAGCAGTTTCTAATTAAGAAGGGGAAGAAGAAGATGGATCGGGGTTTTTTTTGACTTTTTCTTTAAGATAGAGATATATATATATATATATATATATATATATATATATATATATATATATATATATATATATATATATATATATATATATATATATATATATATATATATATATATAGAGAGAGAGAGAGAGAGAGATAGAGAACGGTGGGGGAGGGTGGGGGTAAGGGGATAATTCTTTTTTTCTTTTATTTTTGAAAATAATTAGTATTAAGATAATTACAAAAAATGCAAAAAAAGAAAATAAAAGGGCATAACCGTTTTTTCAAGTTTTTTTGGACCAAAATCACAGAAAGTTTTTGATTTTGGACCTTCCATGCAAGTTAAAAACTTTTTGGACCCTATCCAAAGTTTTTCGCAAACCATAAGGACCAATTTTGCAGTTTTGTCTTTTATAAACTCCAATGAGACTAATTGGATGAAAATCTCTAACCATTATAGGATCTTTCACCTAAGGGATTAAAGTAATAAACGGAGAGTTTCAACTAGGAGGGATGAACTTTCTGGCACAAAAATCTCTTATAAAATCAAACACGTCACCCTTAAGAATATCCCAAAAGCGATTAATAAAATAAAATTTAAACCCGTCAGGACCTGGCGCCTTATTTAAGATATTAAAGAAGATTTTTTTTTATTCTTGATTATATCCCAAATGTTAGCTATCAAGAACAAATGACTGTAGGTATTCCATAGGTGAAATTGTCCGGTAACAAAATAAAATTGATGAATACTTTTTAGAATTTTTGAAGGTAGATGATACTTCTAGTTTAGGACTTTTTAATGAGTTATTAGATGCATTAAATTCATTAGATCTTAATATTGATTATGTAAGAGGAAAATGTTATGATAATGGTTCTAACATGAAAAGTAAACATCAAGGGGTTCAAAAACAATTACTTGAATTAATCCGGGAGCATTATATATATATACATATATATATATATATATATATATATATATATATATATATATATATATATATATATATATATATATATATATATATATATATATATATATATATATATATATATATATATATATATGTAGAGTCAAGATCAAATAAGAAGGAAATTTTTGGTAGGAATGTAAGAAGTTTTTTTTTTTACATATTTTTTTCGCGAACAAACAAAATGAATCATTAGATGATTCATTTGTAAGATGATTCACAAGAAAAAATTCTCAAAAAAACATCTCGATGATTCATTTATACAATAATTTTGTTGTTATTCACTAAAATTGTCATAAAAGTGATTTTTTTTCTTAATTTACTTAAAAATGAATCATAAAAATGTTTTTTTGGGAATTTTTCTTGTGAATCGTCTTACAAATGAATCATCTAATGATTCATTTATTTTATTCGCCAAAAAAATATATAGAAAAAAAAACTTCTTACCTACCTACCAAAAATTTCCTTCTTACCGGATCTATATCCTATATATATATATATATATATATATATATATATATATATATATATAGAGAGAGAGAGAGAGAGCTAGGTTCAGTTATTCAAAGTAATTATTGTGTTATTGTATGCATCAATGTAGGCCAAACATTTCAAAAGGGTAAATATGTAATCTTACATTTAATTAATTATGGTAAATATATAAATCAATTAATATCCCTTTAATTTAAGAATATCAGTTTTAATTAAAACCCAATTTCTAGTATATATATCCTCACGTCCGCCTCTTCCCTCTTCTCTTCTATTCATCATCGCCACCAACCTTTTACCTCTCATCTCCCTCTTATCTGTACATGGCATTAGATCATCAATTACTTCACCATAGCCTCCTCCATCGATAATCATCGTTTTTTTTCTTCAAGATTCCACATGGGTGTCCACCCACCGCCATTATCTACTTCTGATCTCCACCCATCAAGAAACCTAGGTTTCTTCTTCTTCTTCTCCCTTTCTTCCTTACTGATCATCACGTATGTTGCAATGTTCATCAAATATTCTCCTTCTTAACAGGTTTGATCCTCTATCCATCCCCTTTGTTGGTTCATTAACGCTTTCAGCTGCAGGTCGGACCTGCAGACTGACCCTGCTTCTTCGAAGTTTAAATTTTGGTGGTCAGGTGCGTCGTTTAGGGTTCGATCAGACCAATCGATTACACACCCCTGTATCGATAACATGTTTGATTTCTATTCCCCTTTCTTTATTTCTTCGTTTTATAAATCAAACCCCTAGCATTTTATATATGATTTACTTACCGATTTATGATCTTTTTCCATTTTGTAAGATGTTGTTTGAGTCTTTGAATGGTCTAAACATAGTTGGGAAGAATAGAAGCTTGAAATTATGCTCTATGAAGTGAACCAGAAACTCTTATTAGGTTTTTAGACTGAAGATATATGACCGAGCAGTTGACCAGAACTTACTACCAGTAGCAAAGGTAACATATGGAAGAACATAAAAATAATTCTATGAGAATATTGCACACCATGTGTTTGTAGAAATGCCTGAAAGAGAACTTGATGTTCAAATTCTTGAAGAACACAAAAATAATTTATGAATTCGTTATTTGTGTTACTTGATTTTAACATGTAGTATGAGTTCTCTTAGAATTACTAAAATTTGTTTTATTTTTGTTGTATAAAAGCATTCTCACATAGTTTTATTCTTACATAATTCAATTTCATGACAGTTATTCTCATAGAATGAATGAAGTACATGATGATCAATGGCCCGAAGGTTGGATGAATGTGTGTGGGATAGACATGAACAATCCTCAATGGTCACCGTCTTCCACAAAAATGCACTACTCATTGTCATATTTTGTTAGATTAATCTATAATAGAATGATAAGAGTATATGTAATAGTATATTCCAATAGAATAATCTACATATTATATTTGTTTGTTATTAGGGAGTGTTTCATTATTATAGAATAAAATATAGAGTTTTTTATTTTTTCAAGGATGTGATAGAAAAAATTTAACTTGTATCTAAAAATTTGTTTATTCTGCGAGAACTAAGACTCTTTATTAGTTTATGGCTTGCATTTTCTTAGAATATCATTATAAAAAGAATGTCATTCTGTTAGAATAAAACCGGGTATGATTAAAAATTATGTTAGAATTATTTAAACTAAATTAATTTAAAAAAAATCAAAATTCAAAAAATAAGATAATCAAAGATCCATTAAAATCTGTAAATTTCTTTTTTTAAATTTAGGTTTCCTAATTTTAAGGCAATGCAAATGTACAATATTACCCTTCTTTTAATTAAATGACATTATTCTATTTTTCTTTTATTTAATAATATAGGTAAATCAATTTTTTTAAATAAGTAATATGATTGGCCTACAGTAATGCATGCAATAACACAATAATTAGTTAAAATAGAATAACCTAAGCCTATATATATATATATATATATATATATATATATATATATATATATATATATATATATATATATATGTCGTGTATTTGGCAAACTCTTAACCTTACAGTTAGTGATATGGCTCATTCTAATGTTAAAGTTCTTTTATTTTTTGGAATTTTACAACACATATTTTTATTATTTTCGAGTTCTTCCAGGAGATGTAAAATATTACTTAATAATATTCCAAGTTCAACCTTAAAATCTTTATCTAGTACACATTGGAAGCATAGAACTAATAGTGTAAAATCTATTAGGTATCAGGCTCCTCAACTATGGGTGGTATTATTAAAATTATGTAAATTGTGTAATGATGCAAAGTCAAAATGTGAAGTTGAAAGTTTAGTTAGCGAAATTGTTGAACTTTTAATTGGTATGGTGATTTGGTATGATATTTTATTAACTATTAATATGGTTAGTAAAAAAATTGCAAACAAAATATTTGAGTATTGATGCCACCATTAATCAATTAAAAAGTATAATAACATTTTTTTAAGAAATTTAGAAACGAAGGATCGTTTGTTTGTGTAGATAAGGCTAAAGCTAATGCATTTTATATGGATGTTGAACCCACTTTTCTAGTAAAACACCAAATTATTAGAAAAAAAACAATTTGATGAAATTAATAATGAACTTGAATTACAGTCGCCTAAAGAATCTTTAAGAAATGAGTATTTTGTTGTTGTTGTCGATATGAAAATTGTTTAATTAAAAAGTAGATTTGGACAATTTACGACTTTTGAATTTTTTTTTTTTTTTGGTTTTTTGTATGATTCAAAAAAACTGAATCCCTTGGATGACATTGAGCATCATAAAAGTTGTATTTTGCACAAAATTTCTCATAATAACTTGTGTGATGTAGATTTAAATGATTTATTTTGGAACTCGAAGTGTTGCAAACTACTTTGTCAAATGTGTTTATATCTGTATTTGACATTTTAGAGTTTGTTAAAGAAAAAGATTCTAATCCTAATGCTTTCAGTGCATATCGAATCTTATTAACTTTATGTTACTGTAGCATGCACATAATTGAAAGATCTAGTATGCATAAGAGTCATATTAAAGTAATATTTCTAATTAACATATGATGCTAATGAGTCACACTAAAAACAACTTGATACAATTGATTATTTATTACAAAATTTATTTTAATAAATATTCAATAAACTCTCATAACCTGTAATTATTATCTAGGTTCCAAAATTCAAAATGAACTAATTTCTATTTTAGCTAACAATGTTAGAAGTTCTATATTTAACTTTTTTTTTTGAAACGTCTGAATTTTGTATAAAAGCAAAAAGGCCTTAAAAAGAGGGTAAATGCAAAACGAAACAATTACATCATAATGTTTAAAATGAGATTTTGAAGCCATAAATTCCACCTAATAGAGAATTTATGTGTCCAATGCACCACCCAATTAAAAAAAAACACAATAATATCATCGAATAACCAATCATGTCTAGGTCTCTTTTGGTCAAAAACACATTTATTTCTGAAGTTCCATATGAACCACCAATCTGTGTAGATAATAGCTTCCAAGATATCCTTCCTACTTAGATTTAAATGAACCGACTCCAAGAACAAAGACATCCCATGACTGAATTTAAAGAAGACAAATCAAGCCCGCACCCGTGACTGGTGTTATGAATCAAAGCTTTAGCGATCATACACTCCAGAAAAAGATGATTGGCACTCTCCACTCCATCTATGCAAATAGGACAAAGAGAACAAGGAACATCAATACCTTTAGAAATCAGATTATCTTTAGTTGGAAGGCGATTTAGCATAGCACTCCAAATAAAAATATTCACTTTTATTGAAACCAATCTATTCCATCTAGTTTCACCCAACCCATGTGGTAACACTATGTAATCAATTATTCGACGTGTCTCTTTCACCGAAAAATCAACATTATTAGCTAGATTCCACACCCAAGAGTCTTTAGAATCCCATAATTATATATTAGATAATAACTCTACCGTGACCGAAATTGAGAAGTTTGAGCACCTCCTCTCAGATCATATCTCAAACACCAAATCTAGTTGTTACCGTGACGCCTATCAGCAACAATACAATTAGAATCAACATCCAAAGCAACCAGTGGCAGAGCCATACTCAAAGCAAAGGGGTATCCCAATTTTTTTTTCTGGGTATCACCGCAATGGCTGAAAATGGGGCGGGTCGGGTCAGTTTTACCTAAAATCGAACCCAAAACCGACAGCCTCAGTTTTGAAACTTTTAAAACCAAACCAAACCCAAACCCAAACTCAAACCCATCGGTTCAGTGTTTCGGTTTTCAGTTTGTACATGGGTTTCCCGGTTTGGTTTTGGTTTTAAACCCAAACCTTAGTCGAATCCTTAGCTATCTTTAAGTTTTGTTATATAAATATGAAGTTGAAGTATCTTTGATACTTGAATCAATGTGGGACTCAAAGTTGATATAAAATGAATCATGAGGATAACAAGTTTATATAATAGATGAAAATAACCGAGTTTAAATGTGTTTGACGATGTGGGATAGAATAGCTTGGAAATTAAAAGAGAATAGAATAGCTGGAAAAATAAAAGAAATGTAAACAAAGGGTTTGTAAGGAGCAAGAATTGATTCTAAGACCTTTGTTTCAATAAGTCAGCACTTTAACGAGTACACTAGCTATTTGTTTGTGCTTATAAGTGAAGGGATGCGTATATATACACTACAAAAAACAAAAATTTTCTATAAAAAATACACTTCCGAAATTTTTTGAGGGGTATCCCGGGCTACCCGTGGATACCCCTTGGATCCGCCTATGAAAGTAACTAGTCTAGGAAATAACTTGATCAAAGGAACACTTCCAACTCACACTTCCTTCCAAAACATAGTATCTCTCCCATCTCCAATAGATCTCGCTAAGGTGGAAAGAAGAATAATTTGTTTACCATTTAACTTCAAGATGGAACCAACTATCGAAGACCAAACCCCTTTGTAGTTAAACAATCATGCATAGAAAAACATGCTTGTTAACCATGAATTGACTTTATAATACAAGCCCATAAAACATCAGGATTAGTAACCTCCCTCCAATAAACATCATGTTAGCTTTCCAACCATTCAGCTACGAACGAAACTTGTCAAAAACAGGATTCTGGCTTTTAATAAGAGACATACTCAAGCCCGTCAGGACACCAAGATATTTGAAAGGAAAAGAACCTAAATCACACCCGACTAAACTAGCATAATCGGGAACCTCATTAGCCGCAACACCCACTCCAAAGAGTTTCGACTTATGAAAATTAATTCGGGGACCTGAAACTTTACAAAAATATTTTAGAATTAACACCAAATTCTCCACATTCTGTATAGACTACTTGCCTATAAAAATTTCATCATCATCATAAAGAAAATGAGAAAACATAATTTTATTACCTCCCACTTTTAAAGGTTTAAAAATTTTCAATTCCACCGCATCAGACATTGCAAAATTCAAAGTCTGCGTGACTAGAAGAAAGAGAAAAGGAGACATATGATCTACTTACATAAGACCATGTTCCAGAGAAAATTATGCAGTTGGACTTCTATTCACCATAACCGAAGACTTAGAGGAAATAATACAAGCCTTAACCCAAGAAACCCAATTGCGACCAAACCCCATAAATTGCATAATCCTGATAAAAAAAATCCCAAGACACAAAGTCGTATGTTTTTTCAAAATCATGACTTTCTTCTTTTTCTTTTGCCACTAAGCCACCACTTCAATAAGAATTAACGGTCTGTCTAAAATTTGTCTTCCTTTAAAGGCCCGTACCAACTAAAGAACCCACCACCTTAGTAATACAATTTGCAAGAGTTTTTGCAATTATTTTATAAACTCCAATGAGACTAATTGGATGAAAATCTCTAACCACAATAGGATCTTTCACCTAAGGGATTAAAGTAATAAACAGAGAGTTTCAACTAGGAGGGATGAACTTTCTGGCACAAAAATCTCTCATAAAATCAAACACATCACCCTTAAGAATATCCCAAAAGTGATTAATAAAATTAAAATTAAACCCGTCAGGACCTGGCGCCTTATTTAAGATATTAAAGAAGATTTTTTTATTCTTGATTATATCCCAAATGTTAGCTATCAAGAATAAATGACTGTAGGTATTCCATAGTTGAAATTGTCCAGTAACAAAATAAAATTGATGAATACTTTTTAGAATTTTTGAAGGTAGATGATACTTCTAGTTTAGGACTTTTTAATGAGTTATTAGATGCATTAAATTCATTAGATCTTAATATTGATTATGTAAGAGGACAATGTTATGATAATGGTTCTAACATGAAAAGTAAACATCAGGGGGTTCAAAAACAATTACTTGAATTAATCTGGGAGCTTTATATATATATATATATATATATATATATATATATATATATATATATATATATATATATATATATATATATATATATATATATATATATCGTGTATTTGGCAAACTCTTAACCTTACAGTTAGTGATATGGCTCATTCTTGTGTTAAAGTTGTTTTATTTTTTGAAATTTTACAACACATATTTTTATTATTTTCGAGTTCTCCCAGAAGATGGAAAATATTACTTAATAATGTTCCGAATTCAACTTTAAAATTTTTATCTAGTACACATTGGGAGCATAGAATTAATAGTGTAAAATCTATTAGGTATCAGGCTCCTCAACTATGGGTAGCATTATTAAAATTATGTAAATTGTGTAATGATGCAAAGTCAAAATGTGAAGTTGAAAGTTTAGTTAGCAGAATTGTTGAACTTTTAATTGGTATGGTCATTTGGTATGATATTTTATTAACTATTAATATGGTTAGTAAAAAAATTGCAAACAAAATATTTGAGTATTGATGCCACCATTAATCAATTAAAAAGTATAATAACATTTTTTTAAAGAAATGTAGAAACGAAGGATTGTTTGTTTGTGTAGATAAGGCTAAAGCTAATGCATTTGATATGGATGTTGAACCCACTTTTCTAGTAATACACCAAATTATTAGAAAAAAAACAATTTGATGAAATTAATAATGAACTTGAATTACAGTCGCCTAAAGAATCTTTAAGAAATGAGTATTTTATTGTTGTTGTCGATATGAAAATCGTTTAATTAGAAAGTAGATTTGAACAATGTACGACTTTTGATTTTTTTTTTTTTTTTTTTTTGGTTTTTTTTATGATTCAAAAAAACTGAAGCCCTTGGATGACATTGAGCATCATAAAAGTTGTATTTTGCAGAAAAAATTTCTCATAATAACTTGTGTGATGTAAATTTAAATGCTTTATTTTGGAACTCGAAGTGTTGCAAACTACTTTGTCAAATGTGTTTATATCTGTATTTGACATTTTAGAGTTTGTTAAAGAAAAAGATTCTAATCCTAATGCTTTCAGTGCATATCGAATCTTATTAACTTTATGTTACTGTAGCATGCACATAATTGAAAGATCTATTATGCATAAGAATCATAATATTTCTAATTAACATATGATACTAATGAGTCACACTAAAAACAACTTGATACAATTGATTATTTATTACAAAATGGATGTTAATAAATATTCAATAAACTCTCATAATTAAATTAGGAATTATTTATTTTTAGGAAATAATTAATTTTCATTAGCAAGTAACATAATATATCATATCGTATGATTTATAGAGTCATGTGCAATATTTTGGACTATAAGGACTTTTTGTCTTTTAGAAAAAGACAAAGTTTATATTTTATAAAGTTTAATTTTATAAAATTTAAATAAATCTTCTTCTTATTGAAAGCATGGGCCAAAAATTAGATGGAAGAAAAGACTGATGGCCTTCTGCATTTTTTAATCAAAAGAAATAAGTATGGGTGCATGTATGGGAGACAAGCTTGTCTAAAGGGCTTAATGGTTAAGGAACTTTAGATTAATCCTTCACTTTAACTAGATAGAGGCTTCCATATTTGCATTACTCTTTGGTATGCATATGGCCAAAAATTAGAAGCTCTCTCTCATCTTCTCTTCTTTTGTTGTGAACACTTGAAGAAATTGCTACTTGTTTATGCTCTCTTGAAGTTCATATTGGTTATGAACTTCAAGCTTAAGAGTTAAGAGTTTCGGACTAGCATCTACATCAAGTTGAGTCATTGTTGGTGTCTCTAAAGTTAATCATTCTTCATCAACTTCCAAGCCTCCCAAGAGGACCCAAAGAACAAAAAAGTTTGTTATTTCTCCATCTCTTCTCTGGTTGGTGCTTAATCTTTCTACAACTTGCAAGATGATCGTTGGTGGGTTTAAATTGTTTATGTTATTCAAAAACGATCAAGTCTTCCGTTGCTGAATATCATGTTTTTGAAACTAGTTTTTGAATAAAAACCCAACAATTGGTATTAAGAGCTACCTTGCAAGTTTGGTTAGATTTTTTGATTTTGGAAATTTTAGTTTTTGGAGAATATGGATAACTTGGTTTTTTTCAATAAACAAGTTCATACATATTTTCTATGACAATTTTATAATTGTTATTTTTTTATGTGACAAAATTTTCATGCATCTTTTGTCATTTAAAGTTGTCTTAGAAAAACAAAGGTTGTTTAATGTGTATGTTGATATGTATGATGTGCATAAACTAGCCAGTGACCATTATGTTTGTTATGTTGTTGTGTTTGGTGTTTTTATTATAAAAATGATTGTAATAATTTATTCATTTATATGGTATGTAATAAATTAAATAGGTTAGTTTTCTTGGTTTATTTTTGTAAATAATAGATTAGTTGTTAGAAATAATTTATTTGAACCAAAATGTAACAAGAAATGAAGTTGGAGTCATTTTTTGAAGACCAAAGAGCAATTTTCGAGTTTAAGAACATGTTGAAAGTTAGTGACAGTTTCTGAAAAGTGTCACTAATTCTGTTTACAAAGGACTGTTGGACTTTTAGCGACAATTGCTGAAATATTGCTATCAAGAAGCTTTTCCAATCTTTTGCAATCAAATAGTGTTTTCTCAAGTGTGAGCTTCTACAACAACATTACAAGAAGAATTATGGTCCCTTAAAATGTCCCTTTAGGAATGGACTTGACATTTTTTCTATTGGTTCACAAAAAATATCATTAGTTAGTTATGTTTATGCATATATATTTGTATGCATGTTTGTGTTGTTTATTTTATGCATTTATTATGTGTGGTTGATAAATTATTTTTTCACATGTTAAAATAATTTTTGGACAAAATAAACATCACATGGAGTTTAGTTTTCAAAATTTATTATGTGGACATAAGATGTAACAAGTTATTGTTTTAAAATAAAATCAAGTTTTATAAAAACGTTAATAACGTCAAATTTTGAAATACTCAAATATAAGTTTTAAAATTGTGATTTTTGTAACTTATACAAACTCCAAATATATAAGTAATAAAAGGAAGTTTTATTAAAGACATAAAAGGTTCAAATGCAATCAAACTTAATACCGATTATTAAAATTGAATCGTGTCAAATTATATAAAAACTAATTTTTTATATAGAACCTTTAAAAGTGATTTTATTTTTTAAAATTGGTACCATGGTTTATTATATGCATTTAATAACCATGATATCATATGTTTTTAAAACTAGAATTATAAAACATATAAAAGACCCTTTCAAACCTCAAATCTATGCAAATCCATTTTGAAGAACACTCACATATCTCTTGTATGCACCAGTGGGATAAAGGTCACCTAACCACTTAGTGTTATCTTTTAATGGTCGTGGTATCTTCGCGATTTCTATAACCAAGTTATAGGCCGATTACACATGTTTTTCAAATTAGATGATTTGATCGGAAATCTTTTGTGATAAATGATACCTAAGCAAAAGAAATATGAGGTATAGATGGGATCAAACATGTCTAATTAAATTTGTTATTAGCAATCCCATAAATCTAGGAATTATATAATAAGATATAATTGATAATCGATATCTACTGGGTTGGATTCAAATAGATGGGATAAAGGATACCTAACCATTTATTTGTTTTGCAACTTGGGTCCTAGACTTTGATAATTAATGTTTTTGGAAACTAAAAGGGAATTAATTATTAAAGAGTTTAAATATTGAAAATACTAAATGAATTTTTTTTAAATTTTGTAGTTAAATAATCCATTCTCATTACCATGGATTGTCATTTTTTTAATGACTTAATGAAACAATAGCATTCAGTAGATACAACTTCAATGAATGTGTTCATGTCTTAAGAGACAATCTCGTGAGTGATATGAAATTGTATACACTTGAAGGTCCTAGTCCTAAACTATTTGCTTTGAGCAATAAACCTGAACATGATACCTAGCAAAGGCATCACTGTGATGCTAAAGATGTTTTTGACATCAAGCTAGGAATAGTACAAGGCCAAAAGGAGTCACCTTGTGTGATCTAGGAGGCCCATGTTTTATGGACTAGACACATTTATTCCCATGAAATCCAATAAGGCCCATATAGATGGATCTTATTTCTTTTGTGAAGAAACTGGACACTGAAAGAGGATCTGCTCCTTTTATCTGGAAAGAAAGTCTGGTAGAGACTAGTAATTCAGGTATCTATAAGATAGAACTCATACTTTTCATATAACACTTAGGTACTTGGTACTTAAATGTTAACCTAATATTTGTAAATGGCTTATAGATATTTACAAAAGAGTAACCAGCTGAGCACAATCAAGTTGGAACTACACTCTCGGAGTTTAGTTTAGTAATTCTACTAGAAACATGATGCACTTGTATTATGAAACAATATTTGTCTTGGAACAATGTATGTTTTGATTTAGCTTGTTTAAATATATGTCTCAATTATTTTAATTTATGAACGACTGACTATTTACTTAAATCATTTTTCATGACGATCACCTTCATATTCGGAAATGATTAAAATTCTGATTATGAGACAAGATCTCTTAATAAGAATTATAAAGTAAATATCAATGTTTTATAAATAAGAAGTTCTATACGCAAAATAATTTGACTTAAACTTGTTTTAAATCCAACTCATCTTTGATATTGTTATCTTTATTACATAAATAATATTCACATATTCCAACTTCAAGAAAGGGATCTTCGGACGCAAATAATGTAGTTTCTTTGACATATGTAAATCTTTTTTATATATAAAAGATTCCTAATGATATTTTCACTAAGTAGTAGGGACAAGAATTATTAAAAGATGAATTAATAACTATAGTAGTTTAAATTATATTTTACATAGTAAAGCATAATTATGAAACATTCGTTTAAGTTTTCAAATATAAAGTTGAAATACAAACTGGTATGAACTATCTAAGACCTTAATGATAATAAACGATTAATTAAATTTTACTATGATTTACTTTCTAATCGGTAGAAATGTCATTCTTTTATTTCCTTGGGATAACACATATAACACTATAAATTGTACCTTGAGTACAAATACCAACTAATAAGTAGATATAACATTTTCATTATAAGATTTTGTATGGAAAGGCTCCATCCCTATCTTATTAAATGTTTTATGGATTTGAAGCCTATGTTGGACTAAAACTTCTAAACCCAAAATGTACCAAATACGTATTTGTATATAATACTCTAAATGTGGCTTAGATTATTATATGCCAACCTACCAAGAATAAGTTCTCTTATTCCTCTGATAGCTGAGTTAGCAGAAAGCAAGCTTCCAATGACAAAGCAAGTGGGAGGTACATGAAACTTGAAGCAGCTCAAGAACCATAACTTTATGTAGTAATAGTTGACACTAGTTTTAACAAGGGATTGTTAAACTTGAATAATAGTTATTCACAAACAAAAATTTTCCACATTAGTGGTAGAAATCATCTATTACTTGAGTAATGTGGAATCTCTCATTGATGATCTTTTATTGATGATTTCTAGCGAATCCATCAAATAACAAGATGCTATGTCAAATCTCGAATCTGATTAATGACTTAGAGTCATGAACATGAGATGAAATCCATCTATGATAATCAAGTATGGTCTTTACTGAACTTTCTCTCTATAGCAAGGCTAGAAAGGAGCAAGTGAGTCTTCTAGAAAGAATACATTATATGGATAACCATACACATTTAAAGCAAGACATGTTATAAAAGGTTTTTATAATACTCATGTCATTGCCTATGGTCCTTATCATACTGATGACATTGACTATGATCAAACTTTTTTTACAAGTAGCTATGATTAGATCAACAAGGACATTGTTTACTATAAATTCATATTCTCGATATAAAATATAGAAAATAGATTTCAAGAAAGACCGCTTTTCTTAATAGACATCTACTAGAAGATATCTATAAAGATTAGCATGGGGGTTTTCTTAATCCATATTATCCTAACAAAATGTGTAAAGCTTGAGATCCACGTATGGATATAAACCAAACATCTCAATGTTATAATCATCATTTTAATATGAAACCACAAGGTATGCTTTTATATCAAAATGAATAGAACATATGTGTTTACTAAGAACTACTGGGGGCATAGTGAAATTCCTAATCTTGTATGAATGAAACATATTTAATCATGAGAAAGTACATTCTGACCATGCCAGACCTTTTCACCTTAACTCGGAATGTGTTTCTAAAATCAAAGACTTAGGAAGGACAAAATACATTGTTGGAATGTAAAATCTATAGAGATAGATAAAATAAATGTTAAAAGTTTTATATATTTATGCAAATATAGATGATATGTGTATTTTTATACATATTTTTATACATTATATCTTAATATTTTAGCCTTTATTATTCTTATTTAGAACTAAAAGGTACTTATAATGCTTTGAATTATAATTTACAGCTATTAGTTGTTGATAGAGCGGAAGAGAAAAGATTGGAGCGGAAATCGGGCTTAGAAGCTATAAGAAAGAAAATATGCTGAAGACTGTCATTACGCCCAGCGTAATGTTAAGTAAGCTAAGCGTACTGGTGAGACGAAGAGTACGCCCATCGTAGATTTACTTACGCCCAGCGTACTGGGCCTGCATCCAGACTTCCTTATCGCGATGGGATTCAAGCTACGCCCAACGTAATTAGACCTACGCCCAACGTACGTAGGTCGGTTCTAAAAGCTATAAATAGAGGATATCGGCCAACCAGAAGAAAAAATTCCGACTACCATCGATCCTTAGTCGACAAGTAACATATATTTGGCCGTTTTGAGGGTCTAGAAGGCGGCCGGAAGGCCGTTAAGATGACAGGAGCAAAAATCTAAGGGATTGGAGAGCGGATTCATGTCGGTAATCATGTGGTTTGTTAACGTGACCATGTTTAGCATTCCACTGTGATGTCATTATGTGTTTACTTTCTGATTTATGTGTTAAAACCTTTTACTTTGTGCTTATGACTGAATAAATCTTCGAATTATTGGTTTAATTGCTATTTGGATTATCTATTCTTATTTAATTTATTTTGTCAAGTTTGATTGAAGATCCATATGTGTTAAAAATTGTTGTTTTGTTTCCTATTGCTGAATTAATAAAGTTTAGATGACCATCTTGCTGTGTTAGTTTGAATCATAGTTGTCCAATGACCATTGGTGATTATGACTAGAGTTTTGACCAAAACCTAGGGTTAGGAAATAAAGTAATGAACTTTAATGTGTGTGCATGAGTAGAATGACCATTTGTTGCATTATTTAACTTCTAAGACTATTAGAGTTAAATAAGATCAAATCTTGCTTAATACGAACTACATACTGATTTGCATGATTGTTTGTTCACTTGATCAATGAGTTAATAATTGTGTTGAAATCAAAGGATTAGCAGTCGTGACCATGACACTAGTCATATTAGGAATCGGTGAATAATGAATAATTATCCATTGTATCAGTAGTTAGCTATTAATTTAAGAAGTAATTTATCTAAATCAAAGTACCTAAAGAAATTTGTATTCCTGTCAGTTTATCGAGAATTGTTATTAGTTATTCGTTTGAGATTTAATAAACATTTCTTTATTCCTTTCGTGTGTTTTGTAACCTATAATCAAATATTTTAAATTAATTCACTACCGTTTCCCTTGTGTTCGACACCCTTGCTTATCAAAGCTATACTATACTCGATCGGGTTCACTGCCTGTAAGGTGTGGTTTAGATGCGATAAATTAGGAATTATAAATAAAAAACTAGTGCATTAAATATTCACATCAATAGACAATATCTTGAAAGGGATCAAGACACAAAATTCCTTTGGAGGAATCTTGACATTGTCACATGGCACTAATTTTGGGCCAACATCAAAAGGAAGCAAACTCATAGGTTTGGACTAGATAAAATGATTTATATTCGATTTGCTTGGCAAATGATTCCATCATTTATGTCATTTTATACATAAGACTTGGTATATGATCATGCTATGATCATATCATAATATACCAATTAAATACATGGTGAAGTCACCGAATGACTATAGGAACATTCTAATAGTACTTTAGAAGAAATAAGAGAATGTATAGTTTAGAATAAAATCTTCATGTAAAGAGCTACATAAGATTTTGATTTCTAAGAAAATGTATATAATTATGAATTATAATTAGATTATAACTTCATTGTGGGGTGAAAAGTAAGTTTAGTTGGAATGAGGTCCACGCAAAATAAAATGACACAATCTGCTACAAAATAAGAATACACTACTTTAGAAGTTGAAATTTTAATATGATTGGATGAATGAGTTCATTAAAAAACTATGTTGGTTTCTGCCATTCAAGGATCACATAGAAATCTTTATGACTTCAAGAGTATATTTAATTGAGCTAAGAGACTCTATATCACTAAAGAACACCAATCATATACTCCCAAGATATTTAACTATACCTAGAGTAAAGTCAAATATGGCGATGATAGTATTCGCAGAATTCACACAAATTAAGTTTAGTCAAACCCATTAATAAAGTCTTTCTTCTTCTGAGCTAACTATGAATGGTCACACTTCAGCTGTAGGACTTTATTACTCTAGAAATGGGATTTTGATTTGGATTTAGTATTTAGATATTAGAATATTATAACAACAACTATTATATAGTGTTTTGATATACTGGTATATGATCATAACGTCAATACTTTTTGTATTCTATATTAACATGTTTAATCCATGAATAATCTTATTATTCTAAAAGTTCATAGTCGCTTATAATTGTGGGAGCACTTATGAAATAATATTGATATGAATTGGATTGGTTGACTTCCACTAGATAAAGGTAGGCAATGGGTTGTAACCAAGTTTCATAGGTACTTGTCAGTGAACAAGTATTGAACTGACCCACATAAAGATCATTTCATGGACCACTATCATGAATGATACTTGATTAAAAGGTACTATCTTTGAATAATTAACACATGAGATACATTGTGAGACTTAAGTGTAGGGAGTACTGTGCTTAGATATGGTCAAACGTTGGTCCTTAACCGGACAATTATAAAAGCCATTTTCAGGTATGGTATGAACTATGCAAGAGGCTTATGTAGTCAAGATGGGATGTGTTCCTCTTATATGTTGAGAGTTAGGCATCTAAGGTGGCTTACAAAAAGTTGAACACCATATGAGATTGATTGCGATCTTTATCTCATGTTTAACATCATGTCTGTCACAAAGGGATAACATATAAACTTACCTTATACACCAATTGTAGCTTGGAGCTTTTTAGAAATTGGGCGTTGATAAAATGGCACAAAGTCGTATGTTAATGGGGGCAATGAAATGTTGATGGACGTTCACCACTATCTATATCAGTGTAATATGAATCTTGCGCAAGTAGGAGATTGAAAGATCTAGTATGCTTAAGAATTATATTAAAGTGATATTTCTAATTAACATATGATACTAATGGGTCACACTAACAACAACTTGATACAATTGATTATTTATTAGAAATTGATTTTAATAAATATTCAATAAACTCTTATAATTAAATTGGGAATGATTTATTTCTAGGAAATAGTTAATTTTCATTATCAAGTAAGATAATATATCATATGATATGATTTATAAAGTCATGTACAACATTTTGGACCATAAGAACTTTTTGTCTTTTACCAAAAGACAAAGTTTATGTTTTATAAACTTTGAGTTTATAAAATTTAAATAAATCTTCTTCATTTTGAAAGCATGGGCCGAAAATTAGATGGAAGAAAATATTGATGGTCTTTTACATTGTTTAATAAAAAAAGAAATAGGTATGGGTGCATGAATGGGGGATAATCTTGTCTAAAGGGCTTAATGGTTAAGGACCTTTAGGTTAAGCCTTCATTTTAACTAGCTAGAGGCTTTCATTCTTGCATTACTCTTTGGCATGCATATGGCCGAAAGTTAGAAGCTCTCTCTCATCTTCTCTTCTTTTGCTTTGAACACTTTAAGAAATTGCTACTTGTTTATGCTCTCTTGAAGTTCATATTTGTTATGAACTTCAAACTTAAGAGTTAAGAGTTTTAAACTAGCATCTACATCAAGTTGATTCATTGTTGGTGTCTCTAAAGTTCATCATTCTTCATCACCTTCCAAGCCTCCCAAGAGGACCCAAAGAACTACAAAGGTTGTTATTTCTTCATTTCTTCTTTTGTTGGTGTTTAATCTTTCTACAACTTGGAAGATGATCCTTGGTGGGTTTAAATTGTCTATGTTATTAAAAAATGATCAAGTATTCTGTTGCTAAATATCATGTTTTTGAAACTAGTTTTTTAATAAAATCCCAACAATAATGAAGTTTTTCAAAGTTGAAGTTATTAAAAACTATTTGAGATCAACAATGTCACAAGAAAGATTAAATGGTTTGGCCATGTTTTGCATCGAGAAAGATATGTTGGATAATATTGAGCTTGATGTTGTTATTGATGACTTTGCATCTAAATAAACTCGTATGTTAATTACTTAAGTTTATTATTATTATTATTTTGTAGTTGTTAGGTTGTTTGGCTTCTCAGGTAGGGGTCTTCGTTTGGATGGATCGGTTCGACCCGATCCAATCAAGTGAATCCAAATTGATATCGGTTTTCAAATATTTATCCAAATAGTCTAAACTAAATGCCGGTCCAATCCAATTACAATAATTATATTTTTTTTAAATAAGGCAAAACTTCATAAATGGTCCCTATGGTAATGAAATGACGGAAATGTTCTTCACTTAACGGCCAAAAGCTAACGAAGTTAGCGAAAAGGACTATTTGTTAAAAGTTTTAAAACCACATGAACCATCTGTGAGGTTTTTTAAACTTAGGGATTAAACTTCAGATTTTGGGCTACCACATGGACCATTTATGAAGTTTTGTCTATATTAAAAATAATAAAATAATAATTGTTATTCGGTTTTTTGGACTATTCGGTTCTTATTTTATAAACCAAAATCAATCCAAAATCCAAAATAATAATTCAGTTTTGTTAAAAACCAATCCAAAGAACTGAATATCTAAACTTAATAGTCCAATACAAATTGTTCAACTGGATAATTTGATTTTATTGAAATAGTGAACAGACCTATTCTCAGGGTCTTTTCTATCCATAGATGGAAAGTCCATAGTCTGCTATTGTATTATATTTTTTAAATTAATAAAATTTTGCGGGGTGCCGCCCTCCTTTACTATTTTCTTTAGTGTCAGTCGCCTTAATTTTAAAATTTTTCACGGGACCTCAAATCGGCTAGGCCCGGCCTACATAATGCATCTTATAAGTAATGGTCAATTGAGAGGTTAATTCAAGCTTTAGAGAGAACTCATTTTTTTGAACGGTGAGCAATATATTAGCACAAAAAAGTTAGACGATAAACTCAAGAAGAATTACGAGGAAGGTTCAAAAAAGGAGACATACATCAAACATACCAATCATAATTACTTGAATTTGATCTATTCTTAATCCAATTAAATGTGTTAGTACTAATATCATCCGCCTACAGTTAAAGCAGCTCGCCTTTCATTTTTGAAAATCAAAGCATTCATCGCCCTCCAAAGCATCCAAATCATTCATAGCGTAGTGTAAATAAGAGAAAAGGAAGCCCTTTTTTTTTCCTTTTACCACCATCCATCCCATTGATCTTCTCTAAAAGGCTAGAACATGAGTCTGGGGCTCCTTAAAAATCCTAGACCAATCCACCAGCCATCTCCATATATCAATAGCAAACTCACAAGAGAAAAAGAGGTGCTCCATACATTCATCAAGAGAGCGACACAACGGACAAAGACTTGAAGAAATATTTATGCCTCACTTGCTCAGATTGTTGTAAGTAGCCTCCAAACAAAGGAGATCTAAACTCTTGAACGTGTGTTCATCCTTTTAAGAGCTACTACTCATTTGTTTGTGCTTGAATTTGATTGTCTGTGGAATATCAACCAGGAGCCATTGTCAATTGTAGTTAAGGATATCTACGAAGTGCCCCTCAAGGTAAGATAACTAAACCCCTTTTGGTTGTGATTTATCAATCAAAATACATATTTGTCACATGGTTATCTGGTCTTAGGATCATAACAAGTTTTTAAAGACCATTTCCACTACAGCCCGGTATTGTTTTGAATCCCAACAATTCCTATTGATAATATAACGTAGTTTGAGAGGAAGGAAGTTGAACACTTAAACTGGACTGATATCTTATAAATAAAAGGCCAGAAAGTCCTTTAGTAAAGATATTTATCTATTGGTATTTCGTTGAAACATGCATGAAGAACCCTAAGAGTCCTTGAATCTTTATTGTATGAATTTGAGAAGTAGATTATAAACCCAACTAGCTTTAGCTATGGTGTTGGTGACATGATACTACTTCACCACCAATCAGGTTAAAATTTTGTACATGCGGAAGCCATCTTTGTTATACAGTCACTTTTCCCCCGTGGAGGCAGGATCATAGACAAGACATCTACATCCCTTTTGATTTGATGTAAAACAAGTAAGCACAATGAGATACATGTCCTTCAAACCTCATCGGAATCTCTTATTGAATACTCTTAAGTGGACTATTTTCACAAATTAATGAATTAATAAAGTATTATTTGTTGGATTATAGACTAAGTTTCCTAATAATTAAGATCAAGGGGCCTCACGAACATGAAGAAGATGGATGGAAGGTGTTTAATGTTTGATCGATTGGTTGCATGATCGCATCCAATACTTCCATCTAACAATCCAAGGTCTAACTACCGAACAAACAATTTTCTTTTACACATCAATCACTAATTAATAAAAATTATCCAATTCTTTTACATACAAGTATATTAATCAATGAATATCTTTCTAAAAAACCCAGAAAATAATAAATCAAAACTTGTTTAGATCCTCAAGAAAAAGGATCAAATCTTAATGAAACACTAGACTCTCGAAGCAGTGAAGTCCATCCAACTCCGGCGCCCACCGAGCACCGGAATCCCTCTTGCTCCGGTGACAATCGGTGTTCTTGTTGGTTTCATGCGTCACCTTCTTTTGATCATCTTGAATAGTGGAAGCAGGATTCTTTGTGTTAAAGAAAGAAAATGATTGGCACATGAATTCGGCAGATAAAGCATCGAAGGAACTGAAGATGGAATTCATGTTTGATGATATATAATGAACTGATTGATTCAATTTGTTTACGTTTGAAAAGATGAGAGAAGATGAATGAAGATTGAATTGTGTGAGAGGTTTATAAACCAGAAGAAAGACGTTGAATCCTTGCAAGTTCCAATATGCTTTTCGTTTTCAAGTTTCAACGCGTTGAATTATTAGATGACGAAATGTGTCGGCGTTGAAGATATTCTAAAATAAAACCAACGTTTTTTATAACATAAATATAAACTTCAAACTCAATTAGAGAGAATTTATTGCAAGTTGTCGTCAATGGATGTCTGATTTTTCACACGACACTGCCGATGAACGCCACGGGACCGGCGCAGTCAAAGACGGCGGCGTTCACAGTCTCTTTTTTTAAATCCCATAAATTTCAACTAAGACGTGGTTGATTAAAGAGTAAATTACACGATTCGTCCCTCGTCCAAGTGTCAAATTGCTCGTTTAGTCTCTATTTTCAAAAATTAACTCGGACCGTCCCTGTAATGTTTGTTTCTCACTCGGACGGTCCCTTACGAACATAAAATGACTATTTTACCCTTTCTCTTTCTTTTTTGATATATTTTTGATTTGTTTGTTATTAAAAATTTAAAAGAAAAATAAAAAAATAAAGAAAAACAAAAAAGGACCCACCACTACAAACACTCATCATCTACACTAACCCCACTCACACCCTTCAACCATTTATCACCAGTTTATCTTCATGAGTTCATCTTCTACCGTCGGACCACCGCACAACACCATCAGACCACAGTGCAACACTGCCGGACCACCACGCAACACCACCGGACCACCGCCTCTTTTTATCTCAGAAACACCGTCGACTACCCTTTCTTCCCTCGTTCTTCTTCTCGGTTAGTCCTTACGCCACCATCGTCAAACACCAGGTCTGTAGAAACCACCAGGTGCAACAGTGCAACAGAGGAACATAAACACACATTTTTTATGTTTACTGATGCAATATAGATAAAGAGAGAGCAAGAGAGACGGAGATAGAGCCACCATCGCCACCCCGCCATCGTCACCAGTTCACAAATCCAGACTCCAAGTGGTGGTTGTCGGAGGTGGCTTCATCCTCTTCACCTAAATCCATCTTCACTAATGCACAATCCAACGTATCCGGTGGCAACCCAACAGATCCGGTGGAGATGGACGACTATTTCATGTGGTTTCAACAGATCTGTTACTGGTGAGATCCAAACCCTAACCGACGGAGATGGCGGCGTCAATGTGACGAAACCCTAGCGTACAAAGGCTTGGAGGCGACGATTACTTGCAGATATGAGGCGATGTTTAGTGACGATACAGGTGAAGGAGGTCGGAGGTGATATCGTCGACGTTCTGGGGTGAACGAGGCAAGAAAGGAAGGTCGGCGACGTCGTTGGTTGGCTAGGGTTTTGGATTCTTGTCGGGAGTGGGTGAGAAAGAGGGAAACATCGCCAGATGGTGTCTTTATTGGCTGCGGAACAGCGGGGATGTGGTGGTGGAGAACCACTGGCGGTGATGTAGTGGTGGTGGAGCACCGACAATGATGTAGGTGGGTGGTGGGGTGGTGGTTCATGAAAGAAAAGAAGAAGAAGAAGGATATAAGAAGGTGGGGCCCAATTATTTAATGATTTCTTTAAAATTATAATTAATAATAATAACAATCTAAAAATAAATAAAAAATAAAAGAATAAGGGCAAAATAGACATTTTAAGTCTGGTAAGTGATTTAAGGGACGAAACGTGCAATTTTTAACGATATAAGGGACGGTCCGAGTTAATTTTTGAAAATAGGAACTAAACGAGCAATTTGACACTTGGACGAGGGACGAATCGTGTAATTTACTCTTAATTAAAAAAGAAGAATAAGTTTAGAGCATCCGTGAGCACTACTAAAGTTTATTTATTACGTTAACTCGATAAAAAAAGTATCTTATAATCTTCTTCAATGCATAAACATTTTTCTTAATAATAAAACATTTACCATCATTTGATTTTTTTACGAAACATCCTCATACTATTTTATTATTTTATAATATTTCATGTTGGTGTTGTTTTATTAAATCATATAGTAAAAAGTACAAAACATTAACATTGTTATAATTTTTAGACAAAATTGCAAAAATGGTCCCTGTGGTATACATTTTTTGGGGGTTTTAGTCTAAACCACGACTTTTTTGGATTGGTGGTCCTTTTGACCTAGTTTCGTTGTGTTTTTGGTCCCTCGGTAAACTGAAAAGACTATTATGCCCTTCTGATATATTTTTTATGCTTTTTCTATTTAATTTAAATGAAAAATAAAATAATTAACTAATTTGGGCCCACATATCTCTATCTCTCTCTCTCTCTCTCTCTCTCTCTCCCAAAAACCCAAACCACTGTCTCTCTCAAAGTGGTACAAAATGCAAAAAACTGCATCATCTTCAACCTTGGATCAAGATGGTTTAGACATAGCTCAATCATTCTTCAAGCCCATTCAAGGCGTTTAACCACGTCACATACTTCAAAAGCTTCTCGCCGTCACCCACAAACCGATTCAGAACAAGTTCTTCCGCACGGTCACACACTTTGGGATCCTTGGTCGCAGATGGCTGGTATCTGAACAACATATTCCCTTCTTTCACTTTGAAAATGGCGTCGTGTGATTCGATTGTAAGACCACAGGTGGTTCGATTCGAAGGGACTCGTAGACCACAGATTTCATCAAGGGTATCTGATCCATTGCCGTCATCGTCACCTTCCCTCCGCCGTGGGTTTTGATCGCACCTATGATCTCCTCCGCCAACTGGGTATGTAAATTAGTTCTGGCACGGGCGAGCCATTTCAGTATATTAAGAAACAACATCTTGATCCCCCCAAAAGTATTGAAACAAACTGTGGATAAGATGTTATAAACCGCCTCATCTTTTGAAATCCCTAAAGCTTATGCTAGTTCGATGAGAAGGGGTGAGACGATAAAGGGGAAAGAAATCTAGAGGGGCTGTTGTAGGGAACTGCTCTGGTGGCCGATAAAGGGGAAGAAATCGACGTGTGAGATACGAGGGGAGGAATGAGTAAGGGTCGGGGATGTTTAGGGCTCTTGTACTCAACAAAATAAACACAGTGGTGGTGGGTTTTTACCATGGCAGCAGGGAATGGCGGAGGGAGCTGCTCCAGTGGTGTAACATCCTAATTTTCAGGTCCAAAAATTTCTTTTTAATTAACCAACACACAAAAACATTCATAAGAAAATACTGCGAAAACACATCATTTCATAAAACAATGTATCATGTCTGAAAACCCAAGCCACAGAATAATAACATATCAAAGTACAATCCCAGAAAACTCCATGCGGGAACCATATGTGTGTGTGTGTGATGCGATGCTACGCCGCCCACTCCTTCCCCTTAGACGAAGAGGTACCTGAAACCAAAACCGAAACCATAAGCACAAAGCTTAGTGAGTTCCCCCATCGTACCACATACCATACAATATCATCGGTATCTCTCAACCGGTAATCATCATCGGTATCTTTCAACCGGTAACCAATATCGGTATCTTTCAACCGATAATCGTCATCGGTATCTTTCAACCGGTAACCATCATCGGTATCTTTCAACCGGTAACCGTCATCGGTATCTTTCAACCGGTAACTGGGGACTATTCCACCCCCTACCACTAGCATACAACAGCAAGGTACAATCATACAGTCAGGCATATCCGGGTACTGACCTACCCCACGACCCTAAGGGCCGCTGTCAGGGATCCTAATCCCTACTATACACGTAACATATCATGCAGATAATACTCGTGACCAAAGCACATAACCAAACCAAGATAATTATCACAAAGACAATCATCTTACAAATACTCCTCTTTGGTGGGCCGGCATTGTGGCCTTAGACCCACCCCTACTGGAAGGTAACTCACCTCGATGTCATGCAGTGTTTGAATTATCCTCAGCGCACAAGTCGACTCCCCTCGACTCCTCGATCCCTACACGACGACCTTCAAGTCAACACACAGCCAGTACAACCCTAAACAGGGCCAGTCCAAGTCTAGTCAAAGTCAACTTCAAGTTGACCCGACTCGCCGAGTTGGGCCGTCAACTCGCCGAGTCCCTCACCCTTTACTCGTCCTTATCCACGACCTGACTCGTCGAGTTGGGCCGTCAACTCGACGAGTTCCTCCCTCACATGAACATCGCATGAAACTCATCCGACTCGCCGAGTTGATGAACAACTCGTCGATTTCACCTTCATCTGATGAACAAGTTCTGTCCTCGACTCGCCGAGTTGATGAACAACTCGTCGAGTTCATCTTCATCCTTAAGAAGATTGCCTTGGACTCGCCAAGTCTGTTCTAGCACTCGTCGAGTCCTATGAACTCCAGCTCTAAAATCACGTCCAATACATTGGGTAACTCTTCCTGTCCGATTACAACCCTTCTAACACTCAACTGGGTCCCTTTGACTCTCAACAGATATGAGGCTCAAAGTCTCGGACTCGTCGAGTCCAAGAACGGACTCGCCGAGTCAGTCATGTCCACACTCTAAATCCTTGAATTTTAATGTACAACCTTTGATCAAAAGATAGATCCAAGCTTCTATAATCGATCTAGCACGTAAAGTTACAAACTTTACGTGCTTGCATGGGACTTTGAGCTCAAAAAGACATAAAACAAGCTCTTAAGATGCATGGGGCCTTTCATGGGTGCAAAAGCAGTCCCCAACTGCCTTGTGACTCCTTTAATGACGTGATTCCGAAGCTCTAACCCCCAACCATGTTTGCAATCATGGTTGGCCATCAAAAGTGGCTTATAAAAGCCCTAAATCTCCCCAAAAAGGGATCTAACAAATGAAAGAGCAAGGTTACAGCTTTTTACCTTCAATGAACTGTAGAAGGTGCACAAACTCGGGTTCCCTTGGTCTTTACTTGCTTCCTCAAGCCTTTCTCCTTCCTTCTTAAGACCACAAGCACCAAAATCCACAAACAAGGCTTATATTGCTTCAATAACGGCTAGGGTTTCAATGAGAGGTGTTCTGGGAGCATAAGGGACGTTGTGGCCGACATAACATTGTTTAAATAGGGTGCAAACCCTCAGATTAGGGTTTTTGTCCAGTCAAGGTCTACTCGTCGAGTCCGGGACCCGACTCGACGAGTCCATCACTTAAATCCCGCGCCTCATCCCGCTTTTACTCGGCGAGTTGGTCCTTCAACTCGCCGAGTCCAAGGCCAAAAATGCAAAAATACTTAAATAAAAATACATACCAAGAACCAGGTGCTACAAATCTCCCCCACTTATTTTAGACTTCGTCCTCGAAGTCTGCTGCTCGATCCTGGAATAGCTCTGGGTAATGCTCCATCATCTCATCCACCGGCTCCCAAGTCCATTCCGAGCCCTTCCGGTGCTGCCATTGAACCTTTACCAGCTCAACCCTCTTGTTCCTCAGATCCTTCGACTTCCGGTCAAGCATCGCTACAGGTCGCTCAATGTAATTCAGGTTGTCATCGACCTCAATATCCTCTAAGGGTACTACTCCTGAGTCGTCCACCAGGCACTTCCGCAGCTGAGAGACGTGGAAAGTGGTGTGGATCTGACTGAGTTCGGCTGGCAGATGCAACCTGTAAGCCACCTTGCCCACCCGGGCTATAACCCTGAAGGGTCCAATATACCTGGGACCCAACTTGCCCCGCTTCCTGAATCGGATGACGCCCTTCCATGGCGACACCTTCAGGAGAACCATATCCCCGACCTGAAACTCCAGGTCCAATCGACGCTTGTCGGCATAACTTTTCTGCCGACTCTGAGCGGTCTGAAGCCTGCTCCTGACCCGCTGGATCCGTTCGGTCGTCTTGAGCACTACATCGGTGCTCCCCATGACCCTCTGGCCAACCTCGCCCCAGCATATCGGGGTCCTGCACTTCCTCCCGTACAACATCTCGAAGGGAGGTCGATCGATACTCGCATGATAGCTATTATTATACGAGAACTCCGCCAACGGAAGGTAGGTATCCCAGCTACCTCCGAAGTCTAAAACACATGCCCGCAGTATATCCTCTAGCGTCTGGCTGGTCCGCTCGCTCTGACCAACCGTCTGTGGGGTGAAAATCGGTGTTGAAATGCAGACGAGTACCCAGCTCATCATGAAACTTCTTCCAAAACCTGGAAGTGAACCGTACATCCCTGTCGGAAATCACTGAAACTGGCACCCCGTGCCGCGACACCACCTCCCTGATATAGATGTCGGCCAACTTCTCGGCCGAGATACTCTCTGGAATCGGAATAAAATGAGCGCTCTTGGTCAATCGATCGACGATGACCCAAATCGAATTCACCCCTCGCGCGGTCCTGGGAAGCTTGGTGATAAAATCCATCGTAATATCTTCCCATTTCCACAGTGGGATATCTAACGGCTGCATCTTGCCGTGTGGCCTCTAGTGCTCGGCCTTGACCTTCCTGCAGGTCAAGCACCGCTCCACGTACCATGCTACGTCTCGCTTCATGCAGGGCCACCAATAATCGGGACGAAGATCTCTATACATCTTCGTCGCTCCGGGATGAATAGAAAATCTGGATTTGTGTGCCTCCTCCATCAGGATCTGGCGCACGCCTCCATGATAAGGGACCCACACCCTATGGTGAAGAGTCAATAACCCTCAGCTATCATAGTCGAAGGAGGAAACCTGCCCCACAATCCGCTCGCTCTTCCGATGTTCATCCTTCATGGCCTCCTGTTGGGCCTCCCGAATCCGCTCCAACAGCGGAGTCACCACTGTCATCCTCAGACAGATATCCCTGATCGGCGCTGCCTTGCGGCTAAGCGCGTCGGCCACCACATTGGCCTTCCTCGGGTGGTAGAGGATCTCACAATCATAATCCTTTACCACATCAAGCCACCGACGCTGCCTCAAGTTCAGATTTGGCTGGTCCATGAGAAACCTCAGGCTCTTGTGGTTCGTGTAAATCGTACAACGAACCCCATAGAGGTAATGACGCCAAATCTTGAGGGCGAACACAACAACCCCCAGCTCCAAATCGTGCGTCGGGTAGTTTGCCTCGTGAGGCTTCAGCTGCCTCGAAGCGTAAGCAATAACATGCCCTCTCTGCATCAATATTGCGCCCAAGCCCGAGATGGGCGCATCACAGTACACGACGAGATCCTCCATGCCCTCGGGCAGGGCTAAGATTGGCGCCTCGCACAATCTCTGTCTCAGTGTCTCGAATGCAGCCTGCTGCTCAGGCCCCCAACGAAAGACCACGGCCTTCCTCGTTAGCCTGGTCAAGCGTAAGGCTATCTTGGAGAAATCCTGGATGAATCTCCGATAGTAACCGGCTAATCCCAGGAAACTCCGAATCTCAGATGGAGACCTCGGAACCTCCCATCTCATCACGGCCTCCACTTTAGCCGGATCTACTGAAATCACGTTCTGGTTGACAAGGTGCCCAAGAAACTGCACCTCGCGCAACCAGAACTCGCACTTGGAGAACTTAGCATACAAGCTCTCCCTCCTCAAAGTCTCCAGAACCTCTCGCAGATGCTCCTCATGCTGCTCTCGCGTCTTGGAGTGAACCAAGATATCATCGATAAACACTATCACAGACCGGTCTAACATCGGTCTACACACGCGGTTCATGAGATCCATGAACGCGGCAGGAGCGTTGGTGAGCCCGAAAGGCATCACCACGAACTCATAGTGGCCATAACGCGTCCGAAACGCCGTCTTCTGTACATCCTCATCTCTGACCCTCATCTGATGATACCCTGAACGCAAATCAATCTTCGAGAACCAAGACGCTCCCTGTAGCTGGTCAAAGAGGTCATCAATCCTCGGGAGTGGGTAACGGTTCTTCACCGTTACCTTATTCAGCTCCCTATAGTCTATACACATCTGATGCGACCCGTCCTTTTTCTTCACGAACAGAATCGGGGCTCCCCAGGGAGAACTACTCGGTCTAATGAATCCCTTGTGTAACAGCTCCTGCAGCTGTGTAGACAACTCCTGCATCTCAGGAGGAGCCAACCGATACGGTGCCTTGGCTATCGGAGCCGCACCAGGGACTAGGTCGATCCTGAACTCCACCTGTCGCTCCGGAGGTATCCCATGCAGCTTCTCGGGGAATACGTCCGTGAACTCTCGCACCACGGGCACATCGCCCACCGTCGCCCTACCCGCCTCCCGGGTATCCATAACATAGGCGACATAACCTGCACAACCCTGTTGGAGGTAACGCCTAGCTCTCGCTGCTGAACATAAAGCTGGTCCTCGCAGTGACCTCTCGCCCTGAATTACCAGCTCTCCCCCACTTGGGGTCCTGATCCACACCAACTGCTGCGCACAGTCAATCACTGCCCCGTTGGGGCTCAGCCAATCCATACCGATAATAACCTTGTTCCCCCGCAAAGATATGGGAACCAGATCTACCAGATAACGCTCCTCAAACAGTCGTAGGACGCAATCTCGGTAAACCTCCGACGCTCGTACCGACCGGTCGTCCGCAATCTCGACCTCTAGAGGGCAATCCAGCATGCCCGAAGACTCAGGAAACTTCTTGCTAAGCGCAAGAGAGACAAATGATCGTGTGGCACCCGAATCAAACAATACCTGAACTGGGATACCGTTCACATGGAACGATCCTAAGCAGTACACATACATAACATATCAAGATCACAGCGCCATATCATAAAAGCATAAGAAAGGAACCATACCCGTCACTACATCAGGTGCAGCGCGTGCCTCCTCGGCTGTCAACTGAAATGCTCGGCTCCGCACCACTGGAGCCTCTGTCTTGGCCTTCCGGCCATCTGCAACCCGCGCTGTCGCTGAGACCGGCGCCACTGCTAGCGCCGCTGCTGACGCTGCTGACAATCTCGGGCAGTTGGCTTTTTTATGGCCCCTCTGATTGCAATGGAAGCAAATCAGGTCTGTCATCTGTACCGCATGATTAGGGGCGGTACAATCTCTGCCAAAATGCCCAACCTTGCCGCACTTATAGCAGCCTGAACCCGGCCCAGTGCAGCAAGCTCCCTCGTGTGACCGACCGCATTTCCCACAGCGGTCCCGCCCAGACTGGCCTTTCGGCTTACCATCGGATCCCTTGGGCTTCTTCCCCGAAGCCCCCGTCGTCAGCCCCTCCGCTGCCTTCCTTTTCCGGATGTGCTCCAGATCAATCTCCCTCTCCCTAGCCCTGGCAATCATGGAATCCAGGGTAGGGCAAGCTGAGAAACTAACATGCTCCCGGATGTCAGCTCGTAACATATCATGGTAGCGGGTCCTCCTCATGTCCTCATCACCCACATACTGGGGCACCAACAATGCCCTCTCCCGGAACTTGGCGGTGATCTCCGCCACAGTCTCCGTAGTCTGTCTCATGTCCAAGAAATCTCTGGCCAACTGCTGAAGCTCCACCGCAGGTGCGAACTCAGCCCTGAACCGGGTCACAAAATCTGAACAGGTCATAGCCTCAACAGCTGAGGCTCCCAGAGAGTCACCAACCGACTCCCACCAATCTCTGGCCCTGTCTCTCAAACATCCTGATGCATACCTCACCTTCGACCCCTCGGGACAGAAGCTGGTCAGCTGCGCAGACTCGATGTCTGCGATCCATCTCCTAGCAGCAATGGGGTCTTTCACCCCATGGAAATCCGGCGCACCACTCCCTTGAAAGTCCTTAAAGGAAATTGTGCGCGTACTCGTCTGGATAGACGCCATATCACTCCTGAATGCCCGGAGGCGATCCTCCATCAGCTCAACAATCCCTTCCTTAATCGACCCGAAAATGACCGGGGTCGACTCAAGAATGCCTCTCGTGATCTCAGACGCGATGAACTCGCGCAGCCCGTCATCAACCTGCTTGGATCCTGCACCCGAGCCCGATCCTGATCCTGATCCGGAACCTCCTGCTCCATGTCGCGTGGTCACCATTCTGGAAATACACACATAAATGTCAGGATCATACATACTCTCGAGAGGTCTAACACACTCTCCAAGGTTCCCGGTTCTGTCTCAACCTTCCTTGATCCGAGTACGGGTCCTCTGCTTTCAGTAGTACGGGCCCATACTACCTTCCACATCTACCCGTACTTTCATCAAGGATTTCTTCGACTTCACCAAGTCCCTTTTACCAATATCCTTTCCACTGACCTCATCCTAGGCTTTCCTAGGGCACTCTCCGACCTACCCTCCGCCATCAGCTGCACTAGGAGTCCCCACCACTTCCCCCCAACTAACTTGCGGATACTGTTACATATCCGTTCCTTAGCTAGTTGAAGGTGGCCAGAACCCCCATAGCACAAAGCAAGCAGCATTTGAGCATTGGGTAACCAAATCAGGCATAACCTATACAGGCCATCCTACTGCTGACTAAACAGTCCTAGCATACATCTCATACAACAGGCATATAAGGCATCCTCCCTAGATCCTTAGCCCTAACTAGCATGCAATTCTCAGAATCATACATCAGGCACACAAGGCATCCTCCTAGATCCTTAGTCCTATTCTAGCATGCAGTTTTCTGAATCAAAACCATATAGCATAACATATCAAGTATGGGTATCTTGGGGAAAACTTACTTGAGCCTGGCCAGTCGCATGCATCACACACTTCGTCTTTCGTAAAATCCTTTCATTTAGATTTTAGAAAACCATTTTCCTTGTAAAAACCTTTTAGCCCCTCAGTTTGAGTCCAGACACCCCCGAGGGTGTGTCCGAATCCCTCAAACCAGGGCTCTGATACCAACTTGTAACATCCCAATTTTCAGGTCCAAAAATTTCTTTTTAATTAACCAACACACAAAAATATTCATAAGAAAATACTGCGAAAACACATCATTTCATAAAACAATGTATCATGTCTAAAAACCCAAGCCACAGAATAATAACATATCAAAGTACAATCCCAGAAAACTCCATGGGGGAATCATATGTGTGTGTGTGATGCGATGCTACGCCGCCGACTCCTTCCCCTTAGACGAAGAGGTACCTGAAACCAAAACCGAAACCATAAGCACAAAGCTTAGTGAGTTCCCCCATCGTACCACATACCATACAATATCATCGGTATCTCTCAACCGGTAATCATCATCGGTATCTTTCAACCGGTAACCAACATCGGTATCTTTCAACCGATAATCGTCATCGGTATCTTTCAACCGGTAACCATCATCGGTATCTTTCAACCGGTAACCATCATCGGTATCTTTCAACCGGTAACCGTCATCGGTATCTTTCAACCGGTAACTGGGGACTATTCCACCCCCTACCACTAGCATACAACAGCAAGGTACAATCATACAGTCAGGCATATCCGGGTACTGACCTACCCCACGACCCTAAGGGCCGCTGTCAGGGATCCTAATCCCTACTATACACGTAACATATCATGCAGATAATACTCGTGACCAAAGCACATAACCAAACCAAGATAATTATCACAAAGACAATCATCTTACAAATACTCCTCTTTGGTGGGCCGACATTGTGGCCTTAGACCTACCCCTACTGGAAGGTAACTCACCTCGATGTCATGCAGTGTTTGAATTATCCTCAGCGCACAAGTCGACTCCCCTCGACTCCTCGATCCCTACACGACGACCTTCAAGTCAACACACAGCCAGTACAACCCTAAACAGGGCCAGTCCAAGTCTAGTCAAAGTCAACTTCAAGTTGACCCGACTCGCCGAGTTGGGCCGTCAACTCGCCGAGTCCCTCACCCTTTACTCGTCCTTATCCACGACCCGACTCGTCGAGTTGGGCCGTCAACTCGACGAGTTCCTCCCTCACATGAACATCGCATGAAACTCATCCGACTCGCCGAGTTGATGAACAACTCGTCGATTTCACCTTCATCTGATGAACAAGTTCTGTCCTCGACTCGCCGAGTTGATGAACAACTCGTCGAGTTCATCTTCATCCTTAAGAAGATTGCCTTGGACTCGCCGAGTCTGTTCTAGCACTCGTCGAGTCCTATGAACTCCAGGTCTAAAATCACGTCCAATACATTGGGTAACTCTTCCTGTCCGATTACAACCCTTCTAACACTCAACTGGGTTCCTTTGACTCTCAACAGATATGAGGCTCAAAGCCTCGGACTCGTCGAGTCCAAGAACGGACTTGCCGAGTCAATCATGTCCACACTCTAAATCCTTGAATTCTGATGTACAACCTTTGATCAAAAGATAGATCCAAGCTTCTATAATCGATCTAGCACGTAAAGTTACAAACTTTACGTGCTTGCATGGGACTTTGAGCTCAAAAAGACATAAAACAAGCTCTTAAGATGCATGGGGCCTTTCATGGGTGCAAAAGCAGTCCCCAACTGCCTTGTGACTCCTTTAATGACGTGATTCTGAAGCTCTAACCCCCAACCATGTTTGCAATCATGGTTGGCCATCAAAAGTGGCTTATAAAAGCCCTAAATCTCCCCAAAAGGGATCTAACAAATGAAAGAGCAAGGTTACAGCTTTTTACCTTCAATGAACTGTAGAAGGTGCACAAACTCGGGTTCCCTTGGTCTTTACTTGCTTCCTCAAGCCTTTCTCCTTCCTTCTTAAGACCACAAGCACCAAAATCCACCAACAAGGCTTATATTGCTTCAACAACGGCTAGGGTTTCAATGAGAGGTGTTCTGGGAGCATAAGGGACGTTGTGGCCGACATAACATTGTTTAAATAGGGTGCAAACCCTCGGATTAGGGTTTTTGTCCAGTCAGAGTCTACTCGTCGAGTCCGGGACCCGACTCGACGAGTCCATCACTTAAATCCCGCGACTCATCCCGCTTTTACTCGGCGAGTTGGTCCTTCAACTCGCCGAGTCCAAGGCCAAAAATGCAAAAATACTTAAATAAAAATACATACCAAGAACCAGGTGCTACAAGTGGGGTATTCCGGCGAAGATTGGAGATGAGGTGTTGGGGTCGAGTTCAGGTGGGATGAATCACATCGGAGCTTCTTTGGTGGGGACCTCCCCTGTCGCCGCAACCTTGATGGTGATGAAACGGGTGGTGGGTTTGGATGGTTTGACGTTGTTGAAGGAGGTGAGTTGCGATTGTTTCCATGGGGAGGTTTGATTGGGGATTACAAGTGCAAAGAGGGAAGCTTGGGTAGCCAAGCCATTAGTGTTGGTGGATGATTGGAATCAAGAAGACGAAGAAATGGGGAAATATTTTTCATACAGTAGAATACAAACTCAAACAGAGAGAGAGAGAGAGAGAGATAAATGGGCCCATTTTTATATTTAATAATAATATTATTATTATTAAAAAGTGAAAGAAAAATGAAAAATAAATTCATTAAGGGTATAATAGTCTTTTTAGTTTGGACAGGGACCAAAACTGCAAGCAAAGTAGCTCAAAAGGACCACCAATCCAAAAAAGTCGGGGTTTGAACTAAAACCCCAAAAAAATGCATACCACAGGGACATTTTTGCAATTTTGTCTAATTTTTATTTACATATTTTACAAATTCGATTAATTAGTAAAAAATAAATCTATAAATATACAATATTATTAAGGGGTATAATAGAAATATTTATTAAGATAAGGTGGTACAAACTACAAAGACATTTAAGTAGTTGATAAACAATAAGTGGTTCATCAAATAATAATAAAAAATTACATTCCAATAATATTAAGTGATTGATAAAATAGTAACAAGACATAGATAAGCTCATTAGTTGATTATAAACATATCATAAATTCGAAAAATGACAAGACTTGTACAATGAATTTTCAAAAGTATTATTAATTTTATAGCATAATAAAAAATATATATATATGTTATATGATTTACACTTTCTTTCAAAAATCATATACTTGTATAAATATTATATATTTATAAAAAAAGCATTTATATATTTATAAAATATCATTTAGAAAAAGAATTTTGAAGATCAGTACATCTATCATGTGACAAAGGAAATGTCATTTTTAAAATAGGTCCATGTTACTAACAGATACCATGATCAACTTCCCATTCGGTTTTCAAGTTGAAACTGAATTTAAAATTCGAGGATGTATGCATCAATTTTGGGATTTGTCATCAAGTTTGACGTACAAATATGACAATATGAACAGTTTATGTAACAAATAACGACTGAAAATATGTTTAATTTGGTTTGGATTAAACGAATTGAAACATTTATTCTTCATTTTCTTGTTTTAGCTTTTTATTAATAAATAACTATTTCTTTAATATGATCACAAAAACTATGATTATTGGAAATACTGTTTTCCAATAGCACAAATTTATGAATTGTATATATCTAGGACTGTTCACTATTTGGATAAAACCGAATTGTCCAATTGGATAATTTTGATCAGACTATTTGGTTCGGATATTCAGATTTTTGGATTGATTTTTAGCAAAACCAAATTATTATTTTAGATTTCGGATTGGTTTTGGTTTATAAAATAAAAACCGAATAGTCCAAAAAAACCGAATTGCAGTTTATTATTTTGTTTTTTTTAATATATATCTTTAATAATTTATAAATTTACTAAATTATTCTTTTAGTATATTAAAAATTTTCATCTATTATAATACTTTAATATGTACATCATAAAAAAAAATTGTCTATAAAGTAGTAAACTATAATATATTTTTCTTGATAGTTATTAATAAGTTTTAATTCACAACTAATTAAACAATATTTTGTAGTTTATATTATAGAGTAAGTTAATACTAAAGTTATATATTTGTTGAAATGTCTTGATTCTTGAAAACCGAATTGTAAAAAACCGATCCAACCGAATTATAATTTGGTTAGATCGGATCGGATTTGAATTTAGTTTGGACTATTTGGATCTACATTTTGAAAACCGAAATTAATTTGGATTCACTTGATCGGATCGGATTAAACCGATCCATCCAAACGAACACCCTTATATATATCAAAGATACATTTTGAACTAGTTTCGATTTGTTTAGCTTATTTGACATTTTTTTTCAATTCATTTTTAATCTTATCTATTTAATATGTTAAATATAACAACATATCTCAAATAAGTTCATTCATAACCAAATAAGCCAAAGTTGGTCACATGGATTTGCCACTATAAAGGTCTTGTTAAGATTTTTTGTTTTCTCCGCTTAAGTGGATACTTTAATTTGACTCGATTTGTAATAGAAATGATTTTTGCTAGTTTTTTTCATGAAAAAACTTAGTTTATCTTTATGATAAGAAAGTTTTTTCAAATAACTTATTCGTCAGACTCTTATGTAATTGTTAATTTCTAATTGATAGAAAAGCTATGGGACCCACAAATTTGTTGAAAAAACTCAAGCCAACAAGTTGTTAATTAGCAAGCTATTTGAAAAAACTCAAAACTATAGTTTTTTTCAAATTTTATGAGTTTTTTGGTTGAAAAAAAGTCTAAAAAACTTCTACTTATAGATGCTTTAAGTTAGGATTAAGCATTGTCATGATTAAGTGCATACCTATTTGTCCTAAATACAAATTTAAAAATATACTAAAAGTGTTATCCTTTGTAGAAGAGCATTGATACAAGAGAAAGCACAAAAAAAGAGTTTTAAAACTTTTATAAAGTATATAACTACCATCCTTTTCATTTCACGAGAAGATATGAGATTCTTAAACAGTTAAAGTTTTGTTATTCTTTCTTTTTCTTTTTCTCTTTTTAGTATAAATCCAAAACCTATTTTTCTTTCGTTATCAAGTCACTGTAGTTCTTTCTACTTTCTACCTCTTCTAAGCATTCTAGTTTTGTTATCACACTATTTATTTTATGTTTATTTCTGCTTTAGAAATTGTTCAAACGATCTTTAGGTTAAAAAAGTTGAAAACGAATTTTTTATCCCTCATGACATATATACTTGCAAATTTAGTCAAAATTTTACTGTGTTATGTGAATTTGATCGAGTAGAACCAATTTGAGTTGGAGTATAAATATGAGCTCAAAGTATATAACAAACCGAGTTCATAGCCAATTTGGTCTATTTGTTTAGTTTTGTTTAGGTAAGTTTAGATATACATAGACTAATAAAAGTATATGATAAACATGTGGGAAATTTAACCATAAGGTTTTGATGCGGAAAGCCAGAAACATGAATCAACCATATTTGTGGAACAAATTTGATGAGGAATTTGTCAGAGAAATCCACTTGTTGACTTGTGGCCTTTTTCTTTTTTGATGAATACATACGAAAATGAAGATGAAACACCACATGGAAATGAATAAATAACGAATCAGCATAGACTGGCTATTTGACAAAATAGAATCATTTAGTGTTGAATGATTCTAACATTTTAATTATTAAGAGAATTTATGGTTACTTAACCATTCAAGAGACTTTTGATTCGTTAGGAGGTAGTTTAGAGGTGGTATCACGCATATGAAATGTTGACTGATTCAGATGTTAGCTCTGAATGGTTCCATCTAGTGATTATCAAATGATAAGAGCCCCTAAGTCACAATACACACTTTTTTTTAACTTTTAAGTGGTCAAAGTCAAAATTGACATGTTCCCTTATTTGAGTATGTATGCCGCTTAGAATCCAAACATCTCCACCTTGAAGAACATACTAAAACTCCACTCATTCTTCAAATCTAGAAACAAATTCTCAAGTGAAAAATACAAAACTCATGACTACCCACAAAATTGAAAACTTAGGACAAACAACTCACATCTACATGAGTCGGACTTACGCATTTCATGTTGAATCTAACACTTAGGAGTTCTCATATTATCATCGGCCTTTATCAGACACTTCACCATCACAAGCACTTCGTCTACAAACAACAACATATATATCAATAACTAAACACCAACTCTTTATAGATAAATGTAATCACACGACCTCGTACAGACTCTTATACCTATAACTCGGTGAACGCTTCAACCCAACTAAGGACTTATGAAACTTGTCCACATAACACTTCCTTCCACAAACCATAAACCGGTTTGGTAGGTTAAGTATTGAGTAGTACTAAAGTTTCGTTTATCGAGATCATAATGAAGAAACTCCAACCTTACATCCAAGGCTAAACGAAATGTTGGCATTTTGCTACACATATGATGAGCTGAACAAAGAAGTCACACATGACTTCATTTCAAATACCACTCTCATGAATTGTAAGTAGGAATAATCGTGTTACTATGTAATACAAATGATTGAGAAATTTGACCGTTCGAAACAAATTTTTTAACCCTCTAAATTAAATCTATAAATACCAATAAAACTTCTACACCGCAAAACACAATACTTTCACTTTTTTTTCTCTCTATACTACAATCCTAAAAATAGATCAAAATCCAAACACTCCACACACCCCACACACACCCACCGACACATTCACACTCAACACAACACCTCGCTAATATCCGAATTTCAAATCACTACCAGGAGGTTTCATGAATATGTTACTCCAAACAAACTCACCAATTCCACAATCACCCATTTTCCACAACCATACCAACAAAACTACTTCCAACAACCAAACCTTTTCTAAACACCAAACCAATTCCAACAATCACAAATTCAAAAACTTCATACTCAACCTTCCCAACCGCCTTCGCAACCCCAATCTCCTCATGATGATGTCGAAACGGTGCTGGAAACTCAACCATAATCATCAAGAAGGCAACGAAGGGACAAAAGAAAATAGGGTCAAAACAATTGGGATGAAAATGAGGAAGCGGCACTAACAAAATCTTGGATTGCAATATCAACCGATGAGCTTACGGGAAACGCCCAAACCAGGACGAAATTTTGAAACCGCGTTCCAGCACATTTCTATGTGCAAATGGGAAAAGGTACAATATAACATATTTCATAAAAATATCATTTATTTATTAATTATAAAAGTATCATTTATTTATTAATTATATTATTTTGAAAGTTTTGCATTTTTAAAGGTGAATGTCATACTCATGATGGTGTCAACGGAAAATTGCGCGAATTAAGTAGTTGTACAAGTTTCAATGGAATCTATCTCAACCTCACAAACATGCGTCATAGTGAGTGTAATGATTTCGACATTTTAAGTACCGCTTCTCAAGAATACAAAACCATCAATGGTGGTAAACCATTTGGTCATCAAAAAACTTGGCATGTTATGCTAGCCGATCCAAAATAGGTCCTTGATCCAAGCGTGTTTAGTCACTCGCAAACACAATCCATCAGTTCCAACAAATAAGCAAAAACTTGGGAGTCGGAGGTGGGTTTTGGAATTGACCTCAATGAAGATGATGTTGATAATGACTAGTCGGAAGAGGTCACCCTTTGACGCCAAATAGGAAGGGACATAGAGAAAAAGACGACATCTTCATCGAGAAGGGACAAAGGAAAAAAAATACGTTGAACCGGAACCAACTTTCGTTCAAATACTTTCAAAAAAACTTGATGATCATCTTGACTTTAAAAAAGAAAAAGAAAATAGAGTACAAAACTGCAATCAACGACGAAAATGATAAACACGCTATCTCATCCTCATCTTCCACTCGTTCAACTCAAACTTTTCAACAAGCTTCAACGCAAGAAGACAAGTATAAAGATTTATAAAATTTAGGTTTTAATGTAATTTTTAATTTAAGCGTAACATTATTTTTAATTTTATGTTATTTTTAAATTTTTTATTGTAAATTTTATTTTCACTTTTAGTAATGTACTTTTAATTTGGTTTAATGGAATTTTAAATTTCTCCTAAAAATCATATATTTTTATTAAAATTGAGTATTTAAAAAAAATAAAAATATTTAATGATGTGGTGATGGGTATTTTCTAAGTAGAGTTAAGTATTAGTAAGAATGTAGTAAAAGTGATGGGACACACTTTTTGAGTAAGTATATTGTAGACCACTCCTTGTAGCCTAAAAATTCCAACTCCAAGTCACAACATGAACCGAAGAAAACAACACCCAAAAATGTCTGTCAGTCACACTATAGGGGAGAACACATCCCTATGGTTGTTGCAGTGTGACTTGGAATTTGGTGATCCGAATATATAACTCAACTAAGAATGAAGTGAAGAAAGCTGATTGGTGATTTCGAATGGATAATTGTTTGGAGTAGGCTAAGAGTTGTTAGGTTTGAAGCCGTACACGTTAAACATATATACGACTGGTGTAGGGGGCGGAGCCCTCGCGATATCAATATGTTCAGTTATTCCCTATTTTCTTGTATATAGGTACGACCCAGTTATAGCTAAATGTTTTTGGTTATAAGTATTTGTAGCTAGGTTTCCAATGTATCGTGTCTAAAACAATTAAGTAATAGAAGAGATATCTATTTCCTGCTTGTGATCGTAGGCCATATCAATCGAACCATATTAATTATCCATTTCATTTTTATTACCTTTCTTTGATTGCTTGCACAATAATAGTCAACCTGATTCTTTCAACTAAACTCCCCAGTCATGAATTGTGCCTTGAACCATGTTGCCAACACTTGGTAAACCATTTTTTTGCGGTCGTAGGTCACATCAACCGAACCATATTCATTTCTTATGGACCTCCAAAACATCTTGCCAACACTTGGTAAACCATTACATCATTGAGGTTGTAATTTTTAAATTTGAGAATATTAAAATTTCAATTGTAATTTTAGCTTCCATTGTGCATGATTACAAAACTCTTGTGTAATCATAAATCCCCATCACAAAACTTGAAAAACTCACTCCAGTAATTATGGATGTTTGAATCAAGTTTAGTCCTTATTCTTATCCTCAAATAACAACTCCCATCTCTTTGAGGTTTTCCATTGAACACTCTATGTCCATGATTTTGTGACTCCACCTTAATATGTTGCTTGATCATAGAGGGATTCCAAATTCCGAAACAAATCCAAAACAAAGACAATCCAATGATATGAAAATCGAACCGAACTTGCATTTTTAAATATTAATTCCAAAAATTATTTAGAAAAAACACACATATTCTATTGTGATTTCATAATTGTTGTTGTCCTTGATATTGATCTAGTTACCCACATCTAGTTTCACTCCTCGAGTCAATTGAAGAACATACAACCAATAACCACATTGAGAATTCACTACGATCGATTTTTTTCCCTAAGATCTATAACCTTATGTCAGATCAAAACAAAAGAGAAAAGAAAAAGGCTTGAAATTAATCAAAAAACCTATAACTTTTTTATTACTTTAATCGCGCCAGAAGTACACATCACCTCAAGAACACATGACACATTCTAATGGTTACTCGTATTCATGCTCTGATATCGATCCACACATTCTAATGGTTACTCGTATTCATGCTCTGATATCGATCCAAACATATCTAATTTTGGTATTTTTATCCGTTTCTTTCCTATTTTGCTTCTTTGAACTTTGTTGTTTGCCACACATGAGATGTTTTAATGATGTCATACATGTATGTAGCATTTTGTGAACAATTAATCAATATACCTAAACTAGAATTTTAACAAACACATGGAGAACATATTACATAAAGAAAAAAAAATCTCTATACCCCAAACGTATCTACAAAAGACCTTTGTGGTTTGTCCCCATGGATGCAAAAGTAGGTTTGATTCATAGCACATGTCCAAAACACATGTGAAATCTCATGAAAAAAGAAACAATTATGTGAAGGGGAATGTTAGGCATGTGAAGTTTGTCTATTGATTCATTATTATTAGTGTGGACACAGATAGGATGTTTCATCATCTTCCTCTTGAATTATCCCCACCTACTTTTCTTTCAAATATTGCCGTTATAAACTTTAAACAAAAGTGCTTTCACTCTCTAGTAATTAATCAAGAATTTGGTTGTCTTTATTCGTCGTTTCTTTTTGTCAATAGCCTAAATGGGAAAAGCAAATAGGGGATTACTTAAAAGTTCAAACCCTAGTATACCATGTAAAGATTTTCATAATATAATATATTAAAATACTCGAACTCTTAAAGTAAAAAAAATATGATAGAAATGAGCCCAATAAAAAGAAAGGTTTACGATTTACCTTTGGTAGATTTGTATTTTGCATTGCATCCATTGATAGGCCCACTGATTAGAAGACAGACTGGAGTCGACTGGAGTTATATCTTATTATCTTATAACTTATAAGCCACTAGTTTCATGATTCATCTTTCATCTTTCATCTTTCATCACCACTCTACTCATCATACACTGATTCTTGATTATTTTGTACTGAAGTAAGAAGAAACGTCCAAGAATTAAACACTTCTGCTACTTCTACTGCTGTCACTCTCCCCACCTTTCAATCATACACATAACCAAAACCTCATCCATCTTCTCCACCTCTTTCATCCATGGAAGATTCAAAGCTTGCTCTTCTATTTACTGGTAATGTGGTGTTTAAATTCTTGTGTGTTTTCCCCCAATTTTACGTTTCTATTGATTTTTGGTTCTTGTTTCGTGTAGGGTTTTTATTGCCTGTGTTGGTAGCTTCGGTAGGGATAAACTATGGACAGATCGCTAACAATCTTCCTTCACCGGAGCATGTGGTTCCGTTGGTAAAAGCCATTGGTGCCACTAGGGTGAAGCTCTATGATGCTGATCCTAAGGTGCTGAAAGCTTTTGCAAACACTGGAGTTGAGTTTATTGTGGGGTTAGGTAATGAGTACCTTTCGAAGATGACAGATCCAGCTAATGCTCAAGCTTGGGTGAAGGCTAATGTTCAGTGTTACCTCCCGGCGACTAAAATCACCTCCATTGCTGTCGGAAATGAAGTATTGACATTCAATGATACTTCTCTGTCTGGATGCTTGCTTCCGGCGATGCAGAGTGTACATACTGCTCTTGTGAATCTGAAATTAGACAGTCAGGTTACTGTTACCACTGCACATTCTGTTGCTATTCTTCAATCTTCGTATCCGCCGTCGACGGGAGCTTTCCGGCAAGATCTGAAAGGATGTATCGCTCCGATCTTAGATTTCCTCTCGAAAACGTGCTCTCCATTCCTCATCAATGCTTATCCGTTCTTCGCGTACAAAGCTGATCCGAAGCAAGTTTCGCTTGATTTCGTTCTGTTTCAACCTAATGCTGGAATCGTTGATCCAGGTACCAAATTGCATTACGATAACATGTTGTTCGCACAGATCGATGCGGTCTACGCCGCTCTATCATCGCTAGGTTACAAGAAGCTCCCGGTTCAGATCTCGGAGACTGGATGGCCGTCGAAAGGAGACGAAGATGAAATTGGAGCGTCACCGGAAAACGCGAAAAAGTACAACGGAAACCTCTTGAAGCTAATCAATCAGAAGAAAGGAACTCCGGCGAGACCTAATTCCGATTTAAACATCTTCGTGTTTGCTATGTTCAACGAGAACATGAAACCTGGACCGACATCGGAAAGGAACTACGGTTTATTTAAACCCGACGGAACTCCGTCGTATGGTTTAGGATTCTCCGGAATCGCGGTTTCCAGTGGCAATTCTACAAGCACAGGTAGTGGTAGTAGTAGTAGCAGCAGCTCAGGAACGAATGGACCTTCGATATATTTATCGCCGCCGGCGAACTCATCGAGTGGATACCTGGCTATTTCGTCGTCGACGGTGAGTTCACCTTTTTCCCACTTTTTCAGGGTAATGATTTTGCTAACGTGCGCATATTACCGTTTATGTTAATACACGTAGACAGTTCACTGTTCACGAAGTGCACCCTTCAATGACGGACGTTGCACTTGGAAGTTTGAACCATGTCTCATCTTGTCAAACTACGTCGTTTTATGTCCTTAATTAATTAGATAAAACCATAGATTTTTTTTACAATTTCATTTAATTTATAAATACAAATATTGTGATTATACTTGTTTATTCCGAACATTATCCAACCAAAAATGTCATATAAGGCTATATATGTATCCTGTTCAAGGATCACTCTTTTTATATTGAAAATGGCATGAATGTATCTATCACAGGTATCAAATAAAGTAAATGAATATCTTATGATAAAGGTTAAAATTAATAAAGTTTATGACTTTAACAACAACATTTTCTTTTACAGGAAAGATTTATTTGGAGCACGTGGGCAATGTTGGGCATGGGGTTCATTTCAATGGCAGTGTATTGAGAGAAGGAGATAACGTAACGTAATCGTAATGTATGTGGTGGTGTTGTTTTGTAGTTTGGAAATTCTTTAATTAAATCTTATTCTTATTAATTATGGCGTCATCGTATATTTTAGAGGTGTTTTTTTGTTGTTGTTGCTGCATGCTGATTCTTGGACACGACAGATCTCGATTACTTTTGTATTGGGAGTCTCAAAAGACACCAAACTTTCACCGAAAGATAAAAATGATGCAAACCTTACTATTTTTAAAAAATAAATTTAAGACGTTCAAACTATTAAGCTTCCATTAAGTTTATAGTACAGATAACGAAGTCAATCATATCTCATTCTTTAATTCCCGTCTTATTCACAAATTCAAAAACTTACAAAAATAGAAATTGTTTTCCCACGTGGTATTATCTCTAGCTAAACCAACAATTCACAATTCCCTCTTTATCTCATTTTTGCTGCGCTGCTCCTACTTTTCTCATCTTCTCTATCCTTTCTTTCTTTCCTTCTTGAGACTACGACAACTAGAAAGGTTAAGAACAACAGGTTCTGTTTTTTATTATTCGATTTCTTGTGTTCCAACAACATAAACATATATTATGGTCTGGTATGTCAAGAAGAACAAGTTGTTGTTTTCTGATTTTGTGTTTTTCCAACAACAAACAAAAGATTTTGATTTTTTTTGCAGATCTTGATTTTCTACATTCCAACAACATGAATGGATCTGGGATAGATATGTCAAGAAGAACATGTTCATATTTTTTATTTTAGGTTTTTTTCTACAAGAAACTAAACAATTCTGATTTTTTTGCAGATCTTGATTTTTCTTTTACAGGTTTTTTGGTTGTTCTTTATGGAGCTGGAAGGTCTAAAGTTTTATGTTAATCTTCAGGTTTTAAACTTTTCATTTTAATTAACTCTATTGACATCGAAAGTTTATTTGTTAGATATCTATTTTTTTTTTTTGTTTTTTTAGAAATCGCCATCATCTTCGTTTTCTCATATGGACTCCACCTCTTTTTATAGTTTCAATTTTACTATTTTGGTTCATGAATTGATCTTGCAGTTTTAACCGATAAAGTTGGAGTAGCTACCGTCAATAAAATAAAGTCATATGCCAAAACATAGTGGTCAAAACTCAGGTATAAATTAGTTTCAAATTTGATTATACCTGATATATATTTGTGTTATAGCTTAATTGAAAAACATGGTTTCTTTCTCAAATACTCACAGGGTTTGTAATTTTGTCTCACTATTATTTCATTTTTTTTATTTATTCCAGTGATTTGCATTTTTGTTTGACCACTACTTGGGATGTGCTGGGATGTGTTGAAGCATATGAGTAAAAATGTAGAAGCAACTAGAAAGGAAGAATTTATAAAGAGGAAAGAAGCTGTAAAACGTAGCAATGAGATTTATAAAAAGAATGAAGAACATATCCAGTTGAATGGTGTGGAAGTGTTGGGATTAGGAAAGTATGTTGAAGAGATGAAGTCAAAAGTGAAGGAACTCGATTCAATTTTTAGTATATTGAAAACACATGCTCTCTGTTTAACATATTTCTATATTTCTATGTCAAGGTACCCTTTATGGCATTGCACAATGCTATAAGTGAATATACTTAGTCTTTTCTCTTTTACTCCAACAAGTTCCTTTTGTTGTGTATGTATGTGTTTGAAAGTCAAATGGCTCAGGTTCTCAAAGACCAAATGTGATTGGGAAACATTCGTTTCAACCGATGGATTGTAGGGACATTGTTACTCTTAAACAAGGGGGAAACCTTTCTTTTTAGTTGATTATTCATAATTGATTGCAACAATTTTTAGAGAGGCAATGGTGACGACATGCTATTAAAAAAAAATCTAATGTCAAGGTATCTTATTGAGATTTTTTCATCTTTTTGAAATTTGGAAAATTCTAACCATTTTCCCTTTTTTTAACATTGAAATTTATACTTTTAGGTGCCGATATACATGAAACCTTTTATCCAAATGACTACACCTTCAAGCTTGAGTTACAAGTAACCGGTAAAAGTTTTGTTTTTTTCGAAAAATAATTTTTTTAGATCTAAAAATAAAAAATAGTCAAAATATAAGGTATTTTATGGAAAAAAAACCCAAAAACGATATACTTTTTTTAGACGATGTTTTAACCGAAAAAATGAAATAGTTTTTTTGATAAAAAGACATTTTAATTGAAAAAGAGAAACATTTTAATTTTGTCATTCCATTAGATACTTAAACTGAAAATTGAAAAGAACCACCAAAATAAAATAAAATATATAAATATATGTTTTTCGGTTATAGTTCACAATAGAAATCATGAGTAGTAACCAAACCAGCAAAACCAAATATTTTACATGTTTGGTTAAACAAAACGAAAAAATTCAACATAATCGAAACGAAACTATGTGCAGAAAGTTAATTATCTGTCGTTATTGCATTGTACGGATTACATGAGAATATAAATAACTAATCATAAAAAAGAAAACATTCACAATGAATTATTTTAAGTTTGACAATTTGGAGGTTCAATATATATTGCTTTGAAAGTGTTGGAGTTCCGATTTTCGGAGAGAATTAAAAAACCAATGGTAAATGATATTTTCCAATATATTGTGTATTCTTTGGAACATAACATGTTTTCGAAAGTAAAAACTTATCGGCAAAAAATAATGTATAACCAGTCATGTGTTATTACATATTTTCATATTTTGTGTATTTTTTATATAATTCTATTATTTTTGTTTGAATCGCTAGCATATTTCATATTTTGTGCCGCCTTAAACCGTTTCTTTTTATCGGTTATTTGATGTATCATGTCACAAATAACACCAAAGTTGGATTCTATTGTTTTAGAAATATACTATCTTTCGAACATAACACTTTTGTAAAAGAAACATATCGTCTAAAGAAATTATTCGCCACCGCAGCTTTGCGCGGGTCCACCACTAGTATATATATATATATATATATATATATATATATATATATATATATATATATATATATATATATATATATATATATATATATATATATATATGGTTAGGTTCATATGAGACAATAGTATTTTGTGAGACAAAGAGACCAAATCTTGACCATTCATCTTGAATAATCAAAGGATTAAATTAAATCAAATTAAACCACAATGAACCACAAGTAGGCGGTGACATTTTTGTAATTAAATGGAACTCTAGGATTAGAATAAGGCACGGAGGGGCAGAAATGGAATTTTACATTCTATTTCATTCGGGTCATAAAAAAACATGCGATGTTCTTCTAAATCTTCTTCATTCTGATTCATAAAACCCTAACCTCGATACGAACACTAAAACCCATTTGATTCAATCTCGTTTGATTCAATCTCGATCATCAACATCTTATGTTTCCTTCAGATTCGAATTTGAATGCTCTGATTTTATCATCCTTTCATTCTGATTTTGATTCTAAAATCGCTCGAGCACAAATTGTTCCTGGATCAAAAGAAATCCAAATTTATTATTCGAACAAATGGATGCAGAATCGGATTCAGCTTAAGTCATTTCAGGTAATGTATAATAGTATAATTTATCTGCATCATGATTCAAACATTTCTTCATTTTTCTCAAGCACAAAACCCTCCGCCTCGATGAACACTAAAAATCATTTTTTTTTCTTGATCTACAATCTCGATTGAAGAACTGGTAAATCAAGATTAAGTTTTTCTTTCAACCATCAAATTCCTATCATGCTTAAACATTGTGATTACCCTTATTCTGATTACATGAGAGATTTGCGATTGAAGAACCCTAAAAATCCTCTTATTCACTTTGATTCATATTTTCTACTTTGTGATTCTGATTATGTTCCCTAATCAAGCTTTCAATCACCTAGCATTACAGAATCAAAGAAATTGGATCAAGATCTCAAGAATGACTGGTTCAACATAATCAGATTCAGGTTCTAATTCTCATATAATATCTCTTTTTTTACTTCACTTCATATCTACTCCAAATAACTAGAATTTTCTTTTTTCTGTGTCAATGAAGTCAAAGGAAATGTGAATAAACCATGTTATATCTTTTTGTATATAACTTTCTTTAAATTTTGAAATTTGAATGTCTAGTATTCTAATGATTCTTTGAATTTGTAATGAGAATGCATAATATTCTACATATTTTAGTATCATATTCTACATATATGCACCAGTTAAACACCTTGTAATCCTACATTAACCTTGCAGTTCCATGAAGTACAATATGCTAGATATTTTAAAATATGAATGTGTGATATTTTTATTATTCTATAAATTGTAATGTGGAATGTATAGTATTCTACATATGTTAATATAATATATTATATATTCTGCATATTTTTTGTGGAATGTGAAATATTTTGCATATGTTAGTATAATAGTCCTTTGCTAAACAGGTTGCAAACTGATGATTAATTTCTAAAATATTCAATGAATTGAATGTTTGATAACATATTCTACATATTTGCACCAGTTACATTCTTGGATTTCTATATAAACCTTGAACTTCCACACAGTACAGAATTCTATATATTTTAAAGTATGAACTGTTATTACGTGATAGTCTGATAAGTCATAATGTACTTCTTAATTTAATATAGATGTTACTTTGTTTGATTATTTCGAGGATCGAGTAAAAATATTAGTAAAATAGTGTTTGGTAACTTAATATTCTAGGTATTCTGATTTGTTAAGTTAGGTGTTACTTCATAAATTTGGTTTCAAATGTTAGTTTATTGATCAATCGGATGTTACTGTTTACTTTGATAAATCAGAACTAATTCATACACCAATGACTTTATTGTGTAAAGTTAAACTCTATTTGTAGAGCAATTTAACATTCTATATTTTCTTTTATCATAACCTGATGTATTATTCAAAGAATAGTTCTTTATACTTTATTAGGAGAATGTATAATATTAATTATTAATAAAATGAAGTATATGGTTAATAATGTTAATACTATAATATACTAGAGTTTATTTTATCATAACTTTATGTATAATTCAAAGAAAGGTTCATTATATTTTATTTGGAGAGTCTATGATGTTGATTATTATTAGAATGTAGTTTTACGCTTTATAATAGGAATATTCTAGTTTTTTGCAAGTATTTAATAAACAAATTCATGTATTATTCTGGTTTATGGTATTTAGTGTGAATATTCTAGTAGTATGGTATTTAGTGTGAATATTCTAGTAGTTTGTTCTAATAGAAGCATGGTGTATGTTTTGATGCATATCAAGTGACAAGAATGACTCAATCAAGAGCAAAATATGTTTTTAATTTGATACTAAAATTAAGAAAACAATGATAGTTCAAGTGATAGATCTTTATCAGAACGTGAAATAAAGGACAATGTATAACATTAAACACATTAATGAATATGAATATTTGACATAAATACTCTAAGTTAACATATTATTAAGTGTTATATTCTTCTTTTCACGATGTTGATTATTCTTAGAATGTACATATTTTTATATTTGATTTTATATTAAGTTATGGAAATAATGCATTTGTTTTAGTTTTTTTGTTTTAATAAAGTTATGATATATGTTTTAATGCAGATAAAATAAGAAGAAAAAAATATTGAAGAACCTATGGTATAAGATGAAGAGGGAAAAGATTAATAGAAAAGAAAGCATAAGAAGGTATCCAAAAATAGAATTGATGGAAGTTTGGAAATGTGTGGCGGTGAATGATATTCTTAGAATGTTACAAAACATTTGATTTTTGTTATTACTTAACTGTAGTTTGTATATTTTGGGTATTTTGTTCTGATAAATATTTGTTTACATTGATTTTACTTTTCATGATGCAGCCAAATTGGATGGTAACCTACATATAAACTAATTGACGAAGCTAAGGAGTTTGCAAAATCTGACCGACTAAAGCATCTTAACCTGGTGTATGAAGAGAGGCAGTGAAATGAAGATTGTTGATCAAATTGATAAAATATTTGCAAGAATTTAATGGTTAATGAATTTGGAGTCTTTTTATCTTTGAATATTGGTTATATTTTCTATATTTTGAATAACATGTATGGTTGAATGTTTGGTAAATAGTAGTGTTATGGTTTGAATGTTTAAAGATTGGTGAATATTTCATAAAACAATATTGTGGTTGAACAATAGTTATATTTTAAATGATAATACATGTAATTTTGTAGTTTATGTTGTGTAATGGTAATAATATCTTTCGCATATTAGACGAGTTTAAAATTAAAGTCTCTATGTAAAAAATTTCATCAGAATAATATTGTATGTTTTATGTTATAATAAGTATATGTATAATATTCTAATAGAATAATTTTATATGTTGTTTGTTATCGTGAATTGATGTTTATGTCTTTTTTAGAATTTAAGTCACTATTCAAGGTACATTTTATAAGTAGAGTGTATGATGGTTAAAATCATTATAATGTTGTAGTTTATGATGTATGATGTTTATAATCTAATAAAATAAAGTTATAGGTTTTTATAATCTATATGTAGAATATTTTAATAGAATAATATTTTGTGACATTCTAAGTTATATGCATCATATTCTAATACAACAATGCTTAATTAAATTTTGGCTTTTTTAGTGCTCAATGATATGATATTAATCTAGTTATTCAAAATATTCAATATTTTTATAATGTCTTGTTAATATATATAATATTATGAAGTTATTTGTAATATTATGAAATTTAAGCGTAGTATTCTAAAATTATGTTGTACTTGTACAATTAACTTACATTATGTAAGATTCTAATATTATATGTAATATTCTTAATTTACAATTTATAGTGTTAAAGGAATATATATAATAGTCTAAAGAAAAAAATTGATTTATAGAAAAGAAAAGTTTATAATATTAATGTGTAATAATCTGAAATATTTTAATATGATGTAATATTATATTATAAGATGAAATATTCTAATTCAGACCATCATTCCCTTCAAGTGTGTAGGAAACCAAATAATATGTAGGAACCTAGACTAATAAACTTTTTAAACCAGTGAGAAACATATAAGTTTATAAAATGAAATAAATACTTTTAGGATAAATATCAAACTTTTCTTTGGAAGTTGAAAAGTATTCTAAAAACCCCATAGATTAAAAACCAAATTTCAAGTTTGTATTATAAAAAATATATCACAAGGTTCGAATATTTAATAATATGTTGTTAATTGATATGTAATATTATGAAATTGTATGGAATATTCCGATATTAAAGTGTAATATTCTAAATTGTATTATAACATATAATATGAACTTATATTACATAAGATTCTAATGTTATATTGAATATTCTGAATATACATAACATTCTAACATAATAATTTATTTAGGTTGTCTATATTCAAGTTACAACTTAATATTCTTATAGAATAATGCTATAGGTTGTTTGTATATGTAGAACATTCTAAATAGAATGTAACACTAAATGATTATATGAACATCAAATATCGAACTAGAATATAACAATATATATGTAAGAAAATTAAAATAATACACAGTTTATCTATAAATACCAGTGTAAAAGTAAAAACTTAGAATATAGTGTTATCGTTTTATTCAATTACCTCAAATACATCACTTGAAACCAAACAAGAAACAAATATAAGCAAATTTACAACACCCCACTACATAGAATGAGACTCTCCAGGAAATTATTATCGAGCCATATTCTCTACAGTTCCATTCAAGACTTACCTAAAAATTTGTAATGATAGAAAACATGGAAGTTTTAGCTAATTTCATAATTGTATGTACCACTTTACACTGTGACAAGGGTTTTATGGGTATTAAGATATATATCTACTGCAATAACAATGTTTAAAGTTGCACAAATGTAGAGAACAATTTCATCAAGAAAGAAATAAAGAGAATGCAGGGAGTAAATTAAACCAACATCTTCATAATAGATTCGATTCTAAAGATGAACCAAGTCCTCATCATCCATTAACTTCTTAGTTACTTTAACTATTTATGGACCAAACACCATTGAAACCAACATGTCAATATGCTTCTTGAAGTTCATCATTAATTAATGGTGGCAATATATGGATGATATGCTTCATCCAACATATGCTCTGAACATTTGCATCGATGACAGTTGTATGTCTTTTAATCATTGACAAAAAGAAGTACACCAGTCATCACTAAGTTAAGAAAAATCATCTTGGAATTTGGGGTCAATATCATTAAACAGTAACAAAGTTTAAGGGTGGGAAGGAAGGAGTGATATATCAGACTCTACATCAGACTCTTTATTCATTCAGGACTTTCATCAAACAGGTAGAGTACATGTATAATGTAAGAGAAAATCAAACCTTGAAAGTGCTCAAAGTCAAACCTTGGCATATTATAGAAATCACAAATCTATTAAATAGAATTTAAATTTTGAAAGTGCTCAAATAGATCTCAAACAACTAAATAAATGTGATGTGATGAAGAATTGCTGAAATTGAATATCAGAGAACAAAAACTAACTCTGTTTGTTGAAAATTGATGATGAAGATGCTAAAATTCGATCATAATTTTATGATAACTTGTTGATATATGTGATTTGATGAAGCATATTTGTTGAAAATCGACATATATCTGATGATCATTTCTAGATGATGAAGAAAAATGGTTGAAGAATGTAAAGATGAATTCGCAAAACACTAAAAACGTGATTTTGATAATTGTAGTTTTGATAACAGATGAAAACTGATCGATCAACGAAAAATTCGATCTCATAGCAGCGATTTTGATATATGCGATAAGATCCTAGATACTTGGTCGAAGATTTGAAGATTGAGTGCGATGAAGATCTGATTTCGTTAACTAAGGTAGTAATTTTGGTACAAGAACCGGTTATGCTATCTTTAACCTAACAATGACTAATCTGTCCCTAATTAACTAATCAGGCACATTAATTAGCCTTAATCAACGTTTTTTAAGAACCATAGGATCAATTTTCATCAAAGGCTGAAATGTTGTCCCCTTGTCTCACAAAATAGTATTGGTCTCAAATGAACCTCTATATATATATATATATATATATATATATATATATATATATATATATATATATATATATATATATATATATATATATATATATATATACTAGTTTATAATCCGTGAGAACCACGATAATAAAATTAATTAAAATTTTATATTAAAAAATCAAATTTATTAATCAGTTATTTTAAATAAATTATTACTTAAGATATATTTTTTTAGTTATATAAGATTATAAGATTTAAATAAATACGTGAAGTTATATCATATTATAATTTGTATTAATTTTATTTTATTTTTTAATCTAATGTTATTAATTTAATATAATTAAAGTGAAAAAAATTAAAATTTAAAATTTAAAATTTAATGTAATTATGGTGGAAATTATAAATTTTGAAATTTGAAATGGATAATTAATATGTTGACAAGTGGCATGATAGAAGACCTATAATTTTAATGAGGAGTTCTAATATAATGTCAATTGTCAATATGAGATTAAACCTATTTATTTATTAGAATAGGGATATATATATATATATATATATATATATATATATATATATATATATATATATATATATATATATATATATATATATATATATATATATATATATATAGACACACACACACACACGTTTGTCACTTGATACATCTTAAAGATGTGTTTTTCACATACATAATGATCTCTTATATCAAAAAGTCACACGCTCCCAATGTTTTCTAACTTCTCACTTCTGTCCTTTATTAAGCATAATGTCTGATCTTTCATTTTTCGGTAACCGTTACATACACACACATACTTATATAATCTCATGGGTCCATCTTTCTCACCCTATGAGCCACATCTCCTTTTATTTTCTCTCTTGTGGACATACTACCAAGGTGTCCTTTTACTCTACATTTTCTATATTTCACTTCCACATAAGTCTTGATCCGTTTTCTACTATTCCTTAGCTTTTAACACATCAACACAGGAAGTCAGGAACATTCTCACACTAGTACAAAACTACGAATTGGTCACACATAGTCGGAATTGAACGGCCAAACATTCGAATATTTATGTGGCTAAAGGTACCAAAATAAATTTCACGTTATTAGTTAGTCACATATGAAATCCAATCGTGTGACCATTAAAAATGTATTGCCACACCTTCAACCATTTATATGGAGGTCATTGCTAATTTTTGGCTGATTATTTAGCCACATATGAATTTGGAACACATGACAAATGAAGAGTAAGTTCGAAGTATTAGTCATGATATACATATAAAACGTGACAAATCTATGTCACACACTTGAACACTGTGACCAAAAGCCATATATGGTCGCATGAAGAAATTGTTTATGTGTCTAAATATATAGAGTCGAGTTTGTCACACATGATTTCAGTGTAGCAAAATCATGTACATATGGTCATATAACTTACTATGTGTGTCTAAAGTTTAACGTGCTTTAGCTTGCCAAAAGCTAATGTGTATGGTCGCATGGTATTTCTAGTACGATCATGTGATTTATAAAAGGCACGACATATCACAAATGTATATCTAAATGATATTTATGGCCATAGTTTAACTGATTATACGTGTCCAATATATTTATAACAATCACATCGTGAAATATTCACGTGGCTATTATTTAGAGAAAAAACGGGCAAAAACAGTTATCATTAAATTTGATATTAGTCACATCGAGTGTTTGTGTGTCTAAATCGTGAGACTATATATGGTCTGTGACATCCCAAAAATTAGAAAAGAAGTTTTTTCATTCAAGATAGATTAACCGATAAAACCCTTTAATTGAAAGCATGTTGCATCATTGATTTGTTTGAAAGTTATATAATGTAAGAGTAGCCACGTAATGTACCAAGTGCAAGGTAATCATTTATTGTCGATAACACAACGACACGTAGATTAAAGTTATCTTTTGTGGAAGCAACATATGTATCGACCCATTCCTCGAATAAGCATTGCAGATCATCTACCAACGGTTCTAAAAAACATCGATATCATTTCTCGGTATCTCGATATTAATACTGAAAACATGATAAATTTTCTTTTCATACACAACCATGGAGGAAGATTGTATATGACAGTTAAAATTTTCCAAACATTGTGATGCCTATTTCTTTTATTGACGCCAATCCCATCAACCGCTATTCCTAGTCGTAGATTTCTTGGATCTTTAGCAATTTCAGGGAATTTTTCATCTATGGTATTCCATGCATGTGAATATATGGTGTGACGTAAAACACCATCTCTTTTCCTCCTTGTCGCACTCGATCTTAAATCTTCTGAAATACTTTGTATCTTAAAGAGTCGTTGCAGTCTTGGTATATGAAGCATTCTAAATCAGTGATAAAATTTTTCTTTTTAAAAATCATGCATCCCATACATCACATGTCTTAAAGTTAACCATGATACAAAATGTTAAATCATCAGAGTAAAATTAATCATAAGTGTGGAATCATGAGGGGAATGTTGTGCCATCACACTGAACCCACCCCTTTCATACTGTAAGTACCTGAAACCATAAACATAAACTATAAGCATAAAACGTAGTAAGTTTCTCTAAGTACCACACACCAAACATACAGTTGGGCCCAACCATATGGTATATTCCAACCCAAACATACAATTATGAGCCCAGTCTTGGGGTTTCTTTCAACCCATCATATAGGGATGAGCATACGACCCATTGGACCAGACCAGACAAAAAAAAAAACCGGACCCGCACCCGGTTGAACCGGATAATTATATTAGGGGTTCAGTTTTCGGCTTTTGTTTTTACCACTAATTGGGTTTCGGGTTTGGGCCGGACCGTACCCGGGACCGGACCGAAAAACATTTTCACCTTAAATTCGTTTTATAGATATCAAGATAAGTTTAAAAGTTTAAAATAATGATATTGGATTATTAGTTGATGTTATTAAGCTTTTACTGAATTATAAATTAATGTTACAAGAAAATATGAAAATAAAAGTTTATTGTTTTATTAATTAATATATCGATAATGTCGTTGAAATTGACATAAAGTCTCACCAAAATTGGATAAAATAGAAAAAAAAAAAGTTTGCCTAAACATTCGTAATTTATTTACTGTGACATTATTTATGAAATAGTTTTTTTTTAGGAATTGGCTCATCCATACAGCCTACAACGACAATTACAATAAAAGAAAAAAAACATTGTGTTCTTTAATACTGTAACATTCTTTTTCGAAAAGTTTCTTATTTCGAAATTGTGGACAATAAATGGATCAAGTAAATGTCTTGGCTTCAAGGGAATAAAGTTTAGACACCATTGGATGTTGATATTATTGTGTAACGCCCTAAATTTCAACCCAAAATTTTTGATTAAAACTTTAAATATTTATTTAATTCACAAGTGTAAGGGGGTGTTTGATACAGGAAAATATGAGAAGAGAAATGAAATTCTTTCCATTTCTCTTGTTTGTTTTGTATTAAAATGCAGGGAAAAAGGAAAAAATGAATTCCATTTCCATCAATTTTATTCTCTTTTATTTATGACAAAATTGCAAAAATGGTCACTGTGGTATGCATTTTTTGGGGGTTTTAGTCCAAACCTCGACTTTTTTGGATTAATGGTCCTTTTAGGCTAGTTTCGTTGCGGATTTGGTCCCTCAGTAAACTGAAATGACTTTAATACCCTTGGGGTATTTATTTTTCATTTTTCTTTGATTTTTTTGAATATAATATCTATTTATTTATTTTAATAATTATTTTAATAATAAAAAGGTCGCACTTCTCTCTCTCTCTCTCTCTCTCTCTCTCTCTAGTTCATACCTCACCGGACCAACCTTCCCCTTCCTTCTTCTTCACTTACAACCAAGAACCACCGTTGCCGGCCACCGGAGCAGCTCCCTCCGCCACTCCACGCTGCCATGGTAAAAACCCACCACCACCGTGTTTATTTTGTAGAGTACAGCAGCCCCAAACATCCTCCAAGCATCCCCGACCCTTACTCCTTCCTCCCATCGTCTCTCACGCGTCGACCTCGCCGGAAGAAATAAACAGAACCATCGGGAGTCGCTGAAGCAAGCACCACCGGCTGCCATTCTCAGCCCACTCTGCCCTCCCCCTGTCGTGACCCACTGCTTCGACCGCCTTCCTTCTTTCCACCGAGGTAAATTACAGTAGCCGCCACCTCCTTCATTTGTGTCGGGTCTTGGTCTTTCACAAGCTCCACCATTTGACAATTGTTGGAATCACTACCAAGATTTTCCAATAAACAACATTATATACAAAATCAACTTCAAACCAACAAATTAAAGTCCATCCAATGTACTTGGAACGAAATCGGGGATGAGAGGGCCAAATCGGAGACCAAATATAAAGATGTAGGTATACACAAAAACATATAGATGTAGGTACACCAAGAAATTAAAACCTAGAAATTGATAGATAGGTGGGAATGGGTCTGATAAACAATCATCAATCTGTAGAGCTAGGGTTGTGAGGCAGAGAATGATAGTTTATGGGGCATACACGGTGGTTTCTTCTCTATTGATTTTCTTTTTGTTGAAACAAGGTCTGTTAAAACATAAATAGAAAAGGACGAAGGTGGAAGAAGGAAGAAGATGAAAGAAGGAAGAAGATGGTGGTTATAGGAATTGAGTGTGTTTCTTTTTCTGGGGGGAGAGAGAGAGAGAGGTGGACCCGATTTTTTATTTAATAATAATAATAACTTTAAAAATTGAAAGAAAAATGAAAACTAAATTCATTAAGGGTATAATAGTCTTTTTAGGGACCAAAACTGCAGGTAAACTAGCTCAAAAGGACCACTAATCCAAAAAATTCGAGGTTTGGACTAAAACCCCAAAAAAATGCATACCACATGGACCATTTTTGCAATTTTGTCTTTATTTATAGGGAAAAGATGGGAATAGAAAATTGAAGGCGCCCAGAAAAAAAAGCGGATAGTTGAAAGTCCAAATCGTTCTCCACGGTTCGAGCCGTACGCTCCACATGCAATCGTATTTTTCTTCCTTTTTGCTTCGAGTTTGGACTGGTTCATCTATATATCATGATTATGCCCTAAACAATTTTTCTACTAGTTGAAGATTGGCAACCCATCTTTCCATATCATCGATTTAATTGATGTTTTTTTTGGTTGTAATTCATTATTTTTTGTGAATCATAGTTTGTTTTCTGCATGGTTTAACCCTTTGATCTTGATTTCTTCCACCTCTTGAACAGAGGATGTAAGTAATCCGTAGTTGGTTTGTTTTCTGCAAGGTTGAACCACTCGAGGGTGTTTGAAAGTTGTGGTCTGTTTATCTCATTCTCTTTTTTCTATTGCTCGTTAGTATACAGGCTTTCAGAGGAGTTGTCGACCTTAAAAACATTCAGAAATGTTGCATATACCACCTACTCGATGAAATGCCATAGTTAGTCTTCAAACACAAATACAAAATCATAGTTAGTATATCGAGTTCTTACCTTAAACATGGTTTCAAGAGGGATTCCTTTGGGTACCCTCCTTCTTTGTAGCTAGTTATTACCCATGTTTAGGAGTTTATCTTTTGTTATGGTTCTTTTGAAATGACGAAGTGGTTTGATAGTTTGTAAAACAATGGCTATGTTATGGCATGTTTTAAGCAATACATATGCTATGGTCCAGGCTAGTTTTTTCATTTCTTTGAAGAAGGGTATTGTAGTAGCATAAAGGCATAAAATTTATCCATTTATGTTCATGTTATTCTTGGTCAACTTACTCTCAGTTTGGCGATTTGAGAATATTTAGAATATAAAGTTGGAGTATATTGTAAAATCGTTGGTCATGGTAGAGCCAACTATACTTTGTATAATCAAAATTGAAAATTGAAAATTTATAAACATAAAAGATGACAAATGTCACACCTCCGAACCAGACGGCGGAAACGTCCGGGGGCTTGCGCGTGACTTCATCCTTGTAGTATCATCACAAAGTATATAATTGAAACATAACATCATCATCACCACGCATGTAATATAACAACGTACATTGTTTACATCGAGTATTGTATTTGAATATTACATGCCAAAATAATTAAAGTCGGATGGAATAGAAATATAACAAAACATCCATTAGTTTGTTCCCAACCTGCTTCAACGGTTTCCTGAGAATACAAGTTAATTTAAAAAGGTCAACATAAAAATGTTGGTGAGTTCATAAGCATGTTTGAGAAAATGATTTGTATAACTTTGCAATCACAAGAAAATCCTATATTTTCTTAAAATAGTTTAGTATGTTTGTGTTCGATCTTGTATTAATGCATGTGTGTTATTGTTAAATAGAATGTCAAAAGTGAATGAAGAGAATGTAAAGAGAATGCCCCCGGACAACCCTATGTTGCCTGTAAAAGAGAATGATGGTATATCAAACCCCCGAGGTTGAGTACCGGCGCGAGTAGTCCAAAGAGAAAAAAAAGAATGGTCTCCCGTAAATTTCATAATGTTAGTTCCTCTAAGTGAGCCGTTATAACCATACTAGATAATGACAACTGCGCCTGTCTTGGCGTTTATGGACGCCGACAAAAAATTGAATAAGGTTTTCGTCACCCTAGACTGGTTTAGTCTAACTGTAGCGAACAGCTCAGCTGTGGGGTGTCATCCCCGTATAGATCTATACACAAATCCCCACTCTCCCTCCAAGAGACTCTGGTTATAACTACAGGCTACGATCGTACACTCTATAGGTGTCAACCGACACGTCTCACTAGATCCTTAATCGAATTTACGCGAAGAGAAACATATAAAACACATTCTAGACCCAATGAACCATGTAAGCGAACCACTCGGGCTCACTAAACATTTAAGTCATTTCCAGTCCCGATAAGAATGAGATTATATAACATGGGCCCAAAATATATGTAAAAGGACAACTAAGGCCCATTTCACATTTAAGGTATTTACAGGCCCAAATAGCACGCAAAGAGTATCCAAGGTCCGTTGAGCATGTTAATGGGTCAATGAGGCCCAATAAACATATAAATAGTATTTAGGACCTAACAAGCATATAAACGGGCCACTAAGGCCCAATAATATGAGAATGACAATATTAGTCTGTTTGTTATTATAGTGCTAGTATTAGTTCAATTATTTACCAAAATGGCATAAAAGGCCAACCTTTTTGTAAAAATGACATTCTTGGCCCATTAAGCCAAAATTTACAATTAAGGCCCAATTTTTAGTAAAAATGACATTCTTGGCCCATTAAGCCAAAAATTTACCAATAAGGCCCAATTTTCGTAAAAATAACATCTTAGGCCCCTTTTTGGACAAAACTTGTATTTAGGGCTAGTTTTTGTAAAAATAACATTTTTAGCTCACTTTTGTCAAAAGTGTCGTTTTTGGCTCGAGTTTTTATAAAAAACACATATTCGGCCCATTATAGAAAATTTTATCATTTTGGCCCAAATTTTTATATTTTCACAACTTTAACCCTTCTTATGAAAAATTTACATTTTTGGCATAACTTTCTTGAAAATGACATTCAAGCACACAAAGGATCAAAAATTACAATTTTTGGGCCCAAAACCATGAGAAGCCCAAATAAGGCCCATTTATAAAAATGTTTACATTTTTAGTCCTTGTAAGTTCTCAAATGTCGAGATTAGCCTTGCTTAGCAAAAATTTCCTTTTGAACTCCTTACTAGCCGTGAGTTACATAAATAACCCATACTTTTGTCATTGTGTCAATTTTAGCCCCTTTCATAAAGTTTTTCCTAGCTTCAAGTAAACTAATTGTATTTTAAACATTTTTCTTGTAAGATGAGTTGAAATAAGTGTTATGTCTAACCAATATCATCATCTTTTAGTAGATCTTTGAGTCTATGATGTTTATAACACATAAACACATATATAACTAGAAAAACACACAAAATCATGCATACACACATAGATCTACACAAAACAACTTGTATTCTCCCCCAAAACAAAGTAAAAATCAAAAATAGGGGGTATGAACTCACTTTTCTTTGAAGTTATCAGTTTTTTGTGAGGAAATGAGAAGATCTCGGCCCTAGCAAGCTTCTTGAGAAGGTTTTTCAAGATTAAGAGTGATGAGCTTTGATGAAGAGTTCTTGATGTGCCCTTAAAATTCTCGAAAACTAGGAGGATTTGATGGGGAAGGTTCTTGGTGTTACAAAGGAAAAAGAGTGAAAGAATCTTGAGTTTGGAAATGAAAAGTGATGGTGGTGATGAAGGCTCTATGGCCGAGAGTGAGAAGAGATAAGAGAGAGAAGAAAGGTTGATTTATGAAGAGGATGATTTGAGGGTTGCATGGATACATGCACTCTTGCATGGATATCCACTAGGTATTGATGAGGTTTCACTCCATTTCCCTCCCATTTTTTTTCCTTTTTTTGTTGTTGGGCCGAGTACAAGGGAAAAGAAGAGAGAGGATGAATGAGTTTGGGCCCTTTCTTGATTTAGTTCGAATTTATGAGGCCCAATATGAAGATTTTCGGTCCATTGGGCCCTTATGAGGGTTCACGGCCCAATGAAGTCCATGAATATAGTTTACGACCCATTAGGGCTTATGAAACCATTCACGATCCATCATGGCCCATTAGAGACAAGATGAATCATTCTAGGCCTACATGACCTAAAATACTTTAGTTTCTTGGATGTGGGTCCAATTAGAGCCCAAATTGGGTTTCTTGGCCCAAAATAGACAAATTGAAAGTTTACTGGTCCGTTAGGCCCAATAAGGGGATCCTAGTCCATAATAAACTTGAACCGGGATTTTTTAGGGTTTTCAACCCATAGTTGAATATGTGAGATGTATTGTATTAGATTTTGAACTTTACTCCGGAGTTTTGATTCAAATAGATGATTTCATTTTAGCATATAGTATGATTTTTACTTAAAGTACAAGTCTTGCCATAAACTGATGTTTACATGAAAATAGAATCTCCTAGCTAAAAATGCTAGTTGTGACATCATCCCCCCGTTAGAGGGAATTTCGTCCCAAAATTCTTTTAGAATGTAGGATCATGAACGAGAGAATAAGTGAGGGTACTTCTGCTTCATCTGGTATTCGCATTCCCATGTGAATTCCGGTCAACGCTTGGCGTTCCATCGAACCTTCACAATCGGAATGCAGCTCTGTTTCGTACGCTTCACTTCCCTATCCATTATCTCGACTGGTTCTTCGACGAACAAGAGATTGTCGTTTATTTCGATCTCTTCTAAAGGAATGACAAGGGTTTCATCTGATAAGCACTTCTTCAAATTCGAGACGTGGAACACGGGGTGTACGTTGCTGAGCTCCGAAGGTAGCTACATCTTATAAGCTATTGGACCAATTCGGGCAAGAATCTCGAACGGTCCAATGTATCGTGGGTTTAGTTTTCCTCGTTTCCCGAAAAAAATCATCCCTTTCCAGGGAGAGACCTTTAATAGCACTCGATATCCGATTTGGAATTCCAGAGGTTTTCATAGTTTGTCAGCGTAACTCTTTTGTCGGTCACGTGACGCTTGGAGTCGGGCTTTGATTTGGATTATCTTCTCTGTAGTCTCTCGAATGATTTCTGGTCCTGTAAGGGTGCTGTCCGGTGATTGCCCTTTTGCCAAATGGGTGTCACCCACCTCAGCCCAGCAGAGAGGCGATCTGCATTTGCGACCATATAAGGCCTCAAAAGGAGCAACCCTTACGCCTACATTAGGAATACCGGATTCCTGTCCGGTTGCTGAGCCGACTAGCAACCTCACACTCGCCCCACGCGACCTCCGAAAGAGACCTCGTCTAGCAATAACCGTCCTAGCTATACCGCCATTCATGGCTCCATTAATCTTTCTGACACATCTAATCATAATAGCCTGACAACTTCTCGCCACAAAATCTAATACAAAAAGTGACTGCTACCGGAACCACTGTAGTCTTACATCGCGCCTGGTCTCCATCGACCCATCTTTTACTCACTTCAAATACGCTGTGGCTCTTTACCGGATAAGACTAACCCAAGAAACATCACAATAACTTGGGTTGCTATCAACTAAGTCCACCCATTACCCTTGGACCTCGCAATTATCTCCCTTAGCATATAGATACCCCAAATCTCATCTCACTAAAACAAAATCTTGTACTGAACACACACGAACTCCGAGTTGGGATCCTTCCCAAAACGAATCGATACTCCGCTCCTACCTCGAGATCCACGAATCTGTTGGATAAGGTGTCTAAGTCCATAACTATATTTGAGATATACTTGACCCGACCCGGCATGGTCCATTTGGGTTGCACTTCACCCGAACAATTTATATGGATAATCTTTTGAGAATAGTATAAGTTATGATTTATTAATATATTATTATAAGTTCTAATATATTAATATGAAATCATATTATTTAATTAGTATTGATCTAAAATTAATTTAGAATTAATTTGGTGATTAAAAGTGTGACTAATTAAATATGGACTCTTGTATTTATATAATGTGGGCTAATGCTTATTTAGAATGGGCTAGGCTTGCATGGTAAGTCCATGGATAGTCCATGGAGCTTTAACCCATGGATCTCATGGAAATGAAAGGTCATGGGTATTAGGGTTTACATGGATGTAACCCTAATTCACCACAGTATATAAAGGAGTCTTTAGCACTTGAAATTGCACTAGTTTTTGTGTGAGAACTAAGGGTGGCCGATTTCTAGAAGTGTTCTACTATTCTCTCAAGTTTCCAAGGTTTGTGGTGATTTGTGACTTCCATTTGCGGCATCCACATTATTGGTGCTAGGCTCTCAAACTCCAAGCAATCAACCACTACTAAAAGGTATGTAACTCTACTAGCTTATTATGTTTCAAAGTTCCCCATGCCATGCTAGTTAGGTTAAGAACCTTGGAAAAACAAATTTGCATGTATCTTAGTAAAACATAGATCCAAGGTTTCTAGGGTTGCATGTACACCATAGGAGTGTTAGAATGCTCAAAACCCAACAGAATCTACATTTCCATAATGCACCATAACTTCTGGCATCCCGTACCTGACCGATAGATAAATGCCCTTAGCCGATCCTCGAGACTACCAGTCTCGCACCTGGTCCAACCACCAGGTTCCCAAGAGATCAGATATCAGGACTACCCAGCCGTAGCCCTACTGTGTCACGTACTACTTATCCACATGATCCTGCAACTCAAGATCCAAACCCTTGACTCAACAGTCTCTACCAGTTCCATACAGAATTTCCAAAACCATTCGGGCTTGCTCACAGATCACTGATCGGACAATCACCTCCGATCCTGATTCTAATTACGTTGTGGCCTTCCCACAACCTTGCGAACTGGCCTACCCTCGCCTAATTCATATGAAAGAATCCGTGAATGCTACGACTATCCCGTAATTTGACGACACTTCCTACCCTATCCGACTGTTAGTGAATGTTACGGCTCCCCTGCAGTCTTACAACACTTTCTGACTGCTAGTGAATGTTATGGCTCCCTGCAGTCTTTTTGCACTTCCCACACTATCTGACTGCTTGTGAATGCTACGGCTCCCCCGTAGTCTTACAACACTTTCCAAACTATCTGACTACTAGTGAATGCTACGGCTCCCCCGTAGTCTTACAACACTTTCACCCTAACTGACCATTAGTGAATGCTACGGCTCCCCCATAGTCTTACAACACTTTCACCCTAACTGACAATTAGTGAATGCTACAGCCCCCCCCCCCCCCCCTCGTAGTCTTACAACACTTTCACCCTAACTGACCATTAATGAATGTTACGGCTCCCCCGTAGTCTTACAACACATTCACCTCACCACAATCGCAGCCCTACGCTTTTCCCCTAATCTATCAATTCGAAATGCATACAGAGTCGAGCACGCACTCGACCAAACACCCGAACTGAACTCAATTCATGACTGGAGCCCCAAGCTGCTTTCCCAAATTTTGATATCAAGCCCCCAAGAAGAGGCGATTCACATGACAGGGAGTTTTACCAAACTTCAAACTCACACAACCCTTAAACCAAATAGCCACTTGGGCCACCATTTTCCTCGATGAGGATGAGAAACCCATCCCGGTCTCATACCTACCCCTGTCCTGAATACCTGTGCGATTCTCCCCCACTTAGATTCGACTAAGTATTCGCAATACATGAGATTTGAAGGATTCCTAATCCTTCTTACACTTAAATAGCCAACTGCTAACAACCTGTGCTTACCCATGCTAGTGTTCTATTACTAGCCCAAACCCCAAAGACCACACAACTCCTAAAGATCAGACGAACACTTCCCGAATGCTAGTGAAACTAGTAATCTCAGACGTCTTGAAATGATGCCACACTTATATATTGAACTCCAAATGACCGATGCCCAGGCCAAAGCCTCTACAGTGGACCACTTCCCCTGGCGCTTCCAAAAGCCGACTCAAGCAGCATGGCTGAGTCACCAATCCTGACCGTAGACCTTCAGCATCACATCCCTGAACTGATCTCGACCATAGACCTGGATAAAACTGAATGCTCCAAACCAGCAAAGAAGGAAACGACCTTTCACTAACCACCCCGTAACTCACGATATGCAAAAGGCACATGACAATGTTTGAAGGTATAACCCAAACACAAGTAGGGAAACAAACCTAGAGATACACTTACTAAAACCATTGAAACGAAAACTCCTTCGTGCAGTTTCCCGCAAGTACTGCACTGAATCCGGCCCTGCTGGCCTCTCAAAAGTTGACCTGGACTCTTGGGTCCCTTTCCGGGACCCTCCAATATATGCACCTGATCTGGTCCCCTCTTCCCAATGTGTTCCAAATCAATCCCTCGCTCTTGGCTCTAGAAATCATATCATTCAGGGTCTGTCATCCTGGCACACTCACCAACTAAATCGTCAACGACTGAACTGCAATAACTGGAGCAACTTTTGCCCTACCTGGGCTACAACTACCCCCAAGACATAGTCTCTAATCCTGAAAGCGCAATAGAACACACAATCAATCAGTGCCGTCCGATACAAGACATCCAAGGCGAACTCAAAACCCTGGAAGTCCTTCCACTAACTGACCCACCACTGGAGCCGGGACCAAATCCTGGTCCTTCGTCATGTGTGCTCATCCTCATCTGGCAAAGCAACTATCCCCACTATCAGATCATAACCAATAATTCTCATTCCCATAAGCTTCTTAGATTCTCCAACACTCTCACCGATTCGAGTATGAATCCTGTGCTTTCAGTAGTACGGGCCCATAGTACCTTCCACACCTATCCATACTTTCCTCAGCAATCCTCCCAAATTCTCTAAGTCACCTAGCCCACTGGTGCACCAAATATTCGCTAAACAGCAACACAACACCCACCAAAGCAACTCCTAGGCTCCCCCTAGGTTCCCAACTTCACTGAATTGCCCCAATAAACTCATTGGAGCATATCCTAGGCTTTCCTAGGTTCCCAACCTCACCCTGCCATCAGCTGTTGAAGAACTCCCCATGATGCCAGCCATCCACCTCTTAGATATCGTCATATCCACTTAGTAGCTGACTCCCATCACTCAAGAGTTCCACAAAGCACAAAGCATGCAGCATTCGTGCAGTAGCACTCCGATCCAAAGAACTATCATATAACATTCAGCCCACATACCACAACTCATGCTATCCACATCTATCCATCCTCACTGTCGGCTGCCTTATGCATGCAAATTATACACATAACAGGATCTAATAGACTGTCGAATAATAGACTCTACCCTAGGACCACAGGAAATAAGGCCAAATCAGCTATTCTAAGGCTATAAGATCCTAACCGTATACAATTTTCAAAACATACACTTAGCAGTTACCAATATCAATAATCGTTCTCATTCTAGCATGGCATCCAATATCTCCAAGGCTAGAAGCATCACATACCAGACCAATCTGTTGCTGACTACACAACACTAGCATGCAAGTCTACCAGCTCATACAACATATCAAGGCATCTCTCCTAGCCCTAACTAGCATGCGATTCACAGATCCATAAATCAGGTCATAACAGATAACACATATGGGTATTCTGGGAAACTTACTTGAGCTCGGCTGATTGCATGCACCACACCCTTTCTTTTCTTAGAAACTTTTCCATGAAAAACAATTTCTTTTAAAAACTTTACAGATCCTCAGTTTGAGTTCAGACACACCTGAAAATATGTTTGAATCCCTCAAACCAAGGCTCTGATACCAACTTGTAACGAACCAAAAATCAAGGGTAAAAATTTCATTTTTATTATAGTCAAAACATAAATATCTTTTAATCCAAACATTCCAAAACATAGTTAATTAAAACATTTATTAGAGTTCATCCCAAAATCACTTATTGTAGAAAACATAGGTGTGTGCGCTGCGATCAAGCTGGTCCCTTCTTTTCCAATCGATGATACCTGAAACCAAAACTATAAACCGTAAGCACGAAGCTTAGTGAGTTCCCCAGAGCATACCCCACACAATCCAGATAACCACATAATCCATATCAGCTATACCAGCTACATAAACCATAACAATCGCATAAGCCATGCATATAAACATATAGGGATGTCGTGGGCTCCTCCCAAGGTTTTACTCCAGGATGTCGTGGTCTCCCCCCCCCCCCCAAGGTCTTATACCTTCGTTCCATGGGCTCCCCCCATGGTCCTTTCCTGGAATGCCATGGGCTCCCCCCATGGTCTGATATCCAACTGCCACGGGCTCCCCCCGGGGTCTTCCATCTCAATGACACAGAGTCACAAGCATACTACATATCACGGAACATAACTATCCTACTACATAACATACACACACACACACATATATATATAGATATATATATATATATATATATATATATATATATATATATATATACATAAACATATGAGGATGCCATGGACTCTTTCCAGGGTCTTATACCTATGTGTCATGGGCTCCCCCACATGATCTTAGCTATTTGCCATGGGCTCCCCCATAGTCTTTACCTGGTATGCCATGGGCTCCTCCCATGGTCTAATAACCAACTGCCACGGGCTCCCCCCGGCGTCTTCACATATCTAGTCAATAACATACTAGCACATCTACATCTACATGCACATCAGTAGTGAATCCACAATAACAATACAACTAACTGAATGGGCCCGCCTTGGTGCCTTAGACCCATTGGTATGGTGAGGAGACTCACCTCTGTCTTCTGAATCCCAAAGCTGCTCTCCTAACAGTCCGTACCCACCCGTGCTGAACAATAATACCATTACCCAAGGTTAGGGTTGAACACAATCCAATTGAAGAACCCAAACCCCAAGTCCTTTCACAATGGCCCAAAAAGTCTTCCTTTGCTAATGGGCCTAAAGTCCATGTCCAAAATCATTAATGGGCCTCAAAGCCCAATAAAGCCCAATCATAGCAACCGTTGCCCAAAACAGATAAGCTGGCCTACTAAATCAAAAAGTGATCAGGCCTAATGACTAATTAAGGTCCAAAGGCTTTACAAGCCCAGAAAAAGTCCGAGCCCATCTGAGGTGTGTACGCCTTGCGTACCACCCTAGTACGCGCAGCGTAATGAGTCCCTGAGCTGTACTTGCGGCGTACTCTAACTTATGCCCAGCGTACAAACATATTAAGCACTTTCTTCCATTAAGTGCTTAATACTCGATTTTTTAACGTCCAATATCAGATCTGGGCTCATTAAGACGTTCTAGGGCATAAAGTTGGAAACTTTATGCCCTTGCATGCTATATTGGACTTAAAAACTTCATTCTTCACATTAGAACTTCATTGAAAGCTTCAAACTCATGCATGGAGTCTAGATACTCTTCAAGCTAGCACATTTATGCATCTAGCATGCTCACAAAGTTCAGATCTAACCATTTCAGTCTCTGGAGTTGCTCAACTCTCAAGAGATGGTCCAAAACCAACTAAAAAGGACAATATAGAAAACCCTAGCTAGATCTAATGAATAAGATGGAAGGATCAAATCTTTATACCTCCAGAAGCTCTTCAAGGTGAACTAGATGCAGATTATTGAAGCCCAATGCCACTCCAAGCTTTCTTAGCACTTCCTTCTTCTTGAATGAACTCTAAAATGGCAACAAATACACTCCTTAAGCTCCAAAACACTCTCACATGGTATCTCTGGTGTAGAAGGCCGAAATAAGACTATGGAGGCTGATTAGGGTTTGGTCCAAGAGGCTTAAGGGGTTTTAAATAGGTGTCAAGTCCGAGAATTAGGGTTTTGTCTCTCTGTCGTGTAAACCCCGCGGGCCCACGTATCTATACGTACGCCTAGCTTACGTGGCTGCCCTCCGCGTTCATGTATCCTTAGTACGCTAAGCGTACTCCTGGAGTACGCCACGCATACTAAGGGACCTTTTATGCCATTTTTTCCATTTCTAGGGTCTTAAGTGTAGTACATGATATGGAGTGTTACAACATACCTAAACCAAGCGTTACATATTGTTAAGACATTGATGATTGTACTTTGTTATTTTGACTTTGGATGACACTTTTGTCATGTTGTCTTGGTTCTTCTTGGTATGAAATTCAACATATTTCATGTATTTTGTTCATGTTTTATCCCACATTCTTTGTTGCCTTTGATTGGCGTCTCTCCTTTGCTTATGCTAAGTTTTGTTTCTAGCTATTATTTCCCTTAGATTAATTGGTATAAATATATTCTAGGGCTTGACAATTTTTCGAGGCATTTCTATTACTGTCTGGTCATTTTGGCATGTATTCGCCTCTTTCTTTGAATAACCAATGGTCCCTTAAGTATTTGATGGGCTGGGATATTATTACATTTAGTTATTATGTAGCCTTAGTAAGCATGTAGTGTCGACCCGTACTATGAAGTAATAGTTAGGCCAATCTACTTAAAGATTGATTATTGAATTATAACTATCGTGTAGCTATGGTCGACATATGGCCTCAATGCCTACTCTTAAGCATTTTGAATGCCAAGCTAGTTAGAAATAATGTATTGCATTTTTAGTTATCAGGTAGCTAAGGTTGACATATGGCCTTGAACTTGTAGGATCCCATGGAGATGAAAATTGCAGAATTAAGAACATGCATAATGCAAAAGACAAGAATTAATGTTTAAGCACAAGTTGTATAGATAATTGAGTAGTACAATATTTGTTGAATCATGTGCTTGCTTAACTACAATACTCTCTCTCTCTCTCTCCAAACTAAACTACTCATTTATATGATATGAGCTCTCTCAACCTACAATTAATACTAAATTAGTATTTATAGGCTGGCTCAACCCATAAGGCCTTATACATGACAAGCCATTTATATTGAATAGGGAAGGAACCTTCTAAGTGTTGGAGCATGGAAATGCTCTACAATTTATGAGTGATAAGTTAGGTCGTTTTATTACCCTTTATTGTTTGTAAGGTATCTCTCTCTATAAATAGAGAGGGATGGTCATTTTATTTAGTGTGCACCAAATATGTAGTCTTTTGTTTAGAGAGAGAGAGAAATTCTCGGTTGGGATCTCTCCCACCAAAGTGTTCTTCGTTCTTCATATTGTAACCTCTCTTTCTAGTAATATCATTTGATTACTCATCTTATGTTCTTCATTTATATTTTAATTATCGTTAAATATCAATATCATTTTATTTCGCACCTAGTCGATCGTAAAACTGGCTTCCTACAATTGGTATCAGAGTCGTACATTGAAGATCTAAGCGATTATTTCAATGGAATGACTCTCGATCGACTAATTTCATCTTGTATTTTTCTATTTTCGTACACGAATTTCTGGGTTCACAACCAGACATTTTTTATGATGAGTTTTCGACTTTTGAAGTGTTGATTCAAGGCTTTTTCAATCTTTCAAGAATAAATGTTGCTGCTGCTTGCTACAATTTTTGTTGAAAATCCAAGTTTACAAAGATTTTATCTTGCTGTTGAAGAAAAACAAGGAAGAAGTTATTTGTAGTCTAAAACATGTGAATTTCTGCTCCATGCATGTTTATGCTATGGAAAAGACACAATATCTTGGGTATTATGAAGATGAAGACGATTTTTCTTGAAGACTTCATCAACTTATTCTTTTGAATTCATGTTCTTCAATGACCGAAGTTATGATGTTCTTGTTCCTATACTTGAATCTGGTTAGTTGATAGATATCTTGAAGGACTTTTAAAAAGCTACGTCCTTTTGGTCTTCTTTAATGGAAGAGTTCTTCACCATAAAGTGTTACCCATACTCTCCTGACATTTCCATGTGATAAAGGAATCATTTTACTTGAAACCCACACTTATCCTTACTTTTTTCCTTTCTCTCTCATACTTTCTACCACTTTTTCCTCTTCCCAACACCCTACATTATCCCCACATGCTTTAGAAATCATTTCCATAAATTAACAAGAAGTTATAGCCCTTTCAGTATAATTTTTCATGAAAAGACGACATTTTTCTTCATCAGCCCTCTCATCCTCGGTGCTCAGCACCAAAGACCTAAAGATAAACTGAAGACATGCCCTACCCAAAGAGATATTTGGTGTACCGAAGAGAGGCTGCTATACTCGGAATATAGGTTCTCACCTGCGCATCCTCTTCGGTCCTTCCCAACCTGAGACACCGAAGACCTTATATCACAGCCGACGTTACTTCCTTGTTCAAATCCTCACAGACCGGAGACTTTAGACCGAAGACCCGCTACTTTCGTGTACAACACACTAAAGCATGGAAACCTCCCTATTCTTCGCTTCAGCTCCTCACAACATCCTTCCTTCCACTTCGCATACCACAAACTTCCTTCATACCCCGCTTCCTCGCAAATCAACCTACTTCCTACTCATCGCCACTTTACTCAAATTCACTCTTCACAGATCCTCCCAACACACCCCTCTTCGCTATCCACACAGACCTTACCTTTCACCGAAGACCTCCCTCTTTGGTACTCACCTTCAGCCTACCCATACCCTCCTCACCTCCTCTTCTCAACCCTCCTCTCATCAGCCCTCCTCAGCCTAATTTCTTTTATTCTTCACCCAATTTTTTAATCTTATTTGTTTTAGCCATTTTTTTTCTCGTTCATTTTTTTACCACATTTTTTTCATCCCTTTTTTTTACACTAATTTTTTTTTTAAAACCCACTATTTTTTTAGTACTCACTTTTTTTTTCTTATTATTTTTTTAACGCCAATTATTTTTTTATTAGTACCAATTAATTTTTTTTAAAAACCAATTATTTTTGTTAACACAAATTTTTACCATTGCAACCCATGATCTGAAGCACTTTTGTGAAGAATAATTTTTACAAGACTCGATTTATTGTCTTCACGAATGAGTTCATTGTTGGATATTTATTCAAGCTTCGATCGTCATAATGGATTACTTCTTGTTGATTATATTGGAAGAATTTTATTCTTTGCATAAGGATTGCCCTTTAATCAAGGTCTGTCGACCAACATTCCTTGGATCAGTGTCTTAGGACCAATGATCCTCCATACCGCAGTCGGACATCATATTCCTCTTCGCGAAGTTGGTACTGTAGTTGCATCTGATCAACAAAATAGTTTTGTAATCTTCACTCTATGAAGACCTTTTATGACTTGTCGCTCTTGATCTTCGGTTGACAAACCATGTGTCTTGAGCAAGTGGACTTTATTTATTGAAGTCTATTTCAAGATTTCCGGCACCGCAATTTGGGTACATCAGTATTTCTCAGCAGAGCATAGATTTTTCACGTAATGTTCTTATTGTTACTATGGTACTTGTTCGAAGCAGTTTTCAGCAACATAATCAACCGGCCACTTTTGACCTAGGAAGTATTAATATACTTTATTTCTTGTGTTTTATCGAGATCCTTCATACATCTAAGGAGAGAATGCAAAGCTCTTGGTATCCGACACCCTCCATCCTAATTAATTTATTTATTTTTGATATCCGGGCATTGGTTATCAAAATAGGGAAAGAATATTACGAGCATCTGGATTATTGATTATGTTTTTCCGAGTGTGGATTTTGAAGATATCTGGGAAAAGGAGATCATTTAGTATGCGGTTTGCTAATTGATCTTGGCTTAGCATCTACTTGTTTAGTCAAATCGACGCCATGATGATAGTTCTAATTGAAGTTTGAAGTCTAATCCTTGGGCGGATCACTGCAGCTTCTATTCCTGGATCCATACTTACTTATTATTCCAAATCTACCACAAGATGTTTTCATGTTTTTAGCAAGTTATTCTTTTGAAGAATTTTGGGTATATTATGTTTCGAGTACTAGAGATCTTTCAGACTTTTGATGCCGAAGTATGACTTGATTACAGGGCGGTCAATTCAAGAGTTATTGGTACACTTTTGAAGTTGATCAGCTTGGTTTACTGATCACATCTGTAAAATGGAATCTCACTCTTCAACATCGGAGATGTTGGATTTTGTTGCTTAGAAGACTTTGACTACAAATATTTCATCGCCCTGTTTCAGACATCATAGACACTTCAAAGTTTTAGAGACATTTCAACATTTGATTCTCATTATGTATCATTTTATTACTGCACTTGCTAGTTGGTTACTATGTATTTTAGCCTTTTTATCACTGTATTTCTATCCCTCATCATTTGCGAGCACTTAGGGAGAGATTGTTGGAGCATGAAAATGTTCTACAAATTATGAGTAATAAGTTATGTTATTTTATTACCCTTTATTGTTTGTAAGGTATCTCTCTCTATAAATAGAGAGGGATGGTCATTTTATTTAGTGTGCACCAAATATGCAGTCTTTTGTTTAGGGAGAGAGAGAAACTCCCGTTTGGGATCTCTCCCACCGAAGTGTTCTTCGTTCTTCATATTGTAACCTCTCTTTCTAGTAATATCATTCGATTACTCATCTTATGTTTTTTATTTATATTTTTGTTATCGTTAAATATCAAGATCCTTTTATTCCGCACCTAGTCGATCATACAAATGGGTTCCTACACTAAGTCACCATCCAATGAAGAGCTTTTCACCCCAACATTATCCCCCTCAAAGCTTAGAATAGATGACTCAACTTCAAGTTCGAAAAGAGCAACTTTGTGAACAAGACCTCAAGCATGACAAAAATGTAGAATTGATCATCAAAGCTTCAAATCTTCAATATTCTTATAATCCGGGTTCTAGGAAGTGAACAAAATCTATTCATATTGCTGGAAAACTTTTGCAGAAATAACAATCTTTGAAATCCCGAGAAATAATCTTCAACAGTTGCAAAGATTTTATTTTTTGGGTAAGAATTGTCATTAAGTTGAAAGTTCAGGAACCAAATATATAAAATTGATTGTCTTCTTCCTCAAATATGTACAAATGCAAAAGAAACCACAAAATTCATTACCCAAACACTAAAATCAATCATCACCACCGGTATAGATAAAATACCAATATCATCCAAAGTCATCTTCATAACTGAGATTGACTATTGAATGTTATGAAATCAATTGATTAACACCAAATTAAACAAGAACATTCGATTGTAACTTTAATTCAATACAGGAACTACTACCCGTAATATCGATTTAATCAAAAGATTTATGAATCGCGATAGATTGAGCAGGAGTCAACGAATGATTATCTGGTGAAATTATGACAAGAACATGAAAAGTAGATCATAAGATGAAGATGTGATTGTCGAATTTATAATGGAAATCAAATCAATCATAAAATGTGAAATCGATTTTGACTCAAAATCAAACCAGATGATGTAAATTTGTATGTCGGATGAAACGTGATCGTTAAAAAGCCAAGAATGAAATCTAATAATCAATTTCGACTAAAAATATGTATGTATGTGGATCGATGAAGAGTGCGGATTTCACAATTTGGATCAGACTTTGATAAACAATAGACGATTTGGAATTTGGGCAATGTTGGACTAAATGAATAGTTCAAATCAATCAAATAAGATTTAGGCTCAAAAATATGATTTTTATGAACAGTAATGGATCGAATTAAAAGAAAATTATTGGATTAAAAGAATTGAAAAGAAAATAAATAGATCCAATCTAGAGACTCAACAAAGATTTCAAATCTTTTGTCATTACACACAAATGTTGTCATCTAGGATCATTGTTCTTGAAAATTGTTACTTAAACCACCAAGATTAAGCTCTGATACTATATGTAGAATCTCATGGAGATGACAATTGCAGAATTAAGAACATGCATAATCGAAAAGACACGAATTAACGTTTAAGCACAAGTTATATAGATAATGGAGTTGTACCAAATTTGTAGAAGCATGTGCTTGCTTAACTAAAATACTCTCTCTCTCTCTCTCTGTCTCTCTCTAAACTAAACTAATCATCTATGCAATGGGGGTTCTCTCAACCCACAATGAATACTAAACTAGTATATATGGGATAGCTCAACTTATAAGGCCTTACACATGAGAAGCCTTCCATATCGAATAGGGAAGGAGCCTTCTAAGTCACCATCCAACGAACAACTTTATACTCCAACATACCTCTACTCTTTAGCATTTGGAAGGCTAAGCTACTTAGAGATTCAGTATTTCATTTTTAGCTATCAGGTAGCAATGGTCGACATACGGCCTCAATGTCTACTCTCAAGCACTTGACACAACAAGCTACTTAGAGATTAAGTATTACATTTTTAACTATCAGGTAGCAATGGTTGGCATATGTAATCTTGAGAGTAGTATGTAGTATTAGGCAATCCATATTAATAGTAATTATTATTGCATTGATTATAAACATAGTCGTTTGATTCCTAATCGTACATCATTGCATAATCAAGATTCCTATTACTATATATGAAAGTTTACCATGTAGATCTTTCCAGATTTGTTGCATGTGTTGTAGAATTATTGTTGCTCCTGGTTGTAGTCCCTTACCATTACTTTGCATGTTTCATCAGCACCGCGATTATCTCCGTATGCATTTTCTTCGTTCCCCATGGTATGAGGAACGTAGGTTTCATTTTATCGAGCTTTTGTTCCATACATAACACCCTTGTGCTAGTTTTTTTCTCTGGTTTCCTGTTATAGAGTTTCCTAAATGTTCTCATTTTCATAGTTAGCATACACTTATGCGAGCTTCTCCTTTCTCCCAGCTCTTGTAGCTTTGTGCATTCTTGGCATTCTTCATCTAAACGAGGTCAGTTATCTCGTCGTCCCTTTACTATTATTTTGCCCTAGCACTACTTGCGTTTAGAAACCCACTACTCCTTCATGTCTTACTTTTGGCATTTTGGTTGATATGTTCTTGTTATTGGCCCTATCTTGATCGTCCACGTGAGATCCCTAATGGTGATTGACGCTCCTTTATTGGGATAAATATCATCTCTGCGAGTGTCTCGACGAATTTACTTAAGTTGCCCAAGTTTTCATTCATTGTTACCTCAACTTTTGAATCGATAGGAAAATTCCTCATTAGATATCCTCTTCCTGATGACTTTCCCCATCCACTTTCATTTCCTTTTCCTCTTTTGAGGTTGTGCCGCTTTGGTATTTTTTTCATAACCTAAGGACCATTTTTTAATTAAATTCAGGTTCCACATTGTCTGCTTTTTGCTTTCTTAGAATGGTGAAAACTCCCAACATTGTGTAAAATTTCACCACTCGTGAATGGTGGAAGCAACTGCTCGAAACTTGTGAATGGATGTTCTTTCGAATATGTTATCATAAGCTACTTAGATATTAAGTATTACATTTTTAACTATTATGTAGCAAGGGTCGGCATATGTAATCTTGAGATTAGTACGTAGTATTAGGCAATCCATATTATTAGTAATTATTGTTGCATTGATTATAAACATAGTTGTTTGATTCCTAGTCGTACATGATTGCATAATCAAGATCCCTATTACTATATATGAATGTTGACCATGTAAATCTTTCTAGACTTGTTGCATGTGTTCTAGAATTATTGTTGCTCCTGGTTGTAGTCACTTACCATTACTTTGCATGTTTCATTAGCATCGCGGTTATCTCCGTATGCATTTTCTTCGTTCCCCATGGCATGAGGAACATAGGTTTCATTTTATCGAGCTTCTGTTCCATACATAACACCCTAATGCTAGTTTTTTTCTCTGGTTTCCTGCTATAGACTGTCCTTAAAGTTCTCATTTTCATAGTTAGCATACACTTATTCGGGATTGTGAATGGTTGTTCTTCCGAATATGATATCATAAGCTGGTGACGCGTTAATGATAATGAAACTAATTGATTGAGTGTCGTTCCTACCACTGTTGTAGCCTTCTAATGTTAATGGAAAAGTAATCATACCTTTCGACCATATGTTTGCTGGATTAGGTGTCTAAGCCCATAACTATAATTGGTAAATACTTGAATTGATAGTAACACATTCCTCTTGGGTTGCCCTCAAGACTAGCAACTGGGAAGGACGATTTTAGAGAAAGAGGTTGATTTATTAATAAATAAGTAATTTATTTATATATTATGAGAATAATATATTAATTAGAAATAGTAATATTTAATTAATATTTAATTAGAAATTATTAGAATTAATTTTGGGATTAAAAGAATTAATTAAAAGTGCATGGACTGAATTGTAATTATTCTGTAGTTGAGCAAGAGGCAATCTAGAACCCTCCATAGGCTATGGACGGTTTTCCTAGAGCCTTAGGGTTTCTAGAATAGTGTCTAATGGGTAATCAGGAAAGTGGACAATTACCCGGTTTAAGATTATCTTGGACTTGGGCTTATCTAGGGTTTCATATTTGCACTACAAATAGGGATATAACCCTAGCATTTTTGGCCACTTCTTCCTAGGGAACTCCAGCCGAAAATTTGTCTCCTCTCTTTTTCTCTACAATCTTCTTCAATTTCTAGTGTTGGGTGTGAGCCATTAGAGGCGTGACAATTGTGACGCTTGTTCTCAAAGTCTCAAAAACATTAAGGATTTTGATTGTTATTGCTATATAACAATCAAATGTATGTTTTGTAACCCTAATTATTTAATTTTGATTATATACCAGTGTTCTAGGGTTTCTATACTGTTGTTCACATGGTATGTTCAATTAGAGAAAACGTAGATCAATTTTAGGGTTACATGCACACATATGATTGTTTGTTATGCTCAAAACCAATCAATGTTATGGTCGACAAAACTAATGAGGTGAACTTCCTATGGCTCTATCTTCTCTTGTACTTGTTGTGGAAGTTGTTTGTAAAAATTCATATACATGATGTGTGTTGCGCTTCCACTATTAATGTAAATGTCCCTCAAGTATTTTTTTCCCTATAAATCTTCCAATAACAACGGGCCCATCTCCTCGGCGATTGTTGCTATGATAATCCCATTTCTCAAAAGTGAATTTTGTTGGATTAGGTGTCTAAGCCCATAACTATTTTGGTATGTACTTGACCCGATTATGAGCATGATCCTTTTGGGTTGCTTTCACCATAGCAACTTGTAGGATGAATTATGAAGAAAGATGATTAATTTATTAATATATTATAAGAATAATATATTAAGAGAAATCATATTATTTAATTAGCATTGATCAAAAATTAATTTGGAACTAATTTGGTGGTCAAAAAAGACTGATTAAATAAAGGGGACTGTTATGCAAGTCATTGATAGTTGTATAAATGGGCTGATGGACTCCATAGAGTTGGAGTGGACGAACTTAATGGAGAAGCCCATAAGATTTCGTCCAAGGCCTCTAAGGAGGGAGTCCATGGGCTGCTTAGGGCCTAAGCAGTCAGATTAGGGTTTCCTAGTTGAAAAACCTTGAAGCCTAGCTATAAAACCCCTAGGCTCCCAAAAACGTGGCTAAGCATTCCTTGGAGGATCTTGGACGTTTTCGGTGCCTCTTCCCTCTTTCTTGTTCATCTTGTTGCTAAGTGGTGTTTGTGACTCCATTAAAGGTGCAACACTTGAGGCACTAGGCTTTCAGAAGTCAATCTAAGGAAGAATTGAGATTGTTATTGCTACATAACAATCAAGGTTAGAGATGAACAGAAAAACCGGATTCGGGTATAGGATCCGATCCGATCCGGAAACCGGATTTGGTCAAAACTGGATTTGACCGAACCGGATCGGATTAATCTGGTGACCGGATCCAAACCGGTTTCAAGCTTCGGACAACATTTCAGATTCGCCCCCGGATCGCAAACCGGATCCAAACTGGTTTTTTTTCTGACCGTTAAAAAACTGGAAATTTTCAAATATATATATATATATATATATATATATATATATATATATATATATATATATATATATATATATATATATATATATATATATATATATATATAGCCGTTGGAAACCTAAAAAAACGGCTAGTTTGACTTTTCTTGACTTTTTGGCCCTTCTAAACACATATAAATACAAGCCATTTGCTCCATTTCCATTTTACATAAATTTCTACTACTTTATACTTCTGTTTTCATAATATTCCAAAAAATGAGCTCGAGAAATTCTACCGCGGGTCAAGATTCGGATGCGACGGTGGTTAAAATCTTACCAACCACTCGGAGTAAAGATGTGTGGGAACAATATGATTTGTGTTTGTTGTCGAACAGGAAGGAAAAAGCATGGTGCAAGAAATGCGGTATGTTTTTGGGAAAAGATGGCAATAGTACGTTGAGGAGTCATACAACAAAACGTGTCCGGTTGTAAAAGGTCAAGGCGATCCGGATCAACCAAATATTACTCCCGACGGTTCGATCTTTATTTACAACAATGATGACATTCGTGAAAGCTTTTGCAAGTTCGTCATTCAAGAGGGCTTGCCTTTCAACCACTTCGACAACCCACGATTAACAAGAATTTTACGGGAAAAATGCAACCACAATACCGGCAAGTAAGTCCCACTTCTCTTAGACGTGATGCTTTAAAGTATTGGGATATAGCCAAAAAGGATATGCAATTGGGATTTTTAAATATAAAAACCAGTATTTCTTTAACTTGTGATGTTTGGTCCTCCACCGGAAGTTGTCCCAAAAGCTATCTTGCCGTCACGACACATTGGATAGATCCCTCTACTTGGGTAATGAACAAACGAGTTATTGATTTTGAACTTTTTGCGCATCCTCACACGGGGGCACGATTATTTGCAATTTTAGTAAGCGTTATAGAGACTTATAATTTACGCGACAAAATCTTCTCTATTTCGTTTGACAATGCAAGTAACAATACCGTCGCAGCAAAAATGTTAATTGCAAAATACAAACCTATTTTGGATGGCTCGTTTTTCATACTAGATGTGTTTATCACATTATTAATCTTGCGGTACAAGATGGTTTAAAAATGATAGATTCGACGATTGAAAGATTCAAAACCGTGTTAACTAGAGTTTTTGGAAAAAAATAAAGCTACAATGGAAAAATATCGAAAGTTTGCCATTTCTATTAACGTAACTCCATATAGTCGTCATTGGGATGTTGACACTAGATGGAGTTCAACATGCATGATGTTTGAAAGTTTGACTCGTCAAAGAATCGCTTTGCAATTATTTTACGACACAATTTCAAAAGGAAAAAACCCGGTTTCGGATTATGATTGGGATTTGATGGAAGAGTTTGTGGAAATGTTAAAAGTTTTTAAACAATCAACCACTTTTTTATCGGGCGTGTATTACCCTACAAGTCCGTTGTTACTAAATAAATTATGGTTGAAGTCCGCACAATTGGAGCGTTTTGAACAAAGAAGTGAAATATATGTTTTGGTTATGAGACCAATGAGACAAAAACTAGTCAAATATTTCAAAGAAATGCCACCACTTTTTACTTGTGCCGCGACATTAAACCCATGTATCAATGTTACGGGTGTAGATTCTTTGATTACCAAAATTTCTATGTCTTTAAATTTGCACAAAGATGACTCAAACTACATCCGTAACCAAATAAACACTTTTAATAATACTTTTACTGATTTGTTTGACATTTACGCTACAAAATATGGCAATATGTTAAACACTTTTGCAAGTGTAACCGACTCTACTAGTGGTGCATCGGATAATGGTGGGGGTCGAACGGATTTTCATATCGACCTCTATAACTACGTTTTGGAGGAACAAAACAAAAGAGCACGTACATTAACCCCTAGTAGCGAACTTGGAATTTATATGGGGTCAAACTTTTTAAAATTCATGAGTGCACCACAATTTAAAAATTTGGATCTTTTGGCTTGGTGGAGAGAAAAGGAAGCACAATTTCCTATTCTCTCCGTCATGGCCCGCGATTTACTAACCGTCCAAGCTTCCACGATAGCTTCGGAATCCGCTTTTTCTTTTAGTTGTAGAGTTTTATCAAAGTTGAGGACGAATCTTACCCCGGTTGCGGTGGAGGTTTGTGTTTGTTGAAGGATTACTTGGATTCGGTGGAACGTATACAACACTTGGCATCACTAGAAGGCCCACTACCACAAAATGTTGAACCGGAGATCATGGATGAAGAATATGCACAAGGCTTATCAACACCTCCGGAAGACGAAGACGATGACGATGAAGACGAAGACGAAGATGAAGAATAGGGTATTGATGAGACCCCTAGTTATTTGCGTGGCGGTTGAAGAATATTTTAGTGAAGGCGACACGAAGTGGAAGGCCACAAAAACTATTTCTATTTGAATAAATGTTATAACACCACTTTATTATTATTATTATTAGTTAACTAGTTTGAAAACTCTTTCTAATTCGACATTTGATGTATGTTTTAACTATTTTAATGAACCTATGTTGCATTTTGTGTTATATATGAGGTCCAAAAAATGTTTTTTTTTAAAAAAAAAGGAAAAATCGGATCAGATCCTAACCGGATCAGATTAAACCGATTCGGATTCGGGGGAGGAAAAACCGATCAAATCCGATCAAAACCGGTTTCAAACCGGATCGGATTTTGGCTTAATTCGGATTGGGTTTGACGTCATAGAACCGGATCGGATTCGGATCCGGATCGGATCCGAGGTTTGTGCATCTCTAATCAAGGTAAGGTCTAAATCCTAATTTCGATTATAGTATATTAGATCTAGGGTTTATGTGTGACAACCCGAAACTTTTTCCGTTATCCATACCCGATTTCCGTTAATAAAATTTGGGTTTTATTAAATTCCGTCAAATTTCTTGGTTTGGGAAAAGACTCTACGCTTTTAAATCAATAATATGTACTTTATACAAGTCGGAATAAACCGGAAATCACACGAAAAACTCGAAAACACCGAGTTCACGGCCAGGACCAGTTTACGGCCGTAAACTCGTGACCGTAAACCCGTTTACGGTCGGTGCCATCTACACCCCCCCTTGGCCGAAAACTCACCCCTATATAAGGGATACTAGGCCTTCATTTTACCACTTTACACACACACACACACACACACCTCATAAGCTTTCTCTCTCTACTCTCTCTCTACAACCATCAATTTTGGCAAGAATCCCCAAGATTGTAAGTGATTCTTCACTTTGATTGTGTTTTAATCCCTTATCTAGTAATAAATCCATATTTCATTTCATAGTCTTCATCATTTGCTAGATCTTCTCTCTCACCAAGAACACCAAGAACACACACTAGTTCTTGGTGGCTAAAAACCTCATTCCAAGCTTCCTCATAGTAAGTAACTACTCCCTATGCTTGATATCTGCTAGAAACTTTGGATTTTCACCTAAAAATCGACCCAAAAGACATGAACACGAAGGGTTTACGGCCGTAAACCTTGTGTACGACCGTACACCCCTCATTGGCCGTAAACGCTAGTAATTGATCAAGGATTGACCTTAAACACCCCTTTTTGCTATGCACGAGGCTTAGAACACTTCCATGAGGCTAGAAAGGACCTCGAAACACCAAAAATCGTATCCCTCATCAAGTGTTTACGGCCGTAAATCCATGGGCCGTAAACCCATAGGCCGTAAACCCATGGGCCGTAAACCCATGGACCGCAAACACTTGGGCCGCAAACTTTTTGGCCGAAAACCCTGTTGGACCGCAAACCCATGACCGTACACCCCTGATTACGACCACAAACTCCTCACCTTCAATCAGACGTGGTTCTAACACTTCTATATAAGTGTTTCCTAGTTCCTAAGGTGTTTCACTTACATGATTAGTTGTATAAACCCTAATCTTATACATATATGTGTCCTTATATGCTATTTAGGATCCGTGTGTTTGCTCAAGTCTTCACTTGGCACCTAGCATCCTATACCGATCTTTCACTCATATCATTCGCTACAGGTGAGTTCATACCCCTATACTTTTACTGGTTTTATAACATTTTCAGGGGGGAATACAAGCTAAACCATAAATGCTTTTGTAAATTAATACAAAGAGCTTATAACAAGTATAAAACTCATGCAATTCTCATACTTTAACCCTTTTGTACCATGTTGAGCATAAGGGACGTTTTCACTAAAAATTGCATAGTTTTCCGAACTCACTATTCACTACACTTTACATGCAAACTATAATCGGTATAGTTTGGGATTTTCGAAACTTAACATGTACATAAACTTTCACTACTAAACATATACACTATGACAGATTCAGTTTATGGTTTACATCACTACATGAACATGACATTCATAACTATAGTTGTCACTACATACGGTATACATACGGATTTCACTACGGTATAACGCTACAACACCACATGTAAACTAGATTGTACGATGCTGTGAGGCACTACTTCAACACTGTACCCTTAAGTGTACAGGGATGCCTGGGGTGACAAATGTCATTTAAATCAACGCCTAAAGAACGTTGGAAAGGTCTCTAGTCATATCAAGTATGGTTATACGACTCACAATATGTATAAATCACCTTTAGTTTGCAAGTTGGCACTCTTCAACAGTTTTATTTATACTAAATAGAACTAATACACACTACAACTGGAGAATTTCCAGGGTTTTCAAACAGAACCGATCATACAATGGTTTCACGTACGAAATACTTATACATCATGATTAGCATTAACTAGTCACATGAAGTATTATTTTCGCATATCACTACAGTTTTCAGTAATGAACATTCATGGTTTTATACATAATTGAAAACACTACATTTTCATTAAAGAAAATATCGGATTTTTTTGAAACTATACGAACACCTTTACAAGCTCATCAACCAGTTTTCACCACAAAATACCACTTATGAACTCACCAGCTTTATGCTGATATTTTTCAAACTGCTTGTATTCTCAGGAAATCAGTAGACAGGTACCTGCTGGATTTTTGAGGAGCTGAAGCGAATAAGAGTCTTATGTTTATATTTTACATACTATATGATGTAATTCAAACAAGTTTCAGACAAGTTCCAAACTGATGTAAACATTTTCATTTAAGTATTCACTGTAATGGTTGTGTTGCTATGATTGCTATTACACATTGGTTATGATGCTATACATGACGTCCTCCACCCCAGAACGTTTCTGCCATTCTGGTTTTGGGGTGTGACAGATTAGTATCAAAGCCCTTGTTTATAGCGAACTAGTATACCGAACCTTACGTGGTATACAACTATAAACACTATGGGGCCTAAGTTCTCTCACTAAAAGTATACTTTCAAAAATATAAGTATTTTTATAAAAAGTATACGAGCATGCATACATAACAGAATTCGTGTCATTAGTAGAACAAGACAAAAAGTATTTGGATGTTGGGGCACTACAGTTAAACCTGGGCAGTTATGTAATCGTGTCTAGAGTGAATATAGTCTGATCAACTATATTCAGTCAAGACATGGCCAACATGTGCTTGGGAATGACGGTGGTGTTACAGTAGGCCTAAAACTTACCAAAAACATTCATCATAAAATACTATAGGAGTATTTTATTAGAGCCAAATTCGGTGAGGAGATTCATTCCTAGTGTTGCTACCTGTTTGTTCCTTAGCGATAACTTACTTGCATTAGTAACCTTTCTTCGCTTATCGCTTGGTAGAACACTTTATTATCAGGATGAGATATATTTTGTTTTGTATATCTTGAGGACTTACCATCCTCTTCTTCCTGATTGTTTCTAGAACAAGATGCCTCTCGAAAGAAGGTCCAACCGAAGGAACAACACTCTGCCACCACCACCACCCCCTCAGTTCGACCCCGTCATGTTCTAGGCAGCAGTTACCGCCGCCGTGACTGCAGCAATGGCACAAGTGAACGCTGGAGAGGCTGGAGGTGGAACCGACCCTCAAAGACAAGACGGAAGTCAGGGACAACAAAAGGAGTGTTCCTACAAGGACTTCATGACTGAAAAGCCCAAGTCCTTTGACGGGAACGAAGGAGTCATCGCTCTGACTCGATGGTTCGAAAAGATTGAATCCATCTTCGAAATTTGCGCCTGTTCCAAAGCCAACAAGGTGAAGTTCGCTGCCTGCACCTTCACCGACCGAGCCTTGACCTGGTGGAACGGTCAAGTCAAATCCCTAACCCTGCCAGTGGCTAATGCCATGGGTTGGGAAAGACTGAAGGAACTCATGCTTGCTGAATACTGCTCGAGGGGCGAGGTGCAAAAGTTGGAGCACGAACTTTGGAATCTGAAGATGAAGGGATCTGACATCGCCGCCTACACTGCTAGATTTTGTGATCTTGCTCTCCTTTGTCCGGGAATGGTCACCCCGGAAAGCAAAAAGATTGAGAGGTACATCTGGGGGTTGACGGCCCCGACCAAAGGGAACGTCTTGGCTGCTAGACTAGCTACATTTGATAGCGCCAAGTGCCTGGCGCAGACTCTGATCGATCATGGGGTCGATCTAGATGAGGTGACAGCTGTCTCTGAACCACAAAAGGAAAGTGGTGGAAAGAAGAAATTCTAGAACAAACGAAAGGGCCAGTCTTCGCAGGAGCCCTCCAAGAAACAACAAACAGTGGCAGTTCATGCCGCTACTACTCCTGCTGCTACTCCAGCTGCTGTTCCAACCACCCAAGCTCCTACCGGTGGTTATGCTGGGAAGCTAACCCTGTGCAACAAGTGTAACTTTCATCATCACAGACCCTGCCGTGAGTTGAGTTGCAACAGCTGTGGAAGGAAGGGACACACGGCTCGATACTGCAAGACACCAACCCAACCAATCAACCAGGCTCCGGGAGCGGGTGCTGGTCAAGCTTGTTATGGATGTGGAGAGGCTGGGCACTTCAGGAGAAACTACCCGAAAGCAACAACTGGTGGCAATACAGGAAGAGTTCTGGCGATGGGCCAGGAGGAAGCGGTCGCTGATCCTACCGTTGTTACGGGAACGTTCCTCCTTGATAACTCTTATGCATGCATTCTTTTCGATTCTGGTGCGGAGAGGAGTTTTGTTAGTCATGCATTCAAACATCTACTCAAATGTAAATCCCAACCTTTAACTGAAACATTCACCGTCGAGATGGCTAACGGAAGGAAAGAGAGTACTAACGACATATTCATAGGCTGTACCCTTACCCTAGACAATTACTCCTTTCCCATCGACCTGATGCCCGTGTCCATCAAGAGCTTCGATGTCATTATCGGCATGGACTGGTTGAGCTCCAATCGTGCTGATATTCTTTGCTTCGAGAAAGCTATCCGCCGTAATCTTCCCTCTGGTGAAGCCCTCATGATTTACGCAGATAAGCTTAGCTCGAACCTTCGTATCGTTTCATGCATCAAGGCCCAGAAGTATCTGCGAAAGGAATGTCATGCATTCCTAGCTCACGTTGTTGATGAGACACAAAAAGTTACAGACCTGGAGAGCCTCCCCAAAGTCTGCAATTTTCCTGATGTCTTCCCCGAAGATCTCCCAGGAATCCCTCCCGAGCGCCAAGTCGAGTTTTGTATCGACTTAATCCCCGGAGCTACTCCTGTAGCTAAATCTCCTTATCATTTAGCGCCAACAGAAATGCAAGAGTTATCCAACCAGCTCAATGAGCTGATCTGCAAGGGATTTATAAGGCCGAGTTCCTCACCCTGGGGAGCTCCGATCTTATTCGTGAAAAAGAAAGATGGATCCTTTCGGATGTGAATTGACTACCGAGAGCTGAACAAGCCGACCATCAAGAACCGTTATCCCTTACCCAGGATCGACGATCTCTTCGACCAACTTCAGGGAGCTAGCTATTTCTCAAAGATAGATCTAAGATCAGGGTACCATCAGTTGCGGGTTCACGAGAATGATGTGCCCAAAACAGCATTCCGAACTCGCTATGGACACTACGAGTTTGTAGTAATGCCCTTTGGTCTGACCAACGCACCGGCAGTATTCATGGACCTGATGAATCGGCTGTGCCGCCCTTTCATAGACAAGTTCGTGATCGTGTTCATCGACGATATACTTGTCTACTCACGGAGTGAGAATGATCATAAACAGCACTTGAGGCAGGTATTGGAAACATTAAGAGCAGAGAAGCTATACGCGAAATTTTCGAAGTGTGAGTTTTGGATCAGGAAGGTAAATTTCCTTGGTCACGTGATTAACAAGGAAGGAATACACGTGGACCCTTCCAAGATCAAAGCGATTGAAAATTGGTCTGCACCAAAGACACCCACAAAAATCTGGCAATTCTTGGGTCTCGCAAGCTATTATCGCAGGTTCATCCAGAACTTCTCCAGAATCGCTAAGCCTTTAACTACCGTGACACAGAAAGGTGTAACCTTTAGTTGGGGAGTCAAGCAAGACACTGCATTTCAAACATTGAAGCAGGCCCTGTGTAGCACACCTATCTTGTCCCTGCCCGAAGGGACGAGAGACTTCGTTGTCTACTGTGATGCATCCAATCAGGGCCTAGGCTGTGTGCTCATGCAACGAGGAAAGGTTATCGCCTATGCCTCGAGGCAGTTGAAAACACACGAGGTTAATTACACAACTCATGATCTAGAGTTGGGAGCAGTGGTCTTTGCATTAAAGATCTGGAGACACTATCTCTATGGAACCAAGTGCACCATTTTCACCGACCATAAGAGCTTGCAGCACATCTTTAATCAGAAGGATCTAAACATGAGACAGCGGCGATGGGTAGAGTTACTCAGTGACTACGAGTGTGAGATTCGCTACCATCCCGGCAAGGCCAATGTAGTAGCAGATGCCCTCAGTCGGAAGGAGTATTCAGGGCGAAAGGTGAAAGCACTAACGATGACCATTCATTCCCATTTACCCGCGCAAATCAGAGAGGCTCAGCTGGAAGCTTTGAAACCAGAGAAAGTGGCGGATGAAGCCTTGCGAGGAATGGACAAGAACTTGGAGATCAAGGGAGACGGAGTGTACTATTTTATGAACCGGATCTGGACCCCAAAGTACGGCGGGTACAGAGAAGTTGTCATGAATGAGGCTCACAAGACTAAGTACTCCGTTCACCCAGGTTCAGATAAGATGTATCTGGATCTCAAACAACTCTATTGGTGGCCAAACATGAAAGCAGAAATTGCTACCTTCGTGGGTAAGTGCTTGACTTGCGCTAAGGTGAAGGTAGAGTATCAGAAGCCCTCAGGTTTACTTCAGCAGCTGGAAATACCTGAGTGGAAGTGGGAAAGGATAACAATGGATTTTATCACTAAGTTACCCAGATCTCCGAGTGGGCATGACGCCATATGGGTAATTGTCGACCAGGTTGACAAAATTCGCCCACTTCCTGCCAATCAAGGAAAAATTCAAAATGGAGAGACTCACGCAGATCTATATTCGAGAGATAGTTCGCCTTCATGGAGTACCAGTATCCATTATCTCCGACCGAGATAGCAGGTTCACCTCCAGATTTTGGCAATCGCTACAGAAGGCTCTTGGAACTAAGTTGGATATGAGCACGGCTTATCATCCACAGACAGATGGACAGAGTGAGAGAACAATTCAGACATTGGAAGATATGTTGAGAGCCTGTGTCATCGACTTCGGCACATCATGGGACACTCATTTACCATTGGTCGAGTTTTCCTACAACAACAGCTACCATACCAGCATCAAGGCTGCGCCGTTTGAAGCCCTCTATGGCCGTAAGTGCAGATCCCCTCTGTGCTGGGATGAGGTGGGTGACACGCAGCTAGCCAGGGGTCAAGTCCCCGATAGTATTCTCACTGGTCCTGAGATCATCCGAGAGAAAACTGAAAAGATCGTACAAATCCGGGAACGATTGAAAGCCTCACGGGATAGACAAAAGAGCTATGATGATAAGAGACGAAAACCCTTGGAATTCCAGGTTGGTGACCGCGTCCTTCTGAAGGTCTCACCCTGGAAAGGCATGATACGCTTCGGAAAGCGTGGAAAGCTAAACCCAAGGTACATTGGACCGTTTGAGATCCTTGCTAGGATCGGTCCCGTAGCATACAAGCTCCAGTTGCCACGAGAGCTCAGCAACATCCATCTTGTCTTCCACGTGTCGCACCTAAAGAAGTGTCTGTCCGATGAGACACTTGTGATCCCTCTCGACGAGATTGAATTGGACGAGAGTCTACACTTTGTGGAAGAGCCTATGGAAATCATGGACCGGGAAGTCAAGCGTACGAAGCAGAGCCGCATCCCGATAGTGAAGGTTCGCTGGAATGCCAAGCGAGGTCCTGAATTCACTTGGGAGCGCGAGGATTCAATGAAGCAGAAGTACCCTCATCTTTTTATAAGTCCATAATTTGTATCTCTACTATTTTATTTCGGGACGAAATTCCCTCTAACAGGGGGATGATGTGACAACCCGAAACTTTTTCCGTTATCCATACCCGATTTCTGTTAATAAAATTTGGGTTTTATTAAATTCCGTCAAATTTCTTGGTTTGGGAAAAGACTCTACGCTTTTAAATCAATAATATGTACTTTATACAAGTCGGAAGAAACCGGAAATCACGCGAAAAACTCGAAACTTCACTCGAAAACACCGAATTCACGGCCAGGACAAGTTTACGGCCGTAAACTCGTGACCGTAAACCCGTTTACGGTCGGTGCCAGGTACACCCCCCTTGGCCGAAAACTCACCCCTATATAAGGAATGATAGGCCTTCATTTTACCACTTTACACACACACCTCATAAGCTTTCTCTCTCTACTCTCTCTCTACAACCATCGATTTTGGCAAGAATCCCCAAGATTGTAAGTGATTCTTCACTTTGATTGTGTTTCAATCCCTTATCTAGTAATAAATCCATATTTCATTTCATAATCTTCATCATTTTCTAGATCTTCTCTCTCACCAAGAACACACACTAGTTCTTGGTGGCTAAAAACCTCATTCCAAGCTTCCTTATAGTAAGTAACTACTCCCTATGCTTGATATCTGCTAGAAACTTTGGATTTTCACCTAAAAATCGACCCAAAAGACATGAACACGAAGGGTTTATGGCCGTAAACCCTGTGTACGACCGTCCACCCCTCATTGGCCGTAAACCCTAGTAATTGATCAAGGATTGACCTTAAACACCCCTTTTTGCTATGCACGAGGATTAGAACACTTCCATGAGGCTAGAAAGGACCTCGAAACACCAAAAATCGTATCCCTCATCAAGTGTTTACGACCGTAAATCCATGGGCCGTAAACCCATAGGCCGTAAACCCATGGGCCGAAAACCCTGTTGGACCGCAAACCCATGACCGTACACCCCTGATTACGGCCGCAAACTCCTCACCTTCAATCACACGTGGTTCTAACACTTCTATATAAGTGTTTCCTAGTTCCTAAGGTGTTTCACTTACATGATTAGTTGTATAAACCCTAATCTTATACATATATGTGTCCTTATATGCTATTTAGGATCCGTGTGTTTGCTCAAGTCTTCACTTGACACCTAGCATCCTATACCGATCTTTCACTTATATCACTCGCTACAGGTGAGTTCATACCCCTACACTTTTACTGGTTTTATAACGTTTTCAGGGGGGATACAAGCTAAACCATAAATGTTTTTGTAAAGTAATACAAAGAGCTTATAACAAGTATAAAACTCATGCAATTCTCATACTTTAACCCTTTTGTACCATGTTGAGCATAAGGGATGTTTTCACTAAAAATTGCATAGTTTTCCGAACTCGCTATTCACTACACTTTACATGCAAACTATAATCGGTATAGTTTGGGATTTTCAAAACGTAACAAGTATAGAAACTTTCACTACTAAACATATACACTATGACAGATTCAGTTTATGGTTTACATCACTACATGAACATGACATTCATAACTATAATTGTCACTACATACAGTATACATACGGATTTCACTACGGTATAACGCTACAACACCACATGTAAACTAGATTGTACGATGCTGTGAGGTACTACTTCAACACTGTACCCTTAGGTGTACAGGGATAAATCCTATCATAGTATAAACAGAGTCTCGTGGAGGGAGAGCGTGAGATTTGTGAATAGATCTATTCGGGACTGACAATCCCACACACGAACTGCTAGCTACAGTTAGGCAGGCATGCCTGGGGTGACAAATGTCATTTAACTCAACGCCTGAAGAACGTTGGAAAGGTCTCTAGTCATATCAAGTATGGTTAAACGACTCACAATATGTATAAATCACCTTTAGTTTGCAAGTTGGCACTCTTCAACAGTTTTATTTATACTAAATAGAACTAATACACACTACAACTCGAGAATTTCCAGGGTTTTCAAACAGAACCGATCATACAATGGTTTCACGTACGAAATACTTATACATCATGATTAGCATTAGCTAGTCACATGAAGTATTATTTTTGCATATCACTACAGTTTTCAGTAGCGAACATTCATGGTTTTATACAGAATTGAAAACACTACATTTTCATTAAAGAAAATATCGGATTTTCTTGAAACTATACGAACACCTTTACAAGCTCATCAACCAGTTTTCACCACAAAATACCACTTATGAACTCACCAGCTTTATGCTGATATTTTTCAAACTGCTTGTATTCTCAGGAAATCAGTAGACAGGTACCTGCTGGAGTTTTGAGGAGCTGGAGCAAATAAGAGTCTTATGTTTATATTTTACATACTATATGATGTAATTCAAACAAGTTTCAGACAAGTTCCAAACTGATGTAAACATTTTCATTTAAGTATTCACTGTAATGATTGTGTTGCTATGATTGCTATTACACATTGGTTATGATGCTATACATGATGTCCTCCACCCCAGAACGTTTCCGCCATTCTGGTTTTGGGGTGTGACATTATGAGCTTTGGATAACTTTCATGTACAATTAGATTAACCTAGATCCAAAGTTTTAGGGTTTTGCATGTGCACCATAGGATTGATGTAATGCTCAAAACCCAATAGTGGTATCAGAGCCTAGGATGGTTTTTTCTAATGTATTTGATGCAAAGATTATTGTTCATAGCTGAAAACTTTTGTTTTTTTCGAATTAAACCAGACTCATGACGTGAACACAGTAGTGTTCACGAAGTGAATTCAGTCTGACAGCAGAATTTCGATTCGAACCGGACTCACAAAGTGAACACAGTATTGTTCACGAAGTGAATACAGTCTGTCAGCAGATTTCAAAATTTTTGCCCTAATTTGATTTGGATAATTACCATAAATTGTTTTTTGAAATAAAAAATCAGATTTTTTAATTATGGTAATTGATATCTTAATCAAATTAATGGATAATTGTCAATTTAAGATAATTACTTGTTTTATAAAAAAAAGATTGATTATTTGTAAATTGATTTGAATTATCTTGTAAGGAAAAATAGATTAGGTCAAATTTTTGATAGAGATAAAATTATATGATTATTTTATATTATTTTAAATTTGATCTAGAAGTTTTGAAAAGTTTCAAAATTTGCCGTTAAGTTTTGGAATTTAAAATTTTATTAAAAGTCTAATTTTGAAATATTAAATTCTAAAACACTAGTGATTTGAATAGTTCAAATTGGACTATTATGGTTTTATTAAGTTAATTAAGTGTATAATTAAAAGAAAGTTCATAAATCCATAATGATATGGTTTATATTTAATTAAATTAAAGGTATAATTTATTAAATTTGACCACCTAGTATTTTAAAAGTGTAAAATACATCCTTATACTATATATAAAATTAAAAGTTTAATATATTATATATGTATGAGTTAAAAGTCAGTCTTACCGTTAGTAGGCCTCATTCACGAAGCTGGTCTATAAGGGGTGTTTAATGAAGCGGCCTGTAAAATGACCGCCATTGGGTATCTACTCTTACCCACCGTACGCTTGACTAGTGGAGGGTCGTTAGCCGAACGGGCAGGATAGGACACAACCTTCCATTATAAGTATAATGAATACAAAGTAACTAAACGCTTTTATAAAATTCCCAAATCTTAGTTACTTTAAGAAAAATGTGAATTTGGTGCTAACCCACCATGAAATTACACTTTGCACCTTGCCGAGACGTTAGTGGAGCGTGTGTGGTTAACCGGCACACTAATTTGGGACTGACAAGGGTGGCAAAGGGTAACTCGATGTTTGTCATAAATCAATGGAGCGTGTGTGGTTAACCGACACATTGATTAGGTGATTTGTAACATTGGGTGTACCAAGTATATTTGCATGGTTATTCACACCGTGTTTGTGATCCTCGGCATCCCAGTCACAAAATTGAAGGGCATAATCAAGATTAAACATGCAATTGAAAAGTTCAATGAATCTCAAAAGATCTAGGAGTTTCAATTCATTTAAAACTTAAACCTCCTTTTTCGTTTTTCATGGTGGAAATTGGTTAAATCGTCATTTACCTACCTTCAAATGGTCTGCAACTAGATTACGACATCTCTCTTCTGACTTGTAGAGTATTGTGTTGGATCCTAGCCTTGATATTTCATTTGGGTGCTATATCAAGGACTCTTATCAAATAACTTGATTTTCTTCCTTTTGTAGATGTCTAGTTCTGACAATCATGGTCTTCCTGAATCCTTTGGAAATAGCTTTCCGGCTGAAGATGATATTCTACGATTGGATCGTGGAAATGGAAATCATGCTTCACTCCTTCCTCCTCCTCCAATTATTCTCCCTGACCCACAAGTTCGAAGGCTTGAAAAGTTCAAGCTCAATCACGCCCTATTGGCAAGTAAAGACGAAGATGGAAAGTCTGTGTGTGCACACGTCTTGGAGATGAAGTCACACATTGACAGGTTGGGTATGCTAGGTGTTGTTGTCTCCAAGGAGCTGGCTGTTGACTGAGTTCTTCAGTCGCTTCTCGACTCATATAGTGAGTTTGTTAGAGAGTACTATATGATGGACCACGATGTGACCCTCATTGATCTTACCTATTTACTTATTGCTGCTGAATCAGCAATGATTTGGCACACTGGTAAAGTAAATTTGACTGGTAGATCAACATCCCAAACTTCCATGGACATTGAAAATGGCGACATTGGAAGTCTAGAAAAGGTAAATTCTAAGATAGTTCCTTGTGCCATTCCCAAAGAGTCCATTTGTTTCTACTGCCAAAAGAAGGGGCATTGGTTACGAAGTTGCCCTGACTACCTGAGAAATCTAAGAAATGGGAGAGTCAAACTGTATGATTCTGCTTCAGGTAAAATCCACTATCTAACTCTATTAAGTTCCTATTTTTTATTCTTAATACATGATGTGATAAAATTACATTTTGATGTTGTTGTAGGATCGAAGAAAAGAGAGGAAGCTTAAAGGAAGAAGTGAGATGAATCTGATTGAGAAGAAATGGATTTCGATCGCATGGTTCGGGGATCAGATTTTTTGAGCTACTACTTTAGAGTTAGAATAGATTGCTAAGGAATATTTACATAGTTTTCATTTGTAATCGTATTATAAGAAAACTTTTTTCTGCACCTTTATAAATAAAATAAATTTTGATTTTGTCTTATTTATGTTTCCTTGCAATGGATTTTTGTGAAAATTGGTGTTTGTATGTTTCTATTGTTAGCAATATTGGATGTGATTCTTGATTATGTTATGTGTGGTAGTGTCGAAAGTTTACCAAATAGGGAAAGTTTCTCATCGCCCAACTTTCAATTGGACAGAAACTTGGAATCATACAACTGGTGTTGTATGATGAATGAAAACTTTCATATTTGGGAAATCAAGACTAATTCCTTGTTCACACAAGTATGTGAGTCAAGTGAAGGACTAAAGGATCTAGTACGCATTGTGGTGCACTGGTCAAGTCTACGACAAAACGATAAGACTATTCGTCATGATTTGCTAAAAGTTTAGTAAATATGGTTATGCTTACAAGATTAAGTGTAATTCTGAATCATTGAAAGTTTCAATGTATAGCAGAACGAATAAAAAGAATCAATTAGGCAGAAAGATAAAAGTTTCTCCAATCTGAAAAGATGGGAGAGTACTTAAGTATCATGTATTATGATTATCTTAATGATTATTAAACCATTAACAATTGATCCTCTAAGGACATCTTAGTGCACTTGTTTGGTTGAGAAGAGGAATCGAAAATTGTTTAAATGGTTAAATCAAAAGGATAATCATACTTCGTTCCAAAATCAAGTCTTAGAGTCATACTCCAAGATTGTGACTTGAGTGACATGTCTTAAGAAGATTTATAAGACTCATCAAATGTGGAGTTGGAAAAAGTCTTCCTATTCCTGCATATTTGAATTGGTAAGTTGTGATGTCTTGAAGAAGACAAAGACCAACTAGGACCAATTGTGTGAAGTGTTAGTCTTGATAAAAAGCCACACTGACTTTTGAATATTTGTTTGTCAAGGAATGGTTCTTGACAAGAGAATCCTATATATCAAGAGGTCAGTGGGAGTCTTAAAGATATTGGAAAAGTTTTCAAGAACTAATCAAGAGTAAACCAATAAGTTAATCACTAGCACACAACTTGAGGTTCGAAACCCATCGTGTTGACATATTCTTGTGCCATTCCAGTTGAGTTAATTATGCGTGTGAGTTCTATGAGTTCTCATTTGAATGCATAAAGGCAAAGCACCTTAATCAATGAAAGTTCATTGATCTGTAGGTGAGTTGTTGAACAACTTGGAAGACATGGTGGACACTTGTGCTGCCAAATGGAAAGAAATTGAGATTGAACAAGTTCAGTCCATATGAGTTTGGATTTGTCGCAAACCTTGTCTTACGATTATGGTTATGGCAAATTCACATGGATAGGAACACATACACCATAAAATCTAGGTGTCATAAGGTTTCTCTCCAATTCATGAAAATGATTGTTAGGAAACGCTTTCACTAAGAGAGATTTTGAGGAGATAGCAGTTGTGATATTTGCGTTCTCAAATTCGATTATGATTACGCCATCCCTCTTCATAGTTCGAATTGTGAGAAGTGGAAAATAGTTTGAACATTTAAGACTTATTGCTATAAGTTCTGAAATTGTTTAGACACACATGTGAGTTTCTCAAGGGTGTATGAGCTTAGATAAAAACTTATTGAAGCGTATCGAATCAGAAATATGAACTTTGGTTAAGAAAGTCAATTAGTATTGATTTCTAGAAGTCCAGCTGATTTTTGAATACATGTCAAAGCTAGTGGGAGCATAAGTGTTATGCTGGTAAGAAGATAATTATCATGTTAGTGGAAGCATGATTATTATGATTTGCGAGTTAACAATGTTAATTATAGAAAACAAAAGTTTCAATTTGCAAAGTTGCAAGGATTGAAAAGTTGTTTTGCTTTAATTAAGGGAGAAAATATTATACTTCATTTCAAATCTAAAAGCTTAGATTGTGATATTTTAATCAAATTTAGTCAAATATATATGAATGTTATGTTGGAATGGTTCAAAATACGGAAATTCTATATATGGAAATGTTAATTGCGTTCTCAAATTCGATTATGATTACGACATCCCTCTTCATAATCTGAATTGTGAGAACATGGCAAATAGAAACATTATAGCAGAGGACTGGTCTAGTCTCATGCCCTTATGTGAGACATCATGAATCGTGTCCCATATGCTTCAGATATAGGATCGATTATATGTTCTATAAAGGACAATCCCTTCTAAATTTTCCAAATGCCTGGGGCATTAAGAGGGAAAAAGTACTAGAACTGGATTTGACTAAGGTGGTTAAACAACTGTCAAGGACAATCTAAGGTTCGCTAAGGATTGGTCGCTTGTGAGCAGTTGGAAGTATAGTTATGAATGGACCATATCGACATTATTATGAGTAGATAAGATTATATTAAGAATGAGTTGTCATATGGAAAATATGGAAATGTTTCCATAGTGGGAGTTGGATATTAAAAATCTATGTCTAGATTAGAAACTTTTATGCAAGAAGGATGTTCAAAGGAATGTACTTTGAATGTGAGACTTCATGTCTATGGAGTTGTCTTGTAACAATCTCCAATAGAGCACTTTGTAATTTAATTGGCAGAGTCTTGGTGACTTTTGTGCTGTGGCATTACAAAAGGATCATTGCATAAAATGTTGAAATCTAACATATTCTGAAAGTGGCAAGAAATTGGTATTCTTACACTTATAATAAGGATTGGGAATTGTGAAATGAGTGTTATTCGAAGAGGTTTCAATTGATCTATTTCACAAAGTAAGGACCATAGGTAAACATAGTATGCATGCTTGGAGCATGGGACAACTAGTGTTTTAATTCAAGTAGTAAGTTGATTACTCGAAACAGTATACAATGAATAATGTATAATCATTATGGTGATTAAATAATAAGTGTTTTATTTATACTCACAAGTTTGAGACCATATTGGATTTGATTATTCTTGTGTTTCACTTTTGCATGTTTTGACTTCCAGAATAACTAGGTTATTCAAATGTCGGTTATACGTTGGAAGTAGGTATGAGGCAAGAATGTCATGAATCCGTCTGTAGATTGTTTAAGGTGTTTATACATAGCACAAGTCTGGTGCAGAGTTCATGAGTACTCCTGAAATAAGATTTGAGTATTGGACTAAACCCACGCTCACTTGAATCACTTCATGCATTTTATCACGGGTGATTAGTGAGACGATAATATCTTATATTCTTGAAGCGAAGAGATATGAGTTGCAGTTTGCAAATCGGTTGCACATTGATAATACTTAAACGCACCAGTAACTTGGTGTTATAAAACGTATTGTTGCGTGTGATTTGACGAGTGAATAGAGCAAGCATATGAGTCGACGTTTATCCGTTTATTTTACCCTAAGGGGATAAAAGCGATATCTGTGGGCCCCTCGATGATTTAGTAATGACACCCCAAAGCGCTTGGCCAAGCCTGGACTGATTTGAACTGTTCAATTAGTCAGTCGTCATAAATCAGAAATCGGGAAACAACACATGAACAGAGAGAATGATTGAAATCCATGTCTCGGTTCATACGATATCTTGTAGAATAGAGGAATATATGATCCCTTATCTAAAGGATGCGTTTATGATAATATCAGAGTTGACAGCGACTTTTGAAAGCTACGATTGCTAATCAGGTTCTGAAGTCGTACTCGCAAAAATAGTTATTAGACTTATCCAAGTGGGAGATTGTTGGATTAGGTGTCTAAGCCCATAACTATTTTGGTATGTACTTGACCCGATTATGAGCATGGTCATTTTGGGTTGCCTTCACCATAGCAACTTGTAGGATGAATTATGAAGAAAGAGGATTAATTTATTAATATATTATAAGAATAATATATTAAGAGATATCATATTATTTAATTAGTTGCATAAATGGGCTGATGGACTCCATAGAGTTGGAGTGGACGAAATTTATGGGGAAGCCCATACGATTTCGTCCAAGGCCTCTAAGGAGGGAGTCCATGGGCTGCTTAGGGCCTAAGCAGTCAGATTAGGGTTTCCTAGTTGAAAACCCTAGAAGCCTAGCTATATAAAGAACCCTTAGGCTCCCAAAAACGTGGCTAAGCATTCCTTGGAGGATCTTGGAAGTTTTTGGTGCTCTTCCCTCTTTCTTGTTCATCTTGTTGCTAAGTGGTGTTTGTGACTCCATTAGAGGTGCAACACTTTAGGCACTAGGCTTTTAGAAGTCAATCTAAGGAAGAATTGAGATTGTTATTGCTACATAACAATCATGGTAAGATCTAAACCCTAATTTCGATTATAGTATACTAGATCTAAGGTTTAGGAGCTTTGGATAACTTGCATGTACAATTAGATAAACCTAGATCCAAAGTTTTAGGGTTTTGCATGTGCACCATAGGATTGATGTAATGCTCAAAACCCAATAAATTTGTCTCCATGCCAGTCTTGAACTGCTTCTGACCACTACGCTTTCCAAAACATGAAGATTTATCTCTTCCCTGAGCTCTTAATCTTAGTTTTTATTTGCACAATGCTCTTCATTTGTTTAAAGTGTAGACCTCTTATAAAATCACTTAATTGTCCAGATTGTATCTTGGTTTCTAGTCCCCATCGTAACATGGTGCATTCAGTAGTATCATGTCCTATAAAATCATTAAACTCATAGTATCTACTATGCTCTTCACCATTTGGTTTATCTCCTTGCTTTCCTCCGTTACTCTCTTTCCGTTTTGCTACTCTTAATACTTCATTCCAGTTTCCATTTCTTGGTGGCGGATAATTTCGACCTTGCTGTGGAAATCGATGTTGCCTTTTCGTTATGCTATTACCGTTCCCTTTGAGCTTCTTGATTGGTAATTTTAGGATAAGGTGCTCAACTCTCCCTGAAGTGGTTATTGTATTGTGTATTTCCTTGAACACTTTTCATTTTTTCTAATGTTGCTTCCTCTTGCTTCATGAATTTATGGACTCACTCTATTACATCCTTTCTTGATTTTGGTGGTTTTACAACTAACTTTTTGAATAAAACTCTCGGGCATGGCTTGTAGGTGAATGCGACTATGACCATGTTATCTACCCGTTCTGGTGCATATAGTGCTACTTTATTAAATCGAAAAATGAAAGCTTGTAATGATTCATCTTCTCGTTGTTGGCAACCAGGGATAGCTTGGGCTTTTGATGTATAATTTCTTTATTGAACAAAATGTACCCCAAATTCTTCACATAATTGGTTGAAATGTCTGATGCTTTCCAAAAGTAGACTCTTTTACCATAATCGGGTTGGTCCGAATAATGTAGATGAAAAAAATATACACCAATGATTCTCATATATATAATAGGAATTTATCTTCCACATATAGTTTTCGATGTGGTCTTTTGGGTCACTAGATCCATAGTACTTTGAGATCTCAGGTACTTTTGTCGCTATATGTAATTGGTATTCATGAATGCTTCTTATCAGAGGTGAGTTATCTGATGGGAGAACGTGACAATGATTGAAATTCAGGTTTCTATATCCTAATGTCTCATTTTTTTACCATTGGTTGAGTCAGTTGGATTTACGGAACAATCTGGTTTCCAAATATATCCTAAGGTATATATGGTCATGGGGCTTGTTGGGACCAAAATGCTTGATATTGAGCATATAGTAACGGCGGTGGAGTAGGTATGTTAGGTGGTACACTTTGGTGCACTGACATTGTTACTACTTTTAAATGTTATTGGAAGATGGGTGACATGACTTTTATGGCTAGTTCATTGTGTTTGGAGATTGACTTTGATGGTTGTTTGGATGTATTCTCCTCTCTTGTGCTCGAACTACTTTCCTTTTCTATAGTAACCGAGTTTGTCTGCCTCATTTTTCTTTTTTCTACATGTAGTTACTTGTTTGACCCATTGTTAATATTTTCATTTCACGGTGAAGAAGTATGTGCAATTAGTTGATAGGGTGTTAATATTGTTTCCGTAGTACTTGGAGACACCGTTGACTGTGGAGTGAATGTTAGGATCAAGTTGATCGGGTTAAAAGGTGAATCCGACATGGGTCGTGATGTGTGTTTTTTGTCTTGCATGTTGATTACGGATGACACCAATGATGCTACATAGGTTTCTAGGTAGTTGGTTGAATGGGAGTAAGACCCCTCCAAATGCTAATGATGGAAAATTATGTCTACAAAATCGATGAAAAACTAGGTTAAGATCATTATTGGAGAGGATCCGATAATGCTCTTTGATGCCTAAGTTAGTATCGAGTATGGTTAATACATTATCTTGTCAGGGAAGATCGAGGCATTTAAATGTTTAAGGAAGACCCTTGGTTGCTCATGCTGCTCTGGTGGTTATATTGTATTATGGTAATAAGAGTAGTACCTTTTAATATAATAAAGTATTTTTCCTTATTTCTGGGACATTGTTTTAATATTATCGGGGTATATTTTATTTGGGGTTGCTCTTCGAATGAGTGTAGATAGATTCGAATTGGGTAATTCCGCCTGATCGATGCTGCTTATATGGACGGAAGAGTTAATTTGATTGAGTCGGCCATCTATTGTGTGTAATTTAGATTATGTAATGGACGCTATATATATATATATATATATATATATATATATATATATATATATATATATATATATATATATATATATATATATATATATATATATTGAAACGAAACATATATTAAACTACTCCTAAATTATTCCACCTAAGTCCAACGAGGGACTTTAACTCTCGACCTCAAGGAAGGAGGACAACACCATATAACACTGGGAACCACAGTTATTAAAATCACCAAAATACAATGATATAAATTTGTGTTTACTTATAGAATAATATAAATTTGTTTAATTCCGACATCTATATCTATATTAGAGATGACATATATTTATGTCTTAGATTTGTTTTGATTATATTATAACTAGTTTATAACCCGTGGAAACGATGGTGACAAAATTCATTAAACTTTGATATTAAAAACTCAAAATTATTAATAAATTATTTTAAATAAATTAATAATTAAGAAATATTTTTTAGTTATATAAAATTATAATCGTTGATTTAAATAAATATGTGACCTTATAATTTGTATTAATTTTATTTATTTTTATTCTAATGTTATTAATTTAATGTAATTAGAATTGCAAATTCAAAATTCAAAATTTGAATTGAAAAATCAATAGGTTGACAAGTGCTATGACATTAATTAGGAGACCTATTCTGTTATTAGAATAGCAAGATTCGCTAGTTCAATAAGAATTAATTATTATATCGTTATTAAAATCACCAAAATACAATGATAATTTCTTATTATCTCCTTATTAAAATCGCCAAACCAATCTGGTAACACAATGGAGAGCGAATGGAGGAAAGTTCAACGACGGCGGCGGCTTCCGACAACCAAACCCCCCAACCCCCATGATTCTTCCCTCACATCTTTCTTCGTGTGCAACCTACCTAGTGACACCACTCGTTCAGATCTTTGGGGATTGTGCTCAAAGTTAGGAAATCTTGTGGATGTCTATATTGCTGGAAGAAGAGACGTTACAAGGTCTTTCTTTGCTTTTGTGAAGTTTGCAAAGGTGGATAATGTGGAAGAAATTGAAAAAGGGTTAAACAAAGTGTTATGTAAAGGTAGAAAACTTGTTGCCATTATGCCAGACATCCTAGACCTACAGTCTCTACAAGAGTTAGAATTCCATCCATGGTGGGAGGGCGTGGGGCTAATGCGAACAGGGTGCAGGGCGGAACTAGAGATGATAGATCATTTGCAGAAGTGGCTATGGGGAAGTCAAGCATCACTCCTACTATACCATCGGTTGTGTTATCAGATGTCCAGGAAGTAAGGGATTGGGTAGGTAGGTCCACCCTAGTGGCGGAAGCAAGATGCTTTGATATGTTATGCAACTTCCCTTCACTTGTGGAACTTGAGGGATATTACGTGGTGGAGGCCAAATACTTAGGAGGTATGCAAGTAATAGTTAAGTTCAAATCCGACCGTGCAGCTAGAGTTTTCAAGGCTAATAAAAGTATCTGGCTTAAGTGGTTTAACTGGGTGGAAATTCTGGGGAAGAAAACTACAAGGTTTGAACGTATTGCGTGGATCAAAATTATTGGAATTCCAATCTTAGCCTGGGATGAGACAAATTTCAACTCCATCGCGGGGAACTTCGGGAAGGTCCTTGTTAATCATAATTCATTCTGGGACTGTGATGATGTCTCATTTGCAAAGCTCTGTATTCTTACTGCTCACAGGAAGAGAATAAACACGGAGATTAACATTGTAAGCGGAGATGAATCCCACAAAATTGGTATTTTTGAAATTGAAGATGACTGGGTGCCTTTCAAGCCTTTTACTTCAAGCCCTAATGGTTCGGATGAGGAGTCCGATGAAGAAGATGACGACGAAGATGGAATCTCTGATACATGGCGCCCGGAAAACATGGATATGGAGGAAGGAGAGATTAGACCGGAAACATCTACTAGATCCCCGTCGATCAGACACGTCCCGGTGGCTCACACGGTGGTCACAGAAGAAGTGGAAGAGTCGCATACCGGGGATGTTCACTAACCGTTGCATGGGGAAGAGATATCACGTGGAGAAAAAATAAATGCCATCTCAATTGACGAGAAGGAATTAATTAAAGATGTTGAACAAGGTGATGGACAGGTGGGTTTGGGCTCAGACCACACTCAGTGCAATGAGGTTGGACACTATAGTGAATCAAATTCGTTGGGCCCTGAGAGCAGCCCATATTTCGAAGTTGGGGACTCGATCCGTAAATGAAGACGAACAAAGAAAAAACATCCTAAACCTCATCTCCCAGGTCAACGATGTCCATGCCAATTGGTCAAATTTGTAAATCACAGGGCGCTGCTGGAAGATCTAGTCCTTCACTTGATCTCAATCAAAAACTTCCAAGTTCCCAAATGTCTCAGTCTTCATTGTCGGCTTCTTCCGACCTTAATCAAACTATGGGCATAGGGAAACAGGTGGGCTTCCAATTCGACTCTGGTAGTAGAGGTATGTTGAAAGCCCTAAACGGGGATGGTGGAAAAGTAAGGAATCCATGAATGTTTTATCTTTGAATATAAGGGGAATGCGTGATGATCATAAGCTCGAATGGTTATCACGTCTGAAAAAGAAGCATAAAATTTCTTTCTGTGGCCTGCAAGAAACCCGTATTGAGTCCCTTCCTGTTGACATCGGTAATAGGTGGGGGGAAACAAACCTTGGAATTGACTTTGTTGCTTCTTCCGGAAGATCAGGTGGTCTAATCTGTTTTTGGGATAAGGGTCTTTTTCAAGATATTGCAATTATAAAGTCCAGGTTTTTCATGGCCATTGTTGGGTACTGGAATGGTCTTATTGGGGAGACTATTTTCGTTAATGTTTACGCCCCACAGGCGCCTTCTGAAAAGAAATATCTCTGGTCCAACCTTCTTGACTTAAGGCGCTCCAGGCCCGGTAACTGGATCATCTTCGGGGACTTTAATGCTGTTAGGAGGCCAGATAAAAGACTAAACTCCATGTTTTGTCCCAACACTGCTAGGTTCTTTAATGATTTCATCCATGACGCTGAGCTCCTGGACTTGAATATGGGTGGGAGACGTTTTACCTATCTCAGCGACTCCGGATTTAAGATGAGTAAGATCGATCGAATCCTTGTATGTCCAAATTTTCTTGCTTCATTCCCCAATGCCTCTATCCTTGCGCTTCCGAGGGAGTTCTCGGATCATTCCCCCATTTTTCTCAAAACTGATTATTTTGATTTTGGCCCTCCTCCCTTCCGTTTTTTCAACTCTTGGCTTAGGCGAGATCAATTCAATGACATCGTCATAAAAGCTTGGGATAGCTTTGTTGGTGATGGGGCACCTGATCAAATCTTATCTAACCGCCTAAAATGTGTGAAAGAAGCAATTAAAAACTGGAGAAGAGCTGAGTATGATAGAGAGAATAGAGACCTGCTTGATCTCAAATCAAAGGTCAATAATCTTGATCTTGAGGCGGAGGTCAGAATGCTTTCTGATTGTGAATGGGCCGAAAGGAGAGATTGCAAGAAGCGTATTATTGAGCTTGAGAATTTCAAAAGATGTGATATTAGACAAAAGGCAAGAATTCATTGGCTCAGGGACGGAGATGATAATTCCAACTATTTTCACAATTCTCTCAAGATCAAAAATAGGAAAAGGAAGATTTATGGGCTCATGGTGAATGGCATATGGATTACTGATGCTGTTGACATTAAACGAGAAGCATGGAAATTTTTTGGAGATAAATTTAGTGAGACTTACTATGATCGACCTGTTCTCTACAACCCGTTTCTTAAAAAGCTTTCTGATGTTGAGAGAACCTACCTTGAGACCCCATTTGACCTTAATGAAATTAAAGCCGCCATATGGGATTGTGGAGGAGACAAGGCGCCAGGGCCCGACGGGTTCACTTTTATGTTTATAAAAAAATTATGGCTATTAATGCAAGACGATGTTATGCGTTTCTTCAAACACTTTGAGCAAAATGGTTTCTTCTCAAGGGGATGCAACTCTTCCTTCATCACTTTGGTTCCAAAAATTAAGGACCCTCTCACTCTCTCAGATTTCCGTCCAATCAGCCTCATCGGGAGTGTATACAAGATCATGGCCAAAGCGCTTGCAAACAGGTTGAAGAGGGTTATTGGCTCAATTATTGATGAGATTCAGACTGCCTTCATCCAAGGTCGCAACATTTTGAAGGACCCCTGATCATTAACGAGGTCTGTTCCTGGGCTAAGAAGTTAAAGCACAAATCCTTTCTCTTCAAAGTTGATTTTGACAAGGCTTTCGACTCAATAAGTTGGAGGTTCTTGGACAATATCATGACTCAAATGAATTTTGGCGATAAGTGGCGCACTTGGATTATGGGGTATCTTGAATCGTCTAGGGCTTCGGTTCTCATCAATGGTTCTGCCACGAAAGAGTTTCCTATTACTAGAGGGTGAACCTAGACAGGGTGAACCGCTCTCGCCCTTCCTCTTCATCATTGCAATGGAAGGCCTCAACGCTGTCATGAAATCTGCATGTCACCAATCTCTTTACCAAGGCATCCAATGTCCCAACAATGGACCCTCAATATCTCACCTTTTCTATGCGGACGGCGTCATGTTTGCGGGTTCATGGAATAGCTCAATTTTTATAAATCTTTCTAGAATCCTTCGGTGTTTTCATGCGTCTTCCGGGCTCAGGGTAAACTTTCACAAATCTAAAGTTTATGGCATTGGTGTTTCGGAAGGGGAAGTGGCTAATTGCGCTCGTATCCTTGGTTGTGAGGCACCCAGGTTCCCCTTTAGCTATCTTGGAGTCCCGGTTGGGGCTAACATGACAAGAAAGAATAACTGGGCACCTATTATTGACCGTGTGAAAAACCGTCTCTCCTCATGGAAAGTCAAGTCTCTGTCATTTGGAGGTCGATTGACTTTGGTCAAGTCGGTTTTAGGCAGTATTCCGCTCTTTTACTTTTCCTTATTTAAGGCACCTGCTTCGGTTATTGATACCATCAAGAAATTAAGGCATCGTTTTCTTTGGGGCGGTAATGATGATAAAAACAAAATATGTTGGGTTGCTTGGAGTGTGGTTTTAGGCCCAAAAGATAAAGGAGGCCTTGGAGTTAGTTCGTTAATCTCTATCAATGCATCATTGCTAAGTAAGTGGCTTTGGAGATTCAAAAATGAGCCTAACGCCTTATGGCGTCGCGTAATTTGTGGGATTCACAATTGTTACAGGAAACCAATGAATTTATGGGAAAAAAAGACTTTATATGGAGTTTGGTACAACATTGTAAAGTCTGTCGCTTCCCTTGACTCTTTAGGTATCGAATTAGCCTCCCTTTTAAAGGTGAAAATTGGCTCTGGTTGTAACACCCTTTTTTGGCTTGATGACTGGACGGGAGTTGGTTCGCTTGCCAAGCGATTCCCTGCCATTTTTGATCTGGATAAGAAAAAATCGGCTTATGTTGCTGAGAGGTTGGCCCCCAATTGTGTTATGTGGGATTGGAAACGGCTTCCTTCAGATAGCTAGGAAATTATGGAGTTGGAGGAGGCAAATAATTTACTCGGCCACTTTTCTCTAAATGAAGGTATGGACCATTGGGTTTCAAAAATTTCCGGGGACGGTGAGTTTTATGTGAAAGATCTGAGGGCGTTGATCGACAACAATTTAACTACCCCGGTGGATAATCCTATATCATGGATTAAAATTGTCCCGCTAAAGGTTAATAGTTTTGTTTGGCGTGCGTGTTTGGACCGGATCCCTACGAAGGTGGCTCTCTCGCGTAGGGGCATTCATCCTACCTCCATTTCATGTCCCTTCTGTGACTCTGGGAGAGACGACTCTTATTACATTCTCCTTGGGTGTGAAGTTGTCCATGAAGCTCTGGTGTGGCTATACCGGTGGTGCAATATTCCTTTTCAAAGCTTTGCCACGATCGGAGAATTTGTCAAATTTGCTGCCACATGGGGGCATTGTCCCAAAAAGAGAAAGATAGTTCTCTCTATCTGGTACGGTTTCCTATGGTGTTGTTGGAAGGTGAGGAATGACATGGTGTTTAACAAAATTCATACTTCTCCTTCAAAGTTGGCTGATAATGTGATTACATTGGTGTATAGTTGGGTGAGTGTTAGAGGTAATTTTAAAAATTGTAATTGGACTAATTGGTGTTGTTGCCCGTTAAACATTTTGTAACTGTTGTTTCACCCTTTGCCCTGCCTTTGCTTTTTGGCAGTGGTCTTAATTCAATTGCCGGTTAAAAAAAAAATCACCAAAATACGGAATTCAAAAAACTTCTTATTTATCTGTACAAAATAGTAAATGAGATTACATAAACTAATAAGTAAATAAAGGTCAATATTTTTGTCTTTAATCAATTTCCTATCATGATCAAATGTTGTTAAATGGTCTTTTTCATTTATTATGTCTTAGGGTCTTCGATTTATTGCAGGGGTGCAACACTTAATTATATAAATTCTTACATTTGTTTGGAATTTTACAAAAGGAGGTCCTTCATAATTTTTTTAAAACAAAAATGGTCCCTAAATAGTTACAGAAAATCAGAAATAGTGTTGTGTAATCCCTAAATAGTTACAGAAATAGTCCTGTGTAAAATATTACAACTGAAATAATCAATGTGTAATATAACTTTACAGATAAATGTCCCTACAGTGGAAACAATTATAAAAATAGTCCCTAAAGAATTACATAAATGGTCCATGTTGCAAAAATTGCAACAAAAATGATCTATGTGTCATAGAGTTTTATAAAAATGTCCCGGTACATATAAACGTTACAGAATTGATTCCTGTGATAGAATATGGCAACAAAATGGTCTGTAATAGAATTTTATAGAAAATGTCCTTATACAAAATAAAATGACAGAAATGGTCCAAAAATGATTATAGCAATAGTCCATATGGCAGAAAATTGCAGCAAAAAATGGTCCATTTGTAATAAAATTTTATAGAAAAGGTTCATTTGAAGAAAAAATTACAATCTCAGTAATAATAAAAAAATGTAATAGAAATGGTCCTTTTGTAATATAATTTTACAGAAAGCTCCCTATGCAAAACAAAATGTATATAAATGATTCCAAAAACAATTGCAAAAGTGGTCCTTTACCCAGCAAATTGCAACATAAATGGTCTCTTTATAATAGTATTTTATTGACAAGGACCCTATATAAAAATAAATTTAAGGAAATAGTCCTTAAACGTTTAAATATAATGCCCACATGCTAGCAAATTGCAACATAAATGGTCCTTATGTATTAGAATTTTATAAAAATTGTTCCCTATCTAATAGCAAATTATAAAAATAATACTAGACTTTCGTATTAATCTATTCAGTAAAAAATAAAATTAATAAACTTGCCGCAGTAAGCACCAATCTTTAATATACAAAAGTCAACCATAGTTGCTAAACATCTTAAAATGACAAGCAAACCATAAAGACCACAAACAAGGTCAATTATTTAATTTGGTATCATTCATCTTCAAACGACAAGCAAACCATAAAACCACAAATAAGGTCAATTATTTAATTTGATATCATTCATATTAAAACAATTAATGTATCCATATTATTATACCATTTAGTTTAATTTGTATTTTTATAAAACTTTTATTAGAAAACATATAAATTCTAGTTATTTTTGCAAAATAATAAATTAAATAAAATGCTCCATTTTCATTTTAAATTTAAAATCATTGATAAAAAAAACTTTATTCCACAACACTTGTACGAAAGAATTTGTAAGTGTCCACTATGAGACCAATGTTATGTAATGTTCGAGGCATGGAATTTAACACTTTACTACTTTAGGTTCAAGGTTAATTTAAAGTTGGGTTAAAAAACACGAGTTAAGAATCCAAAAGTTATTGAATATTTAATAGAACATGCGAGTTCACTTTCCATTATTAATATTTTGACTATATATGCATGGGTTAAATAAAAATCTATCATGCTTACATTTTAGGCATACAAATATGACTGGAGAGTATATCAAATGTTTGTATTAGGAGTTCCAAAATTGGTGAAATATAAGTATACTTATATTATCGACATCAAGATAAGTCTGATAAAAAGATAGGCTTACTGCATTAAAAACTATTTATGACAAATAGATATCATGTAGCTCAAGCTTCATGGAAAAACTAGAGGCAGCATGCATGGTTGCTATATGTAATGTAGTTGTGGAGACAGCTTGAACTATCATTAGCTTTGGCTGCTACACAGCTTGGCTACCAAGCAATACGAGCTACCCCTAGCAGACCCAATTGTATACATGTAAATAAAAACATGAAATTATTATAAATCCACGTATCTTAATCCTCTCATTATGGTATAAAGGCAAAGTCGCCTACATTTTTAAGTGCGGCCACTGTTCCCAGTTACATAGGTAGTTCCTATACATAGTATTCATTCAATACATTTTATAAAATGAACTATTATAAAGATAAACTTTATCCTTACCTATTTCATGTATGAATACAAACATGGGAAAATTTAAAATGTGTTCGAATTCATCAATGTGAGTTTTTTTTGTATTTAACTCAGCCTTCAATGTCAAATGATTTTGCTAAGTTTATTACATTCTAATAAACTTAACTGGAATTACACCTTTTATGATTAATTTATAATCATGTTATGTCTAACACTTAAGTCCCTACACTTGCCATAATAAACACACTTGTATGTTTTTTCCAGCATGGTAACACTAGAAATCGGTTCATCCGCCTATGATTAGAATGAAATCTCAAAAATCATTTTTACCCTTTTGACTCTTTACCAATAACTAATGCAACAAACTCATATTTATTTGCCAATTTTGTAATCGAAGTTTTTTCTTATATGCCCACGAGATGACACCTCCCTCAACTAAGAATACCCAACCACTTGTATAGGAATGATACATTATGTTGGATATCTAACTTGTATGTAAATACCCTTCCAAAACCAAACGATATTCAAAATAACTCAAACGATAATTCATGGTTCCTTTAATATAAGTGGATACGCTCTAAATATCATGTAATTATTGAGTACTGAGATTACTAGTATACTTTTTCAACCTCTCAACCACAAAGCAATATCAAGCAATATCGAGAGATTTTTAGCATTACTTTATCTCCAACTTGGAATTTAAGGGGTCTTCGCTTGAAGTCAACATAGCACTTTTGGCGACTATGAGCGGTTTTCAAGCGCTCTTGAATTTGCAGGATTTTCTCCGTGGTCTCCTGAATGATCTCTGGGACGGTTAGCAGGGTATCTCCTTTTAGCTCTTTTGCTAGTTGATTATCATCGACTTCTTTCCAGCATATTGGTGATCGACATTTATGGCCATAGAGAGATTCAAATGGTGTAGCCTTAATGTTGGTATGATAGCTTGTATGAGAACTCGATCGGGGGTAGATGAGTATCCCATGTATTTCTGAAATCTATCACACATGCTCTAAGCATGTCCTCTAACATCTGGATCATCCTTTCACTTTAACCATCAGGCTAAGGATGATAGGTTGTGCTCAAATCAAGGCGGGTACTAAGAGATTTTTGGAGGGTTTTTCAGAATCGAGAGGTAAATCTGTTATCCGTGTCTGAGATAATATATAACTGCACCCCTTGTAATCTGACTATTTCTCGGAGGTACGTCATAGTCAACTTCTCCATTTTGTCCATTTCAGTTATTGGTAGAAATTAGGCGAACTTGGTCAGTCTGTCGACCACTACTCATATAATGGTGGACCCATTAGATGTTTTGGGTAGTTTTCTTACGAATCTCATCGAAATTTGTTCCTACTTCCATTCGGGTATTTCTTGTTGTTGTTGTAATCCCGAGGGCCTTTGATGTTCTACCTTGAGTTTAGAACAAGTCAGGAACTTGCTCACATATGTAGCAATTTCGGCCTTCATGTTCGGCCACCAATAGAGATTCTTTAAGTCCAGGTACATCTTGTCTGCTCCAGGATAAACATAGTATCTCTTCTTGTGAGCCTAATCCTTGTTGCTAGAATTTGGAAAACCAATTCGGTTCATGAAGTATCTTGCTCCATCATTTCTAAGTTTGAGTTGTTTCTCCATTCCTCGCAGACACTCTGTGTCGATACTTTCTTCAATGATGTAGTGAATTATGAGCATTTGATTTGGCATGTGGAATTAAAAGAACACAAAGAACACGGTGATTTGGGAGCTAAAAGATGCATTTGATCATAGTAATGAGTACAAAAAGGAACTAGATCTAGAATTCCATAAATATCCCACTCACTAGTCACTATGAACTACATCTCTCAAGCACACCTCTACAAATGAAATGCAACCCACTATATATAGAGGTGCTAACATCTCTCTCTCTCTCTCTCTCTATATATATATATATATATATATATATATATATATATATATATATATATATATATATATATATATATATATATATATATATATATATATATATATATAATGTCACAAGGCATCAATACCACATGCAAGTGTGTCTTCTCAAGCCAAGCCTTCACTAGTCATCTAATGGAGAACTTTGTACCCAACATTCTCCCCCTCAAAGTTAGGAATGAATGACCCGGCTTCAATCTTCCAAAAATGAGCAACTTCACGAACTAAGCCTCAAGCGTGACAATTGTAGAAAAGAACTTCAAATCATCAATTCTTCAATGGCCTTCCAATTTGGGTTCTAGAGTGTGAGTCCTTACAAACCGAGCATCAAAAAGGTAATTAGGAGTATCCAAACCTCCACAAGATTACCCAAATTTGAGCATAAAAGCACACCCCAAAAATCTTCATTAAATATAAACCCATCATGAAGCGGGAAAACCCAAATCACTTCCAAATCTCAAATCGAATAATTTCATAAACTTCAATTGCTCAAGATCACATCGGTTTTCAAGTCCGCGTAATATGGAAAATTCAAAACTTTCGAATTATCATATTTAATTCTCTCCCCCTTTTTATAATCGAAAACTGATTATAAAACCGAAAAGGAACGAGAAAGAGCTCAATTCGTAATTTTCTATATAAAAACCCCCCTTAACACATGGCATAAACGTTTTGCATAAATCCGAAAAATCCAAAAATGTCACAATTTTCGAATTTAATTCTTCTAGGACCTCCTTTGACGAATTTTCAAAAATTTGGGTAGAAACTATCAATTTTGAAGTTCTGTAGTGACCCGTTGCGCCAAAACAGCATCAAATGCGAAACTTTACCCCAATTGCGAAACTGGACATAAAGTGTCAATTCACATCAACTGTAGGGACCTGATTTGAAAATTTTCCCATTTCACAGAATTTTTGGCCCAATGTCGAAACTGGGTAAATTCTGCCAACTTACGAAAACTGCAAGTATGCGAAATGGAAATTCAGCATTGTGCACAATTTTTGACCCTATAGGGAAAGTGGGTGAAAATTGTCATTTTGTTGAATGTTTAGGGATTCAAATCGACACATTCTGTTTCTTCTCCACTGCACTTCGCTTTCCAGTAATGTATGGTGACTTTCGCTATCACACAACGATCGACCATAGCGAAGCCTTCATACCAATTAAGCCAAATAGTGAAGCCGTCAATCTACTCATAGCGAATTCGTGTTCAATCTACCCATAGCAAAGTCAATTTTCTCATGTCGAACTCGTCAATTGCATATCGAATGACTCTAACCAATCTACCCATAGCGAAGGTCATTCAACATCCAAACCACAACATCAATAGCAAACTAGCAAGCCACAAATCGAACTGTTTGAACTTTAAATCCATAGCGAAGTCAATTCAATCTACCCGTTCGCTATCAAACAAAAATCAACTTCCCATTCACAATACCCTTCGTTATCATCCTTCCCAGTCGATCCTCAATGTCGAACTCAGTTTTGACCTCCTAACCAAAACACAATTAAGACCCCAAAAGCGAAGTCTCATTGCTTATACATCAAGTTGATTTGTTCGACATCAAGCTGAGCACATGAAGCATTCGACATCAATGCCTCAAAAACTTCCTGTTAACCATGAATTTTAGTCCATCGTTCTCAAGCCAACGTCAACAAAATACGATTCGACACCAAAATGGTACTACATGTCGAAATCAACTCTTCTGAACTCCAAGTCTTCATCATTCGACATCAACATTGACCACAAAGAGTTCGATTTTTAAATGGCTTTCAGGGTGCGAACGATCCCATTCACTGTGTTCGACATCAACTTCATGAGCCCAACCAATTTTCGAAATTAAACCTAAATCAAACACTATTTCGACATTTAACAACCCTTGTTCAACTTGTATCAACCTATTTCAACCTTCATTCATAGAATTAACACTTGAAAATCGAGTTTAACTTTTTCGAAATCAATGGTTAACAAACACAAAATTGATGATTCTAACATCAAATTTTAGATGAAGAAGTGATTATTCAACTATTCTTCATCTCCTTGAACTGTTCTTGGTCAATTTCTTCAAAATCAAAGAATCAATTTGACAATTTCTCTTATTCAAATTGATCATCATTAACTCATAATGGACCAAATCAAATCCAGTCAATTCACAAGTCTAGAATCACATATATCACTAATCAATTTTAAATAATTGTTGAAATTAAAACGAAATGCATAAATGAATTTAATCAATAATCGGAAAAAAACTTCAAGCGTACAACTGAGTAAAGCTATGGTGAAACAGTGAGATTTAAAGTCAAATGGATTTAATCAACCTTGTGCTCAACCAATGAAATCGATGCATACACTGATTATTGGACCGAAAATTACTCCATGATCAGGAACTTATATGAAACGTGTGGGCTCAAGTGGATTAAGAAGTGATGAACAGTAATGGATTCAGTTTTGGGCTCAATACAAACAATAACAAATCCAAATCGCTTTGGGCTAGATGTCGATTAAAAAGAATATTTGAAAATAAGAATCGAATCAAACAAATGAATATTGGATTGGATTGGGCTTGATCAATGGAAATTTTATTGGATCATAAAAAATGGGTTTTAAAAAAAAAATTGATCCAATGTTAAAAATGATCAAAAAATCAATAACGAAAGCACGAATCAAAGAGATTTTGAGATATCATTGAGAGACTCACCATAAACGTTCCAATTGTGTTGAATGTAGCCAAACCGAGAACCATTTCTTCAAAATCGCTTTGATCTTTGAAGACCCGCTCTGATACCAATTGTAGTGAATTATGATCATTTGATTTGGCATGCGGAATTAAAAGAACACAAAGAACACGGTGATTTGGGTGCTAAAAGATGCATTCGATTATAGGAATGGGTACAAAAAAAGGAACTAGATCTAGAACTCCATAAATATCCCACTCACTAGTCACTATGAACTACATCTCTCAAACACACCTCTACAAGTGGTATGCAACCCACTATATATAAAGGTGCTAACATCTCTCTCTCTCTCTCTCTCTATATATATATATATATATATATATATATATATATATATATATATATATATATATATATATATCATGTCACTAGGCATCAATACCACATGTATGTGAGTCTTTTCAAGCCAAGCCTTCATTATTCATCTAATGGTGAACTTTGTACCCAACAAGTGAAAGCCTTAATTTGAGCATTTCAAATATGGGTGGTCATATTAGACTAGATAGTCATTATGAGTGCTCTAACTCTGTGAGGTTTTTCTCGTTCTTTATGGACCAAGGAATCAACCACTATAATGGCTTTGCCAGGATGATAGATGATATCACATTCATAATCATTTTGTAACACTCGAATTTTTCAACCAAAATTTTCATTTTAAAAATTCCCAAAAACATAGTTTTAATACCATCTCATGTCAAACATAATTGTCAAATACATAACACCACAAAACAAAGTCATAATATCCCAGAATCCACAAATATCCCCATCAGTAGTCGAGTGTGTACAATCATGCGGACGCCTTCCCGCGATCCTGAGATGTACCAGAAACACATTTACACCAACACTGTAAGCACGAAGCTTAGTGAGTTCCCCAAAATACCACATACACAAAATAGTTAGCCTCTCATGGCTGTGTCATGATAAGGACCCTTCGGTTATGTGTCTCAGTGAAGACCCTCCGGTCTCACGTCTCGGTATGGACCCTCTGGTCATAACTCAATATATACATAGAATAATATAACAACATAAGTCAAAAAGACAAAATGCATAAAACATATATCTCAGTATAAGCAAATAAGACCCTTCATACAATAATACAAATAAGACCCTCCGGTCAATACATGCATCACCACACATGTAAGTATAGTGAGAAGACTCACCTCTTGTAGAAAATTAAGTAACCTCGTACCCGAACTGCCGGTCTAGACTCCTCCTAAATGTGCCACATGTAACTCTAATTAATAATAATATCAATAACCCTTAATTGCTAGACCAAGCCTCTCAACTAGATCTCAGAAGGGTAAAAAACATTTTTGCCCTTCCTTGGTCAAAAGTCCACAATTTGACCTAAAACTCAAAAGTCAATTAAAGTCAACACCCAGTGCATACGCTGGGCGTACAACTCTCTGCGCTAGGCGTACAGCTGGTTAAGCATGTGACGAGGATTTTCCACCCTATGTTGCGTGTAGCTGGGAGTACGCACGGCGTACTCCTCGGTCTCCCTCTTCTCAATTCTTTTGGTCTTAACCTATTAAGACAAGCATTCCAACCATGGATCTGGGCTAAGACCTATTTCTTCATAAAGTTACCGACTTTAAGCCTTGGCATGGCTAGTCAAGACCCAATCTCAAAAACCGTATTTTTCTCGACACAAAAGGTCATACAACTCATGCATGAAGATATTAAGATGTCCAATCACTCATTTTTATGAATTATAACATTCTAATACATCTAAAGGGACAGAAGAATAGCTTTGGAGTTCACCAAACTCACAAAGTTCCAAACTTGGGACCTAAAACTCTAAAAAGGACCCAAAACTAGAACTAGAACATAGAATGAACAAGTTTTGAACTTGATACCTCTGGAAGATGCACAAACTAAAGTAGAATTCAAATCCACAAGCTAGAAGCACAAGCTATCCTTCCTTCAAGGTTCCTTCTCCACCAAAAGCTTCACAAGAACACTCAAATGAGCCATAAGCACTCACACAAGCTCTGAAAACGAGGTTAGGGTTTGAAGGAGGTTGGAGGCTGATAATGGTGGATAGAAATGAGGCCATCATGTTTTTTAAATAGGGACACAAGAAGATATTAGGGTTCCATTCTGAGCCTAGTACGCCTAGCGTACCCTCAGGTACGCCCAGCGTACTAGGTGGCCTCCGCGTCCATGCCACGTACATGAGTATGCTGCACATACACATGTGTACGCCCTGCGTACTCAAATGCCACCTTTTCCACAATAAGGACTAGTCTTGACATACACATAAAAGATTAAGGTTTAAGAAGTTATACCTCCTTTTGGGCATGTTACACATTTGACAGATCTAACCATCTTCCTTGACTTATATTGAGCTCTTTCTGATCGAAGATTTCCTGAAGACTCTTGTGGTCTGTTTAGATAGTGAACTTTGTCCCGTAAAGATAGTAGCACCATATTTTCAAGGCGAAAACTACTGCTCCTAACTCTAGGTCGTGTGTGGTGTAGTTATTATCATGCACCTTGAGTTATCGTGAGGCATAAGCTATAACCTTCTCTCTTTGCATTAATACACACCCTAGTCCCTTCTGCGAAGCATCGTAGTAGAAGGAACCAATTTAAATGGTAATTCCTATCATTACTCCAATCTCTGCCCCAATATTCCATCATCTCTTTTCCTAAACCCATACCTTCCCCCTTTCTCCGTCTTCTTCGTCACCGATCGCTCCCCTGCTATGTTGGGTTTTTAGCACTATAACACTCCTATGGTGCACATGCAACCCTAAATGCTTTGGATCTATGTTTTCTCTGATTATACATGCATTTTCAATTTTTCCAAAGCATTCTCCCTAACTAGCATACAATTTAACAATTGAACAATACAACTAGTTAGATAACTTACCTCTTAGTAGGACTTGTCGTTCTTGGCCTTCAAAAGCTTGAGCACCTCAAGTGTGATGCCTCTAATGGTTCACAAACACCAAATGCAAGAGGAGGCTTGAGAGAATAAGTTACTTAGCACAAAATCATCTTCACTCTCTTAGAATGAATGGGGTAACCGATTTTGGGACTAGGGGTATGATTTTATAGTGTTACTAAGCTAGGGTTACATTCATGCAAACCCTAATGCTCCATGACCTTTCACATTCTTATGCTCCATGGGTTAAACCTCCGTGGACTATCCATGGATTATCCCATTGGTTTAGCCCATCTAAACAATCCTGGATCATTAGGCCACACTATAAGAATCATTGATTTACATAATCAATCCCCATATATTTAATTAGTCTCTTTTGATCAAAAAATTAATTCCAAATTAATTCTTGATCAATACTAATTAAATAATATGATTTCTCAATTAATATATTATACTTATAATATATTAATAAATCACAAATAACATTATTCTCAAAAGTCCATCCTATCAAATTGCACTGATGAAGGCAACCCAAAAGGACCATGCTATAATCGGTTCAAGTACATCCCATTTACAGTTATGGGCTTAGACACCAAATCCAACAGTCTCCCACTTGGATAAGTCTAATAAATATAACTGCCAATGCAACTTCAGGATCCGATTAGCAATCGTAAGCTTTCAAAAGCCGCTGTCGAACTCTGACCCAGTCAGTGACTCGTCCTTTAGATAAGGGATCATATATTCCTCTGTTCTCAAGATATCTATGCGGACAAATACATGGAACATAGTCATACTTATTGTCCTGCAATTTTGTTTCCTGATTTTCGATTCGTTTGACATAGAACATAACTGAACACATCAATTTAGTTCTGACCGGGCCCGACACTTTGTCAAAACAGAATCATCGAGGGGCCCAAGATATCGCTTTTAATCCTCTTAGGATAAAAGGAACAGATAAACTTCGACATTATATGCTTGTACTAACTACTCATCCAATCATGCACGACGACACGTTTTATAACATCAAGTTACTGATGCAGTTTCATGCCATCAATGCACAACCAACTCGTAGTCAACAACTCATATATCTTGGTTTGAAGATTATATGATATTATCATCTCACAATCACTCGTGATAAATTCCATGAAGTGATTCAGGTGAGCGCGATTTGAATCCAATACTCAAATCTTATTTCAGGAGCACTCATGAATGGTGTAGCACACTTTTGCTATGTCTAACGCCTTTGACAATCTACAAGCCAACTCATGACAGTCTTCTTTCGTACTTACTTCCAACGTATGGTCGACTGTGAATAGTTTGAATAATTTTATTATTCTGGAAGTTAAAACATGCAAAGTGAAACAATAGTAAATAATTGACACAAGACAGTAACTTTACTTATAAATAAAACTCCTTTTATTTAATCATCAAATGTCAATTACAATTTAGTTATTACAAGTTTCTATTAATCTAATCACTAAAACTAATATCATCTGTTAGCCCAATGCCCCTTGCATGCTGCAAGTGCTTGACCCTGTTCAATCCCTTTTGTAAGGGGATCTGCCGGGTTGTCCTCTGACGATATCCTCTTCACCACGAGGTGTCCTTCTTATACTTGATGTCTTATGAAGTGGTACTTTCTGTCGATATGCCTGGATCTACTATGATCTCTTGGTTCATTGGTTAAGGCAACCGCCCCTTCATTATCGCAGAAAATCTCCACAGGCTCCTTTATGGATGGTATGACTCCAAGGTCTCCGATGAAGTTTTTCAACCATATCGCCTCCTTCGATGCTTCGCTTGCTGCTATGTACTCTGATTCGCACGTTGAATCAGCTACAGCCTCCTGCTTGGAACTTTTCCATGTTACTGCTCCTCCATTCAGGGTAAACACCCAGCCCGGCTGAGAGCGGAAATTATATCTGTCGGTTTGAAAGCTGGTGTCACTATACCCTGTCACTCTCAATTCATCACTCCCACCGAGGGTAAGGACACTGTCCTTTGTCCTCCGCAGGTACTTAAGAATGTTCTTAACTGCAGTCCAATGACCTTTACGGGATTCCCTTGATATCTGCTGACCATGCTCAAAGCAAAGGCCACATCAGGGCGAGTACAAGTCATAACATACATGATCGAACCAACTGCGGAAGCATATGGTATGTGATTCATCTCTACTATCTCAGTTATTGTACTTGGAATCTGAGTCTTACTCAGTTTGGTATTGCATTGGATATGTAAGTCACCTTTCTTGGAGTTCTCCATGCTGAAACGCTTCAACACCTTGTCCAAGTATGTAGTTTGACTAAGTCGTATTAGTCTTTTACTCCTGTTTCTCAATATCCTTATCCCTAGGATGTAAGCAGCTTCTCCAAGGTCCTTCATACCAAAACACTTCCCAAGCCAGGACTTAACCTCCTGCAAGGTTGGGATATCATTTCCTATAAGTAGTATGTCATCTACATACAATACCAGAAAGCTTACTATACTCCCACTAGCCTTGACATATACACAGGACTCATCCTCGCTTCTCGAAAATCCAAACTCTTTGACTTTCTCATCAAAACAAAGATTCCATCCGCAAGATGCTTGTTTCAATCCATAGATGAATTTTTCAAGCTTACATACTCTATTAGGGTACTTTGCATTGACAAAACCCTCTGGCTGACACATGTAAACATCTTCAGCCAACTTTCCATTAAGGAAAGCGGTTTTGACATCCATTTGCCATATTTCATAATCATGAAATGCAGCTATGGCTAGCATAACCCTTATAGATTTAATTTTCGCTACTAGTGAGAAGGTCTCATCATAGTCAACTCCATGAGTTTGAGTAAAACCCTTCGCAACCAGTCGCGCCTTATATGTTTGTACTTTCTCATCCATGTCGGTCTTCTTCTTAAAGATCCATTTGCATCCGACTATCTTACGACCCGGTACATTGTCAACCAAGTTCCAAACTTGATTGTCATACATGGACTGAATCTCGCTGTCCATAGCCTATTTCCATTTTGCAGACTCAGGGCCTGCCATGGCTTCCTTGTAGTTATTAGGTTCATCCAGATTTACCAGTGTGCTATCACTGATAAATGTATCACCCTCATATGTTTTATGAAAACCATATAACACAGGTGGAAAGCTAACTCTACTGGAATGCCTTAGAGGTACGAACTCGTCAAATGGTTCAACCGGAGTTTCTTCCTCGGGTTGAGTGCTTGTGTTTGAGGTTCCTTCATCGCTTAGCTCTTGAAGCTCTTCAAGGTCAATTTGCCTCCCACTTTCCCCTTGGCCTATGAGTTCTCTCTCTCAAAAGACTCCCCTCCTTGCAACGAAGACAACATTGTCACTCGGTCTGTAGAAGAAATATCTAAAGGATTTATGTGGGTAGACGATGAAAATACATCGCTCACTCCGAGGTTCGAGGTTGTCGTGATTTTCTTTTATCACAAAAGCCTCGCAACCCCAAACTTTGATGTGGTCTAATGTGGGAACTTTCCCTGTCCACATCTCGTGAGGTGTTTTGGCAACCTTTTTGGTAGGAACTAGATTAAGGATATAGGCGGAAGTCTCTAAGGCATACCCTCAGAATAAGATAGGTAACTAAGCTCGACTCATCATGGAACTAACCATGTCTAGGAAGGTTCGATTGCGCCTTTCAGCCACTCATTAAGTTGTGGTGTCCTAGGTGGCGTCAATTGTGAAACAATTCCACATTCCTTAAGATAGTCTAGGAACTCGATACTAAGATACTCTCCTCTTCGATCGGATCACATCATCTTTATCTTACTGACCAATTGATTCTCCACTTCTTGCTTAAACTCCTTGAACTTTTCAAAAGTTTCCGACTTATGCTTGATTAAGTAAATATACCCATATCTACTGTAATCATCAGTAAAAGTCACATAGAAGCGGTTAGCATCCCCTATGGCGGTTCTGAATGGTCCACATACATCAGTGTGTATGAGATCCAACAGACCTTCACCCCTTTCCCAAGTACCAGTGAAGGGTGACTTGGTCATCTTTCCAAGTAAACAAGATTCGCAAGTGTCATCCGACTTCAAGTCGAATGACTCCAAGACTCCATCCTTTTGGAGTTTCGCTATGCGTTTCTTGTTGACATGTCCAAGACGACAATGCCACAACCATGCCTTATCCAAATCATTGGACGAATCAATATTTAACACATTATTTCCTAAGTTATCTACAACCATCACAATTTCATATATATCATTGCAAGGTAATGCTTCAAAATAAAAAACACCATTACAATAAGCATAAATACCACCATTTTCATTATTAAAAGAAAAGATAAAACCTTGTATATACAAACTGTGAAAGGAAATAATATTTCTCGCCATATCATCCGAGTAACTGTTGGATATAGTGTCTAAGTCCATAACTATATTTGGTATGTACTTGACCCGACCCGGCATGGTCCATTTGGGTTGGATGGCATTGCAACACTTGGATACACAAAATGAGAAAAAGGACACTTAAGGTTTATTAATATATTATAAGTTCTAATATATTAATAATATTATTTAATTAGTATTGGTCAAGAATTAATTTGGTGATCAAAAGGAGACTAATTAAATATATGGGGTTGATTGTGTAAATCATCCATTCTTATATAGTGGGCTAATGATCCATGGTTTATAGAGTTGGGCTAAAACCCATAAGGTGCTCCATGGATAGTCCATGGGGGTTATAAACCCATGGATCATGGGAAATGAAAAGCCATGTCAATTAGGGTTTACATATGGTAACCCTACTTGTGACACAACTATAAAAGGACCCCATAGGCTTCTAAAATCGGAACTAAGTGTAAGAACTAGAGGGCAAGCCGATTTTGTGTCATAGTGAACTTCTCTCAAGTTATTCCAAGTGTTGTGGTGTTCTGTGAAGCATTTGAGGCATCATATTTGGGTGCTAGGCTCACAAAGTCATCAAGGAATCCAAGCTACTAAAAGGTATGTTATTCTACTTGATTTTTGTATTACAAGTTCCCCATAACATACTAGTTAGGATGTAAACCTTGGAAAATCAAATTTGCATGTATATTAGCGAAAACATAGATCCAAGGTTTCTAAGGTTGCATGTACACCATAGGAGTGTTAAAATGCTCAAAACCCATCAGTGGTATCAGAGCCTAGGCTTGTTTTCTGTATACTTGATGCAAACTGCTTGAAAAAGTCGAAAACTGTTCACTGTTCCTATGAACTCGCTGAGTCCATGGGGGGACTCGACGAGTCCATGAGTAAATTCATCCTACTCGTCGAGTAGGTCCGTGCACTCGACGAGTAGAAGGCCCTGTGAGCAGTTTTTCGAGTTTTCCTGCTGGAAATGGACTAGAATCATTACCCTAAACTGTTTTGGACTTATAAAATCTGTTTTTTGAAGTGGTAATGATTATGCTAATCCATATTCAATGGTTATTAACAAATTTCAAGTTTTATATGTGTTAATATGATTCTTGAAAATTGTTTGATATGAATGTTTATACTTACGAGTTTTAGAAGATCATAGGAATTATGTGTAACTTGCTTACTAGTATGATTCTTGATCTTAATGCCTAATGATGGAGTCCATAATTTGTCCTCAAGTTATGGATAATCAAAAGTCACTTCTTTAAAGTGTTATTAAAGAATAAGAGGTTACATAAAATGAAGAGTCTTCATTTTAGTGGACCATTAAACTCATAAGTTATGAAATGAAAAGTCTTGAATAGTTTCAATACTTGTCATCAAGTTTTGGAATTTGTAAAGTCTTACACCCTAATACTCTAATTCCAAATTGAACCTTAGAATTTTAAAAGTTTAAAATTCAACCCTTATACCATTATTATATTAAAAGTTTAAATATATAGATATGTATAAGAATAAGTCTGTCTTACCGTTAGTAGGCCTCATTCACGAAGCCGATCTATAAGGGGGGTATAAGGTTGTTTCCTATAAAATGGCAGCTTAATGGGTGTCCACTCTCACCCACCGCTTCCTTGACTGGTGGAGGGTCGTTAGCCGAACGGGTAGGATAGGACCTTAATGCTCATTAAAAGTATAATGAAATTATAAAGTAACTATACTTTAATAATTCCTAATCTTAGTTACTTTAGGAAAATGTGAAATAGGTGCTAACCCATGAAATTACACGTTGTATCTTACCAAGTCGTTAGTGGAGCGCGTGTGGTTAACCCGCACACTAACAAGGACTAGTAAGGGTTGAAAAGGGTAACTTAATTTTATCATAGATCGGTGGAGAGCGTGTGGTTAACCATCACATCGATTAGGTGATAAAAGTTAAGGGTACCAAGTCAATTTGCATGGTTATTCACACCTTGTTTGTGATCCTCGGCATCCCAGTCACAAACTTGAGAGGGCACAATCGAGATTCAGACATGCCATTGAAAGTTCATTGTATCTCAAAAGATCTAGGAATTTCAAATCAAATAAAACTTAATAATCTATTTCGTTTTGGTGGTGGAAATTGGTAAATCGTCGTTTACCTACCTACAAATATTTTATAGTTTGGATTACGGCATCCCTCTTCTAACTATAAAAAGTTTGTTGGGTCCTAGCCCTAATATTTCATTTGGGTGACTTATTAAGGACTCTTCATCTAATAAAACTTGTCTTTCTTTCTTTTAGATGTCTTCCAACTGCTACTGGCTCAAACCCTACAGACTAAGTAAGCTTCAAGGACTTTTAAGGACCGCTGAAAGTGGCCTTATCAAATGAACAAGGAGGAAGTCACACTAAGTAAGCTTCAAGGACTTTTAAGGACCGCTGAAAGTGGCCTTAAAAGAAAATCAGTTGTTACCCCTACTCCTACTACTGCTCCTGTTCTGGAAATTGGGCAGGGAAAGGGGAAGAAGAGGAAGACCCCTTCCAAGTGTACCAAGGGAAAGTCTCTTGATGGCTCCTCTTCAAGTGGAACCAAGAAAGGTTCCATTCCTCCTTCTTCAAACCCAAAGGAAGCACAATGCTTCTACTGCCAGGAAAAGGGGCACTGGAAGCGAAGCTGCCCCAAATACTTACAGGATGTAAAGGATGGGAAAGTTAAACCCACCCATGCAGGTATTTATACTATATTGTCTAATAACTCATTGCATACTAACTCTTGGGTGCTTGATACAGGTTGTGGTATTCACATTTGTACTGATTTGTAGGGCCTAAGAAGAAGAGAGAAAGTGGAGCACATGAAGATAAACTTAATCATGGGGAATAGGAAAGCATCACCTGTTACCAAGATAGGAGTTTATTCTTTATTGCTTAACAACGGGTTAATGTTAGATTTGAATAAATGTTGTTACTCGTCTGAAATGGCGAGAAATATTATTTCCTTTCATGGCTTGTACAAACAAGGGTTTAATTTTTCATTTGATAATGATAATGGTGCTATTAATGTTATTACAATGATGTATTTTAATTTAAAGCATTACCTTGTGATGGTGTATATGAAGCTGTGAATGTTGTAGATAATCTAGGAAATAATGTGTTGTGTATTGATTCTTCAAATATTTCAGACAAAGCATACTTGTGGCATTGTCATCTTGGACATGTTAACAAGAAGCGCATAAGCCAACTCCAAAAGGCTGGAGTTTTGGAATCATTTGACCTAAAGTCGGATGATAGTTGTGAGTCTTGTTTACTTGGAAAAATGACAAAATCACCCTTCACTAGTACTTGTGAGAGGGGTGAGGGTTTGTTGGACCTCATACACACTTATGTGTGTGGACCCTTCAAAACTGCCACAAGGGATGTTAATCGCTATTATGTGACTTTTACTGATGATTATAGTATATATGGATATATCTACTTAATCAAGCATAAGTCAGAAATCTTTAAAAAGTTCAAAGAGTTTAAGCAGGAAGTGGAGAATCAACTGGGCAGGAACATCAAGATGCTCCGATCCGATCGGGGATGAGAGTATCTTAGTATCGAGTTCCTTGACTATCTTAAGGAATGTGGGATTGTCTCACAATTGACACCTCCTAGGACACCACAGCTGAATGGTGTGACTGAGAGGCGCAATCGAACCTTGTTGGACATGGTTCGTTCCACGATGAGTCAAGCTTCGTTACCAATCTCATTCTGGGGGTATGCCTTAGAGACTGCCGCCCATATCCCGAATCTAGTTCCTACTAAAAAGGTTGCCAAAACACCTCATGAGATGTGGACTGGGAATGTTCCCAATTTTGACCACATCAAGATTTGGGGTTGCGAGGCCTTCGTGAGGCGTGAGTCTCATGATAAGCTCGAACCTCGAAGTGAGAGGTGTATTTTCATCGGCTACCCACAAAGATCCTTTGGTTACCTCTTCTACAGACCTAGTGAGAATGTGGTCTTTGTAGCTAGAAGAGGAGTCTTTCGTGAGAGAGAGTTCTTAAGCCAAGGAAACAGTGGGAGGCAAATTGACCTTGAAGAAATTCAAGAGTCAAGTGGTGAAGGAACCTCAAACCCTAGCAATCAACATAAGGAGGAAACTCCTGTTGATCCGACTGACGAGCCCATACCTCTGAGGCGTTCCACAAGAGTTAGGAATGCACCTGAGCATTACTCTGGTTTCCATATTACTGCGGATGGTGATACGCTTATCAGTGATAGCACACTGGTAGGTATGGATGAACCTAACAACTACACGGAAGCCATGGCAGGCCCTGAGGCCGCTTAATGGAAATAGGCTATGGACAGCGTGATACAGTCCATGTATGACAATCAAGTTTGGAACTTGGTTGACAATGCACCAGGTCGTAAGACAATCGGGTGCAAATGGATATTCAAGAAGAAGACCGACATGGATGGTAATGTACACATGTATAAAGCACGACTGGTTGCAAAAGGCTTTTCTCAAACTCTGGGAGTTGATTATGATGAGACCTTTTCACCAGTAGCAAAGATTAAGTCTATTAGGGTTATGTTAGCCATTGCTGCATTTCATGACTATGAAATATGGCAAATGGATGTCAAAACCGCTTTCCTTAATGGAAAGTTGGCTGAGGATGTTTACATGAGTCAGCCAGAGGGTTTTGTCAGTACATAGTACCCTAATAAGGTGTGTAAGCTTGAGAAATCCATCTATGGATTGAAACAAGCACCTCGCAGATGGAATCTTTGCTTCGATGAGAAAGTTAAAGAGTTTGGTTTTTTGAGGAACGAGGATGAGTCCTGTGTATATGTTAGGGCTAGTGGGAGTATAGTTAGCTTTTTGGTGTTGTATGTGGATGACATACTACTCATAGGAAATGACATCCCAATCTTGCAGGAGGTTAAGTCTTGGCTTGGGAAGTGTTTCGCTGTGAAGGACCTTGGGGAAGCTACCTATATCCTAGGGATAAGGATATTGAGATGTCATTTCCTATGCAGGATTCCAAGAAAGGGGAATTACCGATCCAGCGTAACGCCAAACTGAGTTAGACTCAGAGTCCGAGTATAGAGGCTGAGATAGTTGAGATGAGTCATGTACCATATGCTTCCGCTGTGGGCTCAATCATGTATGCTATGACTTGTACTCGCCCTGATGTGGCCTTTGTTTTGAGCATGGTCATTAGATATCAAGGGAACCCTGGCAAGGCTCACTGGACTGCGGTAAAGAACATTCTCAAGTATCTGCGAAGGACTAAGGACTGGGTCCTTTACCCTTGGTGGCAGTAATGACTTGAAAGTGGTAGGATATAGCGATGCTAGCTTTCTGACTGATGGGGATAATTTCCGCTCTCAGTCAGGCTGGGTCCTTATCCTAAATGGAGGAGCAATTACTTGGAAAAGTTCCAAGCAAGAGACGGTAGCTGATTCAACTTGCGAATCAGAGTATATAGCAGCAAGTGAGGCTGCAAAGGAGGCGACATGGCTAAAGAACTTCATTGGAGACCTTGGAGTTATACCAGCTATAAAAGAGCCAATGGAAATTTTCTGTGACAGCGAAAGTGCGGTTGCTTTAGCTAAGGAATCAAGGGATAACGGGAGATCCAGAAACATTGATAGAAAATACCATTTCATTAGACATCGAATAGAAGAAGGACTCCTTGTGGCAAAGAGGGTATCATCAGATGAGAACCCAGCAGATCCCCTCACGAAAGGACTGAGTAGGGTTAAGCATTTACAGCATGCAAGGCGCATCAGGCTGAAGGATGATATTAGTTTTAATAATTAGATAGTTTTTTGAAACTTGTAAAATGTAATTAACATTTGATGATTAAATAAAAGTTGTTATTTATTTATGAGTAAAGTGTTACTATCTTATGTTAATCGTTTACTATTGTTTCAATTTTACATGTTTTGACTTCCAGAATAATTATATCATTCAAACTCTCCACAGTCAGTCATACTTTGGAAGTAGGTATTGAATTAAGACTGTCATGAATTGGGTTTGTAGATTGTCTAAGGTGTATTATGCATAGCAATGGTTGCTGCAACATTCATGAGTGCTCATAAGGTCTGAGTATTGGAATCAACCCATGCTCAATTGTATCACTTCATGGAGTTTATCTCGAGTCATCGTGAGACGGTAATATCATATAAATCTTCAAACCTAGAGATATGAGTTGTTGACTATGAGTTGGTTATACATTGATTGTATGAAAACGCATTGGTGACTCGATGTTATAAAACGTGCTTTTGTGCATAATTTAACAAGTAGTTAGTACAAGCATATGAGTCGAAGTTTATCTATTCCTTCTAGGATTAGAAGCGATATCTGGGCCCCTCGATGATTTTGTTTTGACCTATGTATCGGGCCCGGTCAAAATATAATTGATGTGTTCAATTTAGTTCTATGTCAAACAGATCAGAGATCGAGAAACAAATGCTGGACAATAAGTAAGACCATGTTCCATGTATTTGTCCGGCTGATATCTTGAGAGCAGAGGATTATATGATCACTTATCTTAAATGGTGTATCATCATCATCATCTCAGTTCCGAGAGACTTTGAAAGAGTACGATTGCTAGTCGGATTCTGAATTCATATCTGCAACTATAGTTATTAGACTTATCCAAGTGGGAGACTGTTGGATATAGTGTCTAAGTCCATAACTATATTTGGTATGCATTTGACCCGACCCGACATGGTCCATTTGGGTTGCATGGTATTGCAACACTTGGATAGGCAAAATGAGAAAAAGGACACTTAAGGTTTATTAATATATTATAAGTTCTAATATTATTAATAATATTATTTAATTAGTATTGGTCAAGAATTAATTTAGAATTAATTTGGTGATCAAAAGGAGACTAATTAAATATATGGGGTTGATTGTGTAAATCATCCATTCTTATATAGTGGACTAATGATCCATGGTTTATGGAGTTGGGCTAAAACCCATAAGGTGCTCCATGGATAGTCCATGGGGGTTATAAACCCATGGATCATGAGAAATGAAAAGTCATGTCAATTAGGGTTTACATATGGTAACCTTACTTGCGACACAACTATAAAAGGACCCCATAGGCTTCTAAAATCGGCACTAAGTGTAAGAACTAGAGGGCAAGCCGATTTTGTGTCATAGTAAACTTCTCTCAAGTTATTCCAAGTGTTGTGGTGTTGTGTGAAGCATTTGAGGCATCACATTTGGGGTGTTAGGCTCATAAAGTCATCAAGGAATCCAAGCTACTAAAAGGTATGTTATTCTACTTGATTTTTGTATTACAAGTTCCCCATAACATGCTAGTTAGGATGTAAACCTTGGAAAATCAAATTTGCATGTATATTAGAGAAAACATAGATCCAAGGTTTCTGAGGTTGCATGTACACCATAGGAGTGTTAGAATGCTCAAAACCCATCAATAACAACAATTATTCAAATCTAAATTTAAACCATTACTAAGAAATAAAGAATAAACTCCAATCTTGGTCAAAGGCGACACTTTCCTATTTCCCATGATTAAGTTTATCTTCCCATGCTCCACATCCCTACTTCTTTTTAGTCCATGCAAATCAGAACAAATGTGAATACCACAACCTGTATCAAGGACCAAAGAGTTAGCATGTGATGAGTTATTAGATTGAATAGTGTAAATACCTGCAAAGGAGGGCTTGATCTTGCCATCCTTTATGTCCTGTAAGTACTTGGGGCAACTTCGTTTCCAGTGCCCTTTTTCATGACAGTGGAAGCACTCTGCATCCTTCGGATTGGAAGAGGGATTAGCAGAACAAGCTTTGGTCCTACTGGAAGAGGATCCATCAAGAGACTTTCCCTTGCGGCTCTTGTAGGGAGCCTTCCTATTCTTTCCCTTCCCATGCTCAATTTCCAGAACAGGGGCAGAAGTAGTAGTAGTAGGAGTAGACACAACCGACTTGCCTTTCAGGTTGCTTTCTGCAGTTCTTAGAAGGCCTTGAAGCTTGCTAAGAGTGACCTCCTCCTAGTTTATATGATAGGTCATATGAAACTGATCATAACAAGAAGGTAAAGAGTGTAGAATGATATCTATGGCCAACTCTTCATCAAAATTGACATTCAATTTAAGCAAGCGGTCCACAAAGCTCTGAATCTTTTGCAAGTGGGCCGTGATGGGTTCACCATCCTTCATTTTGGTTGTGATCATGGAGGCAATGATCTCATACCTCTCCTGCCGAGCACTTTGATGGTATCTTTCCATCAAATATTGTTATATTTCAAAGGTATAGTAGTCCTCATAGGACTTCTGCAACTCAGCAGTCATGGTAGCAATCATTAGACACGACAACTTTGCCGCATCCCTCTCATGAGTAGTATGTTCAGCGATCTGTTCGGGAGTAGCAGTGGTGACCTCAATCTCCTTAAGCTCTTTATCTGGGACAAATTCTTTGTCCTCATAGCGAATAGCGATTCGGATGTTTCGAATCCAGTCATTAAAGTTCGAGCCATCGAAAATGTCCCTCCCACATAGGTTCATGAGGGAGAAAGAGCATGAAGGGATTGGGTTGGAAGCATTGTTTGGGATAGACATCTGAAAAAGAAGAAGAACAAAGTTAAGATTAGATGATAATCCTTAATATTACACCCAAATGAAATATTAAGGCTAGGACCCAAAAAAATATTCTACAATTGCGAAAAGGGATGCCGTAATCCAATTGTAAGATATTTGAAGGTAGGTAAATGACGATTTACCAATTTCCACCATAAAAAACGAAATAGATTATTAAGTTTTAATTGGATTGAAATTCCTAGATCCTTTGAGATTCATTGAACTTTTCAATGGCATGTTTAAATCTCAATTATGCCCTTCAAGTTTGTGACTGAGATGCCGAGGATCACAAACAAGGTGTGAATAAGTATGCAAATTAGCTTGGTACACTCAATGTTACAAATCACCTAATCAATGTGCTGGTTAACCACACATGCTCCATTGATCTATGATTAACATCAAGCTACCCTTTACCACACATTGTCAGTCCCAAATTAGTGTGCCGGTTAACCACACACGCTCCACTAACGACTTAACAAGGTGCAAAGTGTAATTTCATGGATTAGCACCAATTTCACAATTTCCTAAAGTAACTAAGATTGAGAATTTAATAAAATTTTAGTTACTTTATATTTATCATTATACTTTTAACGAGAATTAATGTCCTATCCTACCCGTTCGGCTAACGACCCTTCACCAGTCAAGGAAGTGGTGGGTGAGAGTGGACACCCATTAAACCACCATTTTATAGCCACTAACCTTATACCTCCCTTATAGACCGACTTCGTGAATGAGGCCTACTAACGGTAAGACTGACTTGTCTTATACATATATATATATATATATATATATATATATATATATATATATATATATATATATATATATATATATATATATATATGTATATACATACATACATATATATATATATATATATATATATATATATATATATATATATATATATATATTATTAAACTTATAATATTATAAAGTATAAGGGTTGAATTTTAACTTTTAAAACTCTAGGGTTTGGAATTAAAGTTATATTAGTGAGACTTTACAAATTCCAAAACTTGAGGGCAAGTTTTGAAACTTGTCAAAACTCTTGGTATTCATAACTTATGAGTTTAATGCATATTTAAAGATGAGACCTTTCATTTTCCATAACTTGAGGACAAGCTATAGAGGTCATTAAAAATCATTTAGATCAATTTCTAACAACTATGACAATTATCTTGTGATTGGATGAGCATAATCACTACCATATCATAAAAAAAAATTAATGATGTAAAATAGTTTGTAGTAGTGATTCCAATCCAATCTAGGCCAAGAAAATTCGAAATTTTGCAACTAGGGACATGAACTCGTCGAATGCATGAACTGACTCGCCGAGTTGCCCTGTTACTGAGTGGACTCGTTGAGTCAGCCAGTGGACTCGGCGAGTTCATCAGTCAGAGGCCAGAAATTCATTTTTTTTAACTTTGAAAAATAACAAGCATCAAGTGTAACAGAAAACAACCCTAGGCTCTGATACCACTATTGGGTTTTGAGCACTATAACACTCATATGGTACATGCAACCCTAAATGCTTTGGATCTATGTTTTCTCTAATTATACATGCATTTTCACTTTTTCCAAAGCATTCTCCCTAACTAGCATACAATTTAACAATTGAACAATACAACTAGTTAGATAACTTACCTCTTAGTAGGACTTGTAGTTCTTGGCCTTCAAAAGCTTGAGCACCTCAAGTGTGATGCCTCTAATGGTTCACAAACACCAAATGCAAGAGGAGGATTGAGAGAATAAGTTACTTAGCACAAAATCAACTTTACTCTCTTAGAATTAATGGGGTAACCGATTTTGGGACTAGGGTATGCTTTTAAAGTGTTACTAAGCTAGGGTTACATTCATGCAAACCCTAATGCCCCATGACCTTTCACATTCTTATGCTCCATGGGTTAAACCTCCATGGATTATCTCATTGGTTTAGCTAATCTAAACAATCATGGATCATTGGCCCACACTATAAGAATCATTGATTTACATAATCAATCTCCATATATTTAATTAGTCTATTTTGATCACAAATTAATTCCATATTAATTCTTGATCAATACTAATTAAATAATATGATTTCTCAATTAATATATTATACTTATAATATATTAATAAATCACAAATAACCTTATTCTCAAAAGTCCATTCTATCAAATTGTACTGATGAAGGCAACCCACAAGGACCATGCTACAATTGGGTCAAATACTTCCCAGTTACAGTTATGGGCTTAGACACCAAATCCAACATGCTATGCCTTCTTCGCCACCGACCTCTACTACATCATCCACCACCATCACCACACTCCACCATGTCCCCACACTCCACCACGGATCAGACAACATCATGAAGAGTGCACTACCATCGCTCAACAACCATACAACACCACCCTCTTTATCTCTCTAAGAAACCCTAGATTATCGTCACTGCTATACCCCCATTCTATCCCTCTCCTTTATTTTCTCTGTTAAAAGTGACCGCTACCATCTCCTTCTCCCCCTATCTGTTTCTCTCTAACAAAACAACTCACCACCACCATCGTTATTGTCCCTTGCCCTTCTCCCCCTTTGTCTGTCTAAATCTCAGTGTAAACCCTAGATTAAACCACCAATCGCCGCCATTAACCACTAAACTCCCCATATCTTATTCTTTCTCTGTTAAAGGTTCATTTTTTTGTTTCATTATTGTTTTAGTGTTTTACTCATTTGTGTTATAATGGCTTCCGGTACTAACATGTTTGATTGCTAACATGGGTGTTAAAATTATCACAGGTTTGAGTTCTTAATGATCAGTTTTTACTTATTTTGTTTCTTTCTTGTTGCGCAGGTTTTTGATCATATGATTGTAGATATCGATTGCAACACAACCACAAATCCAAAACCTTGCAACATACATCATACACTTGACTACACTATTCATTGCAGACGAGGTAAAACAATAGTTTTTTAAATATGATATTGTATGTATAACAATCGTAAACACCTGTAAAACTTTGATGTCGTTTTTAGGTTGCTGTTAATTTCTATAAGCTAGATATTTATTTGGTGCTTCAAATAGCATAACAACTTGTGGTTTTTTTTTTATCTTTTGACATTAACATTTTATTTTATTTTTCCATGTAAATATTAGGGTTCATTTGGATCAAGAGAGAGAGAGAGAGAGAGAGAGAGAGAGTGAGTGAGTGAGTGAGAAAGGTCATTGTTAATGGTGTGATTTGGGTAACAAGATTTAACGTTTTTTTTACTGTAATGGTGTGATTTGTAGTCCTTTGTTAATGGTCCAAGGTTTCAAAAACATTTGAAATTAAAAGCTTAACAAGGTGATGGACTGATGCTAAAACTTTAATCATTTATTGTAATATATTTTCTAAGTTCTTATTTATGCATAGTTGGCACTCCTTTTGTTGTCTAGAACTACAATGATATTGTCATTAGTGATATTTGTAAAAGGAATGATTGTTGATAGTATGATGTTCGAAACAATGATGGTATGTATGGAATTGAACGGTTGATAAATTCAAGTAATATATTCATCGGGAAGGTTATTATAGTGAGATGGATTAAAAAATAATATATATATATATATATATATATATATATATATATATATATATATATATATATATATATATATATATATATATTCTAAGATGGGAGTAGAAAAAATACTACTTTTTGTATGGGTAGATGAGTTTTATAAGATTGCTTAATTACAATTTTTGTGCTTCCTTTATTGTAGCTGAAGTTTACTCGATCAGATGAACTTATGTCAAAGGGTCTCTAGATGAGTTTTTAGATGTAAATCTTGGTTTTGTTTCTTAATAAGATCTCAATTTGCTTTGATTTTTATGGATTTTTTAAAGTTTTAAATTTAATATTTCTTAAATTTTAAGCTTTTGATTTAGGTGTTCTTGTCGATAGAATGATGTTGCTGGAAAACATGGTGGTGGTAATGAAGAAGCCCTAGTCAAATTGTACAAGATGAGACTCAACTGGAATAGAGTTGAACTTGACTAAACTAGGTTGGACAAATTATTTTTACAGCTTTTAGTATTATTAGAACCGAACCCAATAAAATGCTAAAATTTCTAGATTGTGCTTACTACAAAATAACTTACATTACCTTCAAGTTCATGTGACATCCCCATTTTCACGGCCAGAAAAGACCAATTTTGTTTATGCTTTATAAAAATCAGAGTACCTCTTTTAATAAAAATGTTGCGGAATTTGTTCCCAGTAAGACATGATAAATACGTTATCAATGCATTTCCGAAGAAAAGTACTTTTATTCATTTTAAAACGTTTGGGATGTCATCGTCAATACAGAAACATAAGCATAAACAAAACTTACATTCATTATCACTAGTGATTTATATCTCCTCTATCTCTCAGTGTAATGTGACTTCATATCAACACCCGTGGTACAATTAAACTGAGTGGGTCAGGTTGGGAAACCTGATGAGTACATAGGGTTTTCAACCCACAATAATTTAATTATTATGTTTAAACATCAAACAATCAACCCAATTACCCATCCCCATTATCTTCCTTACTCTTAAGGTCTACCCTAAAAGTCATTTATCCTGCATTCGTTCATTCCGAAGTCCATTGCTTTCAGGGTTTATATGACAGGCACTAAGTCCATAGCTGCCAATGCTTGTTCGTAAAGCACTAATTCCATAGCTGCTAAAGTTCATTCATCGGGTACTAAATCCATAGCTACCAGTGTTCAGCTAATAGGTACTAAATCTATAGCTACCAACGTTTATTTAACAGGTACTAAGTCCATAGCTACCAACGTTTATCTAACAGGTACTAAGCCCACAGCTACCGGCGTTTATCCAATAGACACTAAGTTCATAGTTGTCGATGTTATTTATTAGGCACTAAGTCTATAGCTGCCAATGTTCACTCATATCATCTTTCATCTCTCATCATTCATCTACCCATGTTTTACCCAACATATTCGTAGATATAAAATACATATACAGTTTAAATTATTTAAAACATGTATAAAATCGTTCATCCATCATAGATAGCAAGTATACAGGTTATATGCACACATAGCACATAATTTATATATAATACTTCATATCTATGTGTAAGATGAAAGTAACTATGCACTCACCTGATAAGGCGGTCACTCGGTACTCGGATAGCGCTTCGTTAATCTTAAAACAATTTTCCTCGGACAAAACCTAGTATCTTTACCACTAGAGTTTAGTCTAACGTTAACCGCGACTAATTAATAGTCTAGCTATTATTACTATTATATATGCGTTAAGCAACACTCTAATATAACTCATAATAATAGCTCAAATAATTATTTTAAGGTCTTAATAATCTTACTATATTAAAACATAAGCTATACTAAAGATAGGGTAGACATAGCTCACTTACAGCGGGTTTTTTTGCAAAACCGGGCTTCGCTGGAGCAGCGTTCCCGAGCCGAAAGGCTCTTTTATCGGAGCCGTCGGGCGCTCCGGGGCTTCCACCTCGTGCTAGGGAGTTACCCTAGGCTTTGGGGGGGGGGGGGAGGCTTGGGGCTTAGAGAGAGAAAGTAGAGAGAGAAAGAAGTGGGGAAAGGTGTGAGGAATGAGGCAGCCCCGAGCCTCTATTTATAGTGCTCCTGGAGCGACACCATGTCGTGGTGACTTTCTCCACGTCGTGGTGTTGCGTAGGCTCCAAGGTTTCCCCTGGTGCTGACATGTGACATTGCATACAGGGTGAAAATCAGCCGATTTTCAAAAATTCATAACTTTGGCATACGAGCTTCGTTTTCGGCCTTCTTTTTTTCCTCGCGTAGGTAAAAACAAGATCTAGAACTTTCATTTAGACTCCATCGGCTAATTCTTGACCGATCTTAAATTTAACAGTAGGAGGAGATTAGACTGTTAAATGACCACAACAAAATCGTAACTCCTTTATACGGACTCCGTTTTCGTCTGTCTTTTTACCGTTGAGTTCCTATTAATGAGATCTTCAACTCTCATTTAGGTCGCGTAGGCCAAAAACCGCTCAAACTAAAATTCGAGTTTCGGGTCGTGCACTGCTATGTCAAATCTTAGAAAAATCATAACTTCCTCATATGAAGTCAAATTTAGGCGTTCTTTTTTTGTATGTTCTCGGTTTAACGTATAATACAACTTTTATTTAGATTTGTAAGGCTAAAAAGTCATCCATCGTAAATTCACTATTTACGTCTCCGGTGCCGTGCCGGTTTTGCCGAAAAACTTTGACGGGTCATAACTTCTTCGTTATAACTCGGATTTCGGCGTTCTTTATATGTACGGAACCCTTGTAATATATACAACCAATTGGAAAAGATTAATCCTTCTAAATAATCTTCCATCAAAAATTCATTTTTGATGCTTATTGTCTCTAAATTGACTAGCCCGGATCTGCGGGCGTTACGGTTCATCTATAAAAAACCTAAATATTTTTATATAATTTAAAAAGAATCATTTGTGAAAAAAACCCCAAGTTAAATCAAGGTTTGAGGAACAACAACATTAATCTTTTTTCTACTTCAATATGTGAATTAATTCACAATTATATACTCCTTGGACATTATCAACATCTTAATTTTATAGGAATGCCAGTTGACAATTGTGATTGTTTTGAAGTGTATTCCTGTTGGAGAAGTGGGTGTTAAGCAACAACATGATTGTTATGAAATCCTACCTAGTAGCCCATGAACTGTTTGATAAAATGCCAAAGTGAACACCAACTTTCCATATACCCATCCGCCTTTATAATGTTATGAAAATCGTGCCTAACGAACCATACTTTCCCATAATAACTTTGTTATGCCAACATGATTTATTCTTTCAAACACTAAAACTTAACTTATTGGTCCCTAAACATTATAAAGACTGTAAATGATCCCTTACCTCTTTTTTTACACATTTCTTTCTTTTGCCGCCCCTGGTTCAAAGGAAACGAATTTTTTTTATGGTCATGTTGTACAATATTAAGAAAGTCTTAGCCGTGTAATCTAATTAATTTGCTTTTCTTTAAATCCAAAGGTACTTTCAGGAGAAATTTTGGAGCTTTACATAGTCCTTAAAGGTATTTTTAGCAGATGCTTCAGTTAGTGCATGTAATTATGTTTTGTTTGGTAAGCTTGATCATATATGTGAGTTCATTCTTTTTTTATATGATGCTTCAGCTGCTGCATCTGATCATGCTTTTTTCATGGTTGTCATGGTTGTCAATGTGTTATGTTGAGGTCTTGTGTAAGGAAGTGATTGGCGTTTGTTAAAGTACCTTCTCTCCAATTATGTGTGTGTGTTTACAAGTCATGAAATGAATCCAAGAATATGGTGGTAGACAAAAATAAGAATCATATCAGGAGTTGTTGCCTAAGTTGGTTAAATTTGTTGCTATTGTTGGATGCTCTTCTAAAGTACATTACTATTGTGTGGTGACTAGAACTACGCTTCAAAGATGAAGTATTCTTTTGCTATCTTTTCTAATTATACGGTATTTTAAGAACATCTTCAGTTACTTGCAAAGCAATTCCCTACTATTTTCTTGGTGCCTTGCTAAGTATATATCTTTTGACCATTTTGCCCTTGATCTTGGTTTGTTAATTTTCTGAATGTGGTTCGGTTACTTAGAATGTGGTTCGGTTCAGTCAAATCCAATTAAATTAATCACGTCATACTTTAGAGATTGGAAAGTGGATAACCGAAACATGTTATCTATTAATCGATGAAAAAAACTAAAATAGCCATTGAAATAAATGTAGAAAAGGGCATACCTACCATTTTCTAACAACTTTCATCACTTAATGTAGACCATACCATCTCCATAATGAACTCCCCACCTAGGATCACACCTTTAACAACTATACCCCTAATTTTAGTCAAACTTTAGGCCTAAAACTGAAAATTGAAAACTCATAACCCTTAAGAAAATTATTATTCAAAATAACATACAATATGTGTTCTTTGTAATATGACATGTTTCTGAAAAGTAAACTATTATGGAAAAAAAATATTTGCTGAATGAACTGCCGAAACAATCTATTTGCCACTGTCTCCTTGCGCGAGTGTATATATATATATATATATATATATATATATATATATATATATATATATATATATAAGTTTTGTATTAAGAAATATAGGAAAATTCAACTGAATCGTCCTTAAATCTTAAAAATTAGTGCACCGAAACATATATATATATATATATATATATATATATATATATAGGCTTAGGTTATTTTGTTTAAAGTAATTATTGTGTTATTGTATGCATAAATATGGGCCAATCAAATTTACTTATTTTAAGAAAGTGATTAATATATATTATTGAATTAAATATAATTGAAAACATCATCTTAATTAATTACAAGGGTAATTTAGTCAATTAATATAGATTTAATGAAGGAAAATTGCATTTTTTAAGGGATCATAAATTCTATTAATTTTAAAAATCCGATTTTACGAATTATAATTCTTTTAATTCGGACATTCTGACAGAATATGTTTATGAGTATATTAAAAAAAAATTCTTGAACCATAAATAATAAAACCTATTTCTTGATGATGACTTTAAAAACTTCTTGTAGAATAACAAAATCTTGAACAATCAATTGAAGAATAAAAACAAAAAATACATTATTTCTTATAGAATACCAGTAATAGTTGTTAAGAATTACATTTCTTATTAAAGAATAAAACTAAAAAAACAATCAAAACGGGGAAGAAAACATCAAAATCTAACAACGACTAATACATTCTAAAAGAATAATATGGTCCGTTCTTCAAGCATCAACTTCTGTGATTCCAACAAAATTGGAATTCGTCATTCCATTCCAATAGAATTGGAATCTCACCAATATCATCCATTGAATCATCTGCATAAATGAATAAGATTATTCCAAGATTCGGAATCTGGATCGTCGGGGTGATTCTGTACACAAATCAATTTGACTTAATTGTGTGGGATCCACAGTTTCAGTTTCTGATTTCTTTGCGAACATCTTCAAAAGTTATCATTTAGCAAGTTGACAATTTTTACATTACATATACATTGGCATTTACAAAATTATATATATACCCATTCCTTCACAAGCATCAACAAAAGTGTAATAGAGCAACAAACATACCATGAAAAGACATATGTTCATATGTTGTTAAGCAAAATTTGAAAGAGTCATCAAGCTTCACAAAGTTGTGATATTCCAGTTGAGTTATCTCCCCTCCAGCTTTTGGGTCAAATTGGCATCTATAGAAACTGCACAATTACAACAATTTTAATCCATCAAAAACAGAGTAATCATCATTCCAGAATGAATATAAATCTGTCAAGAAACTTCAATACCTTCCATCTAAGCCAAGAATCACCACTGTGTTCTTTTGATGACCAAATGCAACAATATACTGAGAGCCTTCAACCAATCGGAACTGAGCCAACGACCACACAAAGCTAAAATACTTGGGGATAACTCCTGCAACATAATTTAATGACATATTCATGAAACTATAGTATGTCTTTTTGTCAAAGATTCGAGAACAATGGTTGATTTTTAATTAAAAACCAATACGACTGTGTGTACTGTGTACCTTTAATGAGAGCACGAGATGAACTGGTAATGAGGACTGGATTATTGACAGATGTGATGCTGAAAACATGAATAGTACCCTCATCACTTGATACATAATGTGTGTTTTTGTCTGTACTTGTCTTCTAGCTCTGTAATTGAGTAGTGTGTTTTGTGAGTGAAAATGACGAGTGTGGGCAAGACTTAAAGACGCATAACTCACCATCACCAAACAAATAATTACCCAGATTAACCCCGAATAATTCCATGGCTCCAAAAATACAATCTAGAGTGTCCGAATAGACAGTTTACGAAAGGAGGAGCTACAGAAAGGAGGTGTTCTTTACCTGATGCTATGAGGAGGAGAGCGAGAGGGCAGATCAAAGAGCCGAGCGAGAGAGATGGCAGGTAGAAACAGTAAGCAGATCAACAAAGAGAAGATGGCCTTGGTTGTAAAATTCTAGGGTTTTGGAAAATTCAGTCATTTACACAAACAAGGGGGGATTGGAATTGAACTCATCTTCATACCGGGCTTGAAGCAGATTTCCGGAACAATCCCGACGGAAGATCCCAATACCACCACCAAGACCACCTCTGTTCGATGCTTGAGTGCTCGATTCTTCCCTCTCCCGATCTATGAAGAAGACGATGAAGGGTCGCTGATGTCAATTTGTTCTAGGGTTTTCAGAATCAGTTTTTAGATAAAGAGGAGAACGAGATTTAAACGGGAGAGATACCATGATTATAGGGATTATTTTTGGAATTTATTAAGCAAATTACTAAATTACCCTTATTTATTTATTTAATTATTTAATTTTTTATTTAATTTTGATTGGTCCACATTTATGCATACAATAACACAATACTTAGTTAAAACATTTGAACCTAGCTCTATATATATATATATATATATATATATATATATATATATATATATATATATATATATATATATATATATATATATATATATATATATATTGAAAGTATGCGCCTTCCCAATCCCATGAATATAAATTTCAAACAAATCCGACTCCTTACAAATAAGTTTTAATTTTTATAAAATATAAAAATCAACTATGTGATTAAAAAATATTAACGTCAAAAGCTACGAAGAGAAAGATTGACTTTTAACCGAAGTCACCAAAAGGAGAATCGTACTACTCTTTTAGAAAAAAATTTTGAGTAAAAGAATGCCTAAATCAGAGTCCGTACAAGGGAGTTATGATTTTTGTGAAATCATTAAATTATATAAAAATAAGGACTAAAAATAAAATCAAAATTTTCCAATGCAACCTACACAAAAGTTGTAGTACTCGTCTATAGCTACGCGTGTATATAACGAACGTCGAAAATGAAACTCGTATGAAGAAGATACGAATTTAATAAAAATTACGTTTTGCGTGGCATGCAACCCAATTTGGCCTATAAAAGGGAGACTCAACATCCTCTATTCGGAACATATTTGAAACAGCTCTCTGAATCTCTCTTTCTTTTCCTTAGTTTCTTTAAGAAACTTTCTTTAATTTTAAATTATTTTATTTTTATTAGTATTTAATTTTTTTCCTTTGAGCCCTGTTAATCTCGAGCTCCCAACGCCACCAGCTGCAGTCTCAGAGTCTAGTAAAACACGCTATAAGGGTGAGTCTCACGACCCCGGCCTTTTTTCCTTTATTTTATAAAATATAGGGGGGGGGGGGGGGGGAGGGGCTAGATCTTAATTATTTACCAATTTTTATATATAGTTGTATTATGTTAAAAATATTATTTTTACAAAAACATATTTATGTCGTTACTCTTTCCGCACAAATAGATAATTATTTTATTATGTCGTTACTCTACCTGTATAAATATTGATAATTATTATTATACGTCGTCGTCACTCCCCGTATAAATAGTGATTATTAGTATATTCCGTCATTACTCTGTCCATATAAATATCTATATTGTCGTTACTCTGGCCAAACCTCTAGGGCAACATTATATCTAGTCGTAGCGCTGACCAAATTTAGGATAAGACACTGTACCTAGTTGTTACTCTGTCATAGTATTCTGTTAAGCTTTAAAGGAATATATATATATATATATATATATATATATATATATATATATATATATATATATATATATATATATATATATATATATATACATACACGAGAATAATTATGGGATAAAACTATAATCACTCTAAATAGAAGTATTGCTTTATACAAGCATAATTCTGGGATAAAAATATAATAATAGATGTATCCAAAGGGCTTACTTCTAAAATAAGAATATAATCATTCTAAATAGAAGTATTGCTTTACACGAACATACTTCTAGAATAAAAGTTTAATCACTCTCAATTGAAGTATTGCTTTACACGGGCATACTTCTGGGATAAAAAGTATAATTACTCTAAAAATAAAAGTATCCATGAGCACAATTCTGTTGGATTAGGTGTATAAGCCGTCCATCACATTAATTGGTATATATTTAAATTTATAGTAGTATAGTCTTTTTGGATTGCCCTCATACTAGCAACTGGACAAGATGAATTTTGGAGAGAAATATTATATTTATTATTTGGATACTAAATTGAGATAACTGATTTATTAATGTATTATGGAAATAATATATTAATTAGAAATAATATTATTTAATTAATATTTAATCAGAAATTAATTTGGAATTAATTTTGAGATTAAAGAAATAATTAAAAGGTGCAGGAGTTGTTTGGCAATTTATTGATAATTATGGAATTGGGCTATAGAACCCCCCTAGATGGGTTGGAAAAAATATTCTACGAAGGCCCTAGAAATTTCGTCCAAGGGCGTCTTGGATGGAGTTCTTAGGCTGCTTAGGCCTTAAGCTAAGGAATTAGAGTTTTCTCCTTAAAACCCTAGCTTTGGCCCTAATCTACCAACAACTATATAAAGGGCTATACCCCTTTGAGATTTCGGTGACCAACTCAAATCCTAAGAAGGATAGCCGAAATTCTGAAGTCTTCTCCTCCTCTCTCCTCTCTCATCCTCTTGCTTTAGTTTGGGTGTGAACTATTAGAGGAACAACATTTGTGGTGCTTGCTCTCGAAGCTTCAACAACACTAAGGATTCAAATTGTTATTACTACATAACAATTAAAGGTATGTTTACTATCTTTTATTATGATTTTCGAAAATAGTAGATACCTCCTAGGGTTTTCATTTTGATGTTCAATACTTGTATGTTCAATTAGAGAAAAACATAGATCCAAGTATATTAGGGTTGCATGCACACATAGGGATTGTTTGTTATGCTCAAAACCCATCAGTGATATCAGAGCCTAGAATTTGTTTTCTATTGAATTTGATACAATTGGTTGAATTTGATCAATAACGGTTTATGGAAATTAAACCCTTGGGGCTTGGAATTTTCGCAATTAGGGTTTCCAAAACCCTAGATTTCGAATTTTTTAGAAACGGTTTTAACTCTTTCCCTTGTCCCTCAAGATTCGAAAATTAGGGTTTCCTAACCCTATGGATTTTCGATTTTCTTGCAAGGATTGAAATCCTTGCCTTCTTCTCCAAGATTTGCAAATTTTTGGAAATTAGTGTTTTGGTGGGATTTCTTATCTTTGGCAATTATCTTCTAATTTGATTAACTAGATAACTGCAAGATTTGTTTGGATCCCTCCTATATTTTCGAAAATAATTAGGGAGTGGATTAGGTTAAATTATTTTGATTAATTTAATGGATAATCCCTAAATGGTTTAATAAATTAAATAAAGGTTAATTAATAGATAATTATTAAATCAATTTCTTTTAAATTTAAATTAAAATATCTTAATTTTCGAAATTTAAAAGATATTCTAAAACCCTAGTATTTTGAAAAGTTTAAAATACATCCTTATGGATTTTAGTATTTACTTAATTAAGTGATTAATTAAAAGATAATTAATAAATCCATAAATTGGTTTAAACTTAATCAAATTAAAAGTTTAATTTATTAAAGGATTAAGCCCTTGATATTTTAAAATGTTTTAAAATACACCTTATACTATGTATACAATTAAAATTTTAATATATATATATCTATATATATATATATATATATATATATATATATATATATATATATATATATATATATATATATATATATATATATATATATATATATATATATATATAAGAAAAGTCATTCAAACCGCTAGTAAGCCTCATTCACGAAGCTATACAATTAGGGGAGTTTAAGGAAGCGACCTATAAAATGACTGCCATTCGGTATCCATTCTTACCTACCACTCTCTTGTATGGTGGAGGGTCATTATCCGAACGGGTTTGATAGGACATAACCTCATTAAAAGTATAATGATAAGTAACTAAACTATTTTCTAAAATCTCATTCTTAGTTTATTTATAAGAAAAATGTGAATTTGATACTAACCCATGAAATTACACATTGCACCTTATTAGTCGTTAGTGGAGCGTGTGTGGTTAACCGACACACTAATGTGGGACTAATATTGTTGGCAATGGGTGTCTCGTAAATTATCGTTGATTAATAGAGTGTGTGTGGCTAACCGACACATTAATTAGAGGATAAATGACATCGAGAGAACCAAGCTAATTTTCATGGTTATTTACATCTCGTTTGTGATCCTCGACATCCCAGTCACAAAGTGAGAGCATAATCGAGATTAAACATGCCATTGAATAGTTCAATGAATCTCAAAGATCTAGGAGTTTCATGAGATTGAAATTGGTAAATGCCTTACCTACCTAAAATAGATTCGAATTTGATTACGACATCCCTATTCAAAGTTTGAATAGAAAATATGGATCCTAGCCTTAATTTAAATTTTGGGTTAATAATTAAGGATTAAAATCAACTATCTTGAATTCTCCTCTTTCCTTTTATAGATGTCAAGTTCCGACAACAATGGTCTTCCTCGTTCTTCTGGAAATGTTTTTCCTTCTGAAGATGATATTCCACATGTTGATCAAGGTGAAAGAATATTCCCTTCTTCAAGAAATGGTGGAACTAGAAATTATGCTTCTCCAACTCTTCCTCCACCTCCTCCAGTGACTCTCCCCATGTCACAAGTTGAAAGATACGAAACTATTCAAGCTCTATTGGCAACTAGATATAGAGATGGAAACTCTATATGTGCGCATGTTCTGGAAATGAAATCGTACATTGACAAATTGGATAGAGTGGGTGTCATTTTCCCAAGGGAGCAGGCTATTGATATGGTTCTCCTTTAGCTTCCTGAATCATATATGCTGTTCGTTGAGAACTTTTATATGAGCGACCACGACGTGGCCATAATTGATCTAACATATATGTTGATTGTTGCTGAAGCAGAAACGCTTAAGAGCGTAAGTGAAGCAATAGTGTCTGAAGGATCAGTCTCCAAAGTCTCCATGGACATTAACAATGGAAGTCCAGAAAATTTCTCTTCCTAATGGAAAGGGATCGGCCAAGGTCAAACCATTTGATCGTATGGTAAAGAGATAGGCTAGTTCTGAGATAGTTCCATGTGCTAATCCTGTAAAGTCCATATGTTTCTATTGCCACCTGAAGGGACAATGATTGTGAAGCTGTCCAGATTACTTGAAAGATCTTAGAAATGGTAAAGTCAAGTCGTGTGACTCTACTTCAGGTACATCCACTATATAACTCCATTGTTAAGTTCATATTCATAGATTCTTAATACATGATTTGATAATCACATTTTGATATTTTGTAGGATGGAAGAGAAAGAAGGAAGCTTAAGAAGAATAAGCTAAATTTGATCGTGAGAGATGGATTTCGGTCACATGGTTCAATGATCAGAATTTGGAAGCTACTGCTTAGGAGTTATGATAGATTAATAGATTGCTTAGGAAATATCTAGAAACATAGTTTTCATATATTTGCATTGTAAGGACAAATTTTTCCGCTTATTATCAATAAAAGTTAAATTTTGATTTATTTACTATATATTGAAATGGCATTTATGAAAATTGGTGGTTATATTTCTACTATTAGCAATGTTAAAATTGGATTTGATTCTTAATTATATCGTTTGTGGAAATGTCATAATCAACCAAGTGAAAATAAATTCTCATCACCCAATTTTCAATTGGATAGAAACTTGGAGTCATACAATTCGAATTGTGTGATGTCTGAAAATCTTGATCATTGGAAAATTATGACTAATTCGTTGATCACATGTTTATGTGAGTCAAGTAAACGACTAAAGTATCAAGTACACATTGATATGGACTATTCAGATCCGCCACAAAGGATGATAACTTTATTTGTCATGATTTGTTGATGCTTTCAGTAAATGTGGTTGTGTTCATAAGATTAAGAATGATTCTAACACTTTGAAAAGTTCTCAAAGAGTTGTAGAACGAATAAGAAGAATCTGCTAGGCAGAAAGATAAAAGTTTCTCAAATCTGAAAGGAAAGGAGAGTACTTTAGTATAATTGTTTTATGATCGTCTTAATGGTTATGGAACTATATCACAATTGGTACTCAAAGATCATCTTAGTGTAATTGTTTGACTATGAAGAGGAATCGGATATTGTTGAAATGGTTCAATCAAGAGATGAGTCACACTTCGTTTCCAAAAATTTTTTTAGAGTCATACTCTAGTAACTACAGATCGTATCTTGAAACTTGTTTCATGCTAATTAGGTTTATAACACCTCTTGAAGTGTGGAGTAACTATATTTTCTTACCCTAGCACATTTAGAATTTGTATTTGTGATGTTTTGGTTAAAACAAAGGATACGATAAGACCAATTATGTGAAATGTTTTCTTGTCAGGAATACATACTAACTTTTGAATATGTGTTTCTTGCTCATCAAGGATTGTTCCTTGAGAGAGAAACTTGTATGTCAAGAAGTCAGTGGGAGTCATATTGATCTTGAAGAGTTTCAGGAGTCAATTAAGAATAAACCTTTTAGTAATCACTAGCACACGACGTGAGGTTGATAACTTATCATGTTAATTTGACACATTCTTGTTTCTGTGGATCTTCAAGTTGAGTTGGCAATGCTTATGAGTTCAATGGTTCTCATTTGACTGCAAAAGCCAGAGCATGTTGGTCAATGAGAATACATTGATCAATATGGGTGAACTGCTTAACAACTTGGAAGCACTGCTAGGCCCTTGTGCTACTAGAAGGCAAGAAATTAAGAATAAGAAAAGTTCAGTTTGGTTTTGTTCTAAACCTTGTCTTATGATTGTAGTTTGGAATTGATAAATTCACATGGATAGGAACGCATACACCATAAAATCTAGGTGAAAAAAGGTTTCGCCCTAATTCATGAAAATGATTGCGAGAAAACACTTTCGCTAGTAGATTTTAAATCTGATTAATATCATTATGGTTAGCAGTTGTGATAATTGCGTTCTCAAATTCGCATATGATTACGACATCCCCTTTTCATAGTTCGAATTGTGAGAAATGGCAAGAAATGGTTTAAACATTCAGGACTTATAGCTATAAGTTCTGAAAGGCTTTAAACACACACATATGCTATTGAATGCACGTGTGTAAGATTGAGAAGTATAGATGGAGACTATCGAAGCATCAGCAATCTGTACTTCAGTAAGAAAGTCAAGAGTATTGATTTCTAGAAGTCCAGTTGATTTCTGGGTATATGTCAAAGCTAGCGGCAGCATAATTGTTATGCAAATGAAATCATAATTGTTATGCTAATGGGAGCATAATTGTTATGCTAAGTATTACAGTTTGGCAATACTAGTTGTAGGAAACAAATATTTCAAATTTGCAAATTGCAAAGTTTGGGAATTGTTTCGCTACAAAAGGATTTAGGGGAGAAGGAACTTATACTTCATTTCAAATCTAAAACTTTAGATTGAAAGGTTGAAAGAACTTATTCATGGAAATATATGAATATCATGTTGAAATGATTCAACATGGGAAATTCAATATATGGAAATATTAATCCAAGAGACTGATCAAATATCATGTCTTTATGTAAGACATTATGTATCGAATCCAATATGCTTCTGATATAGTATTGATTACATATGCTAGAACAATTACTTGTTCTGATTTTCCAAATGCCTAGGGAATTAAGATGGAAAACGAATAGAACTTGGTATGACTAAAGTTATTAAACATTTGTCAAGAACATCCTAAGATTATACCAAATGATTGGTTGCTTGTAGATAGTTGGAAGTATAATATTGGTTGGAAGGACCATATTGACATAATTCTGAGTGGAGGTGATTCTTATTCAGAATTTGTAGTCATATGGGAATATGGAAGTTTTTCCATAGTGGGAGTTGGTTATTGAAATCTACATGTGAGTTAGAAACTTTAATGCAAGGAAGATGTTCAAGGAGTGTATCTTGAATTTGAGACTTCTTTACCATGAAATTGTTTTAGTAACAAAGTTTCAATGGAACATTTTTTGTAATATCATTGGCAAAGTCTCTATGACTTTGTAGAGCCACGACATCACAAAAGGATATTGCATGTAAAGTTGAATTCTGACACATTTAGTAGCAACAAGAATTTGACATTGTGAAATGAGCATCATTGGAATAATGTCCAATTGATCTGTTCACAAAGGAATGAACATAGAGAGACATAGTATGCATGTTTACAACATGGCATAACTGATGTCTAATTCAAGTTTTTTAGTTGATTACTCGAAACATTATACAATGAATAAAGTCTAATTAATATGGTGGTTTAATAATAAGAGTTTTATTTATATTCAGTAGTTTTGAGATCATAGTTAATTAGGTTATTATTGTGTTTCATTTTGCATGTTTTACTTCCCGAATAATTGGATTATTCAAGCATCCACAGTCGATCGTACTTTTGGAAGTGAGTAGAGAATTAAGACCGTCATGAATTAAATTGTAGATTGTCTATGGAGATTAGACATAGCAATAGTTTTGCTGCAATGTTCATGACTACTTGAAAATGGGGATTTTAAGTATTGGATAAACCCACGCTTAGAGAATTACTTCATGGATTTTATCACAAGTAATTTTGAGACGATAATATCTTATATTCTTGAAATGGAGATATATGAGTTGTTGTTTACAAGTCAGTTCTGCATTGATAATACGTAAACGCATCAGTAACTTGATGTTATAAAACGTACTATTTTGTGTGATTTGATGAGTAAATAGTGCAAGCATATAAGTAGAAGTTTATCCATTCCTGTTGCCCTAACGTGAAAAGCGATATTTGTGGGCCCCTCGATGATTTGATGATGACATCTAAAGCGCTTAGCCAAGCCTGAACTGAATTGATGTGTTCAATTAGTAATCTGATTTCAGTCGTCATAAATCAGAAATCAGAAAACAAAACTTGGTCAATGAGATTGATTATTATCCATGTCTAATTTCCATACGATATCTTCTATAACGGAGGAATATTTGATCGCTAGTCTAAGGACACATAACTGACTGGGTCAGAGTTCGACAACGGTTTTGAGAGCTACAATTTGCTAAACAATTTTTTAAGTTATATTGGCAACTATAGTTATTAGACTTATCCAAGAGGGAGACTGTTGGATTAGGTGTCTAAGCCCATAACTATAATTGGTATATAGTTAAATTGATAGTAGCATAGTCCTTTTGGGTTGCCCTCATACTAGCAACTGGACATGATAAATTTTGGAGATAGAGATTATATTTATTATTTGGATAATAAATTGAAATAATTATTTTTTTAATGTACTATGGAAATAATGTATTAATTAGAAATCATATTATTTAATTAATATTTAATCAGAAATTAATTTGGAATTAATTTTGGGATTAAAGGAATTAATTAAAAGTGCAGGGGCTGTTTGGCAATTTATTGATAGTTGTGGTATTGGGCTATAGAACCCTTCCTAGATGGGTTAGACGAAATCTTCTAGGAAGGCCCTAGAAATTTCGTCCAAGGGCCTCTTGGATGGAATTCTTGGGCTGTTTAGGCCTTAAGCGAAGGAATTAGGGGTTCCTCCTTAAAACCCTAGATTTGACCCTAAGCTACCAACAACTATATAAAGGGCTATACCCCTTTGAGATTTCGGTGACCAACTCCAACCCTAAGATGGGTAGCCGAATTCTCAAATCTTCTCCTCTCTCCTCTCTCATCCTCTTGCTTTAGTTTGGGTGTGAACCATTAAAGGCACGACATTTGTGGTGCTGACTCTCGAAGTTTCAACAACACTAAGGATTCAAATTGTTATTACTACATAACAACTAAAGGTATGTTTACTATCTTTTATTATGATTTTCGAAAATAGTAGATACCTCCTAAGGTTTTCCTTTTGATGTTCAATATTTGTATGTTCAATTAGAGAAAAACATAAATCCAAGTATATAAGGGTTGTATGCACACATAGGGATTGTTTGTTATGCTCAAAACCTATCAACTTCTATAATATAAAGTATAAGTACTATGTGTCTGTGAAGTAATAATATTATAGATAAGATTATATTATACTCCATTTGATAGGGGAATACCTAAATAAAATGGTAGTATGTGATTAAAAGATACCTTAACAATGTAAATCAAAATATTTTTATAACTTAATAAAGTTACGGATAAAAAGTATTTTCAAAGATATAACATTCAAACTCGTGAAATCACCAACATTACTTTGACGTTTTCAAAACCACATGTATTCCTAGGAAACCACGAGATGGAAGATTGCACCTCCAAAAGCAGCGATTGATCGACGAAGCTACGAAAGATTTATTATCGTTATAATTATGCCTACCTGTTTAGGTACCTTTTGTAATTGAAATTCTAATATTTCAGAAACACATTCTGATGTAATATTTTATACATAATGGATGTGATGTTTGTGTTTTATACTGTCCAATTTGTGTTTAATGATTGTGATCCAATATCCCTATGTCGCATGGATCGACATTTCCACCACCAGCCAGGGGTGTGATAGATTTGTATAAGAGCTATTGGCTATATCGAACTAGTACTTCCTTAGGATTTAAGACTATAGCCCAAGGGCTGATTCTTCGATTAGGTTTGCCCTCAAACCTATTATTGAAATTATTGTTATTACTTACCCTACTAATAGACTACTTGTGGGAGAGGTGTCTAGGCTGGAACTGTCGCCTTGGGTTTTTGGATTTCAGAACGGCTATACACCAAAACAGTGTTGCCCTCCGACTTTTCCTTCCTGGCAAATCCTTACTTGATATTCTTGAAGTACAAAACAAGAATTAATAAAATACACAAAAAAAACTTCAGATAAAGAGTTTTTATAACTCAGTCACTCGATGAGAAAACAACTAAATATACACACGAAATCTATATGAACTCAAACTCAATAGTTTAGGTCAAATACAATATCTAAGACTGGCACACTATGTGGCCCGAACCACAACTAGGCATAACCTATAAACCTATGCTTAATTATGTTTAGACTGACGTACAACTAATCCTAGATATGGCAGTTGATAAACTAAATTCTCGAGAATCCCATAAAACATTGAACCCAACAACTTAGACTAGTACTATTGTGACAACCTAAACCTTTTTTCCATTTCCGTTATCCTAATTCCGTTAATAAAATTTGAATTTTATAAAGTTTCCGTCAAAACTTCATGGGTTAGGAAATCATCTAGTTTTTATATAATTAAATTTATATAAGAGATTCGGAACCAAATCACACGAAAACCCGAAGTCCTTGAAAAACAAATCAATTTTTGGCCTAAGTGAGTGTATGGCCGCACACCCGTGTACGACCGCACACCTGTTCACGGCTGGTCCCAGGTGGACCCCACCACCGACCATACCCCCAGCCTATAAATACAGGACCCCCACCCTCATTTGAACACTTTTGACCGAAAACTCTCTCATTCTCTCTCTAGAACCCCTGACCGTACACACTAAAAACACCCCTTTTCTTCCGAAAAACATCGAAAATTGTCATTTGGAATCGATTGGGAGCATCTAGAACACATTTCCTTCGAAATCAAACACCCTTGTTCTTGAGTGTACGACCATACACCCTTCAAATCTGCAAAGGGCCGTACACCCCTCAAAGAATAGTTCACGGTCGTATACCCCTGTTCACGGCCGTACACGCCTCTTAACCAATGAAATGCTCGTTTCCTCGATTTGATACAAGAGAGCCCCTATAAGTATATTGCTTGTCCGGCCGTAAACCCCTATTCAACGGATTCAAATACAAGAGAACACTACAGAACTACACGTAAACTAGTTAATATAGAATTGTGAAACTCTACTTCAAAACTGTACCCTTTGGTGTACTGCATTAAATCCTATCATAGTATAACTAGAGTCTCCTGGAGGGAGAGTGTGAGATTTGTGAATAGATCTATTCGGGACTGACAATCCCACACCTGAACTGCTAGCTACAGTTAGGCAGGCATGCCTGAGGTGACAAATGTCATTTAACCGACACTTGAAGAACGTCGAAAAGGTCACTAGGTCATATCAAGCATGGTTATACGACTCACAATAAGTATAAACTAACCTTTGTTTATGAGATTACATTCTTCATTAGTTTTATTTTAATTAATAGAACTATTATACATTACATTGGGGGATTCCAGAGATACAATACACAGTTTTATTTAAATAATAAAACTACTATACACACTGGTGGTAGCCAGAGTTTTCAAGCAAAACTTACTATATGTACCAGTGATAACCAGGGTTTTCAAACAGAACATTCTACATAGAGGTTTTCATACAAATTTCATTATACAACACATCTAGTAGTAACTAAACATACAAACTAATATGTTTTATATACTACAACCGGATACAATAACAAACATTCATATTTAGTTCTATAATTCTTTAGTTTATGCGTCAGGGTTACGTATGAAGAATACTCGATAGACTGTGGGATATGTGGTTTATGCCTCATTTCCTATTCCTTGTTTGGTTGTGGACTTAGGGCAGATCCACATAACCAAATGTCTGTTCGATATTGGTTTATACGTGACTAGCATGAACTAAGTAGTTATAGATAGAACTGATATTATCTCACTATTACTAAAGAAAATATTGGATTTTCTTGGAACCATGCGAACATTTTTACAGAATTATCAACAAGTTTTCATTACTAAAACATCGCTTATGAACTCACCATCTTTATGCTGATACTCTTTCAAAACTGCTTGTATTCTCAGGAAATCAGTAGACAAGTACCTCCTGGAGTTTTTGAGAAGACGGAGCATATAGAGTCACGTCTTTTTCTTTTGATTATACTTTTGAAGTGTATAAACATGAATCAAACTGATGTAAACTCTTATTCATGTATATTCAATGTAATGGTTGTGTTTACTATGATTACTATGTTGCAATGGTTGTGATACTACATATGGCATCATCCACCCCCTAACGTTTTCGCCGTTCCGGTTTGGGGGTGTGACAACTATCTAGGAAAGATAGCATAGTCAATGCATAATAATGGTAGATCTTGGAAATAGGGTAACAAAACTATTTCCAGAAAAAGATCAAATTATGCCATCCCCTCTTAAGATAAAAGGATACCCATTTTCCCGAGGTTCCCATACCTTTATTTAACCCACGATGAGGGACCTCATAAGAAAAGTGAATCTTTAGATGCAACTAGAGAACCAACCGAATCATCATAAGAGCCCTCCAAGGACCCTTCTGAGTCCTTTGAGGAGGAGATAAATCCCACCCAAGAAGGAAGTTCATTTCTCGCATTAGGAGAATAAGAAGGCCAGAAATCGCACCACCATCACTTCAATTCAATTAGATTCGCACCACCAATGATGAGTTGAGAATCATCAAATAAAAACCATAGAATATATCTAATATAATCCAAAGCTTGTATAAGAATCTAAGATAAGAAAAGTATTATGCTATAAGTTTTTGAGTATGATGAAAGGTCTAAGTGTAGTATTCTCACCACTTTATTGGAAAAATAGTCTCTATTTCAAATCGAAGTTTTTCGTCCCTAATCTGAAACTTATCCTGATATTCTTGTGCTTATTACTCATTATTATAGAACATCAACGATCTACCAAAGGGTCACGACCCAACATTGATCAAGCAGCCAATGGAGAACTAATCCACCAAAGGGTCTCAAATGCCCTAAGTAACTTTAGAAATGTCGTATCGGGAGAAACCAGGGGGATAGTACTTTGGGTGGTAATGAAAGCTACCCAAGAGCACGAACTTATAAGGAGTTTAGGAACTGGAAGCCCAAACCCTTCTTAGGAAATGTAGGAGTAGTAGGACAGAATCGCTAGATTTAGAAAATGGAGTTAGTATTCGAGATCAACTTTTGTGCTGAAAATTGTAAAGTTAGGTTTGTGACCTGCACCTTTGAGGGAACAACATTGTCATGGTGGTACAACCATTTCAAAATCATGGGAGTTAGTACAGCTAATGCCATCTCTTGCGAAGAATTGAAGCATCTATTGATTTAAGAGTATTGTCCCAGAGAAGAGATGCAACAGCTAGAATAGGAGCACTAGAATCTTACCATGCAAGATTCAGACATTGCAGCTTATACCAGTCGCTATAATGATCTCTCCATCTTCTGCCCCAGTTTTGTCACCCCATAATATAAGAAATTGAAAAGGTACATATGGGATTTATTACAACCTATCCAAGGATTGGTTACGACTTCCAGGTCAACCACTTATGATAGTGCCAAGAGACTGGCCTCTACACTGAATAATTAGGTAATTCACTACGACACCATGATTCTAAATACTGATATCCTAGGATCAGAAAATAACAAAAGAAAGTATGATGACGTTCATAGCAAGTATCATGGAAGAAGCAAGACTTAGGGAAAGTTTATGTAACAACCATTAAGTCACCCACTCCTTTAAGGCAGCATGCAGGAGCTATTATGTTATATAATAAGTGCAACTACCACCATGTGGGTGCATGTAGAGAGATAATCTATAATAGTTGCGGCAAGAAGCGCCACACAACTAAGTCTTGTAGAAGTTCGACCCTCGTTACTACCCAAGGAACTAGTACTGGCAGGAACGAAAACTATTATGAATGTGGAGAAATGGGCCACTTCAAAAGAGAATGCCCAAGATTAGCAAATCGAATGGGTAATGCACAAGACAGACTATTTCTCATTGACCTGATGGAAGATAACCATAATCCACCCCTAAGAATTGGCAAGTCTGCTGTTATATATATATATATATATATATATATATATATATATATATATATATATATATATATATAATTTGGATGTTTTGTTAGGATATTGAGGTAGAGTAACAACTAGGTAGAATGATATCCTCTAGATTTGGCCAGCATAATGCCTAGATACTACGTTACACAAGATATGGCCATCATCACACTAGGTAATAAGTTACCCCAACTTTAGTTAATATAACACAAGGTATTATGTTACCCTAGGTTTAGGTCATCATAAAACTAGGTATAATATTTTGGACAGAGTATCTATCAAGCATAATATTATCCTAAGATTTATACAACATCACGGGTACGTATAACGTTCCTAACTTTTTATGCATTTTGTAAATACTAACATAGAATTATTTTAGTAACATGTTTTCCCACTGTAAAACGTTTGAAAATCATAAAATTGGGGACATGAACTCATCCTGTCACACCCCTAGCCATCGGCGGAAACACCGGGTAGTGTAACGTCATTCTTCGTTTCACAGTTATATAACATACATTGAACAGTACTAAGAAAATACATACCTTTATTGATAATTGAAAGTTACATAACTGTTTTTCTAGAACCTATTACATAATATCCGACTATGGCATACTTCTTAATGAACAGAAAGGTAATAGTAAAACTTCTTCTGTTCGAATACATACCAGCATTTCAAGTTCTTGAAAACACATGCATTTTAAAATACGTCAACATAAACTTGGTGAGTCCACAGGTTTTGACTCCATAAAATAATACATTTTTCCACGTTCAAAAGTATAGTTTTGAAAGTATCATTTTGACTCTCCAACATTTAGTAGGTATATTAGGTATAATAGTTTACTTATCAATTAAGTGTTATACCTAAACATTCCTTAAACCTAAGGTATAAGTAGGGGGAAACTTATACTTAACATTAATACTTGTATACGACAAAGTATAATGCTTCTAACAATTTGCTACCATGAGCCTGTAACCGCGACTGTGACATAATACCTCTGATAAAATACACTCATGATTTACCATGAGAAACAAACACACTCATGATTTACCATGAGAACAACACCGTACGCTTCATCGATGCCGGAACAATAACAAGTAAAAGGCTAGTTCATCACTCGCTTTTGGTTGACTGTAGCTAACAGTCACAAGTGGGGTGGTCAACCAGTATACTAATTATACACGACTTCCTCGCTCACACGGGATTAACGGTTACAGTTCAGAGGATTTCCGCTAAGATCCCCAATCTTAGTTGATGAATACAATTACTCATGTAGACTTCGACGACTTCCTATAGCTCTAACAACAAAAGCATTTTCATGTCTAAAACCCTAAGTTACTAGACTATGCTTTTAAACATTACTCCTAACTTCATAACATTTAGGCAGTATAACGGCTATATCTTGAAGTAAAACCAGGTTTTATCTTGACCTAAAACCAATAATAACAACATATAACGTTCCTAGTTTTATCTTGACATAAAACTATCAATAACAATATATATAACATACTAAGTTTTATCTTGACATAAAACTAACAATAACAACATATAACATACCAAGTTTTATCTTGACCTAAAACCAATAATAGCAACATACTTTATAACTTAACATATAGAACTTCTGAATATAACTTCAGAACTATATCGCACACAACATATATATAGAATCCTAACTATAACTCAAGATCTACATTAGTAAAATAACATGCCGACAGGTTGACAATAGTTGTATATATTCAAAATATTATATTTAGAACAACTATACCCCGACTATTATAACTATATATTATCATATAGAAATAATAATAATGTATATATAAAATTTATCATGCGTTTTCCCCCAAAATATTAGAAAGCGGGGCCGTGAAACTCACCCTACTAGCATGATTTTATGTAATCTAAGCAGAAACGGTCAGTGTACAAGGTCGTCCGGGCTCGGGATGCAAGATGATCTCAGCAAAGGAGAGAGGAGAAGGAAGTTTAGGTGTAAGAATGGCTGAAGTCGGACCTGCTATTTATAGTAAGGATTTTGGACCCTCACGTCATGAGTTTTATAAGGCTCACATCGTGAGTTTTGGATCTTATCCCCGTAGACTTGCCATTTGCGTCCCTAGCTTAGGAAGGTGGCCATGTGACTCCTCACGTCGTGAGATATCCTTGCTCACGCCGTGAGTTTGGATCTTATCCCCTTGCAACCTCATCACACACCTTCTAGATTCCGAGATGTGGATAAATGACTCCTCACGTCGTGAGTTCTGTGCTCACGTCGTGAGCTCAGTCAGATTAGGGTTTCTGACAGCTGAATCTTCGGAAGGTCGTAACTTTCACATACGAACTCCGTTTTTGACTTTCTTTATATGCACACGTAGGTATTTACAAGTACTACAACTCTCTTTTAGACTCCAATAGCTAATTCTAAGTCTATTTTAAATTCCTCTTATTATAGAGATTTATAGTGTTCGGTTTATCATAACTTCTTCATGCGAAGTCAGATTCAGACATTCTCTATATTTTTGGAATCTTATGGACGTATACTTTGAGTTATATCATAAAGAAAGTTCATATTTGTATTAGAATTTATCATGAACTACATAGCACTCTTATCATATTACTAGTTTAACAAAATCACATTACATGATTGGCATAATCACATTACTAGTTTCTCTTTTAAATGTTTTATAAACTTATTTAAAGTTATATTTTGTTAAAATCATATTTATATATGTATGTTTATATAAATATGATTTAAAGGGCTTAGGACTAATAATTTGCTTTATTTCCTTTTCCTTGTTTGGATGTGGGCTTAGGGTAAGATTATTTGTCTGAAGGTCATTTCAATTTTAATTATATATTGTATATATATTAATATAAAAGTCAATTCAATCAGTTTCATTACCCTTTGTATTATGCCAAGCAAGGGGGTACAAACATGAACAGTCATACTAAATAAAACATACATATAAATTATAATATGTATAATTTATGATACAAGAATTCTATTTTACTAGTCAAGCATACAAGGTTACATTATTTTGCTAAGACAAGAATACAGTTCAAAACTAAACACGTATGTACAATTCACTTTACATTATACTCGAAAAAGGACATACTATCAGTCATTTATTTCAGAATGACTGTGATTTCATTTTTATACACGTAAGCGTCAATATGGTTTTTGTGATTCTAAGTTCACTCGCTTATTTATTCAGTTAATTAAGTAAACACTATTAAAGTCCTGATGTTATAACCAAAATCTCCGGACAGAGAGCGAGACAAATGTGTATACATCTATACGGGACTGACAATCCCGCACTCAGACTGTTCGCTACAGCCGGGCTGGAATGCCTATGAGTGACAAATGTCGTTAACAGTTCTGACGCCCACAAAGTGTCATAGCAGGCCATGTAGTTATAGTATGGTTATAACAACTCACAAAAAGATATGAACAAATACGATTAGTGTATAATTAATTAAACCAAATAGTACAAATATAAATTACTAGTTTTACAATAATATGATTTACAGTATTGTATTACAATTTACAACTTCGGCTGGTGGAGCCCGACATACTTACTTTTATAGGATTTTCAAAGAGTACAATTACAAAACCTGAAAAACATAAACAATACAGAAGACATTCTTTTATAAGTTTTATTCAATTAAAGCTATGTTATACTACTTTATAGTTTTATTGAACTAAAACTAAGTTATACTATTCTATATTACAACAATACTTAAACAAAACAGTTTTATGGGATTAAAACTATTTTTCAATTACATCAGAAAATATTGGATTTTCTGGAACAATATACATACTCTCTCTTTCAAGGATCAGATAGCAATCTTTTATACATAAATACTTATTCACTCACTCAACCTAAATGTTGATACTCTCTTTTCAAAATACTTGTATTCTCAAGGAACCAGTAGACAGGCACATCCCCGGGATCTTGAGAAGACAGAGTAGTATAGAATCACGTCTTCTATCTTTTGTAATATAACTTTTGATGTCATATATACAATCACTTGAATACATATGTAAAACTTATACTTTATTAATGCAATGGTTGTTTGATTACTATGATGCATGTGTTGTGATACTTAACATGAAGTCATCCACCCCCGGACGTTTCCGTCGCTCTGGTTTGGGGGTGTGACATACAAATATATGAATTACCAAGCAATGATCATGCACAAGTAAAACACCTAATTGATAATAAGCACAAATTGGACTATGAATGATAGTAGTTACTTTCCTATGATCAAGTTAAGCAACCCACCACAAATTAAGATTTATTATGCTCTCTAACACAGGTAAAGTTACTAGATTTAATTAGTTAATCTAAGATTTGATTAATCCTAGCTCTGATTATTTAATGATCATCGACAATTAGGAGATAAATTCATGCAATTAGAAAGATTAACTATCACACAGAATCTGATTTGTAAGCAATATAAACTAGAAAACAAGATAAGGTTTAATTGTCCAACACAAGTAAAATCAATAATAATCATACGAAATTTGAAATCAATACATATAGATTAGGTTCATCATCCCCAAACACGAGAAAGGATTTTAGCCTCTCATTGTAGCAGAAAAAGACACCAAATTCGTATAAAATAACCTAGATATAGTAATGATTAGCAAACCAAATGAATCTATGCAGAAATCTTCAAAATCTTCTTCAATCCTTGACTTTCACTTGATTCTTGATCTTCTCCTTAGTTTCCAAGGGTTTTCAGTCATAATTATCCTCAAAAAACATATTCCATTCCTCAGATTCGACCTAGTGTTCGAGATTATATAGTTGCCAAAATCTGATCACCACGTCATGGTTAACTGCCACCACGACGTGGCCGTCGAGTGTATCCCGAATTCTCCAAGTCGGCTTTGATGGTCAAGAATCTTCTTTTAACCATGTCGTGTTGGAGATCACCACGACGTGTCTTCTATATTCAAATCTTCTTTTTCTTCATTATTGCTTTAGCTCATCCTCTCCTGAGCTCCTTGTTTCCTTCTTTTTTGTCCCAAGCATGTCTTTTTAGCTACAAAACATATATCAAACGTAATAAGTATCTTTTGTCCCATTTTAAACATAATTATAGCTTAAAGTATTAGAAATATGTATAAATTATATGACTAAATATGCACATATCAACTTTTCTTTCAGAGATCAAACAATTATTTGATGAAAAAGAGAAATTGTTGAAAGCAACTAAAGAGAAGTTAGAAACTAATCTTAAAGAAGTTAAAGATCAATTATTACACGAATCCACTAGGAAGATAGATACAACAATAAAAGAAGTGAAAGAGATTTATAATTTACTTCTTAACGAAAACACAAAGCACAACACTCATTTCAATAACTCTATCAATACCTTAGTTTTGCATTATGATACTGATACTAAGCTATTAAATGTCGTTGTGACCAGGACTCGGAAGATCAAATCACTCAAGTAGGAGCTACATAGAGTGAAAAAGGATTTAATAAAGACGGATAAAGAATTTTTTCTAGCCAAGGGCAAGAATTTTGAAATTAATCAGAGGCTACGTAAGATGGCTGAAAAGAAAGATGTTGTGTATGTTGATTACATTTATTAACTAGTGGATGTGAAGCTTAAACCAATTCTCTCAAACTTATGTAGTCAAGAGGATGTGCCAAATCATGTATTAAAGGGGGGAGACGTGCTTCTAATGTTAATATGAAAAATCTGTATCAAGCTCTTAATATACAAAAAGAAGCGTTAAACTAAAGATTCATAGTGGAGAACAATCATTGAATTAGAGTTTGGATAATCTTATTCCTGATACTTCAAATGAAGTTCCTGTTTCAGACAAGGTGAGTTTTGTTTCTTAAATAGAAGTTGATCCTAATGATAAAATTGTTGTGAAAGAAGATCAAAAGAAGATAGACGAAGAGCTGGAAAGAATAAAGAAAATTCAAACTAAGCTAAATCAGAAAGATGATGAGGAAAGAGATAAGGAGAATGCAAAAGCTTTTGGTTTAAGTGTCTAAGGTCTTAACTAAATTGGTATAATCTTAAAGAATAAAAGTGAAGTCCTTTTTGAGTTGCCCTCATAACTAGGAAATAGTTTGATTATAAGAGAGAGATAAATGATATATTATATGATTAATATATTAATTGGAAATAGTAATAACTAATTAAGAATTAATCGAAATTAATTCGTAATTAGTTCTGGTTCAATTAGAATTAATTAGAGGTACAAGGGTTGGACTACAGTTGTTCAATAGTTGAGCAAAAGAGAGGACCCAAAACCTTCCAAGAGGTGGATAGTTTTGAGGAGCCTCTTTAGAGTGTCTAGAAGCCTCCTAGTCAGATAAGGAAACAAAATTTGAAAAGGAATAAAAAAAAGTATTATTTGATTACTCAAATTTAGGGTTTCTAGGTTATTTGTCAAGTATAAATAGGGGTGTCCCTAGCTAAGATTGTCTTATACCTTTCATACCTCAAGAAATCAGATTTCTTCTCTCCCATCTCTCCTATATTTGATCCTAGGGTTTCCTAGAGTTTTGGGTGTGACGCATTAGAGGCTACGACATAATTAGAGCTCGTTTTTCAAAGGAGACCTTCAAGTGTTTGATTGCTTAATTAGATTTAAGTAAAACGTATGTCATGCATCTATGTTTTTCAATTATTCAGGGAGTTCTAGTGTTAGTTTCATAAAATATGATGCTATTAATAGTGAAAAGCCATAGATCCTTTTAGGTTGCATGTGCCCCTTAGTTTTTTTGTAAAAAACCACAAGAACATGTGATTTATAACCTAAAAACCCTAATCGTAGTATCACAAACATGTTTTTTCTATTATTAGTACATACAGATGAAACTTGAAAACGATAAAAAAAAACATTTTAGTCGTAGGGCGCTCTACGTTTCTATCAAATATAGGGTTTTAGGATTACTTGCCTAATTCGAATTGTAGGTTAATTAATATCCATTGTTAGTTATTTCATCTGATTAAAATCCGAACTTTAATTCTATGATAATAATAAAACCTTAATTCGAATTTTGAGGAAATAAATATAAAAGGAAAAATACTATTTAATTATAAGATAATGAAACAGAATCGAGTTGTCCTTAAAAGGAATGTAATATATATTTAATTAATGGGTTAATTAAAAGATAAATATTAAATTCATAATTTGGTTCAAAATATTAATTAATTAAATCTTAATTCAGATGATTAAATTCAAACCTCGTTTTTTGAAAATCTTTTAAAATACACCATGTACATATGTATAAGAGTATAATACTATATGTATAATTAAAAGGTTAGTTGAATCGTTAGTAGGACTCATTCACGAAGCCACAAAATAACAGAGATATAAGGAAACAAACTATAAAATGATCGTTGAATGGGTGTCCTTTTCAGTTACCTCTTCTTTGTGTGGTTGAGGTCGTTAGCCGAACGGGTTTGTTATGACACTAATCACATTTAAAGTAAAATGTATAAAGTTATAGAACCTTCCAAAATATCCAGCTCTAGTTACTTTAGGAACAATGTGAAATTTTATACTAATCCATGAAAACGCACATCATTTCTTTGTGAGTTGTTACTGGAGTGTGTGTGGTTAATCGATACAGTAATGTGCGACTACAAAGATGAAATGATGACGTATAATCAACATTTATAGTTGTTGATGGAGAGCGTGGGTAACTGGTACATCAACGTGAGATCATAAATAACCTTGAGGATGTCATGTGGGTTTGCGTGGTTATTCACATCTTGTTTGTGATTCTCAGCATCGTAGTCACAAATCGAAGGGCATAATCAGAGATTAAACATTCCATTGAATAGTTCAATGAATCTTAAAGATCTTGGTGTTTCATATTAGATTGAAATTGGTAAAGTACTTTACCCACATAAAATAAATTCCCAATTAGATTACGAAATCCCTCTTCTCAATTTCAAATTGTATTTATGGATCCTATCCTTGAATATTAATTTGAGTTAAAATATTAAGGATTGAATCAATTAACTAAAATCTTATCATTTATTTTAGATGTCTATAAATGGTGATGATTTTCTTCATCCTCCTCTACCAACTCACAACTTCGCTCTTTTATCGATCCTCTCCAAGGACAAGCTTACTGGTCCAAACTACATGGACTGGTTGCACAATTTGAAGAAGAGATTGTGATATGAGAACAATAAGTGTGTTCTTGAGAATCCTGTTCTAGAAATAAACAAAGAAACTGCTACTCCTAAGGAACTTATTGATTATAATCAACACATTGACGACACCACTAAGGTTGCTTACGTTAAGAGTGCAACCATGACACTTGACCTTCAAAAGATGGCCTTATGAAATGAACTTGGATCTTGCTCAACTGTTCCACAAGAAAGCAGGGCAAGAACGTTATGAAGTAGTCAAGGACCTTATGGTGTGCAAGTTGAAAGAAAGATAATTTGTTTGTTCTCATGTGCAAGAAAATGCAAAGACACATGTAGAGATTGAAAAAGATTAATGTGAACATTAACAAGGAGCTTTCCATTGATACGGTGCTCAACTCCTTGCCTAGTAATTATGATTAGTTCATTATAACTTATCGTTTGAATAATAAGGAGACCACATTGATTGAGCTTTGCAATCTATTGCAAAGAGCTGAAGCAGGAATGAAGAAGTATCATTCCAATAGTGTTACAAGGGCCTAGTGATGGATATTCAACAATGAAAGTGCAAGAAGAGAAGGGGTTATTCCCAGCCCAAGTGGAAAGGAAAGCCATATTGGCGAGTCTAGTGGGTCAAAAGGAAAGTTCAACCTCGATTCTCCTCCTGTCAGTGATCCAAAAGAAGCTGTGTGGTTTCATTGTGGCGAAAAGGGGCATTAGAAGAGAAGTTGCCCCAAGTACCTACATGAAGTGAGAAAGTCTAAGGCCAAGGTGTCTGGTTCTTCATCTAATATTTAATCGATTCAAAATCAATAACACTTATATTTCAAACTCTTGGATCCTTGATACGATATGTTGTTTCCACATTTGGTCTCATATGAAAGGACTAAGGGAAAGTGAATAAGTCGAACATTGGAGGCTGTTGTTTCCACATTAGTTCATTATAACTTATCGTTTGAATAATAAGGAGACCACATTGATTGAGCTTTGCAATCTATTGCAAAGAGCTGAAGCAGGAATGAAGAAGTATCATTCCAATAGTGTTACAAGGGCCCTAGTGATGGATATTCAACAATGAAAGTGCAAGAAGAGAAGGGGTTATTCCCAACCCAAGTGGAAAGGAAAGCCATATTGGAGAGTCTAGTGGGTCAAAAGGAAAGTTCAACCTCGATTCTCCTCCTGTCAGTGATCCAAAAGAAGTTGTGTGGTTTCATTGTGGCGAAAAGGGGCATTAGAAGAGAAGTTGCCCCAAGTACCTACATGAAGTGAGAAAGTCTAAGGCCAAGGTGTCTGGTTCTTCATCCAATATTTAATCGATTCAAAATCAATAACACTTATATTTCAAACTCTTGGATCCTTGATACGATATGTTGTTTCCACATTTGGTCTCATATGAAAGGACTAAGGGAAAGTGAATAAGTCGAACATTGGAGGCTGAACCAGATCATGCGAAATAGGAGAATGTCAGATGTTACGAGAATTAGGACTTGTGAGATTATGTTTGATAGTGTTAGGGTTGATTTGAACAATTGTTGTTATTCATCAGAATGATAAGAAACATAATTTCATTTCATTCTTTATTTAGACAAGGATATCATTATGGTTTTGATGATAATGATGGTGCAATTATAGTCTATAAATATGGTGCATTTATTTTCAAAGCTTATCCTTGTAATGATGTATATGAAACTATTGTGTGTGTCAATGAACTTGGAAATAGTGTTTATAGTATTGATTCTTCTAATGGTTTAGACAAGGCATGCTTATGTTATTGTCGTCTTCTGGACATTAACAAGAAAAGCATCGTCCAACTCCAAAAGGATGGAGTGTTGGAATCGTTTGATCTTAAATCAAACTATGAATGCGAGTCTTATTTATTGGGCAAGATGACTAAAGTACCTTTCATTGGTACTTGTGAAAAAGGTTATGGATTGTTAGACCTCATCCATAATGATGTATATGTTCCTTTCAGATCTGTCACAAGGGATGCTAATCACTAATACATGGTGTTTACTAATGATTATAGTAGATATAGGTATATCTAATTAACCAAGCATAAATCAGAAACCTTTGAAAATTTCAATGAGTTTAAGCACGGAGTAGAGAATCAATTGGGAAAGAAGATGAAGATGCTTCAATCTGATAGAGGTGGAGAGTATCTTAGTATGGTGTTCAACGATTATATTAAGGAATGCGGATTTGTGTTACAACTGAGACCTCCTGTCACACCCCGAACCAGGACAACGGAAACGTCCACGGGCAGATGACTTCATGTGCCGTATCATAACAATTGAATATAAATGAGACATAGCAACACAAACATTCATACATTAATATTTAGTTTACATTGTTTACAACACTTGTTCTGTTCAAAAGTTAAACACGAACAACAAAAGTAGAAAACATAATGCAGCGACACAGGGCCTCGAACGTGGTGAATACCTGTCTACTAGATCCCTGAGAATATAGGTCGTTTTGAAAAGCGTCAACTAAAAAGTTGGTGAGTTCATAAGCATTTTTGTAAGAAAGGTTTGTAATATTTGTGTTCATAGTAAGTTGTAAAACTCCAGAAAATCCAATATTTTCTTATAAAAGTAGTATGTGAGGCTTGTTTCAAAAACCTTGTATAGTTGCATGCATGTTGTTCGTTTTCCTTGGTTTGTGTTAGCAAGAATGTGTTCCCAGAAAATCCTATATTTTTTGTTATGTGAAAAGTTGTGGTCTTAAAACCCTAAGACTGAAGTTGTGAAATCAGTTTACAAAATATACGAAACATAGTTCAGAATTTTATAAAACTAGTAGGGTGTATATCCTGTCCTTGCAAAGTAAGAATATATATATATATATATATATATATATATATATATATATATATATATATATATATATATATATATATATCGTTACAAAAAAATGCAGTATTTTCCATAAAAATGAACTGTGGACTTAAACTCTAAGACCCTGATGGAAGTGAATATCGTATAGAAAATAGTTTATAAATTCATTTATTTCAATAAAACTAATGAAGTTTAAGCTTCCCATAAACCAAAACTCGTTTTGGTTATCCCTATGTGAGTCGTTATAACCATACTAATATGACTGATATGCCTGGCTTTCCGTTTTACAGACGTCTGTTTCATCGAAAGATATTTGTCACCCTAGACTGGCCTAGTATAACTGTAGCGAACAGCTCAGGTGTGGGGTGTCAACCCCGTATAGATCTATACACAAACTCCCGCTCTCCCTCCAGGAGACTCTGATTATAACTAACAGGACTTACCACGTACGCTAGGTAGGTACGACTAAAGATGTCTCACAAGAGCCTTAACAGATTTACGTGAACTATGACTCATTTTCTTGTAAAAACAGGATAGTTATACCTTTTAGATGATTAATCGTGTCTATGAAAAACGTGGTTCGTGACTTCCAAACTATACTGATTATAGTTTATTTTGTTGGTTTCAAATAATTTATATACCCTTTTATATAAATATAAAGGTGTGTTCCAGCATGAAAAATATGAAATCAAAACATATTACTTGGGTATTAAACCCACTAGATTTGTAAATGACTATGTTGTACCAAAGTTTACTAGTAAAACTATCTTCCAATAAAGGTTCCCAAAAGCTATGTGGTTTACAGATCTTAGCTTTTCTAATGATTTTATAACAATGATCATGTTAGTTTTGCTGATACGTATATACATATCACCATATTTATATCAAAAATAGAAAATACCATAACTTGTACAAATAATAGTTTGTCCTTAACATAAAGGTGAAAACTTATAGTTATTTGTGGAATAGACAAAGTTTGACTTGTATTCCCCCCCCCCCCCCCCTTAAAACATAGAAAAGCTAGAAAATAGGGGGGGTATGAAGCTCACCTTGGTTTGGTTTGGTGGATGATTTGAAGAGATGTTGAGAAGTTTTCAAGTCCTAACACTTGAAGAGTTTGGTGAACTTGTGAAGATTATGATACCCTAGTGTTGTTAACACATAACATTATGTGTAAATAAAAGAAATCAACAAGACAATGTGTAGAATTTACAAGACAAACTTGAGATACTTACTAGGATCTTGGGAATTCTTTGAAGAATTAAGATTTGAAGCTGGAATACGTTTAAGAACGATTTAGGAGTTCACATAAAGTGAATATCATAAATGAGGAGTAGTTTTCGTTTATAAAGGAAGAATAAGAGTGCTAAGGAAGGGTTTACTTTCATTATATAGGAAAAGAGGATGATTTGATGTTTGCTTGGATTACTGGTGGGTAATACGTATAGATCTGTGAATGCATGGGAAAATGGAAAAGGACATCACATCTTAAAGTCAAATGCTTGATTTTCTCTATTTCAATTCGTAAATGTGTGTGAACACATGTGTTTACACCCCACATGCTTCCTAGGATGGTGTTTACGCCTAAGATTCCGTCCTAGAAAGTTGTTTACGCCAAAGATGTTTCCTATGAAGGTGTTTACGCCCAAGTATTTGTTTCCTAAGGACTTTACGCCCCAAATGTTGGTTCTTTAAAGTGTTTACGCCCACTAGGTGGTCCACCATGGAGTTTACGCCCAAAGCTTTCCTCCTTAAGGAGTTTACGCCCATGTATGGGTCCCTTATGGTGTTCACGGCCAAAGGATGTGTGACAACCTGAAATTTCTATCTTGTACAGTCATTCAATTCAATCACAGTCAGACTCGTTTCTGCTATCTTTTAGCATTGTTTAGGGTCTGTTTGAGTGTTCTAAGCCTAGTACATTCAAGGTTTGGGTTTAGGGGCGAGTTAAATTAAGTTCTTCGTATTGCATTCGAGCCAAACACTCCTTCAAGAGGAGTGTACGGCCGTACACCCAAGGTGGCCGTGAACCCAAACCCATATATAAGTTATTCCTTCATTCTTTCACACTTTCTCACACTTTCACCTCAAGAACTTCCATTCTCTCTCAACTACAATCAAGAACACTCCTTCTAATCTTCAAAAGTGGTAAGTAATTCTTCATGTACCTTGTTATACTTGAATGACCAATAGATCCAAGCCTTAATTCATCATGTTTCAACATCCCTTCATGATCTTGAAGGGAGTACGGTCGTGAACCCCTCATAGGTTCATTGGCCGTACACACCTAAAGACCCTCCAAAATGAGAGTTTTGTTCATCTTCTTGTTGTACATATGACACACTAGTTTCCCCATGGATCAAACACCCGTTTTGCATGTTTCTTCCATGAGTGTACGACCGTACACTCCATGACCGCACACCAAATGGCCGTACACCACATTGGCCGTACACACCCTTATGTGGCTGTAAACCCCTTTAATGCAATCACATGTGATTGTATCACTTCAATTCAAGTGGTTCCTAGTCCCTAAAGTGGGATCCTATCATAATTAGTTTCCATATACACTAATTATATCCATATATGTGTCATTATATGCTTAATAGGATCCGTTTGTGCTCAAGACTTCACTTGACACTTAGCATCCTACATCGACCTTTCACTCGAATCACTCACTATAGGTGAGTTCATACCCCCGTATTTTCATAGTTTTTACTATTTTAAGGGGGGGGAGGGTGGAATACAAGTCTAACACAAGGATTTTGTGTTATAAACAAATGGTTTCAAATATCTTATCAAAATGGATTTCAGTTATTATCAAATCAAATAGTTTTCAATGATTGTATCAAAATGACATCAAGTCACCAAAATGTATTTCAAATTATTAAACTTCTTTTAAATGTTTTTATAAACTTATATTTCTCCCATAAATCATACTTGTATATATATATTTGTATAAATAAGATTTAAAAGGCTTAGGACTGATAACCCACTTTGGTTCCTTTTCCTTGTTTGGATGTGGGATTACAAGTATCAGTTATTTGTCCGAGTGTCATTTAAATTTTACTTATATATATTTGTATATGTATTCAAGTATAAAAATTAGTTCATTAAGTTCAATTACCCTTTGTAACATGCTGAGCAAGGGGTTGCTTTCATGAATACTCGGTATCAATTTAGAAAGTACATATAAATTATAATAGGTATAATTTATGATTCACAGAACATTAATTCACGACTCAAGTATACTAAACTACATTGTTTTACAAGAACAAAGGTTTGATTCAAAACTAATCAAGGATATATGATGAATAAAAGAATCGAGTAACGAATTAATCAGAGTATGAATTCAAGTAAGAGTGCGAGATTTGAACACGGAATGTAAATATGATCTGTTATGCTCTATTACGCTTTCGAATGCTTTACAGAGTGCAAGAGACAAGTCTGTAAAAGTTCTTATCTAACTCTAGTAAATAACCCTATTTATAGGGAACTGAAAGCGTACAAAAAATATACTAAGGCATAGACACTAAAGATTCGAATAAAAGTGCCCTAGTAAAATACATTACAAAATATTCGAAGAGTACAAAACATACTTCGACTAATTACAACAATTCGACACTTACAATCTCCCCCTTTGTAATCATAGTCGAAGTCTTCAATTTGTAAGAAGTGTGATGGAATACAGTAATACTCTTCGAATCTCCGTGTACCAGGAGATAATCTTCTTCATCTCTTTCTTGTCGCCTTCATTGTTCTTCTTGCAATGATTCATACGAACAATCAAGTTCGTATATTGAGATGTTGAATATCTCTCGACTTCACTTGCTTGGAATAAAAACCGTTTAGACTTTCCAACTTTGTCTTTTCCTGCGAAGACCAAACCAAAAGGCTTCAGGCAAATTTCACTATCATCATACTTCTTCAAATCCGCCTGAGTCTTCGTAGGAGCCATCGGTGCTTTTATTTCCATTCCCTTGGCAGTAGCTAACTCCACATCTGTTAGTGCCAAGCACTCATAATAATTTTCGATAAAAATCTTGATGTGAGCTACTCCAAGCTTGAATTCATCCGGTTCAGTGTTTTGAAGGAATGAAAATGATTTGTCTTTTAAGAGCAATGCAACTTGTATGAGATCATACAAGTTCATCAAAGGAAAATCAGCAATCGTAAATTCGCAAATCTTTCCATTTGCCCTGGCAACCACATACTTAACATTCTGGACTATGTTTTCGAAAATCACATCCTTCTTCATACTAATCACTTTCTTGATTTTAATCAATGACCATACTTCCTCAGGGGCTTTTCCAAGAACAGCATGAAAACGAATTTTCATGTGTGTACCTTCATCTTTATTTTTAAAATTCCCTTCTGCTTTGAACTGAGGCATGATAAACATCATTTCGTTTATGGGAAAATCCAGCTGGTTTGCATCAGTGTTTGTGACCAAATAGCTTTGCTTTGGTTTCTTTTCGAATGTATACATGTGATTGAACGCAACCTTGGCCTCGATTGTTTCGTAATTATAATGTTTGGCTGGATCACCTTTATCCATTCCCTTCGGATCACTAGCTCGTTGAGTCATAATGCTTTGGATGATCCTCAGTTTTTCAATTTCAGCTTCTGCTTCAGCCTTCTTTTCTTCTTTCGATTTTTCCACAAGAATTGATTTCCATTTATCTTTCAAGGCTGGATTATCAATTGTTTCTTTTGGATTCGAACCACTCCCACCAGTCTTCGAAGATTTACCAATCACAATTCCTTTCGAAATTGGTCTTGCAATTGGTATTGTTGTTACGACTGTTGAAGTAACCATTTCAGCAGAAACAAATATTGGTTTTATTGTTGGGATTTTTGAAGAAAAAACTTTTCCCACAACTTTCGCATCTTCACCCCTAGCCTTCGACTCAGTAGTTTTTCTTTCTCCCCCTTGCACCCCTGTGAAAACAGGCGGGGCATTTGTTGTTGGAAGAAGGCTTGATATGCGAAAGAGAGGAGCAAGTTGTTTGTTGAGAATGGCTTCGAATTGTATAAACTTCTGAGATAAAAATTCAGGAGTAATCAATGAAGAAGACATTGGCCTATCCGAAATCTCCTTTAGCTCCTTGAGCAACTTAAGCACTTCCTCAAAGCTTGCACTTTCGAATGTTGAAAGTTGAGTAATTTGAGGACTCAAATTTTCATACAACTTAACAAATCGAGTGACTGCGTCACAAATGATATCAACCTTTTGATGCAATGATGCATAGTCATGTTGAACAGTTGCTATTTCTCTTTTCATATCTTCACGAAGTTCGTGAATTTGCAAGTTTACATCCTCTCGAACTTTCTTCACATCTTGAATAAAAAGAACGTGTCTTTCCTTTGCAACATTCTTCAACTCTCTCAGATCACCAGTAAATTTCGAATTTTGAGAATTGATCCGAAGTTCATTGTTTTGATCATTATGATCGATCTTCTCCAATACTCGAGATTCAGAATCTTTAAGCATCCCCGATACTTTACTTATAATTCTGGATTCAAACACCTTCAGCAACGAATCAACTTCAATACTTGAAACAGACGAACCAACCCCGAGATCTGCTTGAGATTGAATGACAGAATTCAACTTTTGATTTAAAATCTTAAACTGCTTCATGGTCATCAGCATGTGATCTGGAAACTGCTCTTCTTCTTCATGAAACTCCAAATCTTCAAACATTCCGCCAAACCCCTCATTATCAGTCTCTGTCTCCATACAAACAGTTTCTTCAACAGGTGAATTTGGTTTGGGTGGCTCAGTAGATTGAGAAGAAAAAATAGAAGTAAAGGGTTGATCAAGAATGTGTTCGAATGTTGGGGAGTCTGTTGTTGAAGTAAGAGGAGTAGAAGATAACGGTAAAGAAACAATACTTGCAAAAGGAGCAAAAGTAGATGGACCTGTAGCTTCATTCTTCGAACCTTCTTCACCCATATTGACATTTGCATCCGTATCAGATACGTGTGCAGGGATGCCTGAAGTTCGAACCTCCTCAGGAACTGATTTGGCAATCGAAACTTCGGGTGGTATGACAACTGTCTTCTCAAGAGTGAAAGTTTCTGTGATAAGAGTAAACTCTGGAGTTTTTGGAATTCTTTCACCTTCATCTTCGGTTGACTCAGTAGAAATCACAAGTTTGCGAGTCTTCTTCTTCTTCTTCTTCGACAAACGTTTTGACATATCTTCAGCCCTTCGTTTCTTTGACACAGGAGAAACAGGTGCTGACACTTCCCTAATTAAAATGCCTTGATGAGTGATTTGAGGCTTTCGAATCATTTGTTGTGTGGGAGACTTGCGTTTATGGGAAGACTTCATTTTAATTCTTCGAAACATTCCAGTCTTCGAAGGAATGATAACATTTTCTTGTGTTTCCTCAAGAATGGACTCAACCACTTGAGTCTCAGCAACAGATACTTCAAGAATTTCAGGCTTCTTCTTGGGATATTTCGAAGATTTTGACTCAGTTTCATTCTTCTTCGTCTTCTTGGATTTCGTATCTCCTCTATTCAATAGTACGCAAGTTTCAATTGTAGTATCGATAGTCTGTAAATATGCCACCAAGACAGAGTTCGTCAGATCAACTCTTTTAAGCATAGCATCTGGAATACGAGCCACTGATGGAAAATTTTCAGCACTGTCGGTGACATCCTTCGGATAGTGGTATGGTTGAAAAACTGCTCTTTCTTCATCATTGGGTACTAAAATACCTTCCTTATTGTAGAAATGTTGCAAGATCAAGCTCCAGTATCTTGCACACGAAATGCCATGAATAACATTCGTATGTTCTACACCCTTTTGAAATTCCTTCCATAATTGAGTATAATAGTCCACTTGAATATCATAATATATGCCAGCAACCATGGCATAAACTTCCATCCTTCCTTTATCAAGACCAGCGGATCGCCCAGTCAAACATCTTAGAAAAATTCCAAATAAGAAATTCCAGATTCTTGGAAGTCCAGATTTCTTAAAATCACTAATCTTGGACAATGGTGGCTGATATCCCATCTCATTGAACATGTGAACGATTTGTGGAAAATTAAATGAAACATATGGAGGCGAATTCGAAATATCAAGAATTTGACAAAATAGTTTCTTGGTTAGCCTGACCTTTTTATCGTTCACCAGATGAAATGTAATCGTATCAGATGCTTTGTTGTATGTTGCAGTCGATCCTGCTTGAGAAAGCCAGGACAATGGAACAGAGAAAGAGTTGAACATCGCTTTAGCCAAAACCGAGTTCTTCAAAGAAACTATGAGCATCTTTAATTCTTCCGGATACTGAGAAACTTCACCCTCCAAGTAGTAGTTTGTTGCTTGAATCTTCATTATTGGTAATGACGAGGCATCTTCTGTTGTATGAGAATCAACATGAGCAGAAGTCGCCATTGTTAGGGTTTGAAGAAGATGATGAACATAGAATTTTGGGAAATTTGCTTTTTGATCGCGTAAACGGACAATGAACCCTTGAATCCCCTTTTATATGTAACCCTGAAGTTTGAATTTGAAGCGGGATGTGTATTTAATGAAATCCGACGTGGCACCTTGAAAGTCGGACCATTACTGCTGAAAAGTAGCCATGCATCAAAAAGTAGTTGTCACATCACCTTGAAAACCGGACAGAATACCATACGTCATTTATAAACAGCCTTTCTTGTGATCACCAAGAGTATTGTAACCGTCAGAACCCTTTGAATGGAAGCAAGGCTCTTTCACTTTTAGGATGAAAAGCGAAGTCATACGCCAGAAGTTCGAAATCATCAGCCTGAGTTGGTATTACTCAGAACCTCAAGGATTTCGTGAGTGCTGTGTTCCAAAGAATAGAGACGTGAAACAAATATAAGAAAAATATGGGATAGTGTGATGTCAAACTATTGACACAAAAGCAAATTCAATCCCGGGCAAAGATTACTTCATTAATCATTAAGAGAAATGATCAATAGCTTGTGTGGGTTCCCGTGAATTACAATCGAATACTTGTTGATAAGTATCGAAGGGCTTCTTTTATAATGCTTCGTGGGTAGTTCAAAAAATTTTGTTACATGTCAACCTAAACATAAGGTGAGAAATTGTAACAGAAATTACTTGTTTGACCAGTGTAGTCAGTGACAAGTTGGCGTTGAAAATTTTTGAAATAACTAGGACATTCGAATGAAACTCACACGGAAATCATATTCAAGAAAAAATTTGTGTTCTGGATCTTGTTGGGTAACAAACATCATTGGTTTCGAATGTTTGATCAATAATCATTGTCAAATTTAAGTACAGGTAAACCTCTTACCAGATCTTGTACCACAAGTTTATTGATGTTTCAAAAATTGAGATGAGAAAGTCTTCGATGCCAAAGCCAACTTAAGTCTGATGTTGCCTTCGAAAGAAGACATATAGAAGGTTTCCCTACTATCGGATTGATGTCCAAAGTGAACATGTCACACTTCCTTTTGGATTTCAGTAATACTTCTTTTGTGTTGACATTCGAAATTACACTCCCTTCTTCGTTAAAAAGAACTTGATTGCCAGTGCCCACAACAAGTTGAGAAACACTTATCAAGTTATGTTGAAGACCTTCAACATATGCAACACGATTCACTGTGAATTGTCCATTTGTGATCTTCCCATATCCTTTGACTTGGCATTTTTGATTGTTCCCAAACTTCACTACTCCAGCATTTTTGAGACTTCGAAAATATCGTAAATTCTCCTTCTTCCCTGTCATGTGACGAGAGCAACCACTATCGATGTACCATTTGTTATCATATTGCTCGTCACATAGTACCTACAATCAATTGAAAAATTTAGGTACCCAAGGCTTTTTGGGTCCTTGGAAATTAGATTTCAATTTTGAATGTAATGAAGAACTTTTAACCCAATCACAAACTTTGGTTTTGAGACTATCAATTAAGTTTACTTCTTCATTTAAAGGAACCGAAACATAAGTTTTTGATGGTTTCGAATGTTCACTGACATTACCCTTCGAATTCTGAGTTTGTGAATGAACATTCTTTGCTTTTATCACTGGTTTCCAAGCTTTGACTGAAATGTTCGAATCTTTAGAAGATGAACTACCATTTGATGAAGTATTCACATATTTTTCATATGCATCGTGAATTTGCTCCTTTGAATATTTATTTGACTGATACATCTTTCCTTTGCCTTCAAGCCAATGATCAATGTTCTTCCTTGAAGTCATTCCTTTTTCCCGTGAAGTTTTCATTGTTTCTTTCTTCGTCTGATTAGGAAAATTTGGCTTTTGAGGAACAAAATGAACTTTTGGATTTGATAAAAATGATTGAGCGTATGATGAATCAACAGTTGATTTAAAATGTTGACGTTGAAAGAATTGTTGATTTGTTTTAGATTTATTTGAAAATGCTCTTGAATTATTAGTAGCTTGAACTTTCGAAAACCTTGTGTGTTTATTCACTTCAGAGCTTGAATGATTTGTATGAGATGATTGTTGAGGTTTTGTTGAAAAAGAGGAATTTTTAGGTTTGAAAACACTTTTGGTTGATTGTGATTCAGACATCTTTTGAGACTCAACATTTTGCCAAAATATTTTCTTTCTTGCTTGTCTTTTTGAAATGTTGTGTTCCTTCGAAAATTTGTCAATTTGATCTTCAAATTCCTTAGAGTTTAACTTGACAACCTTTTCATTTTCCTTTACAACTTGTTTTGAAAATTCTTTTTCAATGTTTGATTTTTCAACCCATTGCCTTTTTGGTTTTTGACGTTGGAATTCATACGAATTCTTAGTTAAGTTGTTTTCAACAGTGCTTTGATTTGAGAAAAAACCTTCTTCAGTTGTTTTTGAATTATCCTCCTCAACTAACTTCCTTAATTCTGGTTTTATATTCTCAACATTTCCAGTAGTTACGAAAACTTGATTTGGAAAAATGACATCATCTGTACATTTGAAATTCGGATAAACCACTGTATTTGTTTCAAGATAGTGTTCTCCTTTTTCATTCATAACTTTTTCGAACTTTTGTGTATCACCATACACTTGATCAACCACTATTCAAGGAGTTTCTTCTTCTTTTGTAAATTTCTTTTCCTTCGAAATTTTCTCTTTATCTTCATCATCACTATCATCAGTTTGGCTGTCTTTGAGATCCACAAAGTTCATATCACAAACTTTCGAAGTTGAGGGTATATCAGTTTCATTTTCAACCATCAAATCCTTAACTTTTTCTTTTCCTTTAGATGTTGTAGCAACATTAACAACAGACAACTGAGAACAATCAACATCTTCTAGTTCACTAATTTCACTAATATTGTCAGAATTATCTTCAATATCAGCAAAATTAGATTGAGAATCAGATGTTGAATTCTTAGTCTTTTTCAAAATTTGAATTTGTTCAGATTTAGTCAAAGTATCATTCACGATGTTAACTAATTCTTTCGCATCAAGACATTCATCAATTTTGACAATTCCATATTTATATCTATCATCAGGAACTTTGTCAAAATCAGCTATTATCTGCTCACAATCATACGAAATATTATCTACCTTAGCTCTTTCGAATGCTAGAAAAGGTAGTAATTTTCTATGTTGCTCTTTACTTATGTCACTTGAATGATGTAAATCAGTTAATTTGCCATATAGTCTTTTCGCAGAATTACAGTAAATGTTTCTTTGTGCTAGTAAAAGTTTAACTTCACTCGTTAAAGTATCTCTATCACACATAATGTTTGTTATTTGTAATTCCATACATTCAATTTTGCTTATTTTCGAGTCTAATCTCTTTTTGGTCTCTAACAACTCCATGGACAATTTGTTGGCCTCATTACTAGCAGACACAACAATTGAATCAAAATAAGTAACCGTCTTATCAAAAGATATTGGTTCAGAATCATAAGCATGAGTAGGAATATTAAAAGATTCGAGAATTTTACGTACCTTTGTAGTCATTGGAGATTTGTCAGCAGCTTTGGATACGAAGCATCGTCCCCTTACTTCGAATTCCTCATCCTCTGAGTTGTCCTCCATTTTCGCATACAATGCTCCATGCATTGGATTTCGCATTTCTTCATCATCTGATCCAGATGAACAGATTTGATAAGTTCCTTCTTCATCCTCATGCTCACCCTTTGCAACCAATGACAAATTCTTGGCTTTAGCACGCACCACCTCAAGCTTCTCTACATAGTATGCCTCATCCTTGACTTTATTCTTCCTCTCATCCTTCTTTCGAAGCATACAGTCATTTGCAAGATGATTCGCACCGTTGCAATAATGACAATCTATTCCTGCATCGCCTTTCAACTTCTTCTCACCCTTTCCTTCAGCTATCTTCGAATCTTGCTTCTCAACTTTCTTTTTCTCCTCAACAACATTTTTACTCACAGAATTTCCTTTCACCTCAGCAAGCTTAGTCTTCGAATTGAACGGCTTTTTGAAAAATTTCTTGACACGATTATTCGAGTAAAATGCTATTGCTTCATCATCCGAATTCATGATGAATCCTTCTTCTTCCTCAAAATCACCATTCTCAGCTTCTTTTTCCGAAATCTTTGACACAAGAGCTAATGGACCTCCCAAATTCAACTTCGATTCCTCAGCAATTTCATTTACTTTAACTTCGTGTGTTTTCAACTGATTGTACAAATCATTGAGAGTTGATGTATCAAAACTTTGCTGATTCTTCACCATCATACTGACACTTCTCCATTCTTTTCGAAGCCCCATTACAAAGATGAGATTGAATTCCATTGAAGTCCTGGTAATTCCATAGCGATTGCATCGATAGATTAGCTCATTCAGACGATCATAGTAAACTTCAATTGTTTCTCTTTCTTTTTGTTTGAAGTCTTTCAGCTCAACCAAACATTGTTTAACTGAATTGATTTTTGTCTTCTCACTTCCTTAAAATTTATCTTTCAGATTGTTCCAGATTTCCTTTGCAGTTGTACAACTCCTAATGTAATTGTACACAACTGGAGGTAAAGCACCTCGTAATTCCCTCACACACCTTTTCTCCAATTTCTTTAGACGATCACCTTGATTATCAACACCAGAATTTGTGGAAGAAGATCCGATTGGTTGAACATTCACTGGAACATTGATACTTCCAGTGATACATGTCCATAATTCTTCATCAAGACCATTCAGATAATCCTGCATCCGATCAGCCCACTGATCATAGTATTCAGGGATTAGCATTGGAATTTTGGTTGATGAACCTAGCAGATGAGAAAACGAGGTCATCGAATTGAGATTGAAACTCGCCATTGTTGTACGGAAGAAGATTTTGAGAAGTTTGAAAAGATTTGAGAATTTGAAAACAAACTAGATGAATCAAATCGAATTGATGAGAATAACACTCGATTCAACAATTCAAATGCAGAATCGAATCACAGACTAAGATCTAGACAATTTTTCACTTTCAAAAAGTGCGGAAACTTTTGAATCAAAAATTGATTCAAAAACTTTTTGAACAGCGTGAAAATCAGATCAGAGATATGATTCCTGCTCTGATACCAATTGATGAATAAAAGAATCGAGTAACGAATTAATCGGAGTATGAATTCAAGTAAGAGTGCGAGATTTGAACACAGAATGTAAATATGATCTGTTATTCTCTATTACGCTTTCGAATTCTTTACAGAGTGCAAGAGACAAGTCTGTAAAAGTTCTTATCTAACTCTAGTAAATAACCCTATTTATAGGGAACTGAAAGCGTACAAAAAATATACTAAGGCATAGACACTAAAGCTTCGAATAAAAGTGCCCTAGTAAAATACATTATAAAATATTCGAAGAGTACAAAACATACTTCGACTAATTACAACAATTCGACCCTTACAATATAAATCTTTCAGATACATGTTAAGAATAGTAATTCAAGAACATACTGTCAATCATTTATTTAAGAATGATTGGGTTTTCATAACTATTATACATGTAACGTTTATATGCTTTTTATGAGTCATATGAGACAGGTTGTTTAATTCATTTAAACAATATAGTTAAAGTCTGGACATTATAACCAGAATCTCCAGTCGGGGATCGAAACAATGTGTGTATAGATCTATATTGGGATTGATAACCCCGCACTCAGACTGCTAGCTACAGTCAGGTATACACGCCTACTAGTGACAATTGTTATCAATAGCTTTCAATGCATTCATAGCGTTGGGTCAGGCCATCTAGTCAGTATGGTTATAATAACTCATATAAAAGATATCAACAATATGTTAGTGTATAATTAACTAAACATAAGTACATTTTCAAAGTACTAGTTTACAAGATACAATTTACAGTATTACATTACAGTTACAATAACAGTTGGTGAAATCAAGTACACTCTCAGATACAGGTTTACAAAAGGAATACAAATACAGAACATTGGTTTACAAATAGAACTGTTTTATGTAAATAAAACTACTTTTGATATACAATAGAAAATATAGGATTTTATGGAACAGTTTACATATTCAAAAATGGAAAACATTCATTCAAACATAAATACTTATGCACTCACTCAACTTTATGTTGATACTCTCTTTTTAAATTACTTGTATTCTCAGCGAACCAGTAGACAGGTACTCCCCGTGCTTTTGAGAAGATGGAGCTATTTACGTCTTGTCTTCTTCTTTTGTATAACTTTTGGTTTCAGTATACAATGATGAAACACATGTAAATACTTATACTTTTTATATACAGTGGTTGTTTGTACTCTGATTACTATAATGCATGTGTTGTGATACTACAAATGAAGTCCTCCACCCCCGGACGTTTCCGCCGTCTGGTTTGGGGGTGTGATAGATTGGTATCAGAGCATTGTTTATAGTGAACTCAGAATATCAATCCATAAAAGATATACAAACTATAAACACATTTGGGGCTAAGAGCTCTGACTACAAGTATACTTTTTAAAAATTTAAATATTTTTATAAGAAGTACACTAACACTCATACGTACAAGTACAACACCACAGTCATAAGAACTTAAAAGTATTTGGATGTTGGACATTACAGTCAAACCTGGGCAGTTATGTAATCATATCTGGGATTAATATAGCCTGATCAACTATATTGATTTGGAATATGACCAACATGTGTTTGGGAGTGATAGTGGTGTTGCGGCATGTCTAAAACTTACCAACCATACATATTCAGAAGAACTCTAGAACAGAACATAAATATTATAATACTATAGGGGTATTTTAGGCACTATATACTAATAACAAACATGTGAAAACAATAGAACAATTGACGGTAGAACTATAAATATTAAGGGTATATTATAGTTATATATAATTAAAGTTATATAGACTTAGAATATGTGATCTAGCTTCATTTCCTTTTCCTTGTTTGGTTGTGGATTTAGAGCCGGGTCATTTAATCGAAGGTCAGTTATACCCAAGTTATATATAATTAGTATACACTTTATAGTTATAGTAATACCTAGAACAAGTTATAAAGAATACATTACTTGATAACTGTAGGTCTCTCTCATAGAAACTTGTATCCTTAATCTATCGTTACTAACTATATTCTATATCTCTTATCCCTATTCTCGCTTAGATAACAATGGCTGGATTTCATCTACCTGGAGACCCTTATTTTCCCAATCAAGGACAAGATGCAGAGCAGCGGTCACGGCGGCTGTAGCGGCTGCCATATCTCATATCAATACTCCTGGTACTAGTGGGTCGGGAGCTGGTGCACATCCTTCTAACCATGGCGAGAGTCATGGGCATTCGCGAGAGTGCACTTATAAAGATTTTTCGAATGCCAAACCCAAGACCTTTAACGGGACTGGGGGAGTTATGGCATTAAGACAATGGATTGAGAAGACAAAAGCAATTTTCGAAATCTACTCCTGTCCAGATAGCATCAAAGTGAAATTCGTTGTTTGTACCTTTTCGGATAGAGATTTAACATGGTGGAATGGACATGTTAAGTCACTGACTCTGGTAGTGGCTAATTCGATCAGCTGGGAGAACTTAAAAGCCATGCTAATGCGGGAATACTGTCCGCGAGGGGAAATTCAGAAACTCGAGCAAGAGCTCTGGGGTCTTACAATGGTTGGTTCTGACATATCAACTTATACTAGTAGATTCTGTGATTTGGCAATTCTTTGTCCCGATGTGGTTGCTCTGGAGAGCAAAAATATTGAGAGATATATTTGGGGTCTGTCGCCCCAAATTCAGTCAAGTGTCTTAGCTTCGAGGCCTGTTACTTTTGACAGTGCCAAAGAGCTGGCACAGTCTCTTATTGACCACGGAGCCCGTCAAACTCAGTGGTTGCTGCACCAGAACAACCAAACGGAAACAACAACAACAACAACAGCAAGAAGAAGGGTTGGAACAAGAGGAAGAGAAAGTCTTCACAGGACTCCTCAAAGAAGCAACATCTAGCTGCAGTCAATGCTGCTACTGTACCTGCTGCTGTTCCTGCTAACCCTACACCAGCTAAGCCTTATGTTGGTAACCTCCCCAAGTGCAACAAGTGCAATTTTCACCATAACGGAAATTGTCGGGAAATGCAGTGTTGTAACTGCAACAGAAAAGGGCATACTGCCCGATTCTGTAGATCACCACCCCAACCGCTTAACCAAGTACCTGCTGCTGGAGTAGGTCAAGCCTGCTACCAATGTTGTGATGTGGGACATTTCAAGAGAGATTGTCCAAAAGCTGGAAATGTCGGCGGAGTTGGGAGAATATTAGCCTTGGGTCACGAAGAAGCGGTAGTAGACCCTGCAGTGGTCACGGGTACATTCCTTCTAAACAACACTTATGCATGCATTCTATTTGATTGTGGTGTTAAGAAGAGCTTTGTGAGCCATAATTTCAAACACTTGCTAAATCAAAACTCCCAACCACTAAAAGAAACATTCACAGTCGAAATGGCTAATGGGAAATCCGAATCCACCAACGATATATACATAGGATGTACTCTTACCTTGAATAACTTTTCATTCCCAATAGACATTATTCCGGTCTCTATCAAAAGTTTCAACGTCATAATAGGTATGGATTGGTTGTGCCTTAACCATACTGACATCCTATGCTATGAAAGAGCCATTCGTCTGAACCTGGGGCTACCCCTGTAGCCAAATTCCCCTATCGTCTTGCACCTTCTGAAATGCAGGAATTATCTAGCCAGCTTAACGAACCACTTAGCAAAGGTTTCATAAGACCAAGTTTCTCACCCTGGGGAGCACCGGTTTTGTTCGTAAAGAAGAAGGATGGATCATTCCGTATGTGCATAGACTACCGCGAGCTAAATAAACTTACCATCAAGAATCAATATCCTCTGCCTCGCATTGACGATCTGTTCGACCAACTTCAAGGTGCGAGCTACTTCTCAAAAATAGACTTAAGATCCGGGTATCACCAGTTACGGATTTTGGAGGATGACATTCCCAAAATCGAGTTCAGAACTCGTTATGATCATTACGAGTTTGTAGTGATGCTATTCGGTTTGACGAATGCACCTGTTGTGTTCATGGATCTAATGAACAGAGTGTGTCGTCCATTCCTGGACAAATTCATCATAGTCTTCATTGACGACATCCTTATCTACTGAAGAAGTGAAGAGGAACATGGCCAACATCTTCGTCAAGTATTGCAAGCTCTTAGATCAGAGAAACTCTATGCGAAGTTTTCAAAGTGTGAATTTTGGATCAGGAAGGTTGATTTCCTAGGTCATGTAGTCAGTTCAGAAGGAATACACGTTGAACCTTCCAAAATAAAGGCAATTGAAAACTGGTCAGCACCCAAAACACCTACCGAAATCCGTTAATTCTTAGGTCTTGCTGGCTATTATCGCAAATTCATCCTGAATTTCTCTTGAATAGCTAAGACTCTTACCACCCTGACGCAAAATGGTGTAGCTTTTAGCCGCGGAGAAAAGCAAGAAACAACGTTCCAAACGCTGAAGCGAGCTCTGTGTAGTGCACCGATCCTGTCTCTTCCTGAAGGGACAGAGGATTTCGTAGTGTACTGTGATGCTTCTAATCAAGGGCTTGGATATGTTCTTATGCAAAGAGGAAAGGTTATATCCTATGCCTCAAGACAGCTAAAGACACATGAAGTCAAATATACAACACATGACCTGGAACTAGGAGAAGTAGTATTTGCTCTGAAGATCTGGAGACATTACTTATATGGAACGAAATGCACAGTATTCACGAACTATAAAAGTCTCCAGCATATCTTCGATCAGAAAGAGTTGAACATGAGACAGCGACGGTTGGTGGAGCTACTGAACGACTACGATTGTGAGATTCTTTATCACCCTAGTAAAGCTAACGTAGTAGCTGATGCCCTTAGCAGAAAAGAATACTCGGGACGCCAAGTAAAGTCGTTGACTATGACAATCCATTTACATCTGTCCACACAGATCAGAGAGGCTCAACTCGAGGCCTTAAAACCTGAAAACGTGGCAGGTAAAACCTTGAGAGGAATGGATAAAAACTTCAAAGTCAGGGATGATGGAGTCTATTGTTTCATGAACCGGATCTGGACACCAAAGTTCTATGGTTACAGAGACGTGGTTAACATGAAGCACACAAAACGCGATACCCCATTCATCCAGGTTTAGACAAGATGTATCTGGACCACAAGAAACTATACTGGTGGCCAAACATGATGGCCGAAATTGCTAGCTTTGTGGGCAAGTGCCTTACTTGTGCCAAACTCAAGGTAGAATACCAGAAACCTTCGGGTTTATTGCAACAACCTGAAATCCCTGAATGGAAGTGGGAGCGGATTACAATGGATTTCATAACCAAGTTACCCAAGACATCTGGTGGTTATGATACTATTTGGTTAATCGTTGAAAGATTAACCAAATCCGCACACTTCTTACCAGTCAAAGAGACCGACAAGATGGAGAAGCTAACAAGAACTTACCTCAAGGAAATCGTTAGACTGCATGGTGTGCCAATATCTATTATTTCTGACCGAGATAGTAGATTCACTTCTCATTTCTGGCAGTCTTTACAAAAATCTTTGGGAACTAGGCTAGACATGAGTACAACCTACCATCCATAAACTGACGGACAAAGTGAGAGAATGATTCAAACTCTAGAAGATATGTTGTGAGCTTGCGTGATAGACTTTGGAAAGGCATGGGATACTCATTTACTCCTTGTCGAATTCTCTTACAATAACAGTTATCACACTAGCATAAAGGCTGCTCCTTTCGAAGCTCTCTATGGTCGCAAGTGCAGATCACCTATGTGATGGGCTGAAGTGGGTGACACGCAACTAGCTAGAAGTCAAGTTCCTGACTGTGCTCTCACTGACTCGGAAATCATTCGCGAAACTACGGAGAAAATAGTACAAATCCGGGAGCGACTTAAAGCTTCTAGAGATAGGCAGAAAAGCTACGCTGACAAAAGAAGAAAAACTTTGGAATTCCAGGTTGGTGACCGCGTCATGTTGAAGGTCTCGCCCTGAAAGGGCATGATACGCTTTGGAAAGCGCGACAAGATGAATCCAAGGTACATAGGACCATTCGAGATTCTTGCTAGAATCGGTCCAGTAGCTTACTGTCACACCCCGCTAAAGCGGAAACACAGGGCGTGGCAGTACAAAGGGTTTCATAGCAAAAGTTAAAAGACAACACCAACCATAGTATTAAAAATCATTACAAATTTACAATGGGTTTGAACAACTTTTAAAAGAAATTACAATGTAAATTGAAATACAACACATGCGAATGCTCCTAAAAGTGAAGTGCCCCTAAGTGCCACTTACTCGATGATTCCTGAAAAAGCATGTAAAACGAGCGTCAACTAGAAAAATAGTTGGTGAGTACTCACAGATAAACAAAATAATACTGGTTCCATGAATTGAAATCAAAGTTTTGATAAAAGTTTCCAATAATAAAAGTATATTGTTAAAATGAGTAAATAAGTTTGTAAAAACAAAGTTCTTTGTCATCATGAGAGATAAGGTATGTTGCCCAAATAAGATGCAACATTCATATTCTCATGGAAGATAAAGTTCGTTACTCAAACGAGTAAACAAGTTTCATTGCTAAAATGAGCAATCAATTTCGTTGCTACAAGTAGCAAACAATTTCATTGCTAAAACATGTATATAAGTTTTCAGTAATAAAAGTTCGTTGTTGTAATGAGAAACAAAGTTCATTGCTATAATTAATAACAAGTTTATTGCTATAACGAGAAACGAGTTTGTATGTGTATGAGCAAACAATGAGTCTCAACCAAACCTATGACTGAAGCCCTATCAAGATCTATGCTTATCGTTCCATAGATGAATATGGTATCATGCACTCCAGCAATAGGGCGAGTGAGGAGTTGTCAATTCCTAATAGCGCTATCCATAATGACCATTGGCTCAAAGAGTTAATGGTTAGAGATAAGGGAAGGGCCTTAGTACGATAAGTTCTCATGTTCCGTGTTGCATAGACATACATAGAGAGACATAGAAATAAAATAGCAATCATGTTTGATACAAATCAATTTAAATACAACATTCAAATAATAGTTTTTCGGGACATGCTTTTCCACCCCAAAACATAAAAACTGAAAATAGGGGAGTGCGTGAATTCTCACAATATGCAAAATATAGCAACCAAGTTTATACGAGTCAATTAAATACAACGAACATAAATAGTTTAGGACATGCTTTTCCACCCCAAAACATTTAAAAACCGAAAATAGGGGAGTGGTGAATACTCATAATGCATTTAGATGATGCAAATGGTGCCTTGAACTACGTTCCACGTGTACCACTACCGATTCCTACAATAATGGTATTCGCTAGTGAGTCTCTAATCGAAATCTAACACTAGTATACTTACTACTACAATAGAATTATGCCAATAATGTGTCAAAATTTAATATTGATAAGTTACAAACATTTTTCTGTGGAAATTAAGTTTCAAAGAATCAATTGTTATATAACAATTTAAGTGGAAATTTCCCATTATTGAAATGCTAATATTTAACATTTTAAGAGGTGTTCCAATGATTAAATATTCAAAAACTAAATTAATTTAGTTCTAAAATTTCCCAAAGTTTGCATTTTAGTTTTAATTGAAGTCAAAGACCTCAAGATAAATTTTCTTGAATTTTTGATTTGTCTGACTATTTTTCACGATTTTAGTTTCTTGAATAACCATAAAATCATGAAAAACACTAAACAGTTAATAAAAATTACCAAACTTCATATTTTGGTTCTAAATGTACTAAAAGACTTCTAGATAAATTTTCATGGATTATGAATATGTATAAACATTTTTCATATATTTAATTCTCTAAATAGATAGAAATTCATGAAAAATAGAAATCAGTTTCCAAAATCACCCAAACTTTTTGTATTACTGTTATTAAACATTATTAAGCTGGGAAAAATATAAAAATTGATTTCTAAACTGTTTAACCAAATTTTATGATTTTTGAGCATTTATTCTAATAAAAATTGAAATAAATGGGAAACAGTTTCCAAAATTGCCCAAAATTTTTGTAACACTTTTATTATACATGTAGAAGCTGTGAAAAATATAAAAGATATTTTTCAGTTAGTGTTGCTATTTTTCCTTGTTTAATCCTTACAAATAATCATTAATTGAATAATAATTATTAAACAGTTAAAGTAAATTACCAAAAATTTTGTACACTTCGTTTACAGAGTAAATAATCTGGGAAAAATACCAAATGTGATTTTTATATACTGAAATCCGATTTTGTGTATTTAAGTGCATTTAATCTTAGAAAATAGGAGAAAAATAGTATACAGAAGAGAAAAATCATGAAAATTTTTATGTAGCATCCTAATGTACTACAAGGTGTTCTGGTAAAGGTTTATGAATTTTGGATAAGCAGAACTAGTTTTCCTGTTTCTAGTCCATAATATACACAAAAATCGGGGAAAAATAGTAATACATTATGAAAACTTCTGAAAATATTTTTCTAAGTCTTCCACAGAGAGTATAAGCTGCGCAAATTATTATATACCCTTTTCAAATTATCTAAAGCGGTTTTATGATTTATTGGGGCTAAACAAAAAGAAAATTCAAAACCATATTAAACAGTAACAAAAACCGATGAAATTTAATGTGGGGTCATTATTTAGCATAGGATTCATCCACGAATTTACCTAGGATTTATAGACCTCAGAAAGTATTTTATATGATTTATTGCCCTATTTTATTTCAATAATTATAACAATTCGAGAAAAATGAATTATTTTCTGAAAATTTGTTGCACATCTCATTTTGTTGATGGGAATCTGGGAAAAATCGGATTTGGTCAGAAAAGGAGTTTTAGATATTTATTTGGAAATAAATCCTTCATGAACATATTTGAAAGCTTTTAACAACATACTTTGATGGTCTAGCATCTAAGCTTGAAGATCATCACATGTATGTTTGTTTGAAGACCATTCATGAGTTTGAAATGTTCAAAAATCGTTTTTTAAAGAAAACTTAGAGTGCATGTTGTGATTTTCCACCAAAACTTGTAGAAAAGTGCATTTTCATGATCTTGACTTAGGTTTAGGTCCTTGGATTTCACCATTTACAACATGCATGTTGTTTTTGGGTGAAATCCTACCACCATCATCATCAAAACTGAAGTGAATGAACATGCACACATATTTTCTAAGAGAAAGGTGTAGAAGAAGAAGGAAATGCAAGAAAAACCTTGAAAACATGGAGGAAAATGAAAGGAAATCGTGTTCTACCTTAATGAACACCACTAGATGATGAAGATTTTGAGTTTGAGGTGTGTTCTTGGACTTATTCTCTGGAAAATTTCGTGGGTATAGAAAAATGAAGAGAGAAATTGAGTGGTGAAGGTAGAGAGAAGTGAGAGAAAATGAGAGAGAAAGAGATGGAGTGGGTGTGTTGGGAAAGTGATTGAGTATGTTGGGAAGAGGAGAGAGAGAGAGGGAAAGAGAAATCCGACTTTTGAGGTTATAATATCCCTCTCCCTTTCATTTGTCTTTATAAATTTTAAATATTTTATAAAAATATCAATTATTTATAAAAGATGCAACTTAACCAAGTTTGTATGCATAAAAGTGTTGATTTTTGGTTTATAAATTAAGGGTAAATGTTAATGAGTTAAATTTCATTTTCCTTGAATGCATTTTCATAATTTTAATTGTTATAAGATCATATTATAAGGTTCATGATTATTTTTATAGAATTTTTAAGGTTAAAGTTTATAAATGTGAGTTTTTAGGGCATTTAGGGTTTTTGAGAGTTTGTAAATCTTTGGATATCAAAATTACTTGAATTTTGAGACTTCAAACTATTTTAGAGTTTCATAACTCTTATTCAAATTAGAAATATTGTTTGTAATTTATTTTTAGCGGTTTATTGGCATTCTATGTAGTGATTCCGAGATTCAAACGAAATTGAGGAATCAAGTATACTAGTCCTACTCTTCAACTTTGACTTAAGTTTCTATGAGACTTTGACCTAATTTCTACTTCTAGGTCAAGTGCATAATGTGTGAATATGATTCATGAAATGGTGTTCGAGTCAAAGAGTGACCCAAATATGGATAGTCACTACACTTAAGTAGTAGTAGAATTCACATATCAATGTGAAATCTAAGTACACCATCCATTGTTTCTATTTGTTTCCAAGTTTCTACTAGGTTATAACTTAGCTTCTAGTTACTAAGTCTAATATGTGTTGTGCCTATATGTGCAACTAAGTCTAGTCAAATCTAGAGCCGACTCGAATTTTGACGGTTATCACAGTCTCCCCCAGTTGAAAGAATTTCATCCCGAAATTAAATTCGTGACACATTCTATTAGAACTCAGCCGAATACAATTGTATAATTGGAGAGATGGTGACTTGAAGAGCTCTTTGATTATTTTGGGTTAATTCCTCAAGGGAAGAGCCCAATTCTTTAGCTATAATCAAATTAATGTTTCCCTAATTCGAGTTCTACAGTCTAAATTGCGAGAAATTAGGATCATGGAAATCATGATCCAACCATGGTGACCTAGTTGAAAAAGATTATATAGTTAGATATTATCTAAATTAAAAGAACGTTATAAGTTTTTTCTTAAGCACCAACTGCATTGGGCATTAAATCCACATTGATCCTCAAGTCGCATTCTAAATTAGCACTAAGTGTAAATTCGCCACCTAATAAAGAAGAGATTAGGAACAATTTGTTCACTTCCGGGTTGGCTACTATATCTGGAAAATATATATTCCGAAATAAGAAGAGGTAGCACGAATGAAAGGGGAAGCGATCGAGAGTACGTTCCTAAAAATACGTACTAAGGGTAGACAACGAAGTTTTGTTACATCTCAAATGTAAAGGCTTTTTAAGTGTCGGCTACAAAATAAATTACGAAATGATTGAGGATCTCCGAGGCTATAATTACTACTACGGTTACTCTTACAATAATAGATCTATATTCGAAGAATATATATATTTAGAGAGTCAATGTTGCAAATGGAGGCGATTAAATCACATTGTGTAGATAGCATTTTAGGTGTTTAGAAGTGATAAAAATTTCACTGTTATCAAAATGTGTAATAATTCCAAGATAATGAAGATACATGTGTGGCGATCCAACAAAGTAGTAAAATAATATAAAGATTAATTAAGGTTAAAGGTTTAAGTCGTCATTAAAGGAATTTGTATAGAAATATTTGTATTAAACTTTTGAGAAATTGTCCAATTGTCTAAGTCATGACAAATTCAAGTTTACGAGGAGTCAGAATACTTATGAAAACAAGTTTGAGAGTTTAGGGACTCACTGAAAATTGCAAAGTAAAATACTATTTTAAGAAAGGTGTAAAAATGTTAATCTTTGAAAATAGTGCATTCATAATTTAGTGTTTCTACAAAAACAATCATTTAGAGAATAGATAATCGTAAAATTCAAAACTTTTGATGTATTTAAAAAAAAAGAAACATAAGGAAACATATCCTTCACATATATTTTATGGATTTAGAAAAATGATAAGAACAATGGTATTCTTCTTGTGTATTAATTGTAAGAAAAATACAATGAAAATTACATTTTAAATCAAGTTTCCGAATCTAGGACGAAAGAGCAATGTAAATAAGGATCACTTGTTTATAGAGATTTCAAAATAAAAACAAGATGTATATGATAAAAGGTGTAATTGAATATATCAGAGCTGACTAAATCAAAAGTATGCCTTACGACTATATACATATTAATCGCTCAAAACGAAAGGGTAGACTTCTAGTCTTTATGCATACGAACATGATACCACGAGAAGCAAAATAGACAGAAACAAAGTTAGACAATGTATTATGTTACTATTATGGGCGTGCGAGATCTAAAATCAAAAAGAGAGCGAGAAATCAAGTTCGGGGGAAAGAAAAAGGAAGGTAGCGGCGGCAATGATTGTTATTGTTGAAATTATAAGAACAATACATATAGGTAGATTTAAAACCAGGTTGAGATATATTTCAAACTTCAATATGTGATGTATATTGATGATTAAATAGAAATGAAGAAGTTTTAAAGTGTTTTCTAAGGTTTGCTAAAAATTCACGAGTTATCTATTAAGTTAAACTCCATTTGTGAAAAAGAAGAAACACTAAAACTTGTAATTGAAAATCTGACAGTTTTGACCTTTTTGACCGGAGTCCAACAATTCTTAAAAACGGATAAGGTAAAGACTTAACATATTTAGATGAATAATTGTGCATTGTCGAAAGTGCGCCACTGGAACTTTAAAAGTGAACACTAAGTTTTGCAATGCTTTATATTTTAGAATCTTTATAGATTATAAAAATATATTGAAGCAAAGTACACAAATAAGGTATGTTTTGAATTAGAAGCATTAGATATGTCTTATAAACATGTTTGAAGTAGACATTTGCATAAATATCATGTTGTGTTTTCGAGAAAACACATTAAAGTAAATTACAATGTCTAAATGAGAAAGCGGTTAAATGTGTCAAAGCAAAAGTGGTTTGGAAAATCCGAGGATGCTTTTACATATAATAGGACTTCAATGTTATATGTTTAAGTTTTATAGCATAGAGTTTAAACACTTTTATAAAAGAAAATGTTTCTAAGTTTTTTGAAAACGTGTCAAAATGGTAAGCAAGGTTTAAAATGGTTTATATGCCCTTAAAAACACATCTATCCATTGAAATGGATTTGGAATGGATTTGAAATAAAATTGAAATAGCAAGGTTAAAACCAATAATGGTTAAATTGAGTTTTGAAGAAAAGTGTTAAGTTAAAGCAAGTTGTCAGAAGATTTTTAGCGAGAATATGGCTTACATTGTTAAGAAATGTCTACTAAGTTGATTGAAGTGGTTATGAAATATTTTATTGATGATAAATAAAACCGATGAAGCGAAATAATTTTTCGATGGAAGGTTAAGAAGTAAGGAATAAGTATGTTAGTGTAGCTGATCGTACCTAAATACTAAGGCGAGTATAAGACGAGTATCGATGTCTTTTTCCCAAAGATAAAGGACAAGAAAAATTGTTTGAAAAACGTTTTATGGTGTCAATGTAGTTTACGACCTTTTATAGAGGTCAAAGGGACATCCTATGTTAAGTTTTAAGCTCAAGGTGGAAACAACGTAGAGCTAAATCGTAGCGTAGTAATAAGGTCTCACGTATGGGTTAAACTTTCGTGTCTCCTCGTGAGTCGAATCCGGAATGCCCACCAATGGTATACAAGTGATTACTTACTGGCGACTCATCTACCTCCTTACGCGATGCTCCAATTATCATTCGTGTCGATATCGAAACACTTTTTCATTGTTGTAACTCTTGAAGACGATGAAGAGGTATTGAGGAATAATTGGTATATGTTTCGACTTAAGATAATTACTAGTGTATATCTAGCTACTAATCTTACATCTAAATTCAATAGCTACCGAGGAATACCCATTCTTAGTACTAAGTGCATTGCTCCTAGAGTGGCTAGTGATATAACCTAAGTGGTTAACCTAGCACTTGATAAGGGACAAGAATATTTCTAAATAAAGGCATTGTTATAAAAGTGCACTTAGTTTCTAAGTGTATCTACATGAATGCCTATAATATGCAATGCCCGTACGCACACCGAAAAATTTTGTTTTTCAAAAGTTTAAGTTGAAAATCGTTTTGAACATAATTCTACTACAACCGTTTCCAGCCTCACATTAACTTTCCTTAATTAAGCATAGTTGGCCAGGCTATACTTAATTAACGTCCAATAATGCGTACTCGAATTAGTTATACCAGTAGTATGTTCTATATTTTAAAAACGTTTAGAAATTTTTTGGCTATAGTTGTGGTTTTCCAAAGGAAAACCGGTATTCTCTATAACCTTCGGCTCTGATACCATTTTCTGTCACACCCCGCTAAAGCGGAAACACAGGGCGTGGCAGTACAAAGGGTTTCCTAGAAAAAGTTAAAAGACAACACCAACCATAGTATTAAAAATCATTACAAATTTACAATGGGTTTGAACAACTTTTAAAAGAAATTACAATGTAAATTGAAATACAACACATGCGAATGCTCCTAAAAGTGAAGTGCCCCTAAGTGCCACTTACTCGATGATTCCTGAAAAAGCATGTAAAACGAGCGTCAACTATAAAAATAGTTGGTGAGTACTCACAGATAAACAAAATAATACTGGTTCCATGAATTGAAATCAAAGTTTTGATAAAAGTTTCCAATAATAAAAGTATATTGTTAAAATGAGTAAATAAGTTTGTAAAAACAAGTTCTTTGTCATCATGAGAGATAAGGTATGTTGCCCAAATAAGATGCAACATTCATATTCTCATGGAAGATAAAGTTCGTTACTCAAACGAGTAAACAAGTTTCATTGCTAAAATGAGCAATCAATTTCGTTGCTACAAGGAGCAAACAATTTCATTGCTAAAACATGTATATAAGTTTTCAGTAATAAAAGTTCGTTGTTGTAATGAGAAACAAAGTTCATTGCTATAATTAATAACAAGTTTATTGCTATAACGAGAAACGAGTTTGTATGTGTATGAGCAAACAATGAGTCTCAACCAAACCTATGACTGAAGCCCTATCAAGATCTATGCTTATCGTTCCATAGATGAATATGGTATCATGCACTCCAGCAATAGGGCGAGTGAGGAGTTGTCAATTCCTAATAGCGCTATCCATAATGACCATTGGCTCAAAGAGTTAATGGTTAGAGATAAGGAAAGGGCCTTAGTACGATAAGTTCTCATGTTCCGTGTTGCATAGACATACATAGAGAGACATAGCAATAAAATAGCAATCATGTTTGATACAAATCAATTTAAATACAACATTCAAATAATAGTTTTTCGGGACATGCTTTTCCACCCCAAAACATAAAAACTGAAAATAGGGGAGTGCGTGAATACTCACAATATGCAAAATATAGCAACCAAGTTTATACGAGTCAATTAAATACAACGAACATAAATAGTTTAGGACATGCTTTTCCACCCCAAAACATTTAAAAACCGAAAATAGGGGAGTGGTGAATACTCACAATGCATTTAGATGATGCAAATGGTGCCTTGAACTACGTTCCACGTGTACCACTACCGATTCCTACAATAATGGTATTCGCTAGTGAGTCTCTAATCGAAATCTAACACTAGTATACTTACTACTACAATAGAATTATGCCAATAATGTGTCAAAATTTAATATTGATAAGTTACAAACATTTTTCTGTGGAAATTAAGTTTCAAAGAATCAATTGTTATATAACAATTTAAGTGGAAATTTCCCATTATTGAAATGCTAATATTTAACATTTTAAGAGGTGTTCCAATGATTAAATATTCAAAAACTAAATTAATTTAGTTCTAAAATTTCCCAAAGTTTGCATTTTAGTTTTAATTGAAGTCAAAGACCTCAAGATAAATTTTCTTGAATTTTTGATTTGTCTGACTATTTTTCACGATTTTAGTTTCTTGAATAACCATAAAATCATGAAAAACACTAAACAGTTAATAAAAATTACCAAACTTCAGATTTTGGTTCTAAATGTACTAAAAGACTTCTAGATAAATTTTCATGGATTATGAATATGTATAAACATTTTTCATATATTTAATTCTCTAAATAGATACAAATTCATGAAAAATAGAAATCAGTTTCCAAAATTACCCAAACTTTTTGTATTACTGTTATTAAACATTATTAAGCTGGGAAAAATATAAAAATTGATTTCTAAACTGTTTAACCAAATTTTATGATTTTTGAGCATTTATTCTAATAAAAATTGAAATAAATAGGAAACAGTTTCCAAAATTGCCCAAAATTTTTGTAACACTTTTATTATACATGTAGAAGCTGTGAAAAATATAAAAGATATTTTTCAGTTAGTGTTGCTATTTTTCCTTGTTTAATCCTTACAAATAATCATTAATTGAATAATAATTATTAAACAGTTAAAGTAAATTACCAAAAATTTTGTACACTTCGTTTATAGAGTAAATAATCTGGGAAAAATACCAAATGTGATTTTTATATACTGAAATCCGATTTTGTGTATTTAAGTGCATTTAATCTTAGAAAATAGGAGAAAAATAGTATACAGAAGAGAAAAATCATGAAAATTTTTATGTAGCATCCTAATGTACTACAAGGTGTTCTGGTAAAGGTTTATGAATTTTGGATAAGCAGAACTAGTTTTCCTGTTTTTAGTCCATAATATACACAAAAATCGGGGAAAAATAATAATACATTATGAAAACTTCTGAAAATATTTTTCTAAGTCTTCCACAGAGAGTATAAGCTGCGCAAATTATTATATACCCTTTTCAAATTATCTAAAGCGGTTTTATGATTTATTGGGGCTAAACAAAAAGAAAATTCAAAACCATATTAAACAGTAACAAAAACCGATGAAATTTAATGTGGGGTCATTATTTAGCATAGGATTCATCCACGAATTTACCTAGGATTTATAGACCTCAGAAAGTATTTTATATGATTTATTGCCCTATTTTATTTCAATAATTATAACAATTCGAGAAAAATAATTATTTTCTGAAAATTTGTTGAACATCTCATTTTGTTGATGGGAATCTAGGAAAAATCGGATTTGGTCAGAAAAGGAGTTTTAGATATTTATTTGGAAATAAATCCTTCATGAACATATTTGAAAGCTTTTAACAACATACTTTGATGGTCTAGCATCTAAGCTTGAAGATCATCACATGCATGTTTGTTTGAAGACCATTCATGAGTTTGAAATGTTCAAAAATCGTTTTTGAAAGAAAACTTAGAGTGCATGTGGTGATTTTCCACCAAAACTTGTAGAAAAGTGCATTTTCATGATCTTGACTTAGGTTTAGGTCCTTGGATTTCACCATTTACAACATGCATGTTGTTTTTGGGTGAAATCCTACCACCATCATCATCAAAACTGAAGTGAATGAACATGCACACATATTTTCTAAGAGAAAGGTGTAGAAGAAGAAGGAAATGCAAGAAAAACCTTGAAAACATGGAGGAAAATGAAAGGAAATCGTGTTCTACCTTAATGAACACCACTAGATGATGAAAATTTTGAGTTTGAGGTGTGTTCTTGGACTTATTCTCTGGAAAATTTCGTGGGTATAGAGAAATGAAGAGAGAAATGGAGTGGTGAAGGTAGAGAGGAGTGAGAGAAAATGAGAGAGAAAGAGATGGAGTGGGTGTGTTGGGAAAGTGATTGAGTGTGTTGGGAAGAGGAGAGAGAGAGAGAGGGAAAGAGAAATCCGAATTTTGAGGTTATAATATCCCTCTCCCTTTCATTTGTCTTTATAAATTTTAAATATTTTATAAAAATATCAATTATTTATAAAAGATGCAACTTAACCAAGTTTGTATGCATAAAAGTGTTGATTTTTGGTTTATAAATTAAGGGTAAATGTTAATGAGTTAAATTTCATTTTCCTTGAATGCATTTTCATAATTTTAATTGTTATAAGATCATATTATAAGGTTCATGATTATTTTTATAGAATTTTTAAGGTTAAAGTTTATAGATGTGAGTTTTTAGGGCATTTAGGGTTTTTGAGAGTTTGTAAATCTTTGGATATCAAAATTACTTGAATTTTGAGACTTCAAACTATTTTAGAGTTTCATAACTCTTATTCAAATTAGAAATATTGTTTGTAATTTATTTTTAGCGGTTTATTGGCATTCTATGTAGTGATTCCGAGATTCAAACGAAATTGAGGAATCAAGTATACTAGTCCTACTCTTCAACTTTGACTTAAGTTTCTATGAGACTTTGACCTAATTTCTACTTCTAGGTCAAGTGCATAATGTGTGAATATGATTCATGAAATGGTGTTTGAGTCAAAGAGTGACCCAAATATGGATAGTCACTACACTTAAGTAGTAGTAGAATTCACATATCAATGTGAAATCTAAGTACACCATCCATTGTTTCTATTTGTTTCCAAGTTTCTACTAGGTTATAACTTAGCTTCTAGTTACTAAGTCTAATATGTGTTGTGCCTATATATGCAACTAAGTCTAGTCAAATCTAGAACCGACTCGAATTTTGACGGTTGTCACAGTCTCCCCCAGTTGAAAGAATTTCGTCCCGAAATTAAATTCGTGACACATTCTATTAGAACTCAGCCGAATACAATTGTATAATTGGAGAGATGGTGACTTGAAGAGCTCTTTGATTATTTTGGGTTAATTCCTCAAGGGAAGAGCCCAATTCTTTAGCTATAATCAAATTAATGTTTCCCTAATTCGAGTTCTACAGTCTAAATTGCGAGAAATTAGGATCATGGAAATCATGATCCAACCATGGTGACCTAGTTGAAAAAGATTATATAGTTAGATATTATCTAAATTAAAAGAACGTTATAAGTTTTTTCTTAAGCACCAACTGCATTGGGCATTAAATCCACATTGATCCTCAAGTCGCATTCTAAATTAGCACTAAGTGTAAATTCGCCACCTAATAAAGAAGAGATTAGGAACAATTTGTTCACTTCCGGGTTGGCTACTATATCTGGAAAATATATATTCCGAAATAAGAAGAGGTAGCACGAATGAAAGGGGAAGCGATCGAGAGTACGTTCCTAAAAATACGTACTAAGGGTAGACAACGAAGTTTTGTTACATCTCAAATGTAAAGGCTTTTTAAGTGTCGGCTACAAAATAAATTACGAAATGATTGAGGATCTCCGAGGCTATAATTACTACTACGGTTACTCTTACAATAATAGATCTATATTCGAAGAATATATATATTTAGAGAGTCAATGTTGCAAATGGAGGCGATTAAATCACATTGTGTAGATAGCATTTTAGGTGTTTAGAAGTGATAAAAATTTCACTGTTATCAAAATGTGTAATAATTCCAATATAATGAAGATACATGTGTGGCGATCCAACAAAGTAGTAAAATAATATAAAGATTAATTAAGGTTAAAGGTTTAAGTCGTCATTAAAGGAATTTGTATAGAAATATTTGTATTAAACTTTTGAGAAATTGTCCAATTGTCTAAGTCATGACAAATTCAAGTTTACGAGGAGTCAGAATACTTATGAAAACAAGTTTGAGAGTTTAGGGACTCACTGAAAATTGCAAAGTAAAATACTATTTTAAGAAAGGTGTAAAAATGTTAATCTTTGAAAATAGTGCATTCATAATTTAGTGTTTCTACAAAAACAATCATTTAGAGAATAGATAATCGTAAAATTCAAAACTTTTGATGTATTTAAAAAAAAAAAAGAAACATAAGGAAACATATCCTTCACATATATTTTATGGATTTAGAAAAATGATAAGAACAATGGTATTCTTCTTGTGTATTAATTGTAAGAAAAATACAATGAAAATTACATTTTAAATCAAGTTTCCGAATCTAGGACGAAAGAGCAATGTAAATAAGGATCACTTGTTTATAGAGATTTCAAAATAAAAACAAGATGTATATGATAAAAGGTGTAATTGAATATATCAGAGCTGACTAAATCAAAAGTATGCCTTACGACTATATACGTATTAATCGCTCAAAACGAAAGGGTAGACTTCTAATCTTTATGCATACGAACATGATACCACGAGAAGCAAAATAGACAGAAACAAAGTTAGACAATGTATTATGTTACTATTATGGGCGTGCGAGATCTAAAATCAAAAAGAGAGCGAGAAATCAAGTTCGGGGGAAAGAAAAAGGAAGGTAGCGGCGGCAATGATTGTTATTGTTGAAATTATAAGAACAATACATATAGGTAGATTTAAAACTAGGTTGAGATATATTTCAAACTTCAATATGTGATGTATATTGATGATTAAATAGAAATGAAGAAGTTTTAAAGTGTTTTCTAAGGTTTGCTAAAAATTCACGAGTTATCTATTAAGTTAAACTCCATTTGTGAAAAAGAAGAAACACTAAAACTTGTAATTGAAAATCTGACAGTTTTGACCTTTTTGACCGGAGTCCAACAATTCTTAAAAACGGATAAGGTAAAGACTTAACATATTTAGATGAATAATTGTGCATTGTCGAAAGTGCGCCACTGGAACTTTAAAAGTGAACACTAAGTTTTGCAATGCTTTATATTTTAGAATCTTTATAGATTATAAAACTATATTGAAGCAAAGTACACAAATAAGGTATGTTTTGAATTACAAGCGTTAGATATGTCTTATAAACATGTTTGAAGTAGACATTTGCATAAATATCATGTTGTGTTTTCGAGAAAACACATTAAAGTAAATTACAATGTCTAAATGAGAAAGCGGTTAAATGTGTCAAAGCAAAAGTGGTTTGGAAAATCCGAGGATGCTTTTACATATAATAGGACTTCAATGTTATATGTTTAACTTTTATAGCATAGAGTTTAAACACTTTTATAAAAGAAAATGTTTCTAAGTTTTTCGAAAACGTGTCAAAATGGTAAGCAAGGTTTAAAATGGTTTATATGCCCTTAAAAACACATCTATCCATTGAAATGGATTTGGAATGGATTTGAAATAAAATTAAAATAGCAAGGTTAAAACCAATAATGGTTAAATTGAGTTTTGAAGAAAAGTGTTAAGTTAAAGCAAGTTGTCAGAAGATTTTTAGCGAGAATATGGCTTACATTGTTAAGAAATGTCTACTAAGTTGATTGAAGTGGTTATGAAATATTTTATTGATGATAAATAAAACCGATGAAGCGAAATAATTTTTCGATGGAAGGTTAAGAAGTAAGGAATAAGTATGTTAGTGTAGCTGATCGTACCTAAATACTAAGGCGAGTACAAGGCGAGTATAAGACGAGTACCGATGTCTTTTTCCCAAAGATAAAGGACAAGAAAAATTGTTTGAAAAACGTTTTATGGTGTCAGTGTAGTTTACGACCTTTTATAGAGGTCAAAGGGACATCCTATGTTAAGTTTTAAGCTCAAGGTGGAAACAACGTAGAGCTAAATCGTAGCGTAGTAATAAGGTCTCACGTATGGGTTAAACTTTCGTGTCTCCTCGTGAGTCGAATCCAGAATGCCCACCAATGGTATAAAAGTGATTACTTAGTGGCGACTCATCTACCTCCTTACGCGATGCTCCAATTATCATTCGTGTCGATATCGAAACACTTTTTCATTGTTGTAACTCTTGAAGACGATGAAGAGGTATTGAGGAATAATTGGTATATGTTTCGACTTAAGATAATTACTAGTGTATATCTAGCTACTAATCTTACATCTAAATTCAATAGCTACCGAGGAATATCCATTCTTAGTACTAAGTGCATTGCTCCTAGAGTGGCTAGTGATATAACCTAAGTGGTTAACCTAGCACTTGATAAGGGACAAGAATATTTCTAAATAAAGGCATTGTTATAAAAGTGCACTTAGTTTCTAAGTGTATCTACATGAATGCCTATAATATGCAATGCCCGTACGCACACCGAAAAATTTTGTTTTTCAAAAGTTTAAGTTGAAAATCGTTTTGAACATAATTCTACTACAACCGTTTCCAGCCTCACATTAACTTTCCTTAATTAACCATAGTTGGCCAGGCTATACTTAATTAAAGTCCAATAATGCGTACTCGAATTAGTTATACCAGTAGTATGTTCTATATTTTAAAAACGTTTAGAAATTTTTTGGCTATAGTTGTGGTTTTCTAAAGGAAAACCGGTATTCTCTATAACCTTCGGCTCTGATACCATTTTCTGTCACACCCCGCTAAAGCGGAAACACAGGGCGTGGCAGTACAAAGGGTTTCATAGCAAAAGTTAAAAGACAACACCAACCATAGTATTAAAAATCATTACAAATTTACAATGGGTTTGAACAACTTTTAAAAGAAATTACAATGTAAATTGAAATACAACACATGCGAATGCTCCTAAAAGTGAAGTGCCCCTAAGTGCCACTTACTCGATGATTCCTGAAAAAGCATGTAAAACGAGCGTCAACTATAAAAATAGTTGGTGAGTACTCACAGATAAACAAAATAATACTGGTTCCATGAATTGAAATCAAAGTTTTGATAAAAGTTTCCAATAATAAAAGTATATTGTTAAAATGAGTAAATAAGTTTGTAAAAACAAGTTCTTTGTCATCATGAGAGATAAGGTATGTTGCCCAAATAAGATGCAACATTCATATTCTCATGGAAGATAAAGTTCGTTACTCAAACGAGTAAACAAGTTTCATTGCTAAAATGAGCAATCAATTTCGTTGCTACAAGTAGCAAACAATTTCATTGCTAAAACATGTATATAAGTTTTCAGTAATAAAAGTTCGTTGTTGTAATGAGAAACAAAGTTCATTGCTATAATTAATAACAAGTTTATTGCTATAACGAGAAACGAGTTTGTATGTGTATGAGCAAACAATGAGTCTCAACCAAACCTATGACTGAAGCCCTATCAAGATCTATGCTTATCGTTCCATAGATGAATATGGTATCATGCACTCCAGCAATAGGGCGAGTGAGGAGTTGTCAATTCCTAATAGCGCTATCCATAATGACCATTGGCTCAAAGAGTTAATGGTTAGAGATAAGGGAAGGGCCTTAGTACGATAAGTTCTCATGTTCCGTGTTGCATAGACATACATAGAGGGACATAGCAATAAAATAGCAATCATGTTTGATACAAATCAATTTAAATACAACATTCAAATAATAGTTTTTCGGGACATGCTTTTCCACCCCAAAATATAAAAACTAAAAATAGGGGAGTGCGTGAATACTCACAATATGCAAAATATAGCAACCCAGTTTATACGAGTCAATTAAATACAACGAACATAAATAGTTTAGGACATGCTTTTCCACCCCAAAACATTTAAAAACCGAAAATAGGGGAGTGGTGAATACTCACAATGCATTTAGATGATGCAAATGGTGCCTTGAACTACGTTTCACGTGTACCACTACTGATTCCTACAATAATGGTATTCGCTAGTGAGTCTCTAATCGAAATCTAACACTAGTATACTTACTACTACAATAGAATTATGCCAATAATGTGTCAAAATTTAATATTGATAAGTTACAAACATTTTTCTGTGGAAATTAAGTTTCAAAGAATCAATTGTTATATAACAATTTAAGTGGAAATTTCCCATTATTGAAATGCTAATATTTAACATTTTAAGAGGTGTTCCAATGATTAAATATTCAAAAACTAAATTAATTTAGTTCTAAAATTTCCCAAAGTTTGCATTTTAGTTTTAATTGAAGTCAAAGACCTCAAGATAAATTTTCTTGAATTTTTGATTTGTCTGACTATTTTTCACGATTTTAGTTTCTTGAATAACCATAAAATCATGAAAAACACTAAACAGTTAATAAAAATTACCAAACTTCAGATTTTGGTTCTAAATGTACTAAAAGACTTCTAGATAAATTTTCATGGATTATGAATATGTATAAACATTTTTCATATATTTAATTCTCTAAATAGATACAAATTCATGAAAAATAGAAATCAGTTTTCAAAATTACCCAAACTTTTTGTATTACTGTTATTAAACATTATTAAGCTGGGAAAAATATAAAAATTGATTTCTAAACTGTTTAACCAAATTTTATGATTTTTGAGCATTTATTCTAATAAAAATTGAAATAAATAGGAAACAGTTTCCAAAATTGCCCAAAAGTTTTGTAACACCTTTATTATACATGTAGAAGCTGTGAAAAATATAAAAGATATTTTTCAGTTAGTGTTGCTATTTTTCCTTGTTTAATCCTTATAAATAATCATTAATTGAATAATAATTATTAAACAGTTAAAGCAAATTACCAAAAATTTTGTACACTTCGTTTACAGAGTAAATAATCTGGGAAAAATACGAAATGTGATTTTTATATACTGAAATCCGATTTTGTGTATTTAAGTGCATTTAATCTTAGAAAATAGGAGAAAAACAGTATACAGAAGGGAAAAATCATGAAAATTTTTATGTAGCATCCTAATGTACTAAAAGGTGTTCTGGTAAAGTTTTATGAATTTTGGATAAGCAGAACTATTTTTCCTGTTTTTAGTCCATAATATACACAAAAATCGGGGAAAAATAGGAATACATTATGAAAAATTCTGAAAATATTTTTCTAAGTCTTCCACAGAGAGTATAAGCTGCGAAAATTATTATATACCCTTTTCAAATTATCTAAAGTGGTTTTATGATTTATTGGGGCTAAACAAAAAGAAAATTCAAAACCATATTAAACAGTAACAAAAACCGATGAAATTTAATGTGGGGTCATTATTTAGCATAGGATTCATCCACGAATTTACCTAGGATTTATAGACCTCAGAAAGTATTTTATATGATTTATTGCCCTATTTTATTTCAATAACTATAACAATTCGAGAAAAATAATTATTTTCTGAAAATTTGTTGAACATCTCATTTTGTTGATGGGAATCTGGGAAAAATCGGATTTGGTCAGAAAAGGAGTTTTAGATATTTATTTGGAAATAAATCCTTCATGAACATATTTGAAAGCTTTTAACAACATACTTTGATGGTCTAGCATCTAAGCTTGAAGATCATCACATGCATGTTTGTTTGAAGACCATTCATGAGTTTGAAATGTTCAAAAATCGTTTTTGAAAGAAAACTTAAAGTGCATGTTGTGATTTTCCACCAAAACTTATAGAAAAGTGCAGACATTTCGCCTAAAAAACAAAATCACCTAACAAAGCAAGTATGAATACTAACGTGGATGAAATTAACGGATGCATGGTTCAAGAAGGGATAATGCATAAAAAAACGTTAATATTTGAAGTATTGTTTGAAATCCATAATCTTTAAATATAATATTTTATTCAAAATAAAAAGGCAAGTCAAAATATAAATATATTTCTATTTTTAGTCCAAAACATTAATTTATTTTAACTCAGAACAATAACATACATTATGGATATATTTCAGTGATAATTATATTTACCGGCACATTGTTCGTTATTTGAAATATGATAAATTTTCAATAACAAACAAATCTAGAAAGGAAATTATGTATCAAAAGGAAACTATTTGTACCTAATGTTTCACACAGTTACTTTCACATTGCATGTTGTTTGGAATATAACATGTTTCCGAATGGAAATCATCGCCGCCGGCCAATATACTTTAATCGTTAACACAAAACAACAATATACGTATATTTTTAACGCAAAACAACAACGTACATTTATTCTTAACCCAAAACTGCAACATAATTTCATTTTTAGTTCAAATTATTTGTACGAAAGGACTAATCACCTCTAAAAACTAATTTTTGAAAAAACTAATCGCACCCGTCGCTTGGCGCGGGTAAACGGCTAGTATTCCTATAGTGAAATTTCACAGGAATGCCAAGCGGGACTTGAATTCACTTGGGAGCGCGAGGATTAAATGAAACTGAAATATCCTCATCTTTTTGCTTAATTATTTGTAATTGCTTAATTGATTAAACTCTATTTTGGGGACGAAATTTTGTCTAACGGGGGGCTGATGTGACAACCCGAAATTTCTATCTTGTACAGTCATTCAATTCAATCACAGTCAGACTCGTTTCTACTATCTTTTAGCATTGTTTAGGGTCTGTTTGAGTGTTCTAAGCCTAGTACATTCAAGGTTTGGGTTTAGGGTGAGTTAAATTAAGTTCTTCGAATTGCATTTGAGCCAAACACTCTTTCAAGAGGAGTGTACGGTCGTACACATGAGTGTACGTCCATACACCCAACGTGGCCGTGAACCCAAACCCATATATAAGCTATTCTTTCATTCTTTCACACTTTCTCACACTTTCACCTCAAGAACTTCGATTTTCTATCAACTACAATCAAGAACACTCCTTCTAATCTTCAAAAGTGGTAAGTAATTTTTCATGTACCTTGTTATACTTGAAATACCATTAGATCCAAGCCTTAATTCATCATGTTTCAACATCCCCTCATGATCTTGAAGGGAGTATGTCCGTGAACCCTTCATTCTTTCACACTTTCTCACACTTTCACCTAAAGACCCTCCAAAATGAGAGTTTTTTTCATCTTCTTGTTGTACATATGACACACTAGTTTCCCCATGTATCAAACACCCGTTTTTGCATGTTTCTTCCATGAGTGTACGGCCGTACGCTCCATGACCGTACACCCAATTGGGCGTACACCACATTGGCTGTACACATCTTGGCCGTACACACCCTTATGTGCCTACAAACCCCTTTAATGCAATCACATGTGATTGTAACACTTCAATTCAAGTGTTTCCTAGTCCCTAAAGTGGTTTCCTATCATAATTAGTTGTTATATACACTAATTATATCCATATATGTGGGATTACAAGTATCAGTTATTTGTCCTGGTATCATTTAAATTTTAGTTATATATATTTGTATATGTATTCAAGTATAAAAGTTAGTTCATTAAGTTCAATTACCCTTTGTAACATGTTGAGCAAGGGGTTGCATTCATGAATACTCGGTATCAATTTAGAAAGTACATATAAATTATAATAGGTATAATTTATGATTCACAGAACATTAATTCACGATTCAAGTATACTAAACTACATTGTTTTACAAGAACAAAGGTTTGATTCAAAACTAATCAAGGATATACATCTTTCAGATACATGTTAAGAATACTAATTCAAGAACATACTGTCAATCATTTATTTCAGAATGAATGAGTTTTCATAACTATTATACATGTAACATTTATATGCTTTTTATGAGTCATCTGATACATGTTGTTTAATTCATTTAAACAATATAGTTAAAGTGCTGACATTATAACCAGAATCTCCAGTCGGGGATCGAAACAATGTGTGTATAGATCTATATTGGGATTGACAAACCCGCACTCAGACTGCTAGCTACAGTCAGGCATACACGCCTACGAGTGACAATTGTTATCAACAACTTTCAACACATTCATAGTGTTGGGTCAGGCCATCTAGTCAGTATGGTTATAATAACTCATATAAAAGATATTAACAATACGTTAGTGTATAATTAACTAAACATAAGTACATTTTCAAAGTACTAGTTTGCAAGATACAATTTACAGTATTACATTACAGTTTACAATAACAGTTGGTGAAATCAGGTACACTCTCAGATACAGGTTTACAAAAGGAATACAAATACAGAACATTGGTTTACAAATAGAACGATTTTATGTAAATAAAACTACTTTTCATATACAACAGAAAATATAGGATTTTCTGGAACAGTTTACATATTCAAGAAACAGAAAACATTCATTCAAACATAAATACTTATGCACTCACTTAACTTTATGTTGATACTCTCTTTTCAAAATACTTGTATTCTCAGCAAACCAGTAGACAGGTACTCCCCGTGCTTTTGAGAAGATGGAGCTATTTATGTCATGTCTTCTTCTTTTGTATAACTTTTTGTTTCAGTATACAATGATGAAACACATGTAAATACTTATACTTTTTAAATACAATGGTTGTTTGTACTCTGATTACTATAATGCATGTGTTGTGATACTACAAATGAAGTCCTCCACCCCCGGACGTTTCCGCCGTCTGGTTTGGGGGTGTGACAGGATGGCCCATTAAGGGGGTTTACGGCCAAGGATGAATCATTTAATGTGTTCACGGTTCTTGGGTGGTTTCCTTAAGTGTGCTTAAGTTTTTAGCTAGTATGCATTCAAGGGTAATGGCCTTAGTGGGATATTGTGCTAAAACTTCCATACAAGGTGTCTAATGGGTGTTTTCTTGTTAACTAGCCAAGGGTGCATTCAATCATGGTTCCACAAAACTTGTTAAACATATTTATCCATATATGTTGGCTTAAGTCATTATTATTATGGCCTTCCATGTTCTAAGGTGGTTGGGAGACTAAGCTTAATACTAATATACAATATTTTAATCCAAGATTCTAGCTTATTCCAATTTCATTCGTCTAGTTTGCCTTGATAAACTTGTTTACTTTTAAGAGGTTATGTTATATGTGACTTCCAAGGTGTATGCTTCCATATACAAGCATTTATGTTCTAATGTTTCCAAGGTTTTCTTTGTAATAGGGTTACAATTTAGACCTCGCTTGAACCAAATATTTCGGGTTGTCACATCATCCCCCCGTTAGAGGGAATTTCGTCCTGAAATCCAAATTCTCTGTGGAATATCAAGGTTTGAGGAAAGATGTGTGTACTTCTGTTTCTTTTGATCTTCTCATTCTTAAGTGAACTTAGATCCTCGCTTGGCTTTCCAGTGGATTTTAGCTATTTGTGTTTGGCCTTGCTCTTTTGATTTTTCCTACCTACGATCCCCCACATGCTCCTCTTCGGGGTGTGGGTTCTTGGTTACCTTGATCTCGTCGAGTGGGACTACGAGAGCTTCGGCGTTCAGACACTTATTAGGGTTGAATACGCGGAATGTGAGATGTATGAGGCTGAGTTCTTATGATACCCGAAGGCTATAGGTTATCGGACCTATCCTGGCGAGGATCTTGAACGATCTTCTGAAGATTGTGTTCCTGGTGTTCTAGAAGTAGTGTCCCTAGGCCTTAAGGGTTGACACTATTGTTACCAAGGTTGAGGTTGCGTGTGGTGCAGCTGGCCATATGAATCCTAGGCTGCCTCGGGAGTTCTCTTCCTATGGAATCCTGAACTAGTGGAGTGTCGGCCATTGCTTGATTCCTAGAGTTGGGTGAGTGGGCTGTCGATTCGGAATAGGGGATATCGATCCTTGATGATGGGTTTGCTTGATTCTTATTAATCAGTGGTCCTATGTGCAATCCAGTTTTCTTCCTTATAGGTTAGACGGGTGTCCTCGAAGGTTAGAGGCTTGGTCTGATACTTTCCTTACTTAGTAGGTCGTTCTATTGATCAGACAATATTTTCTCTAGTGTCGGTGCTAAGTGTTATTGGGGGGGTTTGGTTACTGGGATGGTTCCATGAGTCGAGTCGATTCTGAACTCAACTTATTACATGGGTGCCGTTTCCGAAAGAACTTTGGAAGCGTCCGGGGGAGGTTATGAACTTTTGGGATTCCCACCTTTACTGTGGGGTTAGGAAGGAGCGCAGTATCTCTCAGTTAAGTACTCGCGAGTCTAGATGCTAGAGATGGTCCGGGGATTTGTCGTTATAGGTTGAAAGAGTTTTGATAGTCGGTTTGTTGAGGCTTAGGGTCTGCTTGTAGCCCATGAAATTGGTGTGGTGAGGATCAAGCCAAATCATGTCAGATGTCAACATTGGAACCTCTTACTATAACAGATCTTAAGTTGACTTGGAATGGGTGTTCAATTAGACTGATAGTGTGTTTTATGTATACAGCTTACCCTTGTTATTAGTACTGTAATTACTTTGTACTTGATTTATTGGGTGTTCTGGTAGTACGATTACTTTGATATAGAATGATGAACTTTCGTGGTCTGATTTCTACTAGGTATCTTCATGCTATTTTGGTGTATTCTAGTCGTATATACTTAAATTCGAAAAGGCAGTCGACTGAGTGGCCCTGCCCAAGTCCACAACCAGACAAGGAACATGAATTAAGGTGGAATTTCGCATTCTAACTCTATAGAGTCCTAATTATATATGAACCTGCGTTTCAACTAAGCCATCATAGCTCCCTGTGAGGATCTGTAGTTTTCTACGAGTGATGTGGTTTTGTTTGGACGAGGGAATCTTTTACAACCATGTTATTTAATTGGCACAAATTTTGTTAAGATTTGATGCTTAATTTTTCTTTGTTTGGAAACATACCAAAAATCTCGGCAGGGTTCCTCGCTGCTTCTTCATGTCCAGTTGTTAAACTCCTCCTGCTCCTTCGTCAGTCTTCTCTGTTGGACAATTCCTCTTGAAATGTCCCGTTTTACCGCATGCATGACATACTGGGCTTACTTCTGGGTTGGGGTTGGAATGACGCATAGGGCTGGGGCCCTATAGTGGCGGGTGGTGTGCCCCTTCTTGTTGCACCTATTGCAATGCAACTTCCGACATGCTCCATTATGATGGAAGTTGCACTTGTTGCATTTTGGGAGGTTTCCAACATTTGGTTTTCTTGGTGTTGAGGTAGTAGAGTCAGTGGGGGTAGAGGCTGCTACAGCTTGTTGCCTTTTGGTAGGCCCTTGAGTTGAACTGCTTCCTTTCTTGTTCCCTTGCTTTCGCTTCATGATCTTAGATTTGGGGTTCGGGATGTCTTGTCAAGTTGTCACTCGTTGGTCTCCTTGGTTGTTACTACGGTTGGAATTGTTGACACTGTCTCCATTTCCGTTTGTGTTATTGGCGTTGAGTTGCTCCATGACAGCTGCCACAACAGCTGTTACAGCGGCTTGGAAGGTTGTGGTGTCGATCTGTAGAATTGGTGTTTTGCCAGTACTCTGGTTATTTTCATGGGAAGACATGATTCTGTTGCATGATGAGAAACAGGTTCATGAGTAACTGGGGTCATTTCTTGTTGTATCTCATTTATAATTATAGATATGCACTTATGCATGCCCGCATATAAGTCATATGTTTTGGTTGTACGATTCTCATTGTTTCGACCTACATCCCTATGATGTATTAATGGTAGTATGTAGTAGTAGATAGTAGACGATCGTTAAGTTTAACAAAAGAGGATATAGATATTAGTTCAATTAGTTGATTCAGATTACACAGGTTATTAGAGGGCGTACCTCTCTTGATTCAATACTACTAGTTATAACGAACTACATAACAAACCTAAGACATAGTGTGAGTAGTGTAATGACGCTCATATATCGAAATAACGCACAAGGAGCTCATCCATTTCACTCATTTCACGAGTGGTCTCATCTACCCTCTGCTCTGCTTGAACTTCCCTAGGTTCGGCTGCAAGGAGCTGCTACTTTAGGGTGCCCACTTCCACCTCTAAAGAGCGTAGGCGGTCGGTAGGGTTCTCTTGCGTTGTGTGTTGGTTCGGTGTTGCTCCCGAAGAGTGAGGGCCGCTAAGGATCCTTCTGGTGCCTTCATCCTTGTCTGACTCTTCATCGGAATTCTCCCCCTTGTAGTCCGTTACCTGGTGTTCTTTGGGACCTGCTTCTGGAATTTCCTCTTGAACCTCTCCCGGCTCCTCTTCGACCCATCCGTTGGCCACTAGGGCATTATAGTAGTGGTCTCTGTGAAGATGAAAGTCAGCCATGTTGTTTGCGCGAGTGTGGAGATGTGAGAAAACGTGTAGAAGGTTTATGTGCGAGGATTATATGGTATCCTAAAATACTCCTATAGTATTCTAGACTTTAAGTTTGGTTCTAATGTTCCTTTGTATGTAGGGTTTCCGAGTTTTAGAGTGATTGCAACACCATTATCACTCCCAAACACATGTTTGTCGTATCTCAAATAAATACACTTGATCAGGCTATATTTATCTCAGATATGATTACATAACTGTCCAGGTTTGACTGTAGTGTTCAACATCTAAATATTTTTGTTTTGTTCTTATTATGATAAGGTTCTAGCAAGTATGTAGACTTTTCTAAAATACTTATACCTTTAAAGTATACCTTTAGTCAGAGTGTTTTAGTCACATTGTATTTATAGTTGTATATATTGTATGGTTTGATATACTAGTTCACTATAAACAATTCTCTGATACCAATCTGTCACACCCCCGAACCAGGACGGCGGAAACGTCCGGGGGCGGATGACTTCATGTGTCGTATCATAACAAAATTAATATAAATGAGACATAGCAACAAAAACATTCATACATTAATATTTAGTTTACATTTTTTACAACACTTGTTCTGTTCAAAAGTTAAACACGAATAACAAAAGTAGAAAAAATAATGCAACGACGTCGGGCCTCGAACGTGGTGAATACCTGTCTTCTAGATCCCTGAGAATACAAGTCGTTTTGAAAAGCGTCAACTAAAAAGTTGGTGAGTTCATAAACATTTTTGTAAGAAAGCTTTGTAATATTTGTGTTCATAGTAAGTTGTAAAACTCCAGAAAATCCAATATTTTCTTATAAAAGTAGTATGCGACTCTCGTTTCAAAAACCGTGTATAGTTGCATGCATGTTGTTCGTTTTCCTTGGTTTGTGTTAGAAAGAATGCGTTCTCATAAAATCCTATATTTTTTATGTGAAGAGTTGTGGTCTTAAAACCCTAAGACTGAAGTTGTGAAATCAGTTTACAAAATATACGAAACATAGTTCGGAATTTTATAAAACTAGCAGGGTGTATATCCTGTCCTTGCAAAGTAAGAATATATATATATATATATATATATATATATATATATATATATATATATATATATATATATATATATATATATCGTTACAGAAAAATGCAGTATTTTCCTTAAAAATGAACTGTGGTCTTAAACTCTAGGACCCTGATGGAAGTGAATATCGTACAGAAAATAGTTTATAGTTTCATTTATTTCAATAAAACTAATGAAGTTTATGCTTCCCGTAAACCAAAAATCGTTTTGTTTATCCCTATGTGAGTCGTTATAACCATATTAATAGGACTGATATGCCTGGCTTGCCGTTTAACAGGCGTCAGTTTCGTCGAAAAATATTTGTCACCCTAGACTGGCCTAGTCTAACTGTAGCAAACAACTCAGGTGTGGGGTGTCAACCCCGTATAGATCTATACACAAACTCCCGCTCTCCCTCCAGGAGACTCTGATTATAGCTAACAGGACTTACCACGCACGCTAGGTAGGTATGACTAAAGATGTCTCACAAGAGCCTTAACAGATTTACGTGAACTATGACTCATTTTCTTGTAAAAACAGGATAATTATACCTTTTAGATGATTAATCGTGTCTATGAAAAACGTAGTTCGTGACTTCCAAACTATACCGATTATAGTTTATTTTATTGGTTTGAAATAATTTATATACCCTTGTATATAAATATAAAGTTGTGTTCCAGCATGAAAATATGAAATCAAAACATATTACTTGGGTATTAAACCCACTAGATTTGTAAATGATTATGTTGTACCAAAGTTTACTAGTAAAACTATCTTCCAATGAAGGTTCCCAAAAGCTATGTGGAATACACAAAGTTTGACTTGTATTCCCCCCTTAAAACATAGAAAAGCTTGAAAATATGGGGGTATTAATGTCACATTAGTTTGGTTTGGTGGATGATTTGAAGAGATGTTGAGTAGTTTTCAAGTCCTAACACTTGAAGAGTTTGGTGAACTTGTGAAGATTATGATATCCTAGAGTTGTTAACGCATAAAATTATGTGTAAATAAAAGAAATCAACAACACAATGTGTAGAATTTACTAGACAAACTTGAGATATTTACTAGGATCTAGGGAATGCTTTGAAGAATTAAGACTTGAAGCTGGAATACGTTTGAGAGCGATTTAGGAGTTCATAGAAAGTGAATATGATAAATGAGGAGTAGTTTTCGTTTATAAAGGAATAATAGGAGTGATAAGGAAGGGTTTACTTTCATTATATAGGAAAATAGGATGATTTGATGTTTGCTTGGATTACTGGTGGGTAATACGTAGAGATCTGCGAATACATGGGAAAATGGAAAAGGACATCACATCTTAAAGTCAAATGCTTGCTTTTCTCGATTTCAATCCGTAAACGTGTGTGAACATATGTGTTTACGCCCCACATGCTTCCTAGGATGGCGTTTACGCCTAAGATTCCTTCCTAGAAAGGTGTTTACGCCAAAGATGCTTCCTAGGAAGGTGTTTACGTCCAAGTATTTGTTTCCTAAGGAGTTTACGCCCCAAATGTTTGTTCCTTAAAGTGTTTACGCCCACTAGGTGGTCCACCATGGAGTTTACGCCCAAATCTTGCCTCCTTAAGGAGTTTACGCCCAAGTATGGGTCCCTTATGGTGTTCACGGCCAAAGGATGTCCCATTAAGGGGGTTTACGGCCAAGCATGAATCCTTTAATGTGTTCAATGTTCTTGGGTGGTTTCCTTAAGTGTGCTTAAGTTTTTAGCTAGTATGCATTCAAGGGTGATGGCCTTAGTGGGATATTGTGCTAAAACTTCCATACAAGGTGTCTAATGTGTGTTTTCTTGTTAACTAGCCAAGGGTGCATTCAATCACGGTTCCACAAAACTTTTTACACATAATTATCCATATATGCTGGCTCAAGTCATTATTCTTATGCCTTCCATGTTCTAAGGTGGTTGGGAGACTAAGCTTAATACTAATAGACAATCTTTTAATCCAATATTCATATTCCATTTTCATTCGTCTAGTTTTCCTTGATAAACTTGTTTACTTTCAAGAGGTTACCTTATATGTGACTTCCAAGGTGTATGCTTCCATATACAAGCATTTATGTTCTAATGGTTTCCAAGGTTTTCTTTGTAATAGGGTTACAATTTAGACCTTGCTTGAACCAAATATTTTGGGTTGTCACACCTCCTATGACACATAAACGTATTGGTGTAGATGAGAGGCATAATAGAACCTTTCTAGGCATGTTTCGTTCCATGATGAATCGAGCTTTGCTCCCTATTTTGTTTTAGGGTATGCCTTAGAGACAACCACCTATATCCTCAATCATGTTCCTACCAAGAAGGTTGCCAAAAAAATTCATGAGATGTGGAAAAGGAAACCTCCCTCGCATACACATATTAAGGTATAGGGTTGTGATGCTCTATTTAGGCGTGAGACACAAGATAACCTGGAACCTAGAGCTGAGAGATGTATTTTCATTGGCTATCCAATGAAGTCCTTTGGATATTTGTTCTACAGACCTAGTGAGAACATGGTCTTTGTAGCTCGAAGGGAAGTCTTTCACGAGAGGGGTCATATTCAAACAGGATAGTGTGAGTACGATTAATCTTGAAGAAATTCAAGAATCATCCAATAAAGGAACCTTTGATGATACTAGCTCTCAACCCAAGGTTGAAATTGTTTAGCCCGTTGATAATTCGTTACCTCTTCGTCAGTCGAATAGAGTTAGTATGCAACTTGAGTTTTATGGTTTCCATATAACAACATATGGGGACATGTTTATCAATGAAAATACACTGGTAAATTTGGATGAAGCGGCTAACTACAAGGAAGCGATGGAAAACCTCGAGACTGAAAATGGAAAGAGGAATTAGATAGTGAGATCCAATCCATGTATGATAACCAAGGGCGTTACTCAAACCCAAGGGGTTGAATATGATGTTACCTTTTCACCAGTTCCCAATATTAAGAGTATTAGGTTAATGCTTTCCATAACTACCTATCATGACTATGAAGTATGAAAAATGGATCTTAAAGTTGCTTTCCTTAACGAGAAACTGATTGAGGATGTATACATGTTTCATCCAGAATGTTTTGAACATGCCTAATTCTGTAATAAGGTATTCAAGCTAGAGAAGTCTATTTGTGGACTAAAACAAGCATCTTGTAGCTCGAATCTTTGTTTCCATGAAAAGGTTAAAGATTTTGGATTTTCTAGAAGTGAAGATCAATCTTGCGTGTATGTCAAAGCTAATGAAAGTGTAGTGACCTTTCTAGTTTTGTATGTTCATGACATAGTCCTTATAGAAAATAATATTCCAACTTTCCAAGAAGTGAATTCTTGGCTTGGGAAATGTTTCGTTATGAAAGTATATGAGAGACTACATATATATATTCTCAGAATAAGGATTGATAAGGATAGGTAGAGACATTTACTTTGTCTTAAATACACTATTTAATTGGGTAAAATATTGAAATGGTTCAATATAGAGAACTCCAAGAAATAGATACTTTGAGTCGTGTCCTATATGCTTTGGTTATTGGATTAATTATGTATACTATGACTTGCACACAACTTGATGTAGATTATGGTTTGAGCATGGTTAGAAGATATCAAGGAAATCCTAGTATAGCTCATTGGACAACAGTGAAAATAATTATTAAGTATTTAGAAAAAAAAGATATGATCTTGGTTTTTTGTGCCAAAGATGAACTTACGGTGAATGGTTATAGTGACGCAATCTTTCAAACAAACCAGGATAATAGTTGTTCACAATCTAGCTGGATATTTATATTGAATGATGGAGCAATAAAATGGAAAAGTTCCAAGCAGCAAACGGTGTTTGATTTTACTTGTGAATTAGAGTACATCACAGCAAATGAAGCAATGTGGTTGAAGAATTTTATTGGAGATCTTGAAAATGCTCTATCAATCTGAGAGCCAATGGAGATTTTCTAGGACAACAAGGGTGCGGTTTCTTTGACCTAAGAACTAAAGAATCATGGTAGATTAATGCATAATGAAAGGAAATACCATTACATCAGACATAATGTAGAAGAAGGATTACTCATTATGAATCATGTATCATCAGAGAATACTTTTGTTGATCCTCTTACAAAGGATTTTGATGAAGATTACACACTTCGAGCATACTAGGAGCATTGGGCTGAGAGATGATATTAGATTCTATATTTTGGTAGTTAGCTGACATTTTTGAAACAATCTAACAATGATAGATTGTAAATGAGCGGTGATTAAATAATGGAGATTTATTTATGTTCGAATTGTTTGATACCATTTCTCATTTAATTTATTCTTATGTTTCGTTTGCATGTTTTACTTCCTGAATATTAATTTATTCGAAATAGCACAGTCATTCATACTTTGGGAGTAGGTAATTGTTTAAGACTGTCATGAATTGTCTGTTTATTGTCCATAGGGATTGGACATTGCATGAGGATTGCTGAAATATTCATGAGTACTTAGAAAATGGGGTTTTGAGTATTGGTTAAATCCACACATATAGATTACTTCCTGGATTTAATCACAAGTAATTTTAAGATGATAATATCTTTTATTTTTAAGATGGAGATATATATGTAATAGTTTTCAAAAATAGTGTATGTTGGTATGTACCAATGCATCCGTAACTGGATTTTATAAAGTTTATTTTTATGTGTGACTAGATGTGTAAAATATATGATTATATAGTTAAAGTTTATTTGTTCCTTTTATGTGTGACCAGATGTGTAAAATATATGATTATATAGTCAAATGGCTCTAAACCTCTCTTTCCTAAAGCGTGAAGCCCTATGATTCTTGATCTTCGGTCATGACCCCAAATTATGAAATGACTCGAAACAGGGTGTTACACATTTTCATGAGCCTTCAAGATATTGTAAAGATTCGAGACTGAATAACCATTAAATTTTCCTGTGTTTTTATCATCAGACTTATGTTCGTCCATTATTTTCTCAATCCCATGAGAAATGTCAAATTGTACTCTAGCGATGAATGTGTAACTCCATATCTAGATCATTTGAAGATCAACTCATTCCATCGATCATAAAATGACTCAATTGATTCACCTTCTTTCTGCTTGAAATCACCCAATTCCAACAAACATTGTGTTACATAACTCTTCTTCGACTTCTCATTACCCTGATACTTCTCATTTAGAGTATCCTAAATTTGATTTGGAGTTACACATCCTTGTACATAATTGTAAACTACTGGTCGAAGAGCACCATGTAATTCATGCATACATTTCTTATCATTTTCTGTCATCTTGTTTCCTCTTGAGATCATGTCCTCAGAAGTTGCAGACGTACCAACAGTGACTAACATCCCCATACTAAATGGTCCTTTCTTGATGGATCTCATCAGACCTTCATCAATACAATTAAAGTAATCCTCCATCTTGTCAGCCCATTTTTCATAATACTATGGGATCTACATAGGAATTTTTGTTGCAGATCCAAGTAGAAGAGAGAAATTAGTCATCGTATGCATGTTGAAGTTCACCATTGTTGTACGGATTTAGAGGAAAGAAATTTGTGAATCGAAGAGAAATCAAAGAAACATCATCAATAAATCAATCATAGATCAATCGATTTAATACAAAAAACGCAGAATCGATACAAATCAATCGATCGACATAAGTTTTCATTTTCAATCTACGTTATATTTTGAATCGGAACAATAAATTCAAAAAAGATGAAAAATACAAGAGAACTTCAACCAATGATATGAATCATGCTCTAATACCAATTGAAGTGTGTTCTAATTGATTAAAGTTGTAATCGATTCAAAAAAAGTAATGAAAGAAACAAGATCTAAATAAGATCTGATTGGCTCAATATATTGTCTGAAGAATACACACACACAAAGAGAGAGAGAGAGAGAGAGAGAGAGAGAGAGAGAGAGAGAGAGAGATAGAGAGTACAAAATTTTGTCTGAATATTGAATAATTACTCTAACTCTAGGTACTTATCCTATTTATAGGATACAACATACTCAAAAAGTACAAGGACTAAACGTGACATAACAAAACATACAATGCCTAGTAAATAGATACTATGTCGAAAGTTCAATTGCTTTCGACACATACAAAAAACAAATGAAAGATATAGATTTTGACTCTCATTAAACAACATTCAACTCTACTTGAATCATAAAATGCCAGAACGGATTCATGGTCCCAAACCATGTTCGTAACTTCAAACAACTCCTTCGAATTTCCGGGACTTTCCTTGAATCAAGTACGGATCCTATGCTTCTAGTAGTACGAGCCCAATATTACATTCCACACCTATCCATAATTTCCTCATAATCATCTCGAATCCTCTAAGTCACTTCCTCATAATGATACCCTCCAAAATTTGCTAAACAACACACCACTCGCACTAAAGCGTTTCATAGGCTCTCCTAGGATTACCACCTCACCCTGCCATCAGCTGCAGAAGGACCTCTACTAATGTCAGTTAACTACTTCACAAATACAGTTACATGCAACAAAGCTTAGATAATCCTTCGACGAAAAGACCCAACCCTACAGTGGTTAGACTCAAACGAGAGCTGTGCAATAAGGCCAAGTCAACCACTCTAAGATTATTTAACCCTCACTGCATGTAACTTTACATATTCATGCCATAGCTAACATACATCAATATGAGTCCTACAAAGCACAAAGCAAGTAATGTTTGAGCATCTAGAACTAAAAGTGTTACATAAATAGGCAGTTGTACCTTATAAGCTTGAATATCTTTAGTCACTAGCAAGCATCACTACCAGCTCACACAACAGGCATAAGGCATCTTTCCTAATCAGAAATCCTTCCATGCAACACTGAGCAGATTCTTAGCCCTAATCTATCAAGCAATTCTCATGTAATCATATCAAACATTAATCATAAAACACGTATGGCTATTTTGGGAAACACTTACTTGAGCTCGGCTGATTGCATGCATCACACCCCCTTTTATTTTAAAAACCTTTTTAGAAAATCATTTTATTGTAGAAAATTTTACTAATTCCTCAGTTTGAGTTTAGGCACGATCGAGACTATGCCTGAATCCCCAAACAAAGGTTGTGTTACTAACTTCTAATGCCCCAAATTTCAACCCAAAATTTTCAATTAAAAATTTAAGTGTTTATTCAAATCACAACTACAAAATCTTAAATAGGACCATTTAGTCTTAAAACATTTATCAGAGCATCGTCAAAAGTTATCATGTGCATAAGTCTCCCATGGATGCGATGCAGTCGAGCCGAGCCCATCCTTTATTGTAAGTAAACCTGAAAACATTTAAACCACAAATCGTAAGTACAAAGCTTAGTGAGTTCCCCAAAACATCACACACAACACAACACAAATAAACCACTATAGGTTATCAGCAACCTTGGAAACTACCTGAAGTCTCAGTCGGAAAACATCACGCCCTGTGGGTTATCAACAACCCTGGAGACTACTCAAAGTCTCAGCACACACAATATCACATATCACAGTAACAACAATTAGACCCAATTGGTCAGCACATATATACAACCACGTAGGCAAGCATACAAGAGTCACAAGTATAGCAAACATCCTACATACACAATTTAGTGGGTCGGCATTGGTGCCTTCGACCCATGAGCACAGTAAGAAGACTCACATGAATCGAAGAATTCTGAAACACTATGATACACTCCCTTTTATGCATTGCTTGCACCCGCGAATCCACGAACACCAGATCCATATAAAATCTTCATTAATAGCCCAAAATCCTCAAGTTTGACCCACAGTCAAACTTGGTCAAAAGTCAACGGTCAAAAAAAATCAAACTTCAGGTAGAGTATGCCAAACATTCTTAGCTCGTCCGCATGGCGTACTCACCATCCTGAATCGGGACCTTATACAAGTACACGTCGCGTACTCAAAGGTACGCCCAACATACTCGTTCAAATGACACATTTCCATTAATTTCTTATTCTCTTAAGTCCTTTCATCCAACACTCATATCTAGTCCCACAACATCATTCTAAGTCATAAAGTTTCCACCGTTTTGATTTTCCATGTCTAGAAAAAGTCCAAAAGCCAAAACCTTAACTTATTAATCCATTAAGATATCTTGACACTTGCATGGAAGGAAGAGAAGGAACAAGATCACATTTTTATGTATCCTTATAGCTCCATAATGGATAAATTTTCCAACTTTATCCATTAGATAGGTCCAAACCACCAAGGTCTAGTTTTTAAGTCTCAAAGGGACGAAAAAAACATCTCTTTCAACTTAATCCATTTAGTCCATGTCTCCAACTTTTGGATCTGAATCAATATGATGTTTAGATGGATAAAATTTCCAAATTTATCTATAACAAGGTCACAAACTTTCAATATGTAAACTTTATGCACTAAAGTGAACAAAAGCTCATAACACCCAAGACTAGCTAGATCTATCAAATGCATCGTCAAGATTCAAACTTTATACCTCTAGAAGAATGATCAATGTGAACAAAGTCTGGATTGACAAGCTCCATTGCAACACACACTTCTCCAAAGAGATCCTTCTTCTCTAAGATGTACTAAGAAGACTCTAAAGCACTCAAGATCACCTCTTTTGCTCAAAAGGCTCAAACTAGGGTTAGGGTTTTCGTGGGAGGATGTTGGAGAGCTGGAGGCTTAGAATGGAATGGGTTTGGGGATGTTAAGGAGCTTAACTACGGCTCAAAAGGCTCCTTGTACACCCAACGTACTCAGGGATGCCCTAGGATGGCCATCCTACTTCCCTGTACGGCCATCATATGTAGCTTAACGCAAAACCGCCCTAACTTCAAACAGTCATAACTTCTTCGTTTTAACTCCGATTTCGACGATATTTATATCCATAGAAAGGTATTGAGGAGCTTTTCAACCCAATATAATTACCTTTGACTTAAAACACAACGAAATTAAATCTTTAATTCCTAAAAGAATTCTGAAACACCACTTTTGCCATTTTACCCTTTGATTCCAAAGCACAAACCGAACTCTTGTATCAGTTAATCTACATTACCCACATCTAAATTTGTCTAAACCTCACTTTCCTAAAGCCTGAAGCCTTATGATACTTGATCTTCAGGTCACAACCCTGAATTATGAAATGACTCGAAACAGGGTGTTACACATTTTCATGAGCCTTCAAGATATTGTAAAGATTCGAGAGTGAATAACCATCAAAGTTCTCCTGCGTTTTTATCATCAGACTTATGTTCGTCTATTCTTTTCTCAATCCCATGAGAAATGTCAAATTTGTTGGAAAATAAAGGGTTTGTAGTGGAGATATGGATACCACTTAGATTGTGAGAACACTTTCCGAACTGATATTTCTACCCTATGTTTGGGTTGCAAGAAATTCAGCCTAGGATAATCCAAGAGGACACTTACGATTCTAGGAACAAAAGTCGTAAGCCAAATTACTAGAACGATTATGTGTTTGTTTAATGAAAATGAGAGCTTAATAATTTCATGTCCCTATTCTCAAATAAAAGATTCGTTTATATAATAAATGAGATTAGGGTTTCTCTTAAGGTGGGCAGTCATGGGTTGCTTTGGAAGCAAGCCATGGAAATCTGAATTTTAATGAGGATTTACAGTTTCCAAAACTAACGAATTTTATTAGTTTTACTAGCCAGGGGCTCTGCCCCTTGGACCCTGCTAGGGGCGCTTCCCCTAGACCTTGCCAAAGGGGTGCCGCCCCTTTGGAAACCCCAGACCCAGGGGCGTTGCCCCCGGACCCACGACTTGACGTCGAACCGGCTTCTAATTCGATCTTATACATACGTGCACTCCGCACAAACGTGTACATATATTAGAGTACAAATTATGAAACCCCTTAGCTCACATGTTAGTTCCAGTTACATAAAATGACATGGTGACAATAAAATCACCAGCAATCCTCCCCCATTTTAGTGTAACCCTTGAACAAACATAACCTGATCATAACAAACCAAACTAGTACATAATGAAAATATTGAAACGATTGAATTTCCACTTAGTATCATACATTTGCAAATACTCGATAATCATGGTGTTCTAATAATTGAACCCATCAACCCATTTGAATACCATAAAGTAAAATACATACTAGTTTATTGAATTTCTAGCAAAATACAACTTGACACTATTATAAAGCTGTGTGTCCCAATCCCCTCATGATTGTCTCAAGGTCAAGTCCACAACCTCTTGAAATGCGCCTACACTTCACAATCACGTAGGTAACTCTTTTCCATGTATATGCACATACATTTATCAAAGGAATTATTACGAAGTTCAACTTTAACCTGGCTAACTTGCAGAACCGAACACATACCTGGGAGGAATACTTCATGTGTTCCAATCTATAAGTATGAGCTTTCCACATTAAATTCAACTCCTAACATTATATTAGGAGGGAATTGGGTGTATCATCATTACAAAATTAAATGGACTTTAATCCCATCCCGATTACAGACTTGTGTACTAAGTCTCTTGTCAGACATTTAGTCAAGTGATCTGCCAAATTTTGTTGCGATTTCACAAACTCAACCGAAATCACACCATTCATGATTATTTCTCTAATCATACTATATCTAACACCTATGTGTCTAGAATTGCCATTATAAACTTGGCTATATGCCTTAGCCAAAGCGGTTGCACTATCACAAAGGATAGAAATAGGTGTTATCGGTTTAGACCATAAAGGAATCTCATAGACTAAATTCCTTAGTCACTCTGCTTCTTTACCAGCAGCTGCTAACGCAACAAATTCATATTCCATTGTTGAGTTTTTAATGCAAGATTGCTTCTTGGAAGCCCAAGAAATGGAACCTCCCCCAAGCAAGAATACCTAACCAGAAGTTGAGGAATGGTCCTCCATGTTGGTTATCCAACTTGCATCCGAATGACCTTCTAAAATAGAAGGACTCCCTAAGTAACTTAAAGCATAATCCATGGTTCCCTTGAGATACTTAAACACTCTATTTACTACTTGCCAATGTTGAGCACTAGGATTACTAGTGTACCTGATCAACTTACCCACAACAAAAGCAATATCAGGTCTAGTACTTGTCATGGCATACATCAAGCTACCAATAGCCTTAGAGTATTCCAACTATACTATTTGGCATTAATTTCACACTTGGATCCATAGGAGTACTCATAGGAGAACAATCAGTAAAAGTAAATCGCTTGAGAATTTTTTCAAAATAATGACTTTGATTCATCACCAAACCTTTATTCATCCTTTTAATTCTTATTCCAAGAATTAGATCAGCCTCTCCTAAATCTTTCATGGAAAACTTAGATGATAACAATTTTTTTGTTTCATCTACTTGATTTTGGTAGGTACCAAAAATCAACATGCATCTACATATAAGCAAATGATCACTCCAGATCTAGTAGCATCAACAAATCTACTACAAACACATTTGTCACATTGGTTTTTATTGAAACTAGAAGACAAAACAACCTCATCAAATTTTTGATGCCATTGTTTAGGTGCTTGTTTCAGCCCATACAAAGATTTGACGAGTTTACAAACCATATGCTCTTTACCGGACATATTTACACCTTTTGGTTGTTTCATGTAAACTTCCTCGTCAAGATAACCATTTAAAAAGGCTGTTTTCACATCCATTTGGTGAATAACCATATTGTGGATACTTGTCAAGGCAATCAACAATCTGATAGTAGAAGTACGTATAACCGGAGCATACATATCAAGATAGTCAACACCCGGTTTTTGTCTAAAACCTTGAATGACTAACCGGGCTTTGAACTTGTCAATAGTCCCATTAACATTCATTTTATTTTTTAAAATCCATTTGCAACCAAGTGTTTTAGAACCTGGAGGAAAATCAAACAACACCCATATGTTGTTCTCAAGAATCCATTCTCAAGAATTGATGACATTTCATGATCAGTTGCTTCCTTCCAAAGGGCATATCGTGAGACTCCATGGCCTCTTGATATGTCTTAGCATCATCTTCAATATTATAGCAATAAGAGTATTCAAGATTAATTTCATTCCTTGAACCTTCCACCAAATACAGTTGGAAGTCGGATCCGAAATTTTTCGCAATTTGGCCTCTTTTGCTTCTACGAAGCTCTTGTGGTTCATGTACATTACCACCATCTTCACTTTCTGAATTTTGCACTTTATTAGTACCAAAAGTAAGATCCTTAGGTTATTGAATTGATGAAAAACGCATCTCATAAAAAATTGCATCCCGTGATTCGATAATAGTGTTAATTGAAACCGAATCATTAGGTTCTATTACATAAAACCTATATGCCTTGGAATGTTCAGCATATCCAATGAATATGCAATTAACTCCACGTTCTCCCAAAATTTTCTTTTTTGGGCTCGGTGAGTTTTACAACTTCCCGACATCCCAAACCCAAAAATAACTCAGATTCGGCTTTTTCTTGAACCAAAGTTCATATGGGACAGTTTTGTTCCTTTTATTTGGAACCCTATTTAATAAATAGCAGGCCGTTAACATGGCCACTCCCTAGAATCCTTCACTCAATCCCGAGTATGACAACATCTATTTTACCATTTCTTTTAAAACTCGATTTTTGTGTTCAGCAATAACATTATGTTGGGGTGTGTAAGGTGTCGTGGTCTCATGATTGATACCCACTGATTGAACGTATATGGGATCCATATATTCACCTCGCCTATCAACCCTGAGACATTTAACTGGAATGCCCAATTGCAATTCCACCTCGATTTTGTATATTTTGAATTTATCTAAGGCTTTATCCTTATAATGTAACAAATAATAGCAAAACCCAGTGCATTCATCAATAAAAGTGACTACATACTTTTTATTTCCCAAAGAAAGAGTGGAGTGAAAATCATACAGGTCACTGTGTACAGGTTCCAAAACAGCTGAATATCTAGTTACACTAGGAAACGACTGTTTTGTTACTTTTGTAAGCATGCATGTTTTACATTTATTAGATGTCATATCAAAGGCTGGAATTAATCCATCTTTTGACATCTCATGCATCGTTCTAAAGTTGACATGACCTAATCTTACATGCCAAAGCATAAATTTATCAACATTAGAAGCAAAAGTTACAAATGCAGAATTTTGAACATGTAATAATTTGTCAACAATATTCAAAAAACATTCTATTATTTAAATATCCAAAGCCAACAATCATTCCACCCTTAGCCAAAATAAACTTATCCGACTCAATAACTTGTTTAAAACCATTAGAATTCAAACAACTAGAACTAACAAAATTCTTGCAAATCTTGGGAACAAACAAAACATCAAATAACCTAATTGTCTTTCCATAAGTACATTGAAGATACACGACACCAAAACCACAAATAGGAATAAAAGAATCGTCTCCCATTTTCAGCACCGACACATCTTCAAGCGGAGTTAATTTTTCAAACATCCGTTTATCCTTGCATCAATGGTTCATGGCCCCGAAGTTGATCTACCGAGCAACATCATCATCATCATCCTGTACATAGAATGAGGAATGAATGAAACATAGTATACATAATTTTGATTAGAATTATCAAAGTTAGTCAAAAACTGAATCCTTTGACTTGGGTCGAAGACCTGTTCACCTTCCCATTAGCTCCCCAGTTTCCAGCACCATTGTTGCCTAAATTCACACGACAATCACGCTTGCAACGCCTAAATTGATTGCACCTCCAACAAACCAGATCCTTTTTCTTTTTGTTGGAGTTGCTTGGGACATGTTCCTGCTTACGTTTGCCATGTCCATTATGGTTATGATTCCTTGGTTTGTTTTTAACCATATGAACTGAGGGTTGTCCAGATTCAACTTTTCCTTTGGGTTTATCAGATTTGTCACTTTCCTTTGCATGAAGAGATTCTTCAATAAGAATGTGACTAGCAAATTGAACCAAAGACAGTTCCTCCTTTTGATGTTTTAAGTTATGTTTGAAGTCTTTCCAGGATGGAGGCAGTTTGTCAATGATGGTTGACACAACAATGGATACATCCATATTCATACCGTGTAGTTTAAATTGACCGTATATGCCAAGGAGTTCATTGTATTGTTCAATAACAGACCTTGAATCATCCATCTTATAATTATTAAAGTCACTGACCAGAAACTTCTTGTTAAAAGCATCCTTAGTGATATATTTCAATTCAAGGGTGTCCCATAACTCCTTGGAACACAAGGCTTCACTATGGATATCAAATAAAGCATTAGACATACCGTTCAGAATGTGACCTTTGCAGATGTAGTCATTGTTGTCCTACTTCTGTCTCCTCCTTATCTCTTCAATTGTCTCAACAACACTTCCTCAGCCTCCGTTGGTCTTGGAGTAGTCAGCACGTATGCTGCTTTCAGAGTAGTCATCATGAAGTGAATTTTCTTCTTCAAACGCCTAAACTCGACTCCTTCGAACTTCTCCAACTTTGCAAACTTCGTGGTTATCTCACGGATTGATCTCCCATCACCAGGAACAGAGAATATCAGTTCGATTTTTGGAAAATAAAAGGTTTGTAGTGGAGATCTGGATACCACTTGGATCGTGAGAACATTTTCCGAATTGATATTTCTACCCTATGCCTGGGTTGCAAGAAATTTAGCCTACGATAATCCAAGAGGATACTTACGATACTTGGCACAGAAGTCGTAAGAAAAATTACTAGAAGGATTCTGTGTTTGTTTAATTAAAACGAGAGCTTAAGAATTTTGTGTCCCTCTTCTCAAAGAGAAGAGTCGTTTATATAATAAACGATATTAGGGTTTCTCTTAGGGTGGGCCGTCATGGGTTGCTTTGGAAGCAAGCCATGGAAATCCGAATTTTAATGAGGATTTATGGTTTCCAAAACTAACGAATTTTGTTAGTTTTACTATCCAGGGGCTCTGCCCCTTGGACCCTGCTAGGGGCGCTGCCCCTAGACCTTGCCAAAGGGGCGCCGCCCCTTTGGATACCCCAGACCCAGGGGCGTTGCCCCAGGACCCCCTACTTGACGTCGAACCGGCTTCTAATTCGATCTTATACATGCATGCGCTCCACACAAACCTGTACATATATTAGAAAACAAATTATGAAACCTCTTAGCTCACATGTTAGTCTAGTTACATAAAATGACATGGTGACACTAAAATCACCAACAAAATTTACTCTAGTGACGAACGTGTAACTTCATATAGAGAGCATTTGAATATCAACATATTCAATCGATCATAAAATGACTTATCATGTAAACTACTAGTCGAAGAGCACCATGTAATTCACGCATACATTGCTTATCATTTTCCGTCATCTTGTTTCCTCTTGTGATCATGGACTCAGAAGTTGCAGACGTTCCAACAGTGACTAACATCCCCAGATTAAATGGTCCTTTGTTGATGGATCTCATCAGATCTTCATCAATACCATTCAAGTAATCCTCCATCATGTAAGCCCATTTTTCATAGTACTCTGGGATCAACATAGGAATTTTTGTTGCAGATCCAAGCAGAAGAGAGAAATTAGTCATCGTATTCATTATGAAGTTTGTCATTGTTGTATGGATTTAGAAGAAAGAAATTTTTGTATCGAAGAGAAATCAAAGAAAGATCAACAAGAAATCAATCAGAGATCAATCGATTTAAGACACAAAACGCAGAATCGATACAAATCAATTGAGCGACATAAGTTTTCATTTTCAATCTGCGGAATATTTTCAATCGGAACAGTCAATTCAAAAAAGATGAAAAATACGAGCAAACTTCAACCGATGATATGAATCATGCTTTGATACCAATTGAAGTGTGTTTCAATTGATTAAAGTCATAATCGATTCAGAATAAGTAAAAAAGACACAATATCTAAATAAGATCCGATTGGTTCAATATATTTTTTGAAGAATACACACACACACACACACACATAGAGAGAGAGAGAGAGAGAGTACAAAATGTTGTCTGAATATCAAATACTTACTCTAACTCTTGGTGCTTATCTTATTTATAGGACACAACAGACTCAAAAAGTACAATGACTAAGCGTGACATAACGAAACATACAATGTCTTGTAAATAGATACTATGTCGAAAATACAACTGCTTTCGATACATACAAACAACAAATGAAAGATTTAGCTTTCGACTTTCACTAAACAACATTCAACTCTACATGAATCATATTCAACAAGAGGTAAGAAGTCGTTGAATAGGTATGGGGTAAAGGTTGGTGTATGATAAAATTGTTGCATATTTTGAAATTGAAAATGGGCCGCGTAAAATGAAGGTTGTCTAATTGTGGCCGGTAAAATGGTATTGACGGATTGAAAGTAAAAAACAATTATAGTATGTGTGCTTGAACTAGTAGCATGTGTTTTGTTTCAACCGAATCTTAGAGTGAGGTTGTTGAGATAATTGTTTGAATTTATTTTGGTGAGGATTGAATGATTAAAGGACGATAAAAGATTGTGTGAAATCGAAAGATAAAATGTTTGCATTTGTTGAGTGGTAAAAAATTAAGAAAACTAGTCATTGGGTGAGACAGATAAGAAAAAATGGTGGAATAGTAGTCACCAAAGCCAACACGCCTGTCAGTTGTGTTATCACATTCACTGTGATACAATGTGGCAGTAACCATAGTGTGTGGTGGTGATGTACCCATGTCTAAGCTCGTTAACATGCTACTCTACAGACTCTAGATAGTTATTTAAAAAGCTAGTTTTTAAAATATTTTTAAACTTATCAAACATAACAATTTATTTATTATATTATTTTATTTCAATTTGAAAATCAGACTGATTATAATTTAAATCATGAATTATAGAACCAAAGCCAATTTATTAGTATTAATATATCATTGAATTTTCGTAATCTCTAAATTACCACGTGATACCTTGTTTGGATTCTATAAATTTTAGCTATTTAATTAATTAAATAATTAATCCCAATAAAAATTTCAAACTCGTAAGTCGCAACAAACTCAAAACATAAATTTCATCGACAGTGACAAAGCATCTTCTTTTAAAGAGAGGTCCACCTTGACTTGCTTCCAACCAATTTAATTATTTTGAAGTTTCTAACTATTAAAAAACAAATATAATTTCGTATCGTTTAACGGACGGGCTTATAAATAACATGAACTGATGAACAAGTTCGTCATTACATTCATCACACAACAATCTTGCAGGATTCAATTTATATAGCCGAAAACGTCACCAAATATAACATTATCATGCATTACATAATATGGCCTAAAAAAATAACAATTCTACATGTTAAACATCAATATTTTCGGATACACTTTGGTGAAACTAATCAATATTCGAGGAAGCTGAAAACAAAAAACTGAAAGTTATAACTTTTATTTTGTAAAAATATTTGACAAAAATAGTCATAAGTTTATAAAAAATGTAAAATAACATAGAACATAAAGGTTTAAAGCTGAAATATTTTATAAAACCTCAAAAGTTACATAAAATGTTTTCTGATTAATAGCTTTTTTTTAAATACTTATGCTCCAAAACAATTTTTTTATTTATGTCAACATAAAAAAATTAAGTATTTACATCTAAATGCATATGTTATGTGTTTTTTTTCCAATAATCCCACAAAGTATAATCGGGACGACTCAATTCGATTTGAGGCCACAGACAAAATATAAAATGAGACCTTTTTTTGCCTCTATCTGCGACAACTTAATACCAAAAGCTTTTTTTATTTGTAAAATAACATAAGTAAGTACACAAAAATAGGCTTCGAAAATTTGGAGGCCCTGAGCCATCATCCATACTGTCGTACCCTCTTATACGACCCTGAGTATAATTAAATTATTATATGATGTGTCACATATAAGAACGACAAATCTATGATGATTAAAACAAGAATAATATTATACTCTTAATTACATTGAGTAGAAAGGAAACATCTATAAAATCTCGAGTGTATTATTTGTACATCAAGACAGCATATAATGAAATTTCCTAATTTTATTGAGTTGAAAGGAAACATCTTTAAAATATGGATTGTATTATTTGTACATCAAGACAAGCACATAATGAAAGTGATCACATGTTCTTGCACGGAAATACATCTCCATAAATCAGTTATCAACAATAATTTGAAGTTATTCTTCATGTTTCATCAATTACAATATTGATTTATACAACTTTTGGACTTGCAATTATTATTGAACATTTGATGGTTTTGTCATAACATATGTTAAAAATGTGGTTAATGTTCTTAACTTTATATAATCGTTGCTTTATGAAAAATGTTTTCCACCTAAATGGCTAAGATATAGATATTTATTGATCGTAGGATAAGATAGCTAAAGGCGTAAAGATAATGTAAACGAAACTTAGATGTAGAGTAATAAAGGCTTAAACCATCAAATCGTTTGTAAGCTAAATGTAGTAAGTAGTTGGAACCCGTTTCAATTATACAAAGTAGAATGTGTTGACTTGTGGAGTCTAATTTTTTCTTGGACCTGAGTGCACCTACAAATACCAAACATGGGGTCCTGCTCTCGAAAAGATGTGCGGAGGTGAAGGGAGAGCTGCACTTTGAGGGATTGGGGCAGTGCACCCTGAATAAATTTTTATATAGGAGAGTCATGTATTAGTTTTGTTATCAAAATCCAAAGATACAAGTAAGATTACAGGGTGACTGGAGGGTGTGTAAGAACCCGAAATTTAGAGAAAGCTGAGTTTTAGTTAAATATTGACCAAAATGGCAAAATGGTCATTTATGAGAAAAAGATATAAATTATGAAGTTGTAACTTCATGAAAATGGTCAAGACAATTTTAAGTCACTTAGAAGAGGTTAGATGAGTAAGTTGAAGAGAAAGAATGCATGAGAAGATGCATTTTGGTCAAAAGTGTAAATATGGAGTTTTATGCTTTTGGGCTAAGTTTGTGACTTAATAGATTAGAAACCGTATTAATTTAATGAGAAATGACTTAACAAAGTTGTAAAGTATGTTGCTACATTAATGTGGATGTAAAGACCATATAAAACGGGTTAGAAACAAAGAAGTTATGAATGTTAGAAGTTGGGACAAAAGTTGTCCCTAAAGCTTGAATGGAATCAACAATGAACTTTGTTGATCTGTAGGTCCCATGGCGTGGCAAGATGATTGCCATGATGCGGTGATGTAAGTAAGCTTCCAATAACCAAAGTCAATTGGCCACCACGGCGTGGGAAAGACCTCACCACAGCGCGATGTTGAGGAGTTAAGATAGGTTCTAACTTGTTTGAGCCTCAATTTTGAACCAAAACACCCAAAATCGATTGAGAGCGAAAGGCTAGCAATTTTGGTGTTGAAATGAAGGCAAAAGAAGCTAGAGATGGAGCTTGATAATGATTTTCATCCTTTCTCCATTAAGGTGTGATTTCTCCATTTTTGGTGAAATGTATAATTTGAGCAGATTGGTTGAATTTCTCAACCTATAGCTTGGTTATGATGTAGATTAGAGTGTTTAGATGCTTTAATCAAGATTAGAAAGTGATTCCCATGGTGGAATCAATCTAATGGGAGTTATGGTTTTGAAATCCTAACTAGTGATTAGTGAATTTATGTTTTAGATGTAGATTACAATGAATTTAGTAATATGGGATGCTTAATTCACTAGTTGGATGAAGTTAGAAGAAGAAATTGAGAAGTTAGAAAAATGATCCATTCAGTGGTCATTTTGACCATAAGAGTCACAAAGCTTTAAATAAGCTAAGACAAGTATTAAGAACTTGTATGTGTGTTTTGGTCAAAAATTAACAAACTAATTCTGTAACCAAATTAGTAAATGTGGTGTGATATTAAAAATGAAATGTTGAAAGCTAGAGCTTAAGATTCTTGAAATATGTTGAACATCTTGGTCGTGCCCAATATCCTGGGAAGAAAATAACTAATTTTAGAAAATTGTTATTAAAGTTATTCCGTTTTGAAATGTAAGCAAGCGTGTTTGAAATATATGGGAAAAAATAGTGTTAGAAAGATTAATAGTTGATCATGAGTAGGAATATAGCAAGATACTCAAAAAGGTATCAAGATACCAAAAAATATCTTGATAAGTCTATGTGTAAACAAAGTAACAATCAAATAATTATGCAAGGAACGATCAAAACAATTACAAATGAATAAAATCAAAGCAAGAACACAATGATGTACGAGGAAATCCCTTAATCCTTTTGGATCTCCAACATAAAAGATAGGGAGGTGATAAACTCACATGCCTTAGAACTTACATTAAATCATAAATAATTGTTTCAATTGCTAGCTGATATCAGAAAGAATGTGTTTGTGCTCAAGTGTCGAAAGAATTAGAGAAGAATGATAAGTGGACGTGTATGTGTGTGTTGATCAGCTAGTCTTTTATACATAACAAGACTAACTAAAACTCCGTGATTCTTGGGATTTTCCTTTATCTTTACCTAGCTTGAATTTCTCGAGGGTCTTCAACATTCATGAGGTATTGACCACATGTAGTCAACATGGTCTATTTCTTTTTCCTTAAGCCTTGATTCCCTGCACAAGATTTTACAAGAAAAACGATGGAAAGCCATGATACAGAATAAATCGAAGATCTTGGGCTTGACCAGGATGTTAGTTCAAGTTAAAGATATAAATTGTAAGTCAAAATTTCTACCCACCACAATTGCCCCCATAAATCTTCAATCTGGGATCTTGGGGAATTGGAGATTTTTAGTCGTGAAATTCTCTTAGCAAATTATGATGTGACGTGGCTTCTCTTTCCAGGACTAATCCTATTCATCTGTTTCTTTAGCGGATTTAAATTTTTGAAGGGCCAGGATTTTCGGAACAGAACCTCATATAAATTCGAATTGCTTCTCCCACTGAACTACGATCACAAGTATTTCCTTTTTTGTTCATCTTGAGTTTCTTCATGGGGAAAAATCTTACTCGGTCTCGAGCTAGGTCTAATGCTCCTATTATTGAAGACTTCATCGACTTAGGAATGTTGCCTCGGGATGTGTCACACCCCTGGCCGAGGCGGCGGAACATGTCGGGCTGTGCGACTAAGTTCATGGAGCACATGCAAACTGAATATATAGCACAAGTACAACAATAAACAAAACAACATTTGTATTCCATTTTGATGTTTGAATACATGGTTCTTACAGATAATAGTATAATATATAAATTGCCTTAAATAGGTAGGCGGACATAACAAAAGTAGTAAAGTAAATTGCCTGAGATCCATGACTATTCGTCGTCTGGATTAGCTTGATTCCTGATTTCCTGAGAATACATGTAGTTTTGAGGGTCAACACAAGGTTGGTGAGACTTACGGGTTTTCTGCTAGCAGCAATAATGATACTTTTAGAAGTGTTCAAAAATTATTTTCTTTATAAGTATACCATATTTAAATGAGATTTGAAAAATCCAAAAGGTGTCTTGGTATAAGTATATTCATGCTTAAAATAGTTAAGAATCAAGTTTATGAGTTGTAGTATGGGAGAGATAGATTCGAGTTAATGTTTATATTGAGTTCTATAACCAAGCTATGTGACTGAATGTACTCTGCTACAACGCTTCATTGGACGTCATAGTAACGATTGTAGACACTTATCACCCGCTTCGATTGATCGGACGAGGTTGTATCTAGCAACCGCAGGTGGGGATGTCAACCCCGTATAGATCTATGCATACGTATCTCGCTCCAAAGATTAACGATTATAGTAATGTGAGTATGCTAAGTGTTTAAACTTTAGCTAATGAATAGTGTCTCACTATAAAGCCCTTAACTAAACTATGAATAGCTCCCAACCCTAACTTAGAAGTGGATAACTTTAAGGCATAATGAATCATAAAGAGTTTATAAAAGTCGAGCATAATTGGTATGCATGTGTAGTATAAGGCACTAGCTTTTATAAACTAAATATGTTTCTTGTATAAACATTGTATGTACGCATGTATACTTCAAATCCTAAGGAATACTAGAAAGTTATATAACATGCATTTTATGACACACAATGTGTCACAACTAGCATTTTTATGGCTAGGAAATTTTGTCCTCATATACTCAACTCTTGTATAATTGGTAACTTTAAGTTGATATTATGCACTATGCTCATTTAAAATCAACTATTTGAACCAAACTCACTCGTGAAGTTCAAAACCTAATTCAAAACATCTCATACACTTAACTGTGGGTTCGTAACCCTAATATCCCGATTCAAACTCGGAATGCATCTGGATCTTCTTATTGGGCCTAATGGGCAAGTAAACTTTCAATTTAGCTATTTTGGGCCAAGGAACTCTATTTGGGCTCTAAATGGAACTACATTCATTAAACCATAGCATTTTGGGCCATGTTAGGCCTAAAATGACTTACTTCATTTTCATGGGCCTTAGTGGGCCGTGAACAACCTTCTTGAACTTAAATGGGCCGAAACCCCATTATGTTCACCCTTTTGGGCCGTAAACCCATAGGAGGGCCCAATGGACCGAAAACCTTCATCTTGGGCATATAAATTTCGAATATATTCAAAAATTGCCCAAACAATTCTTTTCACCTCCCCCTCACTCTATTCTCGGTTTTACCATAGATAAAAAAAATAATAATAATTTTAGTTTGTTTAAACTTTGACACCGCTTTATTGCATGGTGGTAATCCATGCAATAACCACCAAATATCTATGGAAAATCTCATGTTTCTAGACAAGTCATTTCCTCTCAAATAACAAGATTAGTACATATCTCTCTCTTCTCTCTTCTTACCCTCGGCCATAAGGTCTTCACCACCAATAATCTTCATTTCAAACACATTATTCTCTCTTCTTTTCCTCTCTAGCATAAGCAAATTCCTCTCTCCATTCCTCCAAATTCTCGTGGGTTTTAAGGGTGCATCAAGAACTCTCCATCAAAACTCATTCATTCTTGGTAAGTTATTGTGAAACTCTATTACTTTTGATTCATGTTTAATCTAGAAATCTCTCCTTAAACCACTCTCATTTCGTGATTTAAGCTCCTAGAACCATCTTGGACTCGAAATTCTCGTCAAGAAGTGATTTAGGCCGAAATCTCCTCCAAACTCTTCACCAAAACCAAATCCAACACCCCAATGTGAGTTCATACCCCCTATTTTCGGTTTTTACTATGTTTTGGGGGAGAATACAAGTTCTTTTGTGTAGATCTATGTGTATATGCATGATTATGTGTGTTTTTTCATGTTATATGTTGTGATTATGTGTTATAGGCTTCATAAACTCTAAAATTTACTAAAAGACGATGGTTTTTTGTAGAACATAACACTTGATATAACTTATTATGCAAAGAAAAGGTTTAAAACATTACAATGTTGTTTAAAACTAAGAAAATCACATAAAAGGGCCAAAATGACAAAATAATCAAAAAGTTAAGTTATTATGCATAACTCACGGTTTTGAAAAGATTTATTTGAATAAATATGGATCTTTATGCTATTTATGATTTTAGAAGGGCTAAAAGTGTAAACTTCAACAAATGGGCCTCATAATGGGCTTTCACGACTTTTGGGCTAATATTCTAAAGTTTTGGACTTTTGTGGGCTTAAGTGTCAATTTAAACAAAGTTGAACCAAAAATGTTATTTTTCGGTTATAAGGGCTGAAAATGATAATTTTATCAAACTTGGGCCAAAAAGAAATAATTTCTATACTTTTGGGCCGAAAATGATCCTTTTGACAAAAGTAGGGTTAAAAATGTTATTTTACTCGAATCAAGCCCTTAAATGTAAACTTTTGGTTTTAAAGGACCTAAAGTGTCATTTTTACCAAAAATGTGTCAAAATTGTAAATTTTCGGTTTTAAGGACAAAAAATGTCTTTCTACAAAAAGTGGACCTTTTATGTTATTTTGGTGAACAATTAAGCTTAACCAACCAACGTAACAACAAACGGATTAATTACGTCATTTACACCTTAATTGGGTCCAGAATATATATTACATGTTTATTGGGCCTTAGTGGTCCATTTACATGCTTGTTGGGCCTGGAATGTTCATTACATGTTTACTAGGCCTTTGTGGTCCATTTACATGCTTATTGGGCCTAGAATATACATTACATGTTTATTGGGCCTTAGTGGTCCATTTACATGCTTGTTGGGCCTGAAATATCCATCTACATGCTTTTTGACTTCATTCATTCACATATATATACTCGTTTGGCTTTGTAAACTTAAAACTTACACGGAAACAATATACTTTGTGCAATTCAATATTCTCGTAAATTCAGTTAAGGATCTTGTGAGACACGTCGTTTGGCACCTATCGAGTGTACAACTTAGCCTGTAGTTATAACCAGAGTCTCCTGGAGGGAGAGCGGGAGTTTGTGTATAGATCTATACGGGGGTGACACCCCACACCTGAGTTGTTCGCTACAGTTAGACTAGGCCAGTCTAGGGTGACAAATCTTACCTAAACAAGTCGACGTCTGAAAAACGCCATGACGGACGGATTAGTCATTATCAAGTATGGTTATAACGACTCACTTAGAGGAATTAACTCCATTATAAAATTTACGGAATACAATTTATGTTGATAACACGGTAACATATACACATTGGTACTCAATCTTAGGGTGTTAAGATCACAACGTTTTATAACCAGACAATATCGGATTGCCTAGGAACATTCATTTTATACATTTTCAAACATTAACACACATGCATTAATACAAGATCGGACAAAAACTTTTCAAATCGTTTTTCAGAAAATATCGGATTTTCTGGTGTTTACAAAGTAATACAAAACATTTTAATCAAACATGCTTATGAACTCACCAACATTATATGTGTTGACGTTTTCAAATTAACTTGTATTCTTAGGGAATCGTTGAGAAGGTTGGTCAACAAGAATACCTGGAAACTTTGTGGTATTTTGTTATCACCATACTATGAATATTTTGGCATGTAATTTGAATTACAATACTTGATGTAAACAATGACTGTTGTAATATTGTATGTATGATGATGATGATGATGTTTTGTTTCATTTATATTCACTGTGATGATATTACAAGATGAAGTCACCCAACCCCCGGACGTTTCCGTCGTCTGGTTCGGGGGTCTGACAGATTGGTATCAGAGCATTGTTTATAGTGAACTGGCATATCTAATCATACAAGATATGCAACTATAAATACAATGAGACTAAACTACTCTGAACAAAATAATTAAAATACATACACAGGTGTGCATTAATGCAATAACACTAAAAGTCTCTGGAGGAAATTGAACATCGTGGTTAAACCCGGACAGTTATGTAGTCGTATTAGGGATAAATAGAGCCTGATAAACTATATTTATTCAAAATACGACCAACATGTGTTTGGGAGTGATCATGGTGGGCAATGAATTTAGAAACTTACCAACCTTGTATCCAAAAAGCTTTTAAGGAACTCAAACGTAAACAATTAAAATACTATAGGAGTATTTTGGAATGCTATCTACATACTCCCGTTACACACTTCTCACCCCTCCGTTTCTCGTGCAGTCATCATGGAAGACTTCCAACAGGGTGTCCTTACTATCACGCCCGGGTGGCCAATGGGTTGATCGAAGGAGAACCGGGTATGATTCAAGGGGGCAGATCCAGGTTTAGGACCTGAGGAGTACGTGGAGACAGATTATGAGTACGAGAAATCCAATGAGGAGATGGAAGAAGTAGGGGACATTGACGAAGTCCCCAGAGAGCCTCACTCTTCAGAGATGATACAAGACCATCCCGCGGCACCAGAGAAATCCTTAGTGAGCCTTACCCATCGGGAGCAATACCAATCCAGCCCACTGAGCGGGAGGACCCACCAACCATCTACCCTCCTTAGAGGAAGAAGTGATCACCCTAAGGAAACAACTCATTAAGGTTAAGGTTAGGGAAGCTTTAGCAGAAACGAGACTGGAAGAGGCCATTCGTGAAATGAGCGAAATGATTGGGCGCCTGGTGTGCCACTTCGGCATATGGGAGTCCCTACAATGCATACACTACGTCTTAGGTTTATTATGTCCTTGTTACGACTAGTAGTTGTAAATCAAGGGAGATGCACCCTCCAAGAATCCATTCAATCCTGATTCGCTAAGTGTATTGATAGTCATATCCTATTACGATAAACATAGCATTCGTACAATATCCATTTCTACTCTTACCACAAATACATCATCAGGACGTAGGTTGAAGCATTTAGAATCATACAACCACACGTGAAATTTATATGTGAATATAAATAGATGAATACAACTAGAACTGACCTTGGTTATTCACGCACTCGTTTCTCCTTATACAACGAAATTATGTCCTCCCATGGGAACAACCAGCCAACTGATGAAGCACCGATCCTACGAATAGATTCCGCTACCTTCCAAGCCGCGGTGACAGCTGTTGTGACAGCTGTCATGTCACAACTCAACAACACAAAGAGAAATGAAAACGAAAAAGGTGTCAACAACTCCAAGCGTAATAACAACCAAGGGCACCAACGAAGGGCTGCCGACAGGAACACCCCCGACCACAACCCTAAGAGCAACAAAAGAAAGTTTCGAAAAGAGAGGAAGGATAAAACAACACAAGAGCCCTCGAAGAGACAACAGACTGTTGCGGTTCATGCTGCCACGGCACCTACCACACCAACATCAGTAAGACCATATGCTGGAAACCTTCCAAAATGCAGCAAGTGCAGTTTCCATCATAAGGGAGCCTACCGAAAGTTACACTGTAAGAAATGCAATAGGAAAGGGCACCCTACCCGTTCCTGCAGGGCATCAGCACGACCAATCCCCCAGACCCCCAACATAAGAACGAGCCCGATCTGTTACGAGTGTGATGAATCTGGACACTTCAGGAGGGACTGTAAAATAAAAAGAAACTTTGGCAGGGAAGGTAGAGTGCTGGCAATCACTACAGGAGAGACCCTCCCAGAATCACCTATGAACAGCGGTACGTTTTCCCAGTAAAGATATTCAAAGGGTTTAGTCATTTATTATGGATTACGCTATCGTCCGAACAAGACATATCATTCGTATAAAAACCAAGGGTTTTGCAGGTGAGCCACGATGGCTTAGTGTATATTAGGATCATATATAATTGAGGTTCTAAAGGTTTAGTGTGCGTGATTCCCTTCTATTTTCTGTCCTTGTGTGGTTATGGATTTAGGACAGAGCCCCTCAGTCGTCAGACTTCCATTCTTAACTATACATGCTTCTTACCCGCCAAGCGATTATAGAAAGACCTGGTGAGGACCATGCTATCCAATTTCATCGCTAATAATCGAAACACTCATACTACTAATACTCACTAAACATGGTACAAGAACGTTCGCAGTAGTGATAACAAGGATGAAATCGGGAACATTACAAAACAAGTACATGAAACACACTCTCATTTCTGAACAACCATCCCTTCCAAGTCAATCCAACATCTATTACAACAAACTCTAAGGAACCCAACAGCCTCACTTGATAGAGGCTGCTTGATCCTCACCATACAAACTTCATGTGGAGACCCTACGCCTTGACCAATCAACTAACGAAGTCCTTACAACTTATAAGGACAAATCTTCGAATCATTCCTTGCATCTAGACTCCTAAGTACCTATGTAAGAAATACCACGCTCGTTCCTAGCCCACAATAAAGATAAGAAACGAGAAACAAAGGATATCGAGGGTAACCTAGAGATTTATAATCTTTCTGAAGTGGATTCCAGAATTCCTTTCGGAAATGTTATCTATACGTGGCAAGTCGAGTTCGGAAATTGACTCAACTAATGAAGCCATTTCCATAGCCAGAACACCAAGGACACTAAGTGCCAAAAAGAACACCGAAGCCATCCGGTCAAGGGAATGACCCAGTAAGTATGAGAGTTACCAAACCAAGACTTGAACCTCAGAGAACGCCTATCCAACTCATAAAGAGGAAAGGCTAAGTATCCATAGGACCACTGACTACTAAGAATCAAACGAACCCATCCTTAAGGATCGATATCCCCCATCCAGAAACAAAGACTTGCTCGACCCGCCCTCAGAAACAAGCAAAGATCAACATCCTACTAGTTCAGAATCCCACAGTAAGAAACTCCAATGGAAGCCTAAAAAGTATGAGGCCAATTACATCACGCGACCTTAAACCTAGTGATAATAGTGTTCACCTTAGGGTTTAGAGGTAATACTTTTGGGACGTCAAGTATACGATCCTCATTAACCATGACCATCAATCCACCTCACCATATAGGACGTGAAGGCAGAATACCTCTGTGTTGGACTGAGATGACCAACACCCAACTAGCAATATGACAAGCAACGAACAACACTCTTACAGACCCCGAGATCATTCGGGAAACGATGGAGAAAATAGTTCAAATCAAGGCACGACCCCAAGCATCGCGAGATCGACAAAAGAGCAATGCTAATAAACGGTAAAAGCCTCTAGAATTCCAAGTCGGAGATCGAGTGCTATTGAAGGTCTCTCCCTGTAAATCGATGATCCGTTTTGGGAAGCGGGGAAAACTAAATCCACGATGCATCGGTCCATTCCAGATTCTTGCCTGGATTGGTCCGGTGGCCTACAGACTACTACTACCCTCAGAACTTAACAACGTACACCCAACATTCCACGTGTCAAAATTTAAAGAGGTGCTTATCAGATAAAACCCTTATCATTTCCTTGGATGAGATCGAGATAAACGAGAATCTGTTGTTCGTCGAAGAGTCGGTGGAGATAATGGACAGGGAAGTGAAGCGTACAAAACCAAGCTGCATTCCGACTGTGAAGGTTTGATGGAATGCTAAGCGTGAATCGGAATTCACATGGGAACGCGAAGACCAGATAAAGCTAAAGTACCCTCACCTATTCTCTAACGGGGGGATAATGTCACAACTAGCACTTTTGGCTAGGAAATTATGTCCTCATGTACTCAACTCTTGTATAATTGGTAACTTTAAGTTGATATTATGCACTATGCTAATTCAAAATCAACTATTTGAACCAAAACTCACTCGTGAAGTTCAAAACCTAATTCAAAACATCTGATACACTTAACTTTGGGTTCGTAACCCTAATATCCCGATTCAAAAGTCAGAATGGATTTGGAACTTCTTATTGGGCCTAATGGGCCAGTAAACTTTCAATTTAGCTATTTTGGGCTAAGGAACTCCATTTGGGCTCTAAATGGACCTAGATTCATTAAACCATAGCATTTTGGGCCATGTTGGGCCTAAAATGACTCACTTCATTTTCATGGGCCTTAATGGGCCGTGAACAACCTTCTTCAACTTAAATGGGCCGAAAACCCATTATGTTCACCCTTTTTGGGCCGTAAACCCATAGGAGGGCGCAATGGGCCGAAAACCTTCATCTTGGGCTTATAAATTTTGAATATATTCAAAAATGGCCCAAACAATTCTTTTCTCCTCCCCCCTCACTCCATTCTCGGTTTTACCATAGATAAAAAAAGAAATTTTTTTTAGTTTGTTTAAACTTTGACACCTCTTTATTGCACGTTGGTAATCCATGCAATAACCACCAAATATCTATGGAAAATCTCATGTTTCTACAAAAGTCGTTTCCTTACAAATAAAAAGATTAGTACATCTCTCTCTCTCTTCTCTCTTCTTGCCCTCGACCATAAGGTCTTCACCACCAACAATCTTCATTTCAAACACAATATTCTCTCTTCTTTTCCTCTCTAGCACAATGAAATTCCTCTCTCCATTCCTCCAAATTCTCTTGGGTTTTAAAGGTGCATCAAGAACTCTCCATCAAAACTCATTCATTCTTGGTAAGTTATTGTGAAACTCTATTACTTTTGATTCAAGTTTAATCTAGAAATATCTCCTTAAACCACTCTCATTTTGTGATTTAAGCTCCTAGAACCATCTTGGACTCGAAATTCTCGTCCAGAAGTGATTTAGGCCGAAATCTCCTACAAACTCTTCACCAAAACCGAATCCAACACCCAATGTGAGTTTATACCCCCTATTTTCGGTTTTTACTATGTTTTGGGGGAGAATACAAGTTCTTTTGTGTAGATCTATGTGTATATGCATGATTATGTGTGTTTTTTCATGTTATATGTTGTGATTATGTGTTCTAGGCTTCATAAACTCTAAAATATACTAAAATATGATGGGTTTTAGTAGAACATAACATTTGATACAACTTATTATGCAAAGAAAAGGTTTAAAACATTAGAAGGTTGTTTAAAACTAATAAAATCACATAAGAGGGCCAAAAATTACAAAATAATCAAAAAGTGAAGTTATTATGCATAACTCACGGTTTTGAAAAGATTTATTTGAATAAATATGGATCTTTATGCCATTGATGATTTTAGCAGGGCGGAAAGTGTAAACTTTCACAAATGGGCCTCATAATGGGCTTTCACGGCTTTTGGGCTAAAATTGTAAATTTTTGGACTTTTGTGGGCTTAAGTGTCGATTTAAACAAAGTTGAACCAAAAATGTTATTTTTCGGTTAGAAGGGCGGAAAATGATAATTTTATCAAACTTGGGCCAAAAAGGAATAATTTCTATACTTTTGGGCCGAAAATGATCCTTTTGACAAAAGTAGGGTTAAAAATGTTATTTTACTCGAATCAAGCCCTTAGATGTAAACTTTTGGTTTTAAAGGACCTAAAGTGTCATTTTTACCAAAAATGTGTCAAAATTGTAAATTTTCGGTTTTAAGGACCAAAAATGTCTTTCTACAAAAAGCGGACCTTTTATGTTATTTTCGTGAACAATTAAGCTTAACCAACCAACGTAACAACAAACAGATTAATTACGTCATTTACACCTTAATTGGGCCCATAATATATCTTACATGTTTATTGGGCCTTAGTGGTCCATTTACATGCTTGTTGGGCCTGGAATGTTCATTACATGTTTACTAGGCCTTTGTGGTCCATTTACATGCTTATTGGGCCTAGAATATACATTACATGTCTATTGGGCCTTAGTGGTCCATTTACATGCTTGTTGGGCCTGAAATATCCATCTACATGCTTGTTGACTTCATTCATTCACATATGTATACTCGTGTGGCTTTGTAAACTTAAAACTTACACGAAAACAATATACTTTGTGCAATTCAAGATTCGCGTAAATTCAGTTAAGGATCTTGTGAGACACGTTGTTTGGCACCTATTGAGTGTACAACCGTAGCCTATAGTTATAACCAGAGTCTCCTGGAGGGAGAGCGAGAGTTTGTATATAGATCTATACGGGGGTGACACCCCACACCTGAGTTGTTCGCTACAGTTAGACTATGCTAGTCTAGGGTGACAAACCTTACCTAAAGAAGTCGGCGTCTGAAAAACGCTATGACGGGCGGATTAGTCATTATCAAGTATGGTTATAACAACTCACTTAGAAGAATTAACTCCATTATAAAATTTACGGAATAGAATTTATGTTGATAACACGGTAACATATACGCATTGGTACTCAATCTTAGGGTGTTAAGATCAAAACATTTTATAAGCAGACAATATCGGATTGCCTGGGATCATTCATTTTATACATTTTCAAACATTAACACACATGCATTAATACCTGGAAACTTTGTGGTATTTTGTTATCACCATACTATGAATATTTTGGCATGTAATTTGAATTACAATACTTGATGTAAACAATGATAGTTGTAATATTGTATGTGTGATGATGATGATGTTTTGTTTCATTTATATTCACTGTGATGATATTACAAGATGAAGTCACCCAACCCCCGGACGTTTCCGCCATCTGGTTCGGGGGGTGACACAATGTCATGTAAAATCATAGGGTTTTATAGTAAAAAGGTATATGCTATTTTTAAAAGATGTATTATTTTAACAACACAACATACGAGAATATTGAAGTTTAAAACTAGTTTATATGTTCGTAACATATAAAAGTTAAACCAATAATTTATAAACAAGTTATAGTTTATAAATCATACTTTATATGTATTTTTGTATTATCTACAATAATTAGTAGTACATGTATTCTCCCCCAAAAATATATAAAAGATGGGGCCGTAACACTCACCTTAACGTGCGGTTATCGATTTCTTTCAAGTATTGGATGCGAGAACTAGGGCGTGTGGTCTTGAATTCGGGATTCCAGGTTTAATTTAATTCCCTAGAAAGTTTCAATATAAATTATTAGTTGGAAAGGTATTTGGTATTTTAACCAAAGTATATTATTTAATAATTTCCAGAAGTTTAGTTAATCCAAAAGTTATTTACATTAAAATTTATTTAATCCAAAATTTATTTATATAAATTTTATCTAAACCAAAATAAACTTAATATTTTCCAACATTTTAACTTAATCCAAAATTTATTTAATAATTTCCAAAATGAGTTATTTAGTCCAAATTTATTTAATAATTTCCAAAATGAATTATTTAATTTTTTTATTAAAAATTTGGATCTATTTTTTTGAAAAGATTTTCCACATCGGGTTAAGTTTTGAATATTTAAATAAAAGTTTGAAGGTTTTGGGTTTAGTTTGGAAGGATATTTTCGAGTGGGGTAGAAACATTAACATTTAAATCAAGTTTTGGACTAGTTATGAAAAGGATTTTGGAAGGAGGGGAGTATATAAAATCCTTTTAAATGAATTGTGGTATATGGGACTGATTTTTTATAAAGAACTGTTGGCTCCAGCCAGTAGAGATTCGGATCATCAATGTCTTCTTTCTATATACACTCATGAGACCATGCAAGAAACAGTGATTTCTGAGTTTCAAGAATCAATTTCAAATTCTTTGCTTCAACATCTACTGCCTCGAGTTTCTTCCGAAGAGCATTGAGTTCATCAAGCTCTTTGTCTTTTTTCTCTCTTTCTGCTCTTTCCGACTCATTCATGTTCGCATCTTCATCATTTTCTTCTTCAGAAATACCTTTGCCTTTATCTTTTCCTGATTCGGAAGCTTCATTATCCTTCTGATCAGTTTCATTCTTTAACTTTTCTTCCTTGTCTCCCCTTGTTTCGCAGAAGCCTTGCTTCCCGAAACACCCTGCAGTTCATTTAGAATTGCGAATACATGTTGAAGCTTTTCAGAGAGATTTTGTCTAACAGAGATAGTGAACGAAGAATCACGAGTTTCAACGATTCTCAACAAGCATTGATTGATTTCGGAAGTGTACCTTTTAACTAAAGATCTCTCTTCTTCAATTTTGGCACTGTTTTGGGTAGCATTCTTCAGCTTCTCAGTAAGAACCTTCGTTTTTTGTGTCTGCTCTGCCAGTGCATACATAATCTTATCTTCAGCAGAAAAGTCATTTTGTAACTTGGTGATTTGTTCAGAAATGGATGTGTTGAGCTCAGTATTGTCAAGCTTGATGTATGCATAGAGAGTTGAGAGAGCTTGTTTTCCAGCTTGCAAAGAGGACCAAAATCATGCAATGAACTTGTTCATGTCAGTTGTGTTCTTATCAGAAGAGGTCCGGAAGTCAGCCATAAATTCCTTGACTTCCTTTTGTAATTGTTGGACCTTTTCAAAAGCTACTGTGACCCTCTTTTTGGAAGCTTAAGCAGCATTTGATGATTCTTCAATGACTTTGACATTTGAAGATGTGAGCATTTCCATAGTTGCTCGATGGGTTATGAGAAGATTTTCCAATTTTGTAGAAGAGAAGGCATGCGAATACTCCAAGATTGAATCTAGCTTCTCATTCAACTACTTGAATTGGCCTTTCTTCATAGACGCTTCATCATCATCACTGGCAAGATTTACAGAGAATGGATGAAAGACAAACTCTGCAATCGGTTCTTGATCATATCTAAATAATATCTCATTTGCATCGTCAACTGGAGGAACCGAAGACCAAGGAGGTTAGGAATTCACACCAATGTTAGCATTTGGACCCACATCAGATGTGTCTCCAGGGATGTCGGAAGTCCTTATCTCCTCCGAAACGGATTTAAATGAAGGAACTTCTGGTGGAGTAGAAACCGTTGATGTTGTAGGAGGGGTTGAATTTGTGAAGATAGGCGAGGATAGAGGGATTAAGATATGAGGAAGTGATATTCCAACAAAACTCGTTGATGGTATAGGAGGGATGGATGTTATCAGAATTGTGGAGGTGATTAGTGAGGTTGTTATTTGTGTTGTTGGTGGAGTGAATGGAGGTGAAGGTGGAGAAGTGGTGAGATTCAGAAATAGATTCTGCATAATGTTATCACAAATCTCTGGTTCCAGAATAGAAGAGGTTAGAGTGAAAGATACGTTCGGAATATTTTCTGTAGGGGCGGGTTCGGAAGTTGCAGCTGTATCTTCCTCTTCATTTCGGAGTGTGTTATCCTCCTAAACTTCAGTGACAGTTCTCTCTTCGAATTCCTCTTGGATAACCAGAGACGGAGATCTTGGTTTCTGAATTGGTTTCTTAGGAACTTTGACGCTTTCTGAAGTAGCAGCCTTTGCTTTCCTTTTTCCTCCCCTCTTCGGTTTATCACCCTAATCTATTATCTTTTGTAATTCCGCTGGAATGGGACGAGCACCAGAAGAGGGCAATTTCCGATAAGCCCTAATAATGGCATTGTCCAGCGGCACCTTTTCTAACATAGCATCAGGAATAGAACCAAAAAACTTGAAGTTCCTTGGATCTGACATAACAAATGTAGTCGTCTGAAGGATCAGATATCTATCCATGAGAGATCCGTTCATCAGTGGAACCTTGAAGTGGGTTTGGTTCACAACTACTGACCAGAAACGAGCACAAGAAAGTTTTGTGTGTCATGTAAATGAAGTGGTGCTTTGGATAAATTGATTCCAGATTACAGACCCATAGTCCAAGTTGATTCCATGGTAGAGGCTATAGATTAAAGTGTAGAATAATTCATTCCACATCGGCGGCAAGGACTTTCTGAACTTGGAGAGCAAGGAGATGCTGCCGGTGTACCCCATTTGGTAGAACATTTCAGTCATATGGGTTGCAGGAATTGATTTAGGGTCTATACTGACTTCTGGTGTAATAAGCCCTAGAAGTTTGTAGAAGTGGGGCTTTGAAATCGATGGTTTGTGGTTGGTAACCTCGAAGTGGATAACATCTTCAGATTTGTTGTACGTAGAGAGCAGTAGAAAAGGCTTTAGAAAGTTGAACAGGTGGAACTTCTTCATCCATTGTTAATGCCTTCATCAGTGGTGAGAACTTGAGACATTCAATCATGGTCCTGATTGAGTCGTTGTAACAAGAAGCATCGAGTTCGATGATCATGTTCTGGTTCGGCTTAATAGTGAGCATGATGACTGATGCAGACTGATCGGCGAAAGAAACATTCTCTGATGAACCGGCCATTAATGCTTTGAGAGAGATGATGAACATTAGAGAATGAGTGTAGTTTTTTCTTTGAAAATCCGAGATTTGTGTTCGCGGTGAAGGTAAATGAACCGTTTGATAGCCGTCTATATGAAAGATGATTAGTGGAAAGATAAATTGTCGTTTAACGTTCCTGTAGCGCCGAAAATTAGCCAATAAAATTGTGCCAGCTCATCAATGACTGTCAGAAACCGCTACAACAGGCACGCGGTGTAAGGGAAATTCAAAAGTCGCGCCATGATTTGAATTTTCATTTATGGGACAAGGGAGTTTCGTAATCTCCACTTTCGGAATCATTAATCATCCATCAAAATTACAACCAAGATCTGATCTTCTGATTTAAAGTGACCAAACAAAACAGTAACCAGACTTTGTAAAATCACAAGGATTTTAGTGCAAGAGTGTGCAAAAAAATAATAAAGCAAATTTAATATGTGGGATTCTATGATATCAAACAATTTTGATATGAAAAGCTGGTTGATCCCAGGCAACGATCTCTTCCTTCTGAGTCAAGAGAGACTCCGAAGTGCTTGTGTGGTTTCCTGTTGAATTATGATCATCAGTTTGTTGAGAAACTATGAAAGACTCCTTTTATTAAGGCTTAAAGGGTGGTTTTAGCTTCTAAGAAACTCCAAAACTTAATATAAGTATGAATATCTGAAAGAAGTACTTGTTTGACCAGTGTAGCCATAAAAACAAGTAAGCTTTGGATATTCTTTTAAAGTAACTACGTATTTTGGAAAATATTTATTTCGAAATCTCAAAAAAAACCAGGATCTTATTGGGAAGAAATGTCTTAGTTCGAGAATATTTCATTAAGATCACTCAAAAAGAAAAATGAGATTTCAAATATTCAAAGGTACAAACCAAGAAGTTTTATCCGTCAATTCACTTGGTACAATACTAGAACACTGATTTGTTCACCATCAACTCATTTGGTAAAAATCTAGAACAATAAATTGTTCACCGTCAATTCAGAAAAGGTATTCAGAGTTTTGGGTTTCACTCAAAATCAAGGTGATAACAATTTCAAGATCATAAACATAGATATTTTGTAACCTAAACCTCAGTGGTAAAACCTGAGAGTCTTAAGGGTTACGATGTAGAATAATAGTGTGGGAGTAGAATGGTTAGGAGTTTCACGAAAATCATGTTAACAATGATTTTGCGATCATTAACTAGAGTTTTAGTAGCCCTATACTGAAACTGTTTTGTTCCAATAATCAAGGGACTACGTGGAATTAGAGATAAGATATGGTAGAAAGAATGTGACTGTCAATTACTTGTTGCAGACTCAAATTCAGAAATGAATTTCAATTCTTAGAAAAGTAAAGATTTTTGATGTTTTTGATTTTTTAGAACACTCAAAAGAAGAAAATATTTTTGATATTATTGATTTTTTTAAAAAGAAAATACAGTAACAAACAAAATATTTTTGAAAATTTGATTTTCTAAAAAGAATTAAAATAAACAGTAACTTTAGAACCATTCCGAAAATCAGAACAAGTCGGAAGTGAACAGTGAATTCTGAACCATTCCGAAACTCGGAACCATTCAGAATGTGAACAGTAACTTCTGAACATAGACTATTACGATGTACATTTCAGAACTGATTCGACTTCAATCATTCCCAACCCTTATAGAATTCGATTAAACGATACTTCTTGTAATTCCTTCATGAGTATATCAGCCAATCGATCTGAGGAATGAACAAAGTGAACTTCCACATTCCCATCTTCAACGGGATCCTTAATAAAATGATATATCAGTGCTATATGCTTTGTCTTGGAATGTTGAACTGGATTGTGGCAGATTCTTATGGCACTTTCAGAATCAAAATACAGAGGAATTCACTTCATATTGATTCCATAGTCTCTTAGCTGGTTCTGAATCCACACCTCTTTGGATGTACATGATGTTGCTACAATGTATTCCGCTTCAGCTGTGGATAAGGATACACATATTTGTTTCTTGGATTGCCAACTGACAAGCTTGCCATCCATAAATTGACATCCACCTTATGTGCTTTTCCGATCAAGACCACAGCCTCCTAAGTCATCATTGGAGTACGTTTGCACAAGGAATCCTGAATTCGATGGATACCATAGACCAAGAGAAGTGGTTCGCTTCAGATACCAGAATATGTTCTTAATTGCAAACATGTGAGGTTCTCTAGGATTCGCTTGAAACCTGGCACAGTAACAAACAACAAGCATTATGTCACGAAGACTAGATGTCAGATACAACTAAGATCCAATCATCTGACGAAACAATGTGATATCAGTTTTCGGTTTGTCTAATGAAGAGGTGAGTTTCATTTCAAAAGCCATATAGACTTTGACCTTTGAATCACCAACCATTCCGAATTTGGCCAATAACATCTTTGTGAAGGCTTCTTGATTGATGAATATTCCTTATGAACTCTGTCTTATATTTAAACCAATGACAAAGTTAATTTTACCCATAGAACTCATTTCAAATTTTGTTTCCATTAATTTTCGGAATTTAGTAGTTAAACTGGGATTAGTTACCCGAAAATAATGTCATCAACATAAATCTGAACTATCATTAAATGGTTACCCTCCTTCTTCCGAAAGAAAGTATGATCAACATAACCTTGTTTGAATTTAGACTGTTTCGTTAGAGTTTCATACCATGCCCTCGGAACTTGTTTAAAACCATACACTGCTTTGTCTAGAATATGACAGTGATTCGGAAATTTTTCGTTCACAAAACCTGGAGGTTGTTCGACGTAAACTATTTCTTCAAGTTCTCTATTCAGAAATGCACACTTCTAATCCATTTGATATACTTCAAAGTTTTTGTGAGAAGCATAGGCGAGAAATATACGAACTGATGCAAGTCTTGCCACAGGTGCGAACGTCTCTTCATAATCGATTCCTTCTTCTCAACAATAACCTTTAACGACTAACCGTGCCTTATTTTGAATGTCATTTCCTTTTTTATCCATCTTATTTCTAAATACCCATTTCATTCCAACCACAGATGCATCTTCTGGAGTTGGAACCAATCACCACACTTTGTTATGATCAAACTCATTCAGTTCTCCCTGCATAGCTTGAACCTAATCTGTATGATCAAGAGCAATTTTAACAGTTTTAGGCTCAATTTTGGAAATAAAAGAATTAAACATGCAAAATTCCAATTTAGAAAATAATGCAGTTTTCTTCGCTTTTTGTTGAGCACGAGTAAGAAGTCCTGAAGAAGAATCTCCAATCACTTGAGACCGAGAAATTTCTTTGGTCCACTTTATCATTGGTGGATAGTTTTGATCGTAGACTGGATCAATTTCAACAAAGATTTCTTCAAATTCCGATTGTGCATCCGAGTCATTATTTTCATTATTCTCCCCCTAGAAATTTGCATGTGACCCATCATTCAGATTTGAATTCTCCCCTTGGAGTGGAGCACCTATATTGAAGTTCGGAGTTGAACCCTCCCCCTGGATTGGAGCATCAAAAGGTTCTAGCTGAGGTACATTCATAATATATTGCTCAGGAGGATTCTTTATATCTTTAACAACTTCATCAACAATCTTGATTAATTTATCCTCATGATTGTCCTTGGCGTTTGATTTTGAGGAAATTGCTCTTTTAGGTTCATTAAACAAATTTAGAAAATCCTCATATAGATTCATAAGAGGAGTAGTCTTAGAATTTGTTGATGGGAAGATTTTTTCCGTTTGACAATCACCTTTTTGATATTTCTTCATTTGATTGTCATCAAACATAACATAGTAGTTTTCTTTAATTTTCTTTGATCTTTTGTTCAGAACACGATATGCCTTCGAAGTTAATGAGTATCCCAAAAATATTCCTTCATGGGCTTTTTCATCAAATTTGTTCCGATTTTCTTTGGAATTGAATAAAAAGCACCTTAATCCAAACAGATGAAAAAAACAGCTCAACATTTTAGTTTTAGCATGTAAAATTTGAAGTTGTACCCAATTCGATTCACATTACAACGACGTGATTTCATCAATATCTTCAATTTTTCTATACTACTTAAGTTCGTATCCGAGTTCCGAGGAATTCATCAGAATTTTTGGATTCAAAACCCGAACCATTCCGAACGTCGGAAGTATTCGGAAACTTAGGAATTTGACTACGGAATCAACTTTTCTAGATTTTGGAATTGACATCACCAATTGGAAATCCATATTCAGAAGTTTAAATCGGAATTATAATTCAAATCACAACTTCTTAATGAAATCGTTCGGAGTTCTGGCATCGGATATTTGCAATCGGAACAAAAATCTCGATCGGAAGGGCATAATCGTACATTGGCAATCGGAATTCATTTCTCAATCGGAACTTAACCGAATTCTAGAATTGGATTTATCAAATCAAAATCGGAATTACTCGGTGTATTTCGGAATCAAAATCGAATTTGGAATTTGTTTTCACATCGGAACGACTAAATGAAATTGATCGGAATATCAAGGCAAAAATTTATGGTATATACTGATTTTGATTCCGAAATCAATCAACTAATTTTGATTTTTCATAGTCGAAGAAGCGTCGTTGTTTCGATCAAATGAAGAAGATAGTTAAGTTTCAAGTTCAGTCCCCAGAGTTTATACAACTTGGCAGATTTAACCCCAGATCCTAATTTCTTACAATTTCCTGGGTTTTACCACTATTACCCATTCTACCTAAAATATTTTTATTTCTAATCTTTTTCTTGGTCTAATTTTTTCCAAAACCTTCTAATAATTGTTTCTTATTCTTTTCTTTTTGTCTAAACCTCGGAAACCCGAAAATCCAAAAATAATTTATTTCATCATTTGTTCAAATCTGATGGGTTTTGAAAATCGATATTAGATAACGTGTTCTTTGAGATAGAGTAGGTTGCTAGAGATCCATATTAGCGAACTTGCTCTTTGAGATAGAGTAGGTTGCTAGAGATCCATATTAGCGAACTTGCTCTTTGTGATAGAGTAGGTTGTTGGTGATTCTTCTTAACTTTCCGGATTCTCTCCATGGTATTTATTGAAGATTCAAGGGGGGAGTGTTGATTATTCAAGGGGGAGTTCACATTTGAAGATGATATTTGATTCTCTCTCTTTGAAGACCCCATGTTCTGATGAGTCTCAAAATTTAGGGGGAGAAATGCCAAGAAGATTGGAAATCGTGATCTTCATCAGTTGCAACATCTAGGGGGAAATTGTTGAGTATTTGAGATATTGAAACTGATTTGGCATTTCGGTTAATTATTGAAGACTTTTTAGACTTGATAGGGTTTTGTATTTTTCGTAAATGTTTTATGTTCCCTATATGTAGTCATTAGCTTAGCTTGTTAGGTACGCTTTTCCGTAAAAAAAGTTTCTTTATACATCCAATTTCTAAATCAATGATATACAAAAACTTAGATAGATTACTTACAACTTTATGGTGATTGATTCATGATTGTTCTTCAAATTCTGCATTCGTCATCTCGTTTTTCGTCCTAATAGCTAGAATGGCTCGTATTGCATTGGTGGCAGCACTTCCCATCCTGGTTGCTTCCAGACTCGTTGCTTGACTTTGAATACTTCTTCTTCTTTTTTTGTTATTTTTGTTGCTTCCCTCAGCTCTCCTCTTGAAACCTACTTTAGCTTTTTCAGCTTTCCATTTCTTCCTCATCCCTTCGACAGACATTGCAGCCCAGATGGCCGCCTTAAATGTGTGTGCCTGTTTAACCGGCATAGCGTGCTCCCAAGGTAGCCCCTTGGCATACCTGTTAATCTTGGTTAGTTTGTCCGGAACAAGTCGTAGGGAGAACTCCATTTTATCAGTAAAAGTGTTAGAGTACTCATGCACTGACATGCTTCCCTTTCTCAAAGCCAGGAATTAATTTTCCAATTCCAACATTTCTCAGCTGAACACAACTTCCTCTAGAAATGGGTCGAGAATTCATCCCATGTCAGTTGTAGTGGCTTGTTAGGGCTCACAATCTTCCTTAACATGCTCCACCAACGAAGTGATGTGCCCTTGAACTACTTCACATCGTAGGTGGTTTGTAGCTTGCTCGTGCATCCACACGTTCTAAAGGTTGACACCATCTTCGATACCCAAGACATGACTCCTATTCGATCCTCCTTCCCATTAAATGATGATGGCTTTCAAGTCATGAAATCCTTATACTTACAATAGCCCCTAGGCTTATCATTTATCTCGACCTCTGGTTTCTCCGGCCCCTGATAACTTTCCGAGTCATTATTATTTCCTTCTTTGACTGTATACGTGGGAATTGGTCCGTTGTTGATTCCTTTAACAATTAGGGGCTCATTGATCACATGTGCTCTGCCTCTAATAATAGCCAACTTTTTAGCTAAAAGCTCCCTAGAGTCGTGTTGTTGTTGATCAAACATTTCTTGCATCATGGTGCGGTCTTCAGTCATCGGGATTTGAGTAACTCCCGTTCCGAAGTTTTGAGGTGCTGGACCTCCTTCGTTGGCGACAACTCCACCACTCCATATGATGGTCATCAAGTTCTATATACCCAAGCAGGCGTTCAATGTACCGAGACGAGAAGATAGATAGGGAAGATTTAGAAGCGAAATCATCCTTATTACTCCGAAAAGTTCTGTGACAGTTCTAATACCGTAATTAAACGTCTAGAATCTGAACACATAAAATTTCCTAATACTAGGTTGGCAATAGACCTTAACTTTTCCAGTACGTAGCAATTTACATGAAAACCTAAGGCCGTCTGTGCATATCATTTAGCACATATAAGGCACTTCTAAAGTATTCTTAATGCATAATATAGCAAATAATGTATTTAACCAACATTATTCTATAAATATTTACTTCTTATTTATCACTTAATTTTATTTAAGGCCTATACCCTAAAATATCCTAGTGTTTGTGTCTATTCAGGTATACAACCTAAACTATCCTAGAAACATACCTCACCGTCATTGCTTAACCTTTAAATTTAAGTATAAAAATCCTACAAATTCCTAGTTTACTTAAACTTATGCTCTGATACCAACTGTGACATGCTCTAATTTTCAAAACCAATTAAAACTTTTCTTTACGCTTTTAAAATCAATTTTTTATTTTTGTAGAAAATCCCAGTGCAAAAGATCATTTTGATTACAAATGTTTGTTTCCAAAATGTTAAAACCCAAAGGATGTCATAATCAATCTAGATACATAAGTTACAACATAAAGACCTGATGGACCTGAATACACTTACGTGTTGTCTCTTAATCACCCAGTGCCCTAATTAAGTTCCAGTGGCTTAAGTCTTGATACCTGTGATGCATATAAACTAAGTGGGTCAAGTTGGGGAAACCTTGTGAGATATATACAGATTTCAATATGACGGTATTGATATGATAGTATTCTTTAATTATCTGACCTGCAAAACCAACTGTGGCCATACTAAATCCATATTGGCTTACATTCCTACATATCTATTCCTACCTGTCCTCACAGATCCTAGTCCAAGATTTATCAGGGATAAATTATCTCGCCTAATGAACTGTTAAAAGATTGACTGCACAGCTAGGGCTTCCTTTGCCGGTGTAAGTCACAAAAGGCTTATGGTCCGTTAAAGTATTTGATGAATCTGGTTTTCCAGTTCATCTACGTCTTTGAGTAATGAGCTTACACTAACAAAGTAATTCACTAACAGTTTCCTGATCAGGACCCACCATTTCCGGTCATCCCGTACAAATCTACCGTACATCGACACCTGATAGTGCCATGGAATAGAAATTCACTCTACATTCCTAGGTTACACACATTTTCCTAATGACACTACCTAATATCAAACTTAATTGAGCTAGGTATCTTCCATGAGTTCAAGTTTATCCCTAGACTAGATTACAATGCCTGTAACCAACTTTAATACCAACTCTATTCTTGGGTGACACTAACCTATTTCTAGTGTATTTATATTCCCTATAGTGCATTAGGTCTTATTATTCTTTTATCTTCTTAGCAATGCTACCTTTAATACTATTATATGATGTTATCTATTTAATCCTAACATAAAATATTACCATATTTGCTTCGAATATAGCACAATATATACATATAATCTAGGAAATAAGCATATAATTCGCGTACAACTTCTAGAAGATATTTGATATTTTAATTAACACTCTTATTAAATCATGTTAATGGAAGGGACTATGCTCTCACTTGACTAAGATGGGTGACTGGTGATCTGGGAATAGTTTCACCTAACACCTTAGATATTCCTTGACATGACCTAAATATAATTAATATAAAATTTTAGTCTAATGATCCTCACTAATCCCAATGTCTACATCAAGATCTATCCTAGTAAGGATCGGCCATGTAGGACAGTTGGGAGGCAAAATCATTTCGGGATAATGGCTTTTCTGAAATCCAACAACCAAGCCAACGTGACCATTCTAGACACCTCTCCCATAAGTAGATCAATCAGTATAACGACTTGAAACTACTGATAAAGTTTATTTATAGGTTCATAATAACGATTTATGACTATAAATATAAGTTGCACTAAAAGCGATAGAGTGTAGCTTAACTCATAGAGCTTTTAAGCGAAAACCAAGAAAACAGACGGGCATGATCTCTGAAACCAAAAGCTTCTTCTTACCGGGCACCTCGACCCCTAAAAACCTTACTAAATATTCCAAGGATAGCCCAAAAATTGGACTCAAGTAAGGTAAATATCTTAGAGGGAATGTTGACGAAAATTTGGGTGGGAAGAATGAATTTTCGAATGTATATTTATATCCTACAGCAAGGTGCGCCACGCACTCGGGCCTGGCTGGCTGCACCCCTTGCTTGCCACGTGTCGACGTTTGATTCTTCCACCCATCCTTCTTATAGAAGCCGCCACGTGTCACCATTTCGTGTTGCCACGTGTCACCATTTCGTGGTGCCATGTGTCACGTTTTCCTTGGGCCATGTCAACATATCTCTCAGATAAAGCTACTCTTGACCATGCCACGTGGTGCTACGTCATTCGTGTGAACGACACACTTCAAGCGCCCAAATTTCCTAATTTTCAAAATGACGCAATGTCTTCAAACGAGCTCCGTTTTCGACATTATTTATACTCCCAGAAAGCTCTCGACGAGATCTACAACTTTCATTTAAAATCCGTCGGCAAATTTTTATTTTTAAAGCTATATTTTTAGTAGGCCTAAACTGTTAAAGTTCGTTAAAAATTCATAACTTTCTCATATGATATCCGTTCATGGCTGTCTTTATATCGACGGAACCATATGGACGAGATCTTCAACTCTCTATTAGATTGTTTTTCCTAACAATCACTATCTCTACATCGGTTTCTGAGTCGTATACCATTGCGCTGAAACTTCGAAAAATCATAACTTCTTCTTGCGAGGTCATATTTGGACGTTCTTTATATGCACGCTCTTGGTTTAACGACTACTATGACTTTCGTTTAGATTATTTAGGCTAAAAAGTAATCTATCGAAAATTCACTTTTTACGATACGCAGAGTTGTGCCGATTTAATCGCGAAATTTTAAAGAAGCATACCTTCTTTATACGAAGTTGGATTTCAACGTTCCTTATATGTATGGAACCCTTGTCACATACACTATAATTTTGGTTAAGGTTATTTAACCTAAATAACCTTCTATCAAAAGTTCATTTTTATAGCTTATTCTATTTAATTGACTAGCCCGAATTTGAGGGCGTTACTTTATGCATCTAGGAGGCTTCCAGAAACCCTAAAGGAGCCTCCAAAACCTTCCATGCCATGAAGGTTTCTAGAATTGATTCTTTTGTTCAACTATTGAACAATTACAATTCACCCCTTACACCATTAATTAGTTCCAATTAATCCCAAACTAATTCCAGATTAAATCTAATTAATATTTAATTAATTCTAATTGATTTCTTATTAATTTATTATCCATATAAATTATAAAATCAATTATTTAACTATTAATCTCATGTTAATTTATTAATCACTTAACAAATTAACATATCAATTATCTGTTCCCAATTAATATATATTAACAAAACATTCCTATCTCTCCTAATATCATTTTTAGCTATTTCTAGTTATGAGGACAACCCAAAAGGATTTTTCTTCTATTTTCAAGTTTATACCAGTTTTGTTATGAGCTTAGACACCTTAATCTAACATGAATAGTGGTTCCTAAGCCGAAAATCCTCACATGTAGGTGTCGTTATGCCAGAAATCCTCAGGCGTACGTGTCGTTAATCTAGAAATCCTCAGACATAGAATTCTCTAAAGAAGCCTATGAGTATAGAATCATTGTCTATGCATCCAATCCAGAAGCCATCAAGCTTTTAGATTGCCAACCACCATATCTAAGTTTGGTTGTGCGTCGGTCGGACCGAAATAAAACTTAGTTGCGCATTGTAGGTCTCATTGTGGTATGTCCCCTGTACTATACCAACTTTAAATTTGGTTTTTGACCTAAAATTATGAGTGACGACTTCGTGGGTTCATGTTGGTGGGTAGTAGATATACTTATATGAGCATATATATATCGCTCTATATCTTTTAATCTTTGTTGCTTGGTTATAATTTATTAAATTTTGGTATTTTGTACTCAAAGAATATCAAGTAAGGACCGGCCAGATGAGAAGTACTGGAGGGTAGGACCATTTTAGCATGTAGCCGTTATGAAATCCAGCAACCCAAGCGATAGTTCAAACTAGTCACCTCTCCCGTAAGTAGTCAAGAAGTAGGGTAAATAATATTAATAATTTTAATTAGGTTTAAAGGGTTAAACCTAATTAGAGTGTAGTCCTAGATTATATTTGTATTTCCTTAGGAATTATTAGGTCGCTATAATCTAAAGCTCTGATATCAATCTATCACACCCCTGGCTGGCGGTGGAAAGGCCAGGCTGTGTGGAATTAGGATGTTGGATTTCAGGCCAAAGACATACATTAAGTAATACACTGATACATTAAACAACATTGCTATTTATTCATTAAATAAAATATGTTACACAATTGTTCAAGGTACAGATAGGTCAAGAAAGCAAAGTACAAAAGTAAAGCATATAGACTCTAGGCCGCATCATCGGGGTTACCTCCTCCTTCATATAGGTTCATTCTCCTGAGAATACATGTGGTTTTGAAAGGTCAACATAATGTTGGTGAGTCCAAATGTTTTATTTTTATAAAACGTTGTGTGGGTATTTTAGTTACCTTGTTTATCGTAAAATCACTTCCTTGAGTTTGTCTATACTATCACTACTTTCTTAGGTTACTTCTTGGTAGTAATCTAAGATAGTTATTTTTTAGTTTAACAAAGTTACGATGAATTCCTATAATCGAGTTATGATTGTTGATCCTGAAAACCACGACGCTTCATCGGACGTCATAAATGTGTTTAGAAAGTTATACCTGCTTTGACTTGCCGTCAGGTTGTAGTTAGCAACCATGGGTGGGAGTGTCAATCCCATATAGATCTATACATATCTCTCCCACTCACTTAAGATTTAACTATTATAGTTCAGGAGCTAGCTGAAAATCTTTCAGCGTGTTGATGAATCGTGTCTCATCTAACTCTTATTGTTGGGGCCTTCCCTAGTCGGTCGTGTTGTTGTCCCGTTGTATTCATATGTATTTACTTATTATATATATATATATATATATATATATATATATATATATATATATATATATATAGCGTGTTTTGTGTTGCCAAGTATTTAGGCAGAGTAACCACTACGTACTGAGCTTATCCAAAGGGTGACTATAATAGCGAGTAGAGTATCATCGTTTCTTGGAAACTGACCAACCTATTAGTAGGTATGATTTTGTTTATTATTGTGATTTACTATATCAACTAGGAATAATATTAACTAAAGAGTTTGGGCACATCAACTACCAGGAATAATAGCATCCTAATTTTATGAGCGTAATTATCTAATTACAATTAGTAATAACTAGGTAAAGTGTCATTTGAACATGTATCCCCCCCCTTGAAAAGGTTTCGTAAATGGTTTCGTGAACTCACCTGTGAGTTATGAAAATGTTGATGTAGGGTAGATACCGAAACTCAGCACTTCGAGAGGCGCTCATGACAGTGGCACAAGGATCAATGAAGAGAGAGAACGAGTGTGAGAGTTGAGGAAAATGATTTGTTGAAGCTTGCTATTTATAGCAAATCTGGGAGTGTGTGTTACGCATTTCGTGCCGTGCAATTGCACGTGAACCGTAGGATGCTTCCACATGTTGTTCTCTCTGTATGCCAGGTCACCCCGTATCGAGACGTATGGACTTTTAGAATGAAAACGACGTACTGCGTGCTGCACGTGATGGTAAAATCCAACTTTGAAATTTTATATGTCTCGCATACGAACTCCATTTTCAATGACTCTTATATATCCGTGTAGGTCACGTCGTCCTATAAAACTTTCCTTTCATTACCATTATGATTTTATAAAAATCATAACTCTCTCATACGATTTCCATTTTAGGTGTTCTTTGCCTCATAATTCCTACTTGAAGTAGTACTATGATTGCCTAGTTGGTGACTTTTTCCAAAAGTTAACCATTCTCCTTGTAGTTTTCGTCATTGTAACTTTTTTACTACGGTAGATATTTATTTACGATAAAAGTCATATCTCATCCATTCTATGTCAGATTCTTTCCAAATTTGTATTTTTGGAATTGAAGTGGCTTAAAGAGTCTAAATATGTTATCCTACTCTAAAAGTGACGCAACTTTTTTCCCACTCATTTTTTATCCTAAAGGTTGATGTAATTACGAATGAAAAAATTGAATATATTAAAATGTACAGGATGGTTACAAGGTTTTCCTAATTATATTTTCACGTTCCGCCGTTAAATACTAACGGCGGTTGATGACATATTTTATGGTTTTTCACATACCGCTTTGTCGTAGCATGGGATTTTAGTTCGGTGCGGTGACAACCAATCCATGGCAATTATGACATCGAAGCTCTCAATGATGATAAACATGAGGTCGACGTGAAAGGTGTTGTTGTTTAGAGTCAGAAAGCAATTTTCTAATATTTCCTAAGTGATGGGTTTTATACAAACAATCCTATGTGTGCATGCAACCCTAGATACAGATCTATGTTTTCACTATTAGTTATACAACATTATGAACACAAAAGAAACCTAACATGCTCCTAGGTAATTTCGAAAATCACAAAGGAGAATGGAATACATACCCCTTGTTGTTATGTTGTAATAACAACTTGTATTTTGAATCTTCTTGTCTTTGAAAGCAAGTACCACAAGTGTAGTACCTGTAATGGCTCACAAACACCAAGACCAAATGGAGAGGCAAGAGAGAGAGAAGGGAGGTATGAAATTCGGCTCTAGGAACCCTAGGTATCAAGTGGCCGAATTTCTTATGCCAAGGGGTCTTTATATAGGTGTAGGAATTAGGGTTTCGGTCCTTATCCTTATATGGTTGCTTAGCCACCAAGCAGCCCAAAGGATAACCCTAGAAACCTTATCATGGACGAATTCTAAGGCCTTATCCCCTTGAATTCGTCCACCCTATCATATAGGGCATCCTTTGCCCTACTTTGCAACTATCACATAATTACAGTTCAGTCCCCCTAGTTCAATTAACTTCTTTTGATCACAAAATTAATTCTTAATTAATTCTCGACCAATGTTAACTAAATAAATATGATTTCTCTTTTAATATATTATTCATATAATATATTAATAAACCATAATAACCTCTTTCTCTATTATTTCTCCAGTCAAGTTGCTTTGGTGAAGACAACCCAAAAGGACCATGCACAACCGGGTCAAGTACTTACCAAATATGGTTACGGGCTTAGACACTAATCCAACAGTCTCCCACTTGGATAAGTCTAGTAACTATAAATGCAAGTACAATCCGATTAGCAATCGTAGCTCTCAAAGACGCTGTTGAACTCTGATCTTATCAGTAACCTGTACTTTAGATAAGGGGTCATATATTCCTCCATTCTAGATATCGTATGAACTGAGACATGGATTTTAATCATACTCTCTGTTCACGTGTTGTTTCCCGATTTTCGATTTATGACGACCGACAATAGACTACAGTTGAACACATCAAGTTAGTCCCAGCTTGGCCAAGCGCTTAGGGTGTCATCACTAAATCATCGAGGGGCCCACATATATCGCTTTTATCCCACTTTGGGTAAAAGGAACGGATAAACTTCGACTCAATGCTCGCTTGTACTCACTCACCGAATCACACACAACAATATGTTTTATAACACTAAGTTACTGGTGCGTTTACATATTGTCAATGTGTAACCGACTCGCAAGATACAACTCACACATCTCGGTTTCAAGAATATAAGATATTACCGTCTCACCAATCACTCGTGATAAAATCCATGAAGCGATCCAAGTGAGCGTGGGTTTAATCCAATACTCTAATCTTATAGCAGCACTCATGAAATCTGCAGCAAACTTGTGCTATGTCTAAACGCTTTAGTCAATCTACAGAAGGATTCATTACAGTCTTCATTCATACATACTTCCAAAGTATGAGCGATTGTTGAGGATTTGAATAATGTTATTATTCGGGAAGTCAAAACATGCAAAGTGAAACACAAGAATAATACTAATCCTATATGGCCCCAAACGTTTGAGCATAAATAAAACACTTTTTATTTAATCACCATATTGCTTACTCATTATTTGTTGTTTCGGGTAATCAACTTCTTACTTGAATTATGACAACAGTTGTCCCATGCACCAAGCATGCACACTATGTTTACCTATGGTCCTTACTTTGTGAAATAGATCAAATGAAAACATTTCCAATGATGCTCATTTCACAATTTTTAATCCTAATCATTAGTGTAAGAATACAAATTCTCGCCACTACTAGAATATGTCAGATTCTAACATTTTATGCAACGGTCCTTTCGTAATATCACAGCGCCAAAGTCACCAAGACTTTTCCAATGAAATTACAAAGTACTCTATTGGAGATTGTTACAAGACAATCCCATAGATGTGAAGTCTCACATTCAAAGTACATTCCTTTGAACATCCTTCTTACATAAAATTTTCTAATCTAGACATAAATTCTTAACGTCCAACTCCCAATAAAGAAACATTTCCATATTTTCCATATGATAACTCATTATAAATAGAATCTTATCTATTCATAATAATGTCAATATGGTCCATCCATGACTATACTTCCAACTGTCCACAAGTGACCAATCCTTGGCAAACCTTAGATTGTCCTTGACAGTTGTTTAATTATTTTAGTCAAATCTGATTCTAGTCCCTTTTTCCCTCTTACTTCCCTAGACATTTGGAAAATTTTAGAACGGTTAAATATTACAGCATATGCAATCAATCCTATACGAGAAGCGTATGGGACACGATTCATAATGTCTTACATAAAAGCATGATACTTTATCACCATTTGCCATAACATTTCTATTTGCCACGTTCTCATAATTCGAACTATGAAGAGGGATGCCGTAATCATAATTGAATTTTGAGAATGCAATTAATATATCCTTGACTAAATTTTATTAAAATTTCTCGATCTAAGCTTTTAGATTGGAAACGAAGTATAACATTCTCTCCCTTAACTATAGCAAAAAAAACTTTTCAACCCCTGCAACTTTGCAAAGTGAAACTTTTGTTTTTCTATAATTAATATTGCCAACCTGCAATAGTTAAAATAATAATCATGCTCCCACTAACATGATGATTTTATCCATTCCAGCATAACATTTATGCTTCCACTAGCTTTGACACGTATTATAAATCAGTCGGACTTCTGGAAGACAATACTTATTAACTTCTAAAGTTCATATTTCCAATATGATGTGCTTCGATAAGCCTTTATCTAAGCTTCTCAAACTCATACACCTTTCCTTAGACAACTCACATGTGTGTCTAAACTAATTCAAATTTATATTACTAAGTTCCGAATGTTCAGACTAATCACCAAATCTCGCAATTCGAACTATGAAGAGGGATGCCGTAATCATAATCGAATTCGAGAATGGAATTTACATAATCGCTATCTCCTTAAAATCTCTCTTAGTGAAAGCGTTTCCTCACAATCATTTTCATGAAGGAGAGAAACCTTATGATACTTAGATTTTATGGTGCATATGTTCCTATCCATGCAAATTTGTCATAACCATAATCATAAGATAATGTTTGTGACAAATCCAAACTCTTATGGACAGAACTTGTTCATGCTTGATTTCTTGCCATCAAGGGTCCCACCATTGCTTCAAAGTTATTTAGCAGTTCACCTATGCCAGTCAATGTACTTTCATCGAACAAGTTGCTTGCCTTATGTAGTCTATTGAGAACTTGTAGAACTCATATGCATAGTTTACCAAACTGGAATGGCACAGAAACAAGAATATGTCAACACGATAGGTTACAATCCTCAAGTCGTGTGCTAGTGTTTAATGGCTTTACTCTCGGTTAGTTCTTGAAACTTTTCAAGATCTTTAGACTCCCACTTACCTCTTGACATATTAGATTCTCTTATCAAGAAACATTTCTTGACCAAACAAATATTTAAGAGTTAGTGTGTGTCTATATCAAAACAAAACCTATACATAATTTGGTACTAGTTGGCCTTTGTCTTATTCACAACTTACCAAAATGTGCAAGTGTAAGAACATTCCTACTTAAGATTATGTCACTCAAGTCACAATCTTGTAGTATAACTCTAAGACTTGATTTTGGAACGAAGTACGATACATCTTGCTGACTTAACCACTACAACAATTCTCGATTCCTCTTCTTAGCCAAACTAGTGCACTAAGGTGTCCTTAGAGGATGAATTGTAATATGGTTCCTATGATTACCAAGACAATCATAAAACACGATACAAAAGTACTCTCCCTTCTTCTTAGATTGGAGAAACCTTTTATCTTTCTGCATTCATTGATTCTACTTATTCGTTCTGCCATTCATTGAAACTTTTCAATGATTCAGAATTACACTTAATCTTGTAAGTATAATCACCTTTACTAGACTTTTAGTAAATCATGACGAATAATGTTATTGTTCTTTATGGTGGATTTGACTAGTTCACAACATTGTGTACTAGTTCTCCTAGTCCTTCACTTGACTCTTTGTCAAGGAATTAGTCTTAATTTTTCCAAATATGAAGGTTCTCATTCATCATACAATACAGGTTGTAAGATTCCAAGTTTATGTCCAACTGAAACTCGGGTGACAAGAATCTTTCCTTATTTGGTAAATTCTCGACATTACCACAAATAATATAACTAAGAATCATATCCATTTCAACATTGCTAAAACTAGAAATATACAAACGTCAATTTTTCATACATGCAATTGTAAGGAAATATATAAATAAGACAAAACAAAAATTTATTTTATTTATAAAAGGTGCGGAAAAACTTGTCCTTACAATGCAATTCAAATGAAAAACTACACTATTACATATTCCTAAGCAATCTATCATAACTCTAAAAGTAGCAGCTTAAAAATCCGATCTTCGAATCCATGCGATCGAAATCCATTTCTTCACTTCTTCCTTCAAGCTTCCTTTCTTTTCTTCGATATCAAAAATGTAATCTTATCGCATAGTGTATCAAGAATCAAAAATAGGAACTTATAGAGTTAGTTAATGGATTTTACCTGAAGTAGATCCATACGTCTTGACTCTCCCATCTCTTAAATCTCTCAGGTAGATAGGGCAGCTTCGTTTCCAATGCCCCTTCTCTTGGCAATAAAAGCAAATTGACTCTTTTGGAACAACACACAGAACTACTTCAGACTTTGCCTTTATCTTATGATCAAACTTTTCGATCATGGCATGCCTTTCGTTGCCATTGCCTATGTCCATGGAGGTTTGGAAGGCAGATCCACCAATCAACTTTGCTTCTCCAGTGCACCAAATCATTGCTGATTCAGCAGCAACAAGCAAATAGGTGAGATCGATGAGGGTGACGTCGTGGTCTATCATATAGTACTCTCTTACGAACTCACTATATGAGTCAGGAAGCGATTGAAGAACCTAGTCAACAGCTAGCTTCTCACAGACAACGACTCCCAACTTTCTTAACCTATCAATGTGTGACTTCATCTCTAAGACGTGTTCACACACTGACTTTCCTTCTTCATGTTTACTTGCTAAAAGGGCTTGAGTGAGCTTGAACTTTTCAAGCCTTTGAACTTGTGGGTTAGGGAAAACAATAGGAGGAGGTGGAGGAAGTGAAGCATGATCTCTTGTTCCTCGATCGAATCATGGAATATCATCTTCATGTGGAAAACTTGTTCCAAGGGATTTGGGAAGACCATAGTTAGAATCAGACATCTACAAAACGGGAGAAAATTCAAGTTAGTTGATTGAGTCCGTAATAAAACACCCAAACGAGATATTAAGGCTAGGATCCAACACAATACTCTACAACTTGGGAGAGGGATGTCGTAACCCAAATTGCAGAACATTTGAAGGTAAGTGAATGACGATTCACTAATTTTCCACCATGAAAAACGAAAAAGAGATTAAGTTTTAAATGTATTGAAAACTCCTAGATCCTTTGAGATTCATTGAAATTTTCAATGGCATGTTTAAATCTCGATATGCCCCTCGATTTGTGACTGGGATGCCGAGGATCACAAAACAGGGTGCGAATAACCATGCAAATATACATGGTGCCCCCAATGTTACAGTCACCTATTCGATGTGTCGGTTAACCACACACGCTCCACCGAACTATGACAAACATCTAGTCACCCTTCGCTACCTTTTCTTAGAACCCATTTAGTGTGCCGGTTAACCACACACGCTCCAGTAACGTCTTAGCAAGGGTACAAAGTGTAATTTCATGGAATTGCATCAAATTCACTTTTGCCTAAAGTAACTAAGATTTGGGAATTTATAAAAGCGTTTAGTTACTTTGTATTTCATTATACTTATAATGGAAGGTTGTGTCCTATCCTACCCGTCCGGCTAACGACCCTCCACTAGTCAAGAGTACGGTGGGTAAGAGTTGATACCCATTCAATCGTCATTTTATAGGCAAGTTCCTTAAACACCCCTTAGAGACCAGCTTCGTGAATGAGGCATACTAACGGTAAGACTGACTCTTTACTCATACATATATAATATGTTAAACTTTTAAATGTTATATAGTATAAGGTGTATTTTATACTTTTAAAATACTAGGTGGTTTAATTTAACAAATTACTCTTTTAATTTAATTAAATGCAAACCATATCATTATGGATTTATTAACTCTCTTTTAATTATACACTTAATTAATTTAATAAAACCATAAGGGTGCGATTTGAACTTTTAAAAAATTAGGGTTTTAGAATTTAACATTTTAAAATTAAACTTTTAATTAAAATTTAAATTCCAAAACTTGAGGGAAAGTTTTGAAACAATTCAAATCATTAGGGTTTTAATCAAATTTAAAATTTCTGAAAATTAAAACTTTTAATTTAAAATTTTAAATATTTAAAACTTTGATTTTATAATTATCCCAAAACTAAACAATTAATTTGAATTATCAAATCTTGAAAGATTATCTATTAAATTAACAATTAATTTAACCTAATCCCTTAAATCCCCTAAAATTCGAAAATTGGGATGGGATAATTCAAAAATCTTTAAGTACAAGATATGACATTATCCAAATCCCTAAAATTTAGGAATCTTATCTTGGGGAGGAGGCAATATCGAAAACCCTAGGTTTGGATAACCCTAAAATTCGAAATCTTGGAGGCTAAGGAAAGGGTTTGGGAAACCCTATCAAAATTTCGAAATCTAGGGTTTAGGAACCCTAATTTCGAAAATCAAACCCTTAGGGTTTATTTGCTATAAACCCTAATATGTCAAAATCATACTCTTGTATAAAATCTAATTGAAAACAAAACCAAAAAGCTCTGATACCACTGATGGGTTTTATACAAACAATCTTATGTGTGCATGCAACCCTAGATACGAATCTATGTTTTCACTATTAGTTATACAACATTATGAACACAAAAGAAACCTAGCATGCTCCTAGGTAATTTCAAAAATCATAAAGGAGAATGGAATACATACCCCTTGTTGTTATGTTGTCATAACAACTTGTATTTTGAATCTTCTTGTCTTTGAAAGCAAGTACCACAAGTGTAGTACCTGTAATGGCTCATAAACACCAAGAGCAAATGGAAAGGCAAGAGAGAGAGAAGGGAGGTATGAAATTCGGCTCTAGGAACCCTAGGTATCAACTGGCCGAATTTCTTATGCCAAGGGGTCTTTATATAGGTGTAGGAATTAGGGTTTCAGTCCATATCCTTATCTGCTTGCTTAGCCACCAAGCAGCCCAAAGGATAACCCTAGAAACCTAATCATGGACGAATTCTAAGGCCTTATCCCCTTGAATTCGTCCAACATATCATATAGGGCATCCTTTGCCCTACTTTGCAACTATCACATAATTACAGTTCAGTCCCCCTAGTTCAATTAACTTCTTTTGATCACAAAATTAATTCTTAATTAATTCTCCACCAATGTTAACTAAATAAATATGATTTCTCTTTTAATATATTATTCATATAATATATTAATAAACCATAATAACCACTTTCTCTATTATTTCCCTAGTCAAGTTGCTTTGGTGAAGGCAACCGAAAAGGACCATGCACAACCAGGTCAAGTAGTTACCAAATATGGTTATGGGCTTAGACACTAATCCAACACTAAGTACTACCAAATTCTCTGTTAGCGATTACTACTATGTAAGACTCATCTAGGATCTTAGACTTATGTCTTAAAAGTGCTCTAAACTTAGGTGTAATGAAGCTTTTCTCATAACCAGAATCAAAGAGTGCAACTAAGTATAAACCGTTAACAAGAAACGTACCTGTTACCATGTTTGGATCTCGAATGGCATCCCTTGCGCCAATCACAAATGATCTACCTCAAGCATTCCCTCAATCATTCCACTTTTTGGGTAGTTCCTTTTAAGGTGCCCAGTTATTTCGCATTCAAAACAAGCTTGACTTTCAGGCGTGGCAGCAATCCCTAGATTGGTCGTTGTAGTAAGCACAGCCGCGGGCTGTCTGCGATACTTGATGGTGTGCCCTTTCTTATTGTATCTGTTGTGGAACATGTAGTTTCCTAAGTGGTGTTAGTGTCACAGGTTGCATCGTGGATGTTTATCCGTGTACTATCCTTAAGAGGTGGGGGATGCTATCTGTGTTGGAGGTGGAGTGATGCATATGCCTTGACAATATCTTGTTTCTTACTTGGAGCTTGTTTCGAAGTACCCTTAAATCCATTTCTAGACTTACGCTTGTTTTCTTCTGATTTCGGTATGTCAGCTCTTTGGACCAAAGTGCAACGACTTATCTCTTTCTTGGTTAAGTTGAACGCCAATCTCTTGGCACTGTCATACGTCATTGGTCGAGATGTTGTGACCAACCCTTGTGTAGGATGAACTAACCCCCATATGTATCTTTCAATCTTCAAGTATTTTGGATCGGCGAAACGAGGACAGACGGTTGCGAGATCATTGAACCTATTCATGTAGGTTGAGATGTTGGTGTTGCTCATGGTCAAGTTCCATAACTCTTGCTCCAATTGTTGCATTTACTTCTAAGGGAAATATTCATTGATAATAATTTGTTTAAGTTGCTCCCATGATAATACATTTGCATTAGCAAGGCTCATCATCTTGACGTGGCTGTTCCTCCAAGGCATGGTCGTATCCATGAAGGTGCCAGAAGAAAAATTCACCTTGAATTCCTCAATACGAGAGCTGATTTTGAAAACAAATTCCGTCTTTTCGATTCATCCTGTGAGTCATATGACTCCTTCGCTTCTGAAGAAAGTCTTAGGTTTGTAGTTGATAAAGTCCTTATAGGTGCAAGTTCTCGGGGCAGCTTTATTGTTTCCTTGGGAGCTTTCGTTTCCCGCTCCAAACCTAAAGCTTGTGTGGCGGTTTTTGCCTAACATTTCCATAGTATTAGCAATTCACTGTACCACCAGGTCCTCAATGGCCATTGTTTCTATAGGTAGGTTACTCGGTGTAGATTGGGCATCATGATCTTCTTGGGGACCTTAGTTGGATCTGGTGTTTCTTGAGGGTGCCATTTCTTGACTCCTAAAGTTGGTGTCAGAATGTGATTTAGTTGATTTATTTGATCATATTTGTATAGTTAGTGTCCTCATCGGAGTGGTTTTGACGTCGAGTGTTAGTGTTAGTTTATAGTCAAACAGTAGAGTGATAACACAACACACTGATTTCATACGACCACATTATACTATAAGCATCATAACGTTTTATAGAGTGACCACCAAAAGGGGTGGTTAGTGTAAGAAAAGTCCTATACTTTAAAAAATTAACAAGTATGGCATACTTAAGAACTTTTCTAAATACACTAACCCAAAAAATATCGATATGTCCATCCCAGCCATCATGATAGGGAAAAAGCTAACGTCCACAATACACGATCAAAAGTGCCATTAGCTGCACTAGATGCCTATAAACAAAATCTATCCAAGCATCAGAAAATGTGATCCTCGTATCTGCTCTATCCACCTGCTGCTCCAAACTCTCGGTATGACTGACAACCTCATCCAAAAACTGCAGGTGAAACCGCGTCTCATCATGGGCATCCTGCAATTGGTCTTGCACTAGGAGGTTCCTCATCTCAGCCACATCCCTCTCCTCCTCTAGGTACTTTGTCCACTCTACCAACTACAACAAGGTAATCCACAACTGAAAAGGTTCAGATTCCATCACTCCTAAACGATTGGAGTTTTGGGCAATTTGTTTACCAATAAGGAGATAGTCTACTATATCAGAGTGTCTGGGGTAGGGTCTAGTGTGGTACAGGATTCCCTTATGTCATAGTGAAAACCGATATCCTCCTCCTGTCGCCATGCTCTAATCTGGGGCATCCATACGTAGTCACTACAATGCTTCTTCATTGGGGTGGCGATGTTAGTCTCTTTCGAGTGGGGATCATTGTAGTCTTCCTCGTGGTATTTTTAACCCGAGTACCAGTAAGACGGGATCAATATGATCGGTGTGAGTAAGTGGGAAGGGTGGTGAGATCTCTGGGGAGGTGCTGGTATCCTCCTCGTCCTCATCTAGCTCATAGTCTGAGCTCGGGTGCTCATGCTCCGCTGGGGTGCTCATGCTCAGCAGGTGTGTAGTCAGGCTCGGAAGGGTCTGAACCAATGGTTTCGTCAACCTCGATCTCATCATTGTCCTCCATATGCTCCTCCTCAGAAGCCGTGAGCATAGATGGAGTGTATGCGGGGTCGATAGTGCCAGGTACTGATCGTACCCCCACTAGAAGGGAAACCTCCCTCTATGATGCAGCGTCCGTTATGACTCTCCGACAAACCTGCATAAGACATCAAACTGGAAAGATGTTTTTATGAGAGATGAGAAGATCAATTATATATAATATAATATCCAATTATAAGTATGTAATAGATAGTACCCACAACTCCTGAGTCTCCCTACTATGCGTAAGTCACGAATAACGGTTCCTAAGCCAAGAACCCTCGAGTGTAGATGTCTCTAAGCCAGAATTCCTCAGACGTAGAAAGCCTCTAAAAATAAATCTTCGAGTGTAGAATCCTTGAAACTAAGCATCCAATCCAGAAGTCCTCAAGCCTTTAGATTGCCAACCATTGTATCAGAGTATGGTCGTGCGTCGGTCAGACCATAATAAAACTTAGTTGCACATTTTAGGTCTAGTTATGGTACAACCACTTTATTATACCGACTCTAAATACTATTTTTGACCTAAAATCGTAAGTTGTGATTTCATGGATTCGTGTTGTGGGTAATAGACATATTTATATGAGCGTACTTATATTGCTTTATATCTTTAAATCTTTTTTGTTGTGTGTATTTTATTAATCTTTGGTGTTTTGTACTCCAAGACTAAAAGGATCAACCAGGTGAGAAGTATTGTAATTTAATAATAATGCTTTTTAATGTATTAGGCTTATGGATTAAACCTAATTAGAGTGTATACCTATAATATAGTTGTATTTCCTAAGGAATTACTACTTCGATATAATCTGAAGCTCTGATACCAATCTGTCACACACGTGGCCGAGGGGCGGAAATGCCAGGTTGTGTGACATAGTGATGTTGGATCTCAGGCCATAGACATACATTAGATAATATATTGGAATATCATACAATGTTACTTTCTATTCATTAAATAAAATATATTACATATTCGTTTGATATATAGGAATGTCACAAAAGTAAAGTACAATAACAAAACACATAAAATTCTAGTTGCAACATTGGGGTTACTTCCCTCCTCTTCTAGGCTCATTCTCCTGAGAATACATGTGGTTTGAAAGTCAACATAATGTTGGTGAGTTTACATGCTATATTATTATAAAACGTTTTATAGTTGTTTAACTATCTTAGTTATCCTGAGCCTCCTCCTTCGAGTTGAGTGTACTATCACTACTTTCTTAGGTTATTTCCTAGTAGTAGTCTAAGATTGTTAGTTTTAGTTTAACAATGTTAGGATGAGTTCCTGTAATCGAGTTATGATTGTTGAGAGTTCCCCGAAAACCACGACGCTTCATCGGACGTGGCAATGTATTTAGACAATTATGCCTGCTTCGACTTGTCGTCAAGTTGTAGCTAGCAACCATGGGTAGGAATGTCAATCCCGTATAGATTTATACATATCTTTTCCACTCACTTAATATTTAACGATTATAGGCCGGAGACTAGCTGAAGGTTATTCGGCATGTTTATGAATTGTCTCTCATCTAACCACTTGTTCTGTGAAGCCTCCACTACTCGGTCGTGCTATTATTCCTCATTGTATTTATACGAGATACTTATTATACATATTATTCATCTTATACATATATATATATATATATATATATATATATATATAATCACCTTAGAGTGTTTTGCATGGCTGGGTATTTGGGCAGAGTAACCGCTAGGTACTAAGCTTATCCAAACGCTGGCTATAATAACGACTAAAGTATCAAAGTTTTCCTAGCAACTGGCCAGCGTAACAACTAGGTTTGATATTTTCTATCATTGTGAGGCAGTATAACAACTAGGCATAATATTATCCCTAAAAGTTGGGCATAGTATCTAACGAGCATAATATTATCCTAATGTTATGAACATAATTATCTAACTAATATTATACGATTAGCAATAACTATGAAATATTTGTATTTTAACATGTATTCCCCCTCCCCCCCACCCCCGAAAAGGTTTAGAAAATGGGGCCGTGAACTCACTTGTGATTGTGTAATCGCTGTTGTAGCGTAGAGAGTTGGGAGTGCAAAACTTCGAGAGACACTTGGGGGTAGTGGCACGCAGATCAACATAGTTTATGAGAGTGTTTGAGAGGTGAGGAAATGGTGACTGCCAGAGCTTGCTATTTATAGCAAGTATTAGGGTGCACGCCGCACAATGTGCGCCGTATAATTGAGTGTGAGCCATAGGGAGCTGCCACATATCGTCCTCTCCTTGTGACATGTCATCCCATATCCCGATGAATCAAGTTTCAGGTGCGCGTATTGGTGAAAATCAATCATTGAAATTCCATAACTCTTGCATACAAACTCTGTTTTCAACGACTTTTATATATTCATGTAGGTCTCGACGTACCCTATAACTTTCTCCTTTTGATTGTTTCGGCTAGTTTCAACTTTTGTTTTTCGACTATATTTTATAATTATAACCGTTATGATTTTCTAAAAATCAATACTCTCTCATGCGGGTTCCGTTTTAGGCGTTCTTTGTCTCAAAATTCCTACATTGAGTTGTTTTACGTTTCTCCTTTTGGTGACTTTTGCTAAAGATCAACCGTTCTCCACGTAGTTTTTGACGTTGTAATTTCTTATGCGCGGTAGATTTTTGTTTACAATATAAATCATAATTCCTTCATACTAAGTCAGATTTTTATGAAGTTTATATTTTTGGAATAACGGTAGCACGTGTTTTCTAAAAATGTAAATCTGCTCTCAAGGTGACATGATTTTTTGAGAACTAATTTTTTAGCCTAAACATTGACGTAATTAAGGATGAAATCGAATATATTTACTCATATATGTCGAATGGTTACATGGTTTCCCTATAACAGTTTCGTGTTTGTCGTTAAATTCTAACAGGGGGTTGATGACGTGTTTTCAAGGTTGTCACATGATACATTCCAGAGGGGGAGTTATAAACGGAATCAGAGTCAAGGCACGAGTCGATATGTTCGATAGGGACGTCAAAACCTATAAAGGGGGTGAAGGTAGTTGGCAACCTGCACCTGATCTCACATCAACTGGGAATGAGAACTAAGCATTCCTTATAAGGGTGTGGATACCTTCTCTTTTACAACACGTTTTAAAGCCGAAATGGCAGCATATCCCATAAAAACTCTGCAGTTAAGCATGCTCAGACGAGAGCAATTCTAGGATGGGTGACCCAATGGGAAGTTTTCATGTTGGGAGCCCAAAGTGGACAGTATTGTGATACGTGTCAGAGAGGGATATTACAATTGGTATCAAAGCCAGGTTGTGGGTTGATATGTTCGACAAGGACGAAGAACCCTATAATGGTGGGCAAATGGAGGTGGCTACGTACATTTGATCCAACATCGGCTGGGAAGGAGAACTAAGCATTCATTATAAGGGGTCTGGATACATTCGCTGTCATAACGCATTTTAAATCTGTTAGGGCAGCAGATCCCACAAAAACTTTAAAGTTATGTGTTCTTGGGTGAGAGCAATTTAAGGATGGGCGAACCCCTGGGAATTTTTAGTGACGAGAGCCCAAGCGAACAATATTGTGATATAGGTCAGAGGGTGGTGTTACATATTGACAACATGGACCATGTACAGTCGTACACCCTGCATCTCATCGGGGTCGGCCCTTACAATTCGTTAGCCTATAGAATTCAATGTATTGCATATGTGCCTAAAATATTAATCTAAGTGTAGCTTACCATATCATAATAACTATGAAAATCAGAAAATACCATAACAAACTCTAAGGGGAAATTTTTTATCATGCATCAACAGTCCATTCATGTTCTTCATGCATCAGCACTTGTGTCACCTGCATCATCCTCTCCCTATTGAAATGGACTTGACCTCCAGTCCACTTCATCATCAAAATCCCTAATGAATAGTGACAAAATAGAAACATTGAACATAGGGAACACATTGTAATGAAATCATAACTAGATCTTGTACACATTATCATTGATTTTCTTCAAAACCCAAAAACTACCACCAGCTCTTGGTTATAGCATGCTTAAATGAATGTTAGGAAAACTCTCTTTCTATAAATGTTTCCACACAAGATCAACTTCATGATACAAGAACTTCTTGCGATGTTTATTGGAATGATCATCATATTGTTTATTATGCTTCACAATATTCATGCAATCCTGTTGGTGAATCTCTTTAATTTGACTCAACTGCTCCTCACCTTAAAGACTAAAATGCTCAATAAATGATAGAGGATCCACGTCAAGCGGGGTGAGTTGGTTTCTATCGTACACAATATCAAATGGACTCTTTCCTGTAGATCAATTAATTGATCGATTATAAACAAATTCTGCTTGTAGGAGAGTAAGATCTGAATGGTTGGGACTGTTACTAATCAAACTTCGCAATAAATTTCCAAAACTATGATTTGAAACTTCAGTCTAACCATCAGTTTGTGGATGTGAGAACTATTGAACTGTAACTTCAACCCTAACCTTGTCCACTAGGTATGCCAATAGTGGCTCAAAAATTTGACATCATGATCAGAAGTAAGCATCTTTGGAATTCCATGCAGCTTGAAAACCTTAAAAAAGTATAAATGAGCCACCTGACTTGCATCAAACATCTTGGAGTAGGACTCAAAATTCCAGACTGAATTCTTTTGTCACTATGTATGAAGCAAACCTAAGATGAGCCACATGAGTAAGATGTCACCTGACTTGCATCGAAATGTATAAACAATCCATTTTTGAAAATCATTTAACCACTATCATAATTGAATTCTTTTGTTGTTGGGTACGAGGAAAACCTATGACAAAATCCAAACTCAAATCTTCCCATGGAGAAGTATGGAAGGGAAGATGAGTATATACATGATGTTGCTTCCATCTAATTTGACCAAATGTGAAACCCGACATCTTGCGATCATCCTATTAACATCTTTCTCCATATGAGTCCAATAAAATTAGGAACGGATCAATGCCAAAGTTTTATCACCACCAAAATGTCTAGCGATTCTAGAACATTATAACCTTTAAACACCATTTTATATTATTAAAATCTAATTTTATCAAAACTTTCAAATATTTATCAGATTTTTATAGCTTTCGGTGTTACAAAACAACATCAACAACCACAGTAAAGGAGAAAAGGATTTACAACCTTCTCTATACATTTCGTCATCTTCACTGTTAGCACTCACCTTCTTCAATTCCTATACCTAAGTACATAGAGAAAAGTACGTAAGTCTGAAGAATCGTGAGTACATCGGTTATAGACCCTATTTAAAATTCATCATGATTTCAAACACGATTTAATCCATTAAAACTTCTCCCCTAAATCAATTGTAAACAAAACAAATTATCAATTAACACTCAAGCAAGTCAATCAGAACCGTCAAGGCTCAAATTGTAGGAATAGGTTTACAGGGATTTATTCCCAAAACAAGAAAACAAAATCATATAAATACCACACGTACGAAAATGTGGAATTGTTATCCATTCTGAATCTATAGGGGATCAATCCCATATTTTCAAAATAGCCTCGCAACTCCTGACTTGTCTAATCCAATGTTGGGCTTAATTGTGTTGTGTCAAATGTATGTGCTAGTATAGGTTTATTGTCGAGATGGGCCTATCCATTCTTGTATTTTTGCTTTAATAGACTATCCTATATTTAGATTGCATGCATGCATTATTAGGGTTAACGCTTGTAAAACCCTAGTTGCCACTGTAAGCTTTCACATAGAAGTTCACGTTGAACTCTTCTAAAGTTTATTAATCTAAGCATTCGACACACGTTTGATCTTCATTATTCTTGTCATTAATTCATGTATTCATTATAGAATATGTCGATCTATTTACTGTTCCCACAAATGGTATCAGAGCAGGAGATAGTGTAATTAATTCGCTATTCTTCTGTCGAGTTTTGCTAGGGTTTTACGTTCAACTTAGATCTATTCTTGTTGTCTGAATCGTCTCGATCTATTGCAGATTCCTGATCTAGATCTTAAGTTTTACCCTTGAACTCGATTCACGTATTACACATATGGTTCTATTTTTTTGTTAGTCTCTGTGAATTCTAGATGAGATGGCCAACGAAGATCCACACGCTCTTTCGTTTAATCTCTCTAGCAGTATTGGATCCACAACAAGGATTCTAATCCTCTTTCCTCAAGACTATGAAGTCTGGGCTTTGCACTTTGAAGACTATGTTCTTGGAATCGAAGAACATGGTGCCCTGATATGGCATTCGACAACGGAGGAAACATTCTTGTATTCTGGTACAAGGCAGAAGATCAAAACTTTGGCTGATTACAATAAACTCCTTCTTGAACATAAGGATTATTCGATTCGCTCTTCCTCCATATATGTTTCGTCTCATGAGCGCATGTGATTCTGCAAAAGAAATATGGGATAGGTTGAAGGAACTAGATTCGAATGATGCTGATCTGGAACACTCTGTGTAAACTTTGCTGCTATCGGAATTTGGAGCGTTTGTACAAAAATCCGATGAAAACCTAGATCAGACGTTCAATTAGTTTAATCATATGTTAAGAAGAATGCTCAAAAATAATCTCAAGCGTGAAATCATTGAACAAAAGGTCACATTTATGAATGGGCTGAGATCTGAATGGAAGGTTGTTGTTTCCACAATCATCGCATATGAACAATTCAAAAGCTAGACCTTGGCCAAACTGGTGGGAATTCTAAGGTCTCACGAAGATGAAGTAACAAAGGATGCAAAGCTTGTTTCTAGTGTGGGTTCCTTAGCATTGGTTGCGAAGGGAAAGAAGGTTGCTGAAGAAGATTCTGAATCAGATCTTTTTGAAAGCGAAAGCTCAAAAGAAGAGTATGCTCTTATGGTGTCTAATCCAAAAAAGTTCTTTAAGAAGAACTACTCTAGATTCAGAAACAGAAACAAGCAGGGCAGCTACAATTCAGAAAATCCCAGAGATGGAAGTTTCAAGAACTCAGGTAATGAATACGAAAAGAAGGAAAATAAATTGTTGGGCGATTCAGGCTATGATTGCAACTACTGTCATGGCAAGAATCATTTTGCTAAAGAGTGTATGTTGAGGAAAAGAAATGAGAAGGAAGAATCTGAGATGGATGAAGCTTACTATCTTCGGAAGATAGAGGAGCTGAGGAAAAAGAAAGCGTCGAATGCAAAGTCGTTGTTGATTGTACAAGAAGACAGTGATGATAAGGGAAGAGTTGAGGTCTGGTCTACAGACTCTGAGGATGATGAAGTCAGGAAACCCACACATGGAGGGTGCATTGTCTCTAAGTCAGAATCCCGAGTTATGAAGGTAGATGTTTGATGGTTCAGAACGAAGCTTCGAAACATAAGGGATATGCTACTCATGGTGGTCAACCTTCCAAAAGATTTTTTGTTGTAAAAACCGTTGCAGAGCATGTGAAAGAATGCGAACGGGTGGTCGATAAGGTACATTCTATACTAGAATCCCTTAATATTTCTGTCTCTCGGTATGATTCTTAACTAGACGATTTAAAATATATTATTTCTAAATTTAGTGATAGTTTAAAACAAACTCGTCTAAGTAATTCTAATATGACTGATCAACTCAACATGGCAAATTTATAAGTGAAGAGAGGAGATTAAAAATAGAGGCTGTGGAGTTAGAGCTTATTAGGTCAAATGATGATGTTATTTACCTTAAGAGAGATACTTGTGCACTTATTAAACAAAGAAATATTTTATGCTTAATTGCTAAGAATTTATATTTCAATATCACTCAATTGCATTTGGATTGTGAAATAGGGAAAGGATTGCACAAAATGATTTTACCATTTCTTGAGCTGAAAGAGGATGAAATCGATGATGATTGTTACAAGTGCGAATCTATTGTTTCTTCTGATAATGTTTCTGATTCTTATCGTGTTAGACTTGAGAAAATAGAAGAATAAATTAAGTCAAAAGAACACAAAATGATGTTGAAAAATATTTTAACCGAAAAGGATAAGCAAGAAATAAAAACGAATTTCCTGTAGAAGTATGACTTATTATGCAAGAAGTTGAATTCGCAAAATACTCTTGAACATGACGATATTTCTGATTTCGATGAAAGCGAAATGAGTGAGATTTTTGTAGAGGATGAAGTTTACTATTCAGCTTTTGTACAGAATTTTGAAGAACCTAAAAGACACTTAATTTCTGAAAACTCGGTTGAATTTGTAAGAATTTATGAAAATAAAAGTTCAAAAGGTTTTAAATGAAAAAGCAACTGTTTTTCCAATGGTTCAAATTGTACCAAATTAGGTGTTAGTAACAAAAGGACTTGACAAAACTATTACTTCATAATTAACATCCCTAGTTAATAATGATAATGTTGATGGGTGTAATGAATACTTATGATCCGGCCCAATAGACAATGCAAATGAGACAAAGGTTCTTTCTAAAATGACATCTTGGAAAACCAAAGGGAAATACGTTTCGGAACCACTGAATCGTGTTGACTATTGCCACGATCAGGCTGGACCCAGTGGCACGAAAGATGTTCCCACTGAAACGTCTTCAGAACAGCAGGAAACGCTTGTCAGAAAAGAGAAACCAAAAGCTAACATTCACAAAACCGCTGAAGAGTTGATCGCCAAGAAAAGAATGTTGAATGGTAGATATAGGAAAATTTTGAAATAAAGAAAGCGTTTTTGGAAAAATAAGAATTCAAATTACAGTTTGTTGAAACAATAAACTTAAGATCGATAGATTCTAAACAGTAGATTGAATCAAACAATAAGAACAACGATCAAAGATGTGTCGAATGCTTAATATTATCAAAGCTTTAGAAGAGTTCAACGTGAAATTTTCTGTAAAAAGGTAAGCAGTTAATACAAAACGATTAACCCTAGAACAATACATGCATGCACATTAAATAGTCTAACCCTAGCAACATAATGACAGATGGACAGGCCCATGCCGCTAACAAAAGACTAATTAAGTACATAACAATTTTGATACAACACATTAAATAACCCAACAATCTCCCCCTTTGTGTCAAATAAGAAAGGATATTCTTTAATGTTCAACCTTCTGAACTTTAAACAACCTGGTCATCAAATTCAGAAGTGAGTTCTGAATGACAATGTACCACTTGATCATGTCTCCAAAGCATTTCAGATCCCCTTCGTCATTCAGTTTGCATGCAACAGTTAAATCCATTATGTGATTTACTGTAGTAGTAGAGTATAAATGTTTTTTCTAAAAGAAATAACAAACTCTTCTGAACTTTATCACCACTTATTCTTTGATATACCACACTCCAATCCTTTTTCTTTATCTTAACCAGCCTCCTCTTCTGAAAATCCTATCTTTCTTCTTTCGGATCCACAACAAGTCTTTTCTTTAATACAACAACGATTTCCACATCTAGTGTACCAACCTCATGAATATAGCAAATCAGCATTCTTTTCAAGTGAGAAACGATTGGTTCATACTCTACTTCATCTTTTGATAAAATCAGGAACAATGAAATCCATTCATTCAGATTCATACACGGAAGATCAGCAAGAGTAAAGTCTTCCTCAATGCGACTAGCTCCTCGAAATCCATTTAATTTGACATTAGTGAAGTGTTCAGTCGGAAACGGAGCATAAACTTTCACATCAACCATCTTCTTCAAACTCCAAGTCTTGAACTGAGGATGGCCATGCTTAATATTGACTTTGTAGTCCAAAAGTGGAGCTTTCTCAATATGTTCAAAACCTCGGAATAAGAAAGCTTTCGGAGTGAGTAGGAAGTCGAGCTGAGAGTCAACGGTATTATTCAGATCACAAGATACTGACGACTCTAACCAAAGAGCGCTCAGATCATCTATTGCTTCCTCATGAATTCGCTCCAAGGTCCATGGAGAAAAGAGGGTCATCTGAGTTGCAAGAGTGACTCTGCAACCTCAGCTTCAGCCTCTTTAGCTTCTAATTCTTTACGAACATGCAAAATATTATCAAACTCTTTATCCTTCTGCTTTCTTACAAGATTTTCTCTTTTAGATAACACCTCTTCATCATCATCATCATCATCAAAAATCTTTTCTTTACCTTTTGATCCAGAAGCTTCATTACCCTTCTAGTCAACTTTCAGTTTATCCTCATGTTCTTCGTCAGTAGGCTTCTTAACATGAGGCTTAGGTTTTTCATCAGTGGGCTTCTTAACCTATTCTCCCCCTTGTTTTGGAATAACACTTCATTCCGAAACACCCTATAGTTGATTGAGCATGGAAAAGACAGGCTTGAATTTTTCCGAGAGGTGCTGGCGGACTGAAACCGTAAGCATTGAGTCAGGAGTTTCAATAAGATTGTGCAAGTACTGATTGATGTCAAAAACATAGCTTTGGAAGACTGCCTTCTCAGATTCGAAGTGATCCAGACGCTTGGTGGTGTAACTAACCTTGACAGAGAGAACCGTAACTTTTTCAGTTTTCTGAGCCAGTGTATCCATGAGTGTATTTTCAGCAGCAAGATCTTTCTGAAGCTACTCTATGTTGGAGGCAACAGAAGCAACCATTTCAGAGGAATCAGTTTGAATTTCACCACAAACGCGAGAAAAGGCTTCTCGTTCAGTTTGTAAAGTAGTTCTGAGACTCGTAAGGGCTTTGTTGGCTTCTTCAGTGTTCTTATCTGATGAGCTTTGGAAATCAGCCATAAACTGTTGGACGTCAGTGTGTAGTTTTTCGACTTTTGTGGTCGTATCAGCAATGGTCTTCTCAGATGCCTTGATTTCCTTGGTTGAGTCTTCAAGGACTTTTGCATTATATTTAGTAATTTTTTCAACCATTGCTCGATAAGATTTGAGCATAAACTCATAATTAGAAGTGGCGAGAGAGGACTCCAAAAGCGAATCCAACTTAGAATTGAGTTGTTTAAACTGCCTTGTGTCATAGGGGCTTCATCATCATCGCTTGTTGGATGGACTGTGAATGGACTAAAGACAAAATTCTAAAAATCGTCTTGATCATCCCCATACATAATATTTGGATCATCGTCCCGTAGAGGTGAAGCTGTAGATGTGTTTGGACCGATAGTAACACCGAAATCATGTGCCCCTGTATCAGATACGTTGAGAGTAGACATCGGAGTACTAAGAAAGGTAGAGGTTGTGGCTGTAGAATCGGAATACAATGGAGTGGAGAGTGGAACAAAAATCTGAGGTTGAGAAACACCCACATATATGTTTGGGAGTGGGGCAATGGTTATGGGAATAGTTGTGTTGAGGGGAGATGAAGTGGTGGTCGAAGAAGGTGGAGGCGTGTGCATCTGAAAGGAATCAGAAAATTGCATAGATGAAGTGGGTGGAGAAGATACCTTTGGAATCGGAGTAGAGGTTTGAGGTGCCGAGGTTGCAACAGTGTCATCATTTTCATGCTGGACGGTATTTATCCCTTCAGAAATCTGAAACAGTCTGAGAGTCTGAATCCTCCTCGGCGACTGGAGAAGGAGACTTTGGTTTGCGAGCTTGCTTTTTAAGTTTCTTCTTTGGAGTCTTGACGACTTCGGAAGGACTTGCTTTACCCTTTCGCTTTGCTCCCCTCTTCGGCTTGTTGGCCTCTTCAACTGTCATTCGCAATTCATCAGTCATTGGACGAGGAACTAATGAAGGAAACTTTCGATATGCATTAACGAGAGAATTTTCCTGAGGTACCTTTGTGAGCATCACCTCTGGAATCGATCCAATAAAACTGAACTTGGTTGGATCGATCAACATAAACGTTGACGTCTGGAGGATCAGAATCGTAGCAACAACAACATCATCAATGAAAGTAACATTAAAGTGAACCAGAGCTCTCTTGACGATAATAGACCAGAACCGAGCACAGGAAATTTCAGAATTCTGAGTGGTATTAGATGTGCTTTGAATAATTTGTGCCCAGAGAATAGAGTTGTAATCCAAGTTGATGTCGTGATACAAACCATAAAGAATGGTAGTAAAGTGCTTACTTGCACTGTCGGATCCAGCGACGCGTTCAGAGAAGATTTTGAAAAACAAGGTAAAAAGACCATTCCACACAGGAGGAAGGTTAGACTTCTTGAACTTGGATAGTAGTGTAAGCTCACCATGATAGCCCATTTGATAAAACATATGAATAAGATCAACTGAAGAAATAGAATCAAGATCAACCAGGCCCTCAGTCGTACCAAACCCTAGCATTCTGCAGAATCAATCCTTGGTAATGGAGGTTTTTCGAGAGGCAACCTCAAAGTTAATCGTGTCATCAGCAAGAACATAAGATGCAGTGGAGAACACCATTGAAAGATGGAATAGAGGAATGGATTCTGCCATGGTTAATGCTTGAGCCAATGGTGATAAACGCAAGCACTCAATCATCGGCCGTAAAACATCACTGTAGCGTGAGGCAGTGAGATCGAGAATCAAATTCTGACAAGGTTTCACATTGAGCAGGACCACTGAGGTCGAATGGTTAGAAAACGATACAGTCTCAAACGACCCAGCCATGGAATCAGTGAGGAAGACGATGGACAGTAAGTAGAGAGAGAAAAGGGTTTTTTAGAGAGAATTTTGTGAGTAGTGAGAGAAATAAACCGTCAAAAACCCTTTTTATATGTTTGTGATAAGTGGAGAGAGAAAATCCCGTTGTTTGAAGTTGCCAAATCCCGAGAAAAGTAGCCTGGGATAGCGTGACAGCTGTTGTTTGACAGGCAACGTTTGAACTGACAAGCGTGATATCAGGGATTTGAAAATTTGATGCGCCTGATTGAAATCGTATCCCTAACAAAACGTCGTTTCAATTCTACTCCTTCGGAATCAATCACCAATCACAATAACATGTCTCCGAATAATCAGTAACCAATCGGAATCATAACAAGGCTTATAAAAATCATAAAGATTTTTGTTCAAGAGTGTACCAAAGAAAAAGAAATAAAACAATTTTATATCTAAGGGATTCTGTGATGTCAATAAAAAATCAACCCAAAAGCCGTTAGATCCTGGTCACCGGTCTCTTCCTTCAAAGTCAAGAGAGACTCGGAAGTGCTTGTGTGGTTTCCCGTTGAATTACGGTCATCTATTTTTGAAGAAATAGTGAAAGGCTTCTTTTCATAGGCTTAAATGGGTGTCTAAAGCTCCAATCGATTTCCGAAACTCAACATAAGTTCGAAAATCCGAATGAAGTAATTGTTTGACCAATGTAGCCATAAAAACAAGTAAGCTTTGGATCTAAAAAAAAAAACTGGATCTTTTGGGAATAAAAGTCTTGGTTCAAGAGCTTTTCATAAAGATCACTAAAAAAATGAGATTTCATGCTTTTAAGGTACAAACTAAATGGTTATTTGCGTCAATTCCTTGGTGAAAAATGTAGAACATATTAATTGTTCACCATCAATTCATAAATAGGTTTCGGATTTTGGGTTTCACTTAAATCGTGGTAATAACGATTTAAAGATCATGAACACAGATGTTGTGCAACCATAAACCTCAGTGGTAGTTTCTGAGAGTCTCAAGGGTTACATTATATGAAGGTGAGGTTGATGGAGAAATGTTTGAGATGGTTCCGAAGAAAAAAATGTACCTTTGCTATAAATTAGTGACTAAGCAATCAACTCTTAACTCATTATGAGAAGAGAAAGGTAGGTCAATGACTTATGTGAATATCAGCCTGTTTGGGAAGAAACATTCGGAGTGAAAGTTTCATTAAGGCTTCGAACATAGAGTCTCAAAGGCTTAGGTCAACATACAGCAACATGCTTCTAGGGACACTTAGCTAGTACAAAGATTTGGAATCTCATACTTACCCCATCGTTCTGAAGTGAGGATTACACAAAGTGTACCTAAAACGAGAAAATACTCGGAAAATAACAAACACACACAAAATGAATAAAAAGAGAAATAAAGAAAATTATTTTTGTGATTTTTGGATCTTCTGAAAAGAAATAAAAACAAAAATAAACAAAAATCTTTTTCTGATTTTGAATTTTTCTAAAAAAGATAAAACATAAATTAAAATAAAATTATAAATAAATTTAGAAGCAAAAATGAACAGTGGCTTCCGAATCATTTTGAGACTCGGAATTAATCGAAAAACACATAATATACAAAGTATACATAGACATTCTCAAACCCATATGAATAGTGCGCTCCAAACCGTTCCGAAGGTCGGATTATGAACAGTAAAATCTGAATGATTGTGAGCGTTCGGAAGTGAACAGTAAAATCTGAATGATTGCGAACGCTCGGAAGTGAACAGTACAATTTGATTACGAATGAGATTTCGGAACAGATTCAACTTCTATCATTCCAAGACCTTGCAAGATATGATTCAATGTTGCTTCAGGTAAGGCCTTCGTGAAGATATCAACCAATTGATCAGAGGATCGAACAAAATGCACTTCAACGTTTCCATTCTCAACGTGATCCTTGATGAAGTGATATCTTAGTGCAATGTGTTTGGCTTAGAATGTTGCACTGGATTATGACATATCCAACTTGGGCTTTCAGAATCGCAGTATAGAGGGATCCTCTTCATGGTTATTCCATATTCCCTTAGCTGATTCTGAATCCAAATGATTTGAGAAGTACATTATGCAGCTGTGATGTATTCAGCTTCTGCCGTAGATAGGGATACACATGTCTGCTTCTTTGATTGCCAACTTACAAGTTTTCCATCTAGAAACTGGCATCCCCCAGAAGTGCTTTTACGATCGAGACCACATCCACCAAGATCCGCATCGGAGAATGCTTGCACAAAGAACCCTGAGTTGGGAGGATACCAAATTCTGAGAGAGGTCGTTCTTTTTAGGTATCGGAAGATGTTCTTTAAGCAGTCATGTGGGGCTCACGAGGAATTGCTTGAAACCTGGCACAATAGGAAATAGAAAACATAATATATGGACGACTAGCTGTTAGGTACATTAAAGAACCAATCATTTTTCGATAAAGAGGTATATCAGATGCAGGCTTGTCCAAGGATGGAGTGAGCTTGGTTCCGAACGCCATTGGTACCTTGACCTTCGAATCATCCACCATTCCGAATTTCGCAAGCAAGGACTTTCGGTAGGCTTCCTGGTTGATGAATATACCCTCTGAACTCTGTCTAATATTTAAACCAAGGAAAAAATTAATAGGACCCATTGAGCTCATCTCAAATTTAGTTTCCCTCACTTTTCGGAATTTAGCTTTTAAGCTAGGATTAGTGGATCCGAAAATGATATATTCAACATAAATTTAGACGATCATCAGATGGTCACCATCTTTCTTGCGAAAGAAGGTTGGGTCGACCGAACCTTGTTTAAACTTAGATTGCTTTAAGAAAAGAATAAGTGTTTCATACCATGCATGTGGTTCTTGTTTCAAGCCATACACAGCCTTAGCCAAGATGTAGCAGTGATTTCGATACTTCTCATTTGCGAAACCTGGTGGCTTTTCCACATGGATTGTTCCCTCTAGTTCACCATTCAAAAACGCACATTTTACATCCATTTGATAGACTTCTAACTTCTTTTGTGCTACATAGGAAAGAAAAATCCGAATAGATTCTAGCCTTGCAATTGGTGGGAATGTTTCTTCAGAGTCTATACCTTCTCTTGGCAATACCCTTTTACAACCAACCGTGCTTTGTTCTGAATCACATTGCCTTATTTGTCAAGCTTATTCCGAAATACCCATTATAATCCAATTACAGATGCATCATTCAGACTTGGAATCATTCTCCATACTTTGTTACATTTGAACTCATTAAGCTCTTCTTGCATACCTTAGACCCAATCAGAATGATAAAGAGCAATATTTACAGTTTTAGGCTCAATTTTGGAGATGAACGAATTAAACATGCAAAATTCCATTTTAGAAAATAATGTTTTTTTATTCGCATTTTGTTGGGCTCTTGTGAGAACTCCTAAAGTTGTTGCTCCGATAAGTTGAGATTTAGAATGATATTTGGTCCATTTCGCCAATGGCGGATAATTCGGGTCGTAGGTTGGGTCCAATTCGGAATTTACATCTTCAAATTCCGATTGAACGTCTAAGTCATTATTTTCATTCTCGTTCTCCCCTGGAAGTTTGCATGTGACTCTACATTCGGAATCGGATGCTCCACATGGATAAGAATTTCATCATTTACTTTTGGATTTGAATCCTCCCCCTGAACAGGTGTGTAGTTTGTGGAGGTTGAAGTAGAACCCTCCCCCTGAACTGGAGCATAAGAAGCTTGTAGCGAAGGTGGAATTTCAGACGCCTTCGGAATGGGTGGCTCATTTCCTAGATCTTTGGCAACATCATCAATTATTTTCTTCAATTCATCTTCCTTATTATCTGGAGCATTTGATTATGAAGAAATGGTCTTTTCAGGCTCATCAAACAAATTCATGAATTCCTCATAAAGATTTGAAAGAGGAATCGTCATCGGATTTGTTGAAGGAAAGATTTTCCTTAGCTTGGCAATCACCCTTCTGATACTTCTTTAGATAATTATTATCAAAGGTGACATAATAGGTTTCTTCTATCTTTTTCAACTTTTTATTCAGAACCCTCTATACCTTAGAAGTAAGAGAGTACCCCAAGAAGATTCCTTCGTCTGCTTTCACATCAAATTTGTTCCGTTGCTCTTTGGAATTGAATATGAAACATCTGGAACCAAAGACATGAAAGAACTTAACGTTAGGTTTTCATTTATTTAGAATCTCATAAGGTGTGATAAGTAATCTCTTATTGATTAGAGAGCGATTCTGAGTGAAACAGGAAGACCCGATAGCATCAGGCCAGAAATAAAGTGGAAGGTTCGCAAAAGATATCATAGTCTTTGCAGCTTCATAGAGAGATCGGTTTTGTCTTTCAACGACACCATTTAGCTGAGGAGTGTAAGGAGGAGAGAAGTTGTGAGAAAATTCCTTATCAGCTAAGAATTCTTCAAACACTTGGTTTTTGAATTCTGAACTGTTATCACTGCGAACTTTCCGAACAGGCTTTCGCAATTGAAGTTCTATCTGCTTGATGAAATCCTTTAACTTTGAAGTGGCATCTGATTTCTGTCTAATAAAGTGAACCCAATTAAATCTTGAAAAATCGTCAACTATAACTAGTATATACTTATTACCACCAATGCTCTCTATAGTGGATGGGCCACAAAGATCAATGTGTAACAACTCTAGTGCTTCGATTACTTTGGTATTGATAATAGTCGCATGACTTTTACGAATTTGCATTCCTAGTTCACAAGCTGCACATAGATGTTCCTTCCCAAACTTCAGAAGAGGGAGTCCTCGCACAAGATCACCAAGTACAAGTTTGTTGATGTCCTTGAAATTCAGATGTGAGAGCCTACGGTGCCATATCCAACTGTCATCCGAAGATGCTTTCATAAGTAGGCAAATGGAAGGCTTTCTGGTGACTAGCTTTATGTTCAAAGGAAACGTATCTCCCTTTCTTTTGGATTTCAAAAGTACTTGCTTTGTTTTCTTCTCAATGATTTCTGATCCCTCATCATCGAATGATACTTTCAGCCCTGTACCTAAAACCAATTGAGAAACACTTATCAGATTATGTTGCAGGCCTTACACATAGGCTACCTTCCGAATGGAGAATTCGCCATTCGTAATCATGCCATATCCTTTAATTTCTCATGTGGCATTCTTTCCAAATTTCACTTTGCCACCGTCCTTCAGTGATCGGAATTCCCTCAGCTCTTCTCTCCTTCCTATCATGTGACACGAACAGCCAATGTCGATGTACCATTCAGAATCATATTGTTTGTCACTAATTACCTACAAAATTCAGAGAGATTTAGGAACCCAAACTTTCTTGGGTCCTTGTGAGGTTTTCTTATAAACTGGAAAAGTTATGTTCGTATCAACCCAGAAGGTTATTTTGAGCAAAACACTATTCTCTCCTCTGAATATTTTAAAAACCTTCATTTTTGTTGAATCATAAAAAGTGACCCTCTTGAACTTCAGCTACCTCAGCCATCCAGCACCCGCAGTCAAGCTCCTTCATCAACAACCGAATCCGGAGTCTACCTACCGCAGTCACTTAACTAGATTACTTTACTTGTCTTTATTATGATACTCTCTATTGTCCAGTATGCCTTGCATGGCTACTCTTAGAGATGTAATCTAGTGTACTTCTTGAGTCTCTATAAATAGAGCTCATTCTCTTGTATCTAAGATGGATAACTGACGCATCTATCTATTCTGAATACACTTCTCAAGTTATTCTTTCTATCTCTCTATCTTACTACGCACCACTTCTTACTCTCAAATATTACTAGAATACAACTGATTATAACCTCTCTTCTGAGAAAGTCTTTCGTGACTTAATCACTAAGTTTGATCTTCCTTATTAACTCGGTTTGAATGCATTCCTTGTTATGAATCAACTTATGTGTATACTTGATATAACAATTGTTGTCATTTCTATTTCTTTACTTTCCGCAACTAACTCTCTAACTATCTAATTCTAACTTATTAATATTATTGTTGAGCTTTTAGATCCTTCGAGATTAACTATTCCGCAATAAACTTGTTCTAACGTTTGTTCAAGTGTGTCTCTAAGTTTTTCTCTCAACAACTGGTATCAGAGCCATAGTGGTTGCTTTTTGAAAACGGAACTCTGATTTTCAAAAGGGCCTTCTATACCACTGAAGCTCATTTCTTAAAAAAAACTTCAAAAATGGCACAATCGTTATCTCTGAATGTTTCCAACAGTGTTGGTGGTTCTAACCGAGCCCCAATACTGGTAGCAAATGAATATCATCACTGGTCATAAAGAATGGAAAGATACTTAAGGAGACTTGGTAGAGATGTCTGGCGATCCGTAGAAGAAGGACCACATGTCCCAGTCCTTACACCAGTCCAGACTGACGGCGCTACAACCAGACTAGGAGGAGGTCAACCAGTCATGAACCATCCCACCAAGGATGATCTCGATAAAATGGAAAATGATGCTGTTGCTTTTTATGAAATCTCCTATGGAGTTGCTCCTGACAACTTCGATATTATCATAAATTGCAAATCAGCAAAAGAGAACTGGGAAGTTCTCAAGAATTTGTACGAAGGCTCAGAACAAGCACAAGACAAGAAACTTACTACCGCACTCAATGAGTTCAACAACTTCAAAGCTCATACTGGCAAAAGTTTGGAAGACTCCTTCAAAAGGTTCAACCTGATAGTCACCAAGTTATCCAATGCGGGCACCATCCGCAGTAACCATGAAACAAATCTTCAGTTTCTTAATGGTTTGGGAAGACATTGGACTACGGCTAAGATGATAGTCCAGGGCGATAGAAAGATTCACTCTTTGTCACTCTACAGGCTCTATGGAGAGCTGCAAGAACAAGAATCCACCGTACTCAAAGACTGTGCTGACATCGGAGGACCACTTGCTCTCATAGCACAAGCCCCACCGCAGTCACTCTACTCTCCCTCGTATGACACTGCACCGCAGTCATGCGAAGCTGACTCGGAGTATGATGATGAAGAAGAATTTCAGAAGGCTATTGCTCTGGTTAGTCAACAGTTTAACCGTCTACCACCTCCTTCCTTCCGCAAGAATCAACAGTTCAACAAACCTCCATTCAACCATAACTTTGGTTCCCAGAATAACCATTCTCGATATTCCAAAAGTTCTCATCCACCATCGCAATCTCAAATTAATCAACCAAAGGAGGTACCGCAGTCTCCTCAAACCACTGACTCCGGTACTCCCTCAGAAGACAAGACTGATGTTGTAATTTGTCACAAATGCAACAAAGAGAATCACTTTGCAAGAGATTGTAAGGCCAATGTAGTAAAAGACAGAGCATTCTACCTTAGAATGGCTCAAGAGTTGGAAGATAAGGAAAAGGAAAGGGCATACGTAGCCCATGTCAAAAGAGACCATCAAGTTTGGTCATCCGGAGACGAAGATGAAGCCATCAGCAGTGTCAAAGGAAAAAGGGAAAATCTGCATGGTGGCAACTGCGGGTGATGATGGGTCTACAGAGCTGGAAAAGAACTACTGCTACATGGCAAAGGATGGAACTCTAAGCATCGTCGAACATGTAAAGCTTATGATCCAAACTCTAAACTATAGCATGCATGACTGTCAGCCCTACATAGATGATCTTAATGACACTTGTGCTGCCGTCCTTACAGACTATAACAAAGCCTTAGATGAGAAGAACATTGCGTCCCAAGAGATGTTCCATGTGAGAGGACGACTGGATAACAAAAGACTCAAAATGGCTATGTTAGAGAAGGACCTAGAGTTAGAAGAAGATGCAAGAATGTTGAGTGAAACCCAATTAGAGATAGCTTTGAACCAGAGAGATTTAGCTCAGAGTGAAATTGTACGCTTAAATCTCTTAATTGAAAAATTGTTTAATGAAAGTGAAGCTATTGAAAATTTGGTAAACAATGGAACCGTGGACAATACATACAAACTGGGTTGGTCGAATGGATATCCTACCGCAATGGATTCCTCACCCCGGTTTAATAAAGACAGACTGTATGTCCCTCCAGACCGAGAATTTCATTTCCCAGTCAATGACAAGACTTTTCCCGAAGACATCAAAACTCACTTCGGTAGACTACATAGTCTAAGCAATAATTGTGTCATTGAGGAAATTGTGCCTGAGGTTTCAGGTCACACATGTGATCAAATTCCTATCTGTGGCACCATTTACCCAAATTCTCAAACCTCATCCGTGGTTGATGAAGAAATTGTCATTGAGGGCCCCAAAGTCTCGAAAGACTTTCCATCTCTGTCCTCAGACCGCAGTGTCTCACACTTTAGTCAAAAGTCCCACAAATGTCCCACTGAAGTCCCAACTAAGACTTACTATGCAGTAGTTAAATCTTCACTACCGCAGTCCTCAGTAAAAGGAACCGTGACCCTTTAGGCGATTCATCATGAATTACCTATAGAGCACTTTGAAGTGGGTCAATGCTCACAAACCCCAGAATCTTGAAGTTCGGATGACTCAAGCCCACGTTTTCAAAATCATTCTAAAAATTCCAAGAAACCGCAGTTGAACAACAATGACTGCGGTTCACCAAAATCTTTGGCCAAAAAGGCCTTCAAAGAAGAAATTAGATCTCGAGGCACAACTAGACAAACTTTTTCGAAAAACAAGAAACATGTCAGATTTCCAAAGTCCAACAGTCCAGAAAAATTTGTTTTCTCACACTACTTTTCAAAAAACTCTCCTTTCAAGAAAACAAACAAAAAGGAAAGTCTAGCTTCGAAAGTCATTCCTACTTCTTCTGAAACAATGGTTTTCAGGTCTACTCCTCAAATGATCCTAAATGGAAAGGTATTTTACCCACTCCAACACTTTTAAAGTCACGTCAAAATTTCAACAAATGGAAGGGTATCCTACCAAATCCACCAAAAAGGACTCAAAGATTTGCACGTGCTAAACCTTGTTCAAAACAAACTTTTGAGAAACCAAACAACACTCATGTCAGATCTTTTCAACCGCGGACCGGTAACAAGTCCAATTCATCCTATGGACCGCTGACCAAGCATAATGTCAGATCCAATGACAAAAAATCCTTTTGCAAATGTCAGTGTAGTTGCCAAAAAGATTCATCCTATGTCAAATCTAGTCAGAGTCAGAAACGTAGTACTTTTTCAAAAACTCACAACATTCCAAATCTGCACAAACACCTAGGACTAGGAATAAAAGTTGACAAGAAACCCGCCCCTGCAACCTCATTCCATGCATCTTTCAAAAATTCACCAATTGACCCAGGCTCCAAACTAGTTTGGATGCCTAAACTAACCGTGTAATTCTCAGGCTTTGTGCAAGGAGGAACAAGAAGAAGAATGGTTAATTGACAGTGCCTGCTCCTTGCACATGACCCGAAGATTAGAATACCTGCGGGATTTCAGGCCAATATACAATGGTGGAAATGTTACATTCGGCAACAATGCAAATGGAATCATCCGAGGTTACGGTGTTCTCACTACGGGGAACTTTTCTATACAGAAGGTTGCTTATGTAGAAAGCCTTAAACACAATCTCATCAGTGTTGGCCAACTATGTAAAGCAGGACATCGAGTTGAATTTGATGATCAATTTTTCTACGTGTCTGATCAAATCCCGATCCGAAGGTACCATGTATCCTTTGGATGTCTCTCTGATCATTGGTAGACCGCAGTTGTGCTTCCTATCCAAAGCCGTATCCGAAGTCAGCTGGCTATGGCACTGCAAGCTAGCTCATCTCAACTTCAGGTACGTCAACAACTTGGTCACAGGAGAACTAGTCAGAGGTCTCCCTATTCTCAAATTCAGCAACGATACTCTCTGTCCTGCTTGTGAATGTGGTAAACAGTCCAAAGCAAGTCACCCTCTGGTAATGGATTCTTCAATTTCTGAACCACTGGAGCTATTGCACATTGATCTCTGCGGTCCATCAACCGTAGCCAGTCTCCATCACAAGAAGTACATACTGGTTATAGTAGATAACTTTACACGCTTCACATGGGTCTTCTTCCTCAGACTCAAATCAGAAACACCGCAGATTTTCATCAACTTCATCAAAGAGATCGAACTTCAGATCAAGCTTCCAGTAAGACGTATCCGCAGTGATAATGGAACCGAGTTCACTAATCATCTTCTCAACAGTTTCTTGGTGTCCAAGGGCATCTCTCATAACTTCTCAGCTCCCTACACACTGCAACAAAATGGAGTAGTAGAAAGAAGGAACCGCACACTAGTAGAAGCAGCCAGATCCATGCTCAACTTCGCACACCTTCCTCTCTACTTCTGGGCTGAAGCTGTAGCAACCACATGCTTTGTTCAAAACCGAAGCATTGTGTTCAAACGACTCAACAAAACACCATATGAGGGCCTTAACAACCGCAAGCCAAATGTACGCTTCTTTCATATCTTTGGGTGTAGATGTTTCGTGATCAACAACCGAGATCAGCTTAACAAGTTTGCACCGAAGTCTGATGAAGGCATCTTCCTTGGTTATTCCACTAACAAGGTTGCTTATCGAGTGCTCATCAGACGAACAAGGCTGATGATTGAAAGCTTCGATGTGAAATTTGATGATTCTCACATCCGCAACGCCCCTCCATCCACTGAAACCACCGCAATCATAGAAAGCGATATTCCTGCCTCTTCAGGTCCTTTAAATCTTGTTGAAGTCAATTATGACGATCTTTTCGATCCTGTTGAAACGGCAAAACTATCCAAAGTTCTTGTGTCACCCACAGCTCAACAACAACATGCTGATGTTTTTGTACCATCTCTATCCGAAGTCGCTTCTCTCAATACTTCCACCTCTCCGGTTGAGGGGGAATGCTCTACTCTGGATCTAGCAACAACCATCGAGGTTCCAGTACTTGATGTTGCTCAAGTTCCTATCCGGAGAGAATCATTACCATCAACCGTATCTTCGGATTCGGATGATGAACTCATAGAGAACATTGACACGAGAACTGATCCAAGGATTATCACTCTCCCATCTGCAGTCCAGGGGGAACCTTCTCAGGTTCCAGAGGAACTCCCATCAGCAGTCCAGGAGGAACCTCTCCCAACTGTTCAAGAAAACTCCATTCTCGTTCCAAACCAAGATGACTCAGCAGAATGTTCTCAAGTCCAGGGGGAACTGCCATCTCCAACCGCAGACTCTCCTGATATTCAAGATATTCCCTCTACCGCAGCTGTTGATCATCTGCAGCCCCGTCTGCATGTATGGACGAAGGACCACCCACCAGGTCAAATCATTGGCAACCCATCCGCAGGTATCCAGACTCGATCTTCCAAGGACCTATCTGATCACTGCCACTACACAGCATTTATGTCCTCGGTAGAGCCCAAAACCATCAAAGAAGCATTGCTTGAACCTGACTCGATAGCTGCAATGGAAGAAGAGCTAGAAGAATTTCAAAGAAACAAAGTTTGGCAGCTCGTTCCGAAGCCACGTGGTCACTCTATTGTTGGCACTAGATGGGTGTTCAAAAACAAGCTGGATGAATCTGGTGCAGTAGTTAGAAATGATGGGTTTTAGGTACAACAAATAAACTAGAAACAATTCCTAAGTTCACATGCAACCTACTTTGGATCTATGTTTTAACTATTGAACATACAACTTTGAATTGCAAAACAAGAACCCTAGAGGAGAGAGGCTAATTTCGAAATTAACAAACTAGGGTTTAGGGTTTACATACCTTTCAATTGTTATAGCAAACAATTGATAATCCCTTGATCTTGATCTTGATCTTCTTGGAAGCTTTAGCACCACAAGTGTAATGCCTCTAATGGAATCACACCCAAACTAGCAAGAAGGAAAGTAGAAGAGAGAGAGGAGAGGGAGTATGCAAAATCTCGGCCTTAGGGTTTCTTCAAAAGAAAGAGTGACCAAAAACATGAACCAGGAGGCTCCTTATATAGCTGAGGGATCTAGGGTTTAAGGGAAACCCTAGTTATCCTTTGCTTAGGGCCTAAGCAAACCCAAGGGCCTTATCCAAGACCCTATGGACGAAATTATTAGGGTTTCCCCTAAAGATTTCGTCCACCCTCTTCCAAGGGGGTTCTAGAGCCTTCCACTCAACTATTAGATAATTGCAAACTAGTCCCTGCACCTTATAATTAATTCTTTTAACCCCAAAATCAATTCTGATTAATTTCTGGCTAACAATTAATTAAACATAATGATTTCTAATTAATATATTAATCCATTAACATATTAATAAATCATTTATATATATATTAATTTATTAATCTTATAAATTAATATCTCTCCTTTCATAATTTCCTTGTCCAGTTGCTAGGTTGAGGGCAACCCAAAAGGACTGTGCTGCTATCATTTCAAGTACATACCAATTATAGTTATGGGCTTAGACACCTAATCCAACAGTCTCCCACTTGGATAAGTCTGTAACTATAATTGCTAGTATGCCTTCTAAATTTGACCAGCAAATTGTAGCTTCCAAAAAACTGCTGCCGAACTCTGACCCAGTCAGTTACGTGTCCTAAGATAAGTGCTCATATAACCCTTCGTTCTGCTTGATATCCCCAGACAAAAGACATGGAATGTAATCAATTTGTTTGTCCAGAATCTATGTTTCCCGATTCCTGATTTGTGATGATGTAGGACTTCTAATCGAACACATCAATTTAGTCCTGGCTGGGCCCAGCACATAAGTCAACACCAAATCATCGAGGGGCCCACATATATCGCTTTTCCTGTTAGGGCAAAAGGAACGAATAAACGTTGACTCATATGCTTGTATCTTTTACTCATCAAATTATGCATGACAATACGTTTTATAACACCAAGTTACTGATGCGTTTTCGTATCACCAATGCACAACCGACTTGTAAATTACAACTCATATATCTTCGTTTCAAGATTATAAGATATTATCGTCTCAGTATTACTCGTGATGAATTCCATGAAGTAATACTCTGAGCGAGGGTTTATCCAATACTCAAATCTCAATTTCTGAGTACTCATGAACATTGCAGCAATTCTATTGCCATGTCTATCCTTAGACAATCTGCAATCCAATTCATGACAGTCTTAATTCACTACTTACTTCCAAGAGTACGAGCGACTGTGGAGTTTGAATAATCTCATTATTCAGGAAGTAAAACATGCAAAAATGAAACACAATAATAAACAATCGACAAAAGATAGTAGCCAAACTTATAAATAATACTTTATTATTTAATCACCAAAAGTCAATTACATTTACTTTGTTACAAGTTTCAAAAACTAATCTAACTACTAAAACTAATATCATCTTTCAGTCCTATGCTCCGAGCATGCTGAATATGCTTAGCCCTACTCAGACCCTTTGTGAGAGGATCTGCTGGGTTATCTTCAGATGACACCCTCTTTACTATAAGATGGCCTTCTTCTACTCTATGTCTGATGAAATGGTACTTTCTGTCGATATGTCTGGTCTTACCATGATCTCTTGGTTCCTTTGTCAAGGCAACCGCTCCTTCATTATCGCAGAACAGTTCCATAGGCTCCTGGATGGTTGGAACAACTCCGAGATCCCCAATGAAGTTCCTCAACCAAGCTGCTTCTTTCGACGCTTCACTTGCTGCTATGTACTCTGATTTACAAGTAGAATCAGCCACCGTATTTTGCTTGGAACTCTTCCAAGTAACTGCTCCTCCATTCAGTAAAAACACCCAGCCTGACTGAGAACGGAAGTTATCTCTATCCGTCTGAAAGCTGGCATCACTGTAACCATCTACTCTCAAAGTATCACTGCCACCAAGCACAAGGACCCAGTCCTTTGTCCTTCGCAAATACTTGAGTATATTCTTAACTGCTACCCAATGAGCTCTACCTGGGTTTCCCTGATAGCGACTGACCATGCTCAAAGCAAATGCCACATCAGGGCGAGTACATGTCATAGCGTACATGATCGATCCGACAGCGGAAGCATAAGGTACACGACTCATGTCATCTATTTCAACATCTGTACTTGGGCATTGAGTCTTACTCAATTTGGTATTGCTCTGGATAGGTAGCTCTCCCTTCTTGGAGTTTTCCATACTAAACCTCTTTAGTACCTTATCCAAGTATGTGCTCTGACTAAGTCCAATTAGTCTCTTCTTTCTATCTCTCAATATTCTAATCCCAAGAATATAGGGAGCTTCTCCAAGGTCTTTCATGGCAAAACACTTTCCAAGCCAAGACTTAACTTCTTTCAAGGTTGGAACATCGTTACCAATGAGTAATATGTCATCGACATATAACACCAGAAAAGTTACTATACTCCCACTAGCCTTGATATACACACAAAACTCATCTTCACTTCTAGAGAAACCAAACTCTTTGACTTTCTCATGGAAGCAAAGATTCCAACTGCGAGATGCTTGTTTCAATCCATAAATGGATTTCTCAAGCTTGCACACTCTATTGGGGAACTTTGCATCAACAAAACCCTCTGGCTGACTCATGTAAACATCTTCAGCCAACTTCCCATTAAGGAAAGCAGTTTTGACATCCATCTGCCAGATTTCATAATCATGGAAGGCAGCTATGGCGAGCAATATCCTAATAGATTTAATCTTAGCTACTGGTGAGAAGGTCTCATCATAGTCAACCCCTGGGGTTTGAGTGAAACCTTTTGCAACCAGTCGAGCTTTGAATGTGTGCACATTCCCATCCATGTCTGTCTTCTTCTTGAAGATCCATTTGCACCCAACTGTCTTGCGACCTGGTGCACTATCAACCAAATTCCAAACTTGGTTGTCATACATGGACTTAATCTCGCTGTCCATTGCCTCTTTCCACTTGGAAGCCTCTGGGCCTGCCATTGCTTCCTTATAAGTGACTGGTTCATCTAAGTTTACCAGTGTTCTGTCACTTATGAATGTGTCACCATCTGAAGTAATATGAAAACCATACAACTCAGGTGGCACACTCACCCTAGTGGATCTTCTAAGAGGTAATGAGTTATCAATTGGTTCAACAGGAACTGTTTCCTCTGGTTGAATGCTAGTGTCATCTAAGGTTCCTTCATTGGCTGACTCTTGAATTTCTTCAAGGTCAATAGTGCTCCCACTGTCCTCTTTGAATATGAGCTCTCTTTCAAGAAAGACTCCTCTTCGTGCTACAAAGACCACGTTCTCACTAGGCCTGTAGAACAAATATCCAAAAGACTGCTTTGGGTAACCAATGAAAACACATTTCTCACTTCTAGCTGCTAGCTTGTCGTGAGTCTCTCGTCTTACGAAGGCTTCACAACCCCAGACTTTAATATGTGCTAACGAGGGAACTTTCCCTGTCCACATTTCATGAGGTGTTTTGGCAACCTTCTTTGTAGGGACAAGATTGAGGATGTGGGCGGCTGTCTCTAAGGCATACCCCCAGAAGTGAATAGGAAGCGAAGCCCGACTCATCATAGAACGAACCATGTCTAACAAGGTTCGATTGCGCCTCTCAGCTACACCATTTAATTGTGGTGTCCTAGGAGGAGTCAATTGTGAGACTATCCCACATTCTTTCAGATAGTCGTTGAACTCGATACTAAGATACTCTCCGCCTCTATCGGATCTAAGTATCTTTATCTTTCTGCCCAATTGATTTTTGACTTCATGCTTAAACTCTTTGAACTTTTCGAAAGTTTCTGACTTATGCTTGATCAAGTAGATATATCCATATCTGCTATAATCGTCAGTGAAGGTCACATAGAATCGATTAGCATCTCTTGTAGTTGATCTGAAGGGTCCACACACATCCGTGTGTATGAGATCCAACAGACCTTCACCTCTTTCACAAGACCCTGTGAATGGTGATTTTGTCATCTTTCCCAAAAGACAAGACTCACACATATCATCTGACTTTAGGTCAAATGATTCCAACACTCCATCCTTTTGGAGTTGGGCTATGCGTTTCTTGTTAATGTGTCCAAGACGACAATGCCACAAGCATGCCTTGTCTACACTATTAGACAAGTCAATATTAAGTACACTATTTCCTAGGCTATCAACACAAGTCACTGTTTCATACACACCATTACAAGGCAAAGCTTCAAACATAAAAACACCATTCTTATAAACAGAAATTGAACCATTCAAATCATTAAAAGAATATGTAAAACCTTGTCTGAACAATGCATGAAATGAAATAATGTTTCTCGTCATCTCAGACGAATAGCAACAATTTATTAAATCTAATCTAACATCATTACTAAGCAGAAGCTGATAAACTCCGATCTTGGTTACTGGTGAAGACTTTCTGTTTCCCATGATCAGGTTTATCCTTCCTCGCTCTATCTCCTCACTTTCCTTTAGACCCTGCAAATCAGAACAGATATGAAAACCACATCCTGTATCAAGGACCCATGAACGAGAAGATAATGAGTTATTAGCAGAAATAGTGTAAATACCTGCCGAAGATGGCTTCACTTTGCCATCCTTGATATCTTGCAGATATTGTGGGCAAGATCTCTTCCAATGCCCCTTTTGGTTGCAGTAAAAGCAAACTGCCTCTTTTGGATCAGAAACATGGGGAGTGGAACCATTGGGCTTAGCCTTTGGGCCATTACTAGATGACCCAGCTTGAGCCTTGCTCTTCCAGTTTTGCTTGGGAGGACCTTTCCTCTTTTTCCCCTTTCCCTGTCCAATAGCCAAAACAGGGGCACTCGTAGGTGTGGAGGGTATACTTTTACCCTTCATCCCTGCCTCAGCTGTCTGCAACAAGTTGTGCAATTGGGCCAAGGTCTGCTCAGTATTGTTCAAATGGTAAGTTAGAATAAACTGACCATAACATTCAGGAAGTGAGTTTAAGACCATGTCAATGGCCAATTCCTCATCAAAGTGAATATTGAGCTTGACCAAACGCTCTATGTAGCGTTGCATTCTTTGCACATGTGACACAACTGACTCCCCATCTTACATTTTGCAAGCCATGAGTGACTTGACTACTTCGAACTTTTCTTGACGAGCTCGCTTATGGTAGTTTTACATAAGGTCCTTGTTCATCTCGAAAGGCCAGTAGTCCTCATAGTACCTCTGCAGTTCTGGGGACATAGTTGCCACCATGATGCATGCCACTTTGGTAGCATCATCGTAATGTTTCTTGTAGGCAGCAAGATCTTCAGGAGTAGCTTCATTCTCATCAAGCTCTTTGAGCTCCTTTTCAAGAACATATTCTTTGTTCTCGAAACGAAGAGCCATCTTGATGTTGCGCATCCAATCGTTATAGTTTGAGCCATCCATAACGACTTTGGAGCATATATTGAGCAAAGAGAAGTTTTGGTTGGAGGAGGACGAAGCAGAAGTGTTTCCAGGAGTAGACATCTGAAAAGAAAGAAAGTTTTAGTTAGATTTCAAGATACCTTAATAGAATAACCCAAAGATATAATATCAAGGTTAGGATCCAACTATGAAGATTCACAACTTAGAAATGGGATGCCGAGATCCAAGTGCAAATTTCATAAAGGTAGGTGAATGACGATTCACCAATTCCACCATTAGACGAAACAAACGAAGTGAAATTCCTAATTCTTTTGAGATACATTGAAACTATTCAATGGCATGTTTTAATCTCAGATTATGCTCTTCTATTTGTGACTGGGATGCCGAGGATCATAAACAAGATGTGAATAACCATGCAAATGTGCTTGGTAACCTCATTGTCTTTATCATTAACTGTTGATGTGCTGGTAAACCACACACGCTCCATCAAAATGACAATTATGAGATACCCATTACTACTCTTTATTAGTGCCTTTTAGTGTGCTGGTTAACCACACACGCTCCACTAACGACCAATAAAGCATAATGTGCAATTTCATGGATTAGCATACTTTTCACATTTTTCCTAAAGTAACTAGAGTTGGGATTTTGAAAATAATGTTCTATTACTTTCTTTAATATCATTATACTTTTAATGAGAAGTAGTTGTCCTATCAGATCCGTTCTGCTAACGACCCTCCACTAATCAAGGAAGCGGTGGGTGAGAGTGGACACCCATTCAACTACCATTTTATAGGCAGTTTCCTTATACCCCCCTTATAGATTAGCTTCGTGAATGAGGCATACTAGCGATTTGACTGACCAAATTCTTATACATATATAATATTAAACTTTTAATTATAATATATATATAAGGTGTGTTTTAAAACATTTTAAAACTTCAAGGGTTTATAAATTTCGAAATTTAAGCTATTAAATTTAAATTTAAATAAACCAATTAACTAGATTTAATATTTATCTTTTAATTAACTATTAATCAAATTATTAAATCTTGTAAGGATTATCTAATTAAATTAATCCATTAATTTAATCCTAATCCTTATCCCTCTAAATTTCGAAAAATAGGGTAAGGATAATTATCCAATTAATCTAATTAAGTAACAATTATCCAAAACAAGAAACGCTAGTTATCCTCTAGCATATTTCGAAATTTACAAGGGAGGATGCTAGGGTTTTCAAAACCCTAACCCTAATTTCGATTAGGGTTCTTTGGAGGCTAGGGTTTTCGAAAAAACCCTTTGATCCAAAACCCTAGAAATCGAAAATTTGGCCTTTAGGGTTTAATAGCTATAAACCCTAATTTGCAATTCAACAATTGTAGCAATTCAATTTAAAACAACCTGGCTCTGATACCACTGATGGGTTTTAGGTACAACTAATAAACTAGAAACAATTCCTAAGTTCACATGCAACCTACTTTGGATCTATGTTTTAACTATTGAACATACAACTTTGAATTGCAAAACAAGAACCCTAGAGGAGAGAGGCTAATTTCGAAATTAACAAACTAGGGTTTAGGGTTTACATACCTTTCAATTGTTATAGCAAACAATTGATAATCCCTTGATCTTGATCTTGATCTTCTTGGAAGCTTTAGCACCACAAGTGTAATGCCTCTAATGGAATCACACCCAAACTAGCAAGAAGGAAAGTAGAAGAGAGAGAGGAGAGGGAGTATGCAAAATCTCGGCCTTAGGGTTTCTTCAAAAGAAAGAGTGACCAAAAACATGAACCAGGAGGCTCCTTATATAGCAGAGGGATCTAGGGTTTAAGGGAAACCCTAGTTATCCTTTGCTTAGGGCCTAAGCAAACCCAAGGGCCTTATCCAAGCCCCTATGGACGAAATTATTAGGGTTTCCCCTAAAGATTTCGTCCACCCTCTTCCAAGGGGGTTCTAGAGCCTTCCACTCAACTATTAGATAATTGCAAACTAGTCCCTGCACCTTATAAGTAATTCTTTTAACCCCAAAATCAATTCTGATTAATTTCTGGCTAACAATTAATTAAACATAATGATTTCTAATTAATATATTAATCCATTAACATATTAATAAATCATTTATATATATATTAATTTATTAATCTTATAAATTAATATCTCTCCTTTCATAATTTCCTTGTCCAGTTGCTAGGTTGAGGGCAACCCAAAAGGACTGTGCTGCTATCAATTCAAGTACATACCAATTATAGTTATGGGCTTAGACACCTAATCCAACAAGAAACAAGGCAAGACTAGTTGCAAAGGGGTATAGTCAACTTGAAGGCATAGACTACGATGAAACGTATGCTCCGGTAGCACGCATGGAAGCTATCCGGATCTTCCTAGCATACGCAGCCCACAAGAACGTCAAGGTACACCAAATGGACGTTAAGAGTGCATTTCTCAATGGGGAATTAAAAGAAGAGGTTTATCTTCAGCAACCTCCAGGTTTTGAAAATGTTGAATTACCAGACCACTGCTACAAGCTTGAAAAAGCAGTCTACGGTCTGAAGCAATCCCCAAGAGCATGGTATGAGACTCTTTCTGAATTCCTTGTCTCATCCGGGTACAAGAGAGGAGTGATTGACCCCACGTTATTTAGAAAAGCAAATGGTAACCACCTTATGCTTGTACAAATATATGTGGATGATATCATCTTCGGATCGACTGATCAAGGAATGGTGGATGAATTTGCTAAGCTCATGACCAACAAGTTCAAAATGAGCATGAATAGAGAGATTAACTTCTTTCTATGACTTCAAGTGAAACAAGTTCCGCAAGGGATATTCATTCATCAAGAGAAATACACCACTGAACTGTTAAAGAAATATTCTATGGACAACTGTTCTTCGGATAAGGTCCCCATAGCCTTCGGTTATAAGATCTCTGCTGATCCCTCAGGTGAATCTGTGGATCACAAGACTTATAGAGGTATCATAGGCTCTTTGATGTACCTCACCGCAAGCAGGCCAGACATTGTCTTTGCAACTGGTGTATGTGCAAGGTATGAGGCTGACCCAAAAGTGTCACATATGACCGCAGCCAAACAGATACTACGGTACCTAAAAGGAAGCAAATCTCTTGGTCTATGGTACCCCGCAGGCAACGATTTCAGCCTTCAAGCATTCACAGATGCGGATCATGTCGGATTCAAACTAGATAGAAAAAGCACTTCAGGTGGATGTCAATTTCTGGGTGAAAGACTCGTCAGCTGGTCATCAAGGAAACAAAGATGTGTATCTCTGTCTACCGCAGAAGCTGAGTATGTGGCCGCAGCCAGCTGTTGTTCTCAAGTCCTTTGGATGAAAACTCAATTATTGGACTACGGATATAGAATGCTGCGGATACCGATCTATTGTGACTCTGAAAGTGCTATTGATATTTCTCACAATCCAATTCAGCACTCCAAGACTAAGCATATTGAAATACGGTATCACTTCATCAAAGACCACATCTTGAAAGGTAACATTGAACTCATCTTTGTTCATTCTCATGAAGAGATTGCTGATGTGTTCACAAAAGCGCTCGACTCCACAAAACTTAACACCTTCCTGTAAATGTTAGGAATGATGAATCCAGACCCGCAATTCTTTTTGAATTGTTAGATACCGCAGACCATCCTTGGCCTCCGTTGCTGTTCTAACTGAAAGTTACTTATGATAGTTGGTTCTGGTACTGCAGTCTAGGTACCGCAACCATATATCATACTTATTTTTCATGGGTCCTTATTGTTTGTTATTACTAACTTTTGTACAAGTGCTCTTCTCAGTTTCTTCTACTGTAGTCATAAATCTATCCATCCGCAATGACATTTGTTCATCCGCAATGACACCTGGTCATCCGTAATGAAGTTTCCATCCGCAAGCACATTGATAATTTCTCAACTGTTTCATCAACCCTTGAATCTTTTGTGTGCTATTTAATGATCCTTCATTAAATAAAACATTAAATAAAAAAAACATTCCCTTGAGAAACTGTCTCATTCTCTTTCTGAATAAGCCTTGTGTCAGACCTATTTTTAGGTATGATGACAAAAAGAACATTTTTCATAATCACATCCTTAATTTGTCTTTTCCGCTTACCCAGAACGTCCCATCCGTTACAACTTCCTTTCCCCTCACCCCACGATCACCTGACGTGATGATGTCCTTCTGACCTTTCATTAAATGCAAACCCTCTTTTGGCAAATCTCAAAAATCTTTTTTAAACCGTTTGATTTTATGTGGCTGAGATTTAATCTCCGATTCAAAAGATTCCCTCCAATCGACGTTTTACCTTATCCTTTTTTTTACCTAGGGTAAAAATTTCATCCCTTTATAAACCCGTCTTCTTCCCCAAAATCACTTTACGCTTTCTGAACATTGAACCTTCCCTCTCAAATCCTTCAAGAACTCTGTTTCTTTACTCTTTTTCTCAACCCTCAACAATGGTGAAGTCCGGTATTTCAAAGAAACAATCCAAGGCATCTGGATCAGTAAACCCTACTGGTTCAGACTCTCCCACTATTGCTTCAAGCAACTTTAGAGCATTGTTCGAAGATCATCCATCCTATAATGCTCCAACCAAGCTGATGATTAAGTTTCTGAAGAATCATCCCATGTTTGGCCCCTTTGATGCTTTCACAGATGTTGTCCCAATCTCAACACTCTTTAAATGTGCACTCTCAGCTTATCGCCCAATCGAAAACCCTCAAGAAGTTCACCTTAACCTGGTTAATGATTCTTTGGTCATTCTGTCCAAAGAAAAATTTCTTTCTGCCATTAACCTTCTTGTTCATTCCTCCATCAAGATCTTCTCCCCATCCATGACGGACGTTACTTCAGCCCTTTACCAAATGGGTTATTAGAAAAAGATAAGGGGAATTGGCGAATTCAAGAAAAATCAATTGCCTGCGGTCTGGCAATTTGTCTGCCACTTCATCATCCGCAGTCTATCTGGCAGAACCGGAGGCACAGACAATATGGGACTGAAGCTTCTAGAGTTGTTATGGAGTATATTCACAGGACACGATGTAAACTACGGGCAGATCTTATGGGACGACTTTATTCAATATATTCCCAAGGAGAACCCAAGGGAGAACCCAACCGAGCTCACCTTTGCAAGGTTCTGGTCACTCTGCATTTCAGATCTTCATGCGGATGCTGGAATCGACATGGGCAGTGACATCGATTTCTTTGTCACCAAGGATCTTAAAAGGTACAATCCTTCTTCTGATCAAACTGTTTTTGGACCAATTCGAAGACTCCCTACCCACATTCTTTCCACACTTGGTCTTGAGACTGCTGATGTCTCAGATCACATTGAGGCTACAGAAGTTATTGCCCCATACCCTCCTACCCCGCCTCTCCAACACCCATCCGCAACCATTAACCTGAAGGTTCCGCAGTCCCTTCTGCCACTACTCTCTCCAATCTTTCTCAAAGAAGAAAGCTATTGGCCACCAAGAAGAAACAAAGAACACCCAAGAAGGATGCTCCCAAACGAACCGCACCCACTAAGAAACGTAAAACCAAACCTAACGCAACCACGCCTGATAGTGACTCTGATGAGGATAGGCAACCAATTGCTATCCTTAAGAAAAGAAAAACCGATACCTCTGGCCAAATGCGTGACCGGACCGATACTGAACCCTCTCAAAAGGCTCCGGTAGTCCTTGGGGTGGCCGCAGACCCATTCAACACCACTATCATTTTCCAATTAGACTCAGAAAGTGAGTCTGATTCACGACATCATGGAGACTCCCCCCCAGTTCACTCCCAAGAGGATGACACTGGTGCTCGCCCTAAGGTCTCCAGGGCTTCCCGACTGCATTTCTTTTCACCTGAGGAGTTGCACTCCATTCTTTTGAACGTCACCCAAACACTTCAAACACCTTCCCAACCGCAGGGCACTTCTTCCGCCCATGCCAGAACTGAGCCGAGGCCAAACTTGACCACGGGTCAAGGAGACCAAGGAAGCTCAGGAAATCCTACTCTGCTTACATCCGCAGCAGGTGGTTTAGGCACCGTGAGCACAAATGTGCAAGGATCCGTGGAACCGAAGGACACTTCGGTGCGTTTTCAAGGATTTGACGGAGATGAATCAAACGACTCATGGTTACGCTACACTCCGGTAACTGAGTCAGAAATCAAGAAATATGCCGCTTTCAAGAGGGCATTTCAAGCCCGCAAGGAACAACAGCTCAAGCAACAACAACAAAAGGAGCAAGATATCCAGTCAGTGGCACGGTATTGGGCAGACGCAATCAATAATGCCAATACCATAGCCACCATTCAAAAGGTTCAGGACTGGATGACCGAGATGGCTGAAACAGTCCTTAAAGCTCAGGCAGCAGGTGAAGGTGCAGGTACCTCCAGAGTGACTCCAACTCCTACTCCAACTCCACATCCAACTCCAACAGTTCATGAATCACAAGACGAAGGAACCACAATAGAAGTCAGTTCTGCTCCCACCTTCGGTCTTGATGATGAAGACATCCAGGAGGTTAACAAGCCCAGTCCTTCTGATGATGACCTCATGATGTTCTATGAGGAAGAGGAATCCAGTGGCTCTCACCATTCGACTTCTAAACCCAAAGAAAAGAAGAAAAAGAAGAAGAATGTTGTCACCAGGAAAGAATTTTTGAGCTTGCAAGCCAAAGTCGATCAGATCTTAGCTGCGGTCAAGCCCACTCAACCGCAACCAGAAGACTCTCCCGGGCCGCAGTCACTGATCGAACGTATAGAACGCTTGGAAACAAGGGAACGCTTGGCTGCTGATAGAATTTCTCTCAAAGTGGAAATAGGGATCCGGTCCCTTGACAACAACCGCAAAGCATATCACAAGGATTTTATGGCTGCTGCGGAACGCCTCATCACTGAGGTGACCGCAATCAAAATGGATCTCCAAGCAGCCATTGCGGATCAAGCCACACAGTCTTAGAAACTGATAGCTGAGACTCACACTGCGTATGAGTCCACTATCACATTTCTTCAAGCAACAATCAATAGACTACAACGCTCCCTTTCCTCCAACTTCCTGTTGGATAAGGTGTATAAGTCCATAACTATTTCTCGTATGTACTTGACCCGACCCGGCATGGTCCATTTGGGTTGCATGGCACCATGCAAATGGATAAACTAAAATGAGAGAAATAACACTTATGGTTTATTAATATATTATAAGTTCTAATATATTAATAATATTATTTAATTAGTTTGATCAAGAATTAATAGAATTAATTAAGTGATCAAAAGATAACTAATTAAATATATGAGTAGATTATGTAAATCTTCCATATCTTATATAGTGGGCTAAGAGGCTCCATGGATTATCAAGTTGGGTTCCACCCATAGGATGCTCCATGGAGGCTCCATGGGAGTTACAAACCCATGGGTCATGGAAATGAAGAGTCATGCCACATTAGGGTTTACATGGTGTAACCCTAGATATGACACACTATATAAGCAACATGTTCTCCACCAAAATCGGCGACACTAAGAAACAAGAGGGCTAGAGCCGATTTTGCAAGTGTAAGATTCTCTCAAAGTTTACTCCTTTGCATTTGGTGTTATGTGAAGCATTTGAGGCATCACACTTGGGGTGCTAGGCTCACAAGGTTTCAAGGATCATAATCAACAACAAGGTAAGTTATTCTATCTTTCATTCAAGTTAAAAATGTTCCCCATGTATGCTAGATAGGAATATAACCTTGGAATTCAACTTTGCATGATTATTAGACAAACATAGATCCAAGGTTATTAGGGTTGCATATACACTTAGGAAGTGTTAGAATGCTCAAAACCCATCAGTGGTATCAAAGCCTAGGTTTGTTTGTTGTTTTTTTTTTTTGTGCAAACAGCTTGGAAAAAAATCGTTTTTCTATTTTCTGCTCGTATGAAAGTTTGCACATTTGTTGCTGGAAATGGACTAGAAACATTACCCTAAACTGTTTTGATGTTTTAAAGCTTGTTTTAGATGGTGTAATGTTTATGCTAATCCATTTACAATGGCAATTATTAATATTACAAGTTTTTTTTTAAGTGTAATTTTTGATTCTTGAAAGTGTTCATATTCATGTTCTTGAACTTATGAAGATTAGATGATCATAGGAATTGTTTGTAACCTTCATGGTAGTTTAATTCATGATCATAATGTGTTTTAATGGAGTCCATAACTTATCCTCAAGTTATGGAAAACCAAAAGTCTCACTTTTATTAAAGCCATTAAAAAAACACAAGAGTTATAAAAAAGAAGAGTCTTCATTTTTATTAATCAATTAATTCATAAGTTATAAGAAATGAAAAGTTTTGGAAGTTTACAAAACTTTCCCTCAAGTTTTGGAACATGTAAAGTCTTGATTAAAACTTTAGTTCCAACCCTTAGAATTTTAAAAGTTAAAATTCAACCCTTATACTTTATAATATTATAAGTTACTAATATATATGTATAACGTCAAGTCGTCTTACCGCTAGTACGCCTCATTCACGAAGTCGGTCTATAAGGGGGTATAAGGTTGTTGCCTATAAAATGGCAACTTAATGGGTGTCCACTCTCACCCACCGCTTCCTTGATCGGTGGAGGGTCGTTAGCCGAACGGGTAAGACAAGGACTTATAAATTCTCATTAAAAGTATGATGAATATTATAAAGTAACTAAATGCTTTTATTAAATTCCCAATCTTAGTTACTTTAGGAAAATGTGAATAAGGTGCTAATCCATGAAATTACACTTTACACTTTGTTTAAGTCGTTGGTGGAGCGTGTGTGGTTAACCGGCACACTAACTTGGACTTAACAAGGTAGGTAAAGGGTGACTTAAGGTTTACCATAGCATCGGTGGAGCGTGTGTGGTTTACCGGCACATCGATTGAGTGATAAACCTTGAGGGTACCAAGTGATTTGCATGGTTACTTCACACCTCGTTTTGTGATCCTCGGTATCCCAGTCACAAAACTTGGAGGGCACACTCGAGATTGAAACATGCCTTTGAAAAGTTCATTGAATCTCAAAAAAATCTAGGAATTTCTAAGAACCAATTAAAAACCTAATATTTATATTTCGTTTTTCATGGTGGAAATTGGTGAATCGTCATTCACCTACCTTTCAAATATGTTATAGCTTGGATTACGGCATACCTCTTCTAAGTTATAATATATTGTGATTGGATTCTAGCCTTAATATTACATTTGGGTGTTTTATTAAGGACTCTCTTAATATCTAAACTAATCTTGTTCTCTTCTTTCATATGTCTTCAAACAATGCTGCTTCTGGCTCTAATCCTAATGGCTCCTTTACCCTTATGAACTTGTGTGGGAAAGTCACTTTTGATGGATCCAACTTCAATGAATGGATCAGAAACATCAGGATGATTACCCGCTACGAGGACAAAGAATATGTCCTTGACAAGGAGCTTAAGGAGATTGATGAGACCACTGCAACTCCCCAGGAGATCGCTGACTTCCGGGCACATGAAAGGGATGCTACAAAAGTGGCATGCATCATGTTGGCCACCATGACAGCGGAACTCCAAAAGTCCTATAAGGACTTCTACCCTTTTGAAATGCACCAAGATCTGATGGAAAGATACCATCAAAGTGCACGATAAGAGAGGTATGAAATCATATGCTCTATCATAACAACCATGATGAAGGACGGGGAATCCGTCACGAGCCACATGCAGAAAATGCAAAGGTATGTGGATCGGTTGCTGAAGCTTAATGTGAACTTCCCTGAGGAGCTTGCAATAGATATCATTTTGCACTCCTTACCATCGTGCTATGATCAATTCCGCATGACATATCACATGAATAAGGAAGATGTCACACTCAGCAAACTTCAGGGACTCCTCAAGACCGCAGAAACAGGTCTTAAGGGTAAGTCGGTTGTTAACACTCGTACTCCAAACTCCGCCCCGGTTTTGGCAATCGGGAAAGGTAGAGGGAAGAAGAGGAAGAGCTCTTCGAAGGGTACCAAGGCTAGGACCCTTGATGTCTCTTCTTCAAGTGGAACCAAGAAAGGTTTTGTCACACCTTCTTCTGACCCTAAAGAGGCTTAATGCTTCTATTGCCATGAAAAGTCACATTAGAAGCGGAACTGCCCAAAGTACCAGCAAGATGTGAAGGATGGGAAAGTTAAACCCAACCATACAGGTATTTACACTATCTTATCTAATAACTCACCCCATTCTAACTCTTGGGTCCTTGATACCGGTTGTGGTATTCATATATGTTCTGATTTACAGGGACTAAGAAGAAGTGAGAATGTGGAGCATGGAAGAATAAACTTAATCATGGGGAATAGGAAAGCTTTACCTGTCACCAAGATTGGAGTTTATACTTTATCGCTAAGTAGTGGGTTTAGTTTAGATTTGAATAAATGTTGTTATTCGCCAGAAATGGCAAGAAATATTATTTCCTTTCATGCATTGTATAAACAAGGTTTCACCTTTTCATTTGATAATGAAGTTGGTTAGATTAATGCTTTCTTTAATAATGTTCTTTATTTTAAAGCATTACCTTGTGATGGTGTGTATGAAACTATATCTGTGGTTGATAACTTAGAAATAATGTATTGTGTATTGATTCTCTTAATGATAATAACTTGGATAAAGCATCATTATGGCATTGTCGTCTTGGACATATAAGCAAGAAACGCATAGGCCAACTCCAAAAGGATGGAGTATTGGAGTCATTTGACCTAAAGTCAGATGATAGTTGTGAATCATGCTTACTTGGAAAAATGACAAAGTCACCCTTCACAGGTTCTTGTGAGAGGGGTGAAGGTTTGTTGGATCTTATACACACGGATGTGTGTGGGCCCTTCAAACATGCCACAAGGGATGCTAATCGTTATTATTTGACTTTTACTGATGATTACAGTAGATATGGATATGTCTACTTAATCAAGCATAAGTCAGAGACTTTTGAGAGGTTTAAAGAGTTTAAACAGGAAGTCGAGAATCAATTGGGCAGGAACATTAAGATGCTTCGATCCGATCGAGGTGGTGAGTATCTTAGTTCAGAGTTCCTCGACTATCTTAGGGAATGTGGGATTGTCTCACAATTGACACCTCCCAGGACACCGCAGTTGAATGGTGTAGCTGAGAGGCGTAATCGAACCTTGTTGGATATGGTTCGTTCCATGATGAGTCGAGCTTCGCTACCAATCTCATTTTAGGGGTATGCCTTAGAGACTGCCGCCCATATCCTTAATCTAGTTCCCATAAAGAAAGTTGCCAAAACTCCTCATGAGATGTGGACTGGTAAAGTACCCAAACTAGACCACATTAAGATTTAGGGTTGCGAGGCTTTCGTGAGACGCGAGACTCATGATAAGCTCGAACCTCGAAGTGAGAGGTGTATTTTCATCGGCTACCCACAGAAATCCTTTGGTTACCTCTTCTACAGACCTAGTGAGAATGTGGTCTTTGTAGCGAGGAGGGCTTTCTTTCGAGAGAGAGAGTTCATAAGCCAAGGAGACAGTGGGAGGCAAGTTGATCTTGAAGAAATTCAAGAGTCAAGTGGTGAAGGAACTTCAAACCCTAGCACTCAACTTGAGGAGGAAACTTCTGTTGAGCCAATTGACAAGTCTGTACGTCTGAGGCGGTCCACAAGGGTTAGGAATGCACCTGAGCATTACTATGGATTCCATATTACTGCGGAAGGTGATACACTTATCAGTGATGAGACGCTGATAGGTCTGGATGAACCTAACAGTTACGCGGAAGCCATGGCAGGCCCTGAGTCAGCCAAGTGGAAAGAGGCAATGGACAGCGAGATACAGTCCATGTATGACAATCAAGTTTGGAACTTGGTTGAGAATGTACCAGGTCGTAAGACTGTAGGGTGCAAATGGATCTTCAAGAAGAAGACCGACATGGATGGTAATGTACACACTTATAAGGCACGAATGGTTGCAAAGGGTTTCTCACAAACTCCGGGAGTTGATTATGATGAGACCTTTTCTCCAGTGGCCAAGATTAAGTCTATTAGGGTTCTGTTAGCCATAGCCGCACTTCATGACTATGAAATATGGCAAATGGATGTCAAAATCGCTTTCCTTAATGGAAAATTGGCTTAGGATGTTTACATGAGTCAGCCAGAGGGTTTTGTCAACACAGAGTACCCTAATAGAGTGTGTAAGCTTGAGAAATCCATTTATGGGTTAAAGCAAGCACCTCGCAGATGGAATCTTTGCTTTGATGAGAAAGTCAAGGAATTTGGCTTTTCTAGGAGTGAAGATGAATCTTGTGTATATGTCAAGGCTAGTGGGAGTATAGTTAGCTTTTTGGTATTGTATGTGGATGACATACTACTCATAGGAAATGACATCCCAACTCTGCAGGAAGTTAAGTCCTGGCTTGGGAAGTGTTTCTCTATGAAGGACCTAGGAGAAGCTGCCTATATTCTAGGGATAAGGATCTTGAGAGACCGGAGTAAAAGACTAATTGGACTTAGTCAGAGTACTTACTTGGATAAGGTGTTGAAGAGATTCGGCATGCAGGACTTCAAGAAAGGAGAGTTACCCATCCAGAGTAACGCCAGATTGAGTAAGACACAAAGCCCTAGTACTGAGGCTGAGATAGCAGAAATGAGTCGAATACCTTATGCTTCGGCTGTAGGATCGATCATGTATGCTATGACGTGTACTCGACCTGATGTAGCCTTTTCTTTGAGCATGGTTAGCAGGTATCAGGGGAACCCTGGCAAGGCACACTGGACTGCGGTAAAGAATATCCTCAAGTACCTACGGAGGACTAAGGACTGGGTCCTTACCCTCGGTGGGAGTGAAGACTTGAGAGTTGTAGGGTATAGTGATGCTAGCTTTCAGACTGATAGGGATAATTTCCGCTCTCAGTCAGGCTGGGTCTTTACCTTAAATGGAGGAGCAATTTCTTGGAAGAGTTCCAAGCAAGAGACAGTGGCTGATTCAACTTGCGAATCAGAGTATATAGCAGCTAGCGAGGCAGAAAAGGAGGCGATATGGCTGAAGAACTTCATTGGAGACCTTGGAGTTGTACCAGCTATTAAAGAGCCAATGGAAATTTTCTGTGATAGTGAAAGTGCAGTTGCCTTAGCCAAGGAACCAAGGGATCACGAGGAGATCCAGACAAATCGACAGAAAATACCATTTCATCAGACATCGAATAGAAGAAGGACTCCTCGTGGCAAAGAGGGTATCATCGGATGAGAATCCAGCAGATCCCCTCACGAAGGGACTGAATCGGGTTAAGCATCTCCAGCATGCTCGGAGCATAGGGCTGAAGGATGATATTAGATTTAGTAGTTAGATAACCTTGAAATTTGTAAAGTGTAATTGACATTAGATGATGAATAAAAGGTGTTTTATTTATGAGTAAAGTGTTGCTATCTCTTGTCGATCGTTTACTATATTTCTTTTGCATGTTTTGACTTCCAGAATAATTATGTTTGGTATATCATATTATTCGAACCTCCACAGTCGGTCATATGTCGGAAGTAGGTATGAATCAAGACTGTCATGATTGGTTGCAGAGGTCTAAGTTGTTGGACATGGCTACAACACTCATGAGTGCTCATAAGTTCTGAGCATTGGACTCAACCCACGCTCACTGGAATCACTTCATGGAATTTATCTCGAGTGATCGTGAGACAATAATATCCTATAAGCCTTCAAACCTAGAGATATGATTTGTTACTTATGAGTTGGTTATGCATTGATTGTACGTTAACGCATTGGTAACTCGATGTTATAAAACGTGCTTTTGTGTATAATTCAATGAGTGGTAGAACAAACATATGAGTCGAAGTTTATCTGTTCCTTCTTGGATTAGAAGCTGATATCTGGGCCCCTCGATGATTTTGTTTTGACCTATGTACCGGGCCCGGTCAGAACTAAGTTGATTTGTTCAATTAAGTTCTTTGTCAAACAAATCGGAAATCGGGAAACAAACTGCTGGACAATAAGTAAGACATTGTTCCATGTATTTTTCCGGCTGATATCTAGAACAGAGGATTATATGATCACTTATCTTAAATGGCGTATCATCATCTTCTCAGTTCCGAGAGACCTTGAAAGAGCTACGATTGCCGATTGGTTCCTGAAGTATTGCAGTTATAGTTATTAGACTTATCCAAGTGGGAGACTGTTGGATAAGGTGTATAAGTCCATAACTATTTCTGGTATGTACTTGACCCGACCCGGCATGGTCCATTTGGGTTGCATGGCACCATGCAATTGGATAAACTAAAATGAGAGAAATAACACTTATGGTTTATTAATATATTATAAGTTCTAATATATTAATAATATTATTTAATTAGTTTGATCAAGAATTAATTTAGAATTAATTAAGTGATCAAAAGATAACTAATTAAATATATGGGTAGATTATGTAAATCTTCCATATCTTATATAGTGGGCTAAGAGGCTCCATGGATTATCAAGTTGGGTTCCACCCATAGGATGCTCCATGGAGGCTCCATGGGAGTTACAAACCCATGGGTCATGGAAATGAAGAGTCATGGCACATTAGGGTTTACATGGTGTAATCCTAGATGTGACACACTATATAAGCAACATGTTCTCCACCAAAATCGGCGACACTAAGAAACAAGAGGGCTAGAGCCGATTTTGCAAGTGTAAGATTCTCTCAAAGTTTACTCCTTTGCATTTGGTGTTGTGTGAAGCATTTGAGGCATCACACTTGGGGTGCTAGGCTCACAAGGTTTCAAGGATCATAATCAACAACAAGGCAAGTTATTCTATCTTTCATTCAAGTTAAAAATGTTCCCCATGTATGCTAGATAGGAATATAACCTTGGAATTCAACTTTGCATGATTATTAGACAAACATAGATCCAAGGTTATTAGGGTTGCATGTACACTTAGGAAGTGTTAGAATGCTCAAAACCCATCACTTCCATGGTCCCGAGATCCTCCAGCTCACCAAGGAAATACACAGGCTACTCTTCAGCTCCTCCATTCCCAATAATCAACAGTTGGCCGAAGCCCTCAAAGCTCAATTTCAAGAGGTTTTTGCCAAGGTTGATGGCCTTAAAAAGTGGCTTGAGGAAGCTCCTCCGTTGCATTCCTCAAGAGGGGGAAGTGAAGAAGAAGTCCATCACTCTGATCACTCCATCTCACAACATCAGAGCCCCCCCATCATCACAGAAAAAATTCCTACACCGCAGCCTTCACCGTAACCATCTTATCATACTCCACCTCATAACACTCCACCGCAAGAGAAGGTCACTCCTGAAAAGCCAGAAACTCCCCCTCACTTCAAAAACCTGGCTGAGTACATGTCATCTCCAAGCTCAACTGACTCTCCTGCCACCACCCAAAGGAAACATGATTGGAAGGCAGCCAAACTTGCAGAGCTTATATGGAGAGAATGCGGTTTTGATACTATGATGGATGAATCCTTGATAAACTCTTGGATCAATCCTTACCGCAGACTGCTGGATGAAGATTACAGACCCCACCTCACCTATGCTGAACCCCTACTGATGGATACTGGGATGTCCCAATTTCTCCAAATGCCAAATACTTCACAGTATTTGAGCATTTCGACCGCAACCTTCCTGACCACAAAAGACTGCCAATGGAATTTGAGAGACTCAGTATTTTTCATGCTAAACATGCCTCTTCCATTGAAAATATATGGTCTAACGATAGACCATCCACAGTCAAGAACTACAAAATCCGGAAGTTCATGAAGGCTGACTACATCCAGTATACCCTCACTAGAAGGGAGCATGACTATATCCGCACCCAGGCAGACTTTCCCTGTATGAATCCGGAAGAAATCTTTCTTATTGCCAAGGTGTTCCAAAACAAGTCAGAAAAGCACCCGAAAATGAAGATTGCGCTTGAAAAGGCCAATACTTTTCTGAAGGAAACGGTCTGTGATTTTGCCAAGATCGATGCAGATATCTATCCTATCATTGCCAAGAATTTTGATCTGCCACCTCTCGAGCCTGCACCAATGCCTACCGAAGGCTATCAAGAAAGATCCTTAGGCGCAACCAACTTTCCTAAACTTGGAGTCATTTTCAAAAGGAAGATAGATAATGTCAAATATTTCATTGCTATGACTGCCATCCATCGCCTCACCAAGAAGCAACTTGACATCTGCCGAACCGCAGTTGAAAGATCGAAGCACACTACCGCAGAAGTCAAGTTCGAGATCTTAAGGAGAATCACCTGGCTGGAAAACATCAGGAAGTTTTGGTGGATCCTGATCAAGTTCCTCAAACTTGATAGCTGAACAAAAGTTAAAGAGGTTACTTAAGGGGAAATTTTTGAATCATAAAAAGTGACCCTCTTGAACTTCAGCTACCGCAACCTCTTCAGCTACCGCAGCCATCCAGCACCCGCAGTCAAGCTCCTTCATCAGCAACCGAATCCGGAGTCTACCTACCGCAGTCACTTAACTAGATTACTTTACTTGTCTTTATTATGATACTCTCTGTTGTACAGTATGCCTTGCATGGCTACTCTTAGAGATGTAATCTAGTGTACTTCTTGAGTCTCTATAAATAGAGCTCATTCTCTTGTATCTAAGATGGATAACTTACGCATCTATCTATTCTGAATACACTTCTCAAGTTATTCTTTCTATCTCTCTATCTTACTACGCACCACTTCTTACTCTCAAATATTACTAGAATACAACTTATTATAACCTCTCTTCTGAGCAAGTCTTTCGTGACTTAATCACTAAGTTTGATCTTCCTTATCAACTCGGTTTGAATGCATTCCTTGTTATGAATCAACTTATGTGTATACTTGATATAACAATTGTTGTCATTTCTATTTCTTTACTTTCCGCAACTAACTCTCTAACTATCTAATTCTAACTTATTAATATTATTGTTGAGCTTTTAGATCCTTCGAGATTAACTATTCCGCAATACACTTGTTCTAACGTTTGTTCAAGTGTGTCTCTCAACAATTTTATTATCACAAAGATTAACCTCAACAGGAATTGTTTTTCTTTGAATAAAATCCTTGTGTTTTTCAGCCATCTTATTTGCAAAATCCTTTTTCTCCTTTTTCAAGTTCGCTTCGAATTCCTCGAGAGAAATCTCCGGTTCTGAAACAACTTTATTTTTGCCCTTAACATCTTTTGATGTGTTGACAAATTTGGAAACATTTGTTTTTGGAGAAAACTTAGTTTTTGGTTTTTTCAATTAGTTCAGAAACTTGTGGTTTTGAAACCTTTGGTTTTGAAAAATATTTAGGTTTTGGTTTCTGAATAGGAGAAGAATTCGTATTTTGAGTTGAAGATCTTACTGAATTAACAGAATTTTGATTTGTATTCTTGTTTTTCCTGAAATGTTTTCTTTCTTGCAAGTTCTTCCTATATCTAACATTTAATTGTCGTTTCATAGCAATAAGTTCCCCAGCTGACTTATATATGTTAGTTCTAGGTTTCTCTTTTCTGACAGACTTTTCATGTTGTTCAGAAGAAGTTTCACTTGGGACATCCTTAGTGCCACTTGGTCCTGCATGATCGTAACGAAACTCAACACGATTCAGAGGTTCCGAAACATATTTTCCTTTCGTTTTCCAAGAGGTCATTTCGGAAAGACCTTTTGTTTCGTCTGAATTGTCTATTGGTCCATATCAAAAAAATTCGTCACAACAATCAGCATTATCATCATTAACAATGGACGTTAGTTCTGACGTGTCGTTTTTGTTCAGTCCGGTTTTTACGAAAACTTGAATAGGGACTGTTTGTACTTTCGGAAAAGTTGTGGCTTTTGTTTTTAAAACTTCAGGACCTTTATTTTCAACAACACGAATATATTCAATTGAATTTTCAGAAATCAAATTTTTCTTTGGTTCAGACTCATTTTGTACAAATGCTAAACAATCGATCTCGTCCTCTATAGAAATCTCACTCATGTCACTTTCGTCAAATTCAAAAACATTTTCAGCATCAAAAGTGTTTTCTGAACTCAATTTTGTGCACAACGAGTCAAAATTTTGCACATTATTAGATTTAGTTTGTTCTTTATCTTTATCATCCAACATTTGCTTTAACATGTTCTTATGTTCTTTGGACTGATATAAGCTTCTATTTTGTCAAGCCTAATTTTGTACGAATCAGAAACATCATCAGAGGACACAATTGATTCACACTTATAGCACTCTGCATCGATTTCATCTTATTTCAATTCGAGAAAGGGTTAATTCATTTTGTGAATATTTTTACCTATTTCACAATCAAGATGCAGTTGAGTGATATTGAAATATAAACGCTTTGCAATTAAACAGAAAATATTCCGTTGTTTCAAAAGTGCTAAATTGTCTCTCTTAAGATAAATGACATCATCCTTTGACCTAGTTAGCTCTAACTCCAACTTTTCTATACATATCCTTCTCTCTTCACTTTTATTTGTTACCCTTCTGATTTGATCATTTAGGTTAGAATTGCTTAGACGAGTTCTCTTTAAACTATCACTAAAATTAAAGAAAGTGTAATTTAAATCATCTAATTCAGATTTGTATCATGAAATAGGAATATTAAGAGATTGGAGTATAGAGTGTACCTTACTGATGACCATCTCGTACTCATTCAACCTTATTAACATACATTCCTTAGCAAAATGATTCTTGCCATGGCAGTAATTGAAATCATAGCCAGAATCTTCTAACAACTTCTTTTCCTACTTATCATCTTCCTTTTGAGAATTCTTGAAGCTTTCTTCTCTTGACCTTTCTGAGCTGAAGTTTCCCTGCTTGTTCCTGTTCATAAACCGACCAAAGTTCTTTTTGATGAGCTTTTTTCGGATTAGATACCATAAGAGCATGTTCCTCTTTGGTAAGTTCACTATCCGAAAAGTTGGATTCGAAATCTTGTTCAGCAACCTTTTTTCCTTTGGAAACCAAGGCCAATGAACCCATGCTAGAGACAAGCTTTACATCCTTCATCACTTCATCTTCATGGGATCTTAGAAAATCCACAAGCTTTGACAGAGAGTAGCTCTTGAACTGTTCATGAGCTTTCACTGTAGACACAACCGCTTTCCATTCAGACCCTAACCCATTCATAAACGTGACTTTTTGCTCTATCTTTTCACGTTTGAGATTGTGTTTAAGCATCCTACTTAAAAGATGATTAAAACGATTGAATGTTTGATCAAGTTTTTCTTCTGGCTTTTGAACAAAAGCACCAAATTCCAATAGAAGTAATGTTTGAACTGAGTGTTCCAAGACAGCATCACTTGAATAAAGCTCTTTCAACCTATCCCAAATCTCCTTCGCAGTTTCACATGCACTCACCAGACGAAAAGTGTCTAGAGGAAGAGCAGACCCAATTATTCTCATCGCCTTGATGTTGCTTAACAGCTTGTCTTTTTCATCTTGAGGAACATCTTTAACGTCAACAAGGAGAGTATTGTATTCTGCTTGAGTCTTGATGATCCTTCTTGTAGCAGTGTGAGCGAATGTTTGCTACATCATGGCTTCCAATATCAGGGTGACATGATCTTCAAGGCCAAGAACGTAGTCTTCGAAGTGCAGTGCCCAGACTTTAAAATCTTGAGGAAAAGGGATTAGGATTCTGGTAGTAGATCCGATGCTGTTGGATAGATTGAAGGGAAGAGTATGAGGATCTTAGTGTTAAATGATGTTGATTCACAAAAACATGTATAGAATCAGACGTGTAAAACAATAATCAAGTTTAGGGAAAAATAAGGACCCGGATCTAACGTCTACAATCGATGAAAGTGATGAAGACGATAAGAACAGATCCACCAGAAACTCAAAACCCTAATAATACTCGGCAGAAGATTTGCGTATGAGTTACACAATCTCATGCTCTGATACCAATTATTGAAACAATGAACTTAAGATCGATAGATTTTATACAGTAGATTGAATCAAAAAATAAGAACAACGATCAAAGATGTGTCTAATGCTTAATATTATCAAAGCTTTAGAAGAGTTCAACGTGAACTTTTCTGTAAAAGCTAAGTAGGGTAATACAAAACGATTAACCCTAGAACAATACATGCATGCACATTAAATATTCTTACCCTAGCAACATAATGACGGATGGACAGGCCCAACCCGTTAACAAAAGACTAATTAAGTACATAACAATTTTGATACAACACATTAAATAACCCAACAAAGTTTTGTTAATTCAGAAAGAGTTTCAAATCAAAATACAAATTTTTCTCCAATTCCGAAACCACAAGCAAAACCTCATATTTCAAAATCAAAGGTTTTAAAACCATTTGAACAGTCAAAAAAAGTTTTTCTCCTTAAACTTAATCTTCAAAACCTATCAATACATCAAAAGATGTTAAGGGCAAAGGAAAAATTGTTTCGGAACCAGTGATAACTCTCGAGGAATACGAAGCAAATTTGAAAAAGGAGGAAAAAGCGTTTGCGAAAAAGATGGCTAAGACACACAAAGAATTTATTCAACGAAAAATAACTCCAACTAAAATTAATCTTTGTGATGATAAAGTAGAAGTTTTCAAAATCATAAAAGGGAAGAATTGTGTTTTGACAAAAAGATCTTTTTGGGTTGATAGAACTAAAACCTTTCATGTGCAAAAGAAATACTTACAAGGACCCAAGATGGTTTTGGTTCCGAAATCTCTCTAATTCTTCCAGGTTATGCGTGGTGAAAAGTACGATTCAGAATGGTATATCGACAACGGTTGTTCATGTTACATGACAGGAAGAAGTGAAGAATTGAGAGAGTATAGATCAGTATCTAATGGTGGTAGAGTAAAGTATGGAAATAATGCTACTGGGGAAATCAAAGGTTACAAAAGGATTACGAACGGCGAATTCTCCATTCGTAAGGTAGCATACGTTGAAGGACTGCAACACAATCTGATAAGTATCTCGTAGTTAGTTTTTGGTACTGGTCTGAAAGTATCATTCGATGATGAAGGTTCGGAGATTATTGAAAAGAAAACAAAGACAGTGCTTCTAAAGTCTAAAAGAAAGGGAGAGATGTATGCACTTGACTTGAAACCTATTAAAGGAACACCATCTATTTGCTTGCTTACGAAAGCAACTTCTGATGATAATTGGTTATGGCATAGAAGGCTTCCCCATCTGAACTTCAAGGATATTAATAAGCTAGTGATTGGTGATTTTGTTCGTGGTTTACCTCTTCTGAAGTTTGAGAAAGAACATCTATGTATTGCTTGTGAACTCGGAAATCAAAGCAGAAAAAGTCACTCTTGAATAATTAACACCAAGATTATTGCACCACATGAGTTGATGCATATTGATTTATGTGGACCATCTGCTATTGAGAGCATTGGCGGTAACAAGTGAATTCTAGTTATTGTTGATGATTTTTCTAGATTTTCGTGGGTATTTTTTCTTAAGCAGAAATTTGAAGCAACGCAGAATTTGATAGGCTTCATCAAGCAGGTCGAGCTTCAACTACGAAAGCATGTTCAGAAAATACGCAGTGAAAATGGTTCTGAATTCAAAAACCAAGTGTTTGAAGAATTCTTGACTGGAAAAGTAATTGCTCACAATTTCTCATCGCCCTACACTCCACAGCAGAATGGTGTCATTGAAAGGCGAAACCGCTCTCTTTGTGAAGTTGCAAGGACGATGTTATCATTTGCGAATCTTTCACTCTACTTCTGGGCTCACTCTATCTCAACTCCTTGTTTCACACATAATTGATCCTTCATAAACAAATGATTCTTAATCACACCTTATGAGATTCTGAATAATAAAAAACCTAACGTTAAGTTCTTTCATGTCTTTGGTTCCAAGTGTTTCATATTCAATTCCAAAGAGCATAGGAACAAATTCGATGTGAAAGCAGATGAAGGAATCTTTTTAGGGTACCCTCTTACTTTAAAGGCATATAGGGTTCTAAACAAGAAATCCAAAAAGATCGAGGAAACCTATTATGTCACCTTTGATGATAATTATCTAAAAAAGTATCAGAAAGTTGATTATCCGTCTAAAGAAATTTTTCCGTAAACAACATCTCAGACAATTCTTCTTATGAATCTATATGAGGAATTCATGAATTTGTTTGATGAGCCCGAAAAAACCATTTCTTCATAATCGAAGGCTAAGGAAAATAAGGAGGATGAATTGAAGAAAATCATTGATGATGCTGCCTAAGATCTTGGAACAGAGCCACCGATTCCGAAGGCTTCTGAAATTCCGACACAACCACAACATGATACTCCATTCCAGGGGGAGGTTTCCACTTCAACCGCCACAACCGATACACCTGTTCAGGGTGAGAATTACGATCTAGAAGTCAACACTGAAATTCCACTCCAGGGGAATGATTCTACTCCGGATATAGAGTCCCATGCAGATTTCCAGGGGAGGATCTGATTCCGAATAATGATTCTGATGTATAATCGGAATTTGAGGAAGTTGTTACATAAATCAATCCAGCATATAATCCGAACTATCCATCAATGTCAAAGTGGACTTAAGATCATCCAAAAAGTCAAGTTATTGGAGATTCATCTTCAGGCGTTCTTACCAGAGCTCAACAAAAAGACAAACAAACTGCATTATTCTCCAAAATGGAGTTTTGCATGTGTAACTCCTTTATTTCCAAGATAGAGCCTAAAACTGTGAAGATTGATCTTGATCATTCATATTGGGTGCAAGTTATGCAGGAAGAACTCAATGAATTTGAGCGTAATAAATTTTGGCGATTGATTCCAACTCCAAATGATGCATCCGTGATAGGATTAAAATGTATATTTCGGAATAACCTTGACAAAGAAGGCAACGTGATTCAAAACAAGGCACGGTTAGTTGTGAAAGGATACTGCCAGGAAGAATGCATAGACTATGAAGACACATTCGCACCGGTTGCAAGGCTGGAATCTGTTCGGAGTTTCCTTTCTTATGTAGCTCATAAAAATTTCGAAGTCTATCATATGGACGTGAAATGTGCGTTTCTGAATGGTGAACTAGAGAAAACAGTCTATGTGGACCAGCCACCAGGTTTCGTAAATGAAAAATATCCAAATCATTGCTATATTTTAGATAAGGTTGTGTATGGTTTAAAACAAGCACCTTATGCATGGTATGAAATCCTAACTCGATTTTTGAAACAATCCAAATTTAAACAAGGTTCGGTCGACCCAACCTTCTTTTGCAAGAAAGATGGTGACCATCTAATGATCGTCCAAATTTATGTCGATGATATCATTTTTGGATCCACTAATCCTAGAGTAACAACTGAATTCCGAAAACTGATGGAAACTAAATTTGAGATGAGCTCAAGGGGTCCTATTAACTTTTTCCTTGGTTTAAATATTAGACAGATTTCAGATGGCATTTTCATCAACCAAGAAGCCTACACTAAGACTTTACTTGTGGAATTTTGCATGGTGGGTGATTCAAAGCTCAAGGTTCCAATGGCGTTCGGAACGAAGTTCACTCCATCCTCGGATAAGCTAGCAGCTGATATCACTCTATAACGAAAAATAATTGGTTCTTTAAGGTACCTAACATCTAGTCGTCTAGATATTATGTTTGCTGTTTTCTATTGTGCCAGGTTTCAGGCGAATCCACGTGAACCTCATATGATTGCTGTGAAGAATATTCTCCGATACCTCAAAAGAACCACCTCTCTCGGATTTTGGTATCCTTCTAACTCTGGATTTTTTGTGCAAGCATACTCTAATGCTAATCTTGGTGGATGCGGTCTTTATCGTAAAAGTACAACCGAAGGATGTCAGTTTCTAGATGGCAAACTAGTTAGTTTGCAATCTAAGAAGCAAACATACGTCCCCTTATCCACTACTGAAGCTGAGTATATCGCAGTTTCCTCGTGCACTCCTCAAGGAGTATGGATTCAAAGTCAGCTTAGAGATTATGGGATTAATATGAAGAGGATCCCTCTCTACTGTGATTTCGAAAGTGCAATTAGGATATGTCATAATCCAGTGCAACAATCAAAGACGAAACATATTGCGCTGAGATATCATTTCATTAAGGATCACGTTGAAGATGGAAACGTTGAAGTACACTTTGTTCGATCCTCTGATCAACTAGCTTATATATTTATGAAAGACTTACCTTAACCAACTTTCAATAGAATTCTACAAGGTTTAGGAATGATCGAAGCGGACACCGTTCCGAAACCCCTTTCGTAATCTGAATTTACTGTTCACATTCCAAAATATTCCGAGCTTCGGAATGATTCAGAATGTACTATTCATCAAGAGTTTCTGAATGAGTTGTATCATTTGTAAACTAAATGTATTCCGATTGATTCCGAGCTTCGAAATGGTTCGGAAAATACTGTTCATTTATGTTACTGAATTTTTATTTCTGTTTTTATTTATTTCTCAGAAAATCCAAAATTTTCAAAAATATTTTCTTCATTTTTGTTTTTATCTCCTTTTCAGAAAATTCAAAATCTCAAAATTATTTTTCTTATTTATGTTTGTTTTTTTAGAACCAAAAATCACAAAAATATTTTCTTACTTTCTGTTTTTCATTTGTTTTCAGAAAATCCAAAAATTACAAAAATATTTTCTTATTTCTGTTTTATCTTTTTCAGAATATTAAAAACTTCAAAAATATTTTTCTTTCTTTATTTTTTTATGTGTTATTTTCCGAATTTGTTCTTGACTCAGGTACACATTCTTGTTACCTCAATTTTGAATGATAGGGCAGGTATACAATTTTGAATCTATGTACTAGCTAAATGTCCCTAGAAGCATGCTGTTACATGTTGGCCCAAGCCTATTAGACTCTATGTTTGAAGCCTTAATGAAACTTTCATTCCAATTGTTTCTTCCCAATCAGGCTAATCTATTCACATAAGTCATCGAGTTATCTTACTCTTCTCATACTAAGTTAAGAGTTGACTGCTTAGTCATTCGTTTATAGAAGTGGTACACCTTCTTCGGAACCAACCTATATTTTCTCCATCAACTTTCATTTTCATAATCGTGACCCTTGAGACTCTCAGAAATTACCACTGAAGTTTATGGTTACACAAAATCTGTGTTTATGATCTTCAAATCGTTATCACCATGACTTAAGTGAAACCCAAAATCCAAAACCCATTTCTGAATTGACGGTGAACAATTAATATGTTCTAGATATTTTGACCAATTCATTGACGACTACAACCTTTTTGGTTTGTACCACTACGAGTATGAAATCTCATCTTACTTTCTAAATGATCTTAATGAGATGTCTCGTCCCAAGACATTTCTGCCCAATCAGGTTCAGTTTTTTTTTTTGTTTTTTTTTTTGATATTTCATTTTATCTAGTCACTTACAAAATACTCAAAGCATACTTGGTCTTATGGCTACATTGGTCAGACATGTACTTCGTTTAGATATTCGAACTTATGTTGAGTTTCGGAATCTGGTTGGAGCTAAAGCCACATACATAAGCCTACGAAAAGAAGCCTTTCAATGTTTCTTAATGAATATATGATTGTAATTCAACGGGAAACCACACAGGCACTTCCAAGTCTCTCTTTACTCCGAAGAAAGAGATCGTTGCTCGGGATCCATCTGTTTTCATGTCAATTTTATTTTGACATCACAGAATCCCACAAATTTAATTTGTTTTGTTTCTTTTTCTTTGGCACACTCTTGCATTTATGATTTTTCAAAGTCTAGTTATAATTCATGTTGATTATTGTTATTCAGAATTCAAGTTAGGGATGATTGGCTGATTATTCCGAATGAGTCAAAACTAAAAAAGCGGTTTATTGGAGATAAGGATTCAAAATTAGGGGCGTTGTTTTCAAATTCCTAACATCACGCATGTCAGTTACACGCCGTCTGACACATACAACTGTCACACTTTCCCAGACTACTTTTTCGGGATTTGGGAACGTCAAGCGCCGATTTTCTCTCACCACTCGTGACGTATATAAGGGTTTTTGACGGTTGATTTTCTCTCACCGTCCACTCTATTCTCAAAACCCTCCAAGGAAAAAACCCTTTTCTCTCTCTACTGTTTATCGACTTCCTTACAGCGACAATACTCGGATCAACTGAAACCACTTCCTTTGCTGATCAATCTATATCTGTAATTATGTTGAACGTTAAGCCAATTCAGAATCTTATTATCGATCTTGACTCGTCTCGATGCAATGAAGCCCTACGACCCATGCTTGAGTGCCTAAAGTACTCACCACTGTCTCAATCCCTAACAATGGCGGACAATGTTCCTTTGGTCCATCTCTCTAAAGCCTATTCGTCTACTACCTACAGTTAACAAGATCGGGTCATTCACTTTGAGATAGCTTCTCATAAAAACTCAATTTCTAGATCCCGTTTATGCAGAATTTTAGGGCTTAATACCACTGAACGGCTCATGGATCCAGAATCGGTTACCACTTCTGCAATCATCGAGATGTTTTTCCAGATGGGCTACAATGGGGATCTCTGATTATTGTCAAAGTTCAGGAAGACTTTTCTACCTCCCATGTGGAACGATTTATTTACTCTTCTATTCAAGGGTTTCTCTGAAAGAGTTACTGGTTCTGACAGCGCCAGTCGCTTGTTCTACACAATTATCTATGGCCTATACCACAGAGTAAATATTGATTTTGGTTCTATTTTGTGGACTCAGTTGATTTAGAGCACGGTTTCATCTACACATCACACAGAGATTTCATGTTCACATTTTTGGTCAGTTATTGTCAAGCGTGTTCTTGATCACTACAGGGCCCATTGTTGGAAGATTCAGTTATTGCTGTTATTCCGATTTTGCAAACTTCTTCATTTATGATGTATGATCCAACGAAATTCAGCTTTGTTGGTTCTATTCCTGGAGTGATGTTGGAAAGGGTTCCTCAAGAAATGCCATTGTGAATGAATATCGCAAACAACCATCATCAGGCGTTCGCCCCAGCACAGAGGAATTCTGAAAGATTCTTGAAGAAGTTAACAAACCAAAGAGGAGAGGAAAACAAAAAGTGAAGGCTGCCACTTCTGAAGTTGTCAAAACTCCGAAGAAGAAGACCAAGAAGCAGGCTCACAAACCGAGGTCACCTTCTCCAGTCGCTCAGGAGGATTCTGAATCTAGAACTCAAATTGATATTCAAGAGGATACAGTTAAGAAGGAAGTAGAAGACACTGCTGCTACATCGGAACCACCAACATCCACACCAATTCCAAAGGTATCCACTCCACCCACTTTTTCTACTGCAATTTCTTATTTCTTTTAGATGCATACTCCACCATCCTCTCTGATAACTACTACGATACCGATTACCATCGCTCCTCTACCACAGTTTTCTGTTGGAGTTTCACTTCCTCAGATCTATGTTCTATTCTCCACTCCACTCTTTACAGACTCAACACAACAACAACAACCGTTGGTAGTACACCTGAAGTTACTGTCAACATATCTGATACAAGGGCACAATCCAATTTCGGTGTTACTATGGGTCCCACCACATCTACAACTTCTTCTTTGAGAGATGACGATCCAGACATCATCTTTGGTGATGTTCAGGAAGCTTTTCAAAATTTCATTTTCAGCCCCTTTACCATCCATCATACAAGTGATGATGACGAAGCCCCGATGAGTCAAGGGTAGTTTAAGCAACTCAGTGCCAAGTTGGATTCAATTTTGGAGTCATCTATAACTTCATCCAACTATGAGTTCATGCTGAAGTCCCATAGGACAACGGTTGAGATTCTCACTAAGGCTAATCCGAAAGTCCTTGAATATTCGACCAAAGCAATCCAAGCTTCTAAGGAACCCATTGCTAAAACGACCGAAAAAGTCGAAAACTATATGATGAATTAACAAAGTTCATGGCTGACTTTTGAAGGTCTTCTGATGAAAATAGTGAAGCGGTCAATAAGGTTATTGCAGGTCTTGGCTCTACTCTGCAAGTCAAAAAGGAAGCTCTTTCTCGTGTCCGTTCTGAAATCCAGATTGATAATTTTGCGCTCAATGCCTCTGTTGTGTCCAAGAATGAATAACTTCAAAAAAAATCTTGCTACTGAGAACACTATCATGGATAAACTAGCTCAGAAGACTGAAAAAGCTAAGATCATTTCGGTTCAGTTGAACTACACCAACAAACGTTTGGACGATTTGGAATTCGAGAAGACTGTTATAAAAATCTGTGTTTCGGAGGTTTATCATTTTCCGCAACGAATCGTAGAGACACGTGATTCATTACGCACTGTCTCGATACGACAACATCTTGCTGATAAACTCAAACCGGTCTTTTCAATGCTCAATAAGATTGAAGGTGTTTGGGAGAGTGATGCTCTTCTGAAACATAGGGGAGAACTCAAAGACAACCAGCCCAAGCAAAATCCTTCCGAACCAATTGATGAAGATGAGCAAAAACCGAAACTGAAACCGGACACTAAAGATCAGAAGGGTAATGAAGCTTCTGGATCTAAAGGCAAAGAGAAATTAGTTGATGATGAAGAAGAATAGGAAGAATTATCCGAAGGTGAAAAGCTCATCAGAAAGAAACGTGATGTTGAACTTGATAATCTCTTGAGAGTTCGCAAAGAGTTGGAAGATCAAGAGAAGGAAGTTGAGATTGCGAAGGTCACTCTTGCAACTCAGAAGACCCTCTTTCCTTCATGGTCTATGGAAAGGATTCAGAAGGAGGTGGTTGATGAACCGAGCACCCATTGGTTGGAGCCTTCAGTATCGTTCGAACTAGACAACACTGCTGAATCTCAACTAAACTTTTTGATCACTCCTAAGGAATTTCTATCCAGATGCTTTGAGAAGGTTGAGAGAGCCCCACTTTTTGATTCTGATGTTAATCATACGCTCTTCTCTTTCTATCTCAAGTATGGAAAGCCTCAATTTCAAGTTTGGAGTTTACAAAAGATCGTCGCAGTGAAGGTTTATGCTCCTTTTCTAGCTGACAGCTTCATCAATATCAAATTTAAAGGATTCAGAGGAACAAATCGTACTGAATTTGAATTCACTCTTGCTGATCTACCTTGCATGAATCCACATGACTGGATCTATTTGTTTATGATTTTGTCAAAAGATGAACAGAAGTTTGAACCAATCTTAGCTCATCTAAAGAGGATGCTTGTTTGTTACATCCATGAGATCGCAAAGATGGATGTGGAAATCGCATCCATTCTGAAAAAGAATCCAACTCAGAAACCTGAATAGGAATCGAAGGATCTAAACAAGATGAAGTTAGGCAAGATCCGAAAAGAAAATTGGAGTTTGGTGTATCAATGGAAGACTGATCAAAATTTTTAGAGGTGTATATTCTTTTTGCTAGACAAAAACTTACATTCGACATCTGCTCTGAGCTACATCATAAAATTAACCGAAGCTTGTAAAGGGAATGATGTTGCTGATCAGAAATGCTTTTCGGATATGATCAAGTGGTATATCGTTGTCCGAAACACCCTTCTGAGTTTAATGCCAAATTTATTCAAGGTTCAGAAAAGGCAACAGCAATGAAGAATCTCCATCACCATTTGACACAAAGGGGGAGATTGTTGGGCTTAATTGTGTTGTGTCAAATGTATGTGCTAGTGTAGGTTTATTGTCGAGATGGGTCTGTCCATTCTTGTATTTTTGCTTTGATAGTCTAGCCTATATATAGAGTGCATGCATTCATTATAAGGGTTAACGCTTGTAAAACCGTAGTTGTCGCTGTAAGCTTTCACAAAGAAAGTTCATGTTGAACTCTTCTAAATTTTATTAATCTAAGCATTCGGCACACGTTTGATCTTCATTATTCTTGTAATTTGCTTTGATAGTCTAGCCTATATATAGAGTGCATGCATTCATTATAAGGGTTAACGCTTGTAAAACCGTAGTTGTCGCTGTAAGCTTTCACAGAGAAAGTTCATGTTGAACTCTTCTAAAGTTTATTAATCTAAGCATCCGGCACACGTTTGATCTTCATTATTCTTGTAATTTATTCACGTATTCATTATAGAATCTGTCGATCTATTTATTGTTCCCACATCCAACCTATGAGGGAGTCCACCCTCAATTCTAGGGGCTCAATATTTCTACGTATATATATACCATGTTGGTTCCTCCCAATAGTACTAATCCGTGATGGGAGATATCTTCCCAGTGGTACTTTCTAACTATGTCCATACCTATCTCGAAAACTATGAATGCATTCATCTCAACAAAAGAAAACGCATCATGAGCAACTGAATCCAATAAAATAACCTCACTCTTGAGTGTTCAAAACCAATCCCAAATCAAGTATCAATCATGAAAACTCATCATGAGTAATCAATTACAAATCTCAAATCAATTATCCAAAACAATAACCAGCCTATCGAGAACACCACAAAAACAATAACCAACAATGTCATTTCTTTCTGATAAAAGCATATTTTAAATTGTTAAACACTTGGCATGTTGTTATTTCGACCCCCGATGTTCCCTTTTTAAAACATATATAAATCAGTGGGAACTACTCGGCTTATACAAAAAATATCATATCATAAGACTTGCTTGTTCACATAGAACACATAATAAATCATTTTACTTTTCTGGTGCCATGTACCAAAAATCCACATGTACTCACCTATCGAATCAGTGAAGACTAAATGCTAGCCTGACCAGACGTCTCGAACTGCTTTCCAACCTGTTTCTCATACGAACCTGTTCAGATAATAAACCAAGTTCTTTAGAATTTGTATGGGCTCACTATGATACTCCTTATTTGACTATTAACTAAATCATGCAATCATTTGTTACCCGACTCACCGAGTCTCGTTGTACAACTACCAAACAACTAAACCTCGAAAACCGTTAGTTCAATAACTCACGTCAGGTCAGCCTGTAATATGGGGTTTACAATTCTCATTGACCAGAATAATATCTCATTATGTCATTGGGTCTATTACAGCATTGTATCATAACCCAACAGTCTAACGCGGGTGCTGACCCTCGTTCTATGATTTCGATAACGAGCAAATAACTAAATTACAAGACGAATGATTATACCTTACAGTTGTATCGACCCTCATTAGTACGCATCTTCATACTCTGCAAAACACTTGCCAAACGACCAATATCTTCGTCAAACGCACATGCAAGAAAGACGGAAGACCGTATATATAGTAGTGCTTGGTTGGGGTCGCGTCGTGTTAATTTCTTCATCGAGTTGCGGTTGTGTGCCATGTGTCGCTCCGGTGCTGCCACATGTCTTGTTCTGTCGCCACCTATTATCGATAGCTATCACCCCATCGTGTCGTAGTTATGGCCCAACCACGTAGTCGTGCGCTGCAATTTTCCTTTCTCTAAAATAACAACATACTTTTTGAACGACCATAAATTCCTCATACGAACATCGTTTTTGACGTTCTTTATATCCATAGAATTGTCTCAGGGAGTACTACAACTTCCTTTCATTAACTTCGTGCTAATGACATTTCATTTTTCATTTTGATTTCTTCCTAAATAAGTAATGATTTTTTGGTCGTTACAATCCTCACCCCTTTAACATGATTTTGTCCTAGGAATCTTTGCACAATGCTCGAAATCATTTCTTAGATTTTCTATCTATTTAATGACTAGTCCAAACCTGGCGAATTGTCCCACTATAACGATCTATTTTATTATCCATCTTGCATCTATACACAGATGCAAAGTTCTTCCTTAACTTTTATATTTAAATATTATGATATTCTTACATCCATTCTTATTATCAAATATATCGTGTTTTTTGCTATACTTACCCTCATTTGTATTTTCATTTAAACTTAACCTCCATCTTCTTCCATGTTAATCATTTTCTTATCTTACGGATCACTAAGGATTCAACCCTTCATGGGTGCACTACATGCTTTTATTATAAACTATGGTCCTTACATTTCCTTCGTCATCCTTTTCATCGGAATGGACATTAACTTACCTCATTTATAAACTATCATAAGGTCATACTTCCTATCATGGAGTTTTATTTTCCTTATGTATAACATATGTTCCTACATGTTCTGCCTTTCTATCTCTCCTTTGATTCATAACTTATGGTTATGAGCTTGCTAATTTACTTTTAATACGAGTTCTCGATTTGAGCAGCTTAGGCTTAGTTTTCATAGTCGCATCATGGTCTTTATAAACCATTCTAAAAATGAATAGAATATTAATTGTCATTGCAACCAACAACTTTTCCTCTTCTTATGTCCATGACCCTCTCTTCAATCCTATCTTCCCACGAAAGTATTTATGTCATTTCTTATGTTTTTGAATCAAAATCTTTTCTTCGGCCCCTTATTTATCCCTTAAGTTCTTCATACATGTCGTGCGACTAGACGTCTCATTAGTACCCATTTTTGAGTTGGTGTCATTTAATTACTTCTTACTTAATTTAATTTAACCCTTCCATCCTCACAACGCTATGGAGATCACTACTCCTTTTTATCTAAGGTATGGATTTCTCATCATTTACTTACTTACTTATTCTTTATGAATTTTCATTTGCCCTACGATAGGACTTGATATTTTTAAATCTTAAGGATTTCATAAAAATATTTATAAATTCTAGCCGTCTTGCCTTAATTTGCTAAATTATTTTATGGAATTTCCTATTTCCACATTTTACTCAATCACATAATCATTTATCATTTCATTACTTAGAATAAGATCAAACTCTTATTATCATCATAAAGTCCTTTACAATTCCATAATCATTCGAGACTCAATCATGTCCTTTAATAGCTATCTATTATCTTTATATCTAAGTACTTTCTAGGAATTACCTTTTCTTTACATTAGATCTCAAAATTAAACATTAACATCTATTAGAAGGTACTTTTCCTACAAAGTTCACTTTATCAATCCCAATTTCCTCTCATTAATTCCCTTTTATACATTAATCCCTTTCTTTTGCTACTCCTTTTTCTCTAAGGCGTGGACTTCTCATCATTTCCCCTCTTAATATTTATGATTTTTCATTGACCTACGGTAGGACTTAATATTTTCAAATCTTAAGGATTTCAAAAAATTTCTTTTAAGTTATAGGCGTCTTGCCTTAATTTGCTAAATTATTTTATGGAATTTCCTATTTCCACATTCTACTGATTCCCATAATCCTTTATCATTTCATTACTTAAAGTAAGATCAAACTCTTGTTATCATCATAAAGTCCTTTACAATTCTATAATAATTCGAGTCTTAATCATGTCCTTTAATAATTATCGATTAGAATTATATCTGAGTACTTTATGGGAAGTAGCCTTTTTTCCATTAGTTCTCAAGATTAAACATTAACATCTATTAGAAGTAGCCTTTTTTCCATTGATTCCCTTTTATTCATTAATCCATTTTTTTTTCTAATACCCACTTCTTAATCCTCACTAAGTTTTCAATCATACTATAGTCACTTTTCGTTAGAAAGTTTCTACACCAAACTTGAGTTGATTATCCGATTCACCCCAACTGGTCACGTCTTTGACCCATTATTTCCTTTAAAGAGGAACATTCATTCATCCTTTCGAAATTATGATATATATATATATATATATATATATATATATATATATATATATATATATATATATATATATATATATATATACACACACACACATTCATCACTTATTGTTTCCATTTTCAAGCATGGTTTTCAATCTGCAAATGTTCTTCTCATTTCTAGTCAATTCTTGTTAATTCACTTCATACCAAAGTTCAAATCAATCCTTTCAACTTAAATAAGGTTTACTGTTTCCTCAGTTTTACTAGTAATTCATTTCTTTTTAACATTGTACCTCAACTAACGTCCTCAATTCATGAACCATTACCAATTGTATCATTGTTGGTGCAATTATACTCGTTCATTTCATCTTAAGAATGTGATTAATCCTATTAAATCCAAGTGATACCTACAATAACCTCAACGATGATATATTCTAAATCCCATCATCATGAAACTATTCCATAGTTGCTAAATGCAATTTTCTTAGTATCATAACCCGATCATCCTATAGGTTCCTTAACCGATATCAATTAACAATAAACAAAGAACACAAAATAGATAACTCAATGGTATTCACTAAGAATATGTTCTCACCAAGAGAACAAACACAAAGATCTAGGGTTTAATGATCAACCAATTATCAGAATCCTAGTATATAAAGAAAAGTTAATATGGCGTGAATCCCTACAAACCAAGGATATCACTTAATCAAATATAATAATAGAGTATATGTGATATCACTAAGATATCGGATCTGCTAACTAACTACGTAAATACTATAGTTACAAGAGATTACATAAGATATACATATCACTTTGACACGACATAACTTCACGTTGGTGCTTGAGATGTTGACGTTGATTAAGTCAGCGTGACTGCTTTACATCATCAGATTCTACAACTTGACCTTACAATCTCCCCTAATTTGATGATGTCAAAACCTAAAGTCTTCTTCTTCAGAATAATGATAGAATTCATTAACATATTCTTTAGCTTCTGGCTTCACCGAAAAATAGTCTGATATACCAACTTCTTCCTTTCTATTGTTTAGTTCCATCGAGATTAAGTTTGAGAAAGTTCTGCAAAGACAAGACTCGCAATTCTGAGATGAACCAAGTGATATGTGGGTGCTTTGGTAAGATCATTCGAACATTGGAAGCACATACGCTTAGATTAATACATGTAGAAGATATCATGCTCTGGTTGAATAATAAACATGTGTTGAACTGGATCAACATCCACCGGAAAAGAGTTGTCAATAACCTTCATGCCATAAGAAAGTAGAAATATGACTCCTTTAAAAGTTAACTTTCAAAACATTGAAGTAGTTGCTGAGGATGACGAAGGTTTATCTAAGGTCTTAGGCACTAAGTCAAGATCCTTTACCTTTGTGATGAGTTTCTCTAGTTACATCCTCAGCTCCTCAGAATATTTTTCCTTCTGCTTGTTGATCAACTCAATAAGTTACATCTATTTGTTGTATCCAAACTTCACTAAATCTTAAGAAGACATAACTTCGGTATATTGGCCAGCAACTTTACCCTTTTCATCACACCTTGTGATATACATTGAAATCATGTTTTCAGTCTTGGTCTTGGAGCATCTAACTTTTATGATTGGATCATGATCACTTTTCTTGTCAGTACATCTACAAAGTTGTTCCTCTCAAGTCTGAAAATTGCACTTTATTGAATAGATTTCTACTTTGAGGCTTTCAAGTTGAACTTTTTCAATCGTTCAATCTAATTAGACAGAATTCCAGAGCCAGTAACCACCTTTGAAATCATCTTGGAATCCCAGCTATTATACATTCGATTAGCGGATTGAATGTTATGTAGCTTGTAAAACTCCCTAGCCTCTTTAGAAACTATACACACTTTACATTTCTTCTTGAAGGGACCATCATCAGGGGTAGTTGATGCCTTTCATTTCTTTGTTAATGAAACAACAACTTCATCAGATTCAATTATACTTGTTTTCCATTGAGGAACCTGCTGCTCCCCTCAACATCAGCACCAATAGTATCAGTTTCAAGATATATTGTTTTAAGAGGTTGTACATCAATAAAAGATATATCTATACAAAATACTTCATCAACAATGTATGTTTAAATAACGAGCATCAGGAATGTCCCCAATATTTGCCTCAGTTTCACCGTCTTCGGAAGCAGTGACACTGGTGAATTCCTTAGCTAGATTCTCCTCTTTTGGCATCATCGGTTTAAGGGGAGGGCACAGTGGAAAGTGCTATCATTTGATTATGAGGAGCTGGAGGAGGAGTTTTAGGAGGAGGAGGAGTGGACGGTAAGGGACCAAAATGAGTGGTAGCGGAGGCGGAAACATAGAGGTGGAGGGTCCTCTGAATGGAGGATCTCCTTTATAACTAGGTGGTGGTTGTTGGTCATCCCCTGGAGGAGACTGATACCCATCTTTAGATTCAGTGTAAATGCTTGAAATTATACGATGGATTGCAGAGACATCAGTCTCGATTGTAACAATATGATGATTCATGTTGAAGGTGAATTGAACTAGAGACTCTAATGTAAAAAGAGTTTTCTCCTGAAAATCATTCAATTCAACAAGAAATTAGTGTGGTAGAGATTGATCCCCCTAAACAGTTTCTTGTGTGGAAATAATTTGTTGAATATGAGGATGATGTTGAAGTTGAGTAGGAGATGTAAGAGCATGTTGGACTTTTAGATCTTCAAAGGTACGAAATAAAGAAGTTCGAACAAGATCAAGAGAGGGTGTATGAGCAAGAGGAGCATTACCTTGATCATGTGGAGGAGTCTTGGAGATATAATCAGCGTCAGCATCATTACCTTGCTGAGCTGGAGGAGTTTCAAGAAAGAGCTATTCTTCTTTTTCTTCAACTGATGAAAAAGACCCAAACCAAATGTGTTTGTTTGGTCGACTTGATTCAGCTTCATTGAAATCTTGTAAGTTTTCTTGATTGACTTGAACTTGATAAACATGAACCATTTTTGTATCTTGACTATTGTACTTGTAATTACTTCCATCATCTAAGTTCTCATTGGCAATGTCAACGTCTTCATTAGACTGAGAGAGACTCCCAGTGTCTTCTTGTGAATCTTCTTCAGTGTGTTGGTTTGACACTGGGTGGGTCTCATCCCCCATTATTTCATCTTCAAATAGGACACCAGGTGCAACATATGGCATTTTCTCACACTCATATTGAGCCTTAATCCACTTCTGCATACCCTTTGTAATATTCCACTCATGATCAAGGTCTTGATTTAACAACTTGGATAAGGTGAAGGAATGAATCCAATCTGCAACTTGATCATCACAATAACAAGTACCAATATATTGTAGAATGAGTGCAAACCATCTGGATATAGGACATGAGTTGACCTTTTACTACCTTTGATAATCTCAACAATTTGATAAAATATCAACTGAGTAAATTCAAGCTGTTTATTCTTGATAATAGAGAAAAGAATACGCTAATCAAAGGAATTCATTTGATCAATGCACCTAATTTCGTGATTGATACATTTGCCAAGAACGTCAGTGAGAAATTTCCAAGTAATGAGAAGATTTTGTTGAAAAACATTGTAGTTCTTTTGCTTCTTAAAATCATAGCTTAAGTATACTAGAACAGCACAACATTCATCCATAATAGGAAGAGGAAAATATTCATCACGAATTGGTAGTCGTAAATATCCTATATAGTTATTGAAATCGTATAATTTCCATCATCGATTGTGCCAATGATTACTTCAGCATCACTGCAACTAGACGTATAATAGAACTCACATACATGTTGTGGAAGAAAGGTGTCAGCAACATCGGCAAGAGCATAGCGAAGTGGACATGTTGAAATATAGGCCATGAATTCTTCAAATCGCTTGTTTTCCTAATTTTTGATGGATTTCAGGAGATAATGTGACATTGTTGGACATGATGATGATAGGAGTATTCGGATTTCCAGAAGCTTTGATGACATTTGGTGTAGGAGCATATGTGTAGAGAATAGATGGAGGAGACATTGCGACTAGGGTTCTTGTTATTGAAGACAGACGAGGGCTCTTGATCACAATGGAAATGTAATATGATGATAATATAAGTCCCCTTATATATCTCAGAGAGCACCTTTGAGAAGTAATCATAAGAGAGAGAGAAGAATTCGCCCCAAAAGCTCAACGTTATCTAGGAATGACGCATATCCCCAAATTCAAAAGTTGCCTTTTAGAACAAGCATCTGAGAAGATGGTAAACTAACCCAAGATAAGCATTCGGTGAGTAAAAATCATCAGCGAGAAAACAATAGAGACATCATCAGTGTATGAAATATGTAGCGGAAGCATAGGAGGGATTATGGTGTATTACACAATTGTGATGTAGCAATAGATGATCATTTACATAGTGTTGTGAGGTTTCATTAGTGTATGGTTCTATATGTTGAATCATTTACCACTTTTATTAGAAAAATAATTTGAGAGAGAATGCTATGATGCGTGTAATACATTCTGGTACGGAATGCACCCATCGGCATAGAATGTCAAATTTTTATCAGTGTATAGATTTTACAGTGAAACGTAAAACTCTTTATTGGAATCTTTGTAGGGAAAGAATGGGTAGTGCGTGTACTATACCACGGTATATGATATACCCATCGGCATATATTTTTCAAGTCCTCATCAGCGTCTGGTATCATACGCTGAACCATAAGACTTTGAATAATAAAAATAGGGCAATAAGGGTTGTGCGTGTGATAAACTACGGTACATAGCTTAACCATCAACACAGACTTTCAAACTTTTATTAGTATAAGGTATCATATAATGAATCATCAAGTTTTATGATAGAAGACGTATTGTGAGAGAAAAGGATGTCTCAGTCACACTGAGGTGTGATCAGTGTCAATCATAGACAGTATGTAACTCATCAACAAGGAATGGTTTAACTCCTGGTATCATGTAGTTATGTTTAAAGTTCCAGTATAGAATCAATGATTCACCATCAATTCTTTCTCATATGGTACAATATAGAATTACGAATAAAAACAAAAAGAAACAGTAAAAAAATTCAAAAGGAAAATGTGCAGATTTTTCAGAAAAATCATAAAGACCCGATATGGTGTATCTTTTGAATTATGATTATAAAGTACCTCCCTTTTTCAAGATAACTACTACACCAACTTCAGTCTATAAAAGAGAGAAAAATTAGCACTCATTTCACATCTCCAAACATATCATGATACAAAAAATTTTAAACACCAATAAAGAGAAAGAGATGTTCTTATCCTTCAAAGACGAGATTATTCTGATGGATTCCAAGCTTCTTATTAATCGTAGGGAGAAGAGAACTGAAGTAACACAGTCTTTGTAACCAACGAGTTACATGGGTCTAATCTTTGTAACCGTCGAGTTAAGAAAGTCAGTAAGAGAAGACTCGAAGGAACAAAACATTATGAACTTCATAATGAGAGACAAGAATCATTGTTTTGTAAATGACTTCTTTGGATCTCATATGGGATTTGGTGTAGCAGTGAGAGCGTCTATGAAAATTATAAGTGTCATGCTCATTATCTTCACCCGACCATGTATCAACAGGTTAAGGGTCTAAGAGAGGTCAAGAAGGGCATTCAAAATATTATGTTCAGACATAGTTCTTTCTTATCTTGCGTCGACAGTAAGACGTTTAGTGCCTATATATCACCCTAACCATCAGTTTCATACTGAAGGATGCAGGCGTAAAAGAAAAGATACAGAGCCAGTGAGAATGGTTTATGAGACCAATCTTAATCATAAGATCTTAGAACATACGGTGTACATGCTTAGACAAGGTGATCCTTTCTTTAAGGATGAAGGATGCCAGTTAGCATCAAATTCTGAAGATGGATGATCCTGAGATTTAACTGTTGGATTAGGTGTCTAAGCCCTTAACTATTTTGGTATGTACCCGATTATGAGCATGGTCCTTTTGGGTTGCCTTCACCTTAGCAACTGATAGGATGAATTATGGAGAAAGAGGATTAATTTTGATTTATTAATATATTATGTGAATAATATATTAAAACAGAAATCATATGGTTTAACTAATATTGATCAAGAATTAATTAAGAATTAGTTTTGTGGTCAAAAGAGATTAATTAAATCAAGGGGACTGCTATTGTAATTATAAGATAGTTACAAGGTTGGGCTTAGAATCCATAAGGAAGCAATGGACGAGTTCTATATGGGAGTCCATATAGAAATCGTCCAAGGGGCCTTCTGGAAGGATCCTTTGGGCTGCTTAAGGACTAAGCAACTGGATTACGGTTTTGACTGAAAACCTAATTGTTCAGCTATATAAGGAACCCTTGGGCATGCCAAAATCGGCCACTAGAAACCCTAGAAAGATTACATAGCCAATTTTGAGCCTATCCTCTCTCTCTTGTTCTTCCTTGTTGCTAATGGTGTTTGTGACTCCATTAGAGGTGCAACATTTGGGGCACTAAGCTTTTAGAAGTCAACATTAAGAAGGATTGTGATTGTTATTGCTATATAACAATCAAGGTAAAGTTTCTAACTTGCTTATTATGTAAATTTCGAAATAAGCATGCTAGATTAGGGTTTATTGCTTTGGTATTCAATGTTGTATGTTCAAATTAGAAAAACTTAGATCAAAGCAATTAGGGTTGCATGAACACCATAGGATTGATGTTATGCTCAAAACCCAACAGTGGTATCAGAGCCTAGGTCGTTTTTTTATTGAATAGATGCAAAAGTGAATTGCCAAACATCAAGAAAATCAAAAATTTTGCCTTCTGACTGGCTGACTCGCTGAGTCCATGTATGGACTCGACGAGTTCCATAGTGCACTCGACGAGTCCAGGGTGCTGGTGCCAGGATTTTCGATTTTCTGGCCAGATTTTGTTAAGCATAATTACCAAAACTCGTTTTTATTGCCTAAAATCGATTTTTTATGTTTGGAATGGTTATCCTTATCAAAATTAATGGATTTGGTTAAATATGGATAATATAGGATTATTATGAGTCAAATATTTGACCTAGTAAGTTTGAAAAGTTTCAATTTACACCCTTTAGGTTTATAGTTTAAATGTGAACTTAAAAGTTTTAGTTTCTGAAATTTAAATAGTTTAACCCTAATATTTTGAAAGGTTTCAAAATTTTTCCTCAAGTTTTGGAATTTAAAATTTAATTAAAAAGTATTAATTTTGAAATATTGAATTCTAAAACCCTAGTATTTTTTGAAAAGCTCAAATTGGACCTTTATGGTTTTATTAAATTAATTAAGTGTTTAATTAAAAGAGAAAATTAATAGATCCATTATAATATGGTTTAAGATTAATCAAATTAAAAGTTTAATTTATTAATAGATTAAACCACCTAGTATTTTAAAAGTATAAAATACACCCTTATCCTATATAGAATTAAAAGTTTAATATATATATATATATATATATATATATATATATATAAGTAAATGTCAGTCTTACCGTTAGTAGGCCTCATTCACGAAGCTGGTCTATAAGGGGTGTTTAAGAGACGTGTGTGGTTAACCGACACATTGATTAGGTTAACCGGCACACTAATATGGGACCTTGTTGGTCGTTAGTGGAGCATGTGTGGTTAACCGGCACACTAATATGGGACCAATGAAGGATGGCAATGGGTAGCTCGTAGATTGTCATAGATCAATGAAGCGTGTGTGGTTAACCGACACATTGATTAGGTGATAGATATCTTCGAGAGTACCAACCTAATTTGCATGGTTATCCACAGCTTCTTTGTGTTCCTCGACATCCCAGTCGCAAACATGAAGGGCATAATCGAGATTAAACATGCCATTGAAAAGTTCAATGAATCTCAAAAGGTCTAGGAGTTTCAATTCATTTAAAACCTAATTTTCAATTTTCATTTTTCATGGTGGAAATTGGTAAATCGTCATTTACCTACCTTCAAATATTCTGCAACTGGATTACGACATCCCTATTCCGAGTTGTAGAATACTGTGTTGGATCCTAGCCTTAATATTTCATTTGGGTGTTATATTAAGGATTGAATCAACTAACTTGAATTTCTCCCATTTTGTAGATGTCAAAATCTAACAACTATGGTCTTCCTGAATCCCTTGGAAAAAGCTTTCCACATGAAGATGATGTTCCATGATTGGATTGTGGAAATGGAAATCATGCTTCACTTCCTCCACCTCCTCCAATAATTCTCCCTGACCCACGTGTTCGAAGACTTGAAAAGTTCAAGGTCACTCAAGCCCTATTGGCAAGCAAACACGAAAATGGAAAGTCTATATGTGCTCATGTCTTGGATATGAAGTTGCATATTGATAGGTTGGGAATGTTGGGTGTCGAAGTCTCAGGAAAGCTAGTTGTTGACTTGGTTCTTCAATCGCTTCCTGACTCATATAGTGAGCTCATTAGAGAGTACCATATGATGGACCACGACGTGACCCTCATTGATCTTACCTATTTGCTTATTGCTGCTGAATCAGAAATGATTTGGCGCACTGGTAAGGAAATTTGACCAGTAGATCAACCTCCCAAACTTCCATGGATATTGACAATGGCAACATTGGAAGTCCAGAAAGGTCTTCTCTTCCCAATGGAAAGGGATCGGCCAAGGTCAAACTGTTTGACCATATGGTAAAGAAAAAGGGTGAATCTGAGATTGTCCCATGTGCTATTCCAAAAGAGTCTGTTTGCTTCTACTTCCAAGAGAAGGGGCATTGGATGCAAAGCTACCGTATTTACCTGAAGGATCGCAAGGATGGGAGAGTCAAGATGTATGACTCTACTTTAGGTATAATCCACTATCTAAGTCTATTAAGTTCCTGTTTGTAGATTCTTAATACATGATGTGATATGATTACATTTTGATGTTTTGTAGGATCGAAGAAAAGAAAGGAAGCTTAAAGGAAAAAGTATGTTGAGTTTGATCGCGAAGAAATGGATTTCGATCGCATGGTTCGATGATTGGATTTTTAAGCTGCTGTTTAAGAGTTAGAATAGATTTCTTAGAATTATTTAGTAACATAGTTTTCATTTGTAATTGCATTGTAAGGACAAGTTTTTTCCGCACTTTTATAAATAAAATAAATTTTTGTTTTTGTCTTATTTATATGTCCTTTCAATGGCATTTGTGAAAATTGATGTTTGTATGTTTCTATTGATAGCGATATTGAAAAGGATGTGATTCTTAGTTATGTTATTTGTGGTAGTGTCAGAAATTTCCAAATAAAGGAATGATTCTCATCACCCAAGTTTCAATTGGACAGAAACTTGCAATCATGCAACTGGTATTGTATGATGAATGAGAACCTTCGTGTTTCGGAAATTAAGAGTAATTCCTTGTTCACATAAGTATGTGAGTCAAGTGAAGGACTAGGAGATTTAGTACGCATTTTTGTGCACTAGGTCAAGTCCGCCACAAAGAACGATAAGAATATTCGTCATGATTTGCTAGAAGTTTGTCAAATATGGTTATGCTTACAAGATTAAGTGTAATTCTGAATCATTGAAAAGGTTTCAATGTATAGCAGAACGAATAAGAAGAATCAATTAGGCAGAAAGATAAAAGTTTCTCCAATCTGAAAAGAAGGGAGAGTACTTAAGTATCGTGTTTTCTGATTAACTTAGTGATTTTGAAACCATGTCACAATTGATCCTCTATGGACACCTTAGTGTACTAGTATGGCTAAGAAGAGGAATCAGAAATTGTTGAAATGGTTTAATCAAAAGGTGAATCACACTTCGTTCCAAAATCAAGTCTTAGAGTCGTACTCCAAGATTGTGACTTGAGTGAAATCATCTTAAGAAGGTTTATAACACTCATCAAATGTGGAGTAGAAAATGTCCTCTTATTCCTACACATTTGAAATTGGTAAGTTGTGATGTCTTAGACAAGACAAAGACTAACCAAGACCGATTATGTGAAGTGTTTTTCTTGATAAGAACCCACACTAACTCTTGAATATTTGTTTGTCAAGGAATGGTTCTTGACAAGAGAGTCTTATATGTCAAGAGGTCAGTAGGAGTCTTAAAGATCTTGAATGTTTCAAGAACTAATCAAGAGTAAACCTATTGTTAAACACTAGCACACGACTTGAGGTTTGTAACCTATCGTGTTGACATATTCTTGTTTCTGTGCGCAATCCAGTAAAGTTGACTATGCATGTGAGTTCTATGAGTTCTCAGTTGTTTGCAGAACAACTTGGAAGCAATGGTAGGCCCTTGTGCTGCCAGGTGGCAAGAAATTAAGATTGAACAAGTTCAGTCCGTATGAGTTTGGATTTGTCACTAACCTTGTCTTGTGATTATGGTTATGACAGATTCACATGGATAGGAACACATACACTATAAAATCTAAGTGATAAGGTTTCTCTCCGCTTCATGAAAATCATTATGCGGAAACGCATTCACTAGGAAGATTTTAAGGAGATAGTGATTGTGTAAATTGCAATCTCTAATTCGATTATGATTAAGGCATCCCTCTTCATAGTTCGAATTGTGAGATTTGGCAATTAGTTTGAACAATTAAGACTAATTGTTGTAAGTTCTGAAATTGTTTAGACACACATGTGAGCTATCTAAGGAAAGGTGTTTGATTTTGACAAGCCTAGATAAAGTCTTATCGAAGCATCTCTTATCAGAAATATGAACTTTGGTAAGGAAATCAATAAGTATTGATTTCTAGAAGTCCAGCTGTTTTCTGAGTACATGTCAAAGCTAGTGGGAGCATAAGTGTTATTCTAGTAAAGTAATAATTATCATGTTAGTGGGAGCATGATTATTATGTTGCAAGTTAGCAATATTAATTAAAGAAAACAAAAGTTTCAATTCGCAAAGTTGCAGAGGTTGAAAAGTTGTTTTGCTATAATTAAGGGAGAGAAATATTATACTTCATTTTAAATCTAAAAGCTTAGATCAAGAAATTTTAATGAAATTTAGTCAAAGGACATATATGAATATTGCGTTGAAAAGATTCAACGTAAGAGAATTATATATATGGCAATATTATAGCAAGAGACTGGTAAAGTATCATGTCTTTATGTAAGACATTATGTATCGCATCCCATACGCTTTGGGTATAGGATCGATTGCATATACTATAATATTCACGTAATCTGATTTTCCAAATGCCTAGGGCATTAAGAGGGAAAAAGGACCAGAACCGGATATGACTAAAATAATTAAACAACTGTCAAGGACAATCTAAGGTTCGCCAAGGATTGGTCACTTGTGGGTAGTTGGAAGTATAGTACTGGATGGAACATATCGACATTATTATGAATAGATAAGATTCTGTTTAGAATGAGTTGTCATATGGAAAATATGGAAATGTTTCCATAATGGGAGTTGAATATTAAGAATCTATGTAGATTAGAAACTTTAATGCAAGAAGAATGTTCAAAGGAATGTACTTTGAATATGTATTCTGTAATATCATTGGCAAAGTCTTTGAAACTTTTGTGTTGTAACATTAGAAAAGGGGTCATTGCATGATATGTTAGCATTCTAACATATTCTAATATTCCAACCCTTAGCATCTAACATATTCTAATATAAGTATTGGGAATTATGAAATGAGCATCAATGGACATGTGTTCAATTGATCTATTTCACAAAGTAAGGACCATAGGTAAACATAGTGTGCATGCTTGGAGCATGGGACAACTGTTGTTATAATTCAAGTAACAAGTTGATTATCCGAAACATTATACAATGAATAATGAGTAATTAATATGGTGATTAAATAAAAGGTGTTTTATTTATGCTCAAGAGTTTGGGACCATATAGGATTAGTATTATTCTTGTGTTTCACTTTGCATGTTTTTACTTCCAGAATAACTAGGTTATTCAAACATCCACAGTCGGTCATGCATTAGAAGTAGGTATGAGGTAAGACTGTCATGAATCCATCTGTAGATTGTCTAAGGTGTTTAGACATAGCACAAGTTTGCTGCAGAATTCATGAGTGCTCCTGTAATAAGATTAGAGTACTGGATTAAACCCACGCTCACTTGAATCATTTCATGGATTTTATCACGGGTGATTAGTGAGACGATAATATCTTATATTCTTGAAACCAAGACATGTGATTTGTAATTTACAAGTCGGTTGCACATTGATAATATGTAAACGCACCAGTAACTTGGTGTTATAAAACATATTCTTGTGTGTGATTTGATGAGTAGGTACAAGCGAGCATTTGAGTCGAAGTTTATCCGTTTCTTTTACCCAAATTTGGATAAAAGCGATATATGTGGGCCCCTCGATGATTTAGTGATAACACGCTAAAGCGCTTGGCCAAGCCTGGACTAAGTTGATGTGTTCAATTATAGTCTGTTGTCAGTCGTCATAAATCAAAAATCGGGAAACAACACATGAACAGAGAGTATGATTAAAATCCATGTCTTAGTTAATACGATATCTAGAATGGAGGAATATATGATCTCTTATCTAAAGGACGCGTTGCTGATAAGATCAGAGTTTGACAGCGGCTTTTGAAAGCTACGATTGCTAATCAGGTTCTGAAGTCATACTTGCAAAATAGTTATTAGACTTATCCAAGTGGGAGACTGTTGGATTAGGTGTCTAAGCCCATAACTATTTTGGTATGTACTTGACCATATTATGAGCATGGTCCTTTTGGGTTGCCTTCACCTTAGCAACTGATAGGATGAATTATGGAGAAAGAGGATTAATTGTGATTTATTAATATATTATGTGAATAATATATTAAAAGAAAAATCATATGGTTTAATTAATAATGATCAAGAATTAATTAAGAATTAGTTTTGTGGTCAAAAAGATTAATTAAATCAAGGGGACTGATACTGTAATTATAAGATAGTTACAAAGTTGGGCTTAGGATCCATAAGGAAGCAATGGACGAATTCTATATGGGAGTCCATATAGAAATCGTCCAAGGGGCCTTCTGGAAGGATCCTTTGGGCTGCTTAAGGACTAAGCAATTGGATTAGGGTTTTGACTGAAACCCTAATTGCTCAGCTATATAAGGAACCCTTGGGAATGCCAAAATCGGCCACTAGAAACCCTAGAAGGACTCCATAGCTGATTTTGAGCCTCTCCTCTCTCTCTCTAGTTCTTCCTAGTTGCTAGTGGTGTTTGTTGTTGGATTAGGTGTCTAAGTCCATAACTACTTCTGGAATGTACTTGACCCGATTAGCATGGTCCATTTGGGTTGCATGGCATTGCAATACTTGGATAGACCAAAATGAGAGAAAATACACTTAAGGTTTATTAATATATTATAAGTTCTAATATATTAATAATATTATTTAATTAGTATAGATCAAAGAATTAATTTGGAATCAAATAAGTGATCAAAAAGAGACTAATTAAATATATGGGGTTGATTGTGTAAATCATCAATTCTTGTATAGTGGGCTAATGATCCATGTTTGTATGGATTGGGTTAAAACCCATAAGGTGCTCCATGGATAGTCCATGGAGGTTACAAACCCATGGATCATGGAATATGGAAAGCCATGACAATTATGGTTTACATGGTGTAACCCTACTTGTGTCACAACTATATAAGGACCCCTAGTCTAGCAAAAATCGGCACTACTTGTACAAGATAGAGGGCAATCCGATTTTCAGGTGTGAATGAACTTCTCTCAAGGTTATTCCAAGTGTTGTGGTGTTGTGTGAGACATTTGAGGCATCACACTTGAGGTGCTAGGCTCACAAGGTTCTTAAGGAATCCAAACCACAAAAGGTATGTTCTTCTTCTAGCATTTATGTTTAAAAGTTCCCCATGCTATGCTAGATAGGATAAGAACCTTGGAAAATCAATTTTGCATGTATCATAGTAAAACATAAATCCAAGGTTTCTAGGGTTGCATGTAAACCATAGGAGTGTTAGAATGCTCAACACCCTTCAGTGGTATCAGACCCTAGGCTTGTTTGTTTGATACTTGATGCAAACTTGTTGAAAAACTCAGTTTTCTGCATTTTGCAACATGAACTCGCCGAGTCCATGGGGGGACTCGACGAGTCCATCAGTAAATTCATCCTACTCGTCGAGTAGGTTCATGCACTCGACGAGTAGGAACCCCTAAATGGTTCGTGCACTCGACGAGTAGGAGCCCCTAAATGCAGATTTTCGAGTTTTGTTGCTGAAAATGGACTAGAAACATTACGCTAAATTGTTTTGGTGTTATAAAACTTGTTTTAGATGGTGTAATGGTTATGCTAATCCATTTTCAATGGCTATTATCAAATTTTCAAGTTTTATATGGTTTATTTATGATTCTTGAAATTGTTGATATGAACATTCATGAACTTATGAGTTTAGAAGATCATAGGAATTATTTGTAACTTCCTTGTTAGTTTAATTCTTGATCATTATGTGTTTTAATGGAATCCATAATTTTTCCTCAAGTTATGGATTACCAAAAGTCATTCTTTTAAAGTCCATTATTAAACACATAGGTTACATAAAATGAAAAGTCTCTCATTTTATTAATCCATTAACTCATAAGTTATGAAAGATGAAAAGTTTTGAAAGTTACAAAACTTGCTCTTAAGTTTTGGAACATATAAAGTCTCTTTAAAAACTTTAGTTCCAACCCTTAGAATTTTAAAAGTTAAAATTCAACCCTTATACTTTATAATATTATAAGTTAATAATATATATATATATATATATATATATATATATATATATATGTATGTAAAAGAACAAGTCGTTTTACCGTTAGTAGGCCTCATTCACGAAGCCGATCTATAAGGGCGGTATAAGGTTGTTGCCTATAAAATGGCATCTTAATGGGTGTCCACTCTCACCCACCGCTTCCTTGACTGGTGGAGGGTCGTTAGCCGGATGGGTAGGACAAGGACTTTAAATCTTCATTAAAAGTATGATGAAAAATAAAGTAACTAAATGTTTTATAAATTCCCAATCTTAGTTACTTTAGGAAAATGTGAATAAGGTGTTAACCCATGAAATTACACTTTGTACTTTGATTAAGTCGTTAGTGGAGCGTGTGTGGTTAACCGGCACACTAACCTGGACTTATTAAGGTAGGCAAAGGGTAACTTAATGTTTATCATAGTATCGATGGAGCGCGTGTGGTTAACCGGCACATCGATTGAGGGGTAAATATTAAGGGTACCAAGTAATTTGCATGGTTACTTCACACCTTGTTTTGTGATCCTCGGCATCCCAGTCACAAAACCTGAAGTACACACTCAAGATTGAAACATGCCATTGAAAAGTTCAATGAATCTCAAAGAATCTAGGAGTTTCAAAACCAATTAAAACCTAATAATTTATTTCGTTTTTCATGGTGGAAATTGGTGAATCGTCATTCACCTACCTTCAAATATTTTATAGCTTGGATTACGGCATCCCTCTTCTAAGTTAAAATATTGTGCTGGGTCCTAGCCTTAATATTACATTTGGGTGTTTTATTAAGGACTATCTTTATATCTAATCTAAACTTGTCTTTCTTCTTTTCAGATGTCTTCCAACAATGCTGCTTCTGGCTCAAACCCTACTGGCTCCTTCTCTCTTATGAATCTTTGTGGGAGAGTCATCTTTGATGGATCCAACTTTATGGATTGGATCAAGAACATCAAGACGATCACTCGGTATGAGGACAAGGAATATGTCCTCGACAAGGAGCTTAAAGAACTCGATGAGTCGTCTGCTACTCCTGAGGAGATCGCTGAATACCAGGCACATGAGCGAGATGCTACCAAAGTGGCATGTATCATGTTGGCCACTATGACAACCGAGCTCCAAAAGTCCTATCAGGACTACTATCCTTTTGAGATGCACCAGGATTTGATGGACCGCTACCATCAGACTGCTCGTCAAGAGCGATATGAAATCATCTCCTCCATGATAACAACCAGGATGAAGGATGGTGAACCCATCACGGGCCACATGCAGAAAATGCAAAGGTATGTGGACCGTTTGCTGAAACTGAATGTGAACTTCCCAGAGGAGTTGGAAATTGATATCATTTTTCACTCCCTACCTTCGTGTTATGATCAATTATGCATGACATATCACATGAACAAGGAGGAAGTTACACTCAGCAAACTTCAAGGACTTTTGAAGACCGCAGAAAGTGGTCTTAAAGGTAAGTCGGTTGTTACTAATCCTACTCCTACTGTGGCCCCTGTCTTGGAAATCAGGCAAGGCAAAAGAAAGAAGGGGAAGAGCCCTTCGAAGGGTACCAAGGGAAAGTCCCTTGATGGCTCCTCTTCAAGTGGAACCAAGAAAGGTTTCGTCACTCCTTCTGCAAACCCTAAAGAGGCTGAATGCTTCAATTGCCATGAAAAGTCGCACTGGAAGCGAAACTGCCCTAAGTACCAACAAGATGTTAAGGATGGGAAAGTAAAACCCAACCATGCAGGTATTTACACTATATTGTCTAATAACTCACTCTATTCTAATTATTGGGTCCTTGATACAGGTTGTGGTATTCACATATGTTGTGATTTGCAGGGACTAAGAAGAAGTGAGAATGTGGAGAATGGGAAGATAAACTTGATCATGGGAAATAGGAAAGTTACACCTGTCACCAAGATTGGAGTTTATTCTTTATTGCTAAGTAGTGGGTTAACATTAGATTTGAATAAATGTTGTTATTCTACTGAAATGGCAAGAAATATTATTTCATTTCATGGTTTGTACAAACAAGGTTTTACTTTTTCATTTGATAATGATAGTGGTGGTATTAATGCTTTCTTTAATAATGTTATTTATTTTAAAGCATTACCTTGTGATGGTGTGTATGAAACTGTGTCGGTTGTAGATAACCTAGGAAATAATGTGTTGTGTATCGATTCTTCCACTAGCTTGGATAAAGCATCATTATGGCATTGTCGTCTTGGACATGTAAGCAAGAAATGCATAGGCCAACTCCAAAAGGATGGAGTCTTGGAGTCATTTGACCTAAAGTCAGATGATAGTTGTGAATCTTGTTTGCTTGGTAAAATGACAAAGTCACCCTTCACTATTACTTGTGCTAGGGGTGAAGGTTTGTTAGATCTTGTACACACTGATGTGTGTGGACCCTTCAGAATCGCCACAAGGGATTCTAACCGCTTCTATGTGACTTTTACTGATGATTTTAGTAGATATGGATATGTCTACTTAATCAAGCATAAGTCAGAAACCTTTGAAAAGTTCAAAGAGTTTAAACAGGAAGTGGAGAATCAGTTGGGCACGAACATTAAGATGCTTCGATCCGATCGAGGTGGTGAGTATCTTAGTACAGAATTCCTTGACTATCTTAAGGAATGTGGGATTATCTCACAATTGACACCTCCCAGGACACCACATCTTAATGGTGTGGCTGAGAGGCGCAATTGAACCTTGTTGGATATGGTTCGTTCCATGATGAGTCGAGCTTCGCTACCAATCTCATTTTGGGGGTATGCCTTAGAGACTGCCACCCATATCCGTAATCTAGTCCCTACCAAAAAGGTTGCCAAAACACCTCATGAGGTGTGGACTGGAAAAGTTCCCAATCCTTACCACATCAAGATTTGGGGTTTCGAGGCTTTCGTGAGGCGTGAGACTCATGATAAGCTCGAACCTCGAAGTGAGAGGTGTATTTTCATCGGCTACCCACAGAGATCCTTTGGTTACCTCTTCTACAGACCCAGTGATAATGTGGTCTTTGTAGCAAGGAGAGGAGTCTTTCGAGATAGAGAGATTTCATAAGCCAAGGAAACAGTGGGAGGCAAATTGACCTTGAAGAAATTCAAGAGTCAAGTGGTGAAGGAACCTCAAACCCTAGCAATCAACCTGAGGAGGAAACTCCTGTTGATCCGACAGAAGAGTCTGTACCTCTGAGGTGTTCCACGAGAGTTAGGAATGCACCTGAGCATTACTATGGTTCCCATATTACTGCGGAATATGATACACTTATCAGTGATAGCACACTGGTAATTCTGGATGAACCTAACAGCTACACGGAAGCCATGGTAGGCCCTGAGGCTGCTAAATGGAAAGAGGCTATGGACAACAAGATACAATCCATGTATGACAATCAAATTTGGAACTTGGTTGACAATGTACCAGTTCGTAAGACAGTTGGGTGCAAATGGATCTTCAAGAAGAAGACCGACATGGATGGTAATGTGCACACTTATAAGGCACGACTGGTTGCAAAGGGCTTTTCTCAAACTTCGGGAGTTGATTATGATGAGACCTTTTCACCAGTAGCATAGATTAAGTCTATTAGGGTTATGCTAGCCATTGCTGCATTTCATGACTATGAAATATGGCAAATGGATGTCAAAACCGCTTTCCTTAATGGGAAGTTGGCTGAGGATGTTTACATGAGTCAGCCAGAGGGTTTTGTCAGTATAGAGTACCCCTAATAGAGTGTGTAAGCTTGAGAAATCCATCTATGGATTGAAACAAGCACCTCGCAGATGGAATCTTTGTTTCGATGAGAAAGTCAAAGAGTTTGGCTTTTCGAGGAGTGAAGATGAATCTTGTGTATATGTCAAGGCTAGTGGTAGTATAGTTAGCTTTTTGGTATTGTATGTGGATGACATACTACACATAGGAAATGACATCCCAACTCTGCAGGAAGTGAAGTCCTGGCTTGGGTAGTGTTTCGCTATGAAGGACCTTGTAGAAGCTGCCTAGTAAAAGACTAATTGGACTTAGTCAGAGTACCTACTTGGATAAGGTGCTGAATAGGTTCAGCATGCAGAATTCCAAGAAAGGAGAGTTACCGATCCAGAGTAACGCCAGACTGAGTAAGACTCAGAGCCCGAGTACAGAGGCTGAGATAGCAGAGATGAGTCGAGTACCTTATGCTTCCGATGTAGGCTCGATCATGTATGCTATGACTTGTATTCGTCTTGATGTGGCCTTTGCATTGAGCATGGTCAGCAGATATCAGGGGAACCCTGGCAAGGCTCACTGGACTGCGGTAAAGAACATTCTCAAGTACCTGCGGAGGACTAAGGACTGGGTCCTTACCCTCGGTGGGAATGATAACTTGAGAGTATTAGGGTATAGTGATGCTAGCTTCCAGACTGATAGGGATAATTTCCGCTCTCAGTCAGGTTGGGTCTTTACCTTAAACGGAGGAGCAATTTCTTGGAAAAGTTCCAAGCAGGAGACAGTGGCTGATTCAACTTGCGAATCAGAGTATATAGAGGCAAGCGAGGCAGCAAAGGAGGCTATATGGCTAAAGAACTTCATTGGATACCTTGCAGTTGTACCAGCTATAAAGGAGCCTATAGAGATTTTCTGTGATAGTGAAAGTGTAGTTGCCTTAGCCAAGGAACCAAGGGATCATGGGAGATCCAGACACATCGACAGAAAATACCATTTCATCAGACATCAAATAGAAGAAGGATTCCGCGTGGCAAAGAGGGTATCATCGTATGAGAACCCGGCAGATCCCCTCACAAAGAGACTGAGCAGGGTTAAGCATCTCCAGCATGCGAGGCGCATAGGGCTGAAGGATGATATTAGTTTTAGTAGTTAGATAGTTTTGAAATGTGTAAAGTGTAATTGACATTTGATGATGAATAAAAGTTGTGTTTATTTATGAGTAAAGTGTTGCTACCTTTTGTCAATCGTTTACCATCGTTTCATTTTGCATGTTTTGACTTCCAGAATAATTATGTTATGGTATATCATATTATTCAAATTCTCCACAGTCGGTCATATGTTGGAAGTAGATATGAATCAAGACTGTCATGAGTTGGCTTGTAGATGTCTAAGATGTTGTACATAGCAAAGTGTTGCTACAACTCTCATGAGTGCTCATACGTTTTGAGTATTGGATTCAACCCACGCTCGCTGGTATCACTTCATGGAATTTATCTCGAGTGATCACGAGAAGATAATATCATATAAGTCTTCAAACCTAGAGATATGACTTGTTGCCTATGAGTTGGTGATACATTAATTGTACGAAAATGCATTGGTAACTCGATGTTATAAAACGTGCCTTTGTGTATGATTCAAAAAGTAGTAGAACAAGCATATGAGTCAAAGTTTATCTGTTCCTTCTTGGATTAGAAGCAATATCTGGGCCCCTCGATGATTTTTTGTTGACCCATGTATCGGGCCCGGTCAGAACTAAGTTGAAGTGTTCAATGAAGTTCTATGTCAAACAAATCGGAAATCGGGAAACAAACTGTTGGATAATAAGTAAGACATTGTTCCATGTATTTGTCTGGATGATATCTAGAACAGAGGATTATTTGATCACTTATCTTAAATGGCGTATCATCATCATCTCAGTTCCGCGAGACCTTGAAATAGCTACGATTGCTTATCGGTTCCTGAAGTCATTCTTGCAGTTATAGTTATTAGACTTATCGAAGTGGGATACTGTTGGATTAGGTGTCTAAGTCCATAACTATTTTTGAAATGTACTTCACCCGATTAGCATGGTCCATTTGGGTTGCATGGCATTGCAATACTTGGATAGAGCAAAATGAGAGAAAAGACACTTAAGGTTTATTAATATATTATAAGTTCTAATATATTAATAATAGTATTTAATTAGTATTCATCAAAGAATTAATTTGGAATTAATTAAGTGATCAAAAAGAGACTAATTAAATATATGGGGTTGATTGTGTAAATCATCAATTCTTGTATAGTGGGCTAATGATCCATGTTTGTATGGATTGGGTTAAAACTCATAAGGTGCTCCATGGATAGTCCATGGAGGTTACAAACCCATGGATCATGGACTATGGAAAGCCATGACAATTAGGGTTTACATGGTGTAACCCTACTTGTGCCACAACTATATAAGGACCCCTAGTCTAGCAAAAATCGGCAGTACTTGTACAAGATAGAGGGCAATCCGATTTTGAGGTGTTAGTGAACTTCTCTCAAGGTTATTCCAAGTGTTGTGGTGTTGTGTGAGACATTTGAGGCATCACACTTGAGGTGCTAGGCTCACAAGGTTCTCAAGGAAGCCAAACCACAAAAGGTATGATCTTCTTCTAGCATTTATGTTTAAAAGTTCCCCATGCTATGCTAGATAGGATAAGAACCTTGGAAAATCAATTTTGCATGTATCATAGTAAAACATAGATCCAATGTTTCTAGGGTTGCATGTACACCATATGAGTGTTAGAATGCTCAAAACCCTTCATTCGTGACTCCATTAGAGGTGCAACATTTGGGGAACTAAGCTTCTAGAAGTAAAGATCAAGAAGGATTGTGATTGTTATTGCTATATAACAATCAAGGTAAAGTTTCTAACTTGCTTATTATGTTAATTTCGAAATAAGCATGCCAGATTAGGGTTTATTGCTTTGGTATTCAATGTTGTATGTTCAAATTAAAAAAAAACCTAGATCAAAGCAATTAGGGTTGCATGAACACCATAGGATTGATGTTATGCTCAAAACCCAACATTAAGGATTGAGAGAAAAGAAAACACTAGTGATTAATAAGAGAAATATATAAGCGATGTATAATCCTTTGACTAATACCTTCACTGATCCCAACACCAAATGCATCATATTTGACCAGGAAAATGTTAGTAAATATTGGTAATGCTAAAATAGGAGCTTGGGTTACCATGGGAAAACATGAATTTTCGTCTTCAGGAGTCCACACAAACCGACCATCCTTCAAACACTCAGTGATAGCGAAATAATGCTACTAAAGTTTCGATGAAATGACGTTATAACTATGCTAAAGCATGCATGCTTCAAATGTCATGCAAAGTCTTAGGATTATGTCAATTAAGGATAGCCTCAATCATCGACTTGTCAATCTTGATTCCTTCCCCCGAAGTGACATCACCCAAGAAAATAACTTTATAAACCAGAAAATGATGTTTCTTGACATTAGCATATAACTTTTGCTTACGTAAAACTGAGAAAAATTGCCGAAGAGAAGAGGTGCTCATCAACAGTTTTGTTAATAATCAAAATATCATCAAAGTAAACTACTTAAAATTGCCCAATAAATGAATTAAAAACCTGGTTCATGAGGTATATAAATATGATTAGGGCATTAGATAATCCAATTGAATAACCATCCACTCGTATAAACCATCACGAGTCTTGAAAGCCGTCTTCCACTCATCACTCGACATCATTCGAATCCGGTGGTATCCACTTCTCAAATAAATCTTTTAGAACACTTGCATGCCATTTAATTGGTATAATAGATTATATAAGCTAGGAATAGGAACACAATATTTGATCGTTATCTTGTTAACGGATCGACAACCGATAAACATATGAAAATCCCTACCATGATTTGCATCCAATAAAGAGAGGACAACACACACATTCATGCTTTCTCGAATCAGACCCTTCTCTAACAAGTCTGACACTTGTTGTTGTAGCTCCTAATACTCTTTCGTATTTATCCGATAGGCTGACTTGTTTGGAATGGAAGACCACAGGATAAAATCAATATAATGTTGGATATATCTCATCGATGGTAATCTATATGGGACATGTTCAAGCAAAATATCCATAAATTCCTCAACCAAATGTTGAAATACAGATGGAATTTACTCGCCTAGTTCATTCTTTTCTACCACCACCAAGGAAAACATAAAGGGAATACTCTTTTCTACCACCTCAAAATTAGCATGTTTCATAAAGAACTTAGTATTTTTTTTTAACCCCTCATGTATCCAGTGGAGCCAACGTGATGTTCACCTCATCCTTTAAAAAAGTATAGCTATGTCAAAATCCATCATGTTATGTATGCCTATCAAACCACGATCGTCTCCTTAACATTATGTGGCATGCATCCATAGGAATGAATCCACACCACACCTCATCTAAATATAAATTTTACTAATGAAAAATTATAGTAAATAATTTTTACTTACCTTAACAACATTGTTATTTTCAGCCAAGTAACTAGGTAGGGTTATGAGTGATCCTCCTCTTTCAGCCATAGTTTCTACACCATGTTAGTTGAAACAACATTCTCACAACATCTGCCATCATGACATTCACCTTGACCTTGGCAGTAAACTTGGTGCGAAATATATTGTTTCTCAACCACAAATCATCATCAATAGACTTGGAAACAACATCATTCAGAACTTGTTGGATCACCCACGAATCTCCATGATCAGGTTCAACTACTTCATATTCCTAATAGGCAGTCGCATCCTCATCAGTATCATATTTTGGAACTGGATCTTCTTCGATTAAAGTCACCAACTGATGGTTCGGATAGTCACAAGCAATATGTCATATGCCTCGACATTTGTAACATCATGGGGGTTAGTTATTGCTACTGCTTAGGGAATTAGGTGTGGGGGTAGGGTATTTAGGACATCGGTACTCTTAGGACCATTCGGGGTGCGATCATATTCATAGGGATGAACTGGCTACTCTTTGTTTGTGTCTTACTCTTAAGTTGTTTCTTTATTTTTAGGGAAAGTTGGAACACATCTCAATATGTCTAATAGGGTTTGAGACTCACCACATCTGATATCTCAGGTTTCAGCACCCTAAAAATCAAGAAATATCTTGTTCTTCCTCTTCCAGCATGTCACACTTCATCCTAAGTCGGTCAAACTCATAAATGACTTCCTATACTGATATGGCTTTCCGGGACGGATTGTGATAATCTAAGAAGGCTTCATGTCACACCCCCAAACCTGAACGGCGGAAACATTCGGGGGCGGGGGACGTCATGTACAGTATCATAACAAATGTAAAATAGTAATCAAAGCAACAACAACCATTGTATTGATAATAAAGTGTTTACATTGAATACATAAAGTAGATAGTGTGATTTCAAAAGTAGATGACCAAAACAAAGACTTGAAGCTACTATGATCCATCTTCTTGACACTTGTACGAGTACCTGCTTATTAGTTTCCTGAGAATACAAGTGATTTGGAAAGTGTATCAACATTTAAGTTGGTGAGTTCATAAGTATTTGATTTAGAAGGTAAGTTTATTGTTTCTTGAAAATGTTCGTATGATATTACAGAAAATCCTATATTTTCTCATAAAAGGAGTTATGAATCTTTGTTTGTATAGAATGAAGGTGTCGGACCAGGAAAAACCTATATTTTCCTAATGAGGCATAGTTTTATTAGTAAACAAAACTATAAGAAGTTTGTAATTTGACGCAGGAAAAACCTATATTTTCCTAACAATGAGGAGTAGTCTCAAATGTCCAAGACTATGATTTGTAAGTAAATATGTCATACTTAGTTCGGTGTCTTGTAGTTTTATTAATAAGTAAAACTAATTAAAGATGTGTTTACCCTGAGTTTTGAATGTGTTGATAATACCCTATCATGATTACCTAGTTCCTACGAATTATATATAACTAAGATTTGAACCGGCAGTCGATTGGGTGAATCTGCCCTAAGTCCACAACCAAACAAGGAACAGGAAATGAGGTGGAAATCATACATTCCACTGTCTATCAAGTAAAAGCCATATATAACCCTAATGTAAATACGAAGTAATCATATAGTTATTATCCCTTTGAGCTTGATTGAGTTGCGTATTACTAAGAGTCATTGTTTCCGCGTTGCGAGTTCCTATAACCATGCTAATATGACGGATATCCTTACTGTAAATGACATTTGTCACCCCGGGTCGACTGTAGCTAACAGTCAAGGTGCGGGATTGTCAGTCCCGTATAGATCTATAAACAAATTCACGCTCTCCATCCAGGAGACTCTGGTTATAAGTGATGGACTTTCGTTTATTACTAAACAAAGCCGCTGTCTCACAGATGATTCGCTAACAATAAGTTCACTAGTAACATATGAAAAACCTTTTAGTAAATAAAAATAACGATTTTTATTTATAACCCTGTACGATAGAAAAAGTGGATTGATTTGTAAAGTATAATCAATATAATTTATATGATTTTGTATGAAAAGATTATCCTTTCGACGGTGTTAATAACAACATAATGATGAGTTATATTTACTTGTAACTACATGGTGTTATAGTTGAAATGGTTAGCCTTGATATAATGTAGTATGCAAACGTATAAATAAAATGTATTTCATTTATAAAACATATTGTATCCCATAAGGGTAAAGTTGTGTTGTGAGGTGTTTTGCATGTTAACAATTTCCATATGATAGTTATAAAAACAACATGAAAGGTATAGCAAAAGATTGATGTTTTCACTCGGGATTAACCGGGTGTTATTTGTATTCCCCCCCCCCCCCATAAAACATATAAAAAGTTTAGAAAAGTGTAGGGGTATGAACTCACTTGATAGAAGTGGTGAGTTGAAGAAGGCGAGACTAAACTCGGGCAGTACTTCGACTGGAAAGAAGCAAGTTCCTCGGGAACTTCGGGACTTCGAGCCTTGCGTCGTGTGCTAGGGTTGTTATCGGGGCTTCGGGGTGGTCTCGGGATGCTTAACATAGAGTATAAGTGGGAGAGAGAATAGGAATGAGCAGCCAAACTCGAAAGGCTTCAATTTCTATATATAGGCTAAAAATCGAAGTTCACGTCGTGAGTTTTGCCAATTCACGTCGTGAGTTTGTCCTGATTCGCTCATGGCATGCGTCATCGTCAAGTGGCTCTGAAATGGTCAGTCAGACTGTTCACGTCGTGAATTTTAGTGTTCACGTCGTGAACTCTAAAAAATCTGACACAGCGTCGAAACTCGTGTCTCGAACTTCAGAAATTCATATCTTTCGCATACGAACTCCGTCTTGGACGTTCTTTATATCCACGCGTAGGTGAGATTATGCTCTACAACTCTCGTTTAGACTTCGTTGGCTAATTATGATTTTATTTTCAATATATTATTAATATATTATTTTTAGTAGGCCGGGACAGGAAAACTCTGTTAGAAATCCATAACTTCTTCATCCGATGTCCGTTTTCGTCAGACTTTTTACCGTTGAAATACCATTGATGAGATCTTCGATTCTATTTTAGGTCATGTTGGCAATAAGTCGCTCGATCTCGTTTTCGAGTTTTTAGTTGTCTATTGTTATGTCCGAAACTTCGAAAAATCATAACTTCCTCATATGAAGTCAGATTTGGGCGTTCTTTTTATGTATGTTCACGGTTTAATGATATCTATGAATTTCATTTAGATACTTAAGGCCAAAAAGTATTTTATTGGAATTTCCCATTTTACGCTTTATAGTGTTTTACCAGTATTGCCGCGGATCTTCGATTGGTCATAACTTCTTCGTTATAACTCGGATTTTAGTGTTCTTTATATTTTTGGAAACCTCGTTACGATAACTACCACTTGGTACATCCCAATTATGGTTTTATAAAAGTTAAATTTTTTACCTAAATTTGACGGTTGTTACATTATCCCCCCGTTAGAGAGAATTTCGTCCTGAAATTTACATTTTGAAATGAGAGTGGATTTGGGAGTTGGAATTGGGTTTGTCATTATAGATAGAAAGGGTTTCGATAGTTTCCGGTTACTACGAAGGGTCTTCCCTTAGCACATGGAGCTGGTATGGTGAGGACCAAGCCCATCCATGTCGAATGGCGATGTCGGAACTTCTCCATGTAACAGGTGTTAAGATGATTAGGAAAAAGTGTTCGTTAACGTGATAGTGCATTCTACGTATGTGTTTTCAGTGCATTTTAGTTTATCCTTGTTATTACTACTGCGAAAATTGTACTTCGTTTAGCGATTGTTTTGACGTGAAAGTAATTTATAACTACTTTTTATTCGGTACTAGATTTTAGTAAAAAGTTAAGCTTTATATATATTATTGGGAAAAGCATACCGTTGTTCATAGGGGTTCCGGCATAGTCTCTCCTACGGTGATCATTAGTATTCTTTCATCTCCGCCAGAGTTCCTTATTATTGGACAATCCCTCTGGAAGTGTCCAGTTTCGCCACACCTGTAACAGCCAAGAATCTGCGAGATAGGTTGTGCCGGTACTCTACAGAAACGAGTAGTGTGTCCCTTCCTATTGCAGTTCTTGCAATGCATCCTCCGACAAGCTCATGTGTGATGAAAGTTACACTTATTGCATTTCGAAAGGTTCCCATCATATCGACTAGTAGGTGCTAGATTGGAAGATGTTGTGGTAGCATGAACAGCCACTATCTGTTGTCTTTTCGAGGCTTCTTGTGTTTGTGGTCCCTCTTCCTCATTCCACGATTTCCGCTTATAGTCGTCCATTTTTGTTAGCTCGGGAGTGGGGGTCATCACGCCTTGGCGGACTTCATGGTCGATGAGTCTCTGGGCCAAGCTTTTAGCGTTATCGAAAGTAGTTGGGTTTGAAGCTAATACATGTCCTTGAATCTGAGGAGATAGTCCCCAGATGTATCTCTCTACTTTCTTGTTTTCCGGGGTAACCATCTCGGGGCATAGTGCTGCTAGATCACTGAATCTATCAGTATAGGCCACTATATCAGAGCCTGTCATAGTAAGGTTCCACAGTTCTTGCTCTAGCTTCTGTATCTCGCCCCTTGGGCAGTACTCTTCTATCATCATTGCTTTCAGGCCTTCCCAACCTATTGAATTTGCCATTGTGAGTGTTAGTGACTTGACATGGCTATTCCACCATGTAAGGGCCTTGTCTGAGAAGGTGCAGGCAACAAACTTAACTTTGCTTCCTTCCGGGCACGTGCATATCTCGAATACCGATTCTGCTTTTTCGAACCATTGCATCAGAGTAATGACTCCCCCGCTTCCACTAAAGGATTTGGGTTTGCAGTTCATGAAGTCTTTGTATGTACACTCCCTAGAGTGTCCGTGGCTATTTCCGAAGTTAAAGTTGTTAGTACCATTTCCCGCCCCACTGGCACCATTGGCATGAATTTGAGTCATGACAGTTGCTACAGCGGCAGTTATGACAGCCTGGAACGCAATAGGATCAAACTGTGGTGGAGGCGGTGGTGGATTTGTTGACATGTTGTTATTACGCCTGTTATATCTACGAGGAGGCATCCTTCTGTCAGAAAATGAAAGGTTGGTAAGATATTGGCAGTGGTTATAAGTCGAATGTCATAAGAAGTTGGCTATCTTAGCTTTGAATGCATCATGATTCGAAAGTGTTTTGCAAACAATTCATAACAGAGGTTTATATATAAAATAAACTTATGAATTTTTGATATTGAATATCCTCAATTGAAATTCCGTGATTCGATTTACTGTTATTTGTCATGTCGGAAAAAGGCATTAAGCCTAACACGTAGTGTGAGTAGTGTAATCACTAACTCACTAGGTTATATTAGTTATTAGTATGACGCATCAGGTCCTTGATGATTTCTCTATTTCTTTGATCCTCGTCTGTTCCCTTCTCGGGATTCTCTTTATGAGTCACTTTTTGATCTTCCTTGACTCCTCTGTTGACTGATGTAGTGGAGTGGTTATATCTAACTATGTTGTCGTGCGAGAATGGGGATGTCTAAAGAATATTAATAGTTTTTATGGTGATCCTCATTGGGTCATCCTATAATTATGCAGCGTACACCAGTTGTATATAATTGAGATTAAATAGACTTTCGATTAAGTGATCTTACTCTAAAACCACAACTAAACAAGGAACAGGTAGTAGAGCGAAGATCACTACTTCTAAGTCTATGAAATCTTAATTATATATAACCTTGGAGCATACACTCCGCAATTATAGACCAGCCAGCAAGGGTCTTTTAGTTGTCACATAAGTTATCTTATTGTACTTAAAATACTCCTATAGTATTTTTAACTTTATGTTTGGTTCCTAAGTTTCTTTGTATGAAAAGTTTGGTAAGTTTTAGACCTTGTTGCAACACCACGACCATTCCTAGGCATATGCTAATCACCTCTCGAATAAATATAGTTGATCAGGCTATATTCATCCCAGACCTGATTATATATTCCAAGGCCTACTCGTGCTATTCAACAATCTTAATACTTTTGTTTTGTTTTAATTATGATACTTTCCTTGTATATATGTTCGCATGTATACTTTTACAAAAATATTTTTATACTTAAAAGTATAACTCTTGGTAAGAGTGTTTTAGTCCCATTGTATTTACAGTTGTATATCTTTTATAAGTTGATATACTTAGTTCACTATAAACAATGCTCTGATACCAATCTGTCACACCCCCAAACCTGAACGGCGGAAACATTCGGGGGCGGAGGACGTCATGTACAGTATCATAACAAATGTAAAATAGTAATCAAAGCAACAACGACCATTGTATTGATAATAAAGTGTTTACATTGAATACATAAAGTAGATAGTGTGATTTCAAAAGTAGATGACCAAAACAAAGAGTTGAAGCTACTATGCTCCATCTTCCTGACACTTGTACGAGTACCTGCTTATTAGTTTCCTGAGAATGCAAGTGATTTGGAAAGTGTATCAACATTTAAGTTGGTGAGTTCATAAGTATTTGATTTAGAAGGTAAGTTTATTGTTTCTTGAAAATGTTCGTATGATATTATAGAAAATCCTATATTTTCTCATAAAAGGAGTTATGAATCTTTGTTTGTATAGAATGAAGGTGTCGAACCAGGAAAAACCTATATTTTCCTAACAGTGGAGAGTAGTCTCAAATGTCCAAGACTATGATTTTGTAAGTAAATATGCCATACTTAAAATAATGAGGCATAGTTTTATTAGTAAACAAAACTATAAGAAGTTTGTAATTTGACGCAGGAAAAACCTATATTTTCCTAACAATGAGGAGTAGTCTCAAATTTCCAAGACTATGATTTGTAAGTAAATACGTCATACTTAGTTCGGTATCTTGTAGTTTTATTAATAAGTAAAACTAATTGAAGATGTGTTTACCCTGAGTTTTGAATGTTTTGATAATACCCTATCATGATTACCTAGTTCCTACGAATTATATATAACTAACATTTGAACCGGCAGTCGATTGGGTGAATCTGCCCTAAGTCCACAACCAAACAAGGAACAGGAAATGAGGCGGAAATCATACATTCCACTGTCTATCAAGTAAAAGCCATATATAGCCCTAATGTAAATACGAAGTAATCATATAGTTATTATCCCTTTGAGCTTGATTGAGTTGCGTATTACTAAGAGTCATTGCTTCCGCGTTGTGAGTTCCTATAACCATGCTAATATGACAGATATCCTTACTGTAAATGACATTTGTCACCCCGGGTCGACTGTAGCTAACAGTCAATGTGCGGGATTGTCAGTCCTGTATAGATCTATACACAAATTCACGCTCTCCATTCAGGAGACTCTGGTTATAAGTGATGGACTTTCGTTTATTACTAAACAAAGCCGCTGTCTCACAGATGATTCGCTAACAATAAGTTCACTAGTAACATATGAAAAACCTTTTAGTAAATAAAAATAACGATTTTTATTTATAACCTTGTATGATAGAAAAAGTGGATTGATTTGTAAAATATAATCAATATAATTTATAGAAAAAGTGGATTGATTTGTAAAGCATAATTAATATAATTTATATGATTTTGTATGAAAAGATTATCCTTTCGACGGTGTTAATAACAACATAATGATGAGTTATATTTACTTGTAACTACATGGTGTTATAGTTGAAATGGTTAGCCTTGATATAATGTAGTATGCAAACGTATAAATAAAATGTATTTCATTTATAAAACATATTGTATCCCATAAGGGTAAAGTTGTGTTGTGAGGTGTTTTGCATGTTAACAATTTCCATATGATAGTTATAAAAACAACATGAAAGGTATAGCAAAAGATTGATGTTTTCACTCGGGATAAACCGTGTGTTTACTTGTATTCCCCCCCCCCCCTATAAAACATATAAAAAGTTTAGAAAAGTGTAGGGGTATGAACTCACTTGATAGAAGTGGTGAGTTGAAGAAGGCGAGACTAAACTCGGGCAGTACTTCGACTGGAAAGAAGCAAGTTCCTCGGGAACTTCGGGACTTCGAGCCTTGCGTCGTGTGCTAGGGTTGTTATCGGGGCTTCGGGGTGGTCTCGGGATGCTTAACACAGAGTAGAAGTGGGAGAGAGAATAGGAATGAGCAGCCAAACTCGAAAGGCTTCAATTTCTATATATAGGCTAAAAATCGAAGTTCACGTCGTGAGTTTTGCCAATTCACGTCGTGAGTTTGTCCTGATTCGCTCATGGCATGCGTCATCATCAAGTGGCTCTGAAATGGTCAGTCAGATTGTTCACGTCGTGAATTTTAGTGTTCACGTTGTGAACTCTGAAAAATCTGACACAGCGTCGAAACTCGTGCCTCGAACTTCAGAAATTCATATCTTTCGTATACGAACTCCGTTTTGGACGTTCTTTATATCCACGCGTAGGTGAGATTATGCTCTACAACTCTCGTTTAGACTTCGTTGGCTAATTATGATTTTATTTTTAATATATTATTTTTAGTAGGCCGGGACAGGAAAACTCTGTTAGAAATCCATAACTTCTTCATCTGATGTCCGTTTTCGTCAGACTTTTTACCGTTGAAATACCATTGATGAGATCTTCGATTCTCGTTTAGGTCATGTTGGCAATAAGTCGCTCGATCTCGTTTTCGAGTTTTTAGCTGTCTACTGCTATGTCCGAAACTTTGAAAAATCATAACTTCCTCATATGAAGTCAGATTTGGGCGTTCTTTTTATGTATGTTCACGGTTTAATGATATCTACGACTTTCATTTAGATACTTAAGGCCAAAGAGTATTTTATTGGAATTTCCCATTTTACGCTTTACAGTGTTTTACCGGTATTGCCGCGGATTTTCGATTGGTCATAACTTCTTCGTTATAACTCGGATTTTAGTGTTCTTTATATTTTTGGAAACCTCGTTACGATAACTACCACTTGGTACATCCCAATTATGGTTTTATAAAAGTTAAATTTTTGACCTAAATTTGACAGTTGTTACACTTCATGCTGATGGTTTTATGGCAGAAAGTTTTTCTTCATCTTTTCCAATGTAACGAACATTGCTTTTCCTATAAGATTTTGTTGTTTCTTCACATGATCCCATTAGAGAGCGGCATGTTTCCTCAATTAGATGGCCACCACCTTCACCTTCAACTATTCTGATATTTCTCGTAGATCAAACACTCGCTCAATGGTGCTTATGATGGGTTTTAGGTAAAACAAATAAACTAGAAAACAATTCCTAAGTTCACATGCAACCTACTTTGGATCTATGTTTTAACTATTGAACATATAACTTTGAATTGCAAAACAAGAACCCTAGAGGAGAGAGGCTAATTTCGAAATTAACAAACTAGGGTTTAGGAGTTACATACCTTTCAATTGTTATAGCAAACAATTGATAATCCTCTTGATCTTGATCTTGATCTTCTTGGAAGCTTAGCACCACAAATGTAATGCCTCTAATGGAATGACACCCAAGAACTAGCAAGAAGGAAACTTGGAGGAGAGAGGATGGAGAGAGTATGCAATTTCGGCCTTAGGGTTTCTTCCAAAGAAATCAGTGACCTCAAATGTGAGCCAGGAGGCTCCTTAAATAGCTGAGGGATCTAGGGTTTAGGGAAAACCCTAGTTATCCTTTGCTTAGGGTCTAAGCAAGATCCAAAGGCCTTATTTGGATCCCTTGGACGAAATCTCTAGGGTTTCCCCTAAGAATTTCGTCCACCTCCTTCCAAGGGGGTTCTGGAACCTTCCACTCAACTATTAGTTAATTGCAAACTAGTCCCTGCACTTTATAATTAATTCTTTTAACCCCAAAATTAATTCTGATTAATTTCTGGCTAACTATTAATTAAACATAATGATTTCTAATTAATATATTAATCTTTTAACATATTAATAAATCATTTATATTAATTCATTAATCTTATAAATTAATATCTCTCCTTTCATAATTTCCTTGTCCAGTTGCTAGGTTGAGGGCAACCCAAAAGGACTGTGCTGCTATCAATTCAAGTACATACCAATTATAGTTATGGGCTTAGACACCTAATCCAACAGTCTCCCACTTGGATAAGTCTGTAACTATAATTGCTAGTATGCCTTCTAAATTTGACCAACAAATTGTAGCTTCCAAAAAGCTGCTGCCGAACTCTGACCCAATCAGTTACGTGTCCTAAGATAAGTGATCATATAATCCTTCGTTCTGCTAGATATCCCTAGACATAAGACATGGAATGTAATCAATCTCTTTGTCTAGAATCTATGTTTCCTGATTTCTGATTTGTGATGATGTAGGACTTCTAATCGAACACATCAATCTAGTCCTGGCTGGGCCCAGCACATAAGTCAACACCAAATCATCGAGGGGCCCACAGATATCGCTTTTCCTATTAGGGCAAAAGGAACGAATAAACATTGACTCATATGCTTGTATCTTTTACTCATCAAATTATACATGACAATACGTTTTATAACACCAAGTTACTGATGCGTTTTCGTATCACCAATGCATGACCGACTTGTAAATTGCAACTCATATATCTTCGTTTCAAGATTATAAGATATTATCGTCTCAGTATTACTCGTGATGAATTCCATGAAGTGATACTCTGAGCGAGGGTTTATCCAGTACTCAAATCTCAATTTCTGAGTACTCATGAACGTTGCAGCAATTCTATTGCCATGTCTATCCTTAGACAATCTACAATCCAGTTCATGACAGTCTTAATTCACTACTTACTTCCAAAAGTATGAGTGACTGTGGAGTTTGAATAATCTTATTATTCGGGAAGTAAAACATGCAAAAATGAAACACAATAATAAACAATTGACAAAAGGCAGAAACCAAACTTATAAATAATACTTTATTATTTAATCACCAAAAGTCAATTACATTTACTTTGTTACAAGTTTCAGAATAAAACTAATCTAACTACTAAAACTAATATCATCTTTCAGTCCTATGCTCCGAGCATGCTGAATATGCTTAGCCCTACTCAGACCCTTTGTGAGGGGATCTGCTGGGTTATCTTCAGATGACACCCTCTTTACTATAAGATGGCCTTCTTCAACTCTATGTCTGATGAAATGGTACTTTCTGTCGATATGTCTGGTCTTACCATGATCTCTCGGTTCCTTTGTCAAGGCAACCGCTCCTTCATTATCGCAGAACAGTTCCATAGGCTCCTGGATGGTTGGAACAACTCCGAGATCCCCGATGAAGTTCCTCAACCAAGCTGCTTCTTTCGACGCTTCACTTGCTGCTATGTACTCTGATTCACAAGTAGAATCAGCCACCGTATTTTGCTTGGAACTCTTCCAAGTAACTGCTCCTCCATTCAGTAAAAACACCCAGCCCGACTGAGAACGGAAGTTATCTCTATCCGTCTGAAAGCTGGCATCACTGTAACCATCTACTCTCAAAGTATCACTGCCACCAAGCACAAGGACCCAGTCCTTTTTCCTTCGCAAATACTTGAGTATATTCTTAACTGCTATCCAATGAGCTCTACCTGGGTTTCCTTGATAGTGACTGACCATGCTCAAAGCAAATGCCACATCAGGGCGAGTACATGTCATAGCGTACATGATCGATCCGACAGCGGAAGCATAAGGTACACGACTCATGTCATCTATTTCAACATCTGTACTCGGGCATTGAGTCTTACTCAATTTGGTATTGCTCTGGATAGGTAGCTCTCCCTTCTTGGAATTTTCCATACTAAACCTCTTTAGTACCTTATCCAAGTATGTACTCTGACTAAGTCCAATTAGTCTCTTCTTTCTATCTCTCAATATTCTAATCCCAAGAATATAGGCAGCTTCTCCAAGGTCTTTCATGGCAAAACACTTTCCAAGCCAAGACTTAACTTCTTTCAAGGTTGGAACGTCGTTACCAATGAGTAATATGTCATCGACATACAACACCAGAAAAGTTACTATACTCCCACTAGCCTTGATATACACACAGAACTCATCTTCACTTCTAGAGAAACCAAACTCTTTGACTTTCTCATGGAAGCAAAGATTCCAACTGCGAGATGCTTGTTTCAATCCATAAATGGATTTCTCAAGCTTGCACACTCTATTGGGGAACTTTGCATCAACAAAACCCTCTGGCTGACTCATGTAAACATCTTCAGCCAACTTCCCATTAAGGAAAGCAGTTTTGACATCCATCTGCCAGATTTCATAATCATGAAAGGCAGCTATGGCGAGCAATATCCTAATAGATTTAATCTTAGCCACTGGCGAGAAGGTCTCATCATAGTCAACCCCTGGGGTTTGAGTGAAACCTTTTGCAACCAGTCGAGCCTTGAATGTGTGCACATTTCCATCCATGTCTGTCTTCTTCTTGAAGATCCATTTGCACCCAACTGTCTTACGACCTGGTGCACTATCAACCAAATTCCAAACTTGGTTGTCATACATGGACTTAATCTCGCTGTCCATTGCCTCTTTCCACTTGGAAGCCTCTGGGCCTGCCATTGCTTCCTTATAAGAGACTGGTTCATCTAAGTTTACCAGTGTTCTGTCACTTATGAATGTGTCACCATATGAAGTAATATGAAAACCATACAACTCAGGTAGCACAGTCACCCTAGTGGATCTTTTAAGAGGTGATGAGTTATCGATTGGTTCAACAGGAACTGTTTCCTCTGGTTGAGTGCTAGTGTCATCTAAGGTTCTTTCATTGGCTGACTCTCGAATTTCTTCAAGGTCAATGGTGCTCCCACTGTCCTCTTTGAATATGAGCTCTCTCTCCAGAAAGACTCCTCTTCGTGCTATAAAGACCACGTTCTCACTAGGCCTATAGAACAAATATCCAAAAGACTGCTTTGGGTAACCAATGAAAACACATTTCTCACTTCTAGCTGCTAGCTTGTCGTGAGTCTCTCGTCTTACGAAAGATTCACAACCCCAGACTTTAATATGTGCCAACGAGGGAACTTTCCCCGTCCACATTTCGTGAGGTGTTTTGGCAACCTTCTTTGTAGGGACAAGATTGAGGATGTGGGCGGCTGTCTCTAAGGCATACCCCCAGAAGTGAATAGGAAGCGAAGCCCGACTCATCATAGAACGAACCATGTCTAACAAGGTTCGATTACGCCTCTCAGCTACACCATTTAACTGTGGTATCCTAGGAGGAGTCAATTGTGAGACTATCCCACATTCTTTCATATAGTCGTTAAACTCGATACTAAGATACTCCCCGCCTTTATCGGATCTAAGTATCTTTATCTTTCTGCCCAATTGATTTTCGACTTCATGCTTAAACTCTTTGAACTTTTCAAAAGTTTTTGACTTATGCTTGATCAAGTAGATATATCCATATCTGCTATAATCGTCAGTGAAAGTCACATAGAATCGATTAGCATCTCTTGTAGTTGATCTGAAGGGCCCACACACATCTGTGTGTATGAGATCCAACAGACCTCACCTCTTTCACAAGACCCTGTGAATGGTGATTTTGTCATCTTTCCCAAAAGACAAAATTCACACATATCATCTGATTTTAGGTCAAATGATTCCAACACTCCATCCTTTTGGAGTTGGGCTATGCGTTTCTTGTTAATGTGTCCAAGACGACAATGCCACAAGCATGCCTTGTCTACACTATTAGACAAGTCAATATTAAGTACACTATTTCCTAAGCTATCAACACAAGTCACTGTTTCATACACACCATCACAAGGTAAAGCTTCAAACATAAAAACACCATTCTTATAAACAGAAATTGAACCATTCAAATCATTAAAAGAATATTTGAAACCTTGTCTGAACAATGCATGAAATGAAATAATGTTTCTCGTCATCTCAGACGAATAGCAACAATTTATTAAATCTAATCTAACATCATTGCTAAGCAGAAGCTGATAAACTCCGATCTTGGTCACTGGTGAAGACTTTATGTTTCCCATGATCAAGTTTATCCTTCCTCGCTTTATCTCCTCACTTTCCTTTAGTCCCTGTAAATCAGAACAGATATGAAAACCACATCCTGTATCAAGGACCCATGAACGAGAAGATAATGAGTTATTAGCAGAAATAGTGTAAATACCTGCCGAAGATGGCTTCACTTTGCCATCCTTGATATCTTGCAGATATTGTGGGCAAGATCTCTTCCAATGCCCCTTTTGATTGCAGTAAAAGCAAACGGCCTCTTTTGGATCAGAAACATGGGGAGTGGAACCATTGGGCTTAGCCTTTGGGCCATTACTAGACGACCCAGCTTGAGCCTTGCTCTTCCAGTTTTGCTTGGGAGGACCTTTCCTCTTTTTCCCCTTTCCCTGTCCAATAGCCAACACAGGGGCACTTGTAGGCGTAGAGGGTATACTTTTACCCTTCATTCCTGCCTCAGCTGTCTGCAACAAGTTGTGCAATTGGGCCAAGGTCTGCTCAGTATTGTTCAAATGGTAAGTTAGAATAAACTGACCATAACAATCAGGTAGTGAGTTCAAGACCATGTCAATGGCCAATTACTCATCAAAGTGAATGTTGAGCTTGACCAAACGCTCTATGTAGCGTTGCATTCTTTGCACATGTGACACAACCGATTCCCCTTCTTTCATCTTGCAAGCCATGAGTGACTTGACTACTTCAAACTTTTCTTGACGAGCTCACTTATGGTACTTTTCCATAAGGTCCTTGTTCATCTCAAAAGGCCAGTAGTCCTCATAGTACCTCTACAGTTCTGGGGACATGGTTGCCACCATGATGCATGCCACTTTGGTAGCATCATCGTAATGTTTCTTGTAGGCAGCAAGATCTTCAGGAGTAGCTTCAGACTCATCAAGCTCTTTGAGCTCCTTTTCAAGAACATATTCTTTGTTCTCAAAACGAAGAGCCATCTTGATGTTGCGCATCCAGTCGTTATAGTTTGAGCCATCCATAACAACTTTGGAGTAGATATTGAGCAAAGAGAAGTTCTGGTTGGAGGAGGATGAAGCAGAAGTGTTTCCAGGAGTAGACATCTGAAAAGAAAGAAAGTTTTAGTTAGATTTCAAGATACCTCGATATAATAACCAAAAGATAAAATATCAAGGTTAGGATCCAACTATGAAGATTCACAACTTAGAAATGGGATGCCGAGATCCAAGTGTAAATTTCATAAAGGTAGGTGAATGACGATTCACCAATTCCACCATTAGACGAAACAAACGAAGTGAAATTCCTAATTCTTTTGAGATACATTGAAACTATTCAATGGCATGTTTTAATCTCAGATTATGCTCTTCTATTTGTGACTGGGATGCCGAGGATCACAAACAAGATGTGAATAACCATGCAAATGTGCTTGGTAACCTCATTGTCTTTATCATTAACTATTGATGTGCTGGTAAACCACACACGCTCCATCAAAATGACAATTATGAGATACCCATTACTACTCTTTATTAGTGCCCTTTAGTGTGCTGGTTAACCACACACGCTCCACTAACGACCAATAAAGCATAATGTGCAATTTCATGGATTAGCATACTTTTCACATTTTTCCTAAAGTAACTAGAGTTGGGATTTTAAAAATAATGTTCTAGTACTTTCTTTAATGTCATTATACTTTTAATGAGTAGTTGTCCTATCAAATCCGTTCTGCTAACGACCCTCCACTAATCAAGGAAGCGGTGGGTGAGAGTGGACACCCATTCAACTACCATTTTATAGGCAGTTTCCTTATACCCCCCTTATAGATTAGCTTCGTGAATGAGGCATACTAGCGATTTGACTGACCATATTCTTATACATATATGATATTAAACTTTTAATCATAATACATATATAGGGTGTGTTTTAAAACATTTTAAAACTTCAAGGGTTTATATAAATTTCGAAATTCAAACTATTAAATTTAAATTTAAATAAACCAATTAACTAGATTTAATATTTATCTTTTAATTAACTATTAATCAAATTATTAAATCTTGTAAGGATTATCTAATTAAATTAATCAATTAATTTAATCCTAATCCTTATCCCTCTAAATTTCGAAAAATAGGGTAAGGATAATTATCCAATTAATCTAATTAAGTAACAATTATCCGAAACAAGAAACCATAAAACTTCTAGCAATTTCGAAATTTACAAGGGAGGAGGCTAGGGTTTTCAAAACCCTAACCCTAATTTCGATTAGGGTTCTTTGGAGGCTAGGGTTTTCGAAAAAACCCTTTTATCCAAAAACCCTAGAAATCGAAAATTTGGCCTTTAGGGTTTAATAGCTATAAACCCTAATTTGCAATTCAACAATTATAGCAATTCAATTTAAAACAAACAATGGCTCTGATACCACTGATGGGTTTTAGGTAAAACGCATAAACTAGAAAACAATTCCTAAATTCACATGCAACCTACTTTGGATCTATGTTTTAACTATTGAACATATAACTTTGAATTGCAAAACAAGAACCCTAGAGGAGAGAGGCTAATTTCGAAATTAACAAACTAGGGTTTAGGAGTTACATACCTTTCAATTGTTATAGCAAACAATTGATAATCCTCTTGATCTTGATCTTGATCTTCTTGGAAGCTTAGCACCACAAATGTAATGCCTCTAATGGAATCACACCCAAGAACTAGCAAGAAGGAAACTTGGAGGAGAGAGGATGGAGAGAGTATGCAATTTCGGCCTTAGGGTTTCTTCCAAAGAAATCAGTGACCTCAAATGTGAGCCAGGAGGCTCCTTAAATAGCTGAGGGATCTAGGGTTTAGGGAAAACCCTAGTTATCCTTTGCTTAGGGTCTAAGCAAGATCCAAAGGCCTTATTTGGACCCCTTGGACGAAATCTCTAGGGTTTCCCCTAAGAATTTCGTCCACCTCCTTCCAAGGGGGTTCTGGAACCTTCCACTCAACTATTAGTTAATTGCAAACTAGTCCCTGCACTTTATAATTAATTCTTTTAACCCCAAAATTAATTCTGATTAATTTCTGGCTAACTATTAATTAAACATAATGATTTCTAATTAATATATTAATCTTTTAACATATTAATAAATCATTTATATTAATTCATTAATCTTATAAATTAATATCTCTCCTTTCATAATTTCCTTGTCCAGTTGCTAGGTTGAGGGCAACCCAAAAGGACTGTGCTGCTATCAATTCAAGTACATACCAATTATAGTTATGGGCTTAGATACCTAATCCAACAGCTTAACCATTCAATGAATTCTTCGGGGTGAGCTTCTCCGGTGAACTTGAGAACCTTGACCTTCATGCGAATATTCCTAAATAGGTCATCACGGGATCCTCCTTTGTGACGATATCCTTTCGACCTAATAAAAGGATTGACCATCTCATCATCTTCGGCTCACACACTCGGTTCCAATTCAGCCTCTACATTTGGCGAGTCTTCATGCAGCAACTCGAGTTCTTGGATCCGTTGTTGCAAGTGTTCGATCTCTATGTCATGTGGATCTCATAGATCGACGCTGCCACTCTGTGGAACGCACCCACCGCCAAGATGACCACGGGCTGCTCCTTGCCCACGAACAATTTGTTCAACTATTCGCTCGTTTGCTCTAATACCAAATGATGCCCAGACGATCGGATTGAATGACAATGTACAACCAACAAGAACACAAAGAACAAACAAGACCCCAAAACTGGTTTCTTAATTAATAATCGAAAATTTGTGTCACAAAAAATGAAAACGAGATACTTATAAGGATGAGAAGATAAGTTTCATTCCTTAACCCTATGAAATCCTAATTGATTAGGATAATATCACAATCAATTATCTAAATGAAAACTCAAAATATAAAGTTGCCACAAATAAAAAAGTAGAAAAAAACGCGTTTTAAGACCCTAAATGATTTTGAATGGCCCAAAAACATCACACGTCATGGAAAATCAGTGATTTCTCTTAATCGGACCATTTTAAATGTCGTGTGCGAATTTCTTTCAATTCCAATGTGTTAGATCACTTCGGTTAATTTGTCGATGATGTCATCATACTTTAATTTCTATTAATGTTGGCATCATCAAGTCATGCATCAACACTTGTACTACCTACATCAATTAACATTATACTTGAATAAGGAGACATGTTTAGTCAGCATTCAATATGTTGAACTTTATTATTGTGGGATGTGATGTTGACATTAAATAGATAAGAAGTTCAGTTGTTATTGAACTATGCAATATGATAAAAGAAAATTTTTAATTATTAAAAAGATGTTTCATTGAACTTTTGTAGACATTCAATACATTTTAAGAAAAAAATTATTAATGTTACATGGAGTTTTTTTTAACATTAAAAGAAAATTTTTAATTATTAAAAAGATGTTTCATTGAACTTTTGTAGACATTCAATACATTTTAAGAAAAAAATTATTAATGTTACATGGAGTTTTTTTTAACATTTTAATTTCATATATATATATATATATATATATATATATATATATATATATATATATATATAAACAACATGGAGTAGAGTTCAATGGGTTTTAAGGAAAAATTGTTAGAGTTACATTGTAGTAGAATAATAATATTGTAATCTATTAAATTTTAAAGAGTTTATTGTGGATGTAATTAATTATATTTTTAGTTTCTTTTTTTGAAACGGCAAATCCAACTTACTTCCAAACTACTCTTAATACCATCTATGTCATGGACGGAACTTAAACTCTCTACTTTAAAGATGGAAGACAACAATTAGTACCGCTAGTTAGCAACAAACACGCTTTCAAATTTATATCGTGGATCAATGAACAACAAATATAATCCAAATTTATAAACATTGACGGCACCCACACTCAATGCAGACTTTCGATCCTACTAGGCAGCAACAAACACATGGCCCTGATACGTATGTAGAAAACAAGAATTCGGTACTGAATGATTAACCATGGGGACTACTATCCAGCCCCTAGAGTGGAAATTTGACTTGTAGACTTATATAGTAATTTGCGAATAATGTGATCGTTTCTACAGGAGTAAACTACAGAAATGGTTGAATTTTCAGTTTTGTTCCCTAAGTTTAAAATTTGATAGGTTACATCCTTATGGTTTGTGAAAATTACACTGTAGGTCCTTGGTCCATATAAAAAGACCAAACTACCTTTTTTTCTTTTTTTCTTTTAACTATATATATACATATATATATATATATATATATATATATATATTATTTTTAATCTTTATTTTTATAGAATTAATATTGATTATTTATAAAATTATTTTTATTTTTTAAATCAATTATCCAAATTATATAAAATCATATTATTATTATTATTGTTATTATTATTATTATTATTTTTTCTTTATTTATTTTTCTTTGTTTTTATGGTTTAAAAATCTTTTAATATTTTTGATGTTTTTTTTAAATATATATTTTTAATGTTGTTTTTTTGATGTTTTGTTCGTTTAAATTATATAATGAGTTTTTTTGACATTTTTTTTGAATAAACAAATTAAAACAATAACCCGAACATTAACAAAAATTACCGTTCGTTTAGTTAAACGGACGAATATAAACGAAAGAACATAAAAGAATATAAACGAACGAACATCAAAGAACAAAGATCACTAAACACAATTGAACGTATATGAACATAAACGAACATATAATATGGTAACATAATAAAAAAAAGTGAACATAAATGAAAATAAATAAATTAAATGAACAAATATAAATGCATGTAAACGGACATCATAAACGAGCGTTCAAAAACATAAATGAACGAACGCGACCATTGTTCATGTTCGTTCGTTTAACTAAACGAACGGTAATTTTTGTTCATGTTCGGGTTATTGTTTTAATTTGTTTATTCGAAAAAAAGGTCAAAAAAACTCATTATATAATTTAAACGAACAAAACATCAAAAAAACAACATTTAAAATATACATTTAAAAAACGTCAAAAATATTAAAAGATTTTTAAACCACAAAAACAAAGATAGATAAATAATAATAATAATAATAATAATAATAATAATAATATGATTTTATATAATTTAGATAATTGATTTACAAAATAAAAATAATTTTATAAATAATCTATATTAATTCTATTAAAATAAACCTAAAAAACAATAATATATATATATATATATATATATAATAAATTGTTAAAAGAAAAAAAATGTAATTTGGTCTTTCTATATGGACCAAGGACCTACAGTGCAATTTTCACAAACCACAAGGATGTAACCTATCAAATTTTAAAATTAGGGACCAAACTGAGAATTCGACCAAACCATAATGACCATTTCTGTAATTTACTCTTTCTATAGTTTTGTAAAATTGAAATAAATATTTCACTTTTTGTTTTATTTCTCCAATATTGCTGTAGGTAAATATATCACATAATAATTATGTATTGTATTTTGTATACATCCTTTATTTTACATAAATCAAATTCACCTGCAAACCCTCCTCAATAAGTATTTGATATTTTTTGTTATTTTCTTATTTGTTTTCGTTTCTCTTTTGTCTTTTCTTTTTTTTGTTGTTGTTTGTATTATTATTATTATTATTATTATTATTATTTATTTATTTATTTATTTATTCATTTTGCTTTTTAATTATTTGTTTTTTAGAAAATATTTTTTATATATAGCTGTATCTTTATTTTTACGAATTATAGTATCCTACACATTGTTCAATAAAAAAAATATTATGACTATTCATGTGTATCGTTCCGACTATCCATGTGTTATTTTATTCATTTGATTATTCATATGTTTTTTTTTTCAAACTATGTATATGTTATTTTTTTCATTCGGACTATCCATTTTTTAATTTTTTGTCGGTATTATATTGGGTTATTTTTTTTCATTTAGACTATCATTGTGTTTTTATTTGGTCAAATTATCTCTATGTTATTTTTTGTATGGACTATCCATGCGTTATTTTTTTTGTTCGGGCTATCTCTTTGTTTTTTTCTCGACCCGTTTATCTTTGTATTATTTTTTTCGTTCGGACTAACTATGTATTATTTTTTCATTCGGACTAACTATGTATTATTTTTTGTTTTTGTTTAAAAAATTGAAAATGACATATACACCCTATAAACTTTTTAGGGTTAACTCTTTTAGTCACTTAACTTTTTAAGTGGCTTTACGAGGGAACAAACTCGTGGTCTACCTGTATTTTTAGTCCTCTTGACTTGCTATAACCGGTTTGAGTGCCACATACCCAAAACTTGGGCCCCTCCCTTCTTCCTCTTGTCGAGCAACAACACCACAAACACCCATGTGTGAGCTGTTTCTACCCTCAAACACCAGATCGGCCATGACGATGTCTAAATCGAAGTTGAAGGCCACCGGAAATCGACCTCCCCACCTCCTTCTGTCGGTCTTCTGTCGATTGAATCGGTTTTATGCCCTAAAATTGTTTTCGATTGTTACAGTTGAATTAATATTTGTATTTCCTATTGAAATTTTTTGATAACCAAAATTTCTGGATCGATGATACATTTTGTTCTTCCTGTGATTGCTTTTCAAAAATCAGGTTCATATGTTTGTTTTGATAACGGAAGCAGACTTGTTTCAATTTATCGATTTTTGGGTTGTATGGTTTGAGGTTCGGAATTCATATATCTCGATGGTTAATTGAAGAAAATAATTATGGGTTCTTTTAATGGTTCTTAACCTGTGTTGTAATAATTCAGAATTGGAGACAAATTAGCCCCAGGGGCATCTTAGGAAAGTTACATTTTTATGTTGTTTTTGTGTTTATTTAGGATTCTGTTATTATAAATAAGGATAATGTTTACATTAATTTCATTCAGTTTTCAGACGTTAAAGCTAATATACTTGCAGCTTAAGTAAATTCCCAAAATTTCATTTTTCTTCTCCTGTTCTTGTTCTTGTTCTTGTTCTTGTTCTTGTTCTTGCCCTGTTCCTCTTTCATTCGATTTTATCCCTTTTGTGATTCCTCTGTTCTGGTGCTTTGTTGTATGATATTCTCAGAGAATCAAGAGAATTGATTCTTAAATAACACTTCTGTCCGGTTGAAGTTTTTTCATTCTTTAGAATCAAGTGAATTAATTCTGCATAATATCATTCTTAAAGAAGCAAGCAAGTTGGATTACAACAGAGGGACTTTCGAATTCTGTTGACTGGTTTTTCTTTGGTTTTGAGTTTCGATCGATTCGATGGAAGATGAAGATACGTCAAAATTATTTTTTGTAAAAGCTAAGGTCCAGTGACAAGATAGTAGAAATTAGCGACAATGATTTTGGGAGAAATGTTACTAGTGTGTACTTTGTAATGGGTAACATGATTGAGGAATATCAGATGGGGAAAAAGATGAATAGTACTGGGTTAATGAATAATTGGTCAACAAACATCTGATGTGGCAAAGGGGTATCCGGATGACCCCTTCATTTTGCCCAAAAGGACCTAATCGACCCGACAAAATGTAATTCGTTCCCTTATAAAGCTACAAAATAAGTTAAGTGGCTAAATGGGTAAACTCTAGAAAGTTTATCGGGCATATATGTCATTTTCCCTTTAAAAAAATTAGCGAACAATTATATGTATGTTTTTCTGTGTGTTTATTTAACAACAATGGAAATCGCACACAAAATAATTACACCAAATAGTTCAAACTATAAAAACACAATGATAGTCCGAATGAAAAAGTTACCACATTGATAGTCTGAATGAAAAAAATAGCCTAAGGATAGTTCAAATGGAAAAATAACACAGGGATAGTCGAAATAAAAAAACAAAGATAATCGAAACAAAAAAAAAATAGCACAGAGATAGTCCGAACGGAAAAAATAACATGGGGATAATCCGACCGAAAAAAAAGCAACGCAAAGAACAAAAAAAATAACACAATGATAGTCGTAACGTAAAAAGAACACATAGATAGTCTGAATAAAAGAATAAAATATGAATATTCCGAACACACAGCGAAATAGTCAAATCAGAAAAATAACACAGGGATAGTAGAAACGGAAAAAATAACATAGAGATAGTCCGAACGAAAAAAATAACACAAACTAAGTGATAGTCTGAATGAAAAAAAAATAACACAAAAATAGTGCGAACGAAAAAATATATATATTTTTAATGTTAATAATAATAATAATAATAATATGTATTTATTAAAAATATTAAAAAAATCATATCAAGGGGTAACAAAGTAATTTGAAGTGTTTGTAAAAAAATCATAATTATACATCTAAAAGAATTATGTAACTCATTTGTATTTTTTATTTTTCTATTTAAGAATTTAGTGATGAAAATAAATATATAATAATTGTATAATACATATTATTACATATATTATGGGCGTTTACATATCGATTGATGTGAACTAGAGGAAGCCTCATCGCATAGTTGGCGCTGATTTGGATGGGTCTAGAAAAGATTTGTTATGATAAGGTTGATATCAGTAAATTATTCATGATATCAGATCAGATTCTATCAAAAAGATGTGATAAGTTACCATGGAATCCTATAGACAATTTTGTTATGCTAAGGTTCCAAAGCACGGAGGATAACACACTGAAAACCAAATACATTCATCATTTATAAAATTCAAAATAAAAATAAAAAATTACCATCTTCCATTCATCAACTTAATACATTTTCGTACATCGTGCACACCCTTAAATCTTACCAAAACTACCCCTTGACGATGATTTTCACAATCCTACAATACAAAAATAACCATACCAATAAACAATAATTTACATAAGGGTAATAAAGTACATTGCTTATGTTAGTAATAGGAATAAACATTAAAAAAAAATTAAACTGTCAATGCTACCTTAACTGATTCAATTGCACCAAGCTTTGTACATTCCTCTTGAACATCTACTGCTAACTCAAAAATTCTCATAAGCATGCCATTAACAGCCAAATTTAAGGTTATGTAAGTTCATGATTTTATTATTTTAATGTTAAAAATACTATGTTGAAATCTCTTCTTGCTTCCTCAAAATTCCCGATCTCCATGTATGCCATTCCTCGATGATAAAGTGTCTTCACATGAACATGATTTGCATCCAATACCTGCACATACATTTTATATATATATATATATATATATATATATATATATATATATATATATATATATATATATATATATATATATATATAATGACTATCTCCTAGTACGTCACGCAACTGTAATGATAAAAAAAAAAAAAAAGCGTAAAAAATTTGTCTTTGATTCAATTTCAAGGGTAATGAAATATATAATTTGGAATACTTGTAATAACATTTTCATACCTGAATAAAATGGATGAGCTACACTTGAAAGTGAGCTTCTTCAATACCTTCTACAGAGGGGAAAAAGTGGTCTTTGACTTAAGTACTGACTTGTTAGAAATACAATGTGACATTGTTCCTATACCCATTTCAAGACCTTTGGGTACCTGATATAGAAATACAATGAACTGAACACTGTAATGGGTATACACGAAAGATGAGATGCATCAAGACCCTTCAGATGAAGTAGAATAGGTGGTCAATGGCACCAAATAGAAGACCACCGAAGATGAAGTAGAACAGGTGGTCCATCGCGGTGGAGGCAGAGTATTTATGACCGGCTCAATTTAGCAACAGTAACCCGGTTCTCATAGAAGCAATTTATCAAACATAGGTTGGGTAAGGTTCTCCAAAAAAAATTGAACAGAATCATCAATGTTGGAATCCTAAGTCGATGAGGACTTGGAGACCAAACAATCTAATTTATGAAAAGTTTAGTTTATGGCAAGTTGGTCATAAATTTCCTAGTCTAATACAAGTTGGTATGTTAGGCTATATATACATGTCTATAATCGAGTTTATGATTATGAGAACAGATTGTAAACATTGGTTTTGAGTGATTTTCCAATTAATCAAAGAGTTATTTTGGTTATTTTGTTTTGTATTCTTGTTTTCTAAACTTTAATTTGTATCAAAGCGAGGTGAAGATGATGCCGGTTTGAGAGTCGGTTTCAAGAAAATTGTAGCCTTTCGTTGCGGGGCAGACACAACATGAATCGGGTTCCGTTGAAGGGGGTGTGATTTCGTTTTGATCGCAAGCAACCCCGATTTTTTTTATCGGGCTTGTTCTAAGGTAGAGAGAGACTAACCGGAGGCGTGGAATAAGCGGACGAGAAGACGTCAAAGCGGGTGACTTTGATTCGGTTCGTTTTGCGGGTGACGGAAGACGGTAAAGGTGGTCGTGACCTTGTCTTGTTGTTCGGTGAAAAAGTGCTCTCGGAACAAGCTTGATTAAAGAGGTCAGGGTGGTGAAAAGAGATAATAGGATGTTGATCGGGGTTGAAGAATTCTCTAGAAGGACTTATAGATTCGGGGGTGATTGCTGGAATCCTAAGTCGATGAGGACTTGGAGACCAAGCAATCTAATTTATGAAAAGTTTAGTTTATGGCAAGTTGGTCATAAGTTTCCTAGTCTAATACAAGTTGGTATGTTAGGCTATATATACATGTCTATAATCGAGTTTATGATTATGAGAACAGATTGTAAACATTGGTTTTGAGTGATTTTCCAATTAATCAAAGAGTTAGTTTGGTTAATTTGTTTTGCATTCTTGCTTTCTAAACTTTAATCAAAAGAAGAGAGAGAGAGAGAGAGAGAGAGAGAGAGAGAGAGAGAGAGAGAGACCAAACTGATGGGAAATCGAGTTTTGAAAGGGGTTTACAGGAGCGATAATATGGTGTACCGCTCTTCTTCCGGTCTCACACAGCCGGAGAAACCCTAGAATGTGCAGAACTTGAAAAATTGTAGATTGATGGTAGTGGAAGAAGATTGAAAGAAGGGGTTGTATATCGCAACAGATGGAAGCAATCAATTTGGGAAAATGAAAAAGGTGAAATGGATTGCAGAAATATCTAGCAACAGCAGTACCGACATACGTTGTTGCTTCTCCCTCTACCCTCTCGATCTCATCCAACATCTCAATGAAGCAGGGTTGGTGAGTAGTGAGTTGTTGTCGTCGGCAAAAAATCGAGAGAATGGTAGGGATGGCAGTGCATAGTAGATGCCAGTGGGAGGGCCTACAGTCTCATTATGATTTCTAATTTCGGAAGGACCTATCAGTGATTATGGAAGAAAGACCCTCTTAGGAGGAGGTCATATGGCGGTGGAAGGCATATTGAGGTGGTGGTAGATCATTTGTTGTTCGTATGTAATTGAAAACAGCGGCAGGTGGTAGTAGGCAATAAACACATATCAATTAAGTCAGACTAGCCAATTACCATTTGACCAACTGATCAATGAACCAAAATGCCAAAACGAAAAAGTAATGTGGTCAATGTGTCAAATTTGAAAAATCATGTGGCCAAACTTTAAAAGTCCAAAACCTTACTGTTCCTAAGACTTTCGTGTGTGTATATATATAAATGAAAAAAATCATCGGACCGATTTTGTTTTATTTTAAATTAATTTTTCTTTTTCATTTTATTTTAGTTTAACTACTTTTATGTGTTTGACATTGTAAAACAAGTAAACCGTATTAGGGATTTTATTCCAGATTAATTTTTTTTATGTGATTGACATTATAAACCAAGTAAATCGTTGTGGGTTTTATTTTAGCATAATTTTTTCGTTTTATTTTATATTTCTTTTTATCTTTATTTTACTGACATTGTAAACCAAGTAAATCGTATTTCGGATGTTTGATATATTCTTTTTATTGAATATGATAACTGTTTGATATCATATTTATAAATATATAAACAACTTTGTTAAATAATAAAGTTTGAAATAGAGTATCACAAACAAATAAGTAACAGTAACTTCAAAATAGTTTGAACAAAATAAAGTTGTGATATATTTACAAAAAGAAATTGATTTTACTTTTCGTTTTATTAAAACTAAATAATAATGATTTATAAATGATAAAAATAATTAACAAGATGAAAATATAAGTATATACAAATATAGGTTTATTACGAGAAAAATACTATAGGCGTGTTCGGCAATGAGCGTTTGAGAGCTTCTAGCTTCTAGCGTTTGCCAAAACGTTCCGTTTTGAACAGAAAGTCTCATTTGACACTAAAAGCTTCTAGCGTTTAGTTTAAACAAAACGCTCCAAATCCAAATACTGTTTCATGTAGCGTATAACAAAACGCTACAAGCTACAATGTACCCGATATCCGCTACAAGCTACCCGCTATCAATTAGTTTTACCGAACACGTCCTATATTTCTTTAAAAGTTTGGTTTAATCATCCATTTTAACAAATTCACAAAAAAAACACTAATTTTTGGTAAAACATTTCAATGCAATCACTCTTGTCTGTTAGAGTCGGATTAATTATGAATTAATAACAAAAAAATAAATAAATAACATTATATTCTTCTAAAAGTTCAGTTTAACCACCAACTTTTGGGTAGTTTTTTTAGCCAAAAATGGAAGTCATAGTTGTCGTCGTAGAACTTTTATACAAAGATGCATGATTTTTTAAATACAAAAGAAAATTAGATGATTAAACATAACCAAATGACAAAATATAATGTTTTTTTCGTCCTTATACATATAAATATTTGTAAATAAGTTGAGATTAGAATTTGTATATTACTTCAATAAAGAAAATATCAAAAAATGTATGCGGATGTTGATGGGTTTTAGGCATAAAAAACAAACTCAATATTCTTAAGTGTGTATACAACCTAAAACAAGATCTAGGTTTTATCTATTGAACCTATAACTAAGAACATCAAAAGAAACCCTAGTATATTTTCGAAAATATCTAAAGAAGGTTTTAGAATTACATACATTTTAGTTGTTATAGTAAACAACTAGAAATTTCATTTGAAGATCTCTTGGAAGCAAGCACCACAAGTGTCGTGCCTCTAATGGAATCACACTCAAGCTAGCAAGAGAATGATTTAGGAGAGAGGAGAGGGGAGAAGAATTTCGTCCAAGCCTTGGTAAGAAGAGAGTGGGACGAAAATGTGAGCCTTAGGGTCCTTTATATAGTGGCACAAGGAAATCCTAGATAACCCTAATTTGAATTAAATAATATTAATTCAAATTTGGTGAATATTTACTTCCTTATTATCCACATGGGATATTCTAGAAACGCTAGGATATCCTCCTAAAAACCGTCCATAGCTATACCAGGAATATTCTTGAGCCTTTTGTTCAACTATTAAACAGTTGCACTTAGACCCTTGTACCTTTAACTAATTTTTTTAACCCCGAAATTAATTCTAATTAATTTTTGATTAAGTAATAAATAAATATTACTATTTCTATATAGTATATTATTCTCATAATATATTAATAACCTATTTATTTCAATTTATTAATCAAATAATAAATCACCCTCTCTCTCCAAAAAGTCATCATGTCCAATTGCTAGGTTTGAAGGCAACCAAAAGGACTATGCTACTATCAATTCAAGTTTATACCAATTATAGTTATGGGCTTAGACACCTAATCCAATAGTCTCCCACTTGGATAAGTCTGTAACTATAGCTGCTAGTATAACTTCTGAATTAATCAGTAAATTGTAGCTTCGAAAAGTTGCTGCCAAACTCTGACCCAGTCAGTTACGTGTCCTAAGATAAGTGATCATATAAGCCTCCGCTACCAGATATCATTTAGACATGAGGCATGGAATAGAATCAATCTCGTTGTCCAAGACTTGGTTTTCCGATTTCTGGTTTGTGACGACATAGAACTTCTAATTGAACACATCAATTTAGTCTTGGTCGGGCCCGACCCTATAAGTCAACACCAAATCACCGAGGGGCCCAAAGATATCTCTTTTCTTGTTAGTCCAAAAGGAACGGATAAACTTTGACTTATATGCTTGCACCATTTACTCATCAGATCATGCATGACAATACGTTTTATAACAACAAGTTACTGATGCGTTTTACGCATTACCAATGTACAACCGATTTGTAAAACACAACTCATATATCCTCGTTTCAATATTATAAGATATTATCGTCTCTGAATTACTCGTGATAAAATCCATGAAGTAATTCTATAAACATGGGTTTATCCAATACTCAAATCTCCATTTCTATGTACTCATGAACATTGTAGCAATATTATTGTTATGTTTAACTCCTTTAGACAATCTACAATTCAATTCATTACAGTCTTAATTCACTACTTACTTCCAAAAGTACGAACGATTGTGGAATTTGAATAATCATATTATTCGGGAAGTAAAACATGCAAAACGAAACACAAGAATAAACAATTGACAAAAGGCAGTATACAAGTTTCAAACTGACTATCTAACTACTAAAACTAATATCATCTCTCAGACAAATACTCCTAGCATGCTGACTGTGTTTGACCCTACTCAGAGCCTTCGTCAAAGGATCTGCAGGATTCTCTTCTGATGATACCCTCTTCACTATGAGGTGACCTCCTTCTACTCTATGTCTGATAAAATGGTATTAAGCTTTTAATTTTACATATAGTATAAGGTGTATTTCTAAACTTTTCAAAATACTAGATTTTATATTTTGAATTTCGAAATTAATATTCAATTAATTAACTTTAAAATAAAATAATAATGATTTAATTATTATCTTTTAGTCAACATCTAATGAAATCAATTAAATCAATTAAGGATTATCTAATTAAATTAATCAAATAATTTAATCCTAATCCTTACCCTCTAAATTTCAAAAATAGGGTATATGATTTATTCCAATTTTAATTATCTCTTTTTAGGCAAGTAAAATGATAATTACCAAAATTTTAAAAACCCTAATAACCTACCAAATTTTCGAAATTGCTTGGGGAGGAAGCCTAGGATTTCAAAACCCTAGCCCTAAATTTCGAAATCCAAGGGGTGGAGGCTAGAGTTTCAAAAACCCTAGCCCAAGTCAAAATTATGGCCTTTTAGGGCTTAATTTCTATAAAACCTAATTGATCAATTCTTCTATTATAACTATTCAACAGAAAACAAACCAAATGCTCTGATACTACTTATGGGTTTTAGGCATAACAAACAAACTCAATACTCTTAAGTGTGCATGCAACCTAAAATAAGATTTATGTTTTCTCTATTGAACCTATAACTAAGAACATCAAAAGAAACCCTAGGATATTTTCGAAAATATCTAAATAATGTTTTAGGATTACATACATTTTAGTTGTTATAGTAAACAACTAGAAATTCCCTTTTAAAATCTCTTAGAAGCAAGAACCACAAGTGTCGTGCCTCTAATGGAATCACACCCAAGCTAGCAAGAGAATAATTTAGGAGAGAGGAGAGGGGAGAAGAATTTCGTCCGAGCCTTGGCAAGAACAGAATGGGGCGAAAATGTGAGCCTTAGGGTCCTTTATATAATGGCATAAGGAAACCCTAGATAACTCTAATTTGAATTAAATAATATTAATTCAAATTTAGTAATTATCTACTTACTTCTTATCTACATGGGATATTATAGAAACCCTAGAATATCCTCCTAAAAACCGTCCATAACTATACGAGGAAGGTTTTCGAGCATTTTGTTCAACTATTGAACAATTCCACTTAGACTTGTACTTTTAATTAATTCTTTTAACCCCGAAATTAATTCCAATTAATTTCTGATTAATTATTAATTAAATATTATTATTTCTAAATAATATATTATTCTCATAATATATTAATAAACTATTTATTTCAATTTATTAATCAAATAATAAATCAGTCCCTCTCTCTCTCTCCAAAAAATCATCTTATCAAATTGCTAGTTTTGAGGGCAACACAAAAGGACTGTGTTACTATCAATTCGATTTTATACCAATTATAGTTATGAGCTTAGACATCTAATCCAACAGATGTCTTATCGATGATTATAATTACCGAATACTTCTTTATAATATAATTGTCAATTGTTAATTTTGAAATTTTAAATATAATATTAATAATAAAATATCAAGTAATTATGTAGGGGATGACGATATATATATATATATATATATATATATATATATATATATATATATATATATATATATATATATATATATATATATATATATATATATATATATATATATATATATATATATATATAAAAGGTAGGATCAAGTATGAACTCAAAAAATGGTAAGAACCGCAATGATAATTTTTGGCTTTAAGAGTGAAAAAATAAATGGCTAAAATTTGATTTTATTTAGGTAATTAATTGTGAGATTCTAATAATTTTCGGGGAAGGTTAATTGTTTGGAGGGTACAAGTGGGAAAACCAAAAATATTAAAAGAAAACAAAATTCGACCCATGTGGTAATTTTCAAATCCAATACTTGGACGTGATGCGTTCGCATGCGACTCACGCCTGTGATAATTAATACGGACTCGATGATTTAATCATGTGCGGTGAACGTCCATGGAACGTCTTTTAAATGTGTTTTATTATTTATTTTCGTTTATTTTTTTTTCTTCATTTTTTTATTTTTTTATTTTTCATTAAAAATATTCAACAAAAAAATTTGACTGATATATGCTCGGTTTTAACGTTTTTAATTTTTTTTTGTTTTTTTAATTTTTTTAATTTTTTAATTTTTCTTTTTTTTAATTCATTTTTTTCGTTTTTTTAATATCTTTACTACATAATTGAAGATAATAGTGTTTTTATTTATTTTTGTTTTTATTTTTTGATTTATTTTTTGCTTTTTTTATTTTTTTTATTTTTTTATCTAAATATCTGTTTGATCTTTTAATGTTCAACCATTATAAAATTTTAAATAAGAAAAATATTAAGGATCATAATATTTTTCGTTCATACTTTTTTTTAATCATATTATTTTTGGATCACAAAACTTTGAAACAAATTATTTGTAATATAGTATTTTGAATCAAATCATTTTTGAATCATATGATTTTGGATCAATAATATATATTCAATTTAATATAGTTTTTGTTTAAAAAAAACTTATGTATAATCATATATTTTGAATCATTTAATTTTGAATCATAAAAGATATAATTAAGGATTATAAAATATTTGAATCTAAATATTTTTAGATTATAAAAAAAAGGATGATAAACAAGTTGAATCAAAAGTTTTTTTTGAATCATAAATATTTTGAGTCATCACATTTTAGATCATATTATGTTAACATTTTTTTAAATTAATATTTCTTAAACTAAAAATAAATACTTCAAAAACTTATTTTGAAAAAAATATTCATACAAAGTCACTAGTATATTTAGTAGAAGTATCCCTTAAATTTTTATAATTTTTGGAGAATTTTTTTTTTTAGTTTTTTTATAAAACAAATAATTTTTTCAAGTTTTGATGATTGTGCACATTTTGTAGAGAATTAAACACGCAACCGAGGGGGGGGGGGGGGTTCTTTTTTGTTTTCCTCTTTCCTTTTACCTATTTAAACTCCAAATAATTAACATTTGCCGAAAAATATCAAAATCTCATACATAATTACAAAAACGTCATATCATCTCGCGACATATTGACGTTAAATAAAATCAAATCTCCATCTTTTATTTTTCAATCATGCGGCAAAGATTTGCCCTCGCAGTGCTCACTTATTTTTGAATCCTCACTCGATCTAACTTTTATATATATATATATATATATATATATATATATATATATATATATATATATACATATAGACTTAAGTTCAAATGAGAACAATTATATAAGACAAAACAGTAAAGTTGGTCGCTCTGGTATTAAAAAAAATTGCGGATGTGGTCCAAAAAGTTTTCAACTTGCATTGAAGGTCCAAAATCAAGAATTTTCTGTGGTTTTGATCCTTGGACAACTTGAAAAGACCGCTTTACTCTTTTTATTTCTTTTTTCTGTTTTTTAATTCTATATTAATACATTTTCAATTTAAAAACAAAAAAAAATGTACCCACACGTTTTGTAGAGAATTACACACGCATTGGGGGGGGGGGGGAGGGTTCTTTTTTGTTTTCCTCTTTCCTTTTACCTATTTAAACTCCAAATAATTAACATTTGCCGAAAAATATCAAAATCTCATACATAATTACAAAAACGTCATATCATCTAGCGAGATATTGACGTTAAATAAAATCAAATCTCCATCTTTTATTTTTCAATCATGCGGCAAAGATTTGCCATCGCAGTGCTCACTTATTTTTGAGTCCTCACTCGATCCAACTTATATATATATATATATATATATATATATATATATATATAAGTTGAAAACCTTTTGGACCATATCCACAATTTTTTTTAATACCAGAGCGACCAACTTTACAGTTTTGTCTTATATAATTGTTCTCATTTGAACCTAAGTGTGTGTATATATATATATATATATATATATATATATATATATATATATATATATATATATATATATATATATATATATATATATATATATATATATACACACTTAGGTTCAAATGAGAACAATTATATAAGACAAAACTGTAAAGTTGGTCGCTCTGGTATTTAAAAAAATTGTGGATATGGTCCAAAAAGTTTTCAACTTGCATTGAAGGTCCAAAATAAAGAATTTTCTCTGGTTTTGGTCCTTGGACAACTTGAAAAGACTGTTTTACTCTTTTTATTTCTTTTTTCTGTTTTTTAATTCTATATTAATAGCTTTTCAAATTAAAAAAAAAAAAAAAAAAAAAAAAACGTACCCACACGTACGCCCCCCTCTTTTTGAGTTTCTTCCTCTCTTTGACTCTCTCTCCCCCTTCTCCTTCACACCACCCCTATTGTTGTCTCCATCCCTTCTCTTTCTCTCTGTTAAACACTTTAACCATTAAAATTCACCTTTGTTCTAGATGCGTGAGGATGAAAGACCATTCAAATTGAAACCAAAATCAAACTAACAAAAAAAAAACCAAAATCATGTTCTTCATAACCACTTATCAAATATCAAAACACAAAAAAAACACTTCACACGTAGATACACATACCTGCAACTCAAAAAAAACCCACCCTCCCCTGTATCTCTCACTACTAGAATATAGGACTTTAATGACACGCAAACCATGACACGCAGTGATTTACGATACGCAAAATTGTGTGTCCTAAAAATAATGTCATCTCTTCTAAAATTTGAAGGATTTAGGACATGCATTTTTGCGTGCCCTTAAAATTAGTGTAGAAAAAAAACACGAAGGGAACTCAGCATAAAAGGCGTGTCGTCTAAGCATGTCGTTTTATAAAGTTTTCATCAAACGCACGTTCTCCATCTTTAATAGCTAATTAGGGAAATCAAATCCCCAAAAATTAAAACCCCCGCCTTGTTCTCATCTTCTACCAGCCGAAAACCCCTTCTCTTTTCCATGACCTAATTAACTCTTTCTCATTTCCTGCTTCAACCTTGAAAGAATCGACAGAAAGCTAGGGTTCCATCAAAATCGCACTCCTTTTCTTACTCTTAGAGATCCGGCGATTTAGGGTATTACTACACGAGTGCTCTCTGCAACGTCCGACGAAGTCAACGGTAGCTATAGTCAACACCAAACCACCAAAAAAGCCATCGAGGGTTTAGGGTTGTGTAAATGTATATCGATAACGAAATTATGCTCAAGATAAAGAGATGAAGGACCTCTCGAGAGCCATGAAAGAGTTACTCAATGAAATGCCTCAATCTATTGAGAAGATGATACAACGATCCCAGGAATCTCAAGGAAAGCAACACCAACAGGAGGCTAAATCGGAGTTGTGTCATTAACATCGGGAACCCTAGGGCACCATTATCGTTGCTGGACTTCAAGGGGGAAGAACATGATGTTGTACCTGCAATCAGTACCCTAGACCTACTGAATTTCCATGAACGAAGGAGTTGTGTAACTCCGTTCAACTTAGAAGAAACGTTGGTACTTCGGTTGAATTTAAGCAACTTAGCTCCGGTAAAGTCCTCGCTTGGTGTCGCCTTGCCATCAAAAAATCGTCTACCGATACTACCTGGTAAATTATTGGATAAATTCATTGATATCATTGGTTTACGGTTTCAAAATTGAAGTATGTTGGTAGGACGGAATCGTTTGAAGTTAGTGCTTGATTCGTGTTTTGTGTTTGGGGGTTTAGCTACAATGATCCAGATTTTGAACGTTTATGGTCATTTTTAGGATCAATTTAACGTTTTGGGATGATTTGGCACATATTGCTTCTCAACATGTGGAGAAGGGAAAACAAATATATGTATCAGGTCGTATTGTTTCAGATACAGTTGATAGTGATGATGGGCAACAGCAAACCTACTATAAGGTTACATTGTAATTCACTAACTATTGTCATTCTTGATAACCTTTTTTGTTCCATGCTTTAACGTATCATATGTTTCTCTGTTCTAAATACTTGTAAATGGTGGCATGTAGTTGTTCAACAGCTGAACTTTGTTGAAAGAAGCCTACCTTCTAATAACCAAGACTTCAACTACAACTCCAACTCCAACTCCAACACGAGCTCCATGACAACATGCATTTACTTATATTTCAGAAAGTGTTTGATTATTTGTGCTATTTTCATGCTTTGAAATTTTCATGGTAGGAATGAACAAATAGTTTCAGAAAGTGTTTGATTATTTGTGAGATAAAAATGACTGATGAACGGAAATTAATCAACAGCAGGTAAATTGTAACTAACAAGCTGAGCTTGACAGAAAAACTGGAGAATACAATTACTTTTGGTGATATGTCTAGGTTAGGAAGAGGTGGTATGACTGCTAAAGTAAAAGTTGCAGTTTATGCTTCACAAATTGGCATCCCTGTTGACACTTTATCCTTGTATAGGTATGTGGTGTTTCATCAAAATCTTATATTTATGTAGACTTATTTATAGTTAACACCCTATTGACATTTCTCTGTCATTCGTTCTCTTAATCTTCTTTTATAGGATTGTGAAATGACTAGGGATACCTGATGAGAAGATCATTCTTATGTTAGCGGATGACATGGCTTGCAATTCTCGAAACAAATACCCTGCACAAGTTTTCAACAATGAAAATCATAGGCTTAATTTGTATGGAGATAATGTTGAGGTCAACTTTTGTGTCCAATTAATTTACAACCCTTTGCTTATTTACATAGCTGTTTTTAGAGAAGATGTGCTGATTTTAGTTCACTGCTATGTCAGGTAGACTATCGAGGTTATGAAGTGACAGTTGAGAACTTTTTGAGAGTTTTAACAGGTCGCCATGAAATTTCAAGATTCTTTCTCTTGATCCAAACGTCTTTTGAGTGATGAAGGAAGCCATATACTGTTATATATGACAGGACATGGAGGAGATGAGTTTCTGAAATTTCAAGATTCTGATTAACTTCAGAGTCATGATTTGGTTGATGCAGTCAAACAAATGAAAGAAAAGAGTAGGTCATAAGTACCCATTTGAGTGTTATGTTATCTCTTTTGTCATTGGTTGTAGATTTGTGACTTTATGTGTTCATGTTTTAGGTTCAAGGAACTGTTGATTATGGTAGATACATGTCAAGCTGCTACCCTCTTTTCCCAGGTATGGGTCCTTTTTTTCACCTAAAGTATTAAATATAGAAATAAATGAAAACATAATTTTATTATTTTCTTTCTTTTCAGCTCCATTCACCTGGTGTTTTGGCTATTGGGAGTAGCATGAAAGGGGAAAACTCATATTCACATCACTTAGATTCTAGAGTCTATGAAAGTCTTGTGGTCTCTAAGACCTATTCACTACTCTAGTTGCCCCTTCGAAATTAAACCCAAAATTGACCATGCTTTCAAGGTGTTCGGCGATATTCGCCAATGGGACAGAGCTTCTGTTGAGATAGACATTACAGAGTCTACATTTCACAGATGGCTCCAAGATGTTCCCAGTTTTGGTACAATTTTTCCACCTTTCAAGTTATAGCACTTCCAATCTATGTGAAATGTGAATTTTGTAATTCTTTTGGTTGCATAATTTTATTATTATTTTTTTCCTTTTTTTTCCTTTCTGAGCATGTATATGGAAACTTCATGCACATTTTTTTATGATAATTTTCCAAGTCATATGAATGATTAAATGTCGACACTCGACATGCACCTGAATTCTATATTTTGTGGTGCGTGCAGAGTGTCATGTATTGATTGATTAATGGTTTGGTTGAACACAAGTCACACGATACTTCATGCATAGTTTGGATCATATTAAATTGTTAATGGTTCAATTTAGAATTCAAGCGATGTCTAATGTTTAATGATCAATTTCACAGGTGATGACCTTACATGTGACAATGCAAATATTAAGTGAATCAGGGTCATGCTTTAAGCAATTGAGAAAGCTACTTCTATTTTCTAGGAATGTTTAATGATCCATTTCACCTGGTTGCCAAGGCTGCCAGGTGAAATTCATGTTAACTCTTTTATCTTGGATTACTTGACTGGTAGTATAGCAACAAAATGTCTCATTTTCATTAATTTGGCTAAAAAACTATTTTCATTGCCTATTAAGTCACTAAATTAACATTTTATGTTAAATATGTCACCGTGCTTACAGTTTTTAGTATTGAAGTTACTCAGGTAACTGGTTATCTAGTCAGTATACACATGTACAATATTTTTGATAAATATGCCAATTAAGTGAGTAAACTATCATTTATATGTTAAATATGCCACTGCATTTACAATTTTAGTGTTGATTATCACCCACATCAGCACTTGCTAACCATATATTCAAAATCCAATTTACAAAATGATCCAAAGAATCATTTTCCTAAGCATAGTGTCCTAATTGGCATTGGCAAAGAAAATAAACAAAAAAAATATATAGTTGGATGCCATACCAGCTTAATCTACCCTTTTATCTTTCCTTATTTACCTAACTTTTCGTACTAGTGCTTCTAATTTGTGATAACATTACATGACATCTTTCTATAAATAGGCGTTCAAGAACATGGGATGGGACCAAGAGGTTCTGCTCTAATATGTGGTTACACAACTTATCAAGTATTTGATTGTAATGAACATAATTATTTATTTATTAATTTATTTATTTTTGCACTTGTGCTGATATATATGTGCTTGTGTGTAGGTTGGTGTCAAAAAGCTTGCAGATGTTCACTTTTCCCTCATTTGACCACTCACATCCGACACAAGTATTTGCAACTAACATTCCTTGTTTGATTATTCTATTAATTATATTAGCATATTAAGTTTTTGACTTTTATTTGATCAGGTCACAAGAATTATTGGAGCAGGGGTTCATTAGTCTTAAAGAATTATGAAAGGCAAGATGCAACTCTACTTAGTTGGAATTTGATGTTTATCACCTTTGTGCATATCTTTTTAATTTGTATAGCATTACATTGCAGAAGGTGTCCCTTAATAGCAATGTAGTATTAGGTTATATAGTTAGGGAAAACCTCTTAATAACAATGTATAATCAGATCCCCTTAATATCAATGTCTTACAATTTTTTGACATGATGTTATTGGATGAAATTGATTGTTTTGGTATATATTTGTTTCCATAATGTATTACGCGTAAATTAGTATCGTAAAGGCACGTCATAAATGGATGTTGAAGTTTATGACACGCAAATGCGTGTCATCTTCATTTATGATAGGGGCGTTAATGATACACAATGTGTGTCCTAAACACACGTTGTAAGTGTTGGATTAGGTGTCTAAGCCCATAACTATAATTGGTATGTACTTGACCCGATAGTAGCATGGTCCTTTTGGGTTGCCTTCACCGGAGCAATTTGATAGGATGGACTTTTGAGAAAGAGGTTATTTGTGATTTATTAATATATTATAAGTATAATATATTAATTGATAAATCATATTATTTAATTAGTATTGATCAAGAATTAATTTGGAATTAATTTAGTGATCAAAATGAGACTGATTAAATTTACGGGGACTGATTAAGTTAATAAGTAATACTTATAGTTTGGGCCAATGATCCATGGTTGATTAGGGATAGGCTAAACCTATATGATAGTCCATGAAGGTTTAACCCATAGGGCCTAAGAAATATGAAGGGTCATGGTGAATTAGGGTTTGCATGGATGAAACCCTAGTCTTTTCCACAATATAAAAGCAACCCCTTAACCCCTAAAATCGGTCCCATGCATTCAAAAGAAGAACCATAACCGATTTTGGTGCAACCTAGCCTCTTCTCATAAGCCTCCTCGTGCATTTAATGTTTGTGACACATTAGAGGCATCAAACTTGAGGTGCTAAAGCTTTCAAAGGCCAAGAACTACAAGCTACACTAAGAGGTATTCATCTAATTTGATTTTATGTTGTATATCTTCAGTTGCATGCTAGTTAGGGTATATGCTTTGGAAAATTGAAATTGCATGTATAATTAGAGAAAACTTAGATCCAAAGCATCTAGGGTTGCATGTGCACCATGGGAGTGTTATAGTGCTCAAAACCCATCAGTGGTATCAGAGCCTAGGATTGTTTTCTGTTATATTGATGCTTGGTTGTTTTTTTCAAAGCTGAAAAAGTCACATTTCTGGCCTCTGACTGATGAACTCGACGAGTCCAATGATTTGACTCGACGAGTTCATTCACAAATTGGCAACTCGACGAGTCCAGTTCATGCACTCGTCGAGTAGAACCTTCTGCTTGCATATTTTCGATCCTTTTGGCCAGAATTGGATTAGGAACATTACCACAAACTGTTTTGTATCATAAAATTCGTGTTTTCTGATATGGTAATGATTATCCTCATCCAATTAAAGGACAATTGTCAAATTTTAAGATAATAAGTTAATTATTTGTATTATTTGATATGAATTGCCTTGTTATATGAGTTAGATTAGATCAACTTGATAACAAATTCTATGATAATTGAATAAGTTAAAATTGATCTAAATTGTTTTTGAAGAGAGTTTCATAACTTGTCCTCAAGTTATGAAATATGAAAAGTCTCATTCATGAACATTAAAACTCATAAGTTATGGATATCAAAAGTTCTGAAGAGTTACAAAATTTGCCCTCAAGTTTTGGAGTTTGTAAAGTCTCACTTATGAAACATTTAATTCCAAACCTTAGGATTTTAAAAGTTTAAAATTCAACCCTTGTACTATTATAATATTAAAAGTTTAATAATTATATACATGTATAAGACAAGTCAGTCTTACCATTAGTAGGCCTCATTCACAAAGCCGGTCTATAAGGGGGGTATAAGGTTACTGCCTATAAAATGGTGGTTTAATGGGTGTCCACTCTCACCCACCGTTTCCTTGAGTGGTGGAGGGTCGTTAGTCGAACGGGTAGGATAGGAGATTAATCCTCATTAATAAGTATAATGATATTATAAAGTAACTAAATGATTTTAATAAAATTCCCAATCTTAGTTACTTTAGGAAAAAATGTGACAATGGTGCTATTCCATTAAATTGCACTTTGCACCTTGCCAAGTCATTAGTGGAGCGTGTGTGGTTGACCGACATACTAATTTTGGACTAACAAGGGTGGAAAAGGGTAGCTTGATGTTTTTCATAGATCAATGGAGTGTGTGTGGTTAACCGGCATATTGATTAGGTGATAAGTGACATCAAGAGTACCAAACAATTTGCATGGTTATTCACACCTTGTTTGTGATCCTCAGTATCCCAGTCACAAACTTGAAGGGCATATTCGAGATTTCAACATGTCATTGAAAAGTTCAATGAATCTCAAAGAATATAGTAATTTCAATTCCTTTAAATCTTAATAATCAATTTTGTTTTTCATGGTGGAAATTGGTAAATCGTCATTTACCTACCTTCAAATATTTTGCAATTGGATTACGACATCCCTCTTCCGAACTGTAGAATATTGTGTTGGGTCCTAGCCTTAATATTTCATTTGGGTGTTATATTAAGGATTCTTATCTAATCTAAACTTTGTTCTTTTTCTATTTCAGATGTCTATCTCAAACAATGCTTCAGGCTCCAACCCTTCTAGCTCATTCTCCCTCATGAACTTGGTTGGGAGAACTATCTTCGATGGGTCAAACTTTAACGATTGGATTTGAAACATTCGTATGGCCCTTCGCTACGAGAACAAAGAATATGTCCTCGATAAAGAAGCTAAAGGAGATTGATGAACAAACTGCTACTCCCGACCAAATAGAGGAATACATGGTTCATGAGAGGGACGCGACAAAGGTGTCGTGCATTATGATTGCCACCATGACTGCCGAGCTTCAAAAGTCCTATGAGGACTTCTGGCCCTTCGAGATGCACCACGATTTGATGGAAAGGTACCATCAAAGTGCTTGGTAGGAAAGGTATGGGATCATTGCCTCCATGATCACAACAAAAATGAAGGATGGATAGTCCATCACGACCCATTTGCAAAAGATGCAGAGGTTTGTGGACCGCTTGCTGAAGTTGAATGTGAACTTTGATGAAGAGTTGGCTTTTGACATCATCCTACATTCTTTGCCTCCTTGTTATGATCAGTTCATAATGACTTATCATAGAACAAAGAAGAAGTCAATCTGAGCAAGCTGCAATGCCTACTAAGAACTGCAGAAAGTAATTTGAAAGGCAAGGTTGTTGTACCCACTCCTATTGTTGTTGCCCCTATTCTGGCAATTGGACATGGGAAAGGAAAGAAGAGGAAGGCTCCTTCCAAGAGCCACAAGGGAAAGTCCCATGATGGATCCTCTTCAAGTGGGACCAAAAGTGGTTCTGCAAAACCTTCTTCCAATCCAAATGAAGCAGAGTGCTTACATTATCATGAAAAAGGGCACTGGAAACGAAGCTACCCCAAATACTTGCAGGACATTAAGGATGGGAAGATAAAACCCACCTTCGTAGGTATTTACACTATTGTATCTAATAACTCATCACATGCTAATTCTTGGGTCCTTGATACAGGTTGTGGATTTCACATTTGTTCCGATTTGCAGGGACTAAAAGGAAGTAGGGATGTGGAGCACGGGAAGATAAACTTAATCATGGGGAATAGGAAAGTATTGTATGTGACCAAGATTGGAGTTTACTCTTTATTGCTTAGTAGTGGGTTAAATTTAGAGTTGGATAATTGTTGCTACGTGTCGGATATGGCGAGAAATATTATTTCTTTTCATGGTTTGTATAAACAAGGTTTTTTATTTTCATTTGATAATGAAATTGGTTCTATTAATGCTTTCTATAATGGTGTATTTTATTTTAAAGCATTGCCTTGTAATGGTATATATGAAATTGTGATGGTTGTAGATAACTTAGGAAATAATGTGTTGAATATTGATTCGTCCAATGGTTTGGACAAGGCATGATTGTGGCATGGTCGTCTTGGACATATCAACAAGAAGTGCATAGGCCAACTCCAAAAGGTTGGTGTGTTGGAGTCATTCGACCTAAAGTCGGATGACACTTGCGAATCTTGTTTGCTTGGAAAGATGACCAAGTCACCCTACACTGGTACTTGTGAGAGGGGTGAGGGTTTGTTGGATCTCATACACACCGATGTGTATGGACCCTTCAGATCCGCCACAAGGGATGCTAACCACTTCTATGTGACTTTTACTGATGATTACATTAGATATGGCTATATCTACTTAATCAAGCATAATTCAGAAACCTTTGAAAAGTTCAAAGAGTTTAAGTAGGAAGTGGATAATCAATTGGGCAGGAAGATAAAGATACTCCGATCCGATCGAGGTGGTGAGTATCTTAGTATCGAGTTTCACGACTATGTTAAGGAATCTGGAATTGTTTCATAGTTGACTCCACCTAGGACACCGCAGTTGAATGGTGTGGCCGAGAGGCGCAATCGGACCTTGTTGGACATGGTCCGTTCCATGATGAGTCAAGCTTTGTTACTTATCTCATTCTGGGGGTATGCCTTGGAGACTGCCGCCCATATCCTTAATCTAGTCCCAACTACGAAGGCTGCCAAAACACCTCACGAAATGTGGACATGGAAGGTTCCCTCGTTAGCACATATCAAGGTTTGGGGTTGCGAGGATTTCGTAAGATGAGAGACTCACGACAAGCTCGAACCTCGTAGTGAGTGATGTATTTTCATCGGCTACCCACATAAGTCCTTTGGGTATCTCTTCTACAGACCGAGTGACAATGTTGTCTTCTTTTCGAGGAGAGGGGTTTTCCGAGAGAGAGAACTCATATGCAAAGAGGACAGTGGGAGGCAAATTTACCTTGAAGAGCTTCAAGAGTTAAGTTATGAAGGAACCGCAAAAACTAGCACTCAACCCGAGGAGGAAACTCCTGGTGAACCTATTAACGAGTCATTACCTCTTCGACGTTCCTCTCGAGTTAGGATGGCACCTGAGTTTTATGGCTTCCATATTACTACTGAAGGTGATACGTTTATCAGTGATAGCACACTAGTAAATTTGGATGAGCCATCTAACTAAAAGGAAGCCATGGCAGGCCCCGAGTCTGCAAAATGGAAAGAGGCTATGGACAGCGAGATTCAGTCCATGTATGACAATCAAGTTTGGAACTTGGTTGACAATGTACCAGGTCGCAAGACAGTCGGGTGCAAATGGATCTTCAAGAAGAATACCGATATGGATGGGAAAGTACACATATATAAGGCACGACTGGTTGCGAAGGGCTTTACTCAAACTCAGGGAGTTGACTATGATGAGACCTTCTCACCAGTAGCAAAGATTAAATCTATAAGGGTTATGCTAGCCATAGCTGCATTTAATGATTATGAAATATGGCAAATAGATGTCAAAACTACTTTACTTAATGTAAAGTTGGCTGAAGATGTTTATATGTGTCAGCCAGAGGGTTTTGTCAATGCAAAGTAGCCTAATAGAGTGTGTAAGCTTGAGAAATCCATCTATGGATTGAAACAAGCATCTTGCAAATGGAATCTTTGTTTTGATGAGAAAGTCAAAGAGTTTGGTTTTTCGAGAAGCGAAGATGACTCCTGCGTATATGTCAAAGCTAGTGGGAGTATAGTTAGCTTTCTAGTATTGTATGTAGATAACATACTGCTTATAGGAAACAACATCCCAACCTTGCAGGAGGTTAATTCCTGGCTTGGGAAGTGTTTTGCTACGAAGGACCTTGGGGAAGCTGCTTACATTCTAGGGATAAGGATATTGAGAAACAGGAGTAAAAGACTAATAGGACTTAGTCAAAGTACCTACTTGGATAAGGTGTTGAAACGTTTCAACATGGAGAATTCCAAGAAAGGTGACTTACCCATCAAGAGCAGTACCAAACTGAGCAAGGCTCAGAGTCCGAGAACTGATGAAAAGATAGCGGATATGAGACAAGTTCCATATGCCTCCGTTGTTGGCTCAATCATGTACACTATTATGTGTACTCGCCCTGATGTGGCTTTTGCTTTGAGCATGGTTAGTCGATATCAAGGGAGCCCTGGTAGAGCTCACTGGACTGCAGTAAAGAACATTCTTAAGTACCTACGGAGGACTAAAGATTGGGTCCTTACCCTTGGTGGGAGTGATGACTTGAGAGTGACTGGGTATTGTGACGCCAACTTTCAGACCGACAAAGACAATTTACGCCCTTAGTCGGGTTGGTGTTTACCATAAATGGAGGATCAGTAACATGGAAAAGTTCCAAGCATGAGACTATAGCTGATTCAACGTGCGAATAAGAGTATATAGCAGCGAGCGAAGCATCGAAGGAGGCAATATAGTTGAAAAACTTCATCGGAGACCTTGGAGTTGTACTATCCATAAAGGAGCCTGTGGAGATTTTATGCGATAACGAAGGAGCAGTCGCCTTAACCAAGGAACCGAGAGATCGTGGGAGATCCAGGCATATCAACATAAAATACCACTTCATAAGACATCAAGTAGAAGAAGGACTCCTCGTAGTAAAGAGGGTATCGTCAGAGGATAACCCAACAGATCCCCTTGCGAAGGGACTGAGTAGGGTTAAGCACTTGCAGCATGCTAAGAGTATAGGGTTAAAGGACGATATTAGTTTTAGTGATTAGATATACATTTAGAAACTTGTAATAGCTAAAATGTAATTGACATTTGATGATTAAATAAAAGGAGTTTTATTTATAAGTAAAGTTACTATCTTGTGTCAATTGTTTACTATTGTTTCACTTTTGCATGTTTTGACTTCCGGAATAATAAGATTATTCAAACTATCCACAGTCGATTATACTTTGGGAGTAGGTTATGAGGCTAGACTGTCCTGAATTGGCTTGTAAATTGTCTAAAGTGTTAGACATAGCAAACGTTTGCTACAACATTCATGAGTGCTCTTGAAATAAGATTTGAGTATTGGATTGAACCCACGCTCACATGAATCACTTCATGGAATTTATCACGAGTGATTGTGAGACGATAATATCATATAGTCTTCAAACCAAGATATATGAGTTGTTGACTACGAGTTGGTTGTGCATTGATGGTATGAAAACACATCAGTAACTTGATGTTATAAAACGTATTGTTGTGTATGATTTAACGAGTAGTTAGTACAAGCATATAAGTCGAAATTTATCTGTTCCTTTTATCCTAAGAGGATTAAAAGCGATATCTTGGGCCCCTCGATGATTTTGTTTTGGCTTATGTGTCAGGCTCGGTCAGGACTAAATTGATGTGTTCAATTAAGTTCTATGTCAAACAAATCAGAAATCGGGAAACAAACTGTTGGAAATGAGTATGACTTTGTTCCATGTCTTTGTCCACACGATATCTTGTAGAACAGAGGATTATACGATCCCTTATCTAAAGGACGCGTCACTGACTAGGTCAGAATTCGACAGCGGCTTTTGAGAGCTACGATTGCTAATCGGATTTTGAAGTTGCATTGGGAGTTATAGTTATTAGACTTATCCAAGTGGGAGACTGTTGGATTAGGTGTCTAATCCCATAACTATAATCAGTATGTACTTGACCCGATAGTAGCATGGTCATTTTGGGTTGCCTTCACCGGAGCAATTTGATAGGATGGACTTTTGAGAAAGAGGTTATTTGTGATTTATTAATATATTATAAATATAATATATTAATTGAGAAATCATATTATTTAATTAGTATTGATCAATAATTAATTTGGAATTAATTTAGTGATCAAAATGAGACTGATTAAATTTACGGGGACTGATTAAGTTAATAAGTAATACTTATAGTTTGGGCCAATGATCCATGGTTGATTAGGGATGGGCTAAACCTATGTGATAATCCATGAAGGTTTAACCCATAGGGCCTAAGAAATATGAAGGGTCATGGTGAATTAGGGTTTTCATGGATGAAACCCTAGTTTTTGCCACACTATAAAAGCAACCCCTTAACCCCTAAAATCGGCCCCATGCGTTCAAAAGAAGAACCATAACCGATTTTGGTGCAACCTAGCCTCTTCGCTTAAGCCTCCTCTTGCATTTGGTGTTTGTGACACATCAGAGGCATCACACTTGAGGTGCTAGAGCTTTCAAAGGCCAAGAAATACAAGCTACACTAAGACGTATTCATCTAATTTGATTTTATGTTATCTATCTTCAATTGCATGCTAGTTAGGGTATATGCTTTGGAAAATTGAAATTGCATGTATAATTAGAGAAAACTTAGATCCAAAGCATCTAGGGTTGCATGTGTACCATAGGTGTGTTATAGTGCTTAAAACCCATCAGTAAGGTTACGACAGGCAAATGTGTGTCATCTTCCTTTATGACAGGGCCTTCCTTGACACGCAATGCGTATCGTAAATGTGCGTCGTAAATACGTGTCGTAGTTGCACGTCGTAAATGCGTGTCGTAAAGAGACGACGCGCAAAAGTGTGTCATCTTTAGTTATGACAGGGCCTTCCTTGACACGCATTTGTTTGTCGTCTGAGCGTTTTACGACACGCATTGCGCGTCGTAAAAGGCTATTTTGTAATAGTGTCTCTTATGCAAACTAAAGAAATATAATAGTCTTCATCTTCATCGGATAGCCAAAACTTATAGAATCAATTACATCAACACCCATTTCATAACCATGAACAGTAATGTAACACTCCATTTATTTTTTAGATAAATAAATAAACTAATGAACGAATAGTAGCCCTAAAATAGATAATTATAAATAAAAGGATGGTCTCGAAGAGCTAATTGTCACAATTTTAGAAGTCGGGGGTTAAAAGTGTGAGTTCCGGACTCAATTTATAAATATTTATGAAGACATGGGCTCCGTGGTAATTATTTGGATTTATTTTAAAAGGAAATGAGGTGGAAGGGATGAATATGTCATAATTAGGATATTGGGGGCTGTTTGGTAAATTTTGTACCTAAGATGTAAAGGATTTTAAGGCTGAGGGTTTATTTGGTAAATATCAGATTAATGTTGACAGAAAATGATATGGGAGAGGCCATTTCTGCCATTATGGCATTAAGTTTCCTAGGGCATGGGTATAAAGCCCATACAAACCCTAACCCTAATAGAAAACCCTCCAGCCGTCACCCCTTATACCTCCAGTTTACAGCCGCCACCTCTCCATCACCTTATGCCTCCCTCATCGGCGACGCCACCACCCCCCATGTTCCGATTAGCGAAGGGCCACCAAGCAAACGCCGAGCCTCCACCATTCTTCTTCTCTTTCTCCTTCTTTAGCTGCCGAAGGGAAAGCTATCCAGTCGCCGCTGTGCTGCAGAGCCCGCTGCCGCCGCTCCGTCACCATCGAACCGCCATAACATCGCTGTCGGAGACGCCGGCGAAGACGAGCAGTTAGCTTCCGACGCTGAATCAGTCATGAGGAACCGAAAGATCGACGCTTGCTGGGAGCTGTTGTGATTCGAGATTGAATCGCTACTTCCTTTTTCTGTTTCTTGCTGCCGACGTGCCTTCCCGCTGAAGACGAAGCCACTCCAAGCCGCCGACAATTTCGTGGAACGTAAGGACCGACCACCGTCACCACCGTAGGGTGGTGGCTGCCATCGCCGAGAGCTACCAGGTGGGTGGCTAAGCCTTTGAACGAATCAGAATCACGTATATGGGTTGATGATGGTGTTGATGCAGGAAAACGGAATAGATATCCACCATGGCTGCCAGCCATGGTGGCTGCCGCCGTGTACCACCACCGGCCACCATTAGGGTGGCTGTGTGTGTGTGTTTCATAGTGTGTGTGTTTATTTTTAGGTATTTCATTGTAAAATTGTAATTTGTGATGAAATAATAATAGAAAGCTATAACCACCACCGTGAGGTGGTGGATACCGCCTCCTACCGCCACCGGCTACCGTGTCGGGTGGCGGTGTGCGTTGCCTCGTTGTGTTGATTTGTTTGGGGTGCTTGAAACCCTAATGGGCCCAAAGAAGCCCTAATGGGCTTAGTGAAACCCTAATGGTCCTAGTGAAATCATAATGGACCTAATGAACCCTAATTGGTCAAAAGACCTAACTATTGGGCCTATTGGGCTAATATGGGTTGGAAACCCTAATTAGGGTTTAGAAAATCCTAATATTGGATTTACGGGATTGGACCTATCATGACCCACATTTGGGCCATTGGAATGGAATTGTGTGTTAAACCCAATCACACCATATGATTTATTTAGAAGAGTGGTGGACTTAACGGATTAAGTCCTTAATGGGTTAAGCGAGAAACACTTAACCCTAATCGTCATTTTATGTGAAACCCTAATTTCAATTGGGTTTATTGTTGGGCCTTTCTATTGGGCCTTGATGGATGGGTTATTAATGGGTCATCCAAGGTCAAGCAATTGGACTAGAATAATTAATGGGCTATGAGGTAAGGCCTATATGAGGGTGTGGGCCCAATTTTATGGGCCATATTTTGGGCCTTCATGATTTCGAGATATTGGGCCATTAGAAATACCAAATGTTGGACTGGACTTTTTGGTTGGGCCTTTGAATACGAAATGTAAAGGTTTGGGCTATGTTGGGCTTTGATTCCTAGTTTGACTTCTGGGCCTTTAGATTGGGCATTGTGCTTGAATCAAGCCTAGATGGGGGTAATGTAGCCTGTTACTCCAAGAACTTATGGTTATGTGTTGGGACCCAATTATTAATTGGGTGATGTTTTGATATTGACAGATCGGGAATCTGTCATCCAGCAGCTGGAGTTTTATCTGCAGGACTTCAGTAATGCCAGATGAGTCTTCTCACCATACCAATGGGTATAAGGCACCAAGGCTGGCCCATTTTATGTTATGTGTTACACTAGCTGTAGTAGAGATATGTAGTATGATAGTTAGCTTTATGCTAAGTGGTATGCTAGTGATTATATGATATGTGTTATGCTAGTTGTCTTTGTGATACTTGCATGGAAGACCCCGGGGGGGAGCCCGTGGCATTGGATGTAAGACCATGTGGGGTAGCCCTTGGCATTCCTAGGTAAAGACCATGTGGGGTAGCCCATGACATTGGATGTAAGACCATGTGGGGTAGCCCATGACATTCCTAGGTAAAGACCATGTGGGGTAGCCCATGTCATTCCTAGGTAAAGACCATGTGGGGTAGCCCATGGCATCCTTACAGGTTTATGTATGCATGGATGATGTGATATATGTAGCTTTTGTAGCTAATATGATATGTGGATTGTGGATTGTGTATGTGGTATGCTCTGGGGAACTCACTAAGCTTTGTGCTTACGGTTTACAGTTTTGGTTTTAGGTATAACGTTTCAAAGGAAAGGAGCCGGCTTGGTCGCAGCGCATCACACTATGTTTTCCGCAGATGAGATCCTTGGGATTATACGCTGATATTATTTTATGATGATGTGTTTGATTATTGACACATTGGTTTTGACATGAGTTAATATTATGAACGTTTTTATACTAATGGTTTATATAATAACTTAATTAAAAATGAAATTTTTGGTCTTGAATTTTGGGATGTTTGCAAGTTGGTATCAGAGCCTTGGTTGGAGGGATTCGAGCACACTCTCGGGTGTGTCTGGAATCAAACTGAGGCCTTGGTATGAAATTTTTTCAAAATAGAGTCATTTTATAGAAAGAATTTCGAAAAGAATTTGAAAAGATAAAGAATCTTGAAAAGAACAAAGTGTGTGATGCATGCAATCAGCCGAGCTCAAGTAAGTTTCCCCAGAATACCCACATTTGCTATTTGTTATGAGTTGATTATGAATCTGTGAATCGTATGCTATTTAGGGCTAGGAGAGATGCCTTTATATGTTATATGAGTGATAGACTTGCATGCTAGTGCTGAGTAGTCAGCGATAGATTTGGCCTGATATGTGATGCTTGTAGCCTTGGAGATACTGGATGCCATGCTGGAATGAGAATGATTATTGGTATTAGTAACTGCTATGTGTATGCTTTTAAAATTGTATACGGTTAGGATCTTATAGCCTTAGAATAATTTATTTGGCCTTATTTCATGTTCCTTGTCTGGTTGTGGTCCTAGGGTAGAGTCTATTATTCGACAGTCTATTAGATCATGTTCTGTGTATAACTTGCATGCATAAGGCAGCCGACAGTTAGGATGGATGGATGTGGACAGCGCGAGTCGCGACATGTGGGCAGAATGTTCTATGATAGTTCTTTGGATCGGAGTGCTACTGCACGAATGCTGCTTGCTTTGTGCTTTGTGGGACTCTTAAGTGATGGGAGTTAGCTACTAAGTGGATGTGACGATATCCAGTAGGTGGATGGCTGGCATCATGGGGAGTTCTTCAGCAGCTGATGGCATGGCGAGGTCGTGAACCTAGGAAAGCCTAGGATATGATTCAGCAGGTTAGTAGTGAGGACTAGTGAGACATGAGTGCATCAGTTTAAGGAAGTGACTTGGAGGATTCGGGAGGATTGCCGATGAAAGTATGGATAGGTGTGGAAGGTAGTATTGGGCCCGTACTACTGAAAGCACAGGATCCATACTTGAATCGGTGAGAGTCTTGGAGAATCTAAGAAGCGTTAGGGAGAAGTTTGTGACCCGGTTTGGGGACAGAGGATGTTCCAGTGTTGCAACTTGGCCATTGGCAAGTGAGCTAGCGAGCGTGACAGGGTGTCAGACCCCGAAGGATATGACTTCCAAGAGTTTGTAGATGCGAGATTGGTTTGGAGCGCCCTGGGAAGAGAGGGTCGTGCCAGGTGAGTATAGTAGAGGGTCCCGGGAAGAGACCCGTGACCTCCGATCATCGGATGAAAGGCCAGCAGGGCCGGAGTCAGTGCAACACGTACGAGAAAGTATACAAGGGAGTTTGTCACTCCAAGGGTTTAGGCTACTACATGTGTGGCAAGGTTGATCATGTCGGCTGAAGGTGATCAGTATTCCTCTAGATGTTGCGGGTATGTCATCTTCTACTGCTAACAGATGGACGATGGAAATATGTATCACTTTGGAATTGTGAGTCAGTTTGGATAGGTCAGATATCGGGTCAGTCTTCTGCTAGTGTTTGGGTTATCAATGATCATATATGCCATCCTGCATGCCGAAAAGTCCTTGATGAACCGACAGAGGGACGCATCTTGCGGAGTGGGTTCCGCGTGTACCGTTATCATTCCGAATCTTTGTCGAGATCTGTGCAGGAGTATTGTTTGGAAGATCCTCGGTCAGGGTTAGAGTGATAGTTCTCCAGTGAAGTCAGCATTCAGGGGTTCTATCATTGTTCAGGTTTGGTCGACAATTATCTATGGATGAACTTTGGAGTTCAAGGCACTACCGTTGCTAGGACAGATGTGGTAGCATGAAGATAGTGAAGTCAGTTGCGAGTGTTAGAGGCATGGGTGTTCGGTTATTGGATGTTCAAGAGAATTGTAATTTTGCATGGGCTGTTTTTGGTTAGAGTTCAGTGGTACTGCAAGAATGGAAGTAGGAATGAGGACTCGTCAGCCAGGTGAAGATTGAGGCCATCAATTGACAGCATGGGAGATCCGAGGTCTCTATCTGAGATTCGGAGTTTCCTGGGTCTAGCGGGTTATTACCGGAGATTTATATGGGACTTCTCCGAGATTGCAGTTCCTTTGACCCGACTGACTAAGAAGTCGGTGGCCTGAGCAGCAGACAGCCTTCGAGACTCTCAGAAAGTAGGTTGCGGGAACCAGGGTAGAGCTCCAGTTAGGATTCAAGTTCAGTTGTGTGTTAGGCCAAGTGCGTGTTCGACCAGTATGGAGAGTGTTGTAAGTCTGCGGGTGTAGCTGTAGCATTCACTAGCAGCCATATATTGTTAGAGTGTTGTAAGTATGCGGGTGTAGCCGTAACATTCACTAGCAGCCAGATAGTGTTAAAGTGTTGTAAGTCTGCGGGTGTAGCCGTAGCATTCACTAGCAGTCAGATAGTATTAGAGTGTTGTAAGTCTGCGGGTGTAGCCGTAGCATTCACTAGCGGTCAGATAGTGATAGAGTGTCGTGAGTTTGTGGGTGTAGTCATAGCATTCACTAGGTTGATTGATGGCATGAGCGTGTTGTTCGAACGTGGAAGGAACAATATCACCCAACAGTACGGGTGTAGCAGTGAGGATATGGAAATCCACGGGTTGGGTTTCGAAATTACCCAGATGGATTAGATCTGGTTGAGACAGTGATAAGACTATAGAAGCGCCACTATAGCTATGAGAGCAAGGAAGCAGTGGGCTGCTTGAGGTCATTCGTGACATAAGGCTACCAATGGTCAGGTAGCAATCATTTTTAGCCTTGGATTCAGTAACGTCAGGATTCGACGCATGGACCCGACCGGTTGGATCAGGAGGTTGTTAGAACCATAGTGGCATGATAACTAGTCGCAAGAAGGATCTCGTTCAGAAGTCGTGTGAGACGACTATGTGGGAGCCCTTTTAGCTCAGCGACCAGGCTGAAACCCGGTATTTCAGATGACTGATGGATGAATTGAGACCAGGAAGGTCTCGATAGATTTTGGGTAGCAGCCAGGTGGCATCATCCTGTTTCAGGCAGTTCAGTGATTGAGTAGTTTCTGCGTTTTGGGCAGTATTAGTATTTGTGTTTTGGGTTGCAAGTATGGACGGAATAACGGATTGTTGGGGTTATGCTAAGTCAATCGCAGCGGGATTATCTGAGCCTTAGCCGAGTATAAGTGATCTATAGAGGTAATTGGGCCTGTGATCCAAGTTTATAGTGGGAACCTCAATTTATTGGAAGTTGAGTAGCCGGTAGAAGAATAAAGTGGACTGGGTCCAACGATAATGATTCAGTATGAGTGGTCTGCCATGGATTCAGACCATCTCGAGACAGAAGATTCAGATGGAGTAGATGTGATCTTGTTGCGAGAAATTCATTTACGTACGGATGTTAGGGTTTTGCGATGATTGGTCACAGCTACCCTGGGAAGGCTAGGGTGTGCTCAGGATGGTGACCATGTTACTTGAGTGGTTCGGCGCATAAGAAATGGTAAGGAATGATTTCGAGGACGAAATCTAATTTAAGTGGGGGGGAGTTGTAACACCCCATTTATTTATTAGATAAATAAATTAATTAATGAACGAATAGTAGCCCTAAAATAGATAATTATAAATAAAAGGATGGTCTCGAAGAGCTAATTGTCACAATTTTAGAAGTCGAGGGTTAAAAGTGCAAGTTCCGGACTCAGTTTATAAATATTTATGAAGACAAGGGCTCCGTGGTAATTATTTGGATTTATTTTAAAATGAAATGAGGTGGAAGGGCTGAATATGTCATAATTAGGATATTAGGGGCTGTTTGGTAAATTTTGTACCTAAGATGTAAAGGATTTTAAGGCTGAGGGTTTATTTGGTAAATATCGGATTAATGTTGAAAGAAAATGATATGGGAGGGGCCATTTCTGTCATTATGGCATTAAGTTTCCTAGGGCATGGGTATAAAGCCCATACAAACCCTAACCCTAATAGAAAACCCTCCATCCGTCACCCCTTATACCTCCAGTTTACAGCCGCCATCTCTCCATCACCTTATGCCTCCCTCATCGGCGACGACACCACCACCCCCATGTTCCGATCATCGAAGGGCCACCAACCAAACGCCAAGCCTCCACCATTCTTCTTCTCTTTCTCCTTATTTAGACGCCGAAGGAAAAGCTATCCAGCCGCCGCTGTGCTGCAGAGCCCGCTGCCGCCGCTCCGTCACCATCGAACCGCCATAACATCGCTGTCGGAGACGCTGGCGAAGACGAGCAGTTAGCTTCCGACGCTGAATCAGTCTTGAGGAACCGAAAGATTGACGCTTGCTGGGAGATGTTGTGATTCGAGATTGAATCGCTACTTCCTTTTTCCATTTCTTGTTGCCGACGTGCCTTCCCGCTGAAGATGAAGCCACTCCAAGCCGCCGACAATTTCGTGGAACGTAAGGACCGACCACCGCCACCACCGTAGGGTGGTGGCTGCCATCGCCGAGAGCCACCAGGTGGGTGGCTAAGCCTTTGAACGAATCAGAATCATGTATATGGGTTGATGATGGTGTTGATGCCGGAAAACGAAATAGATATCCACCATGGCTGCCAGCCATGGTGGCTGCCGCCGTGTACCACCACCGGCCACCACTAGGGTGGATGTGTGTGTGTGTATGTTTCGTAGTGTGTGTGTTTATTTTTGGGAATTTCATTGTAAAATTGTCATTGGTGATGAAATAATAATAGAAAGTTATAACCACCACCATGAGGTGGTGGCTGTCGCCTCCTGCCGCCACCGGCCGCCGTGTCGGGTGGCGGTGTGCGTTGCCTCGTTGTGTTGATTCGTTTGGGGTGGTTGAAACCCTAATGGGCTTAGTGAAACCGTAATGGTCCTAGTGAAATCATAATGGGCCTAATGAACCCTAATTGGTCAAAGGACCTAGCTATTGGGCTAATATGGGTTGAAAACCCTAGTTAGGGTTTAGAAAACACTAATATTGGATTTATGAGCTTGGGCCTATCGGGACCCACATTTGGGCCATTGGAATGGAATTGTGTGTTAAGCCCAATCACACCATATGATTTATTTAGAAGAGTGATGGACTTATTGGATTAAGTCCTTAATGGGTTAAGCGAGAAACACTTAACCCTAATCGTCATTTTATGTGAAACCCTAATTTCACTTGGGTTTATTGTTGGGCCTTTCTATTGTGCCTTGATGATTGGGTTATTAATGGTCCATCCAAGGTCAAGCATTTGGACTAGAATAATTAATGGGCTATGAGGTAAGGCCCATATGAGGGTGTGGGCCCAATTTGGAAAATTGGGCCATAAATGGGCCATAGTTTGGGCCTTCATGATTTTGAGATATTGGGCCATTAGAAATACCAAATGTTGGACTGGACTTTTTGGTTGGGCCTTTGAATAAGACACGTAAAGGTTTGGGCCCAATTTGGAAAATTGGGCCATATGTTGGGCTTTGATTCCTAGTTTGACTTCTGGGCCTTTGGATTGGGCCTTGTGCTTGAATCAAGCCTAGATGGGGGTAATGTATCCTGTTACTCCAAGAACTTATGGTTATGTGTTGGGACCCAATTATTAATTGGGTGATGTTTTGATATTGACAGATCGGGAATCTGTCATCCAGCAGCTGGAGTTTTATCTGCGGGACTTCAGTAATGCCAGATGAGTGGCTGGCCCATTTTATGTTATGTGTTACACTAGCTGTAGTAGAGATATGTAGTATGATAGTTAGCTTTATGTTAAGTGGTATGCTAGTGATTATATGATATGTGTTATGCTAGTTGTCTTTGTGACACTTGCATGGAAGACCCCGGGGGGAGCCCGTGGCATTGGATGTAAGACCATGTGGGGTAGCCCATGGCATTCCTAGGTAAAGACCATGTGGGGTAGCCCATGGCATTCCTAGGTAAAGACCATGTGGGGTAACCCATGGCATTGGATGTAAGACCATGTGATGGGATTCCTAGGTAAAGACCATGTGGGGTAGCCCATGGCATCCTTACAGGTTTATGTATGCATGGCTAATGTGATATATGTCGCTTTTGTAGCTAATATGATATGTGTTATGTGGATTGTGTGTGGGGTATGCTCTGGGGAACTCACTATGCTTTGTGCTTACGGTTTACAGTTTTGGTTTCAGGTATAACGTTTCAAAGGAAAGGAGCCGGCTTGGTCGCAGCGCATCACACTATGTTTTCCGCACATGAGATCCTTGGGATTATACTCTGGTATTATTTTATGATGATGTGTTTGATTATTGACACACTGGTTTTGACATGAGTTAATATTATGAACGTTTTTATACCAATGGTTTATATAATAACTTAATTAAAAATGAAATTTTTGGTCTTGAATTTTGGGATGTTACAAGTAACACTAAACCCCAAAACAAAACCAAAACCTAAATTACCGACATTAAGATTGAAACATGTGAATATTACAATGAATCATGAATGATGAGGTTGTAACGATTGGAATTGGATATGTTCCTAGTTGCTCTTCGTATTTAAAATTTTGTAATATTGACCCTTGTAAGTAGTATGTGAGGCGTACAGCAGGTTACACTTGGCGTACTAGCTGAGAAGCTAGTACGTGGGGTGTACCTCAGGTGTACGCTTAGCGTACTAGTGGATGATGGCCGCGGGTCCGAAGCCTCGTATGTTGGGTGTACGATGGGGAGATAAGAAAACCCTATTTTTCAAGTTGTATCCTATATAAGCCATATGTTAGCCTCTTTTGATCATTTCCTAGTCAGCCTCCATATCCTGAAAACCATAATTCGTTCCTTAGCCTATGTTTGGTGATTTTGAGCTCTTGTGAAGCTTTTGTGGACGATTTTTGTGCATCTAGAGGAGGAAGGTGAAGCTTGAAAACTCATTCTTTGGAGGAGGGCTTTGAGATCCAACTTAAGCACCTTATTTTGGTGGCTTGTGAGGTATAAAGTTCAAACATTGCCATTTCATTCCTTAGATCTTCTCATTGGCATGTTTTTGGTCATTTTTGGTCCTTTTTGATTGGTGATTGGGAGTTAAGGCCGTTTTTGGACCTTAGCCTTATAGATCTGGACATATTAAGGGTTCATTGGGCATAAAGGTGCAAACTTTATGGTGGTTTTGGTCTCACTCAAGTATTAAGTCATTTATTAAGCTCTTTTGAGCTCTAGAGCCCCATTAAGCCATGCATGCACATAAAGTTGGCAACTTTATGTGATTAACCACCTTAAGGAAGTAAAATTTGGGTTTGGATCGAAGTCTTATTGGATTAAGAGCTAATTTGGAAATTTGGCCAAAGTTGGTGAGTACATTGGGCGTACAAGCCCGTACGAAGCGCGTACAAGTCCTCTAAGCTGTACGCTGAGCGTACAAGCTGAGTACGCCCCGCATACTCAGCAGACTTGGGTTTCATTGTTTTGGGCTTTGACTTTGGTCTAAGATTGGGTTTGATTTCTTTGTGCTGTTCGGGCCATCAGAATGTTATGGTTAGGCTATAGAGATTTTAGTGGACTCTATTTGGTGAAGGCCCATGAAAGGGATTGGGTCCAATTTGGAAAATTGGGTCGTAATTGGTCCTTGGGTGTTATTTTAGATTTTTGGGCTTTTGGACTTTTGGATTGGGCTTTAGCCTAGGGCCCTGTTAGAGGAAGGGTAAAAAGGTCTTTTACCCTAATTTGGAATCTTAAGGTGAGTCTGGACCTAGTTATTAATTGGATGTTATTCTGGTATTTGATAGCACGTGGATTTTAGCGGATCTGCAGTTAGAGTTTTATCTATGGATTTCAGCTGTCTGAGGTGAGACTCCTCACTGTATTATGGGTCGAAGGCACCAATGCCGGCCCATTTGGTTTATGTTATTGGAAGATCAGGGGGTGGCCCTTGGCATTTGTACGAAAGACTCGGAGGTGGCTCCTGGAAAATTTGTATGCAAGACCATAGTTTGGACTCTGGCAGTTAAGTAGATAAGTAGTTGTAGATTGTATGCTAGTTGTCTTTGTGATGCTTGCATGGAAGACCAGGAGGTGGCTCCTGGCACTTATCTGTAAGACCTAGGGTTTTGGCCCCCGGCCTGGAAAAGAAAGACCATGATACGGCTCGTGGCATAATAGCAAGACTATGGTTGGCACATAACACCTTCTATCGCATGTATGATAAGTATGTTATGTATGTTGTGTATGGTATGTGGTATTTTTTGGAACTCACTAAGCTTTGTGCTTACAATTGTTGTTTATGGTTTTAGGTACTTCCGGTTCGAAAGGGAAGGGCACGACTTGATCGTAGCGTATACACCCATATTTTCCGCAACCTTGAGATTTTGGGATTGTAATCTGATAAATGTTTTTATTATAAAATACCTATAAGTGTTTAAGTAAATGATAAATAGGTGCTTTGGTTGTTTTAAAAATGAAATTTTTACCTTCATATTTTGGGGTGTTACAAAGGTTTTCTTAAAACATTATAAAAACTAATCAGGAATGAAACATCACAAAATCGAAGCAACATAACCATCCAATGACTGAAACATCATTCGATCATCTATCATCTTCTTTCTAATCTCATTCAGCCAAACCAAAATTCACTCCATCAAATTCAAACAAAATTAGAATTTCGATCATGTCCATGGAACAATATCACAAATGAAAAATCATACGTTCAAAAAATCCATTCGACTAATCTGTATTACCTTCCCATTTCGATGCTCACAAGAATCGATAAACATATCCCAATTCATCAACACTAAGAATTTCAAATAAATATTTGGGCATTTATAACTCTTACATAGATGATTCCAAGAAAATCAAAACAGAATTTAATGGGAAAATCTTAAAATCGATCCATTCACAGATTCAGATGAAGAAGATATGTTGCTAAAGAGGATTTAGAGACCCATAACTGAATCACAAATGAAAATCATACCCTTTATTTCTCTTATACACAAATCAAGACCCAAAACCTATCAAATTTCAATCAAAATTCCATCTCCATCCCTCGTATTCTTCATAGATTTCCAGATAAACAACAACCATTTATCTCCAATAGACCAATTGAGATGAAGATCAAAAACCCAGAAGTGATTATGAGGCGACGAGCAGGATGAACGCTTCTTTTATGATCAGATGACCACCAACAGTGGGGTTCTTGATGAGATGCGATTATTGTCAAGGTTTCATCCTTGTCGGTTCCATAGCCTCCGATTAACAGATTTGTGCTTGAGACGCGAAGGATAAAATGGTGAAGAGACAGTGATATATATATATATATATATATATATATATATATATATATATATATATATATATATATATATAAGACAAAATTACATAAATGGTCCTTGTGGTTGACACATTTGGTCAACTTTGGTCCTTATGACAAATTTTGTGCGTAGATGGTCCATGTGGTTTCAAAATCTTGCAAAAACAGTCCTTTTCGCTAACAATGTTAACATTTTCAGTTAAGTTTCTTGTGAAATGACCCATTTCCCTTCTGGCACCACCGTCACTGCCACTACCACCTCCGCCACCAACCGTCATATTTATATATTAATAATCATGTGTGAATAGATACACACACACACATATCTGTAATATATGAATATCTATTCACACATGATGAGGAAGTCTAGTACATGTGTGAATAGATACACACACACATACTAAGAATCATGTGTGAATAGATACACACACACACACATATCTGTAATATATAAATATTACATGTTCCGTCATCCTGGTACACTGGAACGTTTAAGCGGTAGATTTGAAATATGCGAGAATATACATACCTTTATGTTCACATATGAGTATTACATTCCTCTCTCGTGTGGATATGCGGGAGGGTTTTGCGGCAAAAAAATATGTGGCCCAGTGGTGGTTGCAGTGGTGGTGGTTTATATTCACATATGTATATTAAATTCCTCCGTCGCGCAGATACGCAGAAGGGTTTTGCAGCAAAAAAAATTAGTGGCCCAGATTTGTTCTCGCGTACTCAATTTCAGAATTGTTCACATTGATTATATATATATATATATATATATATATATATATATACATATATATATATATATATATATATATATATATATATATATATATATATATATATATATATTTGTTGAATTTATATGCCCAATAATCATTATTGAATGATCTTACTAATAACATATGATCCTATAGGGTCACACCATTATTAAGTTGACTCATTTTGTATATTTATTATTAATATGATTATTAATAAGTAATATCAATTTTGTATTTAATTTGGAAATAATTATTGTTTTGTGAAAATACTAATTAAACATAATATAACTAGTTATTATAACATATGGTATGATTTAATAAGTCATGTAGAAAGTTGTGGACACATTGATTAACCATGATTAAGTTAGTTAATTGGTGTAGTTGGTTGAAAAGGCTAGAAGACAAATTTTGTCTTCTTACACCAAGCATGGACGAAAATTATATTGAAGAAGAATGGTTGCTTGTCATGATTCTTCTTATGTCCCCCGTGTTTCTAAAAGGCTACCAATACTTTATATTATTATAACCATTGAATATTGAATCAGAATAGTTTAATGTTCTTCAAGCCTACTCAAATAGACCCATAGTTCAGTTAAAGGAAATAGATGATAAACCCTAAAATCAAGAAAGGACCTATAATGATCAGTGTTGTTTCTATTGTGGAAGAAATTGAACAGTGAAAGAGGAACTGCTTCTCTAATCTCATCGAGATGAGGAAGTCTAGCATGACCAGGACTTCAGATATCTATATGATAGAACTATTTATTTTTCTATCATTCACTTGAGTATCTTATACTTCAGGTGACACTAATAATTGGTATTATGTGCTGATGATTGGAAGAAATAATCAACTGATTACAAATAAATGGCATTTCGTGTTGAAGATATAACAACTATTGTTATATTCTGTATTTGAACAATAGATGTTTTGTACCTATTCTTATAGAAACATGTCAGAATAGTAAATTTATGAATAAATCTAGATTTACTTATCGTTTAGTGGATGTTCACATTCATGTTCTAAAACGATGTATTCAGAGTTAAAGAATATTTTCTCATAATGTTATTTATGAAGTAAATCTACAAGCTTTCATTAAATTGATAGTTCTAATGATAACACATAAATAATTAAATGATATTTGATTCAAACTTATCTATGTCTTAATCATCACGACTATATAAACATGAAACACATATACTAACTTCAAAAGGATGGAAGTTTTGAAGGCAAATGAGTTTGATTCATTTGATATAAGAGAATCTTATTTAAATGGGAAGATGATTTGCAAATGTCTTTATCTATTAGTACTTAAAGAACAAAATGATTGATAAAGAATTATACATAAGTGATGTATGTAATCTTTTCAATCCATGAACAGATTAAGTGATAGATACTTTCTCAACTTCACTGACGACTTTTATTCGTTATTTTTGAAACTTTTGATTCGCTTAAATTGTTTCATAGTGAAGATTGAAATACAACTTAATTAGACCATCATTCACCTTTCGTTGTGATAAATAAAATGAGTTTTGTAAACCAACTCTTCTTGGAACATGTTAGGAGTTTTGGAATCGATTCACAACTCATTCCATCAGAAACAATCACTCATCATTCATACGATTCTTGTGGAACATGATCACCTGGTCACTTGGATTTGTCTTATGATGTTCGAGGTAGCCTTCATATTCTCTAGTGGGATAGGGTCACATGGCCATTGGTTGAATGTCGATAGTACAAGTTTTTGAAGAGGGTAAAGCATAGACCTTCCAGTCTATTATATGCTATTTTTAAAGAACTGTTTACTTTATAAACTTTTGGAGTTATGCCCACTGCAACAAATATATATATATATATATATATATATATATATATATATATATATATCCAACCAAAAGAGTAGGTTAAATACTTTCATTAGACTAAGGATTTAATGGTTTATCCATATCTAAAATGTATAGAGTTATGGAGCTTATGTTAGACAATAAGCTTAACCACTCTAACATTTACTAATTGCATTTATGTAGATTATCCTAAATGATTGTTTATGATGAAGTTTCTATAATCCCACTGATTGTCATTCCGGAAGACGTATTCTTAGAAAATTATTTTTCTAAGTGGGAGCAATATGGAACTTTAAGAGCTAAATAACCATAAGCTAAATGCATCATAATTTGGAACTAGCAAGTTTTCAAATGTTGTTGAATCAGGTCAATAGTTGATCAGAAACTAATAGATCAAATAGAGATACATTCATGTATGATTAGCAAGTATAGGCTTGATTAATCTTCCTCGATATATTGTGAATATAAAGAGAAGGTGGGTTTTCAAATGAGAAAACATACATGAATGAAAATATTTCCATATTTAAGATAACATCTAAAAGTAAGAATCTTCTTTCTTATAAGATAATTAAATAGTGTACTTTAATTATAAATCAAGATGACTCTTGTGTTTCCTATAAAGCTAGTGGGAGAGCAGTAATATTCCTAGTCTTATATGTGATTGACATACTAATACTTGGAATATGGATCTACACAGACAGATCATGGCAACTTAAAGGATTAATTAAAATTGCCTTAATTGTTATGGATCTTAAAGAGCTTAAGATAAAGGACTCCGAGAGAGTTATCTTGTTAAATACGACATGACATGATTTTGAGCATTCCTCAAAATCCTAATACAGTGTTTTGAACTAGATAATATGATTGTAATCTATATGTTGTTGCAACTGGGTTAATCATATATTTCACGATTATGCATAAGGCTATATAAGTCGTATGCTTAGAGCATGCGAATGATACCAGTATAATCTGAGAATAAGTCATGATGTGACTTGAAGGAACATTCTAAAGTACTTGCGAGAACTAGAGAAATATTCCTAATCGGCAGAGTATTTGAAAGGAAGCTATGCTTAAGCTATTGTACATATGCTAAACTTCCAAATAAATTGAGATGTTTCTCAATCAGGTGTCGCCTCATCTTAAATGAAAGAGAAAGTTACATGGATAGTAGTTACATGTATATTTTAATTACAGTTGCACATCATAGTTAGAATACATTGTTGTTCGGGTAACCACATACAAAGATGTTTAATGTAAAGTTCATTATGACTATGAATAATCCCATTATGCAAGTACTAGTATCTAAGTTATATTTAAGCGTCTAGATCATTCTCAATAGTTTTCTCTATATATGAGTTATATATATATATATATATATATATATATATATATATATATATATATATATATAAAACTGAAAATGTTGGTATTCACAAAGTTGATACAAATCAACGTTGTCGAATCTACTTAACAAAGTGTTGGGTTTTAAGAACTATAACACTCCTATGGTGCACATGCAACCCTAAATGCTTTGGAACTATGTTTTCTCTAATTATACATGCATTTTTCAAATTTCCAAAGCATATAAGTTAACTAGCATACAATTCAAAGTAAAAACTAGTTAGATATCTTACCTCTTGTGTAGTTCTTGACCTTGGAAGCTTGAGCACCTCAAATGTTTTGCCTCTAATGTGTCACAAACACCAATATGCAAAGGAGGCTTAAGAGAATAAGACTTGTAGCTTAAAATCGGTTCTTTGCTCTTGTGTGCATGTGTGTAACCGATTTTGACACCAAGGGGAGGCTTTTATAGTGTTTCTTAAGGCTAGGGTTTCATCCATGAAACCCTAATGCACCATGACCTTCCATATCCCTTAGGCTCCATGGGTTAAAGCTCCATGGACTATCCATGAACCATTTAGCCCACCCGAAACGGATCTTTGGCCCACACTATAAGAATGGATGATTTACATAATCAACCCCTTAGATTTAATTAGCCACTTTTGATCACAAAATTAATTCTTGACCAACACTAATTAAATAATATGATTTCTCAATTAGTATATTATACTTATAATATATTAATAAATCACCAATAATCTTATTCTTAAAAGTCCATCCTATCAAATTGCACTGGTGAAGGCAACTCCAAAAGGATCATGCTACAATTGGGTCAAGTACATACCAGATATAGTTATGGGCTTAGACACCAAATCCAACAGTCTCCCACTTGGATAAGTCTAATAAATATAACTGCCAATGTAACTTCAAGATCTGATTAGCAATCGTAGCTTCCAACAGCCGCTGTCGTACTCTGACCCAGTCAGAGACTGTCCTTAGATAAGTGATCATATACTCCTCTGTTCTAAAAGATATTAGCGGACAAATACATGGAACATATTCATACTTATTATCCTGCAATTAGTTTCCCGATTTCCGATTAGTTTAACATAGAACATAATTGAACACATTAATTTCGTTCTGATCGGTCCCGGTACATAGGTCAAAAAAAATCATCGAGGGGCCCATATATCTCCTTTGATCCTTCTTAGGATAAAAGGAACAGATAAACTTCGACTCTATATGCTTTTACTAACTACTCGTTAAATCACGCACAACAATACGTTTTATAACATCAAGTTACTGATGCGTTTTCGTATTATCAATGCACAACCAATTTGTAGTCAACAACTCATATATCTTTGTTTGAAGACTATATGATATTATCATCTCACAATCACTCGTGATAAATTCCATGAAGTGATTCTGATGAGTGCGGGTTGATCCAATGCTCAAATTCTTATTTCACAAGCACTCATGGATGGTGCAACAGACTCTTGCTATGTCTAACTCCTTAGACATCTACAGCCAATTCATGACAGTCTAGCCTCATACCTACTTCCAATGTATGATCGACTGTGGATAGTTTGAATAATTATATTATTCAGGAAGTCAAAACATGCAAAATGAAACAACAGTAAATAATTGACACAAGACAGTAACTTTACTTATAAATAAAACTCCTTTTATTCAATCATCAATATGTCAATTACAATTTAGCTATTACAAGTTTCTAATTTATCTAATTACTAAAACTAATATCGTCTTTTAGCCCAATGCCTCTTGCATGCTGCAAGTGCTTAACCCTATTCAGTCCCTTTGTAAGGGGATCTGTTGGGTTGTCTTGTGACAATATCCTCTTCACCATGAGGTGTCCTTCTTCTACCTGATGTCTTATGAAGTGGTACTTTTTGTCGATATGTCTTGATGTACCATGATCTCTCGGTTCCTTGGTTAAGCCAACCGCCCCTTCATTTTCGCATAAAACTTCTATGGGCTCCTTTATGGATGGCATAACTCCAAGGTCTCCGATGAAGTTCTTCAACCATATCGCCTCTTTCGATGCTTCGCTTACTGCAATGTACTCTGATTCGCACGTTGAATCGGCCACAGTCTCCTGCTTGGAACTTTTCCATGTTATTGCTCCTCCATTTAGGGTAAACACCCAGCCCGACTGAGAACGCATATTGTATCTGTCAGTCTGAAACCCGGTGTCACAATACCCTAATATTCTCAAGTCATCACTCCTACCAATGGTAAGGATCCAATCCTTAGTCCTCCGCAGGTACTTAAGAATGTTCTTAACTGCAGTCCAGTGAGCTCTACCAGGATTCCCTTGATATCTACTGACCATGCTCAAAGCACAGGCCACATCAAGGCGAGTACAAATCATAGCATACATGATTGAGCCAACTGCGGAACCATATGGTATCCGGCTCATCTATGCTATCTCAGCTTCTGTACTCGGACTCTGAGTCTTACTCAGTTTGGTATTGCACTAGATAGGCAAGTCACCTTTCTTGGAGTTCTCCGTGCTGAAACACTTCAGCACCTTGTCCAAGTAGGTACTTTGACTAAGTCCTATTAGTCTCTTACTCATGTCTCTCAAAATCCTTATCCCTAGGATATAGGTAGCTTCTCCAAGGTCCTTCATAGCAAAACACTTCCCAAGCCAGGACTTAACCTCCTGCAAGGTCGGGATGTGATTTCCTATGAGTAGTATGTCATCCACATACAACACGAGAAAGCTAACTATACTCCCACTAGCCTTGACATACACACAAGACTCATCCTCGCTTCTCGAAAATCCAAACTCTTTGACTTTCTCATCGAAACAAAGATTCCAACTGCGAGATGCTTGTTTCAATATATATATGGATCTCTCAAGCTTAGACACTCTATTAGGGTATCTTGCATTGACAAAACCCTATGGCTGACTCATGTAAACATCTTCAGCCAACTTTCCATTAAGGAAAGCGGTTTTGACATCTTCTGTCATATTTCATAGTCATGAAATGCAGCTATGGCCAACATAACCCTTATAGATTTAATCTTCGCTACTGGTGAGAAGGTCTCATCATAGTCAACTCCTTGAGTTTGAGTAAAGCCCTTTGCAACCAGTCGTGCCTTATATGTGTGTACTTTTGCATCCATGCCGGTCTTCTTCTTGAAGATCCATTTGCACCCGACTTTCTTTCGACCCAGTTCATTGTCAACCAAGTTCCAAACTTGATTGTCATACATGGACTGAATCTCGCTATCCATAGCCTCTTTCCATTTAGCAGACTCAGGGCCCGCCATGGCTTCCGCGTAGTTATTAGGCTCATGCAAATTTACCAATGTACTATCACTGATAAATGTATAACCTTCTGTAGTAATATGGAAACCATAATAAAACTCAGGTGCAGTCCTAACTCTGGTGGAACGCCTCAGAGGTACAAATTCGTCAATAGGTTCGACAGGAGTTTCCTCCCCGGGTTGATGGCTAGTGTTCGAGGTTCCTTCACCACTTGACTCTTGAAGCTCATCAAGGTCAATTTGCCTCCCACTGTCCCATTGGCATATAAGCTCACTCTCACGAAAGTCCCCTATTCTCGTGACGAAGACAACATTGTCACTTGGTCGATAGAAGAGATATCCAAAGGATTTCTGTGGGTAGCCGATGAAAATACATCGCTCACTCCGAGGTTCGAGCTTGTCGTGAGTCTCGCGCCTCACAAAAGCCTCGCAACCCCAAACTTTGATGTGGTCTAAAGTGGGAACATTCCCAGTCCACATCTCGTGAGGTGTTTTGGCAACCTTTTTGGTAGGGACCAGATTAAGAATATGGGCGGCAGTCTCTAAGGCATACCCCCAAAATGAGATTGGTAACGAAGCTCGACTCATCATGGAACGAACCATGTCCAACAAGGTTCGATTGCGCCTCTCAGCAACACCATTCAGTTGTGGTGTCCTAGGAGGTGTCAATTGTGAAACAATTCCATCTTCCTTAAGATAGTCATGGAACTCGATACTAAGATACTCTCCTCTTCGATCGGATCGAAGTACCTTTATCTTCCTGCCCAATTGATTCTCTACTTCTTCCTTAAACTCTTTAAACTTTTCAAAGGTTTCTGACTTATGCTTGATTAAGTATATATAGCCATACCTACTATAATCATCAGTAAAAGTCACAAAGAAGCGGCTAGCATCCCTTGTGACAGATCTGAAGGGCCCACACACATCAGTGTGTATGAGATCCAACAAACCCTCACCCTTTCACAAGAACCAGTAAAGGGTGACTTAGTAATCTTTCCAAGTAAACAAGATTCGCAAGTATCATCCGATTTCAAGTCGAATGATTCCAAGACTCCAGCCTTTTGGAGTTGGCCTATGCGCTTCTTGTTGACATGTCCAAGACGACAATGCCATAAGCATGCTTTATCCAAATCATTGGATGAATCAATATGTAACACATTATTTCCTAGGTTATCTACAACATTTACAGTTTCATACACACCATTGCAAGGTAAAGCTTCAAAATAAAAGACACCACTATAATAAGCATAAATACCACCATTATTATTATTAAAAGCAAAGGTAAAACCTTGTTTATACAAACTGTGAAAGGAAATAATATTTCTTGCCATATAGGCCGAGAAACAACAATTATTCAAATCTAAATTTAAACCATTACTAAGAAATAAAGAATAAACTCCAATCTTGGTCACATGCGACACTTTCCTATTTCCCATGATTAAGTTTATCTTCCCGTGCTCCACATCCCTACTTCCTTTTAGTCCCTGCAAATCAGAACAAATGTGAATACCACAACCTGTATCAAGGACCCAAGAAATAGCATGTGATGTATCATTAGAATGAATAGTGTAAATACCTGCAAAGGAGGGCTTGATTTTCCCATCCTTAATATCCTGCAAGTACTTTGGGCAGCTTCGCTTGCAGTGCCCCTTTTCATGGCAATGGAAGCACTCTGCTTCCTTTGGATTCGTAGAGGGCACAACAGAACCAACTTTGGTTCCGCTAGAAGAAGATCCATCCCGGGAATTGCCCTTGGAAGGAGCCTTCCTCTTTTTACCCTTATCATGTCCAATTGCCAGGACAGGGGAAGCAGTAGGAGTAGGAGTAGTAGCAACAAATTTGCCTTTCATGTTGCTTTCAGCAGTTATGAGGAGACCCTGAAGCTTGCTAAGAGTGACCTCCTCCTTGTTCATATGATATGTCATACGAAACTGGTCATAATAAGGAGATAAGGAATGAAGAATAATATCAATAGCTAATTCTTCATCAAATTTGACATTCAATTTTAGCAAGCGGTCCACATATCTTTGCATTTTCTGCAAGTGGCCCGTGATGGACTCTCCATCCTTCATTTTAGTAGTGATCATGGAGGCTATGTTCTCATACCTCTCCTGCCGAGCTGATTGATGGTATCTTTCCATCAAATCATGATACATTTTATAGGGGTAGTAGTCCTCATTGGACTTCTGCAGCTCAGCAGTCATGGTTGCAATCATTAGACACGACACCTTTGTCGCATCCCTCTCATGAGTAGTATGTTCAACAATTTGTTCAGTAGTAGCAGTAGTGGCATCGATCTCTTTGAGCTCCTTATCTAGGACATATTCTTTGTCCTCATAACGAATAGCCATCCTTATGTTCCGAATCCAATCATTGAAATTCAACCCATTGAAGATGACCCTCCCACACAAGTTCATGAGGGAGAAAGAGCCTGAAGAGATTGGGTTGGAAGCATTGTTTGGGATAGACATCTGTAAAAGAAAAAGAACAAAGTTTAGATTATATGAAAATCCTTAATAAATCACCTAAATGAAATATCAAGGCTAGGATCCAACACAATATTCTACACTTGCGAAGAGGGATGCCGTAATCCAATTGTAAAATATTTGAAGGTAGGTAAATGACGATTTACCAATTTTCACCATGAAAAACGAAATTACTAATTAAGTTTTAATTGGATTTGAAATTCCTATATTCTTTTGAGATTCATTGAACCTTCAACGACATGTTCAAATCTCAATTGTGCCCTCTCAAGTTTGTGACTAGGATGCCGAGGATCACAAACAAGATGTGAATAACCATGCAAATATACTTGGTACTCTTAATGTTACAAATCACCTAACCAATGTGCCAGTTAACCACACACGCTCCATCGATCTATGATTAACATTGAGGTACCCTTTGCCACTCTTTATTAGTCCCAAATTAGTGTACCAGTTAACCACACACGCTCCACTAACGACTCAATAAAGTGCAAAGTGTAATTTCATGGATTAGCACCTATTCACATTTTTCCTAAAGTAACTAATATTTGGAATTTAATAATAGGTTTAGTTACTTTATAATTTCATTATAATTTTAATGAGAATTAATGTCTTGTCCTACCCATTCGGCTAACGACCCTCCACCAGTCAAGGAAGCGGTGGGTGAGAATGGACACCCATTAAACTATCATTTTATAGGCAATAACCTTATACCCCCCTTATAAATCGGCTTCGTGAATGAGGCCTACTAACGGTAAGACTGACCTTTTCTTATACATATATATATATATATATATATATATATATATATATATATATATATATATATATATATATATATATATATATATATATATATAAGTATTAACATTTAATATTATAATAGTATAAGAGTAGAATTTTAATCTTTTAAAACTTAAGGGTTTTGGAATTAAATGTCTTATTAATGTGACTTTACAAATTCCAAAACTTGAGGGCATGTTTTGAAACTTTTCAAGACCTTTCATATTCATAACCTATTAACCATTATGAGTTTTAATATCCATGAATGTGACTTTTCATATAACTTGAGGATAAGTTACAATAACACATTTTATTAACAATTAGATCAAATATAGGATCAAACACAATTATCATATAATTTTTCCTATTGATCTAAACAAACTCATAACAAGACAATTCATATCAAATACTACATATAATTACTTTATTATCTAAACATTTGACAATTGTCTTTTAAATGGATGAAGACAATCATTACCAATTCAGAAAATACAATTTTTATGATTACAAAACAGTTTGTGGTAATGACTTTATCCATTTTAGCCAAGAACTCGAATTTTCTGCACACAGGAGCATTAACTCGCCGAGTACATGAACTGGACTCGCCGAGTTGATGCCTTACTAAGTGGACTCGACGATTCTTTTCATGGGACTCGGCGAGTTCATCTGTCATAGTGCAAAAAAGTCTATTTTTCAGCTTTGAAAACAAGTGTACATCAAGTATAATTGAAAGCAATCATAGGCTCTAATACCACTGTTGGGTTTTAAGCACTATAACACTCCTATGGTGTACAAGCAACCGTAAATGCTTTGGAACTATGTTTTCTCTAATTATACATGCATTTTTCAAATTTCCAAAGCATATAAGTTAACTAGCATACAATTCAAACTGACAACTAGTTAGATATCTTACCTCTTGTGTAGTTCTTGACCTTGGAAGCTTGAGCACCTCAAATGTTGTGACTCTAATGTGTCACAAACACCAATATGCAAAGGAGGCTTAAGAGAATAAGAATTGTAGCTTAAAATCGGTTCTATGCTCTTGTGTGCATGTGTGTAACCGATTTTGACACCAAGGGGAGGCTTTTATAGTGTTTCTTAAGGCTAGGGTTTCATCCATGAAACCCTAATGCACCATGACCTTCCATATCCCTTAGGCTCCATGGGTTAACGCTCCATGGACTATCCATGAACCATTTAGCCCACCCTAACGGATCTTTGGCCCACACTATAAGAATGGATGATTTACATAATCAACCCCTTATATTTAATTAGCCACTTTTGATCACAAAATTAATTCTTGAACAACACTAATTAAATAATATGATTTCTCAATTAATATATTATACTTATAATATATTAATAAATCACCAATAATCTTATTCTCAAAAGTCCATCCTATCAAATTGCACCGGTGAAGACAACCCCAAAAGGACCATGCTACAATCAGGTCAAGTACATACCAGATATAGTTATGGGCTTAGACACCAAATCCAACACAAAATTCCTTCATCAGCTAAAGCATTAAAGTCAAACGGTGCTATAGGGCCTTGTTGATATAAGTAGATATATTTGATTGAAATTTAGTATTTGGTTATTGGAACACTAGAAGCAACATACGTTGTAATGATTTGATATATTGGATATAGTCTTTCATTGAATAATTGTTGTGTTCTATACTAGCATGTTTAATCCTTGAATAAGTAGGTTATTCTAAATGTCCTAAGTAGTTTATAGTTGTGGGAACGTCTATGATGTAAGACTAATATGAGTGGATTGGTTGATTTTCATGGAGATGAAAATAGCAAGAATCGATGGCAACTTCATAGGTACTTGATTAGGAGAATAAGTATTGAACCTGACCCGCATCAAAATCACTTTATAGATCACATTCATGAGTGATGCTTTGATAAAGGTTGTATCTTTGTATTCTTAGACATGAGATACATAATTGGGACTTGAAGTGTAGGAATTGGTGTGCTTTGACATGGTTTAATGTTGTTTTGTAAAAGGCAATCATAAGGGCCATTGTTGGGAATGACATGAACTACAATGATGGGCGTATGTAGTCAAGATGGGATTTATTCCTATTATTTATCGAGAGTCATATGTCTAAAGCCTTACTAAAAGTTAAACACTAAATGATATTGATGGTGATCCATATCTCATACTCAACATGATGTATGAGACAAAGGAATAACTGATACCACACCTTTAGTAACAACTGTAGCTTGAGCTCTTGGAATTGGCTTGTAACATCTCCCTCTGGCACGTATCACAATATTGTCCGATTTGGGCTCCCGGCACGAAAACGTCCCAGGGGTCACCCATCCCGGTACTACTCTCGGCCGAGCACGCTTAACTGTAGAGTTCTTATGGGATCTGCTGCCCTCACGACTTTAAAATGTGTTGTGTCAAGGAAGGTATCCACACTCCTTATCAGGAAATGCTTTGTTCTCCTTCCAAGCCGATGTAGGATCAGGTGCAACCCACCTTCACCCCCCATTATAGGGTTCGACGTCCCTATCGAACACATCAACTCGTTCCCTAGCTTTGATACCATTTGTAACATCCCCCTCTGGCACGTATCACAATATTGTCCGATTTGGGCTCCCGACACGAAAACTTCCCAGGGGGTTACCCATCCCGGTACTACTCTCGTCCGAGCACGCTTAACTGTAGAGTTCTTATGGGATTTGCTACCCTCACGACTTTAAAACGTGTTGTGTCAAGGAATGTATCCACACTCCTTATCAGGAAATGCTTTGTTCTCCTTCCAAGCCGATGTAGGATTAGGTGCAACCCACCTAAAACGCCCGGTTCCTGGTATGTAATTTAAATAAGAATTATTCATATTTGCAAAGGGACTCGACGAGTTGGAGGCCCCAAACTCGTCGAGTAGGGATTTGATATGTTGGAAGCGGGACTTGAAGTCTACTCGACGAGTCGAGGAGCCTCGACTCGACGAGTAGGTCTGCCAGAGTGAAACCCTAATTTTCAAGGTTTGCACCCTATTTAAAGGCCTTATCATCCCATTTTGGCTTCCCTCATCACCTCCCTTAGTCCAGAAAACCCTAATTCGAAACCCTAACCCATTTCGAGTGTTCTTGAACCATTGTTGTGTGCTTTTGGTGGTTTTGAAGCTTGAGAAGTAAGAAGAGGCTTGGGAGTTCAAGAGGAAGCAAGTAGATTCAGAGGTTGTGTTCCATTTCCAGCTCATTTAAGGCATAAAGTTTATACCTTGTCCATTCATCTAATAGATCTCTTTTTGGAGTAGTGTAGGGCTTTAAGGAGCCATTTTTTGAACCATTCATGGATGCAAACATGTTTTGGGGTTTTGACTTCAGATCCAGGGTCCTTGAGGGACTCCATGGCATAAAGGTGCCAACTTTACGGCCATGGGAGTCCCATGCATCATATGAACCACTTTTTAGGGCTTTTTGAGCTAAATAGCCCATGCATGAGCGTAAAGTTTGTAACTTTACGTGTTATATCAACCCTAGGAGGCCAGATCTATGTTTTGGATGCGTTAAGCGCGACTGAAATCAACATGATAGATTTGGATCATGGGGGACTCGACGAGTCGTTCTTAGGACTCGGTGAGTTGGGTCGTGGTTCCCCAACCTTCTTTGTTTCTTAGCAAACTTGTTGAGTCTGGAAGAGGATTCATCCAGTTAAACGTGTTTGTGGACATAAAGGTCATGAACTCGACGAGTCCAAGGATGAACTTGGCGAGTTAATGAGCAAATGTCCCGACTGTATGAAGGAGAACTCGGCGATTCTAAGGAAGGACTCGACGAGTTCAACTGGAAAGTCCCTATTTTGTAGTAAGGAGAAACTCGGCGATTTAGAGGGTAACTCGACGAGTTAGATCGCGAGTTCGAGATTCTCTGAATTATGGAACTCGATGAGTTAATGGACCAACTCAGCGAGTTGAGTTGACCAGGGTGTTGACTTTGACCAGGGTGTTGACTTTGACCTTGACCATTGACGAGAGTTTCCCTTAAAGGGGTTATAAGTTTCAAAGAGTAATTAAAAGAGATTTCATGTGTAGGAGTTTGAGGAGAGTTGATCCCAGCATCGCGGACAGTTCAGTTACTACACGACATTGAGGTGAGTTACCTTCCAGTAGAAGTGGGTTTAAGGCCACAATGTCGGCCGACTAGTAGGATTTGTTTGTCAGATAATTGTCTTTGTGATAGTTATCTGGGTTTGCCACTATCTGTTATGTTTTATGTGCTATCCTGGTATGATGTTATGTGATTGTAGTAGTAGGGGGAATAATCCTCGTATCGGGTCGAAAGGACAAAAGGGGTAGGTCGGGCACCCCGGTATGCCTGACAATATGTTTATGTTATGTTGTTATGTGGTAGTGGTAGGGGTGAAATAGTCCCCGCAACCAGTTGAGATACACCGGAGGGTAGGTCGGGCACCCAGATATTCCTGACATGGGGTAGGTTAGACACCCCGGTATGCCTAGCAAGGGTAGGTTGAGCACCCCGGTATGCTCAGCAGGGTAGGCCGGGCACCCAAATATGTCTGGCAGTATGCTTATAGTATGGTATGTGGTATGATGGGGGAACTCACTAAGCTTTGTTCTCACGGTTTACAGTTTTGGTTTCAGGTACCTCTTCTTCGAAGGGGAAGGAGTCGGCATGACTGCAGTGCATCACACACATGATTTCTGCATTATGAGATTTTTTGGGATTGTACTCTGACGTTGATATTATATTATGACATGCTTGTGAGATTGTGGGTTATGGTTTTTATGAAATGAAACAACTTGATGATGTTTTTTATAAATTGTTTTATGAATCGCTATATCAAAAATGAAATTTTTGGTCATGATTTTTGGGATGTTACATGGCTGGTAATAGAATGACACCCTTCATATGTTGTTAGGGATAGTAGCCCATTGCTAGACGTCAACTATTGTCTATGTCAGTCTGCAATGAATCTTGTGCAAGTGGGAGAGTGCTGAATCTATATGCCCAAGAATCATTATTGAGTGATATTGCTAAAAACATATGACCCTATAGGGTCATGCCTTTATCAAGTTGACACATTTTGTATATTTATTATTAATATGATTATTAATAAATAATATCAATTCTTATATTTAATTAGGAAATAATTATTGTTTTGTGAAAATAATAAATAAAGAGGGTATAAATAGTTATTATATCATATCGTATGATTTAATAAGTCATGTACAAAGTTTTAGACACTTTGGTTAACCATGATTAAACTAGTTAATGAGTGTAGTTGGTTGGAAAGGCTAGAAGACAAGTTTTGACTTCTTACACGATGACCAAAAATTATATTAAAGAAGAGAGGTTGCTTGTCAACCTTCTTCTTATGCCCCTCATGCCTCTAAAATGCTACCAATACTTTATATTATTATAATGAAAAGGCATAACTTGCATGAGAGTATATAAGAGAGTGTCTTGCATGAGTTTTTATCTAGTATTTTAGCTACTTTTCTTCTCTTCTCTCTTGTGGCTGAAACCACTTCTCATCCTACGCATTTCTCTCTTTACAAGCAAGTTTGGTGAATTAGAAGCTCCCTTGAGTTGTCTCCTTTCGTTCTTATTTGATTTAAGTACTTAAAGGCTTAAGACACTCAAGAATACAAGAATAAACTATCATTCCAAGTGTCTTAATCTTGATGGTAGACACTTGTAGAAAAAATCATACTCTTTAATTTTTCTATCTTCATCAACACCCCAAAACCAAATAGATTCAAAGGCTCTAAAGGTTGTCATTCTAAAACACTCTATGGTTGTTTTTAATATCATTCTAACCTCTATAAATTGATCGTAGATGGTTTGGTTTTGTTATAAACTCAAAAATAAACTTGTTATTTTTAAAGCTTCCATTGCCGATTTTATGAAAAACTAATTTATATTTTAGGGAAATCTCCAGAAAAGTCCTAAAATTTTAGTCCAATTTATGAAAAAGTCCCAAAGTAAATTTTGTTTACAGAAAAGCACAAAATACCGGTTAAAACTTCGAAAAAACCCTTTTCGGCCGGTTTGGTTATCGGGTAATTTTCAGAAAAGTCCTAATATTTTGAACAAACTAACGAAAAAGGACAAAATACCGGCTAAATCTACGAAACCGGCCAAAAATGGTTTTTTCGAAGTTTTAGCCGGTATTCTGTGCTTTTCTGTAAACAAAAATTAGTTCAGGACTTTTTCATAAATTAGACTAAAATTTTAGGACTTTTCTGAAGATTTCCCTATATTTTATATGAAAACTCATCCATATATATATATATATATATATATATATATATATATATATATATATATATATATATATATATATATATATATATATAGCGTCAGGATCTGTTGCAAACCCATATTTTCCCACGAATCATTTTTAAAATGCACAGTTTTTTTTGTAATATTTTTTTTTCAAAAAAAGTGACATACAACACCAAATTTATCTTATAGAAGCATATTCACAAAAACAAATCTTGAAAAAAAATATATGCATATACGACAGGTGCATATATGCACAAACATCCGAAATTCACAAAGTTCGTAAAAATGCACATATGCACATGCCATATACGCAAAAAAAAAATCGAGATTTTTTTTTTCTTCAGAAAATGCTTCTATATGGCAGATTTGGTGTTTTTTGTCATTTTCTTTTAAAAGAAATATATCACACAAAAAAGTTCGCATTTTAAAAGTGGTTTGCAAAAAAATATGGGTTCACAAAAGATCCTGACTATATATATATATATATATATATATATATATATATATATATATATATATATATATATATATATATATATATATATATATATATATCGTTGTTGCAAAAATCGGTCTAGGCGGCTGATTAATGGGCGCCTAAACGTGTGGCGGTCTGGAACCGCTTAAGAATAGGTGTTAGAGGGTTAGCTAGTCGGTATTGGTCAACATCGGTTAAAGCCGGTCCTAATCGGACTAAATCGCACCAACTCGGACTCAAAATCGAACCAATTCGGCTTGACTAACTCTAAAATACCCACCAGCTCAAAGGAGCCGGCTAGCCCAAAGCTTAGTTGGGTTTGATTCTCAAAGGAGCTAGCTCCTCTTTTTATAGAATAAGTTATGTCTTTTTATAGAATAACTCTAAAAGTGCAGGGACTGTTTGGTTATTTATTGAAAGTTGAAGCAGGAAAACTCTAGAACCCTATGGGATGGGGGTGAAAGAAATTGGGCTAGGAATAACCTAGAATTTCCGTTTATGAGGCTTAAAATTAGGAGATAAGGCAGCTTGATTATTATATTAATTAATTTGGGCCTTATCCCAAAAACCCTAGCTTTAGCCTCAAGTTTCCTTCGGCTATATAAACCACTTTATGGCTCTTATTATTTTCGTCCACTCATTCTTGCCTTCATAGAGCCAATATTTTTCTCAATCCTCCTCTCCCCTGAAGTCTTCTTGCTACTAGGGTTTGGGGTACAAGTCATTAGAGACATTCATTCCTTTGGTGATAGCTTTTCAAGATTTTGAAGAAGGATTCTATTTTGATTATTTACAATAATAATCAAAAGGTATGTAACCCTAATTTGATATGAATTTCAATTTCATAACCTCTCTCCTAGGGTTTCTTGATATTCATAGTTAGTTGCTATCAATAGAGAAAACATAGATCATTTCTAGGTTGCATGTGAACTTAAGGGTTTAAGTGTTTTTCTGCCACATGTAAAATTTTATAACCTTGAAAACCCATCATTTATTGATTGATAAACTCATAAACTCGATTGAAGTTGATTTTAGCAATTGAAGGCATATGTTTGTGTCTCGGTAGAAAGAATAGAATTCGAAGTTCATCGCTCGTCAATCTGAATTGGGGGATCTATTCCTTATCTCCTTCTCGATTCTAGCCCTTTTTTATGTATGTATGTATCGGTAGCAAGAATACAATTCGAAGTTCATCCCTTAAGAATCTGAATTGCAGGTGAACATGTGCTCCAATTAATGAACATAAGTGCTCAAGAACTCGATGAACAGGGAATTTCATGTAGGTTATCTCCTTTCTCATTTTTCTGATTTTAGTATCAATTTGAAGGTTAGTATAGTAGACAAGATGGTTATGGCATGATTATGGTATCGTGTTGATTTGCAGAATGGTGAGATTGGTTTCTAATGGATTTACTGTCAAAACATATTCAAATGGAAGGTCATGGACTTTATGGATTGTTTTACCCTTGGGAGTTGGAAGAAGTATCCTCTTATGGTTTTTATGGACAGTGTTGTTCCTTTGATAAGTAATAGATACACACATAGATTTTTTATCATATGCAGTTGGTTTCGGGATAATGGCTTAGTTTGTTGGTGTTTAGTTATGTTGATGGATGGGTTTACCAATGGGTATTATATGGTGATTATCTAATATATATGGGAGATGTAAGTATTGGTTGGAGCATTTACATTTTAGCAGATGCAACATTTCATAATAGAGATTAGGTAGATGCAGTATTGAAAAGTGGAGTTATATTTCCTGTTTTGATTTTGAGAAATGAAGGTTTGTACGATTGATTTTTTTTTTTTTTTTTTTTTTGCAAACTTGTTGGATGTTGATGATCGTGAAGCATTAACATTTTTATGATTATTTTGGATGATAATTTCTTGTGCTTGTTAAACTTGGTACTAAACTTTTATGCTTATTGCTTATATTATTTGGATTATAGTTGGATTTATTAATTTTTGAACATTTTTCTTAATAATTAATGGTCCCCAATTAATCTCCACCTAGTCGATTAATTCATTGACCCAGTCCACCGCCTAACTACTGGCAAACGTTTTTTACAATCTTGATATATATATATATATATATATATATATATATATATATATATATATATATATATATATATATATATATATATATATATATATATATATATATATATATATATATATATATATATATATATATACACTCATTAGGCATTTGGTCCTGAAAACAACCTAATGAGAACAATCTAATGATATCTAAGGTACCTAAGGTAAATAAATATCTCCCAAATATCTTGATAAAAAGAATAACCAACAGTCTTAATTTCACTTGCATACATACCATATACCAAATGGTACTCGAACAAAGTAACTAAAACTCTAAACTTTGGTCTGGATATAGTTCTTTAAGCTACAATGAATGACTGGAGTGTATACCGTTTTAGAAGATTGGGCAAGATATTATTAAGGTCCAGGGTCATAGTTAAGATGGAGGCTCACACTCAAGTACTCAACCATGGGGCGCAACCCTTCGCTACTTTCTGCCAGGGACCCATGCTACATGTCCCAACTCACGACTATAATATGTCCTTTTGTTCGATGAGTAGGTGGTCAGTTGTTTTCGAAGCTCATGACCCTACAATTCTCAAAAGCTTGCACCAATTCCAAAGTCTGGTGCCTCATTATGAACCTTCTATTCCATTTTCATGTCTTTTTTCTTTTGCGAACTACATTATGGTAAAGTGTATTTCGTATACATTAATTCATCTGTACGCATATATGCATTCATATAAATCATGTTATTGTCCTTGCTGCTTTTCTGTTATCATTATCTCTTTCGTGGGTTGTCCAAAGAAGAAATGAGTTTGTCTGTGAACGTAAATGGCCATTCTAAAGTGCCTCCAGGGTTCCGGTTCCACCCTACTGAGGAAGAGCTTCTTCATTACTATCTGAGAAAGAAGGTTGCGTATGAAAAGATAGATCTTGATGTTATTCGCGATGTTGACCTTAACAAGCTTGAACCATGGGATATCCAAGGTGATTGATTCTTTATTCGTCACCGCATGAAAAGTTTAAAGTTCTTTTTAGGTTGCTTGTTCAATTCTAAACTTTTTAATCGCTTGTGACTTTGTAGAAAAGTGCAGGATTGGATCCACCCCGCAAAACGATTGGTATTTCTTTAGTCATAAAGACAAGAAATACCCCACAGGGACACGAACAAATCGAGCAACTGCTGCGGGTTTCTGGAAAGCTACAGGCCGAGATAAAGTTATTCACAGTAGCTTTAGGAGGATCGGTATGAGGAAGACGCTTGTGTTCTATAAAGGTCGAGCGCCTCATGGACAAAAATCGGATTGGATTATGCATGAATATAGACTTGATGACAACTCGATTAATATCAGCCAAGATTATGCCTCTGTAAGTTATTTATAAAGGAAACTTAACGTTTCTCACCTTCAAAAACCTTTTTCTGAAAGAAAAAAAAAACGAAACTGTTTTATGATTCAGGGCTCCAACATGTGCGATTCGGCTCAAGAAGAGGGGTGGGTTGTTTGCCGAGTGTTCAAGAAGAAAAACTACCACAAAGCTGTGGAGAGCCCTCAGAGATCATCTTCGGCTCCTTCCATTGATTCAACCACTAACATGCAACCTCTGAACAAAGATGGAAGTGTTCGTGATCAGTTTCTAGTGTACGTCAATGGCAGATCCTGCAAGCGAGAAATGGATTCTCCTTCGCTCAACAATATCACCATCACCCATGACTATAACCCTATGCAACAATTTGCAAACCCCCTTGATGACAGATTCATCCACCTCCCCAGACTCACCAGTACGACCACCATGGCCACCTCCGGTCACTTCAGCTCAGCCACCTTTGATCATCAAGACTCCACCTTTCACGCCCATAACTCCATGAACCACTTGCTTACAGAAACCGAACACTCTAGAAACACAAGTACGAACATGATCAACGAGCATGAGAGAAGAGTTCATAACCATCTTGACCACTGGGCTGATCTAGATCGCCTCGTGGCCTCCCAGCTCAATGGAAAACTAAGCTCATCGAATCAGTTGTATGCTTCCTACAATCAACCCAACGAAGAATTATGTTTCACAGTTGATCATGACGAGCAAGAACAATCACAGCTCCACGGCTCCACATCCATGGCTAAACCAGCTTATACAAGCCAGATAGATCTATGGAGCTTTGCCCAATCTTCATCACAATCGTCGTCCCCAGATCCCTTTTACCATATGTCGGTATAATTCACATCATTTCATTCCAGTTTACTTGGTATATTTTCCCCTCAAACATTTGAAGAACGACGTATCCATTATATATAATCCACTTTATCAGCTGTAATACAAAACAAATAAACCACTAAGGGCATACAATACATTGAACACTTTAATAGATTAGTTTAATGGATTGTCAATCTATTCTCCATATACCTCTATCAAACAATATATTAAACTATTTTGGAGTTCAACCGATTGTCAAATTATCATTTAATTCTTCATACACCTCTACAAAAAATTTCTTATAATGGATTTACAAAGTTTGATGGACCATATTTTCAATAATTAAATAGCTTCATTTATTTTCTCATTAAAAAGTTCCCTTTGAAATCAATATACATTAAAGGTCAACATGGAATCCGTTGGAGTTTGTATAAACAAGTAGGTAGCAATTTTTATCAGTATACTTGTTGACCATGATGTAAAGTCAAAATATATAGTATCATTGTATTGTGATTGATGGACACAGATATAAACATTCCCACATTTTTTTTTTTTTTGTGTGTATATATATATATATATATATATATATATATATATATATATATATATATATATATATATATATATATATATATATATATATATAATCATCATAAGCATGGAAAAGGTGATCTTTTGAAATTTTGATGTTCTAAATAATGGGTGGATTATGAAATCATGACACTGACACATCGTTGAAAATCGAATATAAATGATGGAAATGCATGCATTACAAAATAATCGATGGAGTTTAATTGGTTGGGTTGGATCGGTCCCATTTATAAAAGTGATAGATGATGATAACGATTGTCCAACCAACTAGACAATGTATGAAGGTGGACTATCAAAAAAAAGTTGGTACGATGAGAAATTGAAGGTTACAATACCTTAAAATTAACAAAGAACGTATCCAGTGAAATCATAGCTTTATAGTTAAGTATCCTTTGACAATCGTACTAGACTATACCATCGTATACAAAATCAAGGATATTGTCATATTGGTTTTCATTTAGTTACGTACGTATTTTTTAGGATTTACTAGAGCATACTGATTTAAAAGAAAGGTTGAGACTATTCAAGTTTATCACATGGAAATTTGTTGTGGCTTGGTCCTACATGGCTTTATATTAATGATGGGACTTTAGCAATCATTAATTAAAGCTTATTGATTATATATCTTGGAAAAGTCGTAATATGTTTTAGTTATGGTCTGTAACATAATCATTGTTAGCTTTGTAGAATTTGTTGAAATATGTGATACCAAAGTAATTTTGTCTCCACCAATGCCCATGAAGCCAAAATGTACAGTCTGCCAAATCCCTTTTCTATTTGTCACCCAGTTAATCGCTGCTACGTCCTGCCCACCATAGCAGCCAATTGCCTTGTTGTGGTGGTACGCAAATTTTGTATGACATTCCGTCGCAACACAAAAGTATTATGCAATATTTAGGATATTCTCATTGATCTGAGAGTGTGAAATACAAAGGCCATATTACAGCTTCTAGAAAGAGAAAGAAATGAACTGAAACTGTTGCTTCGATCATTCAACTGAAACTGTTGCTTCGATCATTCAATCCCAGGTCTTTATACAAAGAGTAAAGTAAGTTACGATAGGTTACCTAACTGCTAAAAACCTTCTAACAACTCTTAACTATTTAACTACAGTTAAATTACAAAAATGCCCTTGTATCTAGTAGAAGCTCCAATATTCCCCGCTGATGGAGATGGAGATGGAGAATAGATATTCTTCATTCCCATCTTCACCATAAAATGGCTTAGTGAACATGTCAATGAGTTGTAGCGCAGATTTAATTGGCATTAACTTTATAGTTTTATCCATTACTTTGTCCCTCACAAAATGGCAATCGACTTCGATTAGCTTCGTACGTTCATGAAATGTAAGATTCGTAGCAATTTGTAATGCAACATCATTGTCACAAAATAAAAGATTAAAATCATTATGAAAAATGCCAAAATCTTTCAAAAGTTGTTTTTAGCCAAATTCAGATGTTGTAATGGCCAAAATCTTTCGAAAGTTGTTTTAACCAAACCAATTTAGATGTTCTAATGGACAATCGGTTATTTCTTGGACTTCCATGATATTAAGGAATTTCACAAAAAGACACAAATTCCAGTCACTAGTCCCCTAGAATCTTGAAACTTTGCCAAGTTAGAATCACAAAATCGCATGAGTTGAAGAGAAGAAGATGACTTGACCAGGAGAAGTTTTTAAGTACCTTATGAGACGAGAGGCTGCATTAAAATGTTGAACTTTGGGATTTGACATAAATTGAGACAATTGTTAAACCACGTATGAAATGTCGGGTCTTGTTATATTAAGATACAATAAGCGTCCCACAAGTCTTCTATATTGAGATAGATCTGCATAATCTTTACCTTTTGCACAAAAAATTGACCTTGGTTCTATAGGGGTATTTTAGGTTTTGCTCACAATAAATGTAACGACCCAAAAACAGTGATAAAATTTTTTGTTTAAAAACAATTAGTTCCATACATCAAATATCTCAAAGTCAATCACCATACACAATGTCAAAACATTAGAGTACAAATAGGCAAAAGTGCGGAATAATAAGGGGGATGTTGTGTCATCACGTCGGGTTCTTCCCTTTCGTATTGGAAGTACCTGAAACCATAAATATAAACTATAAGCACAAAGCTTAATGAGTTCCCCAAAGTACCATATACCAAACATACAACTGAGCCTAGCCCTGGGATATATTTTAACCTAAAATACAATCATGGGCTTAGCCCTAGGGCCCAACCCTGGGGTCTCTTTCAACCTATCACATACTCATCGGCCCAGCCCTTAGCCCAGTCCTTGGGTTTATTTCAACCCAATCATACAAACATGTAAGAGTCACAAAAACAACTAGCATCTTACATACACAACTTAGTGGGCCGGTATTGGTGTCTTCGACCCACAACTACAGTGAAAAGACTCACTGAAAGAATACTATTGTTACGCACCACCTATTCAATCATATCAGATAAATCCTTAACTCTTCTTTCAACTAGGGGTTTGACCAAAAGTCAAATCATGTCAAAATTCAATGGTCAAAGTTGACTCGCCACATCGTCGCCATCCTTAGCCACATCGTGGCCCTCAAACGACAACACAGACACATTTTCCCCAGTCGGCACGCCGTGGCGACCTAAACAATATATTGGGCACTCGGTTTTCAGCAGTTTAATGGATTAATCTACTTTCTTTGATCCTAAGGGCTCCAAATTCCAGATCTGGCCCGAAATAAGGTTTAGGAGGATAAAGTTTCCAACTTTACCCATTAAGACCACCCAAACGGTCAAAATCTCAAACCATATATTTAAATAAGCTAAATAAGACATGACTTTCTCCATTAAGCACCTAACAAAAGTCCATAGCTCATTTACTCCAGAACAGATTCATATACTAAATCCAACACAAAAGTTAGTGATTTATAGACATGCATGTCCAATGCATGTCTTGAAGCCATAATGAGCCAAAAATGAGGGTTTTTCCATCGAAATATCATGCATGGATCAAAACCCCATAAGAATCCATATTTAACCCAAAAATTATGTAAAAAGTCCGAGAGATTCATAAAGTTGCAAATTTTATGATATTCTAACACTCTAACTCACATGAACATGAAGATTTAGGGACAAAACATAAGATCTATCAACCTAGCATGATAAAAATCATGTCTTGGACACTTTCAAAGGTCTATGAGATTGCCAACACAAAGGATAAGGACTAACTTGTTAAATCTAAGCTCACTTTTTATTTTTCCTTCATTCCAAGGCTTCAAAGAACAACAAAAAGGGTCAAAATAAAAGAGAGAGGGATTTAGGGTTTCTCAGATCTCAAAGAGTCTGATGGAGGTTGAGGGTGAGCAAACCCTAGCCTCCTCAGTCCTTTAAATATGGAGAAAAACCTAGAAAACAGGGTTTCTTACTTGCCAACTGTCATGTCGTGGCCTATACTACCACATCGTGGCGGCTTAAAAGAAATATGCGTCCTGAACTTTACTCGCCAGGTCATGGAACCTCCCCACCACATCTTGGCAAACCTTAAAATAACCAAATTTGCAAAATATAAAATACATCGGGATCCGGGTGTTACAACTCTCCCCGAATTGAATCAAACTTCATCCTCGAAGTCCTCCTTCGCGAATAACTCGGGGTAATGCTCTCTCATCTTGTCCTCCGACTCCCACGTCTGCTCAAAAGCCATCCGGTGCTGCCACTGTACCTTCACAATATTAACCACTTTTTTGCGTAAAGTCTTTTTCTTCCTGTCGAGAATTGTAATCAGTCTCTCCATGTAATCCAGGCACTCATCGACCTGAATGTCATGCAATGTGTTGGGTATAGAGTGTTACGTCATATGGGCTTAACGGTGATATTTTGATTACCCGGTTTGGGCCTGTCCAACCGTGGTTTAAGCATTAGGGTTTGCTTATATATTTTGCATGCATGTATAGCTTTAGCGTTAGACGTTCTCATTAATAGCTTTTGCATTGTAACCCTAAACACACCTCTACAGTCGAAGTTCTTCATCGAGCTCTTCTGAGGTGTGAGATATTAATCATTCGACATCTTTTGATCCATCCTTGTGTTCTTTGATTGCTTCATTCTTGTTTATATGTTTTGAATCTATCGATCTAATAGCGCAATAATCTCATCAATTGGTATCAGAGCAGGAGACTGTGTAATATATACGCATCTCTTCTGTTTGAAGAATCCATTAGGGTTTCCGCTTTTGTCGAATATATAGAAGCCGTCTTCTTCTTGTCGACGGTGTATCTGGTGTTCGATAAAACCCTAGTTTCAACTTTACAAGTCTGATTCAAGCAGATTAAAAGAAGAAGTTTTTCATCATGTCTCACGACGATTCTCAAGTCAATCCAATCAACATCTCCAACAGTATAGGATCCACTACGATGGTTCCCATTCTCTATACTCAAGATTATGAAGTATGGGCACATCACTTTGAAGACTACGTCGTTGGATCTGAAGACAATGACTATCTCATCTGGGAAGCAATAGCATTGGGTCCGTTTGTTCACTCTGGAACGAACAGAACGATCAAGACTCAAAAAGAGTATAACCAACTCTTAGTGGACGTAGATAAGATCCCTCAAGACGAAAAAGACAAGGTGTTATGCAATGTTAAAGCCATGAGAATGATCATATTCGCTTTGCAAGCCGATACTTTCCGTTTAGTAAGTTCGTGCACTACAGCTAAAGAAATATGGGATAGGCTGAAAGAATTATATTCGACTGATGAGGATCTAGAGCACTCGATCCAAACCCTATTGCTCTCTGAGTTCGGTGCTTTCGAACAAAAACCTGAAGAGAAACTAATTCAGACATTCGATCGTTTCAACCATCTGCTTAGTAAAATGATGAAGTATGGTATTGAAAGGAAGGTAATCGAACAAAAGGTCACGTTCATGAATGGCTTAAGACCCGAATGGATGGCAGTGGTCTCGACTGTGAAGGCACATGAGCAATTTAAGTCCTACTCGTTGGCGAAACTAATGGGTATACTTAAATCTCATGAAAGCGTGGTGTCTAAGGAAGAGAAAGTAGTTTCGGGTGTGGGTTCTCTGGCCCTTGTGTCTAAGAGCAAGAGTGTGGCAGACGAAGAGGAAGAATCTGATATGTCAGAATGCGATCTGACTAATGAAGAATATGCAATGATGGTAACGAACCCAAAGAAGTTTGCTCGTAAAAAGTTCCCTGTCAGCAAGAACCGAAACTAGCAAGGAAGCTATAGTTCTGAAAAAGACGAAAGAGGAGAGCAAGAACACTACTCAGAAGGACGATGAGAAGAAGGAGAGCAAGCTTGTGGGAGATTCAGGATATGACTGCAACTACTGTCATGGCAAGAACCACTTTGCTAAGGATTGCATGCTGAGAAAGATGTATGAGAAAAAGGATGATGAAGATGACGAAGCTTACCACATGCGAAAGTTGGAGGAGATAAAGAAGAAGAAAGCAACTAACGTTTCTATGAATGCTTTAATTGTGCAGGAACATGTTATTGATGATGAGTTTGGTGGAGTAGAAGTCTGGTCTACAGACTCTGAAGATGAAGAGGTACGCATACCCTCGCATGGAAGAGCTTATGTGGCTAGAGAAGGAGTTACTGACTCAGCTGGGAGATACTTAATGGTAACAACCGAAAGTAAGCATGAGGAAGTGAAGCTTAAGGAAGACAAATGTTTCGCTGCCAAGCCTGTGAGTGAAAAGATCAGCGATTGCGATCAGTTGATCAAGAAGGTACAATCTATCCTAGAATCACTTAAAATACCAGTAACAAACTACGAAAAAGAATTAAATGAATTAAAATTCAAGTTTTCTAACTTAATTGGCAGTCTTATGCAAACTCGCTTAGCAAATTCTAACCTAACTGACCAACTCAGTAGGGAGTCTTCCAAGAGTGAGGAAAGAAGGATGTGGATACAGCAGAAGGAGTCGGAGTTAGTTAGGGCTAGGGATGAACTTATTTATGTGCAACGAGACAATTTAAAGTTTTTAAAACAAAGAAATGTTTTCTGTTTGATTGCTAAACGCTTATATACTAACATCACCCAGTTACATCTAGATTGTGAGATAGGTAAAAAGATTCATAAAATGATTTTGCCTTTCCTTGAATTTAAGGAGGACGAAGTCATTGCAGAATGTGAATCTATAATGTCCTCAGATGAGCTTTCAGTGACATACAAATATGGACTGGACAAAATTGAGGCTTTTATTGAGTCCAAAGAACATAAATGTATGTTAAAGAATTTGGTGGACAAAAATGATAAATTAAAAATCAAAACCGAGACCATACAGAAGTTTGACTCATCCAATGTCAAATTAAGTTCAGAAAATAAAATGAATTTAGAAACCACTTCTGAATTTGATGAAGAAAGTGAAATGAGCGAAATTTCAGTAGAGGACGAGATTGACTGTTCAGAATTTCTCAAGAGCGAATCTGAAACAGCAAAATCGCTTGTATCTGAAAATTCCATTGAGTTCGATCGCATTTCCAAGGATAAGTCCAAGGTCCTCAAAGAAAAGGCGGTAGTTTATCAAAAGGTGCAAACAGTGCCAAACCAAGTATATGCTGTTGAAGGAATAACTAAGAAACAAACGGCAGAGTTGACCTCCTTGGTGGACGAAAATGATAAATTAAAAATCAAAACCGAGACCATACAGAAGTTTGACTCATCCAATGTCAAATTAAGTTCAGAAAATAAAATGAATTTAGAAACCACTTCTGAATTTGATGAAGAAAGTGAAATGAGCGAAATTTCAGTAGAGGACGAGATTGACTGTTCAGAATTTCTCAAGAGCGAATCCGAAACAGCAAAATCGCTTGAAACTAAAAATTCCGTTGAGTTCGATCGCATTTCCAAGGATAAGTCCAAGGTCCTCAAAGAAAAGGCGGTAGTTTATCAAAAGGTGCAAACAGTGCCAAACCAAGTATATGCTGTTGAAGGAATAACTAAGAAACAAACGACAGAGTTGACCTCCTTGGTGGACGAAAATGATAAATTAAAAATCAAAACCGAGACCATACAGAAGTTTGACTCATCGAATGTCAAATTAAGTTCAGAAAATAAAATGAATTTAGAAACCACTTCTGAATTTGATGAAGAAAGTGAAATGAGCGAAATTTCAGTAGAGGACGAGATTGACTGTTCAGAATTTCTCAAGAGCGAATCCGAAACAGCAAAATCGCTTGTATCTGAAAATTCCGTTGAGTTCACTCGCATTTCCAAGGATAAGTCCAAGGTCCTCAAAGAAAAGGCGGTAGTTTATCAAAAGGTGCAAACAGTGCCAAACCAAGTATATGCTGTTGAAGGAATAACTAAGAAACAAACGACAGAGTTGACCTCCCTTGTTGATAAAGATAACGATGAAGGTTGTGACAACTACTTCTGGTCTGCACCCATAGACAATGCAGACGAAACGGTTGGCCTGTCAGAGCGAACCTCATGTAGAGTCAAGGGTAGATACGTGGCTGAACCCATCAACAAACCTTCAAATTTTGATAATCCAAGTTCAAGCGGTGCGAAAGAGATACCAAACGGACCAATGAAAGCATCAAGCATATCTTCAACAACCGAAGAACATGAGGAGAAACCAAAACCAAGAGCGAATATTCATAAATCTCAAGAGCAACTTGCTGAACAGAAACGCCAGAGGAACAAAAGATACATGAAGAACCTCAATGAGAGAAAAAAGTTTTGGCAATCCCAAAACCCTAATTATGTTCACTCTAAAAGGGCGTCCAATCCCAAAGCAAATGACAAATCAAGGGACAAATCTCCTTCAAGCAATCAATGCCACACAAGTAGTCAGACAAACCGAAAAGGAAGTTTCGGTCCCTACTCTTACTACGCCAAGAACCGAAAAGGAAGTTTCAGTCCCAACTCTTACTACACCGAGAACCGAAAGTCAAGTTTCGGTCCTAAATCCCATTCTCCTCACTCGCAACCAAAACCAAACTCGGTGAAGGATATCAAAGGAAAGGGAAAGCTCGTCTCAAATAATGAAGAACAAGTTAAGAAAAAGTCAACTAACCTTAGGACTCCAAAGAAAAACTCAACTGAAAAATCAACAAATAATAACACACCCCAATTGAAGCAAGATAAAAATAAAATCAAAGTTTACACCAATAAACGAAAAGATGAAACCACATTAACAAAAAGAACATATTTGGTTGATCTTTCTGTTGCAATTCCCTATTCTGTAAAAGACTCACTAGGGCCCAAGAGACTTTGGGTTCCTAAATCTGCTTAATTTTGCAGGTTATCAGTGACGAACAGTTTGACGACGAATGGTATATTGACAGTGGCTGCTCTCGTCACATGACAGGAAGGAGGGAAGAGCTTAGGGAGTTTCGGTCCCTTAAGGATGGTGGATGTGTAAAATATAGAAACAACTCATATGGCACGATCAAAGGATATGGGATGATTACAAATGGCGAATTTTTGATTCGTAAAGTAACTTACGTGGAAGGATTGCAGCATAATCTAATCAGCGTCTCTCAACTGGTTGTGGGAACTGGATTAAAGGTTCCGTTCGATGACGAGGGTTCGGAGATCATCGAGAAGAAAACTAAGACAGTCCTGTTGAAATCCATGCGCAAAGGCGAGATGTATCCTCTGAATCTTAACCAAATAAGAGGAAAGCCAGCTGTATGCCTGCTGACAAGGCCGAACTCAGATGAAAGTTGGTTGTGGCACCGAAGACTCTCGCACCTGAACTTCAAAGATATTAATAAGCTGGTGCTTGGGGATCACGTGCGTGGACTTCCTGTTCTTAAATTTGACAAGGAACATCTGTACGCAGCATGCGAGATGGGCAAGCAAAGCTGAAAGAGTCCCCCTTCTCGTATCAATACAAAGATCATCGAACCTCTTGAACTACTGCACATCGACTTATGTGGCCCTTCGGCTATCGAAAGCATCGATGGTAGTAAGTTTATATTTGTAATTGTTGATTATTTTTCACGCTTTACCTGGGTTTTCTTTCTTAAACAGAAATCAGAGGCGACTCCCAAGCTGAAGGTTTTTATCAAGCAAGTGGAATTGCAGCTGCGAAAGGTGGTAAGAAACATAAGAAGCGATAATGGCCTAGAGTTCAAAAATAAAGACTTTGAAGAGTTTCTAGCTGAAAAGGGAGTAACTCACAACTTCTCTGCTCCCTATACTCCACAACAGAATGGGATAGTTGAAAGGCGAAACCGTTCATTGTGTGAAGCCGCTCGAACCATGCTGAGTTTCACTTCTCTTCCATTATACTTCTGGGCAGATGCTATAGTTGCTGCTTGTTACACACAGAACCGGTCCTTCCTCAACAAGAGATTCTCCATCACTCCATACGAGATTTTGAATTATCGAAAGCCCAATGTAAAGTTTTTTCATTTTTTCGGTTCAAGATGCTTTATTTTTAACTCCAAAGAGAACCGAAACAAGTTTGATGTAAAGGCAGATGAAGGAATCTTTCTTGGCTATTCGCTTACTTCAAAAGCATATAGGGTTCTGAATAAACGCTAAAGGAAAATTGAAGAAACCTACTATGTAACTTTTGATGATAATTACATGAAGAAGATTCAAGCAGGCGAAGGTTCAACGGAGGAAATCTTTCCGGAATCAGGTAAAGTTTCAATTCCTATTTCCAATTTGTTTGAAGAGTACATGCTGCTCTTTGATGAACCAGAGAAGGCGATCCACTCGGAGGCAAAAACAGTAGATAACAATATCGATACCTTGAAGAAAATCATCGATGAAGCTACTAAAGTCATGGAAAGTGAAACTCAACAACCAACCGAGAAGCAGACTCAAAGCGAACCTACTGCAACAGGTGATCATCCAGCTACCAATGACCCTCCAAGAGAAAGCTCTATACTCCAGGGGGAGGGTTCGTCTACACCAAAAACAACTGAATTGCCTTATCAGGGGGTGAATCCATCACAAGGCCCAACCCATGAAGGTTCATTCGAGGGGGAGAATCCAGATTCTGACATTCGATACGCTTCGCCATTTGAGGGGGAGAATGAAGATGAATCAGAACTTGAAGTAGAAGTAAATGCTGAGCTGGATCCTGCCTATGATCCAAATTACCCTCCTCTCATAAAATGGACAAAGGATCATCCTAAAACTCAAATCATTGGTGAATCATCTGAGGGAGTTCTCACACGCTCTCAACTGAAGGCGAAGCAAGCTGTTTTATTCTCTCAAGTAGAATTCTGCATGTTTAATTCGTTTGTCTCCAAAATTGAACCAAAAACGGTAAATGCTGCTCTTGATCACTCTGATTGGGTGCAATCTATGCAAGACGAACTTCATGAGTTTGAACGAAATTGTGTTTGGAGGCTGATTCCCACACCAAAGGATGTATCTGTAGTCGGTTTAAAATGGGTTTTTAGAAATAAGTTAGATAAAGAAGGCAATGTAATTCGTAACAAAGCGAGGCTCGTGGTGAAAGGATACTGTCAGGAAGAAGGAATAGATTATGAAGAGACCTTCGCTCATGTAGCAAGGTTGGAATCAGTGAGAATCTTTCTGGCATATGCTGCACATAAAAACTTCGAAGTTTTCCAAATGGATGTAAAATTTGCTTTCTTGAATGGAGAAGTAGAAGAAACGGTATATGTTGAACAACCACCCGGATTTGTGAACGAGAAGTATCCTGATCACTGCTACATCCTGGATAAAGCAGTTTATGGTTTGAAGCAAGCCCCGAGAGCCTGGTATGAAACTCTAACACGTTTTCTCAAAATGTCAAAATTCTAACAAGGTTCAGTTGACCCAACCTTCTTTCGCAAGAAAGAGGGCGAACACTTAATGATAGTTCAGATTTATGTCGATGACATCATCTTCGGCTCCACGAATCCTAGCTTAACAGCTGAATTCAGGAAGTTGATGGAGACTAAATTTGAGATGAGCGCAATGGGTCCGATTAACTTTTTCCTTGGATTGAATATAAGACAGGGACCAGAAGGCATCTTCATTAATCAGGAAGCGTACACGAAGACTCTGTTGGCGAAGTTCGGCATGACGGGAGATTCCAAAGTAAAGGTTCCAATGGCATTTGGCACGAAACTGACTCCATCTCTTGAGAAACCGGCTGTTGATGTGACTCTCTATCATCAAATGATAGGGTCCCTTGTGTATCTCACGGCTAGTAGACCGGACATAATGTTTTCAGTCTGCTATTGTGCAAGGTTTCAAGCAAATCCAAGAGAACCTCATATGGTTGCAGTGAAAAACATCTTCCGGTATTTGAAGCGAACCTCGTCTCTTGGTCTTTGGTATCCTGCAAAATCTGGCTTCTTTGTTCAAGCCTTCTCGGACGCTGATCTTGGTGGGTGTGGACTGGACCGAAAGAGCACAACCGGTGGGTGCCAGTTTCTCGATGGTAAACTAGCTGGCAATCAAAGAAACAAACTTGTGTGTCTCTTTCCACAGCTGAAGCTGAGTACATCGCTGCAGCATCCTGTATATCCCAAGTCATATGGATACAAAGCCAACTTAGAGACTATGGCTTATGCATGAATAAGATTCCTCTCTACTGTGACTCAGAAAGTGCGATTCGAATATGTCACAATCCGGTGCAACACTCGAAGACTAAACATATTGCACTAAGATACCACTTCATAAAGGACCATGTGGAAGATGGTAACGTTGAAGTTCACTTCGTTCGGTCCTCAGATCAACTTGCTGACATCTTCACTAAGGCCCTACCAGAAGCAAGCTTTAATAAAACTCTACAAGGCTTGGGAATGATGGAAGCTGAGTCGGTACCGAAACCCCTTCCGTTTCACAAAAAAATTGGAGAAGCGAAATAGAGCGAACGCTCGGTCTATTTCGGGTCCAGAATTTTCGGGAACCGAAATGAACCGAACGCTCGGCCCATTTCGCTTCATCTTTATGAAGTTTGATTTCGGTTGTATGTTTTGTATATCTTGTCTATCTTTTCGCTTACCTTTTATTGCTCTTTTACTTTAATTCCAAAACTCCAAAAATATTTTTCTTTTCTGTTTTTATTCTTTTTGAGAAATATTCAAAACTCCAAAAATATTTTTCTTTTCTGTTTTTATTCTTTTTCAGAAATATTCAAAATTCCAAAAGTATTTTTTCTGTTTTTATTCTTTTTCAGATATATTCAAAATTTCAATTTTTTTTTTGTTTCGTTTCGTTTTTTTTTTCACGTTCACAGATGCTATCTCAATTACAATTGAAGCTGGGGCAGGTATAACACTCTTCTCTATGTACTAGTTAAGTGTCCCTAGAAGCATGTTGCTGCATGTAGACCAAAGCCTCCTAGACTCTGAGTGAAGCCTTAATGATTCGATCGACACCTATCGTTTCTTCCCAATTAGGCTGCTAAATTCACTCCAGTCACGAGCTACCTTACTCTTCTCACAGTGAGTTAAGAGTTTTCTGCTTTGTCATTCTTAATTCGCAGAGGTACTTTCAGCTCTTTAACGACCTCATTTTTCTCCATCACGTTTCGCTCCACAATCGTAACCCTAGAGATTCTCAGCTATTACCACTAAGGTTTATGGTTACACAACATATGTGTTGATGATCTTAGACACGCTCACCACGTGCTGAGTGAGACCCAAAATCCAACACCTTGAATGAATTGACGGTGAACGCTAAAATGTTCAAGCTATAACTTGTACCTCAAGAAATCTCCTTTTTAATTTTTGATTGATCTTTATGATACTGTATATCACCAAGACGTTTCTACCCATAAGATCCAGTTTCAGATTTGTTTTTGAGATTTCTTATTATTATCCAGTCACAAAATAAATTCTCCAACCTACTTGTTCAACAGACCACATCGGTCTCACAAGTACTTCATCCTTCTTTCGGTCTTATTTTAAGTATCGAAGTTCGGTTGAAGCTATACCACCCACTAACTCCTATACTTAAAAGATGCCTTTCAATGTTTCTTAACAAACATTTGATCATATTTCACGGGAAACCACACAGACACTTCTCAGTCTCTCTTGACTTTGAAGGAAGAGATTCGTGCCCGGGATCATTCGTTTCATGTCTTCAAAGACATCACTTATATCCCATACATATCTTGCATTATTTCTTTTTCTTTGGCACACTCTTGCATGAAGATCTTTATGATTTTCCAAACTCTTGTTTGTGGTACTAATGGCATTTTTCAGATTTGTGCTTTCGGTTCTAACAGATATGGTGGCTCCCTTTCTGATGGAGGAGCGAAGGTTACTTAACATGAAGCATTTTCAAAATTGAAGAGCCGGTAATTGGATAAGAATTCCACATGACTCATACGATAAGAATTTGAATTGGGCGCGTGAATTTGAAACGGTTCCTACACCCACGCCTGCTGACGTATATCTAGGGAAACCAAGCTGTCAAATCACGCTTTTTCTGGCGACGTTTCAGAGATCGTATCATCATCACATCGAATATTTTCTCTCTTCTGGCAACGGTATAAAAGGGGTTTCTCACACCTACTGTACCTCCTTACCTTCTTCAACCTCTCTCTTGAAAACAACAGGCGATATACAACTGTTCATCTTCTTCTTCACTACAACAATGGCGGAATCATCCTCTCTTCAAGATCAAACAACTTCATCATCTTTGCTTACGATAAAACCCAATCAGAATCTCATCATTCAATTGGACCCTTTCCTTTATGAATCTCATCACAGGTCTATTTCACTGCTTCCTACGACAAACGCAAGGAACAGATATTTTTCGATATCTCTGATCAAAAGACATCTGTATCCAAAGCATGCTTTTGTTCACTGCCAGGGCTTGCTGCAGATGCTTCTGTCATCTCACCGGATTTCATAACAACAACTCAGTTGTTTTCAATGTTCTATGACATGGGATACACGGACGTTCTAACTACGGTGATGAAATTCAAGAAGTCATGTTTACCACCTCAATGGAATGGTCTGCTTACACTTCTCTACAAGGGGTTAGTAGAAAGGGTTGCAGGGTCATATGGGGGGAGTAAAGGTTTCATGACCATTCTTTATGGTCTCTACAATGGAATGAATTTGGATTATGGTTCACTAATCTGGTCACAACTGGTGCAGAGTCTCAACTCCTCCTCCAAACACTCTGAGATTTCATGCGGTCGTTTCTGGACATTAGTCACTCGCAGAGCTATTGAGAGTTTTCAGATTCCTGTCATGGCGGATGCTCTACTGTCTTCTATTGCTACTTTTCACACGGTCAAAATTATTGTAACTGACCCTACAAAGTTCATATACATCGGTTCTATTCCTGAATCAATGACCTGATGTGTCTCTAGTGAAAGTAGAGTCATGGCTGATTATAGGAAATTGCCTCCTTCGGGTCCACGCCAACTCGCTCCTGAGATGCAGAGTGCTTTGGAGGTTGCTGACAAACCGGCCAAGAGGGGGAAGAAACCGGAGTCTAAGAAAGCCAAGACCGAAGGTCCCTCATCTCCTAAAAAGCGTAAGGCTGATAAAGCTGCACCTTCGGCTTCCAAAAAGAAAAAGGTCAAGAAGATGGCTAAGCGACCAAAGGCACCGACGCCTTGTGCTTCCAATGAAGAGGACCAACCAGCCAATGAAGAAGAGGAAGTTCAACACGAAGGCTTACCAAGGGGAAATAGTCCTCCCCGATCTCCAACTCCTGAGGTACAGATTCACGTTCCTACTCCTCCTCCTTCTCCAAAACAAACTACAATACCAATCTTGGTTGCTCCCGTTCCACCGCCTGTCACTTCTCAACCTACTACTACTGCTCCACTACCACCACCAATCTTTTCTCAAGCTACAACAACCACAACCACTGGACATTCGGTGAATGTCAAGGTATCTTATACGGGGGCACATACCGTTGGCATTGACACCCCTGTTACCACCAAACCTCTCTCACCATCACCTTCAACAGACTCTGAGCCTACTCTGGGAGGTGAAAACTTTAATTTTGACTCCACTTATTATAGTCCTTATCGACTTCCAAGTGATGATGATGATGCTCCGGTGACAAAGCTCCATTTCAAAGATCTTCATGATAAGCTTGACAAATTGCTTGGTACCTCAGCAACTTATTCAGATGTTGTTTTAAAAGCTTTTCTTGACACTGCTCTTCAGCAATATACAGCCTCAATTGACGAATCTACAAAGGTTGTGGATGCCTCCACATCTACCTGCAAGAAAGCTATAACAGAAGTAACAGATCTTGTTCGTGATTCAAAGATCTTTTTGGAATCACTCAAAGGCCATGCAGATTCCAATGCTGCAAAGGTTATTGCTTCTGTTGATTCTCTCTCAAAGTCCCTTCAAGAAGAGAAAGAAAAATTTGATTCTGTTCGAACTGAGTTCCAAGCTGATCACACTTCTCTTCTCACTTCGGTCAACTCTCGCCTTGATAAGCTTCAGGCTGACCTGGCCATGGAAAACAAGATTATGGACGAACTTGCTCGAAATACTACACAAATTGAAGTCCAGTCAGCTCATCTTGCTCACGCCCAGAAGGAAATTACATCACTCAAGACTGAGCGGGCAGTTCTTAAAAGTAGTGTTGGGGATGTTCTCTCGATTCTCAGTAATCTTGTCAATGCTCATGATCCTGTTCTCACCCTTACTATCAGGAATCACTTGACAGCTAAACTTCTTCCTACTATTTAGATATTGAGTCAGATTCAGGGTGTTACAGAACCCGTGGTCAGTCCGCAACAACGGGGAGAAGCTGATCAAAATCCTCCAATTCCACCCAAAGTTATTATCGAAACCGAACCAAAGGTTAATGTAGCTTCGGGTTCTGGTGGACAGGAAAAATTGAAGGGTGTTGTGGAAGATAGTGATGATGAAGAAGAAGAAACGATTGCTGAGGTTTTAAAGATGAAGAAAAGGGATAAAGAGATTGATGAAAATTTGATATTAGTCAGAGACGAAGAAGAGAAAGAGAGAAAGAAGAAAGCAGATCAAGATGCTCTGGTTTGCAAGCAGGCTCTCTTTCCCACTTGGACCCGGGAAATATTAATCAAAGAAGCGATTGAGTCTCCCAGCACTCACTGGCTGGAACCTGTTGCTTCGTTTGAATGTGAAAACACGAAGGATTCTCAATTTGACATGCCCATCACCTGTAGGGCATTCGTGTTCCATTGTTTTGATTCAACGGTTGAAGTCCCTTCTCCTCACCTACAGGTCGATCGAGATCTAATCGATTATTATCTTGAATTTGCCCGACCCCAATACTTGACATGGAGTTCTCAGAAAATAACCTATGTCAAGGTATTGAAACCGAATGCTGCTGGGAAATTTATCAACGTGAAGTTCAGGGTGACCCGAGGTTCTGATAACTCGGTTCATATGATTTCTTTAGCTGATCTTCAAAACCTGAACCCACACGATTGGATTCTACTGTTCAATATTCTGCTTACTAATCAAGAGCAGTATGGGCCAATCCTCGATCACATTAAGAGAATGTTGGCTTCCTACATCCATGAAGTTGCTAAGATGGATCAGGAGATTGCGAACGTTTTGAGAAAGAAGCTGATTGTGAAGAGTATAGGGAAGCTGAGTAATCTAAATAAGATGAAATTGGGCAAGATAGATCCAGTTCATCACACCGTTATGTTCACTAGAAGCGAAGGTGAAAAATTCCGTTTCTCTCTTGTTGACAAACACATGTTCTCCACTTCCTGCTTGGAGCACGTACTTGATATAACTCACAGGTGTAAACAGAACAGTGTTTCGGATAAGAAGAACTTCTCTGACATGCTTCGGTGGTATATAACTTTTCGTCACACTCTTTTGGCCATTATACCGAAGGTGTTCAAGACAGTGAAGAAGTCTGCTCTTTCTCAACCGAACTAATCTCTCGCATCTATTGACGCAAAGGGGGAGATTGTTGGGTCTAGAGTGTTGCATCATATGGGCTTAACGGTGATATTTTGATTACCCGGTTTGGGCCTGTCCAACCGTGGTTTAAGCATTAGGGTTTGCTTATATATTTTGCATGCATGTATAACTTTAGCGTTAGATGTTCTCATTAATATCTTTTGGATTGTAACCCTAAACACACCTCCACATTCGAAGTTCTTCATCAAGCTCTTCTGAGGTGTGAGATATTAATCATTCGACATCTTTTGATCCATCCTTGTGTTCTTTGATTGCTTCATTCTTGTTTATCTGTTTTGAATCTATCGATCTAATAGCGCAATAATCTCATCACAATGGAATCACCACAGAATCATCATCTAAACACTTCCGTTACTGAGAGACATGCAAAGTCTTGTGGATTTGACTGAGCTTATCAAGAAAATCCAGTCGGTATGTAACCTTGCCCATCCGGGCGATAATCCTAAAGGGACCAATAAATCGGAGGCCCAAATTTCCCTGCTTCTGAAATTAGACGACGGTCTGCTTAACTCTTCTGCTAGCTTTATGCGACTCGCAACCTGGCACGCACTTGTTGTGTCAAAATGGTGGTCTTGAGCACTACTTCAGTACTCCCCATGACCCGATGCCCAACCTCGCCCCAACAAACTGGGGTCCTGCACCTCGGTCCATACAACATCTAGAAAGGTTGTCGATCTATATTGGCATGATAATTGTTGTTATAGGAGAACTCGACTAGTGGAAGGTAAGAATCCCAACTCCGGCTAAAATCCAACATGCACGCCGGGAGCATATCTTTGAGTGTCTGAATCATCCGCTCACCCTGTCCATCGGCCTGGGGGTGGTGTGATGTACTAAAATGCAGTTGAGTACCCAAATCCTCATGAAACTTCCCGAACAACCTGGAGGTGAAATGAATGCCTCGGTCCAAAACCACTAAACCTGGTACCCCGTGCCGAACCACCATCTCCTGAATGTAAATGTCACCCAACTTCTCAGTGGATATAATCCCGGCAATTGGTATGAAGTGAGCACTCTTGGTCAATCTATCAACAATGACCCATATAGAATCAACTCCATGTGTTTTCCTTGGCAACTTTGTGATAAAATCCATGGTGATTTCTTCCCATTTCCACATGGCAATGGGTAACGGCTGCATCTTTCCGTGGGGTCTCTGATGTTCGGCCTTGACTTTCTGACAAATCAGGCACCGCTCTATAAACGCTGCTACCTCCCTTTTCATACAGTTCCACTAATAGCTGAACTTCAAATCCATATACATCTTCATCGCCCCTGGGTGGATCGAAAACTTCGACTTATGAGCGTCTTCTAGCATAGTCTGCCTTACCCTACCAGTAGTCGAAACCCAAACTATATTATACTTAGTCAACAAGACCCGACCATCTCTGAAGAATAAAGGAATCTTCCCCCATGCTCTGCTCTGTCTTCCAGTTTTCCTTTTTCAATCTTTCCACCTAATCCTTCTTGATCATATCCAACAGAGGACAAATAATAACCCTCCTCAGACATATATTCCTAATAGGTGCACTCACTGCCTTAGCGCTCAGGGCATCGGCCACAAAATTGGCCTTCCTAGGGTGGTACAGGATCTCGCAATCATAATCCTTTACCACATCCAACCATCTTCGTTGCCTCATATTCAAATTGGACTGGTCCATCTGGTACCTCAAGCTCTTGCGATCAGTGTACATAGTACACCTAACCCCATACAGATATTTCCTCCAAGTCTTGAGGGCAAAGACCACAGATCCCAACTCTAAATGATGTGTAGAGTAATTTGCCTCATGAGGCTTCAGCTGCCTCAAAGCGTAAGCAATCACATATTCTCTCTCCATGAGGATAGCTCCCAAAACTGAGATAGATGCATCATAATAAACCACAAAATCATCCGTGCCCTCGGGAAGTAAGAGAATCGGAGCCTCACATAATCTCTGCACCAGCGTCTCAAAAGCCGAGTGCTAATCGGGCCCCCACCGAAAAGTAACATTCTTCTTCGTCAAGCGGGTCAATGGCACAACAATCTTGGAGAAATCCTGGATAAATATACGATAATATCCCACAAGACCTAGAAACCTACGAATCTCAAATGGGGTTCTCAGAACCTCCCTCTGCATCACGACCTCGATCTTGGTTGGATTGACCAATATACCCTTCTAGTTGACGATGTTCCCCAAGAACTGCATATCGTGCAACCAAAACCCGCATTTGGAGAATTTGGCATACAACATATGTCTACCCAGGTGTAACACCCATAAAATTTATGCCAATTTAAAACTTTTTCAACCATTCAAAAACCATTAATTATTACAAAGTGTTTTCAAAATAGTTTCATGTCAGAGTGTCCCAGAAATCAAATTCATAAAATGTGAGGAGGTGCACGATCAAGACTTTTCCTTCCCGCGATGATCTGAAGTACCTGAAACAAAATCAACAACTGTAAGCCCGAAGCTTAGTGAGTTCCCCTAAAATACCAACGCCATACAATCAAACCAATATCATAGCAAACATCATGCATATATAGAGTCTACAATACGAATGGTCCGCCCTCACTGGGCCTTCAATCTACTTGGTCCACTCTCAGAGTCTTCAGTATGACTGGACCGCCCTCACCGGGCCTTCAGTCTATCTGTCCCACTCTCAAAACCTGCAGCATGTCTGGTCCGCCCTTTCGGGCCTTCAGCCTGTCTGTGCTGTTCTCCGGGCCTTCGGCATGCCTAGTACGCCCTACCGGGTCTGCAGTCTATTTTGGCTGCCCTGGGTATGTTGGCCTAGAGCACAAAGCAGGACCGCCTCAACCCACCTCCAATCATACAAATAACACATAATATCATATGCTAGCTAGCATGTACAGAAAATCATACAGATCTAACAGATCACTAATCATAGCATCATCCAATATACCAGGATACCGATCTAACAGATCACTAAACATAGCATCATCCTATAACCAGGATATAGATCTAACAGATCACTAACATAGCATCATCCTATAACCAGGATAAAGATCTAACAGATCACTAACATAACATCATCCTACAACCAGGATACAATCCAAAAAGGGTCGGACTTGGTGCCTTAGACCCTGTTGATATAGTGAGAAGAACTCACCTCACAATGTCGAATTGAACTGAAAGAATCAAGCTCCCGAATCACAACTCCAAACTTAAACACCTACAATAATCATAGGACCAATTCTATCAAAACCCAAATTACCAAAATACCCTTAAAGTCAAACTCGGTCAACCTGGTCAAAGTCAACAGTCAAGGTCAACAGCCCTTGTTCACCTGACTCGTCAAGTGCATCTAGCAACTCGTCGAGTTCCTACAGAACTCAGAAACCGCGAAAACCCGAGTCAACTCGCCGAGTTCCCAAACAACTCGTCGAGTCCATGCAGTGTCCAAAAGGTTCGGGAAAACCCTAACCAGCTCGTCGAGTTGGCTATGCAACTCGTCGAGTTCCTTCAGTTCTTTTCTCATTCATACGTATTTAAGTGAAACCAAAGCTCCAAACTGTAGATCTAGCCTCCTAGAGTGTAGTTACCACGTAAAGTTGCCAACTTTACGTGCATGCAAGGCTTAAAAGGGATTAGAACACTAAAACTAAGCTTACAAAGAGGTTTAGGGCATGGAGGAGGGCCAAGACTAGATAAAGTCAACCACTTTATGTTCATGGAGGCCTAGAGGTGTCCAGATCTGAAACCACCTCCTCTGGACAAGCTCAAATCCGAGAATGACCCCATTTTGTACTAGGAATGATCATATTCTTGCATAAGGGAATATCTAAGAAATGGAAAGCCAAGGTAAAGACCTTTTACCTCCAAATGGTTTCCAAAACGAAGTAGATGCAGGATCTACAACTCCTTCTCGTTCCAAGCAATCTTCTAGTCTCTTCAATATATGCACCAAACACACACACTTTAGCCTCACACACATTCAAATAGATGGTTAGCTCGATTAGGGTTTGTTTCTGGACGTGAAGGTGGTTAAGGAGGTTGGAAGGAGGACTTAAGGTCCTTTAAATATGGTGCAAACCCTAAAAATTAGGGTTTTCAAGCACAGCCTCTACTCGTCGAGTTGGGTCCTCCAACTCATCGAGTAGGTTCTAAAATTCACGCAGGCTGACTAGGTTCTACACGACGAGTTGGGGCCTCCAACTCGTTGAGTTTCCCTAATAAAATGAATATAAAAGGTTTAGATTTATACCTGGGATTCGTGATGTTACAAATCTCCCCCACTTGAACTAGACTTCGTCCTCGAAGTCAGCTACGATGTTACAAATCTCCCCAACTTTCCCTTCTTCCTGAAGTGAATTAGGAAAACTCATAAGATGGAGCACCAATGCTGGAGTGATAGTTGTTGTTGTAGGAAAACTCTGCAAGGGGTAGGTAGGAGTCCCAACTCCCACCGAAGTCAATAACTCAGGCCCGTAGCATATCCTCGAGGGTCAAAATGGTCTGCTCACTCTGGCCGTCTGTCTGCGGATGATAAGTTGTATTGAAATGCAGCCGCATGCCCAATTCCTCGTGGAACTTCTACCAGAAACGGGAGGTGAACCGAACATCACGGTCTGAAACGATAGAGACCGGAACTCCATGGCGAGAAACGATCTCGTTGATATACACATCGGCCAGCTTCTCAGCCGATGAGCTCTCCCGAATGGGCAGAAAATGGGCACTCTTGGTCAATCGATCCACGATGACCCATATAGCCTCGAAACCCTTCGTCGTTCTCGACAACTTGGTGATGAAGTCCATCGTGATCTGCTCCTATTTCCACATGGGAATATCTAGAGGATGCAGCTTGCCATGTGGCCTATGATGCTCTGCCATGACCATCCTGCAGGTCAAGCATCTCTCGACGTACCAGGCGATCTCTCTCTTCATACACGACCACCAGTAACTCAAACTCAGATCCTGGTACATCTTGGTGGCCCCCGGGTGAATAGAGAAGCGAGACTTATGAGCCTCCTCCAGTACAATCTGTCTGACCCCACCAAACATCGGAACCCATACCCAACCATAACGTGTCAACGATCCCCGACTGTCCTACACAAATCGGGTGATCTCACCTCTAATCCTTTCAAGCTTCCAGTTCTCCTTTCGTATACCCTCAGCCTGAGCTTCCCTGATCAGGCTCACAAGTGGAGAATCCACTAATATCCTCATACATGTTGCTGGAATAGAAGATCCATCCGACTTGCGGCTCAGGGCATTCGCCAAAACGTTCGCTTTACACGGATGGTAAAGGATCTCGCAGTCATAATCCTTTACTACATCCAGCCACCTGCGTTGACTCATGTTCAAGTTCGGCCGATCCATGATATGCCTCAAACTCTTGTGGTCTATGTATATGGTACAGCGGACCCCATAGATATAATGTCCCCAAATATTGAGAGCGAATACCACCGCTCCCAACTCCAAATCGTGTGTGGGGTATCTCGTCTCATGCGCCTTCAACTGCCACGATGCGTAGGCTATCACTCATCCTCTCTGCATGAGGACTTCTCCCAGTCCTGTGATGGATGCATCACAGAACACTACAAAATCCTCAACTCCCTCCGGGAGAGACAAGATTGGAGCCTCGCAAAGTCGCTGTCTGAGGGAATCAAATGCCTTCTGCTACTTGGAGCCCCACCAGAAATCCACCCCCTTCCTCGTCAGACGAGTGGGGGGTACTGCAATCTTCGAGAATTCCTGTATGAATCTCCGGTAATACCCTGTCAATCCCAAGAAGCTCCTAATATCTGAGGGAGATTTCGGAACCTCCCACTGCATAACCGCCTCGATCTTAGACGGATCGACCAAAATCCCCTCCTGGTTAACGAGGTTTCCAAGGAACTGAACCTCCCGTAACCAGAACTCACACTTCGATAACTTGGTATAAAGTCGTTCCCGCCTCAAAACTCCCAATAGTTCCTGAAGGTGCTCCTCATGCTGCAATCTGGTCTTGGAATACACCAAGATATCATCTATAAACACAATGACTGAGCGATCGAGCATCGGTCTGCATACCCGATTCATCAGGTCCATAAATATAGCTAGCACGTTGGTGAGCCCAAAAGGCATCACCACGAACTCGTAATGTCCATAACGAGTCCGGAATGCGGTCTTCTTCACGTCCTCCTCCCGTACCCTGACATGATGGCACCCGGACCTCAAATCTATCTTGGAGAACCAAGATGCTCCTTGTAGCTGATCAAAGAGATCGTCAATCCGTGGTAGTAGATAACGGTTCTTCACCGTCAACTTGTTCAACTCCCGATAGTCAATGCACATCCGGTGTGAACCATCCTTCTTCTTGACGAAGAGAATCGGTGCTCCCCATGGAGAATTGCTCGGATGAATGAACTGCTTGCCTAGCAGCTCCTGTAGCTGAGATGATATGTCCTGCATCTCAGGTGGTGTCAATCGGTACGACGCCTTGGAGATAGGAGCCGCACCTGGCACAAGGTCGATCCTGAACTCGACATGCCTCTCCGGAGGCACTCCGGGTAACTCCTCTGGGAATACATCAGCGAATTCCCAGACGACTAGAACGTCTGACACCGAGACCTGATCCCTAATCTACGTATCCACCACATACGCCAAATAACCCGCACACCCGTGTTGAATATACTGTCGAGCCCTGGTTGCTGAACAGAACCCTGAGCCCAACCTGGTGCCCTCGCTGTAGATAACCAGTTCTCCCCCACTTGGGGTTCGAACTACCACACGCTGACCCTCGCATTCGATCATGGCACCGAATCGACTCAGCCAGTCCATACCCTCTATCACACAAACTTCTCCCATGGGAATCAGAATCAAATCAATCGGGAGGGATACCCCGAAGATATCCAGAACGCTACCCCGATAGACTGAAGAAGCAGAAATCCCATGTGAGTTGGCGATGGAGACTCGCAACGGACACTCTAGCTCTCCTAAGGGAAAACCGAACTCCCTACTAAAAGATTGCGAGACAAAAGACCGACTCGCCCCCGAGTCAAACAATACCAAAGCAGGTAAGGAGTTCACTAAGAACGTACCTAACATAGTTACAACACATATAAGCATAAAGTAAATATAATTAATAAGATGAGGGATAGAAACATACCAGCAACCACATCTGGTGCTGTCATGGCCTCCTCGGATGTGAGCTGGAAGGCGCGTCCCTGAGCCCTCGGGGTCCGTGCTCTACCCTGACTCCCGTCAGTAATCCTCAGTGTAGCCGACGCTGGTGCCTGCGTCGGCCTGTCAGCGAGCAATGGATAGTTGGTCTTCACGTGACCAACCTGATTACAGTGGTAGCAAATCCTCATATCCTGAACCGGGGCTAACTGGCAGCAATCCCTCGCAAAGTGCCCCTCCTTTCCGCATTTGCGGCACCCACTACCTGATCGACAAACTCCTGAATGACCCTTCCCGCACTTTCCACAAGTGCGGCCACGCTGGCCACCAGAGCTAGAATCGGCAGACTTAGACCGTTTTGGCGCCGGCTGTGACTGCCGGGGCCTGCCTCTGCTCTCGTAACTGTAACTCGATCTCAATCTCACGCCTCCTAACGGTCTCCTGTAACTCCAATAGTGTATCACAACGCTGGGTAGCAACAAACTGTCGAATTTCAGTCTTGATCATGCTCAAATAGCGTGTCATTTGAGCCTGCTCGGAAGAAAACTCCAGGAAAAACATCGCCCTCTCAGTGAACATACGGGTGATCTCCATCACCGACTCCGCATCTTGTCTCAACTCCAAAAACTCCTGAGCCAGCCGCTCTCGCTCGACCTGTGGAATGTAGCGGGAGCGGAACATCTCCCTGAACTGATCCCATGTCACTACAGCTCTCTGCTCTTCAGAATACGACCCTGTCATCAATCTCCACCAGTCCTTTGCTCCGGACCTCAACAGGTTCAGATCACACCTGACCTTCTGGTCAGTCGGACATGAGCATGTGAAAAAGCATCCCTCAATGTCAGATAGCCACCTCATGGATATGATCAGGTCGTGAGTCTCATCGAAAGTCGGGGGCTTCGTCTAATCTAAGTCCCGATACTGGAAAGCCCGACTGGCCCCACTGCCTGCAGCTGCAGCGGCAGTCGTCTCAGCAATGGCTGCATAGCGCTCGTCAAAGTACTCCACCATAGCGGTCTTGATACACCCAAACATCTCTGGCAACTAAACCTGGAACAACGTAGCAACCTCATCATGCAGGATCTCCTGAAACTTGGCGTCCAACTCATCTGGCCAATAGTCTCGGGCTCTGCTGGTGCATCCGGACTGCCATCCCCTGATCCCGATCCGGATCCAGTCACAAATCGCCTCGTAACCACCATACTGAAAATATACCACGAAGATATCAGATACTCCATATAACAACAGGGAACAAACTCCCAACAAAGCCCTAGGGGTTGTGACTTCATTGTTATGCGTATGGGTCATGTGCTTTCAGTAGTACGTGCCCTTACTACCTTCCACACCTACCCATATTTGTCTCAAGTATCATCACAACGCCCTAACAATATACATAATCATAGGTGAGCGCTCAATCCTCACTCATAGAGGAAGGCTAAATATCTCATAACTGGGCAACTGACCCTGCATAACTCATCCATGAAACTTCCACCAACCCTGCAACACTCGTGTATGCTAGTCATACATAATGTTGGACCCTATAGACTTTCGAATACCTGATCCTACCCTAAGCCCTTCATCAAACAAGAACAGGAAATAAGGCCAAACCAAACATTCTCAGGCTATAAGATCTTAGTTATGTACGACCGTGATGCATACACTAAGAAACTACAGTAATGATGTCAATTTCATATAAGAAGAACCCTAGGCTATCGGGCATCATATAATCAGGCAATTTTATCATGCAATTCTTGAAGATTTCTAGCCTATCACTAGCATGTTGTTCTAACATATCACAATATCAAATAACCGTAAGGTATTTTGGGGTCTACATACTGGCTCCGGCTGATCGTACACTTTGCATCCTCCTTTTATATTTTGAAAACCATTTGAAAATCATTTTGAAAATCTGTTCCTTAGTTTGAGACTGGATACACATGAGTATTCCTCCAATTCACTCAAACCAAGGCTATGATACCAACATGTTACATCCATAAAATTGAAGCCAATTTAAAACTTTTTCAACCATTCAAAAATCATTAATTATTACAAAGTGTTTTCAAAATAGTTTCATGTCAGAGTATCCCAGAAATCAAATTCATAAAATGTGAGGAGGTGCATGATCAAACATTCGCCTTCCCACGATCATCTGAAGTAGCTGAAACAAAATCAACAACTGTAAGCCCGAAGCTTAGTGAGTTCCCCCACAATACCAACGCCATACAATCAAAACAATATCATAGCAAACAACATGCATATATAGAGTCTACAGTACGACTAGTCCGCCCACACCGGGCCTTCAGTCTACTTGGTCCACTCTCAGAGTCTTAAGTATGACTGGACCGCCCTCACTGGGCCTTCAGTCTATATGGCCCACTCTCAGAACCTGCAGCATGTCTGGTCTGCCCTTTCGGGCCTTCAGCCTGTCTGGACCGTTCTCTGGGCCTTCGGCCTAACTAGTACGCCCTACCGGGTCTGCAGTCTATCCGGGCCGCCCTGGGTATGTTGGCCTAGAGCACAAAGCAGGACCGCCTCAACCCACCTCCAATCATACAAATAACACATAATATCATACGCTAGCTAGCATGTACAGATAATCATACATATCTAACGTATCACTAATCATAGCATCATCCTATATACCATGATACCGATCTAATAGATCACTAAACATAGCATCATCCTATAACCAGGATACAGATCTAACAGATCACTAACATAGCATCATCCTATAAGGAGGATACAGATCTAACAGATCACTAACATAACATCATCCTATAAACAGGATACAATCCAAAAAGGGTCGACCTTGGTGCTTTAGACCCTGTTGATATAGTGACAAGAACTCACCTCACAATGTCGAACTGAACTGAAAGAATCAAGCTCTCGAATCACAACTCCAAACTTAAACATCTACAATAATCATAGGACCAATTCAATCAAAACCCAAATTACCAAAATACCCTTAAAGTCAAACTTGGTCAACCCTGGTCAAAGTCAACAGTCAACAGTCAAGGTCAACAGTCCTTGTTGACCCAACTCGTCGAGTGCATCTAGCAACTTGTCGCGTTCTTACAGAACTCAGAAACCGCGAAAACCTGAGTCAACTCGCCGAGTTACCAAACAACTCGTCGAGTCCATGTAGTAACCCTAACTAACTCGATGAGTTGGCTATGCAACTCGTTGAGTTCCTTCATTTCTTTTCTCATTCAGACACATTTAAGTGAAATCAAAGCTCCAAAGTGTAGATCTAGCCTCCTAGGGTGTAGTTACCACGTAAAGTTGCCAAATTTACTTGCATGTAAGGCTTCAAAGGGATTAGAACACTAAAACTAAGCTTACAAAGAGGTTTAGGGCATGGAGGAGGGCCAAGACTAGATAAAGTCAACCACTTTATGTTCATGGAGGCCTAGAGGTGTTCAGATCTGAAGCCACCTCCTCTGGAAAAGCTCAAATCTGAGAATGGCCCCATTTTGTACTAGAAATGATCATATTCTTTCATAAGGGAGGATCTAAGAAATGGAAAGCCAATGTAAAGACTTTTTACCTCCAAATGGTTGCCAAAACGAAGTAGATGTTGGATCTACAAGCTCCTTCTGTAACGCCCCGATTTTTTCTCGATACGTTTAGTTATTTTAATTTAATTATTCTTGTAACCTTGGTTTAATTTATTTAACCAAGGTCTGATTTCTTATGTTATTGGACTCTTTTGATCATCTTGTAAACTCCTTTTATTGAAGTCCATGGGCTATGGGCCTATTTGCAAAGTCCATCTAGTAAATAGTACTTAATGTGTTAATTGAGTCATTTGGAACACACACAAGAAAAACACTCTAAACCCTACTCTCTCTCTCTACCTCACAACCGTCCTTCTCTCTCTTTGGGATCAAGAGCAGCCAAGGCGATGTTGCTTGGAGCTTAATTCTTGTTCATTTCCAGCCTTGATTCATATTGGTATGAACCTCCTTATCATTTCTTACAACTTGATTCATAACCTTGTTCTAGTTTTATGATTTCATCTTCACTTCTACTCCTTCTTATTTGATTTGTATCTCTTTTGTTATTTGCAAAGAATTGTATGTTATACATCATCTCAAGATCCTATCTTCACCCCATATATGGTGGATGATGGATCTAGGTGATTACATGTTGCAAAAGATCATGGAAACCCTAAAAGGGAGAATGGTGATTTTATGTGCTTTATGTTTATTTTCATGTTGATTATTATTACATTCTTGTGGCTAAATGAAATCCTAATGATCCATAACCCTTTTTAGTACCACCATGATCATGGGGACTGAATGGGGATGATGAACACATCTTAAAATGTGTTTCAAAGGGAGAAGGATGGATAAGCCAAAAAGGAATCACGGGTGGCTACAATTTTGTTTATCATCAGATCTGTAGTCATTTTGTAAAACTCATATCTGGAGCTCTAGAACTCAAACGGACCCCAAACCAGTGCCCAAAGTTCACAAATTGAGTTGGCTAACTTTCTTAAGGAGACCAATATCACTGATAAGGAATTTATCTATGGGAAAGAATGGCATCTTTGCTGTTAGGTCTGATCCGGGTCTGTTCTGATATATCATTTTGTTTTCATCATTTCTAAGGTTTGGAAAAGGATCCAGAGTAATTTCAAGTTTCTATATGTTACTTATATTATTAATTTAAGATCTGGAGCAGATGGGGTGTTATTTCCAATTATAAATTGGTTAGAATGAATCCACACTCCAGATCAGTGGGCAGTCACCAGCTTTTACTAGTGCTGTGATTGTCCACAATGTGAATTTTATATCCTGAGCTTGTGAAATTCTTTTCATTCAATTCCAACTCTGAAACTTTCATTTGTATGTCCTTTACTTATCTAAATTTTGGTTTGGACGAAGTCTACTCACAGGTTGGGTAGAATTGGCAAACATCACTTGACTGTCCTGTTGGAGACAGCAGTGATACACCTTTTTGTAAAATTCATATTTAATTCATCCTTTGGAGTTAGAAGGAGTTATTTATAGTTCCGGAATCCTGAACAATCATAGTTTCCAATAAAAGTTAGTTAAAGCTATGCTTCTGTTTTAGATTTTGGAGTAAATCCGTTTTGAACAGCAGGTCTGTTTTAGAGACCTTGCTGTGATTACTCTTTTCTCAACTCATAGCTTCATTACTTCTCCTTTCTAACCTTTAGTCCTTCTTAGGTGAGGTTTTGAAGTTTGCTCAAGCTTGGTAGCATTATTTGATTGTTAGCTATCCTTACTACTCACTCAAGGTGAGTTCTCTCACACCGTTGTATTGATGTTTGCGTTTGCTAGTTAGCTCGTGTGTGATTATTTGAGTTTATTATAAAGGCATGTTATATAACCATTGTTTTAATTCGTACATGTGCACTGTATGTAACTAATTATGGATACGGGGACACCACCAAAGGATACGGATTTACCGGTGCGGTGGGTAAGTAATATCACCAACGTAATACTCATCGTGAGGTGTGGTGATTAGGGCCAAATGATACGGGATCTTCCCGGTGCGGTTCAAACCTACAAGTCCTTCTTGTATTATAGGCATTGATTAGTTATTTGCCCTTATCATATAATTATAATTGGAAAATGGATTAGGGTTAGTAAATATGAATGTTAGTACAATGTCTGTGTTTGAATTCACTAAGCTTTGTGCTTACGGTTTCCCTTATAACTTTTCAGGTGTTAAGATTAAAGAGGCTAAGGCTTGACATGGAGCACCGGGACATCGCTACTAGTTATTTTTGTTGGGACCTTATTATTGTTATTTCTTCCGCACTTATTTTATATGATTGTTAAGTTTGATGGATTGTGTTATGACTTTTTCAGTGGTTTGATTTAATTTAAGATGAGTTTTAAAAGTTTAAAATTTTTGCAAAAAATTTGGGTGTCACACCTTCTCGTTCCAAGCTTCTCAATCTTCTAGTATCTTCAAGAAATGCACCAAACACACACACTTTATCGTTACACACACTCAAATAGAAGGTTAACTCAATTAGGGTTTGTTTATGGATGTAAAGGTGGTAAGGGAGTCTGGAATGAGGACTTAAGGTCCTTTAAATAGGGTGCAAACCCTAAAAATTAGGGTTTTCACGCACAGCCTCTACTCGTCGAGTTGGGTCCTCCAACTCGTCGAATAGGTTCTAAAATTCACGCGGGCTGACTAGGTTCTACACAACGAGCTGGGGCCTCCAAATCGTCGAGTTGGCCTAATAAAATGAATATAAAATCTTTAAATTTATACATGGGATTCGGGATGTTACATCAGGGTTTCTAATACCTCCCGAAAATGATCCTCGTGGTGCTCCTTGGTCTTAGAGTAGACCATAATATCATCAATAAACACGATCACTGACCGATCCAACATTGGTCTGCATACCCAGTTCATGAGATCCATGAATGCTTCCAGTGTGTTGGTGAGTCCGAATGGCATCACCACGAACTCGTAATGACCATAACGAGTCCTGAAGGCCATCTTCTACACATTCTCGCCCCTGACCCTCATCTGATGGTAACCTGATCACAAATCAATCTTCGAAAACCAAGATGCACCTTGAAGCTGGTTAAATAAGTCATCGATCCTTGGAAGTGGGTAACGTTTCTTCACCGTTAGCTTATTCAACTATCGATAGTCAACGCGCATCCTATATGATCCATCCTTCTTTTTCATGAACAGGATCGGTGTTCCCCATGGTAAATTGTTTGGTCTAATAAACCCCTTGTCTAGCAGCTCCGTAAGTTGCATAGACATTTCTTGCAACTCCGGTGGTTCCAAACGATACGGTGCCTTGGCTATCGATGTTGTTCCATGAACTAAATCAATCTTGAACTCAACCTTCCTCTCGGGAGGCACTCCTGGAAAATCCCCAGGAAACACATCAGGGAAATCCCGCATAATGTACTGCTCACTCAATTTCGCCATGCCCTTAACCCGAGTATCCGTCACGTAAGCCAAAAACCCATAATAGCCCTGCTGAAGAAATATCCTGGCCCTCACATCTGAATAGAGTGTCATCCCATGCGAAGCTCCCTCGCCAGGGATAACTAGTTCTCCCCCACTTGGGGTTCAAACTCTCACTAGCTGGTGCTCACAGTCAATCATGGCCCCATTGGGACCCAACCAATCCATCCCTATGATAACCTTCGACCCTCGTAGAGGAATCGGTACCAATTCAATATAATATCTCTCGCTTAACAGGTTCAGGACACACACGCAATCATTAGAAATCTCTACCTCCAACAGATAATCCAAAATCCCAGGAGCATCACTAAACTTCTTGTTAAGCGCAAGAGATACAAAGGATCGGGTAGTACCCGAATCAAATAGAACATGGGCAGTCATACCATTGACTAAGAAAGTCCATATACAAGATCAAATATAACATAAGCATAAATAAATAAATAAGTAAAAGATATGATAAAATCACGTACTGGTAACCACAGTCGGTGCTACTCACGCCTTATCGATAGTCAACTGAAAAAGCCCTGCTCTTCACCACAGGTGTCTCGCTTTGCCCTGGAGGCAATCGGTAATACTCAAGTTGGCTGGTGCAGGCACCGCCAATGCCCCTCCTTACAATCTCAGACAATCGTTCTTTTTATGGTTGATTTGGTTGCAATGAAAGCAATCAGTGCACCCCTGGGGAAATCCCTACTCACATGACCAGTCTGACCTCATCTGAAACAACCTTAACCCACTTTTCGACATGCCCCACCGTGCGGCTTGCCGCACTTGCTACAACGGCTCTGGCCCTATTGGCCTCTGGTGTGAATCAGAAATCTTGGGCTTCTTAGCCTGACCCACTGATGCATGCACTTGCTTTTGTCTTGCGCTTCATCTGAAGCTCTAACTCAATTTCCTGTTGATATGTGCATATCTACATATATAATTTACATCATATCTTAATATTTTTAGCTATTTTTATACTCATTATAGGACAAAAGATACTTAATCTATTATATGATGTGTTGGATTCTAGGAACTTGGATCAAGGCTAAAATGAAGAAAAGTCTCTTTACAACGACGTGGTGACATCCACCACGACGTGGCATTTAGAATTCTTCTGATGAACTTCGAAGACTTGCTAATTGTGTGATAAACCCAAAGACCACGTCGTAGTGGACTTACCACGACGTGGTGAATCGACATCAGAAAACAATATATATAGCAAGCAGAATTCTCCGAAAATCTAACTTTTGCTAGAGCTTTAGTCGACTTTGGAAGGCCAAGAACGTTATTTGGAAGCTTGTAATTGTAGAGATCGATTAGAAGCTCGATTTTGAAAGGTTTAAGGCAATACTTCTTATATTTATTTATTCTTCTTGTATTTGATCATGGATTACAAGTTGAATTTCATTTGTACATGTTTGTTTGTTGAAGTTATGGGCTAAATACCCTAACTTTCATTTAGACTAGATTACTTGCTTATTTATTAGTTGATTTATGGATTGGATTATGCTAAGTTGATTATTTGTTATGTTAGCTTATTAAAGAACCTCTCTATGTTTATGATAACTACTTTTCTGTTTATTGTGGAGTTCAGTTAAGTTTGCATGACCTATCATTCTTGATTAACTTGAATCTTATGATCTTGTGATTTGGAAAATTATAGGACTAGTGTTTTGACCAAAAACCTAGGGTTAAATAGAAAAGTGGGTAAGTAAACATAGGAGCTAATATATGAGGACCAATCATATATTGAATTGATTTAATTAACCAAATAGATCAATCCATTATAACTCTAACATAACTCGAATCAAACACTAGTAAATTTGTTAGTTTCTCCGTTTGATCACTGTATGAATGAACTTATTTGCTAAAGGATTAGGCTAGCTAACATTAATCTGGTCATCTTAGGAATCGGTAATCAACGAAGCAAGTAAATCGAATCTAAACGAAATTCTTTCATTTATGTTGATTAAAAACCATCTTTTGTGTTTCTTGCTTTTAGTTTTGCTTTGTGTTTCATTAGTTGATAATTACTTCCTTTCTAAGGTTTTAGTTTGATTAATTAAGTTTCCAATCTTGCAAAAGTAGAGAAAACCCCCCTTTTTAATTTAATAATAATTTAGGTAACTAGTAGATAAAACTAGCTAGTGATTCTGTTCCCAGTGTTTGATACCCGACTATTCGTGCTATTCTATTTTTGACTAGGTAAACTGCCATAGGAGTAATAATTAGTTAAATTAGTTGGTTAAAACTATTGCATAATTATTCACATCAAGTTATTGGCGTCGTTGTAGGGTATCGGTTAATTTTTATCTGCTATTTATTAGGAATTTTTCTGTCTATTTTCTCTTAATTTTCGGTTAATTTTTCTTCTTACTGATTTACCACGTTGTGGCAATAATTACCACATCATGCTCATTAAATAGTTAGTTTTTATTTTTCGTTTTGTTCTTTTTACGCATTTCATATGTTTTTGTTTCACTGATTTATGACCCGAGGATTGAAGACACCAATCATACCACCGTTTGACGAGCCTGAGTCAGCATTCCATAAGAAGAAGACAACCAAACTTGAAGAATCAATCAAAAAGACTCTAGAAAGCTAATTCGAAAGTTTTGAGAAGACTCCTTAAAAAAGGAAGCAGGTTACGAGCTCGAAACTGAATCAGAAAAAGAAAGCGAACCCGAAAGCGAGCCCAAAAACAACATGGCAGACATTGTGTAACATCCCAAAAATACAAATAAAAAAAATAGTTTTTAAACTCATTCCATTCATAAGAAACTGATACCAAAGTATTCAAAAGAGTCACATTGTATCATAATATCATAGTACAAATCCCAAAATCAGTAAGTGCGGAAAAACAAGGAGTGATGCGTGGAATCAAGTCGGGCCCTTCCCCATCAAACTAGAAGTACCTGAAACAAAAACTGAAAATTATAAGCACAAGGCTTAGTGAGTTCCCCCAGCTTACCACATACTAATCAAATATACTATACAAACATATTGAACAAACATAGTGCCAAGCATATATGGGTGCTGGCCTACCCCTTCAATCTAAGGTCAACCGTATATTGGCAAGCATATCTGGATGTTGGCTTACCCCTTCGGTCTATCTCAACCGGATACTGCCAAGCATATTTGGGTGTTGGCTTACCACTTCGGTCTATTTCAACTGGATATCGGGTCTATTTCACCCCCTACTAGTACCACATAATATCATAACAGTAATCACCGAGTCATCATACATGTACAAACATGACTTCCAATTATCACAAAGACAATCATCATGCTATAACATAACTAGTGGGTCGGCCTTGGTGCCTTCGACTCATGGCTACTGCGAAGGAAGACTCACCTCAGACTGTGGGTATCAAATCGCACTCGGTGGATGACTCGCGAACTCCTCTGCCTATCGCACAAGCACAAAACCCTAATTAGAAGTTAGGTCACAATCTAACTCAAGGTCCAAAATCCTAGTCCTTGACTTAAGGCAAAAGGCTCCTTTACCTTTGCCTTATTGGGCCTCCTACTCTCCAAGGCCCAAAATCACAAAACCCAAAAAGGCATCCAAGCCCACCATAGGCCCTTTATGGCCCATCATGGCCCAAGGACCCCCAAACACGGCCTTAGGCCCAAAAAGGACTTGCTACACTCAGGTGGGCCCGAGTGTTAAACGCCCAACACTAAAAGAGTCCAAAATCCTCCAAGCCCACAAATCGCGCTTGTACACCCAGCGTACGCTTTTGTTGATCAAGGTCAAGGTGCTGACCCAGTACGTACAGTGAACACCTGAGTACGCATGGCGTACTGGTCTGCTAAGCCAAACTCAACCCTATTTCTTAATCCCTTAAGACCTTACTTCCAAAACTTAGATCCAGACCCCTAGAAACGTCCTAAGCCATAAAGTTGCAAACTTATGCTTTTTCATGAAAGGATGGGGTTCAAAACATGAAGCAAGTCCATAAGCACACTTGGTTGGTCCCTAACACTTGCATGGTTGAGGCTTGTCCATCAAGATCTGATTCTTTTGACTTAACACACTCTAAGAGCTCAAAAGGACGACTCATATGGTATAAAGTTCCTTAACTCCATGAATCCAAACTATGGAACCAAAAGATGATATTTTCCACCCCAAAACTAGATCTAAACATGCAATGGTCCAGGTTAAAGCTTTATACGTTCAATGGATCAGAAATGGTGCCAAACTTCTGGATCTACAAGCTCTTCTCACTTCCTTGCTTCTTCTCAAGCTTCCTTCTTTTTCAAGAGCTCTAAAGAACACCACAAATCACTCAAGAAGCTCACAAATGCACTAAGGTGGCTTAGGGTTCGAGATTTGCACATCAAGGGTAGTGGAGGCTGAAAAGATAAGTAAATTGGGGAACTTAAGGTCCTTAAGTAGGGTTCAAACCCTAAAACCTAGGGTTTGCTTCAGACATGAGTACGCTCTACATACACCACATATGCCCAGCGTACATGGTTAATGATCTGCAACCATACAGTGATTAGTACGCTAAGCGTACTCAATGAGTACGCACCGCGTACTAACCAAGGTACTAATATGCAAGGGATTTTTACACAAGCAACCAAAAGGGAACTTACCAAAAACTTGGATGTTACAAATCTCCCCCACTTGAATCAGACATCATCCTCGAAGTCCGTTGTTCCAAATAACTCCGTATAATGCTCCCTCATCTCATCCTCCGGCTCCCACGTCCACTCTGAACCCTTGTGGTGCTGCCATTGCACCTTAACCAGATCGACAACCTTGTTCTGCAAGCTTTTCGTTCTCCTGTCAAGGATAGCTAGTGGTCTCTCAATGTTGTTTAGGCGGTCATCCACTTGAATGTCCTCTAATGGAACTAATGCGGAATTATTAGCCAAACATTTCCGCAGCTGCAAGACATGGAAAGAACTGTGAATCTGACTAACCTCCTCTGGAAAGTCCAGTCGATACGCCACCCTGCCCACCCGGGCTATAACCCTGAAATAGCCAATATACCTGGAGCCCAACTTGCCTCGCTTCCTGAATCGGATGACACCTTTTCAAGGTAACACCTTCAGGAGAACCTTATCCCCAACCTGAAACTAAAAGTATCATCGACGCTTGTCGGCATAGTTTTTCTGTCGACTCTGAGCTGTCTGAAGCCTGCCACGAACCTGCTGAATCAGCTCGGACATCTTGAGTACCACCTCGGTACTCCCCATAAGTCTCTGACCGACCTCGCCCCAGCATATCAGGTCCTGCATTTCCTCCCATAGAGCATCTCAAAAGTAGGACGTCCAATACTGGCGAGGTAGCTATTGTTATATGAGAATTCCGCTAATGGAAGATACGTATACCAACTACCACCGAAATCCAAAACGCACGCCCGCAGCATATTCTCCAATGTATAGATGGTTCGCTTGCTCTGACCATTCGTCTGCGGGTGGAAGGCCATGCTGAAATGCAAACGAGTACCCAACTTGTGGTGAAATCTGTTCCAAAATCTGGAAGTAAACCGAACATCCCTGTTAGAAACCATAGAAACTAACATCCCATGTCGTGCTACGACCTCCCTAATGTATATCTCTGCTAGCTTCTCCACAGAGACACTCTCCTGGATCTAGATAAAATATGCGCTCTTGGTAAACCGATCCACGATGACCCAAACAAATCCACACCGCGCGCAGTCTGGGGAAACTTCATAATGAAGTCCATAGTAATCTCTTGCCATTTCCAAACGGGAATATCCAATGTTTTCACCTTGCCGTGAGGTCGTTGATGCTCAGCCTTAACTTTCCTGCAAGTTAAGCACCTCTCCACATACCAAGCTAAATCCTGCTTCATGCAGGGCCACCAATAATCAGGACTAAGATCCCTATATATCTTCGTCGCCCCGGGATGAATGGAGAATCTCGACTTGTGCGCCTCCTCCATCAGAACCTAGCGCACACCATCACAGTAAGGAACCCACACTCTCCGATGGAAATTCAGTAATCCTTCGATGTCATAATCGAAGGAAGCCACCTGAACCACACTGCCTCACTCTTACGGTGCTCCTCCTTCATAGCCTCAACCTGCACCTCCCGAATCCGCTACAGAGGCGAAGTAATCAATGTCATCCTCAAACGGATATCCCTGATCGAAGCCGTGACTGCCTTCCAGCTAAAAGAATCGGCCACCACATTGGCCTTCCTCGGATGGTAAAGGATCTCGCAATCATAATCCTTCACCACATCCAACCACCGATGCTGCCTCATGTTCAGATTTGGCTGATCCATCAAGTACCTCAGGCTCTTGTGATTCGTGTAAATAGTACAACGGATCCCACAAAGGTAATGTTGCCAAATCTTGAGGGAAAAAACCACAGCCCCCAACTCCAAATCGTGCGTCGGATAGTTCGCCTCATGAGGCTTCAGTTGCCTCGAGGCGTAAGCAATAATGTAACCCCTCTGTATTAAAACTGCACCCAATCCTATGATAGATGCATCACAGAAGACCACAAAATCCTCAACACCCTTTGGCATGTTCAAAATCGGCGCCTCGCACAACCTCTGTCTCAGGGTCTCAAAAGTTGCCTGTTACTCAGGCCCCCAATGAAACGTGACCGTCTTCTTTGTCAACTGAGTCAATGGAACTGCTATCTTGGAGAAATCATGAATGAATCTCTGATAGTAACCTGCTAAACCAAGGAAACTTCGAGTTTCGGATGGAGACCTAGGAACCTCCCACCTCATCACGGCCTCCACTTTTACCAGATCGACTAGAATACCGTTCTGGTTGACAAGGTGACCCATAAACTACACCTCACGCAACTAGAACTCACACTTAGAGAACTTCGCATACAACCTCTCCCTCCTCAGGGTCTCCAACACCTCTCTCAAGTGCTCCTCATGCTGCTCATGGGTCTTGGAATAGACCAGGATATCATCAATAAGCATAATCACAGACCAATCCAGCATCATTCTGCATAGGCGGTTCATGAGGTGCATGAATGCGGCTGGGGCATTGGTGAGACTGAAAGGCATCACCACGAACTCGTAATGACCATAGCGACTCCGAAAAGTCATCTCCTGCACATCGACCTCTCTAACCCTAATCTGCTGATAAACCGAACACAGATCAATATTGGAAAACGAAGACGCATCCGGAAGCTGGTCAAACAAATCATCACCCTCGGGAGTGGATAACGGTTTTTCACCGTTAGCTTATTCTACTCCCGGTAGTCAATACACATCTAATGCGACCTGTCCTTCTTCTTCACAAACAGAATTGATGTACCAGAAGGTGAACTACTTGGCTGGATCAATCCCTTGTATAACAGCTCATGCAGCTGTGTAGCCAACTCCTGCATCTCTGGTGGAGCTAATCGATATGGGGCATTGGCTATCAAAGCCGCAACAGGAACCAAATCAATCCGGAACTCCACCTGTATCTCTAGACACACACCAGGAAAATCCTCTGGAAACACATCCGGGTACTCCCGCACCACCGACACATCATCAACTTTCGCCCTACCCTGCTTCTGGGTATCCATAGCATAGGAAACGAACCCAAAACAACCCTGGTGGAGATAGCATCTGGCCCTACCAACTGAGCATAGGTCCAGGCCGTGCTGAGCACCCTCTCCATGGACCACCAACTCTCCCTTACTTGGGTCCGAACACGCACTAGCTGGCGCTCACAATCAATCATTGCCCCATTGGGGCTCAACCAATCCATCCCCACTATAACCTTGTTCCCGCATAGAGGAATGGGAACGAAGTAAATCCGATACCGCTCGCTAAGCATCCCCAAAACATAATTCCGATGAACCCTCGACGCTTGGACGGATCGATCATCCACAATATCAACATCTAAGGGATGATCCAGCTCACTCGGATACCCGACAAACCTCTTGTTGAGCGCAAGAGATACCAAAGATCGGTAAGCCCCCGAATCAAATAATACCAAATCAGGGATACCGTTCAGAAGGAACAATCCCGTCAACACATTTGGTGCAGCGCGCGCCTCCTCGGCTGTCAACTGAAAATCCCGGCTCCTCACCACATGAGCATCCTCCTTTCCCTAGCGGCCATCCATGAGCCGTGGGGTCGTAGGGGCTGGTGCTACCACTGGTCCTCCTGATGATAAACTCGGGCAGTTGTCCTTCTTGTGGCCCCTCTGATTGCAATGAAAGCCAATCGGTTTATATGTTTGTGTAGTGGTGATAGAAGCAGTACAATCCTTGCTAAAGTGCCCTGACTTTCCGCACCTGTAGCAGTCCGAACCACCCGCCCTGCAAACCCTGTCATGCGACCTACCACATTTTCCACAGCGGCTCCAGCCCTGCTGGCCCTTCGACCTCGAGTCGAAACCCTTGGGTTTCTTTGCTGAAAAGCCAATTGTCTGCCCAGGCTCTACCTTCCTCTTCCCTATGTGCTCCAGGTCAATCTCTCGCTCGTGTGCCCTGGCTATCATATCATTCAGTGTCGGGCAGGCAGAAAAACTAACAAACTCCCTGATGTCGGATCCCAGCACATCATGGTACCAGGTCTTCCTCATCTCCTCATCAGCTGCATACGGGAGTACCATCAACATCCTCTCTCTAAAATTGGCGATCATCTCTGCCACAGTCTCAGTCGTCTACCTCATATCAAGAAACTCCTTGGCTAGCTGCTGCACCTCAACATCCGGTGAAAAATCTGATTGGAACCTGGTCACAAAGTCTGGCCAGGTCATGGCCTCAATGGTTGGGCTCCCAAGGCAATTAATCTCGGGCTCGCTCCCTCAAACATCCTGTAGCGAACCTGACCTTCAAGCCCTTAGGGAAGAAGTTCGCCATCTGAGCACACTCAATGTCGGCTATCCAAAGCCTGGCTACGATGGGGTCCTTCATCCTAAAGAAATCTGGTGCCCTACATCCTCGTAAATCCTTGAAGGAGAGTGTGCGGGCCCCCGACTGGCTAGCTGCCAAATCGGCCTTGAAGATCCGAAAAACGAGCCTCCATTAACTCCATTATACCTTCCTTGATCGACCCGAAAAATCATAGGGGTCGCATCAAGGATGCCTCCCGTAATCTCAGATGCATTGAACCCTCTCAAACCCTCATCGATTGGCCTGGAGCCCATGCCCAAACTAGATCCAAATCCTGAACCTCCTGCTTTATGACGTGTTATCACCATACTGAAAGATCACCACATAAACAATTAGCATACACACGAGCAGGTTCACACTCTCGAGTTTCCCCGATTCATCGTGGTCTTCCTGGTTGCGGGTATAAATCTTGTGCTTTCAGTAGTACGGGCCCAATACTACCTTCCACACCTACCTATACCCTCCTCAAGAATTACCCCGACTCATCCAAGTCACTCTTCCCAACTAATACACTCTCAACTATAAGGCGTCCTACACACCAACATCTCATAAGGACTCCCTAAGACTCCCTTCCTCACCCCTCTCTGTTATCAGCTGTAGAAGGAACTTCTACAGGTACTACCTAACTATTGTATGAATACAGTTACATACTTCCAGTACTAGATAATTCTTCGAATAACAGGATCCACCCTACAATGATTAGACTCAAACAAGAGTTGTGTAATAGAGTTAAACCTATCCTTCTAAAATTATCCAATCGCAGTAACATGTAACCCGATGCATTCATCCATTACTTAGTACCAACAGAACTTCCTAAAACACAAAGCATGCAGCATTCGAGCATCAGGAAAGTCAACTCAGAACATACCCTATACAAGCCATCTTAACAGGTAACTGGTCTGATACTAGCATGCAGGTCTAAAAGCTCATACAGATAGGCACATAAAGGCATCTCTCATATCATTTTATCATGTAATCCTGAGCAAATCCTTAGCCTCTAATCTAGCATGCGATTCTCATATCATAGCATAATACACTTGTCACACCCCTTTCCTTTTATTAAAATCCATAGATTTAAATGTTTCTTTTGTGAAAAACATACCAAACCCTCGATTTAAGTCCAGGCACACCTGAGAGTATGCCTGAATCCCTCAAACCAAGTCTCTGATACCAACTTGTAACATCCTAAAAATACAGATAAAAAATTTTGTTTTTAAATTCATTCCATTCATAAGAAACTGATACCAAAGTATTCATAAGAGTCACATTGTATCATAATATCATAGTACAAATCCTAAAATCACTAAGTGCAGAAAAACATGGACTGATGTGGTGCCATCAAGTCGGACCCTTCCCCTTTGAACTAGAAGTACCTAAAACAGAAACTGAAAATTATAAGCACGAGGCTTAGTGAGTTCCCCCAACATACCACATACTAATCAAATACACTACACAAACATATTGAACAAACATAGTGCTAAGCATATATGGGTGTTGGTCTGCCCCTTCGGTCTATTTCAACCGGATACTGCCAAGCATATCTGGCTGATGGCCTACCCCTTCGTTCTATCTCAACCGGATATTGCCAAGCCTATCTGGGTGTTGGCCTACCTCTTTGGTCTATTTCAACCAGATACAGGGTCTATTACACCCCCTACTAATACCACATAATATCACAACAGTAATCACCGAGTCATCATACAAATACAGACATGACTGACAATTATCACAAAGATAATCATCATGCTATACCATAACTAGTGGGCCGACCTTGGTGTCTTTGACCTACGGCTAGTGCGAAGGAAGACTCACCTCAGACTATGGGTATCAAATCGCACTCGGCGGATGACTCACGAACTCCTCTCCCTATCGCACAAGCACAAAAATCCTAATTAGAAGTTAGGTCACAATCTAAATCAAGGTCCAAAATCCTAGTCCTTGACTTAATGCAAAAGGTTCCTTTACCTTTTCCTTATTGGGCCTCCTTCTCTCCAAGGCCTAAAATCACAAAACCCAAAAAGGCATCCAAGCCCACCATAGGGCCTTTATGGCCCATCATGGCCCAAGGACCCCCAAACACGACCTTAGGCCAAAAAAGAGTTGCTACACTCAGGTGGGCCCGAGGCCCATATTCTCATTTTAAAAGCCCAACCAAAAAAAAGAGCCCAAAATCCTCCAAGCCCACAGATCGTGTACGTGTGGCGTACTTGGCTTGTACGCCCATCGTATGCTGGTGTTGACCAAGGTCGAGGCGTTGACCTAGTACGCACAACGTACACCTAAGTACGTACGGCGTACTGGTCTGCTAAGCCAAACGCATCCCTATGTCTTAATCCCTTAAGACCTTACGTCCAAAACTTAGATCCAGACCCCTTGAAACGTCCTAATCCATGAAGTCGCAAACTTTATGCTTTTGCATGCAAGGATGGAGTTCAACACAAGAATCAAGTCCTTAAGCACACTTGGTTGGTCCCTAACACTTACATGGTTGAGGCTAAACCATCAAGATCCAATTTTTATGACTCAACACACGTCCAAGAGCTCAAAAGGACAACTCATATGGTATGAAGTTCCTTAACTCCAAGGATCCAAACTATGGGACCAAAAGATGACATTTTCCATCCCAAAACTAGATCTAGCATGCAATGGTCAAGGTTAAAGCTTTATGCCTTCAATGGGTCAGAAATGATGCCAAAATTATGGATCTACAAGCTCTTCCCACGTCCTTGCTTCTTCTCAAGCTTCCTTCTTCTTCAAGAGCTCTAAAGAACACCAAAAATCACTCAAGAAGCTCACAGATGCACTAAGGTGGCTTAGGGTTCGAGATTTGCACTTCAAGGGCAATGGAGGCTAAAAAGGTAAGTGACTTGGGGGACTTAAGGTCCTTAAATAGGGTGAAAACCCTAAAAACTAGGGTTTGCTTCAGACATGCGTACGTCCTGTGTACACCACGTACGCCCAACGTACGTGGCTAATGATCTGCGAGCATGCAGTGATTAGTACGCTAAGCGTACTCAATGAGTATGCCCTGCATACTAACCAAGGGACTAATATGTAAGGGAGTTTTACACAAGGGACCAAAAGGGAACTTACCAAAAACTTGGATGTTACACATTGCTGACATGACGATGGAGGCATACAAGAGACGAATGTATGAAGACAGGGGACCAGGTCTTGTGCAACCCGCAATTCCAAACACAACTAGCTTTGAGTTAAAAGGACACATACTTGATCAGTTGAAAGACATGTCATTCCATAGAAAGACCACGAGGATGCTTACAAGCACATTGATGAGGTCAATGATATCGCCGACTACTTCAACATACCAAACATACCACGCGAAATAGTTTTACTAAGAATGCTCCCCGTTACTCTTAAGGGTGCAGCAAAGGACTGGCTAAAAGCACTTCCACCGGGAACAATAACAACATGGGCGCAAATACGTAAAGAATTCATACAACAAGTTTTCCTGTCATCGAAGGTTTCCAAATTGAAGAAGGCCATGGCAAATTTCGAACAAAACGTGGGAGAGTCTTTGTACGAGGCATGGTAGCACTACAAGGGATTACTTAGAAATTGTCCCCAAAACGAGCTAAATGTGCAACAAAGAGTAGCAATCTTTTATGATGGGGTAAACGTAACGACTAGGCACCTCCTTGATTCTCAAGGGCCACTAACAAAGAAATCCCCAGCTGTAATCAAGGAGCTAATCGAGGAATTCTCCAAACATTCAAGAGAATGTCATAACCCTCGACAAGATGAAACTAGGGGAATTATGAACTCTGTTTCAGAAGACTTGGTGGCAGTTTTAGCAATTGCTAATATATTATGAGAAAGGTGGGATTTATTATTGATTAATAAATTGAAATAAATGATTTGTTAATATATTATGAGAATAATATATTAATTTGAAATAGTAATATTTAGTTAATATTTAATGAGAAATTAATTGGAATTAATTTTGGGATTTAAGTAATTAATTAAATGTGTAGGGGTTAAAGTGTAATTGTTCAATAGTTGAACAAGAGGTTCCAGAATCTACCTATGGAAGGAGGTGGACAAAATCTATATGGATAATTTAGGGTTTATATATTATCCCATGTGGATAATTAAGGAGGTGGATAATTACCAGATTTAAATTAATAGTATTATATTAAAATTAGGGTTATCCAAGAAATCCTATCTGCACTATAAATAGACCTTTACACCGTATGAATTTCATCCATATGAAACCCTAAAGTAATAGCCAAAATTCCTAGCACTTCTCTCCTCTCTCCTCTCTCGTCCTCTTGCTTGTATTGTATGTGAACCATTAGAGGCGTGACACTTGTGACACTTGCTTCAACAGAAATAATTGTACATACAGTCAAAACTTCACCATCATCCCCTTCATCAAAATTTCCTTGAACCACAACAGCATTGTTGTTGGTGCTTGATTCAACTCTATTATTCCCTTTATTCATCAATGGGCGATCTCTTTTGAAGCACCTCTTTTCCTTGAATTTATAAGACCTAATGTTGTCGTTAGATTCAGAACTTGACTTCCCTATATTACCTCGACCTATATCTGATGTTCTACCTCTACCTACGAACAAACCAGAACTAGAAACTTCTTCACCAACTAAAACTTTTCTTTTTAGTTATTGGACATCAACGAATCCTTCACATCATTCATAGTAATCATTTTCCTACCATAAAATATAGTATCAATGAAATTCTCATAAGAATTTGATTTTGAACATAAGAGGATAAGTGCTTGATCTTCATCTTTAATATTTACATTCACACCTTGTAGGTCCAAAATTATCCTATTGAAGTTATCCACATGATCCTTCACTTGAGTACTTTTAGGCACACTAAGAGTATACAAACCTTGCTTCTCATATAGTCTATTCATCATAGAATTATTCTGATACTTGTCATACATTATCTCCTAAAGCCCAGATACACTCATTTGATCTATAACCTCTCTCAGTATTCTGTCTGTCAAATTCAATAGAATAGCAGTATGCTCTCCTGACAGAATATCCACTTTTTTGTCAGCCGACATGTCCTTTGGTTGTTTTGCTTTTCCTTCCAATGTCGTTGCATATCGTTTTTGAACTAGAAGAGCCTTCATATTTACCTTCTAGAAAGTGAAATCATTCGAACCATTAAATCTACAAATCGAATTTTTGAGATAGCATCTTCAATCAACAAAACACCAACCACAACTTTGATACCACTTGTTAGGGAATCGAACGACACCTATCAAGAATTAGAATGGATCTGATTCCACTTGCTAAGCTCTGATGACCCTTGTTAGGAAGTAATGTTGATAACACATGAAACCCAACGCACACAGAGACACATTATTTATGTGGTTTGGTCAAGGTGACCTACGTCCACGGGCTGGAGGGAAGTATTCTTATTTAAAGAATTCTCAAATAGAGATTACAAGTACAACGAGTAGATATTCAACCTACTCACTAAGGATAGAAAATAACACAAACAAATGACTAGCAGGCATCCTTATTTATAGACTATAGATCAAACCTAAAACCCTAATGGGCTAAGCCCATTAATCCATAGGCCCATGGAAGGTGTCAACCAATCACAATCCGCCATGCAGCTGCTTCCAGCACCTTTATCCTTGAGATACATTGCATAAGAATCAGTAAAACTGTAACACCCTGTTTTGAATCGTTTCTTAATTCGAGGTTATGACCTAAATATCAGTTGTTATAAGGCTTCGGGCCTTGGGGATAGAGAGGTTTAGATCCATTTAGATGTGGTTAATGTAGATTTTGTGATCCAAGATTTCGGTTTGTGCTTTGGAGCACAAGGGTATATTGGTAAAGTAATCGTTTGAACCTTTTATTGAATTTAAGGATTTTATTTTGATGTGTGTTAAGTCAAAAGTAAATAGATAGGGTTGTAGAGCTCCTCAACACCTTTCCGTGGATATAAAGATCGCCAAAAATGGACTTGGGACGCAAACGTTATGGCCTTCGGAATTTAGAATGGTAAAAGGGCTAGCCGGGAACGTTGGGCGTATAAGAATGTATGTTTGGCGTTCATGGTTGGGTGATCGTGAAGGTTCCCTCAGGAACGATGGGTGTTCCACATAAATGTTGGGCGTTCGCGACTAAGACTCAAACCCTATTTTCGGGTCTTGGACCCTATTTAAAGGCCTTAAATCATTTCAAAACCTCCTTATCTTTAGCCTCCACCCTCTTAAGTTGTTTTCTCGAAACCCTAGCCTTATATGGAAGATTATTGAGCTTTTGAGTGATTTTGGTGGGGTTTTGGTGCATTTGGAAGAAAAAGAACACATTTGAGAATAGTAGGATTGCTTAGAGCTTGTAGATCCTAGTTGGGTTTTCCTTGATCTTTCTTCTGAAGGTAAAAAGTCTCAAACTTGATGGATCATTTGTTAGATCTTGATTGTGAGTGGGTTTTGTGCTTTTTGGTCCCATGAGTTGATTCTTGAGAGTATATGCTACTCCAGAAGTTTTGTGTTGTTTATTTTGATGTGTTCAAGGTCCCTTGTGCATAAAGTTTGCATCTTGGGTTTCTTGGAGCCATGAAAAGGCATCAAGTTGATGACTTTATTGATTAAGACACCCATTAGAATTAGATTTGATCCTTGGGTGTAAAGTTTTAAAGGATTAAGTACTTTTAAGAAAGTCCTTAGTCATTTTGTTATGTTAAGAAGCTTAGGTTTGGTGTTGGGCTCTATTAAGTCATGCTAGGTCATAAAGTCAGTAACTTTATGGCTCTAGACGTCCATTAGGTTTGAACTTGGGAATTTGGTTTTTTGGTCTTAAAGGAATAAGACCTAAAAATGGAGTTAAGGTTTGAGCATTGTACGCCGGGCATACTGAGGTGGTACGTACGGTGTACACATCGAGGTGCCTTAATGGGCCTTTTAGGCCTTGGGCCTTTTGGGGTTTTGGGCCATGATTTTTCGGGTCAGATGCGGGAAAGGTAAAATAGCCTTTTATACATTGTTATGATAGCTTATGAATTGGACCTTAGACATTGGAAATTTCCTTAATAATTGATTCCGGATAATTCGGTTGTGTTTAGTGTGAAGAGCTCGGTTGCAGCAGCATGTGTGATTTGGTTATCTCTGGACTGAGGTGAGTCTGCTCACAGTACTTGCGGGTCGAAGGCACCAAGGTTAGCCCTTTGGATTATGTTGTAGTAGGTGCTTGTAGTCTTTATGACTTCTGTTGTATATGTTATATGCATGTGTGCCTGTTTTCCATAGGTATGTGTGTGCATGTTTGCCATATGTATGTGGGGTGAAATAGACCCGATACAGCCTTATGCTGACATATGAGTTGAAACATACTTGGGGGTGAAATAGACATGGGGGTGAAATAGACCTGGTACAGCCTTGTCCTGACATATGAGTTGAAATAGACTCGGGGGTGAAATAGACCCGGCATAGCCTTGAGCTGGCATATATGTATGGTATGGGGTATTTTGGGGAACTCACTAAGCTTTATGCTTACAGTTTTATGTTTATGGTTTCCGGTACTTCCACTACGAAAGGGAAGGGCCCAGCATGACTGCACTGCATCCATCAGAGTTTTCCGCCTTACCAATTTGCAATATTAACTCTGATGTTTAAAAATAATATATTCACTTTGATGGATTTTGTAACAACTCGTTGTAATTTTTATTGTTTTAAAAATGAAAATTTTACTATAAATTTTTGGGTCATTACAAGTTTGTACCAAACCCTTGGTTTGAGGGATTCGGGCACACTCTCGGGTATGTCTGAACTCAAACTGAGGAATTGGTAATCTTTTGAAAGAAAATAAGTTTCTAAAGAGATTTTTGTAAAGAATATAAGTATCTAAAAAGATTTTTATAAAGTAAAAGGGGGTGTGATACGTGCAATCAGTCGAGCTCAAGTAAGTATTTCCCAAAATACCCATACATGTTTTATGTTTGATGTTTGATATGAGTATAAGAGAATTGCATGCTAGATTAGGCGAAGGATCTGCTCATAATCGCATGATAGTCTTCTAGAAGTGATGCCTTTATGTGCTTGTTGATTGAGCCTTTAGAACTGCATGCTAGTCTGGATTCAGATATTGGATAGAATGTATTGATTAGTTTATGCTCTGGTTTGGATAACTCGATGCTTGAATGTTGATTGCTTTGTGCTTTCAGAGACCTCCGTTAATATCAGCTAGCTATTACGTGAATACGTTAGGTTACATGTTTTAGGGATTAGATAATTTTAGAAGGTTACGTTTAACTTTATTACGCAGCTCTTGTTTGAGTCCAACCGTTGTATTGTGAGACCTTGCAATCGAAGAATTCTCTAGTGTATGTGTCATGTAATTGTATTCGTAAAGTAGTTAGAAGGTATTAGAGGGATTCTCTTTTGCAGCTGATGGCGGAGAGTGGTATGAAAGGAAACCTAGGAAAGCCTAGGAGGAATGTTGGAATGTGTTGGTGAGAGCATTTTTGGAAGAGAAATCCTAGAGGAGAATCTAGGAAGGTTAGCAGTGTGTACTTGGTTGAGGGCGGGTATTCGTGATTGGATCAGGTGCATGTGGACATGAGTAGTTACTTAGAGGACCCGAGATGATTCTTAAGGAAAGTATGGATAGATGTTGAAGGTATTATTGGGTCCGTACTACTGAATGCATAGGATCCGTACTCGACTCGAGGAAAATTTAGGTGATTCTAAGGAACTGGTTAAGGGAAGATGGCATGTTTGGAACCATGATTCGTTGCAGTGTGTTTCTGTCTTTATCGGTTTATCGGATATGGTCACTCGTGCTGAGGATGAGTCTGGTGTATGTTTGGCCCTTAGTGGCCAGTTTTGTTTGGGTTTCAATGATGTAGACCAGTGTGAGTTAGTTGATTTCGAGGTCTAGATGGCCTTGCTCAAGGTAGTGTTAGTTGAATTGCGGGACTTAAGGAGGAAGCAATTGTGATGATCGGTTTGAGTATTACATCCAGGGTTGAGTGATTGGTAGACAGATTGGTATGTCACTATCATCGATAGGGGTTATATACTTCCAGCTTTCCACGTTCAGAGGAAATAGAGAGTAGACATGTGATTTTCAGAGTTGGGATGTAGTCCCGACATGAGTCTAGAAGATTGTAGTTTTCTTTGTCGATAGGTATGGCAGCGTAGGAATGCACAAAAGGATTTTGTGATATGGTTGCCTTGAAATGAGATCAGGGGTCTGCTTTCTTGAATATAGTTAGGTCAGGTTCTAGTTGATTGTTTATGGAACCAAGGGAAGTGAATCGGTAAGACCAACTTTTGTTGTCTCTGATGTGTCCTGACTAAGAGAATGATGCTTGTAAGTCCCGATTTCTAAGATCCAAATCAATGATCAAATGATATTGAAATCAATCAGAGTGTAGAAGGAGTAGAAGAAGAATTAAGCCAAGCATACACACATTTATATCATATAAACGTCAAATACACCTTGTAAAACACACACATACGTCACCCTAAGACTGACACAGACACCTACTATTTATAGCACACCCAGCAGTACACGAGTGTACAGCCGCACACGCGTGTACGGCCGTACACAGAGTGTACGGCCGTACACACATGTCCAGCCGTACACAGCCACACAAAGGTTACAACCACCATAACAAACCCCAAGACCCTACCAAGACCTATACAAGATGGATGCCTAGCCCAAACCACTATATTAGGACCTATCAATCTCCCCCTTGGTATGTGGCTAGCATAAACTTAGTCTTTCTCAATGATTAGTAAATCAGATCCTTCCATGGCACCACACCACATCTGCTCCTTAATGATCTCCGCAAGCATTCCAGTGTACTCCTTAGCGGCAGGTTCAAAGATCTCTTCGGCAACTCGGATTTGATGAAGAGCCAAGTGATGAATATACCACTTTCCAAATTGAAGAAGATCCTTCTTGTCAAACAAACGGAATCAGCCATCTGGGAATTTGATGACAGCAGAAGCTGTGGCTTCATCAAATACCCAATAGAGCATGTTTCTTAAAGAACCATCGTGGAATTTTTGCAAGATAGGGATCTGTTTCACTTGATTAGTGGCTGGCCACATCACTGTCTGGATAGGCTTGCCAGTCAATGGATTAAGAATGTCAGGGTGGCTCTTGAGAAAAGATTAAGCAGTCTTCATACTAGGAAATCCCCTTTTTACTTGATCTTCCAGGAAATGCTTGAATTTAGTCGCTTGAGGAACATTTCCTGGATTGAGAAAGGGAGCATCAGCAAGCTCAGACAAGTCAACTCTCGTAAAAGAGTCGAAATCATGTATGCTCTTGTAATACTCCACATTGGCACTTTTCCGCTTCACAAGCCATAATTTTAATTCATCATGAAATCCCCATGACACAATTCCAGATCTATCTCCATATTTGCCACCAAAACATCTCGGTTCAAGATCTGTAACGGTGATTTGGGGTTGGCCTCCATGAACATTTTGATTTGAGTTCCTCTTGAATAGATATTTTTGCTTATTAGAGGATGATGCGGCTTTGGCAAGTTTCAAAGTAACAATGTGAGGAGCTTGAGCTGGTTCTTTTTCAAATCGATCAACCACCCTTGTGGTTCTGGGAGAAGGTTGAACAATCGGGTTGTTATGAGGAGGAGACTGGACTTGAGTACTGGAGGCATCTACATTAGTTGGAGGCTGTTGAAATAAAGAATTAAACCTATCACCAAACTCTTCAAAAAGTTTGTTCTCTAAGCTGAAGCAGAATGCAGTCAAGGATCCAAGATTAGTCTGCAAGTCAGATATTTGCTTTGACTTTAGAGCATTATCAGCTTCAAGTTCAGCGATCCTTATATCATGATTTTCAATCAGAATGTCCTTCTCAATGTTTTTCTGATTTAGAATGCCGATTTCTTCTCTGAGCTTAGACATAGTAGGATCATCATCCCCTGAATGACCTTCCTCAATAGTTATTCCTTTTGCATGTGAGGAAGGTACTGGACTTTGTTGTTGTGCCAAGTTCCTTGCTAGCCTGATAGAGGCTTCATCTACCGAAGGCCTTGTAGGGGAATATCCTTGAACATCTAAAGATCCTCCAATTTCATTTAAAGAGATTGGGCTTTGTTAGGTTGGTACATGTGGTGCAGTAACTGTTGTGGTGGTGATTGTGGATGAAGCTGGGGTGCTTGATCTTGAATGAACATACCCTGCCTCGGATATAGACGCCTTCTTTGAATGAACATACCTTGCCTCCCCCTTACACCTGGTTATGGGCTGCAACCCAACAAACATTGAACTCAAGCCCAACAACCCTCAAGACTTTTTTTAAAAAATAATGCATTTCAAGGACTTAAAATAAAAATAAAAATAAAAATAAAATAAGATAAAATTGAAATTAAACGAAACTAATTTCTAATGCAGATAATATTTTTGTGAGATTGGGATCAAAGTTATTGGATGTGACAACCGTCAAATTCTGGTCAAGTCAAAATCAAATAAAGTCAACAAGTCAAACCGGTCAACTCTACTAACCCTTGTATACTAGGGTTTACGTTATGTAATTATTGTACAACTCGCTATTTTAATAAGAAGTCATCACTTGGAAAGTTCGTATGTGTAGGATTCTTGAACCCTAATCGGCGTAAGTGATGTAGCAAAGCTATAAAACACTGTTGCATACCCTTCGGGGGTGTGTAAGACTCTTAAACATGGCTTAACAGGGTTTACGGACCTTGCGTTACAAAGCCAAACACTCAAAAAGGTCACAAAAGAAGTCTCTCCCAAATCTCTCCAAGTATGTGAAATCTCTCCCAAATCTCTCCAAGTATGTGAAATCTCTCCCAAATCTCTCCAAGTATGTGAAATTTCTCCCAAATCTCTCCAAGTATGTGAAATCTCTCCCAAATCTCTCCAAGTATGTGAAATCTCTCCAAGTATGTCAAATCTCTCCAAATATGTCAAATCTCTCCAAGTATGTGAAATCTCTCCCAAATCTCTCCAAGTATGTCAAATCTCTCCAAGTATGTCAAATCTCTCCCAAATCTCTCTCAAAATCTCTCTCAACTTCTTATAATCACTCGGGGCATCCCGACCCTTAATTTAGTCGAAAACTGCTCGAAAACGGAAGTTTACGCGAAAAACAGCTTTAAGGAGTTGAACCCTCTTAAGGAGCCGAACCCTCTTAAGGAGCCGAAGCTCCTATTAGAACCGAACCTCGGAAGACCGAAGGTCCCTTCGGACCGAACTACTAGTCATGCTTCACCTTCGGTCCCTTCTGATGAGTCGCCTGCGAGATCTCTCGGTTCCAATACACAACCGAACCCTACCTTCGGTCCGAGATGCGAAGCTGCTCAAGACCGAACCCTACTCTCGGTTCCCATCTACTTTCGGTTCTAATGGCTAGGACCGAACCTCCGACCCTGAACTTCGGATATTCACAACTTTTACCCGGTTTTCAATATTTTTAGCGTTTTGAGCCTGTTTTTCGTGATTTTAACGTGGGATTTTCACCCAAACTTATATTTTGACATATAAGACCCCATATTTCTATAATCTAATCACATTTTGAGGGTAATCAATATCTAAGACTAAAAATATAGTGGGTAAGATATGGAGTGGAGTGTTGACTTATCCTTTGGGCAAGGACACAAGTCACCTCCCATGCCCACTCCAAGACCATCCCCAGTTACTATTCCACAATACCTGGTCATTTCATTGTCCTTTTTCCCACTCTTTTCAGCCAAGTGCCTTGACACAAGGATAGAAAGACCCTCATCTCTCCTCCCATTTCACTCACACTTCACCAAGAAGCAAAAACTCATTCTCTCTCACTATCTCTCTCTAATCTCGAAAAGTCCAAGGCTGATCACAAGCTCTTCATCTACTCCTAGTAAGTAATATCACTCCTCACATGATTATTTCTCCTTCTTTCTACTTAAATCATGGATATCTTACACAAACATCATCATATGTGTGTTAGATCTTCGAATCTTCAAGCACCATCTAAGTGTTCTTGAGTTGAACACCTCCTTTCTTCATCATCCATCCTCTGAAATGACACAAGGTGAGTTCATACCCCTATCTTTTCATGTTTTTCTTAAGTTTTAAGGGGGGGAATACAGGTTAAAACACCAAGAACACAACTAAACTCATTCAACAGCTTTCATCAGAAAAGTTTAACTCCATTCACGGACTGTTTGGTCAACTTAAACATTTTAGTTTTCAAAACTGTATTAGGTGCAAATCATTCAGGTTCATACCTTTAAAATGACTACTTGCACATCACCATACGATTTTTCTACAATTTATGGTGATTTTTACAAAACTGTCTATCATTTCAAGAACAAAAACGGACCAGTCTGTGAATATGGACTTTTTCACACAAGTGGGAAGTCACTAAAAATCATAATAAAATTTATGAACAAACTAGACACATTTTCCAAACTCTCAGAATTTATCAGATTCTGATTTGGACTTTTGATGATTTTTCTATAAATCTTCTAAGAACAGGAATAGAAATGTTAACACTAGAAAAATGTTATCTATTTCACTTACACCTTGTAACTTGTTGAGCAAGGTGTGTATCATTATGTGCATATATGTGTTATATTATATGTCATTTTGTCTTGGTAAATAGACATACAACAGAAAACAAATGGATTTTTACCTCCACAAATATGGTAATAAATTAAAATAAACAAAGTTTATATCCATTGCATACAAACATTTTGATAAACTATTGTAAGTATAGTTTATGTTCACTACTACTACTATCATTTGATAAACTATAATAGGTATAGTTTATGATGCACTACACAACAAGTTCATTACTAGAGGTTTCATTTACACAAAAAGGGTTTTCATTCACTACACGTAACTCCGTTAATGACTAAATTGTGAGACATTCGCTTCATGTTACTTTTCAAGTAATGCACTATAAGTCCTGTATTGTAACCAGAGTCTCTTTGAGGGAGAGCGTGATAGTTGTGTATAGATCTATATTGGGATTGACACCCCACACCTTGCTGTTATCTACAGTAGGACCTCGAGGTCTACGGGTGACATATGTCATAACATTTCTGACGCCTGAAGAACATCGTTTCAGGCCATCTAGGTCATAGCATGGTTATAATAACTCACATAAAGTATTAACAACTCATAGGAATTACGAGAATTTCATTAAATCAAACGAGTTTATGTCAATTTAAACTTGCATTGTTTTACTATAAGTATGGAAATTACTTGTACATTTTGGTATTTGGATTAAAGGCTGCAATCCACACTCTAAGGAAAATATTGGATTTTTCTGGAACAAACATTACTTTTACGAAGGAAAAGGTTTTCATCACTACATTCAAAAGCTTATGAACTCACCAACTTAATTGTTGACACTCTTTCAAAATACTTGTATTCTCAGGAAATAAATAAACATGTAAACAAGCGCTTTTGAGGATGGGGCGTTAAGGCGTCAAACATTTCATTTTTGTCAACATGATGTAATTGATTTGGAAACATGTAAACTTATACTATGGTGTAACCTTTTCAATTATATTTATGTTGGTTGTGTTTACTTTGATCACTATTGAAATTGTTGTTATGATACTATACATGAATTCCTCCACCCCCGGACGTTTCCGCCATCCTTGGTTTGGGGGTGTGACATTGGACATCCTTCATCCATTTGTTAGTACCTTCCCTTTGATGAATAAATCTGGTCGATCGCCGGTATTGTGATCCACTTAAACACGAAATATTTGTGACAACTCTGGACAGACTATAAGTGACAAGGTATTTGACCCTATGTTCCTAGATAAACTTTCTAAAGGACCATTCATCTGACGGCGACCAAGGATATTGTTGTCCACCTAAATTGAGCAACGAGATCTACAGACAACCTAGTGATTGTTCAAATTTTTTAAATTTACTAGAATGTGTTTCCCGCTTCCTGACATACCCCAATAATCAGGAACTTCAGAAGTACTCCTTACTTTAGGTGAGCAGACAATTATTATGTGAGAAGACAGATTTAGAATGCATATGATATACATCCAGGTCGGATCTTCCCATCACGCAGAGGATGAAACATATGATTAACTAGATTTAGAGGGATTGAGAAGTAGAATGGTGCATATGTTGTGTACCAGGTCGGATGTATTCCAATCACGCAAAGGAGACAACATATGACTAACAGACAGAAAGAATAGCATAGATAGAAGATGCAGAGAAATTGAATTGCATATGTTGCAGTCCAGGTCGGATCTTTCGATCACACAGAGGAGGCAACATATGCTAACAGAAAGAAAGCAAGAAAATAATTTCATACAGACCTACTTTATCGAAATTCCCCAGTCGCCCCATCAAAACCGAAATTAAGGACAGAGTCCGTACATCGAGGAAGAGTGAAACCACGGTTCTAGATACGGATTACTTGAGTGTGACTGGTGGATTCTCATGTATATCTCCCTGCTCAATCTACCCAAGCATCGTATTGTCAGGCTAGATGGAACTATCTAGGTTAAGATTTGTCAAATCTCTAGATTCCTTAAGTTCATCTACACCTAGTCAAGTCCTTTTAAATCTTTCGTGCCTACCAGTGTATTGAACACAGAGTCTAGACAATTCAGCTTTGGTACCTTACACAGATTCAGATTGCCTGTTATCACAAAGTTTATATCACTTCCCCAATCACAACACCTACAGAAATACATTATATTTTTAGCTTTTTGAATTTCTATTTTTTTGTTTGGTTTTTGATTTTCTATTTTTGTTTGGTTTTTGTTTATTTCTCCCCCTAAATTTGTGCATGGGTGAGAATGAAATGAAAATGCGCAAATTTAAACTAACCTAAAACATAAAAAAACAAAAAAAAAAGAAATAAAGAAAATTAGTCCTCAAAACGTATCATTTTCAAGAATCCCACAAGCATATAGAATCGAGCTTTGTTAAACGGTTTTGTGAACAGATCCACCACATTATTAGTAGTGGGAACCTGTTCCAACCGAATGAGCGAACGCTCATAACAATCTCTGATGAAATGCACTTTGATATTGATGTGCTTGGTTTTCGAGTGTTTGACTGGATTTTTGGCAATCTGAATTGCAGCTTCATTGTCACAAAAAATAGGGGTTTCTAGATAATTCAAACTGTAATCCAACAGCTGATTTTGGATCCAGATAACTTGAGAAAAACAAGCAGAGGCAGCGACGTATTCCGCTTTTGCTGTTGAGGTTGAGACAGTGTGCTCTTTCTTGCACTGCCATGACACCAGCCGGTCTCCGATAAATTGACACCCACCAGATGTTGATTTCCTGTCAAGCTCACAGCCTCCATAATTACTGTCAGCAAAAGCATATAGATCAAATTCAGAATTTTCCGGATACCAAAGACCCAGTTTTGGGCTGCCTTTGAGATACTTCTTTTGACAGCAATAAGATGTGAAAGTTTAGGATTAGCCTGATATCGTGTGCATTGACAAACGGAAAACATGATGTCTGGCCTGCTTGCAGTAAGATACATTAACGATCTGATCATCGATCTGTAATCAGTCTGATCTACGGGTTCGCCATCAGTATCAGTAGTGAACAGGGGTCTCTCGGCCATTGGTGTCAATGCAGGTTTTGTGTCTCGAAACCCGAACTTCTACATCATATCTTCAACATACTTTACTTGATGTATCAGGATTCCGGTTGAATCTTGTTTGACCTGAAGCCCTAATAACATGATCATTTCTCCTAGTGAACTCATCTCAAACTGTTTCTTCATCACGCCTTCAAACTCTTTGCATAGCTGTGGACTTGTGGACCCGAAAATAATGTCATCTATGTACATCTGAACCAAGATTTGATCCGCACCAACATGCTTAATGAACAAGGTTTGATCGATTGTGCCTCGCGAATATCCATGCTCGAGCAAGTGCTTCGTAAGAGTCGCATACCATGCTCAAGGAGCCTGATGTAGCCCATACAAAGCCTTGTCCAACTTGTAGACGTGATTGGGAAACTTTGAGTTAACGAAACCAGGGGGTTGATTAACATTGATTTCTTCCTTCACAGCGCCATACAGGAAGGCAGTCTTGACGTCCATTTGGTAAACTGTGAAGTTCATGAAGGAGGCATACGCAAGGAAAATACGAATAGCCTCCAAGCGAGCCATCGGAGCATAAACTTCTATGTAGTCAAGACCCTCAATTTGTCTAAATCCACGTACAACCAACCTAGCCTTATTCCGTATAATGACCCCGGGATCATCTTGCTTGTTACGATAGACCCATCATGTGTCAAGAGACTTCTTGCCCTTAGGTAACTCAACCAATTTCCAAACCCCAAGTTTTCAAATTGATTCAATTCCTCATGCATAGCATCTACCCAGCTGGGCTCATTCAAATCCATTTCAACGTTATTAGGCTCAATTTGAGATATGAAGCAAGAGTAGAGACATGTATTTACTTCTCCATTCTGACTCCGCGTTTTAACACCATCGCCCAGCTGGCCAATGACATTTTCGATTGGATGATCGCGTTGAATACTGGAAGGTATCTCCTGGCTGATGTCATTGATCGAAACGGGAAGATTGTGAATATTGACAAATCCATCATCTGCTGAATGATCCACTTCAGACGGTCCTGACTCGTGAGAAAGGCTTGCCACGAACTCATTTGCAATCGGTTCAGGAAAGAGTAGTTCCATAAATGTTTGAGTAACAACGGAAGCATCTTTAGACATGAACTCTCTTTCATCAGGAGTAAGAGGAGTAGCATCAGCATCTGGAATATGTTGTTGACATGGAGACCCTGACGAATCACTAGGAACAGGTTCATCCACTAGAGGAGTCGAAGAGGATACCACCGGCGGTCTGTAAACAACTTCTTCGTCTTCATCTTCAATCACAGTCTTCGAACTAGAAGTAGAACCAGGTGAATCATTTGAAAACACATTAAAGGTTTTGAATAAAGATGTGTAATCAAACAACCAACCTGGACCCACTCTAGCATCCGTCTCATTCTCTTCCAACCAGCGCACATCAAAGGATTCTACAATTTGTTTTGTCTTCTTATTGTAGACCCTATACGTTGTGCGTGCAGCATACCCCACAAAATAACAGTCATCATCTTTGGCGTTGAATTTTGGGTTGGATTCCAGGTGAAGAAAGGTGCAACGGCAACCAAAAATGCGGAAGTGACTGACAGATGGCTTGTGACCGTAGAGAATTTCGTATGGAGTCTTCATCTGGGCTTTGCTGATCAAAACACGATTCTGAACATAACAAGCTGTGTTAATCGCCTCATCCCAAAAGAAGACTGGTAGCTTAGAGTCACATAGCATCGTCCTTGCAACGTCTTGCAATGTTCGATTTCTCCGTTCAGCAACACCATTTTGTTGAGGCGTGCGAACGGAACTATATTGACGCACTATCCCCTTTTCTGCGCAAAAAATGATCAAGAACAGCATTCTTGAGGTCTGTCCCATTGTCAGTTCGAAGCGCCTTCACCCGGTGATTTGTTTGGTTCTCCATCATCACAATGAACTTCTTAATCAGATCAGCAACCCCAGCTTTGTTGGATAAGAAGAAGACCCACGTGAAATGCGAGAAGTCATCGATCACAACAAGACAGTACGAATTTCTGTTGATGCTAAGGACATTGACCGGACCAAATAAGTCCATATGCAATAATTGGAGCACCTGGTTGATTGAATTGACCATATCATTCTTCGCAAGACGATTCAAGTTCTTTGCGTTAGCATGTCCGAGTCTTCGGTGTCACAGCATAGCATTTTGTTCGGAGACTTTAGAAAAGAGGCAAGTGACTTGTTCAGGAATGTTGCTATTCATGTCAATGATGTATGCATTGTCATCCCGCTTTGATTTCACAAGAATCCAGTCTTTCGGGATAACAATGTCTGGCTTCAGAATCAGACACTCCTTATCGGTGAAATGAGTTGAATAACCCTTGTCACAGATCTGAGAAACGCTCAACATGCTATGCTTTAACTTGGGAGCATAATTGACATTCTCAAAACTCAGCACTCCATTAGACACTATTCCTTTTTGAGTGATCTTTCCGCCTTCACCTCCCGCAAAGGAAACGTATCCCCCATTAAAAGTTTGAATGTCGTTCAGCTGGGAGATGTCTCCTATCATGTGCCGGGAACAGCCGCTGTCGACATACCAGGGTCTGACGACATTCCTCCGCAACTGTTCCTGCACAATGAGCGGAATTATTTAGATTTGGGGACCCAGGTCAGTACAACTCTGGGTTGACCCTTAACATTCACAGATTTATCCTCTGTACTTTTTGATTTAGTAACATTATTGGAAAGACTTTCAGATGGTGATGATGATTGGCCGGAAGCAGATTTGGGTACCCACTGGTATTTAGGTTTTTACAAAATCACGGGCAATTTTGAAATATTTTTCTTTTCTCTTTGTTTTGAGCAAGTGGATTTTCGACCAGAATTGGTTGAAGATCCAGATTCGCTCTTTAATGAAATCGACCTTGGCTTAGCCTTATTCGATTTTGGCAAATTATTCGTGACTTGTTTATTTAAAACCTATTTGTTCGTTTGAAAAACGGCCCTTTCCTTGTTATGCTTAACCTTCCAATCATTATCTCAAGGGCGAGATATCGAGGACTTTCTAGTTAAAGACCTTCCTCGAGACTCGTTCTCTCTCCTTGGTGAAGAAAAATGCACAAATGCCCTATTAGGACAATTTCGAGCGATATGACCGGAAGTACCATAAGTGAAACAAATTTGCTTATTATCACTAAACCCGGTACTGCCTTTTTCAGATTTCATGCTCTTATGGACCTTTCTAACCTTTCCACATGTGCAATTGTAGAAATTAGAATGTGTGACAGATGTAGAGGGTGTGGATGTGTTAGCACTAGATTCAGTGGATTTTACAAAAACAACATCAGAAACATCAGAAACGTTTAAGTTTGACATCACTTTTTCACAAGTAAAAACATCAGTCTTAATATCAGACACAGACTCATCACAAATGGGAACACCAAACTTAGACACCAAATTATTAGGCTCAAACTTCTCATCCCCTTTCTTTCCTTGGTTTACTGACACATCTGCATTTGAAGTAGAAATGTTAGTATCCAAAACCCTAGCACTAGGTCCTGTTGCCTGTTCAGCAGCAGGTTTGCCATAAACCATATAATGTTCTCTGTCGATCTCTTCTTTTGTTAGAGAAGTAACATAATATGAATGATTAAAAGGAGGAGGGACTCTCTCATATCCTATACCTACTTGTTTTTGGTCTCTCCACTGCATTTGTTCTTCAACCATTTTTGCAACCAATTCACTTGACCCATCAAACTTCTAAAAATTAAAATCAGCATTTTCAAAACGAATTTTCAATGTGTCAAGTGTTGGATAAGGTGTCTAAGTCCATAACTTATTTGGTATATACTTGACCCGACCCGGCATGGTCCATTTGGGTTGCACTTCACCCAAACTGTTTATGGATAATTTTATGAGAATTGTATACTTACGATTTATTAATATATTATAAGTTATAATATATTAATATAAAGTCATGTTATTTAATTAGTTTTAATCTTGAATTAATTATGAATTGATTTAGTGATTAAAAGGAAGACTAATTAAATCATGGGCTATTGTATTTATATGGTGTGGGCTAATGCTCATTTGTTAATGGGCTAAGCTTATATGGAAGTCCATGGATGATCCATGGAGCTTTTAACCCATGGATCCTTGGAAGAGGAAAATACATGGGTTATTAGGGTTTCACCCTAACCATGCACACTATATAAACAAGCTTATGTTGCATGAAAAACCCCCTAGAGTGTGTGTAATAGTGGTGGCCGAAATCTAAGAGTTAGTATACTCTCTCATACATTTTCCAAGTTTGTGGTGATTTGTGATTTCCATTTGAGGCATTCACATTATTGGTGCTTGGCTCTCAAACTCCAAGGAATCAACAATCAACAAAAGGTATGTAATTCATCTAGTTCTTTTATGTTTAAAAGTACCCCATGCCATGCTAGATAGGTTATAAACCTTGAAAAATAATATTTTGCATGTACCTTAGACAAACATAGATCCAAGGTTTATTAGGGTTGCATGTACACTTAGGAAGTGTTAGAATGCTCAAAACCTAACAGTGGTATCAGAGACTAGGCTTGTTTGTTTAATACTTGATGCAAAATAGTGATAAAAAGTCAATTTTTTGATGTCTGACTGATGAACTCGCCTAGTCCATGGGGGGACTCGCCGAGTTCAAGTGTAAACTCATCCTACTCGCCGAGTAGGTTCGTGCACTCGGCGAGTAGGAGCCTCAGAATGCAGATTTTCGACTTTTGCTGCTGGAAATGGACTAGAAACATTACTCTAAACTGTTTTGGTGTTTTAAAACTTGTTTTAGTTGGTGTAATGGTTGTTCTAATCCATTTACAATAGCTTATATCAAAATTTCATGCTTTGTATGTGTTCATATAATTCTTGAAACTTTGATGATCATGTTCATGTTCTTATGAATTTAGAAGATGATAGGAATTATTTGCTGAATTGTTTAGGATTAATTCTTGATCATTTATGTGTTTTAATGGAGTCCATAATTTGTCCTCAAGTTATGGATATCCAAAGGTCACTTCTTTTAAACACACATTTAAACACATAAGTTACATAAAAATGAAGAGTCTTCATTTTTATGAACCTTTAATTCATAAGTTATGAAATGAAAAGTTTTGAATAGTTTAAAAACATGTCCTCAAGTTTTGGAATTTGTAAAGTTACACACACTTTAAACTTTAATTCCAACCCTTAGAGTTTTAATAGTTAAAATTCAACACTTATACTATTTATAACATTAATGGTTAATTATTATATATATGTATAAGAATAAGTCGTTCTACCGTTAGTAGGCCTCATTCACGAAGCCGGTCTATAAGGGGGGTATAAGGTTGTTGCCTATAAAATGGCAACTTAATGGGTGTCCACTCTCACCCACCGCTTCCTTGATCGGTGGAGGGTCGTTAGCCGAACGGGTAGGACAATGACTTTAAATCCTCATTAAAAGTATAATGATTATTATAAAGTAACTAAATATTTTAATTCCCAATCTTAGTTACTTTAGGAAAAATGTGAACTTGGTGCTAGTCCATGGAATTCACACTTTGTACCTTACCAAGTCGTTGGTGGAGCGTGTATGGTTAACCGGCACACTAACTTGGACTAGTAAGGATCACGAAGAGTGACTAAATGTTTATCATAGATCGGTGGAGCGTGTGTGGTTAACCGGCACATCGATTAGGTGATAATATTAAGGGTACCTAGTGAGTTTGCATGGTTATTCACACCTTGTTTTGTGATCCTCGGCATCCCAGTCACAAAACTTGAGAGGGCACAATCGAGATTGAAACATGCCATTGAAAAGTTCAATGAATCTCAAAAGATCTAGGAGTTTCAAATCCAATTAAAACCTAATAAATTATTTCGTTTTTCATGGTGGAAATTGGTGAATCGTCATTCGCCTACCTTCAAATATTTTATAGCTTGGATTACGGCATCCCTCTTCCAAGTTATAAAATATTGTGTTGGGTCCTAGCCTTAATATTTCATATTGGGTGTTATATTAAGGACTTGAATCAACTAACTTGATTTTCCCCCATTGTAGATGTCTGGTTCAGACAACTATGATCTTCCCAAATTGCTTGGAACAAGCTTTCCTCTTGAAGATGATGTCCCTCAACATCATGCTTCACTCCCTCCACCTCCTCCATTTATTCTCCCTGACCCACAAGCCCGAAGACTTGAAAGGTTCAAGGTCACTCAAGCTCTACTAGAAATGAAACATAAAGATGGAAGACCTGTGTGCACTCATGTCTTAGGAATGAAGTCACACATTGACAGGTTGAGAATGTTGGGTGCTGTTATTTCAAGGAAGTTCGCTGTTGACTGGGTTCTTCAGTCACTTCCTGAGTCGTATGGTGAGTTTATTAAAGACTACCATATGACAGATCCTGACATAACCCTAATAGATCTTTCTTATTTGCTTGTTGCTGCTGAATCAGCAATGATTTGGCGCAATGGTCAAGCAAATATTGATGGAAGGTCTAATTCTCAAACTTCCATGGACATGGACAATGGTAACATTGGAAGTCCAGAAAAGCTTTCTCTTCCCAATGAAAAGGGATCGGCCTTGGTCAACCCGGTTGACCAAAAGGTAAAGGGAAAGGCTAAGTCTGTGATTGTCTCATGTACCATTCCCAAAGAGTCTATATGTTTTTATTGTCATGAGAAGGGACATTGGAAGCGAAGCTGCCCTGAATACCTGAAATGTTTGAAAGCAAGTAGAGACAAAATGTTTGACTCGGCTTCAGGTAAGTCCACTATCTAACTTTGTTAAAATTCCTAATTGTTGATTCTTATTACATGATGTGACTAGGTTGCATCTTGATGTTTAACAGGATCGAGAAAAAGGAAGGTTAAAAGAAGAGTGTGTTGAATCTGATCGCGAAAGTTATGATAGATTGCTAAGAAATATGTAATAACATAGTTTTCATTTAAAGTTGCATTGTAAGGAATATTTTTCCGCATTTTAATAAAGAAATGAAAGTTTTGTTTAGTTTATTTTATATTATATCCCCTTACAATGGCATTTATAGAAAATTGATGTTTGTATGTTACTAGCAATATTGGAAATATGAGTTTGATTCTCTCATTTGTGGTAGTGTCTGAATTTACCAAATGAGGAAAGGTTCTCATCACCCAAGCTTCAGTTAGACAGAAACTTGGAATCATACAAGTTGTATCGTATGATGAATGAGAATTTTCATCTTTGTAAAATTAAGACTAATTCATTGATCACATGCATATGTGAATCAATTGAAGGACTAAGGAATTAGGTACACTGGGTGTGTGCTGGTAAAGGTCCACCACAAAGATCGATTTGTCATGATTTACTAAAGATTAGTAAATATGGTTATACTTATAAGGTTAAGTATAAATCTGTAACATTGGAAAAGTTTCAATGTATGGCAGAACGGATGAGAAGAATCAAATTTGGCAGAGAGATAAAAGTTTCTCAAATCTGAAAAGATGGGAGAGTACTTTAGTATCATGTTTTATGATCATCTTAATGATTATGAAACCATATCACAAATTCATACTCTAAGGACATCTTAGTGCATTGTTATGACTAAGATGAGGGGTCATGAATTGTTGGAATGGTTAAAATCAAGAAAATGGATCATACTTCGTTCCAAAACAACTCTTAGAATCATACTCCAAGATTGTAACATTGAGTGACATAAAGTAAGGTTTAAAACACTTATCAAATATAGTGTAAAATGTTTTCTACTCCTTTACATTTGAAATTGGTAAGTTGTGATGTCTTGGATAAGACAAAGACCAACTAAGACCAATTGTGTGAAGTGTTTATCTTGATAAGAATCCGCACTATCCCTTGAATATTTGTTTTGTCAAGGAATGGTCCTTGACTAGGGAAACTTATATGTCAAGAGGACAGTGGGAGTCTTTAAGATCCTAAAAGGATTTCAAGATATCAAGAGTAAAACCTGAGTTTTATCACTAGCACACGACTTAAGGTTTGCAACCTATTAAGTTGACATAATTCTTGATTCTATGTCTGTTCCTATTAAGTTGACTATGCATATGAGTTTTGTTAGTTCTAAACTGTGTGCATAACAGCTTGGAAGCATTGGTGGGCCTTGTGCTACCAGGTGACAAGAAATTAAGATTGAACAAGTTCAATCCATGTAAGGCTAATTTGTCACTAACCTTGTCTTGTGATTATGGTTTTGACAAATTCACATGGATAGAAACTCATACACTATAAAATCTAAGTGTCATAAGGTTTCTCTTCGATTCATGAAAATGATGGTGAGGAAATGCTTTCACTAAGAAGATTTTAAGTAGATAACAATTGTGATGTTTGCATTCTCAAAGTCGTTAGTGGAGCGTGTGTGCTTAACCGGCACACTAACATGGACTTGTGAGAAATGGCAAAGGTCTAAACAATTAAGACTATGATTACGGCATCCCTTTTCATAGTTCTAGAAATTGTTTAGACACACATGTGAGCTATCTAAGAAAGGGTGTACGAATCTAAATTTCAGGAGTCCAGCTGATTTATGGAAATATGTCAGAGCTAGTGTGAGCATAAGTGTTATGCTGATAATCATCATGTTAGTGGGAGCATGATTATTATGTTTAGTGTTGCAAGTTAGCAATGTTAATTATAGAAATCCAAAAGTTTCAATTCGTAAAGTTGTAGGGGTTGAAAAGTTGTTTTGCTATAATTAAGGGAGAGGAAATTATACTTCATTTCAATTCTAAAAGCTTAGATTGAGTTTTTAATCATCTTTAGTCAAGGATATATATATATATATGTATTTTATGTTGGAATGGTTCAACTTAAAGAAATTCTATATATATTGCGTTATCAAAATTCGATTATGATTACGGCATCCCTCTTCATAGTTAAATTTTGAAAACATGGCAAATAAAAAATATTGTAGCAAAAGACTGGTCTAGTATCATGTCTTTATGTGAGACATCATGAATCGTGTTCCATATACTTCGGATATAGGATCGATTTCATGTGCTATAATATTCATCCTTATTGTAGCAAAAGAATGGTCTAGTATCATGTCTTTATGTGAGACATCATGAATCGTGTCCCATATGCTTCGGATATAGGATCGATTTCATGTGCTATAATATTTATCCTTTCTAAATTTTCCAAATGCTTAGGGCATTAAGAAGGGAAAAGTCTAGAATTGGATATGACTAAAGTGATTAAGCAATTGTCGAGGACAATCTAAGGTTCTCCAAAGATTGGTTGCTCGGGGACAGTTGGAAGTAGGATATAAATTGTTGGAAAGGACCATATTGACATATTCTGAAAAGAGGTAACTCTTGTTCGGAAGTGATAGTCAAAATGGGACTCTGGAAATTTCTCCATAGGTGGAAGTTATTCAATCTGTGTAAGATTAGAAAACCTTAGTGCAAGAAGGATGTTCAAAGCAATGTACTTTGAATATGAGACTTCATTTCCATAGAGTTGATCTCCTTTGGAATACTCTGTAATGACTGTTGACAAGTTTTGTGACTTTGTGCATAATCATTACAAGAGGAACATTGCATAAAAGTTTAAAATCTAACAGTTTTTTTGGTAAATGGTAGGAATTAGGAATTTTTACATTTACAATAAGGATTTGGGATTGTGAAATGAGCATCATTGGAATCATGTTCAAATGATCTATTTCACAAAGTAAAGATCATACACAAACATAGTGTGCATAGTTGGAGTATGGCATAACTATTGTTTAGAAAAACAAAGTGTACATGCTAGGAGCATGGGACAACTGTTGTTTTATTCAAGTATTAAGTTGATTATTTGAAACATTATACAATGAATAATGTGTAATCAATATGGTGATAAATAAAAGGTGGTTTTATTTATATTCAAATGGGTTCTGAGACCATATTGGATTCGATTATTATTGTGTTTCACTTTGCATGTTTTGACTTCCAGAATAGCTAGGTTATTCTTTCCGAATGACTAAGTTATTTAAACACTCCACAGTCGTTCATATGTTGGAAGTAGGTATGAATTAAGACTGTCATGAATCGAGTTTGTAGATGGCTAAATGTGTTTAGTCATAGCAATGGTTGCTACAACATTCATGAGTGCTCATAAGTTATGAGTATTGGAATTAACCCACGCTCACTTGTATCACTTCATGGAATTTATCTCGAGTGATCGTGAGATGGTAATATCATATAAGTCTTCAAACCTAGAGATATGAGTTGTTACCTATGAGTTGGTTGTGCATTGATTGCACGAAAACGCATCAGTAACTTGATGTTATAAAACGTGCCTTTGTGTACAATTCAACAAGTAGTAGAACAAGCATATGAGTCGAAGTTTATCTGTTCCTTCTAGAAATAGAAGTGATATTTGGGCCCCTCGATGATTTTGTTCAATTTAGTTCTTTGTCAAACAAATCGGAAATCGGGAAACAAACTGTTGGACAATAAGTACGACGCTGTTCCATGCATTTGTCCGGCTGATATCATGAGAACAGAGGATTATATGATCACTTATCTAAAATGGCTCTTCATAGTTCAACAGAGTTTTCGAGAGCTACGATTGCTGGTTGGTTCCTGAAGTAACATACGCAAATACAGTTATTAGACTTATCCAAGTGGGAGACTGTTGGATAAGGTGTCTAAGTCCATAACTTATTTGGTATATACTTGACCCGACCCGGCATGGTCCATTTGGGTTGCACTTCACCCACACTGTTTATGGATAATTTTATGAGAATTGTATACTTACGATTTATTAATATATTATAAGTTATAATATATTAATATAAAGTCATGTTATTTAATTAGTTTTAATCTTGAATTAATTATGAATTGATTTAGTGATTAAAAGGAAGACTAATTAAATCATGGGCTATTGTATTTATATGGTGTGGGCTAATGCTCATTTGTTAATGGGCTAAGCTTATATGAAAGTCCATGGATGATCCATGGAGCTTTTAACCCATGGATCCTTGGAAGAGGAAAATACATGGGTTATTAGGGTTTCACCCTAACCATGCACACTATATAAACAAGCTTATGTTGCATGAAAAACCCCCTAGAGTGTGTGTAATAGTGGTGGTCGAAATCTAAGAGTTAGTATACTCTCTCATACATTTTCCAAGTTTGTGGTGATTTGTGATTTCCATTTGAGGCATTCACATTATTGGTGCTTGGCTCTCAAACTCCAAGGAATCAACAATCAACAAAAGGTATGTAATTCATCTAGTTCTTTTATGTTTAAAAGTACCCCATGCCATGCTAGATAGGTTATAAACCTTGGAAAATAATATTTTGCATGTACCTTAGACAAACATAGATCCAAGGTTTATTAGGGTTGCATGTACACTTAGGAAGTGTTAGAATGCTCAAAACCTAACATCAAGTTCTTTGGTTACAACAGCAAGTTTGTTTTTAATGTGATCATAATTTTCACACTTGTTGTAATCTTCTTGCAGTTTCCTAAAATCATTTGTTTTGGCTTCTAATTTTTCTTTTAATGGTTTTTGTCCTTTTCTGAGTTGATATCCTTCGTATTTCAGGTCCTTATTTTCTCTCTTAATTAACTCGATTTGGTCACGCGAAAATTTGACAGTTTTAATGCAGGATTGAGAACAACCATTTTCACTAACCTCCGGCTTTGCAGGCTCTGGCGTAGTTTGGACCATGAATGCGAATTGGAGTTCCATCATTTCTGCTTCTGGGTCAATTTCAGCTTCTCTTTCAGCAACATCATTGATCTGGGCAAGAGGAGCATTTTCAGGTCCTGAGATGTTCAGGGCCTGAATCTGGTCCTCCCAGTCAAATGACTGAGCTACCATTTCCAGATTTGCAGTCTCACTGTTAACAGCAGCATTTCCTTGATTGTTCGCAATTGGTACCATCGTTCGATAAATGTTTACTCGTCTGTCAGGCTTCGAACAATCACGTGCAAAGTGACCCGGCTCGTGACAGTTGTAGCAACGAAGCTTTCCTTTGTTGAAACCTACCTTCTTTTCTGCATTCATTCCCCAATTGTTCTTTCCAGTTTTCTTTGAAAATTGTTTTTCCCTGAATACTGCCATTGCAATCTGCCAAGTAATATCCATTTCTTCAACATCTTCAGGATGAATTTGGTCCAAATCAGCAAATAACAATTGAGGGGGCAGTTCACCGGCTACAAAAGCATTATAACAATTTACGAAACCAGTTGCAAGAGCCAAATTTTCATCATTTTCTTTTGGAGCAAGGGTTGGTGTGGGAGCTGGAGCAGGTGCCTTTAAAGAAGAAGCAACTTGTAGATGGGATACTGAGGAGTGAGCACTTTGCATAGATGGAATGACATACGATGATGGTTGGGAAGCAGCCAACGGTTGAACTTGAGGAGTGGTGAAAGATGAAAAGGAATTGTTGGATTGAATACCCAGATTCGCAGTGGAGTGTGAATTAACATGGTTGATCTCTCTCTGCTTGTCATCCAAGTCACAAGCTTTAATGATTGCCATTGTTTCAGCTAAACTTAGACGATTGAGGTCTTTTGTTTTCTTGATCAAAACAACATTTATATCCCAAGACCTCGGCAGAGAATTGAGTAGTTTCTTGTTTATTTCAGATTTAGGCACGAAAATTCCGGCTGAACTCATTTCAGTAGTGAGTGTGGTAAATCGTTGTAACTGAGCTTCCAGGGTTTCACCAAGAATATGATTGAACATATTGAATTTTTGTCTTAGCATATCCTGACGGCTCTGTTTCATGTCTTCGTTCCCTTCATATACTTCAATCAAGGCTTCCCATAGAGCCTTTGCTGAAGTGTATTCTCTGAATCCTTGTGCAATCTCTGGGGATAATGCCATTGTGAGTATAGCCAGTGCTTTTTCTTGCTCTTTAATTTTTTCAAAGTCAGCATCGGTGTAGTTTTCAATTTTCTTGTCAACGACTGTTTCATCTTCGAGTGTTGTGGTGATACGAATTGGTCCTCTTAAAATGCTTCTCCAAATTTTGAAGTCTTTCATTTTTGATATATTTCTTTATGCGGTATTTCCATTCTGGAAAACCCTCAGCAGATAATAGTCTAGGAATGCGTGACGTGGTACCCATGATAGCATCCAGTTCATGATGAGCAAATGTGGTTTGAGATTCCGTTTTTGTTTGTTGTTTTTTTTGGCTTTTCGGAAATGAACAGATCGAAAACTTAACAAGAAAAACGCTTAAAATAAGAAGTTCAAGCAGCTAAGGAGTTTACGACTGTACACTCCCAACCGTACACTCTTCAACCGTATACTTCAAACCGTACACTGCAGCTGTACACTCCCAACCGTACACTCAACTGCACACTTACAACCGTACACCTTCAACCTTCAACCGTACGCCTTCAACCTTCAACCGTACACCTTCAACTGAGCTCAACCGTACACTTGATTTTCAATCCAAAGCCTTAAATGTTGTTCAGAAACAGATACTCTATAAGCAATTTCGAATTATCTTCAAAAATTGTGAAGTTTCTCTGGCCGTACACTCACGAGGATCCAAATTGACACTAATTTGGCTCTGATACCAATTGTAAGTCCCGAATTCTAAGATCCAAATGAGTAATCAAATGATATTGCAATCAATCAGAGTGTAGAAGGAGTACAAGAAGAATTAAGCCAACCATACACACATTTATATCATATAAACGTTAAATACACCTTGGAAAACACACACATACGTCACCCTAAGACTGACACAGACACCTACTATTTATAGCACACCCAGCAGTACACGAGTGTACAGCCGCACACGCGTGTACGGCCGTACACAGAGTGTACAGCCGTACACACATGTCCAGCCGTACATAGCCACACAAAGGTTACAACCACCATAACAAACCCCAAGACCCTACCAAGACCTATACAAGATGGATGCCTAGCCCAAACCACTATATTAGGACCTATCAATGCTTCTTATATTTATGAGTAATGCTCGCGATGAATTGTTTGATGGGGAATTGTAGGCGAGATGTGTGGTAGTTCATTTGTTCCTAGATGGAGAATCAGTGTCATGAATGGACAGAATTATTGTTTGTGCATCTGCATGGGATTCTGATGTTAGAGGCGGCTATGATTGGGAGGTTTCCGAGGTCTCCATACAGGAATCGGAATAACTTTGAGTTCACTTGGTCTTTATCTAGAAGACCAACTTATGTTGTGTTATATATTCTAAACTTCTGGGATGCTATGCATCCGGTTGAACCGGTTTGAGTTTGGTTTGTTTGCAACGTCATTTGGTGGTGGTTCGAACCCTAAGTGGGGGAGAACTAGCTATTTTTATTGAAGTATCGTCGATATGTTCGAGTTTATGATTTCAAAAGAATGGGTCATAGGGATCTACGGTTCGGGTATACGAGACTTTGGCTCAAGATTTGGTCAAGACGGGGATGTAGAGCAAATTGCCACCAGATGTATGTGCTCAGGAATGCATAGCTTGCCTTCACGGCACGAAGCTATTGGACAAGGATTTTGTTGTAGCCAGTGGTTCCTTTCGGTCCAGTGAATAGATCAAGAGGCGTTTGGGACGCTCAGGTTGAGCATCGAGTGCTGAGGTATTTTTTCAACTCGTTGTATAGATTGTTATCCATATTCTAGGGTGGGCAGTTATTGATTGGTAAATCAACTTCAGAGTTTGGTATGTTTAGTTTCACATGGTTTTTGTTCATTAGTGTATTGGGTTATTGGGTTAGTTCTCAATGCATTCTCGATCGTTGGTCATTTCGTTCATCGTCAAAAGCAGAGGTTCTTCAAAAGTTTTGAGTTGTGTTAGTTGAAGTTCAATGGAAGCGTCAACCTATCGTCAATTTTTATATGTTTTATATTTTCTTTGGTTTCTGGGTATGTTTACCCTTAATTGTGGTGTGGAATTTTGGTTCATATCAAGCTCAATTTTGGCAGTTGTCCTTGGTTATTGGAAGTTTGGATGTTGGGGAAGCGTTGTTCAGTTTTCCAGGTGTGACTTTGATCTACGTATAATCTAATTTTGGCATGTTGTGTCCGTAGAATTTGTAGTGGGATTGATCCGACTAAAGTTTTGGCAGCATTGCTAGATCACCTTGAAAGCTTTCTCGAGCTATTTACGTATTCGTGGAATCTGTTCGGTTTCAATCAAGGTGTGGGATCTTGTTTCGTTCGTTCATAAGGATGTTTCTGATAACAGTTGAGGATCGTCATTTCATTAGATCTACTGACACTTCACCATTTGGGTAAGGTTGTGAGGAGGAAGGAATGTAGTAGATCTATGGATGGTTATATGTTCCCCTTTGGGAATGTATATTGTGGTAGCTCATCAAATATGGCCATGAGGAGGTGTATATGGACTGAGTAAGATAGCATGATAACACCTGGTCCAAATTCATTGGTACGGTTCTTAATTTGTTTGCAACCCTTGATTTGGAGAAAGAATAAGAACCACCTATCTCATTCGTTGCTTGGGTGCAACCATGTTTTCGTCTGATTTTGAGTTGGTAGCAGCCTATGTTGTGCAAGGAATTATTCATTATAAAAGGTTTTAGCTCGTAATGTCTTTAGATAATGATTGAGAGGGGTGTTGATTGGGTTCCTGCAAGTCGGTGGGTTAATGGTTGAGTACCTTTAGTCCCTTATGGTGTTGGTCGTGAGTCTTCGGGACAATGGTGGACTGACGGCAAGATTCTAATGCCCGTGTTTCTAGGCTAGGCATTAATATTGACGTGATAGTCTAGGTTAACCTTTGTAACTCATTTAGAAGAAATGAAAAGGAATTATGTGAATATTATGTGAAAATTATGTGTTTTATACTTAATTATTAGGGTTTAATTAATTAAGAATAAAAATGAGCGTCGAAAATAAATATTAGATAAAGCCGATATTTATTAAGAAAGTGGTAGTGGTCATGACAAGGATCACGGTTATATAAAGAATGCTGAAATCCGAGTTATAACGAAGAAGTTATGACCTGTCGAAGTTTCGCAACAAAACCGGCACTGTGCTGAATGTCGTAAAAAGTGAGTTTTTGATAAACTGCTTTTTAGCCTTAGTGATCTAAACGAAAGTCGTAGTGCTCGTTAAACCGAGAGTATCTATAAAAAGAACGCCCAAATCTGACTTCGTATGAGGAAGTTATGATTTTTCGAAGTTTCAGCTTAGCAGTAGACAGCTAAAAACTCAAATTTTAGATCGAGTGACTTTTAGCCGACACGACCTAATCGAGAATCGAAGGTCTCGTCAATAGTAGCACAACGGTAAAAAGACAGACGAAAACGGACGTCGGATGAAGAAATTATGAAATTTTAACGGATTTCCTGTCCCGGTCTGTTAAAAATAATAATATAAAAATTAAAGTCAAAATTAGCCGACGAAGTCTAAACGAAAGTTTTAGAGCGTAATTTTACCTACGCGTGCATATAAAGAAAGTGAAAAACGGAGCTCGTATGCGAAAGTTATGGATTTTAGAAGTTTTGGCGCGAAAATCGAGAAATATTGTCAAAACCGAGAAATCTCGCATACGTGGACTTCGGCCACGTGTCCTCGCCTCGCATCTGCACGTGTCCGAAATATTGCTGAGTCATCCGAAGCCGTGGAAGCATCCGAGGAGTGACGCGAGTGCAGCCGAGAGTCCGACGCGTACCAAGTGACTCCTCGCATCCGAAGCCGCCTTACCTCGCACCGACGCGTGTCGCACCAGCTGTCCGAGCTTCGCAGGAGCCACGAACCCCCCTACCTCGGGCTAGACTTCGGTCCAATCAGAACCCTCCAGCGAGGCCCTCGCATGCGCAACCCACATGCAAGCCAGGTGCTGCCCCCTTCGGATCTGCTGCAGCGTGTCTCCTTCTCAGCCATTGATCCTCGGTCTCGCAGCCTATAAATAGGAGGGTGCGAACCCTCCCGGCTAGAATTGAAGAGCTGGCAATGTTGGCCCCTTTTTCAATATTTTGGCTATTTTCACATCCCCCGAAGCCCCGGTATCGATTATAACCCCCGGAATACGCCACGAAGTGCCCGAGAAGCCCGGAAAATTTATCTTTTCGGTTTCGAAGCCCGACCCTCGTAGAGCCCGGTTTCTGAATAAAACTCTCGGTTTTATTAGAAACGAACGTTTTAGGAAATGAATTGTTGCCCGATTATCATCAAATCATGTGAGTGTATAATCAGTTTCATCTTACACATAGATATGAAGTATTTTATATAAAATACGTGATATGTGTATATATGTTGTTTGTTTATTTGAGATGGATGTTGAATGAATGTTTTATACATGTTTAAAATGATTTAAAATGTATATATATTTTATCTTCAAATATGTTGGGGTAAAACATGGGTAGATAAAGAATGAGGGATAAAAGTACAATATAGATGTACGTTGGTAGCTATGAATTTAGTACAGTATAGATGTACGTTGGTTGCTATGTATTTAGTACGTTGGCAGCTATGGACTTAGTGCCTGTGGTATAAACCTTGGCGACGATGTGACTTCGTGCCTATTAGATAAACCCTGGTGACGATGTGACTTTGTGCCTATTTGACATAAATTGCTGAGGGAAAGCAATGTTGTCACCCCGGTGTTTGTTTTATTTGACATAAATTGCTGAGGGAAAGCAATGTTGTCACCCCGGTGTTCGTTTTATTTGACATAAATTACAGAGGAAAGCAATGTTGTCACCCTATTGGTTGTCTTATTTGACATAAATTGCTGAGGAAAGCAATGTTGTCACCTTATTGGTTCTTTTATGTTAGGTTGTCTTGTTTGACATAAATTGCTGAGGAAAGCAATGTTGTCACCCCGATGGTTGCCTTAGTTGACATAAATTGCTGAGGAACCCCCGAAGCAATGTTGTCACTCCTAATGAAAATCCTTAGGCTAGGTCCCTAGTGATAGTTGTTTTAGGGACGTAAGGTGAGGATAACGGGAATGGGTAATAAGGGTTATTTTGGTTGATGAAATTAATAAATTATGTGTTGATTGATGAACTTAAAAAGTTTATTATTTATTGTGGGTTGAAAACCCTATATGCTCACCAGGCTCCCAAGCCTGACCCACTCAGCCTTTTTATATTACAGGTAGTGGACCCCGAGCATAGTCGGATGATGATGATAACTGATATTTGGATTATAGGCCAGTAGTTGTAAATAACTGTGTAATGCTTATAATTTCTTGTTTATGCTTTTGATCTGTATCGGAACATGACATCCTGAGGTTTTGTTATGAAATAAATATATATATATATTTCTTAAAAAAGGGTTTTGATAAATTTTTATCATGTTTGGTTTTGGGAACAAATTCCGCCACATATTTTAAAAGGGTTACTCTGATTTTATTTTAAAAAGCATAAATTAAATCGATCTTTTCTGGCCGATAAATTAGGGGATGTCACAATTGGTATCAGAGCATTAGTTTAAGTGAACTAAGAAATTGTAGGATTTCTAGACTTCAACTTAGAATGCTAAGTGATGATTGTGAGATGAGTGTCTACCATATTTTAGACACGAGCACTAGTTTATTTTAGGAAAGGTGCCTAAAATGCTTTTATGTGCTAATTGTTATATGTTTGCCATATATGCCATTATTTGTTCGGATCTATGGTCTGTTGCCGACCGGATCTGGAAACCTTATATGTGTAGGATTCTAAGCGTATGATTACGAGATTAGAACTAACATGTAAACGTTTCGGACTGATAAGGGAATTTAAATACCTATCGAGGATAAAGACCTAAATTCGCCTTATTCAGTATATAGATTATAATGGCAAGAACCCGAACTGGAGCTGGAAATGTAAATAGAAATCAGCAACCTCAACCCCAAGTGATGGAACAGGTACCTATAGTAGGAGCTGCACCAGAACCCATCACCATGGCTGGGGTACGAGCCATGATTCAGTCAATGATGGCTGAACAAAGGGAGGAAATGAGGCAAATGTTGCTGAACAACAGGGATGAACCTTCAGTTCCTGTTGAACAATGTGAATTAAATGACGATCGATCTGAAGAAGGAAACAACAGTAGATCTGTTGGTCATAGTGAACCACTTGTGGTTGGGAGAAATAACCATGAGAATAGAGTGGAGAGAAATGGATGTAAGTATAAGGACTTTATGACTTGCAAGCCATCAACCTTCACTGGAAAAGAAGATCCTATCGGAGTAAAGGATTGGATCTCGGAAATGGAATTGGCTTTCATGACATGTGGTTGCCAAGGCAAGTTACAAACCACATTTGCAGTGCGTCAGTTCAGAGGTAGTGATGCTCGTTGGTGGAATACTCTGGGGAAAACCCTAATCCCTAATGAGCCACTTCAACTGACTTGGGCAGAGTTCTTGGTGCACTTCAAGCGCAAGTACTGCTCGGCCCAAAATGTGCTTGACCTAGAAAACCAATTCCTGACGTTGAAGAAGGGAAGTATGACCATTGATGAATACACCAATAACTTCACATCCAAAATGGAGTTTGCTTTGCGTATTGTCCCAGATGAGCTAACGAAAATAGACAGGTACGCAAAGGGACTTCCATGGGAGTATGCAGTGCCAGTGCGTCAAGCACTTACCTTGGAGGCGGCTATTTGGGCTGCCAAGTCTGTAGAATATATGATTAAGGGAAGAGCTGCCAACAAGATTGAAATTGGCGAGAAAAGAAAGTTTGAAAGGACTTCAGGGTCCAACGAGAAAAGAAAATTCTCGAAGTCTGGAGGAGGAGAAGGCGAAGCAAAATGGTGCGATAAGTGCAAAAAGAAGCACTTCGGGAAATGTAGCGAAGAGGTGACCTGCTACAAGTGTGGAAAGACTGGGCATTATGCCAACGAGTGTCCATCCAACAAGAGGATGTGCTATCGATGTAACGAGGAAGGGCACATTTCGAAAGACTGCCCAAAGACGAAAGAGGCAGCAATGCCCAATGTTCCACCAAAACCAAAACCAAAGGCATTCCAAATGATCCTTAATGAAGCAGATGGAAATACAAGGGATCAGGAGTAAGGTCCTTATATTCCCAAAGCTAAGATATAAAGTAGCAATGCAGTTAGTAACTTGTGGTGTAGCCTATTAGAGGCGTTGTATAGGGTAAACTCAAACCTCTGTGTAATTATTTTAAGAAATAATATAAACCCTGGTTTTGTCATGTGATGAATTGAATGACTATGTGAAATTATTGTATGGTGACTTGGAGAACTGCGAGACAATACTTGGGATGAGTAGGAGTATGTGTGAATGGTAGTAGAGGCCTATACTACCGGAAGCACAGGACTCGTACTTGGATCAAGGAAAGTCACAAGGTTACCAAGAAGCTAGAAATTGATTTCGTTATTGTTCGAGTATTTCATTACCTTCGTTTCGGTAATGACTAAGAAGATGATTGTTATTCAGACCCTAGAGGTTATATCAAATTGAGTCCGACTAAGATGAGTTTGTTACGTGGTTCAGAGAATCAAGTTCGATGTAGTAGTTGACTTAAGCCGAATTGAAGTAAAGGATGTTAGCAGCTCAAGATCGTCAAAAGAGCTATGCTGACAAGAAAAGACAACCGATATCATTCGAAGTTGGAGATTCGGTTTTACTTAAAGTCTCGCCATGGAAGGGACTTATAAGATTTGGTAAAAGGGGAAAGTTGAGTCCAAGATTTATTGGACCATTTAAAGTTCTTCAGAGGATCGGGAATCAAGCTTACAAGCTAGAATTACCGGAAGAACTGGAGGGTATTCATAACACCTTTCATGTGTGTTATTTGAGGAAGTTCACGGGAGATGTGCCCGACATAATTCCCATTTCTGAATTAATGTTGGATGAAAACAAGAGGTTAATTGAAGAACCTGAGTCAATCGTTGACCGTAAGACTAAGAAGTTGTGACGCCAGATGGTCGATTTAGTGCTTGTGCGTTGGAAACATACGAATGGGCCAAATCTCACCTGGGAAACGGAGAGTGACATGATGAGTCACTACCCGTAGTTGTTTGTCGATGTGTTATTCCGGGGACGGAATCATCCTAAGGGGGAGAGAATTGTAATGCCCGTGTTTCTAGGCTAGGCATTAATATTGACGTGATAGTCTAGGTTAACCTTTGTAACTCATTTATAAGAAATGAAAAGGAATTATGTGAATATTATCTGAAAATTATGTGTTGTATGCTTAATTATTAGGGTTTAATTAATTACGAATAAAAATGAGCGTCGAAAATAAATATTAGATAAAGCCGATATTTATTAAGAAAGTGGTAGTGGTCGTGACAAGGATTACGGTTATATAAAGAATTCCGAAATCCGAGTTATAAAGAAGAAGTTATGACCTGTCGAAGTTTCGCGACAAAACCGGCACGGTGCTGAATGTCATAAAAAGTGAGTTTTTGATAAACTACTTTTTAGCCTTAGTGATCTAAACGAAATTCGTAGTGCTCGTTAAACCGAGAGTATGTATAAAGAGAACGCCCAAATCTGACTTCGTATGAGGAAGTTATGATTTTTCGGAGTTTCAGCTTAGCAGTAGACAGCTAAAAACTCAAATTTTTGATCGAGTGATCTTTAGCCGACACGACCTAAACGAGAATCGAAGGTCTCGTCAATAGTAGCACAACGGTAAAACTATAGACGAAAACGGACGTCGGATGAAGAAATTATGAAATTTTAACGGATTTCCTGTCCCGGTCTGTTAAAAATAATAATATAAAAATTAAAGTCAAAATTAGCCGACGAAGTCTAAACAAAAATTGTAGAGCGTAATTTTACCTACGCGTGCATATAAAGAACGTGAAAAACGGAGCTCGTATGCGAAAGTTACGGATTTTAGACGTTTTGGCGCGAAAATCGAGAAATATTGTCAAAACCGAGAAATCTCGCATACGTGGACTTCGGCCACGTGTCCTCGCCTCACATCCGCGCGTGTCCGAAATATTGCTGAGTCATCCGAAGCCGTGGAAGCATCTGAGGAGTGACGCGTGTGCAGCCGAGAGTCCAACGCGTGCCAGGTGACTCCTCGCATCCGAAGCCGCCTTACCTCGCACCGACGCGTGTCGCACCAGCTGTCCGAGCTTCGCAGGAGCCACGAACCCCCCCTACCTCGGACTAGACTTCGGTCCAATCAGAACCCTCCAGCGAGGCCCTCGCATGCACAACCCACGTGCGAGCCAGGTGCTGCCCCCTTCGGATCTGCTGCCGCGTGTCTCCTTCTCAGCCATTGATCCTCGGTCTCGCAGCCTATAAATAGGAGGGTGCGAACCCTCCCGGCTAGAATTGAAGAGCTGGCAATTTTGGCCCCTTTTTCAATATTTTGGCTATTTTCACATCCCCCGAAGCCTCGGTATCGATTATAACCCCCGGAATACGCCACGAAGTGCCCGAGAAGCCCGGAAAATTTATCTTTTCGGTTTCGAAGCCCGACCCTCGTAGAGCCCGGTTTCTGAATAAAACTCCCAGTTTTATTAGAAACGAACGTTTTAGGAAACGAATTGCTGCCCGATTATCATCAAATCATGTGAATGTATAGTTAGTTTCATCTTACACATAGATATGAAATAATTTATATAAAATACGTGATATGTGTATATATGATGTTTGTTTATTTGAGATGGATGTTGAATGAATGTTTTATACATGTTTAAAATGATTTAAAATGTATATATATTTTATCTTCAAATATGTTGGGGTAAAACATGGGTAGATAAAGAATGAGGGATAAAAGTACAGTATAGATGTACGTTGGTGGCTATGAATTTAGTACAGTGTAGATGTACGTTGGTAGCTATGTATTTAGTACGTTGGCAGCTATGGACTTAGTGTCTGTGGTATAAACCTTGGCGACGATGTGACTTTGTGCCTATTAGATAAACCCTGGCGACGATGTGACTTCGTGCCTATTTGACATAAATTGCTGAGGGAAAGCAATGTTGTCACCCCGGTATTTGTTTTAATTGACATAAATTGCTGAGGGAAAGCAATGTTGTCACCCCGGTGTTCGTTTTATTTGACATAAATTACAGAGGAAAGCAATGTTGTCACCCTATTGGTTGTCTTATTTGACATAAATTGCTGAGGAAAGCAATGTTGTCACCTTATTGGTTGTTTTATGTTAGGTTGTCTTGTTTGACATAAATTGCTGAGGAAAGCAATGTTGTCACCCCAATGGTTGCCTTATTTGACATAAATTGCTGAGGAACCCCCGAAGCAATGTTGTCACTCCTAATGAAAATCCTTAGGCTATGTCCCTAGTGATAGTTGGTTTAGGGACGTAAAGTGAGGATAACGGGAATGGGTAATAAGGGTTATTTTGGTTGATGAAATTAATAAATTATGTGTTGATTGATGAACTTAAAAAGTTTATTATTTATTGTGGGTTGAAAACCCTATATGCTCTCCAGGCTCCCAAGCCTGACCCACTCAGCCCTTTTATATTACAGGTAGTGCACCCCGAGCATAGTCGGATGATGATGATGAGTGATTTTTGGATTATAGGCCAGTAGTTGTAAATAACTGTGTAAGGCTTATAATGTCTTGTTTATGCTTTTGATCTGTATTGGAACATGACATCCCGAGGTTTTGTTATGAAATAAATATATATATATTTCTTAAAAAAGGGTTTTGATAAATTTTTATCATGTTTGGTTTTGGGAACAAATTCCACCACATCTTTTAAAAGGGTTACTCTGATTTTATTTTAAAAAGCATAAATTAAATCGGTCTTTTCTGGCCCAGAAATTAGGGGATGTCACAAAGATCGGATTAGTATCTTGAGCTAATCATTCTACTAGTTAGAAGGTGTCCCGATGTATCGTGAACCAGTGGTTGCATGACTCACATGGGTGGAACCCGGTAGTCACTTGATTGAGACTCTTACGTATCAGATCGTTAGTTTTACTGGCATGGTTGAGTGTTAGTACATTTTTTAGAGTTGGGATACTCTATGACCAGCTGGTTTGGATCATGTGTACAGTAAGAGTGGTGGTATAATGAAGCTCGTTTATTGGTGCCATTAGTGGTGCAACGGAAGTCTCTTGCTGAGTGGTGATATTATGAACCCCGTTTATTGGTGGCAATTTTATTAGGAAATTTGGATACAAATGTTGGGTATTGGTTCTGAACTTCAGGTCATGAAGTTCGAGGTAAAAGTCTCGAATGATTTATCAGGTGGATATACACCTGAGCTAATGCAGAATTTGGATGCAATGTGAGATTCTTGGATTGACCATCATTATGCTCGTGGGAGCAGTGGGTTGGCGATGACTTGTCAGGAAGTCAAGTGTATATTTAAGGTTTTGGGCACAATTTTCAGATTTTGGGTTGGATGAAATTCATGATCGATATATTCCAAGTATTCCTTCTGCATGGTTGAGTGTTGTTCCTAGTAAGAAATTATGGGCGGGTACATTAAATGAATGAGCAATAGTCTTAGGGATAATTTCTAGAGTTTCAAATTGATGGGTTTCATTTGTTGAGGGTACGTTGTGATTTGAGGTCAGAAATTATGGGCGGGTACGTTGTGATTTGAGGTCTTCCAGTTGGGAAGAGTAATGTAGTTGTTTCAGTTCTCAAGCAGAACAATTAAGTTTCTTTCATTTGTTGAGGGCAGAGTGTTAAGGTTCATTCTTTCGGAGGGATAAGTGTCTTGTGCTAAATTGGGGTTTGGACGGAAGGATTGGAGGACGGTCAAAGTATGGGATGAAACTTCAGTCTTAAATGGAATTCAGGAAGTTCAGACAGGATCGGTTAAGATGACATAGGAAGTAGTAAGGAATGATTTCGAGGACGAAATATAATTGAAGTGGGGGAGAGTTGTAACGCCATGTTTTGATTCGTTGATTATTTCGGGGTCGTGACCCGAAGATCAGTTGTTATAAGACTTCGGGCCTTGGGGAAAGAGAAAGTTAGACCTATTTGGATGTGGGTAATGTAGATTTTGTGATACAAGAGTTCGGTTTGTGCTTTGGAGCACAAGGGTAAAGTAATGGTTCGGACCTTTTATTGAATTTAAGGAATTTATTTCAATGTACTTTAAGTCAAAAGTAAATAGATAAGGTTGTAGAGCTCCTCAACACCTTTCTGTGGATATAAGGATCGCCGAAAACGAACTTGGGACGCAGAAGTTATGGCCTTCAGAACTAAGAATGGTAAAAGGGCTAGTCGGGAATGTTGGGCGTTCGTGGCAGGGTGATCGCGAAGGTTCCCTCAGGAAGATTGGGCATTCCATTTGAACTTTCGGTGTTCGCGACTCAGACTCAAACCCTATTTTGGGCTCTTGGACCCTATTTAAAGGCCTTAAATCATTTCAAAACCTCCTAACCTTCAGCCTCCACCCTCTTGAGCTGTTTTCTCGAAACCTTAGCCTCATATGGAAGATTATTGAGCTTTTTAGTGATTTAGGTGGGGTTTTGGTGTAACATCCCGTTATTTTCTGTTTGTAAATTCAACAAAAGTCAAACTTGGGTCAACTAAAGTCTTCTTTATTATTTTGGGTTTTTATTAAGGTTAAAATAATAACCTTTGTTTGTTAAAAATCCTTAAAATAATTGTGGTTGAAATAAGAAGGGAAATGCTTAAAAACCGAGAACATTCGCATCCTATTCCCTTCGGACTGCAAATCCTCTGACCGCAAACGAGGGTCGTGAACGTGCGAGCCGTGAACAGGCGAACCGTGAACCTCGGACTGTGAATGCCTTCGGCCATGAACCGAGGCCGAAAACCACAAACCGCCTTCGGTCGTGAACCCCTCGGGCTGAGAACCCTCGCATATATAAGCAATTCAGCCAAATTTTCTTCACTTTTTAAACTTTCAAACACCATTCCAAGTCTTTTTCTCTCAAGTATCATCAGCCAAGAACACGAAGAACAATCTCTCTCCTCAAGAACATGCTATATTCATCCTTTCTCATCATATTCAAGTGTTAAATCACTAGTACTTCATAAGATCTAACAGGTATCACTTCTTGATCTTGTTGTCATTTCAAGAACATCATTCAGTCTTCTTATACTAGACTGAAAATCATTTGATTTCACTAGTCTTCAGGAAGAACACGAAGAACAAGCACCTGAAAACCTTTGAATCTTCTTAGAAACTGGTCTAGGATCATCAAGTGTTCTACAATCATTCAAGAACATTGGGCGTGAACCCTTCAAGCTAGGGTCGTGAACACCTATCAGCTTCCTTTCTAGCTTCTAACACTCCTATTTGTAAGTTATACTTACAAATTAGTCCAATTTCTACTCATTCCTATGATTATATTAGCTAATTGGTTGCATATATGCTATACAAATTACTATATAAGACTTGTTTTGCTACGGGATTACACTTGTGGAACTAAACATCGTATATCAAATCATCTTTTGAATCACCCTCCAAAAGGTGAGTTCATACCCCCATATTTTCATAGTTTTTACTGTTTTAAGAAGGGGTGGGGGGGGAATACAAGTCTAACACAAGGATTTTGTGTTACAAGAAAATGGTTTCAAATTATCTTGCCAAAATGGATTTCAATTGTTATTAAATCAAATGATTTTATATTGTGTTTAAAGTGACATCAAGTCACCAAAAGTATTTCAAAATGTTAAATTCTTAAATGATTTTATAAACTTATATTTTTCCCCAGAGATCATATATATATATTTATATTTATATAAATAAGATTTAAAAGGCTTACGACTGATAACTCACTTTGGTTCCTTTTCCTTATTTGGATGTGAGCTTATAGTATCGGTTATTTATCCAAATGTCGTTTAAATTTTACTTATGCATATTTGTATATGTATATAAATATAAAAGTCATTTCATACAGTTCAAATGTCCTTTGTAACATGTTGAGCAAGGGGTTGCATTCATGAACAGTTAATACAAATTCAGAAATTACATATAAATTATAATAGGTATAATTTATGATTCATAGAACATTAATTCACGATTCAAGTATATTAGAGTACAATAGTTTACAAGAATAAAGGTTTGATTCAAAACTAATCAAGGGTATACATCTTTCAAGTACATGTTAAATATACTAATTCAGGGGCATACTATTAATCATTTATTTCAGAATGATTGGGTTTTTCATAACTATTATACATGTAACATCTATATGCTTTTTATGAGTCATTTGACTCAGGTTGTTTAATTCATTTAAACAACATAGTTAAAGTCCTGACATTACAACCAGAATCTCCAGTCGGGATCGAAACAAGTGTGTATAGATCTATATTGGGATTGACAACCCCGCACTCAGACTGCTAGCTACAGTCGTGCATACACGCCTACGAGTGACAGTTGTTATCAACAGCTTTTAACGCCATCAAAGCGTTGTTTCAGGCCATCTAGTTTCAGTATGGTTATAATAACTCATTAAAAAGATATTAACAATACATTTGTGTATAATTAACTAAACATAAGTACATCTTCAAAGTACTAGTTTACATAATACAATCTACAATATTACATTACAGTTTACAATAATAGCTGGTGGAACCAGGCACACTCACAGTTATAGGTTTTACAAAAGGAATACAAATACAGAACATTGGTTTACAAACAGAACGGTTTTATGTGATTAAAACTACTTTTCATATACAGCAGAAAATATAGGATTTTATGTAACAGTTTACATATTCATATAACATAAAACATTCTTTCAAACATAAATACTTATGCACTCACTCAACTTTATGTTGATACTCTCTTTTCAAATTACTTGTATTCTCAGGGAATCAGTAGACAGGTACTCCCTGAGCTTTCGAGAAGATGGAGCTATTTTGAGTCTTGTCTTCTTCTTTTGTATAACTATTTTGGTGTCAATATACAGTGATTGAACACATGTAAAAACTTGTACATATTAATGCAATGGTTGTTTGTACTTTGATTACTATAATGCATGTAAAAACTTGTACATATTAATGCAATGGTTGTTTGTACTTTGATTACAATAATGCATGTGTTGTGATACTACAAATGAAGTCAGGTGTTCAATCAATCAAGTCCCATTATCGTACAAGACTTCATCTCAGTTTCCACAACCACTTTCCATTTATCATACTATGGGTCTATTATGCCCTCTTAGTAATTAGTAGGCTCAGAATCCTCTAGTTGAGTACAAGTTCCAACAATAGGTTTACATTTAACTAACTCTTGAATCTCTTCAAGATATTTGGATCGCACTAGGATCTTTGGATATCATCTCCCTTTCAAGGAAGATTTCCCTTTGAGCTACGTGATTTTGTTCTCATAAGGTTTATAGATATAACATCCCCCTCTGGCACGTATCACAATATTGTCCGCTTTGGGCTCCCGGCACGAAAACTTCCCAGGGGTCACCCATCCTTGGATTGCTCTCGCCTGGGCACGCTTAACTGTAGAGTTCTTATGGGATCTGCTGCCCTCACGACTTTAAAACGTGTTATGTCAAGGAAGGTATCCACAACCCTTTATAAGAAAATGTTTTGTTCTCCTTCCAAGCCGATGTGGGATCAGGTGCAACCCACCTTCACCGCCCATTATAAGGTTCGACGTCCCCGTCGAACACATCGACTCGTGCCCCAGCTCTAATACCATTTATAACATCCCCCTCTAGCCCGTATCACACTATTGTCCGCTTAGGGCTCCCGGCACGAAAACTTCCCAGGAGGTCACCCATCTCTGGATTACTCTCGCCCGGGCACGCTTAACTGCAGAGTTCTTATGGGATCTGCTGCCCTCACGGCTTTAAAACGCGTTGTGTCAAAGAAGGTATCCACACCCCTTTATAAGGAAATGTTTCGTTCTCCTTGCAAGCCGATGTGGGATCGATCGCAACCCACCTTTTAACATCCCAAAATTCGAGACCAAAAATTTCGTTTTTAGTTTAACAATTCATAAAACCAACAGTAATAAAACATCCATAATAAAATCCCATGTCGAAACCAAAGTGTCAATAATCAAAACAATTTATCATTAAACATTATTATAGTGTAATCCCAAAGATCTCATATGCAGAAAACATAGTGTGATGCGTTGCGATCGAGCTGACACCTTTCCTTTGAAAACGAAGTACCTGAAACCAAAACTGAAAACTGTAAGCATGAAGCTTAGTGAGTTCCCCCATCATACATACCATACACATAACATATGGCCAGGCAATTCTGGGGTGCATGACCTACCCATGTCAAGCCATTCTGGGGTGCTCGACCTACCCTGCCAGGCAATTTTGGGGTGCCCGACCTACCCATGTCAAGCAATTCTGGGGTGCTCGACCTACCCTCCGGTTTATCTCAACCGGCAACGGGGACTATTTCACTGTAACATCCCGTTATTTTCTGTTTGTAAAAGACAACCCTAGTCAACAAAAGTCAAACTTGGGTCAACTAAAGTCTTCTTTATTGTTTTGGGTTTTATTAAGGTTAAAATATAACCTTTGTTTATTAAAAATCCGTAAAAATAATTGTGGTTGAAATAAGAAGAAAAATGTTAAAAACCGAGAACATTTGCATCCTATTTCCTTCGGACCGTACACCAACCTCGGATCGGGAACACTTCGGTCGTGAACGGATTCGGGCCGCAAACTCACAACCGTAAGCTCTTCTCGGCCAACCAACTTCGGACTGTATACGAGGTTCACGGCCGTGAACCCCTCGGACCGTGAACCCTCGCATATATATTCATTTCAGCCGATTTTTCTTCACTTTTTACACTATCAAACACCCTTCCAAGCCATTTTCTCTGAAGTATCATCAGCCAAGAACACAAAGAACAACCTCTCTCCTCAAGAACATGTTATATTCATCCATTCTCATCATATTCAAGCAATAATCACTAGATCTTCACAAGATCTAATAGGTATCATTTCTTGATCTTGTTAACACTTCAAGAACATCTTGTAATCTTCTTATATTAGATTGAAACCCGTTAATTTCATCTATTTTCACGAAGAACAAGCACCTGGAAATCTTTGAATCTTCTTAGAAACTGGTCTAGGATCATCAAGTGTTCCTCATTCTTCAAGAAATCAGGGCCGTGAACACCTTCAGGGCTGTGAACACCATTCAGCTTCCATTTTAGCTTCTAACACTCCTATTTGTAAGTTATACTTACAAATTAATCCAATTTCCAATCATTTCTACGATTATATTAACTAATTGGATGCATATATGCTATACAAATCATTATATAGGATTTGTTTTGCTACGAGATTTCACTTGTGGAACTAAACATCCTATACCAAATCATAATTAAATCACCTTCCAAAAGGTGAGTTCATACCCCCGTATTTTCATAGTTTTTACTGTTTTAAGGGGGGTGGGGGGGGGAATACAAGTCTAACACAAAAATTTTGTGTTATAAACAAATGGTTTCAAATATCTTATCAAAATGGATTTAAGTTATCATCAAATCAAATGGTTTTTCAAAGATTGTGTTAAATTGACATCATGTCTACAAAAGTATTTCAAAATATTAAACTTCTTTTAAATGGTTTTATAAACTTATATTTTTCCCCATAAATCATATTTATATACATATATTTATATAAATAAGATTTAAAAGGCTTAGGACTGATAAACCACTTTGGTTCCTTTTCCTTGTTTGGATGTGGGATTATAAGTATTGGTTATTTGTCCGAATGTCGTTTAAATTTTACTTATATAAAATTGTATATGTATATAAGTATAAAAGCTATTTCATTCAATTTAAATACCCTTTGTAACATGTTGACCAAGGGGTTGCATTCATGAATACTCGGTATTAATTCAGAAAGTACATATAAATTATAATAGGTATAATTTATGATTCACAGAACATTAGTTTACGATTCAAGTATACTAAAGTACATTGTTTTACAAGAACAAAGGTTTGATTCAAAACTAATCAAGAGTATACATCTTTCATATATATGTTAAGAATACTAATTTAAGAACATACTGTCAATCATTTATTTCAAAATGTTTGGGTTTTCATAACTATTATACATGTAACATTTATATGCTTTTTATGAGTCATTTGATGCAGGTTGTTTAATTCATTTAAACAACATAATTAAGGTCCTGACATTATAACCAGAATCTCCAGCCGGGGATCGAAACAATGTGTGTACAGATCTATATTGGGATTGACAACCCCGCACTCAAACTGCTAGCTACAGTCAGGCATACACGCCTATGAGTGACAGTTGTTATCAACAGCTTTCAGCGCACTCATAGCGTTGGGTCAGGCCATCTACTCAGTATGGTTATAATAACTCATTAAAAAGATATTAACAATACGTTAATGTATAATTAACTAAACATAAGTACATTTTCAAAGTACTAGTTTACAAGATACAATTTATAGGATTACATTTCGGTTTACAATAACAGCTGGTGGAACCAGGCACACTCACAGTTACAAGTTTTACATAAAGGAATACAAATACATAACATTGGTTTTACAAACATAACGGTTTTATGAGATTAAAACTACTTTTCATATACAGCAGAAAATATAGGATTTTCTAGAACAGTTTACATATTCAAGAAATAGAAACATACTTTCAAACATAAATACTTATGCACTCACTCAACTTTATGTTGCTACTCTCTTTTCAAATTACTTGTATTCTCATGGAATTAGTAGACAGGTACTCCCCGAGCTTTTGAGAAGATGGAGCTACTTTGAGTCATATCTTCTTCTTTTGTATAACTATTTTTGGTATCAATATACAATGATTGAACACATGTAAATATTTATACTTTTTAAATACAATGGTTGTTTGTACTTTGATTACTATGATACATGTGTTGTGATACTACAAATGAAGTCCTCCACCCCCAGACGTTTCCGCCGTCCGGTTTGGGGGTGTGACAGATTGGTATCAGAGCATTGTTTATAGTGAACTCAGTATATCAATCCATAAAAGATATACAAACTATAAATAAATTGGGGCTAAGAGCTCTGACTACAAGTATACTTTTTACAAATTTAAGTATTTTTACAAGAAGTATACTAACACTCATACCTACAAGTACAGTATCACGGTCATAAGAACTTAAAAGTATTTGGATGTTGGGCATTACAGTCAAACCTGGGCAGTTATATAATCATATCTGGGATTAATATAGCCTGATCAACTATATTGATTTGATATATGACCAACATGTGTTTGGGAGTGATAGTGGTGTTACGACATGTCTAAAATTTACCAACTATACATATATAGAAGAACTCCAGAACAGAACATAAAGATTAAAATACTATAGGGGTATTTTAGGCACTATGTACTAATAACAAACATGTGAAAACATTAGAACAATTGAGGGTAGAACTATAAATATTAATGGTATATTACAATTATATATAATTAAAGTTATACAGACTTAGAATATGTGATCTAGCTTCATTTCCTGTTCCTTGTTTGGTTGTGGATTTAGAGTCAGGTCATTTAATCGAAGGTCGATTATACCCAAGTTATATATAATTAGTATACATTTTAAAGTTATAGTAATACCTAGAGCATGTCATAAAAAAATACATTACTTGTTAACTGTAAGTCTCTCTCGTAGAAACTTGTATCCTTAATCTATCGTTACTAACTATATCCTATACCTCTTATCCTAATTCTCGCTTAGATATCAATGGATGGATTTCATTTACCCGGAGACCCGTACTTTCCCGGTCAAGGACAAGATGCAGAGCCAGAAGAGAATCATGAAATTCCATTAGATGATGATTTTGCAGAAAATTTTCCTGAAGACACTGATTTTGAATCAGAAGCCTATAATGCACCACCAGTTGCCCAAAATCCTAATCCACGACAAGATTTCCAAGGCCCGACGCCTTCATGGGCTGAAAACTTGGGTAGGTGGATCCGAGAGCAAGGTCAACCCTTACCCTACAACGAAGACCGAAGCTTCTACAATCTAACTGATGGAGGCTCTACAGACAGAATTCTTCCCATCTTGGTTCGCTGAGTGGCTCGAAATGTTGAACTAGGAGTGATAGCCATTCAACAAACCGTGGAGCTTGATGCGGACACGAACGCCAATACGGATCGTATTCTCAATCTTGAATTTGCTCATGGGAGAGCTATGAGAGACAATGAGATTCTACAACAAGAACTAGCTGCAACTCGAGCAGAAGTCATAGAGCTTCGAGTATGCCAAAGAGTGTATGAGAGACACCTACTTGATGTGGAGCATCAGCTGGCCGAATTAAGGGTTCATCCGAGTAGTGCACATCGCCAGTAGGAGATCCTCTACTCATCCTTTCTTTTAGTTTAAGAAGTAGACTTCTCTCTACTCATTCACTACTTACTCTTTTGGTTATAGTTAAGTCTGCAGATAGGTTCTAGCGTTATTTTTCATATTTTCAGTATGACGGCGAAAATTTCATTTTCGGTAGGTCGGTTTGATATCGATGATTTTCTAGTAATTTGGTGTATTGTAGACCTGTTTAAGGTCAAGTTTTCCAGACTCCATGTATTCAATATGCCAATATAATCGACATGCATTTTCATACTCTTTGAAAAATAACCACTCAATTTCATATTATCCTATTGCAAGTTGTATTTGCAGTAGACTTCTATTTCCAATTCCTTACAAGATTCTTATTGAACTAAGTGTTTAGTTCAGAGATATCAAATTCATATTCATTTTTGATATCTTACCATCTTTTTATCTATTAACTTTTATAGTAAAAGATGCCTCCTCGGAGAAATCCAATACATGTCAATGTTAATGAAGCACCAACACCACCTCTACCACCACCTCCTCAATTCGACGCTGCTATGTTTCAAGCGGCGGTCACGGCAGCTGTTGCAGCTGTCATGTCTCATATCAACACTCCTGGTGCTAGTGGGTCAGGAGCTGGTGCGCATCCTTCTAACCATGGCGAGAGTCATGGGCACTCGCAAGAGTGTACTTATAAAGATTTCTCGAATGCCAAACCCAGGACCTTTAACGGGACTGGAGGAGTTATGGCGTTAAGACAGTGGATTGAGAAGACAGAAGTAATTTTCGAAATCTGCTCCTATCTGGAGAGTAGCAAGGTTAAGTTTGTTGTTTGTACCTTTTCAGATAGAGCCTTAACATGGTGGAACGGCCATGTTAAGTCACTAACTCTGGTAGTGGATAACTCTATATACTGGGAGAACTTAAAAACTATGCTAATGCGGGAATACTGTCCGCGATGGGAAATTCAGAAACTTGAGCAAGAGCTCTGGGGTCTTACAATGGTTGGTTTGGACATAACAACCTATACCAATAGATTTTGTGACTTGGCAATTCTTTGTCCAGATATGGTTGCTCTAGAGAGCAAAACGATTGAGAGATATATTTGGCGACTGTCGCCCCAAATTCAGTCAAGTGTCTTAGTTTCGAGGCCTGTTACCTTTGACAGTGCCAAAGAGCTGGCACAGTCTATTATTGACCACGGAGCCCGTCAGAACTCAGTGGTTGTTGCACCAAAACAACCGAAGGGAAACAACAATAACAACAACAAGAAGAAGAAGAAGAAGAAAGGTTGGAACAAGAGGAAGGGAAAATCTTCTCAAGAATCCTCAAAGAAGCAACAACTAGTGGCAGTCAATGCTGCTACTATACCTGTTGCTGTTCCTGCTAACCCTGCACCAGCTAAGCCTTACGCTGGTAATCTACCCAAGTGTAACAAGTGCAATTTTCACCATAACGGAAATTGCCGGGAAATGCAGTGTCATAACTGCAACAGAAAAGGGCATACTGCCCGATTCTGTAGATCACCACCCCAGCCAATTAACCAAGTACCTGCCGCTGGAGTAGGTCAAGCATGCTACCAATGCGGTGATGTAGGGCATTTCAAGAGAGATTGTTCAAAAGTTGGAAATGTCGGTGGAGTTGGGAGAATTTTAGCTTTGGGTCATGAATAAGCAGTGGCAGACCCTATGGTGGTCACGGGTACGTTTCTTCTCAACAACACTTATGCATGCATTCTATTTGATTGTGGTGCTGAGAAGAGCTTTGTGAGCCATAATTTCAAACATTTGCTAAATCAAAACTCCCAACCACTAAATGAAACGTTCACAGTCGTAATGGCTAACGGGAAATCTGAATCCACCAATGATATATACATAGGATGTACTCTTACCTTGAATAACTTTTCGTTCCCAATAGACCTTATGTCGGTCTCTATCAAAAGTTTCGACGTCATAATAGGTATGGATTGGTTGTGCCCTAACCATGCTGACATCCTATGCTATGAAAGAGCCATTCGCTTAAACTTGCTAACTAACGAAACTCTTATTATTTACGGCGACAAACCCGGAACAAACCTTCAGATCATTTCTTGCATCAAGGCACAGATGTACCTTCACAAAGAGTATTGTGCTCTCTTAGCTCACGTGGTAGACAAAAAGCAAGAAGTGAAAGACATAGCGAGAATTCCTGAGGTCTGCAACTTTCCCGATTTTTTTCCCGACGATCTTCCAGGAGTGCCTCCTGAACGACAAGTCGAATTCAGAATCGACTTATTCCCTGGGGCTACCCCTGTAGCCAAATCCCCCTATCGTCTTGCACCTTCTGAAATGCAGGAATTATCCAGCCAGCTTAACGAACTCCTTAGAAAAGGTTTCATAAGACCAAGCTTCTCACCCTGGGGAGCACCGGTTTTGTTCGTGAAGAAGAAGGATGGATCATTCTGTATGTGCATAGACTACCGGGAGCTGAATAAACTTACCATAAATAATCGATATCCTCTGCCTCGTATTGAAGATCTGTTCGACCAACTTCAAGGTGCGAGCTACTTTTCGAAAATAGACTTAAGATCCGGGTATCATCAGTTACGAATTTTGGAGGATGATATTCCCAAAACCGCGTTCAGAACTCGTTATGGTCATTACGAGTTTCTAGTGATGCCATTCGGATTGAAGAATGCACCTGCTGTGTTCATGGATCTAATGAACAGAGTGTATCGTCCATTCTTGGACAAATTCGTCATAGTCTTCATTGATGACATCGTTATCTACTCAAGAAGTGAAGAGGAACATGGCCAACATCTTCGTCAAATATTGCAAACTCTTAGATCATAGAAACTCTATGCGAAGTTTTCAAAGTGTGAATTTGGATCAAGAAGGTTGATTTTCTAGGTCACGTGGTCAGTTCAGAAGGAATGCTATTGAAGATATTAGTGTTGCGTCATTGGGCCTATTTTATCTAGTCCATTTTGTATAACCGAGTTGGGCCCGTCCACTCGTGTTTAATGGTAGGGTTATAGTATATAAGGTGCATGCATGCTACGTATATGAGGTAACTTTTCAGAATTATCTTTGTAACCCTAATACACGCCTCTACAGAAGTAATTCTTCGTCGAGTTCTTCTGAGGTGTGAGACTTAATCATTCAGAACTAGTTTGATCATATCGTGTTCTCTACCTGTTTTAATCTATTCGATCTCTAAGGATATATTCCTATCAATTGGTATCAGAGCAGGAGACTGTGTTCTTAATACGCATCTCTTCTTTTTGAAGAAATTATTAGGGTTTCTGCAAATATTGGATCTGTTAAGAGCCGTCACTGATTTATTGACGTTACTCTGTGATCTCAATATTAACCAAATAATTGTTTATAGTCTGATTAGTTGCAGGGATTAAAAGATCATTCATCATGCAGAACAAAGACTCAAATATCAACTCCTTGAATATCTCAAGCAGCATCGGATCAACCACCAGGATTCCAATTCTCTTTCCTCATGAATATGAAGTTTGGGCGATGCACTTTGAAGATTATGTTTTGGGTTCAGAAGACAATGGGTATCTGATCTGGGAAGCAATCACTCTAGGTCCGTTTGTTCACACAGCGACCAAAAGAACCATCAAAACCCAGAGAGAATACAACCAGCTGCTTCTTGATGTGAAGGACGTGCCTCAAGATGAAAAAGACAAACTCATGAGCAACATTAAAGGAATGAGGATCATCATATTCGCATTGCAAGCAGACACTTTTCGTCTTGTAAGTTCGTATGATACAGCGAAGGATATATGGGATAGGTTGAGAGAACTCTATTCTACAGACGCAGATCTAGAACACTCAACTCAAACGCTCTTGTTATCTGAGTTTGGCGAATTCCTCCAAAAGCCTGAAGAAACTCTAAGTGGTACTTTCAATCGATACAATCATCTTCTTAGCAAGATGATGAAGCACGATATTGGACGTGAATTGATTGAGCAAAAGGTCACGTTCATGAATGGACTTCGATCAGAGTGGCAAGCAGCGGTGTCAACTGTTAAGGCACATGAACAGTTCAAGAACTATACTCTTGCGAAGCTTGGGGGAATTTTGAAGGCGCGAGAGAGCTAGATATTGAAAGAAGCAAAGGTGACATCTGGGATGGGGTCTCTAGCCTTAGTTGCAAAAGGAAAGACTGTTGCAGATGACGGATCTGATTCAGATCATTCTGAGTACTAGCTCACAAACGAAGACTATGCTTTAATGGTGTCCAACCCTAAGCGGTTTGCTAGGAAGAAGTTTCCCTCGAGCAAAAATAGAAACTGGCAGGGAAGCTACAGCTCAGAGAAAGTGAAAGAAGAAAACAAAAGTGGTTCTCAGAAAGAGGAAGAGAAGAAGGAGAAAAAGTTAGTTGGAGACTCCGGATACGATTGCAATTATTGTCATGGTAAAAACCATCTTGCTAAGGAGTGCATGCTACGAAGGAAGAATGAGAAGAATGAAGAGGAGGATGAGGGCCTGTCACAAACGAAAGCTGGAAGAGATTAAGAAGAAGAAATCTAATGATAATTCTATGCCTGCTTTTGTTGTACAGGAAAACATGGCTCAAGGAGAGTTCGGAGGAGTGGAAGTCTGGTCAACAGACTCAGAAGATGAAGAGGTACGCAAGCCCACACATGGAAGGGCGTTCACTGCGAAACAACAGAATTTGCAGTACTCAGGAAGGTGCTTGAGGGTGTCTGAAGGTGGATCACATATGCAGGAGAATGCAAGTGCGAGTGGAAGGAGCAAAGATAGCTGTTTCTCGACAAAAACTGTTCCAGAACAGATCAATGAATGCGAACAGCTGATCAATAAGGTAAATTCCATTCTAGAATCACTTAATATTCCTACATCTAGATACGAAACAGAATTTAATGATTTAAAATTCACCTTTTCAAGTATAAGCAATAGTTTAAAGCAAACTCGGCTATCAAACTCTAACCTAACCGATCAATTGAGCAGGGCAACATCCAAAAGTGAGGAGAGACGTATGTGGATCCAGAAGGTTGATTCGGATTTATCTAGGTCTAGGGATGAATCCATTTATTTACAGAGAGATACTTTAATGTTTTTGAAACAGCGAAACATTTTTTGTTTAATTGCAAAAAGGCTTTATTTTAATATCACTCAACTGCACCTTGAGTGTGAAATCGGTAAGAAAATCCATAAAATGATCTTGCCATTTCTCGAATTAAAGGAAGCCGAAATAGACGCAGATTGTTACAAATGCGAATCTATCGTTTCGTCTGAAGAAACTTCTGATGCATACAAAGTCGGTCTTGAACACATTGAAAATTACATTAAGTCCAAAGACCACAAAAACATGTTGAAACAAATTTTGGATGAAAGTGACAAAAAGCAGATCAAATATGATATTGTGCATAAATTTAATTCATTGAATGCCAATTTAAGTTCAGAAAGCAAAATAAATGTCGATAGTACTTCTGAATTTGATGAGGATAGTGATATGAGTGTAATTTCTGTATAGGATGAGGTTGACTGTTCTGAGTTTGTTAAAAGTGAATCTAAACCTGTGAAACCTCTTATTTCTGAAAATTCTGTTGAATTCGCAAGAGTTGTTCAAAACAAACCTGAAATCTTGATAGAAAAAGCAACTGTTTTCCCAAAAGTTCAAATAACGCCAAATCAAGTTTTTAAAGTCAATGGGGTAACAGAAACTCAAACCGTCGAGCTGAAAACTATTGTCGACGAAGACAACAAGGGCGGATGTGATGAATTCTTCTGGTCAGCTCCCATAGATAATGCTGACGAAACTGTTGGTTTATCTGAGAGAACTTCCTGGAAAGTCAGAGGAATATATGTGGCTGAACCTTTAAATAATCGCTCAACATTTGAAAAAGGTAGTCCTAGCGGTACCAAGGAGGTTCGCAGCGAACCCAACTCCATGAAGAAAAGCGAACATGAAATGAGAAAAGCGAATCCTAAGGTGAACATTCATAAGTCGTCAAAGCAACTTGCTGATCAAAAACAACAAAGAAATGACAGATATAGAAGAAATCTCAGTGAAAGAAAGTAATTTTGGCAATCCCAAAATACGGATTTTGTTCGCCACGAAAGAAGGAAGAATCCTAAAGCAACAGCTCATTCGCAAGTAAACTCCAGTCAGAGTGTGCACTGTTGTTCTCATAGTCCAAGGGACTCTCAGCAAAAAGGAACTCCATAACCCTTCTTCGCAAAGCAACAAATGGAGAAACCAAAGCCTTGTTTCTCTAAATCCACGAAGTCAAAAAATAATGATATCAAAGGCAAGGGAAAGCTGTTTTCAGAACCAAAAGCTCTAACTAAGAAAACTAATGCGAATCCCAAAGAAGCTGAAAAGAAGCGCGTCAAAAATCAAATTCATAACAAGAATAAAACCTCTTATTCCAAAGAAACTAACTCAAAAGATAACAAAATCAAAGTTTTCACCATTAAACGCAAAGATGATATCACTCTCATAAAACGAACATATATGGTTGATCTTGATATTACTTTTCCTAGTTGTGTGAAAAGCTCACAAGGACCCAAGAAACTTTGGGTTCCTAAATTTGCTTAATTGTTGCACGTTATTTGTGACGAACAGTACGACACTGAATGGTACATCGACAGTGGCTGTTCTCGTCACATGACAGGAAGGAAGGAGGAGCTGCGAGAGTTCAGATCTCTCAAGGATGGTGGCAACGTAAAATACGGAAATAATTCATTTGGAAGAATAAAAGGTTATGGCATGATAACAAATGGGGAATTTTCCATTCGTAAGGTGGCTTATGTTGAAGGCTTGCAGCACAACCTTATCAGTGTCTCGCAGTTGGTCGTAGGAACAGGATTGAAAGTGTCCTTTGATGACGAAGGTTTAGAAATTATTGAAAAGAAATCCAAAAACGTTCTTCTAAAATCAGAACGAAAGGGTGAAATGTTTCCACTGAATCTGAACCCGATACGAGGAAAGCCTGCCGTTTGCCTGCTTACAAAAGCTCACTCAGCCGAAAGTTGGTTATGGCATAGGCGTCTTTCGCACTTAAACTTCAAGGACATCAATAAGCTCGTTCTTGGTGATCATGTGCGAGGACTTCCTCTGTTGAAATACGACAAATATCATTCGTGTGCCGCTTGTGAGATGGGAAAGCAATGTAGAAAAACTCATCCAACTATCGTGAACACGAAAGTTATAGAACCTTTGGAACTTCTACACATCGACCTTTGCGGTCCTTCTGCTATTGAAAGCGTTGGTGGTAGTAAGTATATGCTAGTAATTGTTGATGATTTTTCTCGTTTCACTTGGGTGTTCTTTCTTAGACAAAAATCTGATGCAACTCCAAAGCTCAAGGATTTTATCAAGCAGATTGAAGTTCAACTGCGAAAGCTGGTTCGCAACGTTCGCAGTGACAACGAGCTTGAATTCAAAAATCAAGCGTTTGAAGAATTTCTTGTTGAAAAGGGAGTCACACAATTTCTCTGCTCCCTACACTCCACAATAGAACGGCGTAGTTGAAAGACGCAACCGTTCCTTGTGTGAAGCTGCTCGAACCATGTTATCGTTCGCATGTCTGCCACTCTACTTCTGGGCTGATGCAATAGCTACCGCTTGTTTTACCCAAAATCGATCCATCCTGAATAAGCGATTCTCAATCACTCCTTATGAAATCATAAATAATCGCAAACCTAACGTTTAGTTTTTCCATGTTTTTGGTTACAGATGTTTCATTTTCAACTCCAAAGAACAACGGAACAAGTTCGATGTGAAAGCTGACGAACGCTCGATTTCGTTAAGCGTTCGACATGCTTCGATTTCGTTAATCTGAATGAAGATTTCGTTAATCAGAGAGAAAATTTTCGTTCATGGGGATGAAGTTTCATACGAAGAGGAGAGAGAAAATAGGGGGATGAAATTTCGTACGAAGGGTGTCAAGATTTCGTACGAAAGGGTTGAAATTTCGTGTGTTTTGAAAAAGAAACTCAAAGTTACAAAAATAGCCCCTAACCTTTCGACAGTTTAACACCTTTTCCAAACTTTCGTATGAACAGGACAAAACTTCGTTAGTTTTGTAAAGAAAAAGCAGAATTTTAGAAAATTACCCCTGACCTTACGAAAGATTGACAGTTTATAAAACTCTTTGTATGTTTGGAGCAAGAATGGCAGAATTGTCGAAAATAGTCTCTGAGGTTTCGAACATTTGGCGGTTCATACCCAAATTCGAAAAATGACTGTTTTTGCTGGAAAGTGAAGAAAATACATTTCAGGCCCCTGCAGTTTATGCAAATTGACGCTTTCTACCCAGCTTCGGAAAAGGGGGAGAGTTTTGCATTTTTGGCTATTTTGGGCGCACCGGGTCACCGCAGAATTTTGAAATTGACAATTTCTACCCATTTTTGAGAAATTTTGTCAAAGGCGATCCATGAACGAAGCTAAAAATTCAATATTTTTTGGATTTTCCGGATTGAAGCACAAAGTTTTTGCCACATGTTAAGGGGGAGTTTTGACACGAAAAATTCCGAATAGAGCACGTTCTCTTTCCTTGAAGGTTTTATAATCAAATTTCGATTATAAAAAGGGGGAGAAATTTATATGGAAATTCGAACTTGAATTTTTCATATTACGGGGATTTGAAGACCGAAGTGACCTTGATTTTTGAAATATACGAAATGATGAAATTGGAAGTTCGGAAGTGATGTATTCGAAATGGGTTTGGTTTTATTGAAGATTTTTGGGGTGTGCTTTATGCTCAACTTTTGGTGATCAATTTGGAGTTTGAGAAGCTCTTGATCATTCGTTGATGCTCGGTTTGCATGGTTTCACATCCTAGAGCCCAAATTGAAGAATCATGGAAGAATTGAAGATTGAAGTTCGTTTCGACATGTGTCACGCTTGAGGCTCGGATCGCGTAGTTGCTCGATTTTGGAAGATTTGAAGTGGGTCATTCATTCCTAACTTTGAGGGGGAGAATGTTGGGGTACAAAGTTTTCCATGAATGACTTTGTAATGTTTGACTTTTGTAAAACCCACTTGCATGTGGAGTATTAGCCTTATGACACATGAGAGATAGAGAGTGAGAGAGAGAGACATGTAAACACCTCTATATAAGGTGGGTTTATTCCACTTGTAGAGGTGTGCTTGAGAGGTGTAAAAGTTGAGTGTGTAAGTGTGTGTTATTTATGTAGATGTAGATCTAGATCCCTTTTTGTGTAACACCATACATATTCAATACATCTCTTGAACACCAAAATCACCATGTTCATTGTGCACTCTTTAATTCCGCATGTCAAACCATGTTCTTTTGTCACTACAATTGGTATCAGAGCGGGTCTTCAAGATCAAGGTGATTTTTGAAGAACGATTCTCGGTTTGGCAACATTTGTCACAATTGAAGCAATTTTTGGTGAGTCTCTCTCTATGATATCTCTTAATCTCATTGAATCGTGCGTTGCGTTCTTCATTTTTGATCGTTTGACTTGTTGGATCAATTTTTTTTTGAAAAACCCCATTGTGTGATCCAATAATTTTTTTTGATCAAGCCAACCAAAAACAAAATCAATTTTACTATTCATCAGATTGAATTTCAAGCCCAAAGACAAATTCAAAAGTAAATCAATTTCGTTTATTGAAAGATCCAGTCCATTATTCGTTGTTACTGTTCATCAATGGAGCCCAAAATGCCACTGAATCTGATTCGAATAATTGAGCCCAAAAAGTGGATCATATACTGTTCATGAAATAATTTTTTATCCAGATTTTCGATCCAATTTCTTTAAAACAAAAGTCCAAACGTCTACTTCAATCAGATAAATGATTCGTTGTTTCATGACTCTTAACTTCGTGCATAGATGGGTTGTACGCAACTGATGTTCTTGACTCTTGGTTCGATCAATGAGTTTTTGAGTTTCATTGTTCATTACCGATTTTGATGAATTCGATCAAGAACAATCAATTATCCTCTGATTGATTTGAAAATCGATAATAGATTTGTAGATTTGTGTCTGTTGATTGTTCATTTGAAAAGTCAAAGCTTCATAAAAAGTCAAAATCAATTTTTATTCATCGATGTTAGAAAGAGATCACGATCTGAAAAACACGATAATCACGATCTGTAAATCGATATTGGATATCGTATGTTTGAAGCACTGATTTGGAACGAAGTGTAATGTACAAAGATCGATTCTCGACACTATTTGGGTTTAATATCAAGAAGATGAATTGATTTTTGATTTCGTATGGTCGGAGTCAATTATCAATGGTCGAAGAGTCGTTTTTGATAATCGGAAGAAATTGATATCAATGATAGATTGATTGTAGTTGTTGGATGTGTGTTCGTTCATATCTACATTTAAGAACGAATTGGGAAAGGTTAATTTTGGGTTTCACAGTCGAAGTCTATGATTAAGGGTTGATAATTGATTTTGAAGACTTGATATCGAATTTGCTTTGGTATGATAGCGATTGACTGGAATTTGATTTCAATGTTTCGAAGGGATGAAAGAACGAATGGTTGGAATCGCTGTGAAAAATTTGATGTCGTTGTTTCGTTAAGATGATGAAGTTAGAATCGATGATCTCAATTAACGAGTTCTTTGGAATCTGAGTTTGTTATTGCAAAGAACGAACGGAGTTGATGAATTGGGTTGGAGTCGATTTGATGAACATGTGGTTGACGAAGGCTTGATTGAAGAATTGGGTTGATGTACGAAGGGTTCCCGAAATCGATTTTGGAGTCGGATTGTTTGGAATTGATAATAGTCGATGGGTTAGTGTTTGAAAGACAAAGGTTTTGGTGTTATGAACAAAGTTTGTACTTGCCTGTTGATGTAGATGATTTTGAGAAAATTTAGTGTTAACGAAATGTCGATTAAGCATCTGAATGATCAAGAGGTTACTGTTCACAGTTAAGCGTTCGACATGCTTCGATTTCGTTAATCTGAATGAAGATTTCGTTAATCAGAGAGAAAATTTCCGTTCATGGGGATGAAGTTTCATACGAAGAGGAGAGAGAAAATAGGGGGATGAAATTTCGTACGAAGGGTGTCAAGATTTCGTACGAAAGGGTTGAAATTTCGTGTGTTTTGAAAAAGAAACCCAAAGTTACGAAAATAGCCCCTAACCTTTCGACAGTTTAACACCTTTTCCAAACTTCCGTATGAACAGGACAAAACTTCGTTAGTTTTGTAAAGAAAAAGCAGAATTTTAGAAAATTACCCCTGACCTTACGAAAGATTGACAGTTTATAAAACTCTTCGTATGTTTGGAGCAAGAAGGTCAGAATTGTCGAAAATAGTCTCTGAGGTTTCGAACATTTGGCGGTTCATACCCAAATTCGAAAAAGGACTGTTTTTGCTGGAAAGTGAAGAAAATATATTTCAGGCCCCTGCAGTTTATGCAAATTGACGCTTTCTACCCAGCTTCGGAAAAGGGGGAGAGTTTTGCATTTTTGGCTATTTTGGGCGCACCGGGTCACCGCAGAATTTTGAAATTGACAATTTCTACCCATTTTTGAGAAATTTTGTCAAAGGCGATCCATGAACGAAGCTAAAAATTCAATATTTTTTGGATTTTCCGGATTGAAGCACAAAGTTTTTGCCACATGTTAAGGGGGAGTTTTGACACGAAAAATTCCGAATAGAGCACGTTCTCTTTCCTTGAAGGTTTTATAATCAAATTTCGATTATAAAAAGGGGGAGAAATTTATATGGAAATTCGAACTTGAATTTTTCATATTACGCGGATTTGAAGACCGAAGTGACCTTGATTTTTGAAATATACGAAATGATGAAATTGGAAGTTCGGAAGTGATGTATTCGAAATGGGTTTGGTTTTATTGAAGATTGTTGGGGTGTGCTTTATGCTCAACTTTTGGTGATCAATTTGGAGTTTGAGAAGCTCTTGATCATTCGTTGATGCTCGGTTTGCATGGTTTCACATCCTAGAGCCCAAATTGAAGAATCATGGAAGAATTGAAGATTGAAGTTCGTTTCGACATGTGTCACGCTTGAGGCTCGGATCGCGTAGTTGCTCGATTTTGGAAGATTTGAAGTGGGTCATTCATTCCTAACTTTGAGGGGGAGAATGTTGGGGTACAAAGTTTTCCATGAATGACTTTGTAATGTTTGACTTTTGTAAAACCCACTTGCATGTGGAGTATTAGCCTTATGACACATGAGAGATAGAGAGTGAGAGAGAGAGACATGTAAACACCTCTATATAAGGTGGGTTTATTCCACTTGTAGAGGTGTGCTTGAGAGGTGTAAAAGTTGAGTGTGTAAGTGTGTGTTATTTATGTAGATGTAGATCTAGATCCCTTTTTGTGTAACACCATACATATTCAATACATCTCTTGAACACCCAAATCACCATGTTCATTGTGCAATCTTTAATTCCGCATGTCAAACCATGTTCTTTTGTTACTACAGAATCGGTGTGAACGTTCGCAGGCTTTCGCAGTGCACTGTTCATTGACAGTCTGTTTTATCAATGCGAATCAATGCGAACGTTCGCAGTAGTTCGCAGGGCACTGTTCATCCATGGTTTGGTATTTCACATATCCTTTTGTATATTTTGTGTATCTTTGTTTATCTCTATGTTCAAATTACTCATCTTATCTCTGTTTTCAAAATTGCTTATTACTGCGAATCGGTGTGAACGTCCGCAGCCTTTCGTAGTCAACTGTTCATTAACAGTTTTATCACTGCGAATCGGTGCGAACGTTCGCAGACTTTCACAGTCTACTGTTCATTATCCGTTTATTTTTACCTTATTTTTTCTTATTTTCAGAAAAACTCCAAAATCCAAAAATAATTTATTTGCTTTATTTTACTGCTTTTCAAAAACATCAAAATCACAAAAATATTTTTACTTTTGTTCATTTTCTTTGCACACCAAGATCATCAACGAAGACGTTCGCAATGTCTATCTACTTGTGTGATGGGGAAGGTATGACTCTCGTTACTTTTGTATTAGCTAAGAGTCCCTAGAAGCATGCTGCTGCATATTGACTTAAGCCTCAACGACTCGATTGTGAAGCCTTAATGAATTGATATCACCAATAAATTCTTCCCAATCAGGCTGCGAATTCACATTAGTCATGAGCTACCTTACTCTTCTCGCATTGAGTTAAGAGTTATTTGCATGGTCACATTCGCATTGCAAAGGTACTTTCGCTCTCTTTTAACCATCTACTCTATTCTCCATCACTTTCGCATTCATCAATGTAACCCTTGAGACTCTCAGAAATTACCACTGAGGTTTATGGTTATACATACATCTCTGTTAATGATCTTAGTTTTGTTCTACCACGAACTGAGTGAAACCCAAAATTCAATACCCACAATGAATTGACGGTGAACAATCAAATCTTCTAGTTTTCACCTAAGGATTAACGAAACCACTTTCGTGGAAGGTACCATGAAATCTCTTTTTATCTTTTGTGTGATCTTTATGAAATTGTCTAACACCAAGACTTTTCTAACCAAAAGATCCAGTTTATTTTTTTTTAGATTTCAATATTATTTCAAGTCAATGACAATAAATTCCCAACCTACTCGTTCAACTGACTACACTGGTCACACGAGTACCTTTTCCAACTTTCGCACTTATCTCAAGTTCGTAGTTTGGTTAACGGTTAAACCACCTTTACCAGCCTTACATAAAAGATGCCTTTCAGTGTTTCTCATCAAACAACTGATCGTATTCAATAGGAAACCAAACAGACACTTCTTAGTCTCTCTTGACTATGAAGAAAGAGATCTTTTCCTGGGATCAATAGTTTTATGTCACATGTATGACATCACAACATCCCACAGATAAACTTTGTTTTATTTCTTTTTCTTTGACACTCTTGCACGAAGATCCTTGTGATTTTCAAACGTCTTGTTCGTGGTTACATTTAACTTTCAAGTTCGCAATCTTATGCCTTCAATGTGATTTCCTTAGTACGAAAGAAGAAAGGCCGACGCGGCAAATTTTCAAAAGATCAGAATTCAAACGGACGTGTGACAAGTTGAACGGACAGCTATTCTTACGTCGCGTGACGCAAGCCTCTGACTTGTCATAGCTGTCAAATCGCGCTTTTTCAGGCGACGGTTCAGTTCTCGAGACTATCTCTCCGACTTTCTCTCACCAAATTAAATCGTATAAAAGAATTTTGACGGCTCATTATTTCATTACCACTTTCAAAATTCTCTCAAAGATTTCTGGCGATTAAAAGGCTCTCTACTGTTCATCTTCTTCAAAGCTTCATCAATGGCGGCTTCATATGAGAATCAGTCTGTTCAAGATCAAACTGCTCATTCCACACTCCTTTCCGTGAAGCAACATCAAAATCTCATCATCGATTTGGATCCGGTAAATACGACACCTTTCTTCTACCTCTGATCGAGTGCTTGAAATACTCTCCTCTCACCATTGCTATGTCTCAAGTTGAGAATGTTCCTCTCTTGATTCTCTCTAAAGCATATACTACTGCCAACTATGTCAAGGAAGCGCAACGGATTTCCTTTGATATCCATAATCACACCACCTCGATTTCCAATACCCGTTTCTGCAATCTGCTAGGGCTCCCGCAATCTGAAAATCTGATCAATCCGGAAACCATCCCCAACGCAACCATCTTGGAAATGTTCTATCAAATGGGATACATGGAAACACTCACTGCTGTATCTAAGTTCAAGAAATCCAATCTTCCACCAACTTGGAATGCCCTTTTCACCATCTTGTTTAAATCCTTTTCTGAAAGGGTCACAGGCAACGACTGTGCAAGCAAGCTGTTCATGGATCTGATGTATGGCCTATACACTGGTGAAAACATAGACTATGGTTCCATCTTTGGGCTCAATTCATCCAGAGCACTCACTTTGTTACTCGTCACAGTGAGATCTCATGTGTGAGATTTTGGACCGTTGTTGTCAACAGGGCTATTCAGCAGCTCAGAATTACAGTAATGATTGATGCACTGATGGCTTCCATTGCGACATTCCATACAACAGGTATCATTATGGCAGATAGGTCCAAGTTCGATTTCATTGATTCAATTCCGGAAGCGATGTTTCGTGATGTTCCTCCCTCAAATAAAATTCTAGAAGGATATCATGCAATTACTCCTTCAGGACCTTGTACTTTAACTGTTGAGTTCCAAGCCATTTTGGCTGAGGCTGATAAACCCAAGAAAGGGGGAAAAGGGTCCAAGAGGACTACCAAGAAAGATTCTACGAAAGAAGGGACGTCAGAGGCTCCGAAACCTCCATCTAAGAAGCGAAAGGCTCCTACTACCTCTACTGTTGCACAAAAGAGAAGGAAGCAACCAGCTAGAAGGCGAAAGTCTCCTACTCCTACTCCATCTCAAAATGAAGGTGCAAATTCGGATTCTGACACCGAGTCGGAGATTCGCATTGAGGAGGATCACCCTGTTCGCAATGAGGAAGATGAACCCATTCGCACTGAAGAACAAGAACAAGTTCGCACTGAGATCCCGTCTCCTAATCGTGAGGTAACTCCACCCTTTACTGCTTCTGTTCCTTCTCCACCTCCCTCACCAAAAACAACTACTTCTATACCAATCACCATTTCTCCTCTCCCACCACTTGTATCAACTCAAACACCCACAACTACTCCAGTATCGATTCCTGTTTTCACATATTCCACCGTTCCACCTCAAACCTCTACTGCACCTGTGAGTTCAGCCAACGTATCTGATACGGGGGCTAACACTTCAGGTTTTTCAACTCATGTTCCACCACCCATCTCTCCCATTTGCACAGATGATCCGGACATGATTTTCGGAGATGATGAAGATGATGATTTGGAAGGATTCTCTTTCAGTCCTTTTCAAATTAGGATTGACAATGAAGATGATGTCTCTACCTCGAAAGCGGAATTCAAATCTCTTCATGAGAAGCTTGATCAGCTGCTTCTCGAATCCAACGTTTCTACTTCTGAAGCTTACTCCAAGGTTGCGGTTGAGTCAATCCTTGAGAAAGTCACAAAGGAACATACTGCCAACACTTCTACTTTCTCCAAGGCAGCTTCTGACTCTGCTGTTTTTTGCAAGGAAACGACCGAAAAAGTCGATAAACTAATTGCTGACACAAGGGAATTCATGGACGCTTACCAGGTTACCTACAACGCCAACACCACGACAACGAACAAGGCTATCCAGAATGTTGGTGCCATGTATCAAGCAGAAAAGGCGAACTTTGCTGAACTTCGCACCGTGTTCAAGTCCGATCATGAAGCATTCCAGACTTCTATCAATGCGAAACTCACAAAGCTTCAAGCAGACTTGGCGATGGAGAACAAGATCATGGATGATATCGCAGTCAAAGAGGAAAAATGTAAGGTGTTGGAAACCAAGTTTCTCTATACTGAAAAGAAGGTCGATGATTTGCTAGCAGAGAAAGCAGTCACGCGAAGTTGTATTTCTAATGTTAATGGATTGCTCTCTGATAGCATTGAGACCCGTGATCCCATGATTTCCATCACAGTACGAAAGCATCTGGCTGAAAAGCTAAGACCGGTGTTCGCAATGTTGCACCGTTTGGAGGGTGTTTCGACGCCGATGTCTTTTCCGAAATAAGGGGCGAAGGGAGTTCTAAAGTTCAAACGGGTGATGACAACCCCAAAGTTTCAGTTAAACCTCCTGTCATCAAGCAAGATCCAAAAGACTAGGAAAAGTTATTCAGCAATGAACCCATTATTGATAATGACGAAGACGAAGAGCCTCATGAAGCTGAACTTAAAAGGCGGAAGGCTCGTGAAGCAGAATTGGATGAAAATGCTCGTATCGTCAAGGAGGCAGAAGAAAAAGAAAGAGCTGAAAAGGAAGCTCAGGCCACTCTAAAAAGCAAAATTCTATTATTTCCAAAGTGGACCCTGAAGCGCATGCAAAACCAAGCTGTTGATATGCCAAGTCAGTATTGGCTGGATCCTATTGCTTCCTTTGATGTCCAAAATTCACAGGATTCGCAGATAGACCTTCCTATCACTCCAAAGGCGTTCAGGTTTCGTGCCTTTATAAAAGTTGCAAATGTACCTTTCTCGGACAGCACTGGGGATCAACTGATGTTTGTCTTCTACTTGAAGCATATGAAGCCCCAGTTCGAGACCTGGAGTGCGAGCAAAATTGTAGTTGTGAAGGTTACTGGGCCAATCGAGACTGAAAGCTTCCCTAATGCGAAGTTTAAAGTTGCGAGAGGATCTGCATGTCAACCCTGCGAATTCACTCTCGCAGATTTGCCTTGTTTGAACCCCCATGACTGGATGGTGATATTCAATATTCTGTTGCGAGAGAAGGAGAAGTACGAACCTGTGTTTTCTCATCTTCAAATTTTGATCAAGTCTTACATTCAGGAAGTTGGGTTGATGGATGTGGAAATTGCCACTGTTCTGAGGCAAAAACCAACTGTTGTTCCAAAAGAATCTCCGAAAGACTTTGAGAAGCTCAAGCCAGGAAATATTTACAAAGAAGGATGGTTTGTGGTATACACGGCTAGAGATCGTCCAGGAGCAGATCGACGCAAGTTGTTCTTTCATCTTGAAGACAAGCACTTGTTTACTACTTCTTGTCTGGAGTTTATTTTGGAGCTTGTTGTGAAGTTTAAGGGCAACAACAAAGATGATGTCAAGTGTTTCACTGATGTGATCACTTGGTACATTCATGTTTGCAAGCTGCTGTTGAGTTTCATTCCCAAAGTCTACGAAGTGCAGAAGCGAATCACGAATTAAAATGGTTATGGTTTCAATTGACGCAAAAGGGGAGATTGTTGAAGATATTAGTGTTGCGTCATTGGGCCTATTTTATCTAGTCCATTTTGTATAACCGAGTTGGGCATGTCCACTCGTGTCTAATGCTAGGGGTATAGTATATAAGGTGCATGCATGCTACGTATGTGAGGTAACTTTTCAGAATTATCTTTGTAACCCTAATACACGCCTCTACAGAAGTAATTCTTCATCGAGTTCTTCTGAGGTGTGAGAGTTAATCATTCAGCACCAGTTTGATCATATCGTGTTCTCTACCTGTTTTAATCTATTCAATCTCTAAGGATATATTCCTATCAAATACACGTCGGCCCTTCCAAAAAAAGGCAATTGAGAACTGGTCAGCACCCAAAACACCTACAGAAATCCGTCAATTCTTAGGTCTTGCTGGCTATTATCGCATATTCATCTAGAATTTCTCTCGAATAGCTAAACCTCTTACCACCCTGACGCAAAAGGGTGTAACTTTTAGCTGGGGAGAAAAGCAAGAAACAGCGTTCCAAATGCTGAAGCAGGCTCTGTGTAGTGCACCGATCCTGTCTCTTCCTGAAGGAACAGAGGATTTTGTAGTGTACTGTGATGCTTCTAATCAAGGGCTTGGATGTGTTCTTATCCAAAGGGGAAAGGTTATATCCTATGCCTCGATACAGATAAAGACACATGAAGTCAACTATACAACACATGACCTTGAACTAGGAGCAGTGGTATTTGCTCTGAAGATCTGGAGACATTACTTATATGGGACGAAATGCACAATATTCACGGACCATAAAAGTCTCCAGCATATCTTCGATCGGAAAGAGTTGAACATGAGACAACGACGGTGGGTGGAGCTACTGAATGACTACGACTGTGAGATTCTTTATCACCCTGGTAAAGCTAACGTAGTAGCTGACGCCCTTAGCAGAAAATAATACTCGGGACGCCGAGTAAAGTCGTTGACCATGACAATCCATTCACATCTATCCACACAGATCAGAGAGGCTCAACTCGAGGCCTTAAAACCTGAAAATGTGACAGGTGAAACCCTGAGAGGAATGGATAAGAACTTCCAAGTCAGGGATGATGGAGTCTATTGTTTCATGAACCGGATCTGGACACCAAAGTTCGGTGGTTACAGAGACATGGTTACGAATGAAGCACACAAAACCAGATACTCCATTCATCCAGGTTCAGACAAGATGTACCTGGACCTCAAGAAACTATACTGGTGGCCTAACATGAAGGCCGAAATCGCTACCTTTGTGGGCAAGTGTCTTACTTGTGCCAAAGTCAAGGTGGAATACCAGAAACCTTCAGGTTTATTGCAACAACCTGAAATCCCTGAATGGAAGTGGGAGCGGATTACAATGGATTTCATAAATAATTTACCCAAGACATCGGGTGGTTATGATACTATTTGGGTAATCGTCGATAGATTAACCAAATCCACACACTTCTTACCAATCAAAGAGACCGACAAGATGGAGAAGCTAACAATAACTTACCTCAAGGAGATCGTTAGACTGCATGGTGTGCCAATATCTATTATTTCAGACTGAGATAGTAGATTCACTTCTCGTTTCTGGTAGTCTTTACAAAAATCTTTGGGAACTAGGCTGGACATGAGTACAGCCTACCATCCACAAACTGACGGACAAAGTGAGAGGACGATTCAAACATTAGAAGACATGTTGCGAGCTTGCGTGATAGACTTTTGAAAGGCGTGGGATACTCATTTACCCCTTGTCGAATTCTCTTACAACAACAGTTATCACACTAACATAAAGGTTGCTCCTTTCGAAGCCCTCTATGGCCGCAAGTGCAGATCAGCTCTTTGCTGGGCTGAAGTGGGTGACACGCAGCTAGCTAAAAGTCAAGTTCCTGACAGTGCTCTCATTGGTCCGGAAATCATTCGCGAAACCACGGAGAAAATCGTGCAAATCCGGGAGCGACTTAAAGCTTCCAGAGATAGATAGAAAAGCTACGCCGACAAAAGAAGAAAACCTTTGGAATTCCAGGTTGGTGACCACGTCATGTTGAAGGTCTTAGCTTGGATGGGCATGACACGCTTTGGAAAGCGTGACAAGCTGAACCCAAGGTATATATGACCATTCGAGGTTCTTGCTAGAATCGGTCCAATAGCTTACAAACTCCGACTACCCAAAGAACTAAGTAACATACATCCTACATTCCACGTCTCTAACTTGAAAAAGTGTTTATCCGACGAGACTCTTGTTATCCCACTCGACGAGATCGAGGTAAACGAGAATCTCAACTTTGTGGAAGAACCCGTAGAGATCTTAGACAGGGAAGTAAAGAGAACCAAACAAAGTCGTGTCCCGATAGTGAAGGTTCACTGGAATGCAAAACGGGGACCTGAATTTACTTAGGAGCGGGAGGATCAAATGAAACAGAAGTATCCACATCTTTTTCCCTAGTCTTTCTGTATCTCTTTAATCCAAATTTCAAGATGAAATTTTCTCTAACGGGGGGATAAATGTAACATCCCGTTATTTTCTGTTTGTAAAAGACAACCCTAGTCAACCAAAGTCAAACTTGGGTCAACTAAAGTCTTCTTTATTGTTTTGGGTTTTTATTAAGGTTAAAATATAACCTATGTTTATTAAAAATCCTTAAAAATAATTGTGGTTGAAATAAGAAGGAAAATGTTAAAAACCGAGAACATTTGCATCCTATTTCCTTCGGACCGTACACCAAACCCGGACCGGGAACATTTCGGCCGTGAACGGCTTCGGACCGCAAATTCGCAACCGTAAACTCTTCTCGGCCAACCGACTTCGGACCGTATACAAGGTTCACGGCCGTGAACCCCTCGGACCGTGAACCCTCGCATATGTATTCATTTCAGCCGATTTTTCTTAACTTTTTACACTATCAAACACCCTTCCAAGCCATTTTCTCTCAAGTATCATCAGCCAAGAACAAAAAGAACAACCTCTCTCCTCATAAACATGTTGTATTCATCCCTTCTCATCATATTCAAGCAATAATCACTAGTTCTTCACAAGATCTAATAGGTATCATTTCTTGATCTTGTTAACACTTCAAGAACATCTTGTAATCTTCTTATATTAGATTGAAACCCGTTAATTTCATCTATTTTCATGAAGAACACGAAGAACAAGCACCTGAAAATCTATGAATCTTCTAAGAAACTAGTCTAGGATCATCAAGTGTTCATCATTCTTCAAGAACTCAGGGTCGTAAACACCTTTAGGGTCGTGAACCCTTCATACTCTCCTGGCCGTGAACATCATTCAGCTTCCATTTTAGCTTCTAACACTCCTATTTGTAAGTTATACTTACAAATTAATCCAATTTCCAATCATTTCTATGATTATATTAACTAATTGGATGCATATATGCTATACAAATCATTATATAGGATTTGTTTTGCTACGAGATTTCACTTGTGGAACTAAACATCCTATACCAAATCATAATTAAATCACCTTCCAAAAGGTGAGTTCATACCCCCCGTATTTTCATAGTTTTTACTGTTTTAAGGGGGGTGGGGGGGGGAATACAAGTCTAACACAAAAATTTTGTGTTATAAACAAATGGTTTCAAATATCTTATCAAAATGGATTTAAGTTATCATCAAATCAAATGGTTTTTCAAAGATTGTGTTAAATTGACATCATGTCTACAAAAGTATTTCAAAATATTAAACTTCTTTTAAATGGTTTTATAAACTTATATTTTTTCCCATAAATCATATTTATATACATATATTTATATAAATAAGATTTAAAAGGCTTAGGACTGATAAACCACTTTGGTTCCTTTTCCTTGTTTGGATGTGGGATTATAAGTATTGGTTATTTGTCCGAATGTCGTTTAAATTTTACTTATATAAAATTGTATATGTATATAAGTATAAAAGCTATTTCATTCAATTCAAATACCCTTTGTAACATGTTGAGCAAGGGGTTGCATTCATGAATACTCAGTATTAATTCAGAAAGTACATATAAATTATAATAGGTATAATTTATGATTCACAGAACATTAATTTACGATTCAAGTATACTAAAGTACATTGTTTTACAAGAACAAAGGTTTGATTCAAAACTAATCAAGAGTATACATCTTTCATATACATGTTAAGAAATCGAATTTAAGAACATATTGTCAATCATTTATTTCAAAATGATTGGGTTTTCATAACTATTATATATGTAACGTTTATATGTTTTTTATGAGTCATTTGATACAGGTTGTTTAATTCATTTAAACAACATAATTAAAGTCCTGAGATTATAACCAGAATCTCCAGCCGGGGATCGAAACAATCTGTGTATAGATCTATATTGGGATTGACAACCCCACACTCAGACTGATAGCTACAGTCAGGCATACACGCCTATGAGTGACAGTTGTTATCAACAGCTTTTAGCGCACTCATAGCGTTGGGTCAGGCCATCTACTCAGTATGGTTATAATAACTCATTAAAAAGATATTAACAATACGTTAATGTATAATTAACTAAACATAAGTACATTTTCAAAGTACTAGTTTACAAGATACAATTTAATGGATTACATTTCGGTTTACAATAACAGCTGGTGGAACCAGGCACACTCACAGTTACAAGTTTTACATAAAGGAATACAAATACAGAACATTGGTTTTACAAACATAACGGTTTTATGAGATTAAAACTACTTTTCATATACAGCAGAAAATATAGGATTGTCTGGAACATTTTACATATTCAAGAAACAGAAACATACTTTCAAACATAAATACTTATGCACTCACTCAACTTTATGTTGATACTCTCTTTTCAAATTACTTGTATTCTCAGGGAATTAGTAGACAGGTACTCCCCGAGCTTTTGAGAAGATGGAGCTACTTTGAGTCATATCTTCTTCTTTTGTATAACTATTTTTGGTATCAATATACAATGATTGAACACATGTAAATATTTATACTTTTTAAATACAATGGTTGTTTGTACTTTGATTACTATGATACATGTGTTGTGATACTACAAATGAAGTCCTCCACCCCCGGACGTTTCCACCGTCTGGTTTGGGGGTGTGACATTCACCCCCTACCACTACCACATAATAATATAACATAAACATACTGCTAGGCATGCATGGGTACTGACTACCCCTTCGGTATCTTTCAACCGGTATTCGGGGATTATTTCACCCCTATTACTACTAACACGTATAACAGAGCATCCTAGCACATAAAGCATATCAGATAGTGGCAAACCAGACAATTATCACAAAGACAATCATCCCATACATAATCAACTACTGGTGGGCCGGCATTGGTGCCTTAGACCCACCTCTACTGGAAGGTAACTCACCTCGCACTGTTGAAGTCCCGCAGACAAAACTCTAGCTGCTGGATGACAGATTCCCGAACTGTCAATCATCAAAATAACACCCAATTAGTAATTGGGTTCCAACATATACCCATAAGTCCATGCTTGGGGTAAAAGGCTACTTTACCCCCCAACTTAGCTTGACTCAAGCCCAAGGCCCAATCCAAAGGCCCAAAAGTCAACTATGAGTCAAAGCCCAACATATGGCCCAATTTTCCAAATTGGGCCTAAACCTTTACATGGTCTCTCCCTAAGGCCCAACCATTTATTTCAGTCCAAACATTTGGAGTTTCTAATGGCCCAATATCTCATAATCATAAAGGCCCAATTATGGCCCATCTATGGCCCAATTTTCCATATTTGGCCCAAACCTTCACATGGGCCTTATCCTAAAGCCCAACCATAAATTCTTAGTCCATATGATTGTTCTCGGATGGCCCATAAATATCCCAGTCACTAAAGCCCAATAGAAAGGCCCAACTCAAAGCCTAAGTGAAATTATGGTTTTCACATAAAATGACGATTAGGATTAAGTGTTTCTTAATTAACCCATTAAGGACTTAATCCATTAAGTCCATCAATCTACTAGGTCAATCATGCAGTGTGGTCGGGCTTAATACATAATCCCAATTCGGCCATCCAAAATGCGGGTCCCGACAACCCATAACCCATATAATCCAAAATTAGGGTTTTCTAACCCTAATTAGGGTTTCCAACCCAATCACAACCCAATAGGCCTAGAAGCTAAGTCCATAGATCCATTAGGGTTTCATTAGGCCTACTAGGGTTTCATTAGGCCCACTAGGGTTTCATAAGTCGGGCACCACCCACTACCACCTCGGGTAGTGGTGGTCAACGGCGGCTCACGACGGCGGCCACCACCTCACGGTGGTGGTTATGGTTCTAGTTCATTTTTGTCCAAGCATCCCAAACGAAATATAAACACAAACAAAGCATACCGCCACCCAACACGACGGCTGGTGGCAGCAGGAGGCGGCAGCCACCACCTCACGGTGGTGATTATGAGTTTTCTTGTCATTATTTCATCACGATTACAATATACAACACCAAATCCCAAAATAAACACACACAAATAGATAAATACACACACAGCCACCCTTGTGTTAGCCGGCGGTGGTAGATGGTGGCAGCCACCACCTCACGGTGGTGGTGTCGCTGTTCTCGTGGATTTCGGCCAAACAAACACCTCATATACGAAATAACACACACACCACACGAACTTGAAGCAGCAGCACACTTGTACCCACGTGAAACACAAACATGGCATCCCTTCAGGGTGGTAAACGATGACCGGAGCAGCAAAGGAATTGCACATGCGGCGGCGGCAGCGGCGGGTCGTGGCTGACGACGGGACAGAAGAAGAAGCGAAGAGCGACACTAGGAGGCGGCCACAACAACGGTTCACATCAACAACAGAGGCCTAGCGTCCGGCGGCGGCTTAGTCTTCAACGGAACCGGGCAGCGCTGACGCCAACGGAGCTGAGATACAACACCGACGAAGCAACGACGAAGAGCAAAAGGATGGCGGCAACATGGTGGCGACAGTTTCCCCGATCTCCCACCGGTGCAACTTCATTCGACCGGTCTAGGTGGTTTTTCCCCGGCTACACACGACGTCCGGTAGTGGCGATGGAATTCCGATGGCGATGAGGCAGGTGGTACGGTGGCGGTGGCTGGAGGAGGGGAGGTATAAGGTGGGTTGCGGCTGCCTCTCATTTAGGGTTAGGGTTTACCGGGGTGACGGGTTTTATACCTCGAGCCCCATACAAGTTTATCCCATAATGCCACCTTTGGCCCCTCCCTTCCCCTTTTCTTTCAAAGTGGATCCGAATTTTACCCTTTTATCCCTCAGCATTAAAATCCATTTCAATTCAGGTCCAATCTTTTACCCAACAGCCCTGCACTTTGAGAATCTTTTGCAAAACAAATCTAGAAATTACCTTTTTAACCCCCAAAATCTCAATTATGACGTATTCATCCCTTTCTTCTCTTTTTCTTTCAAATTAAATCCAAATTTGCCCAAATAGCCCCTCCTCTACAAAATATTTTCAATATAAGTCCACAAACTACAAAACGAGCCCAATTGGTTATCCTTTAGCCATATATTCAAATATTCCTTTCCACTACGAATCCCGAAGGCCCTCTTTAAACCTTCAAAACCAATTATAATGCCAGTTACTCACTTTTTCACTAACCTCTTTATTTAAATATATTCATATTTCGGAATAAAATAATACTTAAAACACGTCTTCAGATTTTAGGGTTTGACTTGGAAACGGGGTGTTACAATAGAAATAATATCCAAAAGATCCAGTAGGTTATCCAACAAAACAACACTTTTCAGATATGGTTTGTCTTGAGCTTCGTGGCGAATGTAAGCCTCACAAACCATATACTTTTAGATATGCTAGTGACGATTTACTACTATTCACATCTCATATTACGTTTTAGAGACCTTCTTTGTCGGTACAAGGTGTCGTCACATCTCATAATTTATTAGATGATCATTAAATTCTTGACTAATATACTCACCATCTCTATCGGATCTGAGCATTTTAATCCTTTTGTTTTGCTGATTCTCTACTTCGTTATGGAAAATCATGAATACCTCGAAGATTTTATATTTATGTTTAATTAGATAAACATATTCATGCCTACTAAAAGCACCAGTGAAGGTAACGAAGTACCTTTTACCATGTCTGGTGGTTGATCTGAACGGTCCATATACATTAGTGTGTACAATTTTCGATAAATATTTGCCTCTTTCACAGTTTCCTATGAATGGCGCCTTCGTCATCTTTCTAATAAACAAAATTTTTAATCATCATGAGACTTTTTTTTCAAATGATTCCAAAATATCATCTGCGTGGAATGTGACAATGCGTTTCTTGTTTATATGGCCAAGATGACAATGACACGGATATGTCTTGTCCAAAACATCTTTGGATGTATCAATGCTAAATATCGAACTATTGTTGCTCCTTATTCTTATAACATTTTATATATTCCATTACAAGATTTTGCTATAAAATAGAGAGTATCATTTCTGTAAACTAAAATTGAAATATCATCAAAACCAAAATCATAAACATCTTTATATAACGCATAAAAGGAAATAATGTTCATGTCATATCAAGAGAGTAGCAATAATTAGACAAAATTATAGTTAAACCACTAGAAAGCTGTAATTCAAAATTCACAATCATATGACAGGTTCAGTTTGCTTGTTGCCCATGATCAAGTGCAACTCTCCATATCTTAGACTTCTACTTCAATTTACTCCTTACACATCAGTTTAAATGTGAGTACCAAATCTTATGTCTAACACTCGGGATTTAGAAGTAAAAGTATTATGCAGTTCAATCATATAAATACCTGAGCCACCGGACTGCTTGGTTTTTAACTTCTTCGGCTCCTCCGAGTATTTTGGAAGGCTTTGTTGGTGATTTTAGTGTCACCAGACATTTTATGTAATTGGAACTAATATGTGAGCTAAGGGCTTATCATTTGCACTCTACGTTATATGTTTGGAGAATGTGGAGTGCATGCATATATAAGATCGAATTATAAGTCGGTGCGACAGAAAATCAGGGGTCAAGGGGGCCGCACCCCTTTCAGGGTCCTGGGAGCAGCACCCCTAGCGGAGTCCAATGGGAAGAGCCCCTGGCAGTGGAAAAACCGAATTCTAATGGGTGATTATGGTAAAACTGATAAATCTTATCAATTTTGGTAACCGTTGATTATTCCATTAAATTTATGATTCTCCTAACTAATATAGAAGAGGAAACCCCTAATCTGTCTAGGATAAATACGGCTCCTTAATTAAGTCGTAATATACCTTTCTCAGTGTTAGGAACCGGACCGGGTACACGCAGCGGAAAACACACTATCACACACACACAAACTCACGAAAATAAAGCAAGAAGAACACAAGGATTTTACGTGGTTCGGATTCGGTGCAAATCCTACATCCACGGGCTGCAACTAGAGAATTTTATTAAAACTCACAAGATTACAATTGGCTTGACACTCTACACTTGATGTTCTCTCAAGTTTTTGCACACAAAATATGCAAAACATACATGCATATATATAGGTGAGAGAGCCGCAATTTGCACATGAAATTGAGTCGTCGTAACAATAGTACTCAAATGTGAAAGCCGCAAATGTTGAGTCGTCGTAACAATAGTACTCAAATGTGAAAGCCGCAAATGTTGAGTCGTCGTAACAATAGTACTCAAATGTGAAAGCCGCATGTTTTCAACCTTTCATATTTTACCTAACAATCTCCCACTTGAAAGTTTGAACAACATGGTCCGTCTCTGTCATCCAACTCCAGTAATCTTAAAACAACCAAGTCTTCCAAGCCTCCAGTTCCTAAGAACAAGCTAAACTTAGTCCCATTTCTCTAATTGCAGCCGCCCCTCATCTTCAAGTACTAGAAGGGACAGTTGAAGCTCCCACTAGCTCCAACTCAGTCGTGGCTAATCCCACCACCGACTCATCCTCTGTCTCAACCGGTTTGGACACTCCACCAGATCCAGAGATACACCGAGGACCACTAACACTCTCCCAACTTTGCAAACTTTCAACAGGAGAGACTTTTTCAATCTTAGTCTTCAAAAAACCCAACGGCTCTTTGTAACTGTACCCGAAACACACCCCGTGCTCCCACTGTCACAGAATCTCCTGAATGGTTTAGAATTTCTGACTCGTTCAGCTAACATCCCCTTGGCTCCAGAATTCATGTTTGCAAAATGAACTCTCTTAGCCGTAGATTTAGCGAACCAGATTTTGTCTTGCTTAACAGGGACGGTCATACTTCCCTCAGCAGATACCTCAACCATATACAATGACCCACACTTCATACCATGAGCAATCACTAGATTATCATTGATCACCCTCCATTTACCACCACCAAACCTTACTTCCAGTCCTTGTTTATCCAGCTGACCAACAGAAATCAATTTCTTCTTCAGCTCCGGAATCACCCTGACATCCTTCAGGCTCCATGTAGTTCCCAATGAAGTAACCAAATCAATATCTCCCATGCCCGTTACCTGAAGCATCTCGTCATTTGCCAAACGTACCTTTCCAAAATCTCCTTCTTTTAGATTCACCATCGTTTCCCCGTTGTCCATGGCGTGAAACGAAGCCCCTGAATCCATGACCCAAGAGTCCACAGAACTTTCCATATTGAGTATCAGTGCATCATCCTCAGACACACTCTCAGCACCAGCAATGTTTAATTCTTTCTTTGGACATTGACTCTTAACATGTCCCACCTCTTGGCAGTTCCAGCATTTCACATTCTTCAAAGTTCTAGAAGAACTTTTTCCCCGACTCCCACTGCTTCCACTATTCCTGCTATTCCCTCTACCTCTTCCGACATTTAATAAATCAGAAGAGGAAGATCCACCTTGATTCTTGCGTCTGATATCCTCGCCTAGAACCAAATCTCTAACCCCTTCAAAAGTCATACCACTGGTCCCCACGGAACTTGTAACAGCAGTAACTGTTCCGGACCAGCTATCAGGTAGAGAAGCTAGTAGCAGTGATGCTTGAGTCTCGTTATCAAATTTAATTCCCACAGATGATAATCTGGACAGAATTGAATTTAAATTATTAATGTGAACCGTAACTGAGCCTTCCTCATTCATCCTTGTAGTGAACAACTCCTTCATCAAGAACACCTTGTTAGCCGCCGATGGTTTCTCATACATATTTGACAGAGCCTCCATCATACCACGCGCCGTGGTTTCATTCATGATGTTGAAAGCAACGCTCTTCGTCAACGACAATGTAATAACCGCCTTGGCTTTCTTGTCCTTTGAGTTCCACGCATCTTCAAAAGTTTTTTCCATTTTCTCCGGTTTGTCTCCGAGTACCATGTCCAAGTCTTTCTGACATAGCAATGCTTCTAATTGCATTTTCCACCAGCTAAAATCAGAACCGTTGAACTTTTCGATTACAACCTTGTCTTCAGCCATTACGACAAACAAGATACAAATCAGGTACACTCGTACGTGATAAAAAAATGATTGTACCCTCCAAACCTCGCTAATCTGGCTCTGATACCAGTTGTTAGGAACCGGACCGGGTACACGCAGCGGAAAACACACTATCACACACACACAAACTCACGAAAATAAAGCAAGAAGAACACAAGGATTTTACGTGGTTCGGATTCGGTGCAAATCCTACATCCACGGGCTGCAACTAGAGAATTTTATTAAAACTCACAAGATTACAATTGGCTTGACACTCTACACTTGATGTTCTCTCAAGTTTTTGCACACAAAATATGCAAAACATACATGCATATATATAGGTGAGAGAGCCGCAATTTGCACATGAAATTGAGTCGTCGTAACAATAGTACTCAAATGTGAAAGCCGCAAATGTTGAGTCGTCGTAACAATAGTACTCAAATGTGAAAGCCGCAAATGTTGAGTCGTCGTAACAATAGTACTCAAATGTGAAAGCCGCATGTTTTCAACCTTTCATATTTTACCTAACACTCAGCTCTTTTTCTTCTACACGAACTCAGAACCTTCTGACGATTTGGCGATTTCAGCTCTAGTTATGTTAGATGAAGGAGCTTCGAGGAAAGGTTCCTCAATGGCTTGATTTTTCTTATCATACTTGAGTACAATTATTAAGTTTCGGTACCAATTAAGATAATTTTAGCTATCCAGATCCTTCGAGAGGATAGTTAGAAGTAAAAAGTTTGAACCAAAAGAGTTTACATTGAAGACATCTATAAAATAGTTTTTTTTTTTAATTATTGATTTGTTTAATTATCCTTTATAAAACTAATTGCCCAAAATTATTTTATCAAAAGTTAGATCCACATTTCATTTGTAACTAGAAAATAGTATGTTGTAATCCCAAAGATATGTTATTTAGCTAAGTAAAACTCTTACCAATTCCAATATATGTGGAACTCTTAGATATGTGTGAGATTTATCGACTTTTACTAAATCAATATTGGCATGTTTAATCTCTTCTACGCTTATGTTTTCTTTGTGACGGATATGTCATTGGTCACAAAGAAATAGTAGTAAATCGTCCATTTAAACAAAAGTGATGCCCAACCCAAAACTCTCGTGTATCACAAACTCTTCACCTTTTAATCTACACATTTTGGCTAATGCACTTTTCCATACTAAAAGTCCATTAGAATAAATATCTATTTTAAATGGATAGCATATAAATTACATTTAAAAGATAGGGTTTTTGTTTTTGGTTAAAACATCTTTAACTTTCTTTCAACAAAATAAATTTTAAAATTTCTTTTTAAATATGTATACAAGTACAACTCTTTATAGTTCTTTGTCAAATTTTATTTGCATGTACTTTGTTAATACTTTAAGTCTTCAACAAAAATGTTGTGTATTTAGTTTAAATTTGAGTTTTTCAAGTCTTTCAATATAAACAAAACATAAAGACATTAATCCATGTTTTAATGAGTGATTTTCAATGACAAAAGAGAAAAAGATATAACATCCGGTTTGACGAGAGATTGAGGCAAGAGATAATGGCATTTTCTCATTATTTTGGATGATTAGATTAGATATTTAAGGTATTTTGCATAAACAAAAAGGGTATTTGAGATTACTTTTTAACCTACTTTTTTTTTGACAAAAAAAAACTTTTTGACTTATAGTTTTTTCCATGGTTCGTGGATTAATCGTTTGATATTCTCCAACCGACTAGGATTATTATGTTTGACGGAAGTTATAGATTAATCGGTCTTCACGGGATTAATCGGTCAACAAAAATCAACGAAAGTCAAAAAAATGTTAAAAAAATTAATTTTTTTTTACTCCAAAATTTCAAATATTATACCAAAATGTTCAATTTTTTGTATTTTCAAATTTTCAAATTACAAATTCTCTTATTTTCTAATTTTGAAGTACTTTTTTTTCTTAAAATATATTAATCTTTGATTAATTTTAATATTTTATTAATAATCTAGAATCCCCGATTAATCTCCACCAAAACCGATTAATCCTTTAACACCAGTCGACGTCGAGCTACTGTCGAGCGATTTTTACAACCTTGGTTTTTTCTAAATAGAGTTTTTAAAATGTGTTCAAATTTTTGGAATTGCCAGACACCTTTTTAAACCTTTGGCTTTTTGAAAAAAACAAAAGTCCAAAAAGTCAGTTTAAAAAATAATCTCCAACACCCTCAAAATATCAAAAATAGTTCATTTCCCATCTTATTCCACCTTTTTCATAGAACCAAAAATTACATTTTTGTTTGTCAATTAACATCAACCGTCTTCCAAGTTCAATGCACACCAAACATACTACATCATATCCTATCATAAACAATTGATCACTTTGAAAGGAATCAGTAGTGGTGTAAACATAAATGCATTGAAAGCCATAACTAAAAGTTAACCAAAACTAAACCAGATAATGCCTATTCTAAAGTTTCACAAAATAAAACTTCCAATACTTACTTAGATACAAGACAAGAACTCTTGTAAATCGATCAAGAGATACTGCAAACTAAAAGGCAGCACTACAAGAATCATACAGACTAATTAAGGGCAAATCTTACCACATTGATGGTTTCAAGATTTCATAAATATCATCTGGATTTTATTTATAGTTTTTCATCCAAAAAGGAAAGGATATTCATGAAAATAACAAACCAAATACCAATGATGGATGAAGATGAAGATGAAGATCAACTACAAATGGGGCAACGAACCAGTCCATTCTCATTACAATCGCTACATTGCACCCTCACAGTCTTCCCCAATTCTTCTCCATCAATCTCTTTCTTCAAAACCATCACCATTTTACAGCTTCCATTACAAGTAAGACATGGCAAGAATCTTGAACCACAACAAACCTCACATACATACCCTGGTTTTGATTTGGGTAAACCTTCAAGCAATTTACCCAAACACCCTTCTTCCGCTATTCTCAAAACCTCATCGGATCCACCCACATACCTCCCTTTTACAAACACCCTAGGTGGCACCAATTCGTGCTTATCTTTCCCTTTCATGAGTTCCCAAAGCTCTTCTCTAAAACCTCGATCCATTGATATATCTCTCTCGCAGAAAAACACCCCAAATCCCTCGATCACTGCTCTGACTGCATTACAAGCTTCAAATGTCTTCCGCACCCCTCGCAATGTCGTGGTATAGATCACTACCTTGTTCCCTCCCTTCGGCGGACACAGTGCATCAAATTTATCCAGGAAATTTGGTTTAGACGCTAAGGATTTGACAAATTTAGGGTTTTTATAATTAGGGCTTGAGGGATCTTTGGTGGGGTTTACGTTTTCTGAATCGAGAAGGGCGTATCTGAAAGGAGAAGGTTTAGACGGTTGTGGGGAGAAACGGAAGCTATCGGCGGTGGAATCGAGGCCAGCCATGAGTTCCCATGAGTTAATGACTTCAGGCGGTGGATTTGGATCGGAGTTGGGTTCAGAGAGTGGGGATGGGGAGGGGAAGAATGAGCTGAGGGTGAAACGCGGCGGTGGAGTGGGGGGTACGGTGGTCGGGGAGGATGATGGGTCGAGAGTTAAGAGACCGTATGTGGTGGAGGTAAGAGAGACGATGTGGTGGCCCAAGGCGGAGCTGCCGATTTGGGTGAAATCGTCGTCTTGATTTAATAGATGCGATGATACACAACCCATGTGTAAAGATTGTAGAGACTAGAGATTGATCGGAAGTGTGTGATAACTGATAACTGATGAAGATTAATGGCGAAGTGGAGGAGTTTTGGGAGAGAAAGAGTTGAAGATGAGTGTTGAATGCGCAAGTTGTTTATTGAATGAATTCGATTTCAAATCTGGTTTGATGCTTGGTTTTAGCGCCTGATTTATTATACTTTTTTGAATTCAGATGGAGGATGTCAACAGTAAAATTCAAGGCTTGTGCTGTCATCTGGGATGAATCACGTTAAGACTAACACTATTTAATTCACATTTGTCACGTTCTAATATTGAAATTTTAGGATAATATTAAGACACAAATATAACCAAAATATTAGTAATCATTTTTAAGATTTAGACAAAAATTAGTAAGTTGTCATCGAATTGGCTAACGAAATGGGCTATTCTACGACAATAAATGTTTACCCATTTTTTAGTGTCTAAAATAAGTTTTGGCCATTTTTGTTTTTCCATGTTGCTTGAAAAATGGTTTTTGGCAATTTTTAGATAACTTTTTGTTTTGCAACTCATTCCTGTGAAATATTAAAATTTACTTGGAAATATAGGTATTTTCGATAACGAGTTTAGTTATTTTTATAGGTGTAATTTTCGAAATTCCTAAAAAATACCCATTTTTGGTATTTATTTTGTAGCTATGATATGTGAAATATCATAAATGGGTATTTTTGCAGGTAACTTTCTATTAATGGTATTTTCACATAACATTTTTGTTATTGTTAACTTTCGTTGTTTGTATTATTATAGTATTGGTCGAGATCATCGTCTCGCTAAAAAATAACCCAACTAAACCTATATGATAAGTTGAATAGAATCCATAAGAAGTTTATGATTAAACTTTGTGTTACAATAGTGAACATAAAAACTATCACTAGCAATTATTATGAAATTAATTTAAACTAAAAATGAATTAAGAAGCCTGAAATTTATGTTGCAACCAATTATTCAAACAAATACTATGAATGAGAAAAGCAAGGTAGTTTTGGTTCAGTTGATCATATGGTTGGATTTATACATTTTTCTTCTCTTAAATTCCAATTTAATTACCCATACATAATTAAGGTTGCTTCACATGCACTATGTAATTTTGGGCACACACAAATTTGATCCAACTAATTGTATCACTCCTTACGTCTAATTGGATTAGAAACAACTAGTGATTTGGCGATGATGTGTCTTTTGATTACCTATTATAATGTTAAGCATATAAAACTACAAACTTGGAATAGTGTAGTTGGATTTAACTCGTCATCTAAATTCCTAATCTACTTGAACTTTGAATGATAAATAAATTGGCAATGCGCTATCTTAATTACAATACCAACACAATATTAAAACCCAACTCTAATTATAGCAAATAAAAAATCACAACTTTAAGAACAAAACAATAACTTTGATCGGAATATAAATAATAATCAAAACTTGTTCATCCTAACATCCTACAAAATTTGTGGAAGTAAACTTAAATGATTTAGCATTACATATTAATTAATTAGCAAACAACTTTAAAACGAACATGAGAAATTGACTTAAATTTTATTAACAAACGAAAGGTCATAAAAACTAGTCATGTAAATATCTGGAAAAACTCGGGACAAATGAACCTTATGGAGTAAGTAATAAAATTCTAGAACTTGGAGAAGACAATGATGAAATTATGGTTTGACGATCTTCATTGATTGATGGTGAACTCGATGATTCGTATCCTCATATCCATAATTTGTGAACGGAAATGTCGTTGGAGAAGTTTTGGAAGTGTTTTTAGACCTCCAAAGTGCAAGAACACCGTAATGCAGGATATGTGAAAAGTCATCCTTGGGTTCGGGAATTAATTTGTTATTTGTAGGTGAGAAAATGCTTGAAATTCGGAAGTTCTCATGCACATCATTTCTCACTACTGTCCAATAAACAAGTCAAACTGCCCTACTAAAATATGGGACGGCTTAAGTTCCAATTCCTTTTTTCTTTCTGGCTTGAACCATACTGAATGATGGAGTCGTCCAAGTTAAAAAGTCGGCAACCTATCTTCTTCATTTGAACGTGTAACTTTATGAATTAAATTGCTTAATTTAGATTTTCACATTTGATCATTCTTATCTTTTTAATCTCACTTTCACCCTTTTTCTTAGATCTTTATGTATTTCTTCTCCACTCTTTTTTTAACCGACATTATTTTGTCTTCATTTATCTGTTATGTTCGTATTTATTTAGTCATTCATTAAAGTATGGTCATTCTTGAAAAAAAAAACATATATTAATTTAAACAATTTAAAACAACTTACTCTACCTCAAAATGGCCCGATTAAACATCCTCAACTTTATTCAACACTCGTCCCGATGTTGACCCGATATCATCATTGTAGTCTTCTTCTTTGATCTTAAGAAAAGCTCAACTGAATCACGAACTCCCAACATTTAGCCAAAACTACAATAGTAAAATCAAGAATTCCGAATAAGCAAGATATGTTTGACTTTGTGTAAATAATTTCTCATCTAGAAATTTAAAATGTAAATAAGTTTGATACCGACTCAACCTTGATCCTGAAAAATCATCTTTTTTCCAAAATTTGTTTCTACAAGGCTTCCTCATAACAACCCTATTTGATTACTCTCCCCAGCTTGCACCAACTAATCATGACATCCATATTGAGCATGAGTTCTCTTACTCTCTTAAGTCATTGTCATATAAACTTCTTTTTCTGGAGGTCATGGTATATATTATCTTTTGGTATGCAACCTTGTTTGTGTTTTTGCTTAATATTTAATGGATAATACAACCCATTTAAAATTTGTTTCTTGATATTTTCTTTCTTTTCTCTTTTCTCCTACTTTTTATTTTATTTTTTTAATTGGACGTGATAGCTAAATATTCTTTTTTTTCCTAAGTGACTAAAATATGGGACATATCTCACAAATCCTTTTTAATTAAACTCACGAAGGTGAACTTGTGCCCTAAGATGCATTCATGCTTTAAGATGTTTTTAATGTGTAATATATAATATATTTTAGTTAAATGTCTAAAAAAAGAGGAATTAGTTGTGAGATGACTTTTAAAAATAATTTTATGGCAAATGAATCCAATATCCCCCACCCCCCCAATCGAAAGGTTCGGTCATGAGATTACTTCGGCAAGCAAGGCTATCACTCAGAAGTCTAAAAGACGCAGATGTTTACAAATTATGTATCTTACAATGAAGGTTTCTCTGGTATAAGCATTTATGTATTTTTATTTTTGGTTACACAAACATCAACACTACTTTCTATCTCTAGACGGCTCGACGTCTATAATTCCTATTATTTCACGTCTTAACAAGTCGCATTAAATGATGTAAAAGATGCTACGAACTCATCATATATATATATATATATATATATATATATATATATATATATATATATATATATATATATATATATATATATATCGTAGTGGCCACTGGCCAAACCTGATGAAAATCATATAATAAGGGGAAATTAAAGTAGCCTACAAGTTGGACTGAGTATTTAGTTAGTACATTCATCCCAAATATATTGCCCGAATAATAGTCATCAAAATTAAAACATACACTAAAAATGACAAAAAAAAAAGATAGAAAGGAGAATGCACCAAAATATCCGAAAATGTTATAGTCATAGTTCTGGAATCCCTCCAGGTCTATTCAAGCATTGAATAAAGGAAGTCTAAGAGACTGTGTACTCAAATAGACTTATAGTTCGGTTTAGGGAAATACAACATAAACCCTACAAAGACTAGTTTATGCTTATGTTTTTGTATCGGTTATGACATCCCAAGTTTTTAAATATTAATGAAAATTGTTTCTTTGCAAATTCTTTAATATTGATATCATTGCACATTAATAACGTTTTGAGACAAATTCTACATTAATAAAAGAATACTCTGTTTTAAATAAACATAAAGAAAAAGTTTTTTTAATTGGTCGTAAAATTAGGGATGTCACACTTGAAGAAGCAAGAAGTTTTTATTGATGCAAGGAAGTAAGGAGCTAGCTTGGATCCATCACCCTCTTCTGATTTCTGAGTTATTGAAGGTATAAAGTTCATATATTGACCTTTGTTCTTCATATTTCAAGTTTAAGTTCATTCTGATTAATTTTGGTCCCTTTCATGGATGTTCTTGGAGTTTGAGGAACTCCAGAGCTTGTTGTGGCTCTCAAATGGTCATTAGGTTTCTGATAATGAGAAAATCGTCATGTTTGGGACTATATTGTGTTCTTGAGCAAGTTTTGGACATAATAAGGACTTAATGGACTTGGAGTGAGGTCCTAATGGATAAATTTGGAAACTTTATCCATTAAGTCAATGAGAAGGGTTAAATTTGAAGTTTTGAGCCTTGATCTGTAAGAATTAAGCTCTTAATGAAGAATTATTGAATCTGCCAGTAACCACGACGTGAGCAAGGAATGACCACAATGTGGTGGAGTCCAGCTTCGCGATAGTTTTGTCTAGACATGCCCACAATGTGGCCAAGGAGGGTCCACGGCGTGGTGATGTCCTGCACGACGTCTATGTTGTCATGTCATGCCCATGACGTGGCCAAGAGGTTTCCACATTGTGGTGACTATTGACTATTGACTTTTGTTGACCATTGTCCGTTGACTTTTCACCAGTTTGACTCGGGGTCAAACTTGGAGGATTTTGGGTTGTTGATTGATGATTCATCTCTTTTAGTATTAGTCGGTTCGCGGTATTGATTAGTGCATGGTGTGAGAGTGTTGTTATGCTTCTTCGGTTCTTCAGTTCAGGTGAGTTTCTCACTATGTGTAACACCAGTCAAAATTAGGTCAAAAATAAATTGTTCAATAATCTTAATTGGGATGAAAAAAGTGGTATAGATTGTAACAAGGTTTCCAAAAATATAAAGAACACTGAAATCCGAGTTATAACGAAGAAGTTATGACCAATCGAAGATCCGCGACAAAACCGGCAAAACACTATTCAGTGTAAAAAGTGAATTCTCAATAAAAGGCTTTTTAGCCATAACAATCTAAATGAAAGTTTTACATTATGTTAAATCGAGAACTTTCATAAAAAGAACGTCAAAATCTAACTTCGTATGAGCAAGTTATGATTTTTCTAAGTTTCGGTTTAGCAGTAGACAGCTAAAAACTCGAAATAAAGATCGAATGATTTTTAGCCGACAAAACTTAAACGAGAATCGAATGACTCGTCAAAAGTAGTACAACGGTAAAAAGACAGACGAAAAAGGACGTCGGATGAAGAAGTTATGAATTTTTAACTGATTTCCTGTCCCGGTCTGTTAAAAATAATAATATTAAAAATAAAGTCAAAATTAGCCGATGAAGTCTAAACGAAAGTCGTTGAGTATAATTTTACCTACGCGTGCATATAAATAACATCGAAAACGGAGCTCGTATGCGAAAGTTATGAATTTTGCAAGTTTCGGGCACAAAAATCGAAAAATATTGAAAACCGAGAAATTTCGCATGGTCACCATTCGGCCACGTCACCCTCGCATACGAAGCAGCCCCGTGTCCGATGCGTGTCGCCTTCTGATTCGACCGAAGTCGCGGTCCAATGCGCGTCCGACGCGCCTCGCCTCCGTGTCTCGCATCCGAGCCTCGCACTGCTGCTTCCGACTTCGGCCTCGTGACCTTCGTTGCTGATTTCGCGTGTCCCGGTGACTCATCTCCTCGGCCGAACCCTCGCACCTATATAAAGGGTGCGAGACTCTCCGGTTCCTTCACCATTTTTACCCCAAATTTCACCATTTTTCACATATTTCACCCCCGTAAACTTCCTTATAACCCCCCGAAGCCCCGGTATCGTATCTAAAACCCGAAGCAAGCCCCAAAGCCCCGGAATTCTCGAGAAGCTAACCTCTTTCCAGTCATAGTGCTGCCCGCGTAAATCCCGGGTTTTAATCAAAAACTTGCGGTTTCTTCGAGAAAGATCATTTATAGAAACGAAGTGTTGCCCAAATCACCACTTATCAAGTGAGTTCATACCCCTATAATATACCTTTTTAAATGGTTTTAAATGCTTTATAGGGGGGGGGGGGGAATACAAGTTGAACACAATCATATTGTGTTAATAATTCATGTGATATCAATCGCATAAAAGTTTTTCTTATGCTTTTAAATATGGACTATAAAATAAAGGATTACCAATTGTTTCCAGAATAAATTGAAGTCATATAAATTCTTCTACAAAAACGTTAAACTCTTTTAAATGTTTTTATAACTCTTTAAACTTATAATTGCCAAAATCATGTTTATATATGTATAAATATATAAATAAGATTTGAAGGGCTTAGGACTAATGAATTATCTTGTTTCCTTTTCCTTGTTTGGATGTGGAATTAAGGTGGTGTTATTTGTCAGAAGGTCGTTTCCTTCTTAATTATATATATATATATATATATATATATATATATATATATATATATATATATATATATATAATACATATATGAATATAAAAGGTTACTTCATTCGGTATCATTACCTTTGTATCATGCTGAACAAAGGTGTTCATCCATGAGAAATCATGCTAATCAAATAGAACATATAAATTATAATAAGTATAATTTATGGGTCAATTCTCAATATCAATCATCTTAAACTTATATATGGAAAAGTTTCATCATTACCGTTAAAAGGCTTTTTCCACTGTATTACTCGTAATCTCGTTGAAACAATAAATTTGTGAGACTCTACATGGTGTACTTATCTAAGTACGACCTTAAGTCGTGACTTATTAACCAGTATCTCCTGGAGGGAGAGCGTGAATTTGTGTATAGATCTATACGGGACTGACAATCCCGCATTTTAACTGTTCGCTACAGTTTGGCCGGCAGGCCTAGGTGACAAATGTCATATCGTTTTCGACGCCTGAAGAATGTCGCATCAGTCATATTAGTATGGTTAATAAAACTCACATGGAGAATACAACGATTAATTTACGTAGTAATATACTTCTTTTAAAATAGTAAGAAAAGATAATACATCATACCGGGTTTGCATTAACAGGGTACAAATACAATGTACCAGGGTTAGCACATCACGGGGTAATAATACATCATACCGGGTTTGCATTAACAGGGGTACAAATACAACGTACCAGGGTTAGCAAATCACGGGGTAATAATTACATCCTATCTATTTTACTGACCAAATATACCTTCTGTTAGTTTTACTTTTAGTAAAAACTACGTATCATGAAATCAAGTATGACAAATATACTTGTACTTTTGGTTTTGGAACGTTTAAACCCACAAATCAGTATTATGGAAAATATAATATTTTCCAGGATTAATATCAATGTTTTACAGTAGAACGGATATAACTAAGAATACTTTTACAAATGGAACGGTTTATGGGATTAACCTACTTTTACAAATGGAAAGGTTTTATGGGGATTTAAAACTACTATTCAGAAACGGTTTATGGGGATTTAAAACTACTATTCAGAAACGGTTTTATGGGGATTTAAAACTACTTATCAGATGGAACTTCCGCCTTACTTCCTGTTCCTTGTTTGGTTGTGGGATTAGGGCAGATACACCCATTTAACTGTCCATTCGATATTAGGTTATATATAACTAGTATCAACTAAGTAATTGCAGAGGGAACTATTGAGGTTATCATTTTATCACATCAGGAAATATAGGATTTTCTGGAGGAACCAGCGAACTTTTCCAAAGAACTTAGAGTATACTTTATAGAACTAAAATACTTATAAACTCACCAGCTTAAATGTTGATCTACTCTTTCAAAATAACTTGTATTCTCAGGAATCCAGTAGACTAGTACAATCCCGAAGCTTTTGAGAAGACTACCTAGTACCGTACTGCGACTCTTGTCTTCTACTGTATCTACTTTGATGTTCGAATATGTAATGTTTAAACACTTATGTAAAACTTATACTTATTAATGCAATGGTTGTTTGTACTTTGATTACTATATTGCATGTGTTGTGATCCTTACATGAAGTCCTCCGCCCCCGAACGTTTCCGTCATTATGGTTTGGGGGTGTGACAGATTGGTATCATAGCAGTGTTTATAGTGAACTCAGTATATCAGTCATAAAAGATATACAACTATAAACCCATTGGGATAAAAACACTCTGACCAAGAGTTATACTTTAAAAATATAACAATATTTTATAAAAGTATAAAGTACATGCAGAATATATATACTAGAATGAGTATCACAAGAGGAACAAAACAAAAGTATTTGGATGTTGGACATTACAGTTAAACCTGGACAGTTATGTAATCATATCTTGGATCAATATAGCCTGATCAACTATATTCATTTGAGATATGACCAACATGTGTTTGGGAGTGATTGTAGTGTTGCAACAAGTCTAAAACTTACCTAGGTACCAAAAGAATTCTAGAACTAAACATAAAGATTAAAATACTATAGGAGTATTTTAGGATGCTATAACAAGAAAACTGAAAAGTTATCGACTTCTTATATCTAGAAGTCCAAGAATCAAACTTATAATACCATGGAAGTATTTTAAATACCATAAATAAACTTTTGGAAAATTTTAAAAGATCTTTTCTGGTAACTCTATAATTACTAAGTGAATACATTAAGGTTATATATAGTTGAGATTTTATAGACTTAGAATATGTGATTTTCACTCTACTTCCTTTTCCTTGTTTGGATGTGGTTTTAGAGTAGGATTACTTATTCGAAGGTCTATTTGATTTGGATTATATATAATCGGTACACACTATGTGATTATAGAAGGACCAGAAAGGATCACCTTCGTAAAAATTTAAATTTTCTCATAGATTCTTTAGACATTCCCATTCTCGTATAAACCCCTTATATAGATGTAGTCACTCCAGCAATCAATAGAAGAGTCAAGGAGGATCCAACAGAATTTCATTAGGAGACATCTGAGAAAGAAACATATGAGAAGTAAAGAAACTATAGAAATCATTTAGTGACCTTACCCTATTAAGGACACCAATGAGAGGTTCGCATGAACTTCCGAGATTCAAAATCTTCATTACGAAGTAATGGGGATCAGTCTCAGAATCGGAAGTAAGACAGCTCAGGAATTCAATATACCTACGGAGGATAAGGACATCCTATAGATACCAGGAGAGAACAAATCATTACCGCCCAGAATAGAACAGAGAACAGAGGAAAACCACGTGTGATTCATGTGAAATGTTCGAGCGCCTTTTCATCTAAGTAATAACTAGTAAATCGATTCAACCTAGTGAGTTAGTATTTACATTACTCACATTAGGTTTTGAGGTTATCTTTTTTCCCTGTCACGGCTAATAACAATAAATCGGATCACAAAATCACAATTGATAGTGATTACTTCTCAAATTCATAAGTCTATTTTATGTAGACACTGTTATGAATTGTTTTCAAATCTTTTCGAAAGTTGGAAAAAGATATCCACCAATCGAAGGTAACTTAGTTCGGATGACACTCGGTTCATTCTAGAAACTTATTTCTGCTCCTTACCAGGACTGCATCATAGGGATGCAGGTCGAATCATTGAGAACAGTATAACAAAACGAAAGATTTATATGTAGATACAAATGATTAGAATACATCTAGAGCCAACGATAGTCGCTCACGAGCTCATTTTCTTGTCACGTAATAGAATCATGCCTCCGAAGAAACGTAACCAACCCACCAGCAAAACACCAATCCTTCAAATAGATGCGGCTACGTTTCAAGTTGCGGTCACAGCAGCTGTAGCAGCTTTCATGGCACACCTTAATGCTAACAACACAAATGTTAGTGGTAATGCTATCGGCAACCCCAATCGTGGTGATGACCAAGTGCAGCAACGAGTACCTATTTGTAAGGACACTTCGAACCCCAAACCTAATATCCTGAAACGAAAGTTCGAGAACGAGAAAGGGAGTTGCTCAACTCAAGAACCTAACAGAGGGCAACGGACTGGGGCAGTCAATACCCCCATCAGCCCTGTTATTCTAGCACCGATCACGCCGTACTTAGGAAACCTCCCACACTGCATCAAGTGCAAATACCATCATCATGGAGTTTGTCGAGAGCTGCACTGCAATAGATGCAACATGAAGGGGCACACCGCCTGCATCTGTAGAACTTCGGTTGAGTTCATCACTTTAACTACCAATGTTGGAACCATCCCAATATGTCACCTTTGTGGTGAAATAGGACATTACAAGAGGGACTATCCAACAAAGAAGAACGACGGGGGAGCAGGAGGAGTTTGATCCCAATGCATGGGAAGGCATCAAAGAACCTTGCTATATTTTTGGTACGCTTCCAAACCCCAATAATTATCTATAAGTATGAGTACTCTCCCGTTCAAATTAAATCACAACATTCATATAAAATTTGAAACCCTAACAGGTAAGCTATGATGACTTAGTGTATACATAAGGGTCATTTATAATTAAGATTTGTAGAATTAGAGTGGGTAATCCCGCCTCATTTCTTGTTCCTTGTTTGGTTGTGGATTTAAGGCAGGGTTGCTCAGTCAAAGGTCTTACCGATCTTAATTATACATGACTTGTATACACCAAGCGATTATAGAGAGACCTAGTAAGGATCATTTCATGGAAGTTCATAATTTCAAATTATCAGAACCCTCGTATTGGTAGTACCCGCCAATTTCGAATCAAAAAGGGGATTTGTATCAGTAATAACAAAATAAAATCGGAAGTGCTGAAAACTTAGTTACATAGGATAGTTCATTATCCTAGTAATCATTTCCCCCAGAACGACTTAATATCTATTTCGTCGGGAAAACTCCGACATCCTCATTCGACATGGTTTGGCCTGGTCCTTACCATGTGAAAATTCTTATACTGTGTAAGAGAACTTTTTTCTTAATCAGCCGTAAGATGAAATTCTTCTAATCCATAAAGCAAACCCTTACGTTGTCTCTCATTTCAAAACTTCAGAAGTACCCATACGAAGGGTACCATGCCCTTCTAGCCTACTCAGTTTACAGGAAACTTCAAACGAAAAGCACCGAAGTAGTCTTAGAAGTCAGTAACCACTGAAGTACCCCAGTAGATCTCATAGGAAAATCATTGTACCACAGGTCAAGTTCAAGAATAGAGACTAAGAACTCATTAGGTTAATCTATCGCTGCTAAGTGTATACGCAAGAGTAGCATATAATTTAGACTCAACAAAATTTAGGATGTGTGATTCTGCCCTATTTCCTGTTCCTTGTCTGGTTGTGGACTTGGGGCAGAGCCACCCAATCGAACGTTTTGTCAATCTAAATTATATATGACTCGTATACACAAGGTGATGATTGATGAGCCAAGTATGAGTCTTATCAAAGCAATAGTCGCAGGCTTACTACAACAACCGGAGATACCTGAGTGGAAGTGGTAGCGGATTACAATGGGCTTTATAATCAAGTTACCAAGGCAACAGGTGGACTTGATGCCATTTTGGGTGATCGTCGACAGATTATCCAAGTCCGCGCACTTCCTACAATTTTGAAGAAACATGCAAATAGAGAAGATAACTAGAACGTGTGTTAAAGAGATTAGTCAGAGTGCACGGTGTTCCAATATCTGTTATCTCCATTGAGATAATAGAATCATCTCCCAGTTCAGGCAGTCACTTCAGAAATCTCTGGGAACTAGAGTAGTCATGAGCGTATGTGATCGACTATGGTAAAGTATGGGATACCCGTTTACCAATTAGTTGAGTCCTTTATCATGCTAGCATTTAAAGTTGCTCCATTCGAAACCTTCTGTGGTCGCAAGTGCAGATCCTATCTGCACTGGACTAAAGTCGGTGACACACAACTAACTAGAGGTCAAATTTCCACACAGCACCTTCGTTGGTCCGGAATTCATCCGAGAAACTACCAAAAAGAGAATACGAATCAGGAAGCGACATAAAGCTTCCAGAGTTAATCAGAGAAGCTACGACTTCGATAAAAGAAAACCCTTGGAATTCCAGGTTGGTGACCTTGTCATATGAAGGTCTCACCCCGGAAGGGAAAGATACGCTTCAGAAAGCGTGGAATACTAAATCCAAGGTACATAGGACCATTCGAGATTCTTACCAGATGCGGTCTTGTAGCTTATAAACTTAAACTACCACAAAAACTTAAAAACATTCATACCACCTTTCACATATCTAATCTAAAGAGGTGTCTATCCGATGAAACACTTGTTATTTCACTCGATGAAATCAAGTTAAATAAAAGTCTACACTTTGTAGAAGAATCAATAGAAATCATGGATAGGGAAATCAAAAGAACCAAGCAAAGTCTTATCCCGATAGTGAAGGTTTGCTGGATTGCAAACCAAGGACCTGAATTCACTTGGGAAAGGGAAGATTAGATGAAATAAAAATATCCACATCTTTTCCCTAGTCCATGACTATCACTTTAGACTTAATTTCGGAACGAAATTCCCTCTAACGGGGGGATAATGTAACACCAGTCAAAATTAGGTCAAAAATAAATTGTTCAATAATCTTAATTGGAATAAACAAAGTGGTATATATTGTAACAAGGTTTCCAAAAATATAAAGAACACTGAAATCCGAGTTATAACGAAGAAGTTATGACCAATCGAAGATCCGCGACAAAACCGGCAAAACACTATTCAGTGTAAAAAGTGAATTTGCAATAAAAGGCTTTTTAGCCATAACAATCTAAAAGAAAGTTGTAGATAATGTTAAACCGAGAACTTTCATAAAAAGAACGTCAAAATCTGACTTCGTATGAGCAAGTTATGATTTTTCTAAGTTTCGCTTTAGCAGTAGACAGCTAAAAACTCGAAATAAAGATCGAATGATTTTTAGCCGACACAACTTAAACGAGAATCGAAGGTCTCGTCAAAAGTAGTACAACGGTAAAAAGACAGACGAAAAAGGACGTCGGATGAAGAAGTTATGAATTTTTAACGGATTTCCTGTCCCGGTCTGTTAAAAATAATAATATTAAAAATAAAGTCAAAATTAGCCGACGAAGTCTAAACAAAAGTCGTAGAGTATAATTTTACCTACGTGTGCATATAAATAACGTCGAAAACGGAGCTCGTATACGAAAGTTATGAATTTCGCAAGTTTCGGGCACAAAAATCGAAAAATATTGAAAACCGGGAAATTTCGCATGGTCACCATTCGGCCACGTCACCCTCGCATACGAAGCAGCCCCGTGTCCGACGCGTGTCGCCTTCTGATTCTACCGAAGTCGCGGTCCAATGCGCGTCCGACGCGCCTCGCCTCCGTGTCTCGCATCCGAGCCTCGCACTGCTGCTTCGGACTTCGGCCTCGTGGCCTTCGCTGCTGATGTCGCGTGTCCCGGTGACTCATCTCCTCGGCCTAACCCTCGCACCTATATAAAGGGTGCGAGACTCTCCAGTTCCTTCACCATTTTTACCCCAAATTTCACCATTTTTTACATATTTCACCCCCGTAAACTTCCTTATAACCCCCCGAAGCCCCGGTATCGTATCTAAAACCCGAAGCAACCCCCGAAGCCCCAAAATTCTCGAGAAGCTAACCTCTTTCCAGTCGTAGTGCTGCCCGCGTAAAACCCGGTTTTTAATCAAAAACCCGTGGTTTCTTCAAGAAAGATCATTTATAGAAACGAAGTGTTGCCCAAATCACCACTTATCAAGTGAGTTCATACCCCTATAATATACCTTTTTAAATGGTTTTAAATGCTTTATAGGGGGGGGGGGGGAATACAAGTTGAACACAATCATATTGTGTTAATAATTCATGTGATATCAATCGCATAAAAGTTTTTCTTATGCTTTTAAATATGGACTATAAAATAAAGGATTACCAATTGTTTCCAGAATAAATTGAAGTCATATAAATTCTTCTAGAAAAACGTTAAACTCTTTTAAATGTTTTTATAACTCTTTAAACTTATAATTGCCAAAATCATGTTTATATATGTATAAATATATAAATAAGATTTGAAGGGCTTAGGACTAATGAATTATCTTGTTTCCTTTTCCTTGTTTGGATGTGGAATTAAGGTGGTGTTATTTGTCAGAAGGTCGTTTCCTTCTTAATTATATATATATATATATATATATATATATATATATATATATATATATATATAATACATATATGAATATAAAAGGTTACTTCATTCGGTATCATTACCTTTGTATCATGCTGAACAAAGGTGTTCATCCATGAGAAATCATGCTAATCAAATAGAACATATAAATTATAATAAGTATAATTTATGGGTCAATTCTCAATATCAATCATCTTAAACTTATATATGGAAAAGTTTCATCATTACCGTTAAAAGGCTTTTTCCACTGTATTACTCGTAATCTCGTTGAAACAATAAATTTGTGAGACTCTACATGGTGTACTTATCTAAGTACGACCTTAAGTCGTGACTTATTAACCAGTATCTCCTGGAGGGAGAGCGTGAATTTGTGTATAGATCTATACGGGACTGACAATCCCGCATTTTAACTGTTCGCTACAGTTTGGCCGGCAGGCCTAGGTGACAAATGTCATATCGTTTTCGACGCCTGAAGAATGTCGCATCAGTCATATTAGTATGGTTAATAAAACTCACATGGAGAATACAACGATTAATTTACGTAGTAATATACTTCTTTTAAAATAGTAAGAAAAGATAATACATCATACCGGGTTTGCATTAACAGGGTACAAATACAATGTACCAGGGTTAGCACATCACGGGGTAATAATACATCATACCGGGTTTGCATTAACAGGGGTACAAATACAACGTACCAGGGTTAGCAAATCACGGGGTAATAATTACATCCTATCTATTTTACTGACCAAATATACCTTCTGTTAGTTTTACTTTTAGTAAAAACTACGTATCATGAAATCAAGTATGACAAATATACTTGTACTTTTGGTTTTGGAACGTTTAAACCCACAAATCAGTATTATGGAAAATATAATATTTTCCAGGATTAATATCAATGTTTTACAGTAGAACGGATATAACTAAGAATACTTTTACAAATGGAACGGTTTATGGGATTAACCTACTTTTACAAATGGAAAGGTTTTATGGGGATTTAAAACTACTATTCAGAAACGGTTTATGGGGATTTAAAACTACTATTCAGAAACGGTTTTATGGGGATTTAAAACTACTTATCAGATGGAACTTAGTCATTCACTCTCTTTAAACTAGTATAACATAAAGGACCTTTAGTGGCTAATTCTATAATTCCTTAGTTTATACATCAGAGTTATATAAGTAATATCCGATTGACAGTGAAATGTGTGACTTCCGCCTTACTTCCTGTTCCTTGTTTGGTTGTGGGCTTAGGGCAGATACACCCATTTAACTGTCCATTCGATATTAGGTTATATATAACTAGTATCAACTAAGTAATTGCAGAGGGAACTATTGAGGTTATCATTTTATCACATCAGGAAATATAGGATTTTCTGGAGGAACCAGCGAACTTTTCCAAAGAACTTAGAGTATACTTTATAGAACTAAAATACTTATAAACTCACCAGCTTAAATGTTGATCTACTCTTTCAAAATAACTTGTATTCTCAGGAATCCAGTAGACTAGTACAATCCCGAAGCTTTTGAGAAGACTACCTAGTACTGTACTGCGACTCTTGTCTTCTACTGTATCTACTTTGATGTTCGAATATGTAATGTTTAAACACTTATGTAAAACTTATACTTATTAATGCAATGGTTGTTTGTACTTTGATTACTATATTGCATGTGTTGTGATCCTTACATGAAGTCCTCCGCCCCCGAACGTTTCCGTCATTATGGTTTGGGGGTGTGACAGATTGGTATTATAGCAGTGTTTATAGTGAACTCAGTATATCAGTCATAAAAGATATACAACTATAAACCCATTGGGATAAAAACACTCTGACCAAGAGTTATACTTTAAAAATATAACAATATTTTATAAAAGTATAAAGTACATGCAGAATATATATACTAGAATGAGTATCACAAGAGGAACAAAACAAAAGTATTTGGATGTTGGACATTACTGTTAAACCTAGACAGTTATGTAATCATATCTGGGATCAATACAGCCTGATCAACTATATTCATTGGAGATATAACCAACATGTGTTTGGGAGTGATTGTAGTGTTGCAACAAGTCTAAAACTTACCTAGGTACCAGAAGAATTCTAGAACCAAACATAAAGATTAAAATACTATAGGAGTATTTTAGGATGCTATAACAAGAAAACTGAAAAGTTATCGACTTCTTATATCTAGAAGTCCAAAAATCAAACTTATAATATCATGGAAGTATTTTAAATACCATAAATAAAGTTTTGAAAAATTTTAAAAGATCTTTTCCGGTAACTCTATAATTACTAAGTGAATACATTAAGGTTATATATAGTTGAGATTTTATAGACTTAGAATATGTGATTTTCACTCTACTTCCTTTTCCTTGTTTGGATGTGGTTTTAGAGTAGGATTACTTATTCGAAGGTCTATTTGATTTGGATTATATATAATCGGTACACACTATGTGATTATAGAAGGACCAGAAACGATCACCTTCGTAAAAATTTAAATTTTCCCATAGATTCTTTAGACATTCTCATTCTCGTATAAACCCCTTATATAGATGTAGTCACTCCAGCAATCAATAGAAGAGTCGAGGAGGATCCAACAGAATTTCATTAGGAGAATTCTGAGAAAGAAACAGATGAGAAGTAAAGAAACTATAGAAATCATTTAGTGCCCTTGCCCTATTAAGGACACCAATGAGAGGTTCGCATGAACTTCCGAGATTCAAAATCTTCATTACGAAGTAATGGGGATCAGTGTCAGAATCGGAAGTAAGACAGCTCAGGAATTCAATATACCTACGGAGGAGAAGGACATCCTATAGATACCAGGAGAGAACAAATCATTACCGCCCAGAATAGAACAGAGAACAGAGGAAAACCACGTGTGATTCATGTGAAGTGTTCGAGCGCCCTTTCATCTAAGTAATAACTAGTAAATTGATTCAACCTAGTGAGTTAGTATTTACATTACTCACATTAGGTTTTGAGTTTATCTTCTTTCCCTGTCACGGCTAATAACAATAAATCGGATCACAAAATCTCAATTGATAGTGATTACTTCTCAAATTCATAAGTCTATTTTATGTAGACACTGTTATGAATTGTTTTCAAATATTTTCGAAAGTTGGAAAAAGATATCCACCAATCGAAGGTAACTTAGTTCGGATGACACTCGGTTCATTCTAGAAACTTATTTATGCTCCTTACCAGGACTGCATCATAGGGATGCAGGTCGAATCATTGAGAACAGTATAACAAAACGAAAGATTTATATGTAGATACAAATAATTAGAATACATCTAGAGCCAACGATAGTCGCTCACGAGCTCATTTTCTTATCATGTAATAGAATCATGCCTCTGAAGAAACGTCACCAACCCACTAACAAAACACCAATCCTTCAAATAGATGCGGCTACGTTTCAAGTTGCGGTCACAGCAGCTGTAGCAGTTGTCATGGCACACCTTAATGCTAACAACACAAATGTTAGTGGTAATACTATCGGCAACCCCGATCGTGGTGATGACCAAGTGCAGCAACGAGTGCCTATTTGTAAGGACACTTCGAACCCCAAACCTAATATCCTGAAACGAAAGTTCGAGAACGAGAAAGAGAGTTGCTCAACTCAAGAACCTAACAAAGGGCAACGGAATGGGGCAGTAAATACCCCCGTCAGCCCTGTTATTCTAGCACCGACCACGCCGTACTTAGGAAACCTCCCACACTGCAGCAAGTGCAAATACCATCATCATGGAGTTTGCCGAGAGTTGCACTACAATAGATGCAACATGAAGGGGCACACCGCCCGCATCTGTAGAACTTCGGTTGAGTTCATCACTTCAACTACCAATGTTGGAACCATCCCAATATGTCACCTTTGTGGTGAAATAGGACATTACAAGAGGGACTGTCCAACAAAGAAGAACGAGGGGGAGCAGGAGGAGTTTGATCCCAATGCATGGGAAGGCATCAAAGAACCTTGCTATATTTTTGGTACACTTACAAACCCCAATAATTATCTATAATTATGAGTACTCTCCCGTTCAAATTAAATCACAACATTCATCTAAAGTTTGAAACCCTAACAGGTAAGCTATGATGACTTAGTGTATACATAAGGGTCATTTATAATTAAGATTTGTAGAATTAGAGTGAGTAATCCCGCCTCATTTCATGTTCCTTGTTTGGTTGTGGATTTAAGGCAGGGTTGCTCAGTCAAAGGTCTTACCGATCTTAATTATACATGACTTGTATACACCAAGCGATTATAGAGAGACCTAGTAAGGATCATTTCATGGAAGTTCATAATTTCAAATTATCAGAACCCTCGTATTGGTAGTACCCGCCAATTTCGAATCAAAAAGTGGATTCATAACAGTAATAACAAAATAAAACCGGAAGCGCTGAAAACTTAGTTACATAGGATAGTTCATTATCCTAGTAATCATTTCCCCCAGAACGACTTAATATCCATTTCGTCGGGAAAACTCCGACATCCTCATTCGACATGGTTTGGTCTGGTCCTTACCATATGAAAATTCTTATACTGTGTAAGAGAACTTTTTCCTTAATCAGCCGTAAGATGAAATTCTTCTAATCCATAAAGCAAACCCTTAGGTTGTCTCTCATTTCAAAACTTTAGAAGTACCCATACGAAGGGTAACACGCCCTTCTAGCCTACTCAGTAGACATGAAACTTCAAACGAAAAGCACCGAAGTAGTCTTAGAAGTCCGTACCCATACGAAGGGTACCACGCCCGTTTACCGAAGTAGTATTGGTATGTTAGACTGGTAAGGTCTTGACTATTGATCGTATGACACTGTTAGGGGTTACTTTTGGTTAATGTAACTAGGGAAGGTCAAATATCAGGATTGTGTATGATTGACCAGCAAAGGACTTAATTGAGTAGTGGTCAATGTTAGGGTAACTAGGGAAGGCAAGTTGCCAAGGGTATGTGATATACTAGTATATGTTATGTGTTATGTTACGTGATTATTTGGTAATGATAACATTGGTTGTATGTAGTTTAAGTCGGATAGCCGAAAAACTCTTGGTCTAATGCCTTATTGTGATGTTTTTGTCTGATTGTTCGCTCTCTGGTGGATCATCTGTTCGACTATCTATCTGATCCCTGGCTATAGACTATATATGACTTTATGAATTGTATGAAAGACCAGAATTTGGCCCTTGATAATTGTATGAAAGACCAGGATCCGGCCCCTGGAAATTATATGGAAGATCAGGATCTAGCCTATGACAAGTGTATGGAAGACGAAGATCTGGCGTTTGACAATTGTATGGAAGATCAGGATCTGGCTCTGGCAGTTATATGTAAGACTAAGATTTGGCCCTCAATATTGCGAGAAAATACCATGATTTGGCCCATGGAAATATGTGACTGTAAGACTATGATTTGTCCCATCACATTCACTTGGGGTTGGAGCAGACCCGTTATTTCATATATGATTGCTACGTATGTTTATGTTGATAAGAGATTTGGCAGGTCGGCGCTACAGCCAAAAACATTGTGTGGATGCCTTGTATATATGATGGAATATGTGGTATATTGAGGAAATCACTAAGCTTTATGCTTAGAATTATGGATTAAATGTTTTACAGGTTGTTCGTGGGAAGAGCTCGGCAGGACTGTACACACGCATCGAAGATATTCGTGTCCGCGATTTTTAATTTGACTCTGATAATGTATGGTTTTAATCAAATAAATGGCACTCGATGATTTTTAAAACAAGGGTTTTAATTGTTTGATCTATTTTATGAATCGAAAATCTCTTTATAATTGTTGGGACGTTACATCAACATTATTTTGTCTTCATTTATTCGTTGTGCTTGTAGATTCCGCCAAATTCCTTTGCATGTATATTTATTTTAATCATTCATCAAAGTATGGTCATTATTGGAAAAACATATATAAATTTAAACAATTTAAAACGTTTTACTCTAACCCAAAATGACCCGATCAAGTGATCAAGTATCCTAACAAGCAGTTGTGCTTGTAGGTTCCGCCAAATTCCTTTTCATGTATATTTATTTTAATCATTCATCAAAGGATGGTCATTGTTGGAAAAACATATATAAATTTAAACAGTTTAAAACGTTTTACTCTATCCCAAAATGACCTAATCAAGTGAGCAAGTATCCTAACAAGCAATTGAGTTGGCAAATAAGATTTGGGAGTCTTTATCATGTATTGCAATATTAGCTCATCTATTAGAATCACATCAAGCACTATTTGAGACCATATGTTTCGGACTTTGGCTCAATATACCGCAATGTTAGGGGACATGTTATTTGTTCATGTGTTAATGTTACACAAGGTCCTTCCATATGAAGGCTTAATCGTAAGTAGCGGATGAGATTTCAATAGGAGGTTACTCTCAATCGTTCCATCGACTCGAGTTTTGTCTTGTCACCGGATTCTGATTCAGGCATGTTCCTGACCTTAAGAAATAATTTACGATCATTTTGTCATTGTCATTGTTATGGCATGTTTGAAGGCATAGTTGCAATTAGATGACTTGTATAACATTTTATCTAACGAGGCTTTCCATTACATATAAGATGAGGATAACGCTTGTTTGCTTCATCTACTATAATAAATGAAGATAATTTTGCTACATGTCAATTTCTAATGAGTTTTAACACTTGTCATTTTGTGATATTTTTTAAATAAATAATATTCACATGTCAATTTATGGTTTTTTTTTCAATTTTTTAAAATTGAAAAGTCACATAATACTTATACTTATATATGTAAATTATCAAATGTAATAAATATTATAGTAAATTGCAAGTAATATGTTTCTTATTTAAAAATTTCATTCCTTATTTGAAATTTTTATTTTAAAAAATACTTATTATTTACATTTTAATATTTTATTTTTTTAGAGTAAATTACACGAATGGTCCCTACGGTTTGGGACAATTTGCACGTTTGGTCCCTAACTTATTTTTTTAACTCAGAAGGTCCCTATTGTTTGTTTTTGTTGCGCTTGGTCCTTGTCTTACCTAAAAAGACTATTTTGCCCTTGATTTCTTAATTTATTTAAATAAACACATCCTAAACCCCACTTTCACATCACTTTACCTTACCTTACCTACCCCACATTATTTAAATAAATTAAAAAATCAATGGCAAAATAGTATTTTTAGGTAAGACAATGTCCAAGTGCGCAACAAAAACAAATTATAGGGACTTTCTGAGTTAAAAAAATTAGTTAGGAATCAAACGTTCAAATTACCCCAAATCATAGGATCATTCACGATTTTACATCTAGTATCCTATATGATGGATTTTTTTATTTTTTTTGGACGAGAGAAGAAAACCCAACCCTATAACATGTCAATGGTTTTTCACTAATCGATGACTTAAAGGAGTGGAACATGTATGAAAGTTTAAATTTATTAAATTATTTTATTTAATAAATGTTGTTATTAATAATTTATTTCATATGCAACAGGTTTTCCTGGGACAATTTTTTATGGTCATACACTTATGCATAAGTGTTTTGTCAAAACATAAAAATATACATTGAATAATAATTTTGGCAAACCACTAAAATACTTAACTTTTTTTTATGGTCAGACACTTACGAGTAGATGCACAAATGTCTAGGAATTTATGTTTCCTTTTAAGGTATGTTTAAAATTATATTGTAAATTTTTTAGTATATATATTATTTTAAATACTTAACTTTTCTAATGAATAAATTGTTAGGTATAGATTTAAGAGGCGTTTTCTTTTTACCGACATTAATTCGTACAAAGAAACCATTGAAGTATGATACATAGAATGTGAACATGGTGTGAACATGGACACCATTGAAAAGGCTTATCGTAACATACTTAGGATTATCAATGTGACATAGGTTCATTTTGCAAACGTTATTATTATTTTTTGTATAAAATGAAATATACCGTAACCTTAAATTTCAAGATGGGCATCGACCACACACCAAGATAAAGCAAACGAATGTTGATTATCTAATAATAATATTAGATAATTTATTAAGTATTTTAGTATTGCTTTGCAAGGCTTTTTACCATTTCAAAGGGATCGATGAGGTGGATTTCAATTGAATCTTTCTTTGTATTTGCAAGAGAAACAATACCATCAATGTGGATTATCTAATAATAATATTTTTTTTGATGTGTTAGTGGGGTTTATTTTTTTAAAAAGCGTTAGAAACACACTGATGTAAGAATCAATTGCAAAAATTGATGCGATATAGTTAAAATACAAACATTACACCGATATGGATGATGTAATTGATGGGTTTTGTACATAACAAACAATCCTATGTGTGCATGCAACCCTAATTTGAGGATCTATGTTTTCACTATTAGACATACAAACATTGAACACAAAAACTAGAAACCCTAGGAGGCACATGTAATTTTCGAAATTAACATATAATTAGGGTTAGGATACATACCTTGATTGTTATATTGTAATAACAATCAAATCCTTGAAGATCTTGAACTTTGGTAGCAAGCGCCACAAGTGTCGCGCCTCTAATGGCTCACAAACAAACCTAGCAACCAAGGATTACTATGGAGAGAGAGAAGTAGAGTAGAATTTCGGCCCTTAGCCTTTCTTGGAGTGCCTTGGACGAAATCCAACCCTATAGGGGTTTATATAGGTGATAAGGAAGGTTTAGGATAAGGCAAGTGTATTTTAGATAACCCTAATCCCTTAACTTCCTCTCTAAGGCTTCCAAGGCACCCTTAGTGCCCAAGGAAACCCTAGGACACTCTAGATTTCGTTCCCCACCTCTAAGGGAGGTTCTAGAATGCTCAATGCACAACTTTTGAACATTGTCACCTTTAGTCCCTGCAGTTTCAGTTAATTCCTTTAATCCCAAAATTAATTCCAAATTAATTTCTGATTAAATATTAATTAAACAATATGATTTCTAATTAATATATTATATCCATAATACATTAATAAATCATTTATCTTGATTATTAATTTATTAACCAAGCAATAAATGAATAAATCATTCTTCTCTCTCTAACAATTATCCTATTCAATTGTCAGGTTTGAAGGCAACCCAAAAGGACATTGCTACTATCAATTCAAGTACATAACAAATATAGTTATGGGCTTAGACACCTAATCCAACAGTCTCCCACTTGGATAAGTCTAATAACTATAATTGCAAGTATAACTTCAAAAATTGACAAGCAAATTTTAGCTACCAAAAGCCGTTGTCGAACTCTGACCTAGTCAATGACATGTCCTTAGATAAGGGATCATATATTCCTCCATTCTCAAGATATCGTATGAACTGAGACATGGATTTCAATCATTCTCTCTGTTCATGTGTTGTTTCCCGATTTCCGATTTATGACGACTGACTAATTGAACAGATCAAATCAGTCCAGGCTTAGCCAAGCGCTTTGGGTGTCATCACTAAATCATCGAAGGGCCCACAAATATCGCTTTTATCCCCTTAGGGTAAAAGGAATGGAAAAACATCGACTCATATGCTTGCTCTATTTACTCATCAAGTCACACACAACAATACGTGTTATAACACCAAGTTACTGGTGCGTTTACGTATTATCAATGTGCAACCGATTTGCAAACTGTAACTCATATCTCTTTGTTTCAAGAATATAAGATATTATCATCTCACAATTACTCGTGATAAAATCCATGAAGTGATTCAAGTGAGCGTGGGTTTAATCCAATACTCTAATCTTATTAAAGCACTCATGAACTCTGCAACAAACTTTTGCTATGTCTAAACACTTTAGACAATCTACAGACTGACTCATGACAATCTTGCTTCATACCTACTCCCAATGTATGAGCGACTGTGGATGTTTGAATAACCTAGTTATTCTGGAAGTCAAAACATGCAAAGTGAAACACAATAATAATACTTAATCCTATATGTCCCCAAAACTTTTGAGTATAAATAAAACACCTTTTATTTAGTCACCATATTGATTACTCATTATTCATTATATACTGTTTCAGATAATCAACTTAACACTTGAATTATAACAACACTTGTCTCATGCACCAAGCATCCACACTATGTTTACTTATGGTCCTTTCTTTGTGAAATAGATCAATTGGAAAACATTTCCAATGAAACTAATTTCACAATCCCCAAAACTCATTGTTAGTGTACGAATATAAAATTCTTGCCACTATTAGAATATGTTAGATTCCAACATTTTATGCAACGATCCTTTCGTAATGTCACTGCACAAAAGTCACCAAGACTCAGCCAATGAAATTACAAAGTTCTCTATCGGAGATCGTTTCAAGACAACTCCATAGACGTGAAGTCTCACATTCAAAGTACATTCCTTTGAACATCCTTCTTGCATAAAAGTTCCTAATCTTGACATAGATTCTTAATATCCAACTCTCATTTATGGACACATTCCATATTTGCCATATGACAACTCATTCTAAATAGAATCTTATCTATTCATAATAATGTCGATATGGTCCATCCAATACTATACTTCCAACTACTCGCAAGCGACAAATCCTTAGGAAATCTTAGATCGTCCTTTGACAGTTGTTTAATCTTTTTAGTCAAATCCGGTTCTAGTCCCTTTTCCCTCTTAATGCTCTAGGCATTTGGAAAATTTTAGAACGGTCAAATATTATAGCATATGCAATCGATCCTATACCCGAAGCGTATGAGACACGATTCATAATGTCTCACATAAAGACGTGATACTAGACTAGTCCTCTGCTATAATATTTCTAATTGCCATGTTCTCAAAATTTTGATTATGAAAAGGGATGCCGTAATCATAACCAAATTTTGAGAATGCAATTATCCTTTCCATATATAGAATTTCCTTATGTTGAACCATTCCAACATAACATTCATATATATTTGACATATATATTTGACTAAATTTGACTAAAAACTCACAATCTAAGCTTTTAGATTTGAAATGAAGTATAATATTCTCTCCCTTAATTATAGCAAAAACAACTTTTCAACCCTTGCAACTTTGCAAATTGAAATTCTTGTTTTCTATAATTAATATTGCTAACTCACAGATCATAATAATCATGTTCCCACTAACATGATAATTATCTTCTTACCAGCATAACACTTATGCTCCCACTAGCTTTGACATGTATTGAGAAATCAATTGGACTTCTAGAAATCAATACTTATTGACTTTCTTACCGAAGTTCATATTTCTGACACGAGATGCTTCGATAAGCTTTTATCTAATCTTCTAGAAAACAACTCATACACCTTTCCTTAGATAGTTCACATGTGTGTCTAAAAATTCTAGAACTTATATCAATAAGTTTCGAATGTTCAAACTAATTGCCAAATCTCACAATTCGAACTATGAAGAGGAATGTCGTAATCATAATCGAATTCGAGAATGCAATTTACATAATCGCCATCTCCTTAAAATCTCTCTTAGTGAAAGCGTTTCCTCACAATCATTTTCATGAAGGAGAGAAACCTTATGACACTTAGATTTTATGGTGCATGTGTTCTATCCATGTGATTTTGTCATAACCACAATCATAAGATAATGTTTGTGACAAATCCAAACTCTTATGGATAGAACTTGTTTATTCTTAATTTCTTGCCATCAAGGGTCCCACCATTGCTTCCCAGTTATTTAGCAGCTCACCTATGCCAGTCAATGTACTTTCATTGATCAAGGTGTTTGCCCTTATGCATTCAATTGAGAACTCGTAGAACTCATATGCATAATCACTCAACTGGATTGGCACAGAAATACAATTTTGTCAACACGATAGGTTATAATCCTCAAGTCGTGTGCTAGTGTTTAATAAGTTTACTTCTTGATTTGTTCATGAAACTTTCAGGATCTTTAGACTCCCACTGACCTCTTGACATATTAGATTTTCTTATCAATAAACATTTCTTGACAAAACAAATATCCAAGAGTTAGTGTGTGTCTATATCAAGACAAAACTACGCGCAATTTGGTACTAGTTGGCCTATGTCTTATTCAAGGCATCACAACTTACCAAAATGTGCAAATGTAAGAACATTCCTACTTAAGATTATGTCACTCAAGTCACAATCTTGGAGTTTGACTCTAAGACTTGATTTTGGAACGAAGTACGATTCATCTTATTGTCTTAACCAATTTGACAATTCTCGACTCCTCTTCTTAGCCATACTAGTGCACTAAGGTGTCCTTAGAGGATGAATTGTAATATGGTTCTTAAGACGATCATAAACATGATACAAAAGTACTCTCCCTTCTTCTTAGATTGGAGAAACTTTTATTTTTCTTGCCTAATTGATTCTTCTTATTCGTTCTGCCATTCATTGAAACCTTTCAATGATTCAGAATCATACTTAATCTTTTAAGTATAATCATATTTACTAATCTTTTAGCAAATCATGACGAACATTTTATCGATCTTTGTGGTGGACTTGACTAGCGCACAACATTGTGTATCAGATCTCATTATCATTCACTTGACTCACATACTTATGTGAACAAGGAATTAGTCTCAATTTTCCATATACGAAGGTTCTCATTCGTCACACAATACCAGTTGCATGATTCCAAGTTTCTGTCCAATTGAAACTTGGGCGATGAGAATCTTTCCTCATTTGGTAAATTTCTGACATTTCCACAAATAACATAACTAAGAATCGAATCCATTCACAATATTGCTAACAATAGAACCATTTAAACACCAATTTTCATAAAATCCATCGCAAGGAAACATAAATAAGATAAATCAAAATTTATTTTATTGCGGAAAAATATTGTCCTTACAATGCGATTACTAATGAAAACTATGTAAACATTACTTAGCAATCTATCCTAACTGTAAAGTAGTAGCTTAAATATCTGATCCTTGAATCATGCGATCGAAATCCATTTCTTCGCGATCAGACTCAGCTTGCTCCTTCCTTTAAGCTTCCTTTCCTTTCTTCGATCCTTCAAACATCGAAATGTAATCTTATCACATCATGTATTAAGAATCTCCAAATAGGAACTTAATAGAGTTAGATAGTGGTCATACATCTTGACTCTCCCATCTCTTAGATCTCTTAGGTAGTCAGGGCAGCTTCGTAACCAATGCCCCTACTTTTTGGCAGTAGAAACTTATGGACTCTCTGGAATGGCACACGGGACTATCTCAAACTCAGCCTTTCTCTTGCATAGAGAAAACTTTTCTGGACTTCCAATGTTACCATTGCCCATAGAGGGTTGGGATATTGATTTACCAGACAAATTTGCTGACCAGTGCGCCAAATCATTTCTGATTCAGCAACAATAAGCAAATAAGTAATATCAATAAGGGTCATGTCGTGGTCCATCATATAGTACTCTCTAACGAACTTACCATATGATTCAGGGAGTGACTGAAGAACCAAGTCAACAGCCAACTTCCTTTAAACATCGACACCCAACAATCCCAATTTATCAATATCTAACCTTTTATCTAAGACATGAGCACATATAGACTTTCCATTTTCATGTCTTTTGCCAATAGGGCTTGAGTGACCTTGAACTTTTCAAGTCTTAGAACATGTGGGTCAGGGAGAATTATTGGAGGAGGTGGAGGAAATGAAGCATGATTTCTATTTCCACAATACAATCATGGAACATCATCTTCATGTGGAAAACTTTTTCCAATGGATTTAGGAAGACCATAGTTGTCAGACTTTGACATCTATAAAACGGGAGAAAATTCAAGTTAGTTGATTGAGTCCTTAATAAAACACCCAAATGAGATATTAAGGCTAGGATCCAACACAATATTCTACAATTTGGAAGAGGGATGCCGTAATCCAACTTGCAGAACATTTGAAGGTAAGTGAATGACGATTCACTAATTTTCCACCATGAAAAACGAAAAGGAGATTAAGTTTTAAATGTATTGAAAACTCCTAGATCTTTTGAGATTCATTGAATCATTTCAATGACATGTTTAAATCTCGATATGTTCCTCGATTTGTGACTGGGATGCCGAGGATCACAAAACAAGGTGTGAATAACCATGCAAACTTACATGGTGCCCCCAATGTTACAGTCACCTATTCGATGTGCCGGTTAACCACACACGCTCCATCGAACTATGACAAACACTGAGTCACCCTTCGCTACCTTTGCTTAGAACCCATTTAGTGTGTCGGTTAACCACACACGCTCCACTAACGTCTCAACAAGGTTACAAAGTGTAATTCCATGGAATTGCATCGATTTCACTTTTTCTTAAAGTAACTAAGATTGAGAATTTGGTAAAAACATTTAGTTACTTTATTCATTATACTTTTAATGAGGAGAGAGGGTTTTCCCTATCCTACCCGTTCGACTAACGACCCTCCACCAATCAAGGAAGCGGTGGGTGAGAGTGGACACCCATTAAACGGCCATTTTTATAGGCCACAACCTTATACCCCCCTTATAGATCGGCTTCGTGAATGAGGCCTACTAACGGTAAGACTAGCAGTTTAAGTTATACATATATAATATTAGACTTTTAATTTTATATATATATATATATATATATATATATATATATATATATATATATATATATATAGTATAAGGGTGTATTTTACACTTTTAAAATACTAGGTGGTTTTATTAATTTTCTCTTTTAATTAAGCTTTTAATTAACTTAATAAAACCATAAGGGTGTAATTTAAACTATTTTGATTTAATAATTATTCAAAAATTAAACAATTAATTAAATTATTAAATAAAATAAGGATTACCAATTTAAATTAAATATATTAACTTAATTTAATCCTATATCCATGGATTTCGAAATTTAGGCAGGGATATCTTTAATTATCGAATTAAACAATTAACAAGATAATTACCAAATATAACAACCTACTAACAGATTCCTTAGATTTCGAAATCTTCTGCTTGGAGTGGAAGGCAAGGCTTTCAAACTTGCCTAAAAATCAAAAACCCTAGGGTTAGGAAACCCTAGATTTCGACTCCAAGGTGGCCAAAGGAAAGGGTTTGAAAACCCTTAGGGATTTTCGAAAAACAGGGTTCTTAAACCCTAATTTGCGAAAATTTAAAGGCCTTAGGGTTTAATAGCCATAAACCCTAATTTTGTCTAGTTCAATTAATTGTACAAAATCAAATTGAAAACAAAAACCTGGCTCTGATACCATTGATGAGTTTTGTACATAACAAACAATCCTATGTGTGCATGCAACCCTAATTTGAGGATCTATGTTTTCACTATTAGACATACAAACATTGAACACAAAAACTAGAAACCCTATGAGGCATATGTAATTTTCGAAATTAACATATAATTAGGGTTAGGATACATACCTTGATTGTTATATTGTAATAACAATCAAATCCTTGAAGATCTTGAACTTTGGTAGCAAACGCCACAAGTGTCGCGCCTCTAATGGCTCACAAACAAACCTAGCAACCAAGGATTACTATAGAGAGAGAGAAGTAGAGTAGAATTTCGGCCCTTAGCCTTTCTTGGAGTGCCTTGGACGAAATCCAACCCTATAGGGGTTTATATAGGTGATAAGGAAGGTTTAGGATAAGGCAGATGTATTTTAGATAACCCTAATCCCTTAACTTCCTCTCTAAGGCTTCCAAGGCACCCTTAGTGCCCAAGGAAACCCTAGGACACTCTAGATTTTGTTCCCCACCTCTAAGGGAGGTTCTAGAATGCTCAATGCACAACTTTTGAACATTGTCACCTTTAGTCCCTGCAGTTTCAGTTAATTCCTTTAATCCCAAAATTAATTCCAAATTAATTTCTGATTAAATATTAATTAAACAATATGATTTCTAATTAATATATTATATCCATAATACATTAATAAATCATTTATCTTGATTATTAATTTATTAACCAAACAATAAATTAATAAATCATTCTTCTCTCTTTAACAATTATCCTATTCAATTGTCAGGTTTGAAGGCAACCCAAAAGGACATTGATACTATCAATTCAAGTACATAACAAATATAGTTATGGGCTTAGACACCTAATCCAACAGTAATACACATACAACATTTTGCAATCACAATCGATTGCCTAATTTCTCCATCATAATTTCATATGCCATTAGACAATGATTCAAAAAAATATCATAACATTATATCTTCAACCTCTTTCAAGATTGAATTCCCCACATATATAAATAAGTATCCATCATATCATGAAGTCATATTAAATCAAATAAGAAAACCATTACAAATAACGTAAAATTCCAACATTTGTATCTCTAGTGGTACAACATGAGTTCGCTTTGTAGTCATTTGATTTTGATATATCAACACTAATTCATAGTAGTCGATTTACTATTACATGATTTACTATTACATTATCCGAATCTAAGTATCAAAACATAGCCCAACAACAACAACAACAACAAAACACGTAAAATTCGACTCCGAAATATCCAAGATCCATTAGGTTTAACCTAAAGAAACCAACTTCGATCCTCACCCCCTTCATAAGACCCATAAGAAGATGCAACATTTGGACCCATATGATCCACACCACTCATTCCTAGACACAAAGCTTCACCCAATGGCCCACCAGGCGTCGAAGGGTTCGAACCCTGGTTCGAACCCTCCCAAGCCGCCTGGTTCAGCCATTGGTGGTGTGATCTAAACCCCTCTCCACACTCTCCTCCCTCACCCTCCAACATTCTAAAAGCCATTTGAAAACTCTCTTGATCCCCAAACTCAACTCCATTTCCATTCACATTCCCACTAGATTGCATTGATAAACTAAGTGAACAATCATCCCTTTTTGATTGAGACAAGGGTATGTCGCTACTCTTTATAAACCATTCATGACACCTTCATAAAATATACACCAAAATCAAAAAAACAAGAGAAAACCCATTTGATATATTTTATTTTATACTAGTAATAAAAGTATAAAACTCACCTGGTTTGTTGGTTTGATGAAGTTGCAGTGGGATTATGAGTTGTATCCACAGGCTTTCTTGAACGTGATCTGGTTTTGTGGGCATGGCGTTCGCAGTACTTCTGGTTGGGACCCACATCCTTTGCACACCTCCATTTTTTTCCATCTGTTCTTCTACACCTCCATGGCTCTGGATCCGACCCGTTTGAGAATCTTATTCCCGTACTCGTCCCTATTAATAATCCCAAATCGTAGTTTTTAACGTTTTTTATTCTGAGCATTTAAACAAACAGTTGGAGTGCATAAGGAATGAGTTACTATTATGTAAGAGAAAGAAAGAGAAGGTACTGTTGGACTGAGTGGATGAAGGGAGGAGGAGCTGCGGAGGAATAGGAATGGAAGCCATTATGTACTTGTAGATTATTGTCTGCCTCTCAAGCTCTTGCCACTGTGTCGCTGTAAAAAGCACTTTCCCAGAAGCTCCGACAACTCCATCTGTAATAAAGTGTATGCAATGTAAAGGATATCACAAATTCACAAGCAATATCAAGAAAAAGTTTTTTTAATTTAAGAACCTGTAATCGATTTGAAAGAAATCCCAGATGCAAGTTGGTTAGTGGGATTACTCTGGTGGACGAACTGTTGGCTGCCATTGTTACCATAAACACCACCAAAATCGTGATGACGATACTGGTTTATGTTTATCAAGCTCATCTTTTTACAAGGATAAGACGGTTCGCTGTTCAAACCCAACCCAACATCACACTCTAATGGCGATACCGCACCGCCATAACCACCAACACCACCACCGCCACCGCCACCGGCGGCGCCACTGGTTCTATTACTATCATTCCTCATTTTTCAAGAAAATACAAAACCCAGATTCCGATGGGGTTTGTCTGTCGTCCCGAAGAAATCAAAAGGGTTTATAGAAGAGAGAATTTAGTTGCTTCCTATGGTTCCAACATTCGCCCATGGAAGAAAGCAACAAACAGAAAGTCCAAATTTTGGTCCCCTCTTCCTTCTGTCTCTTTCTTAATTTGTTACCCTTTTCAATGGAAACGTGTATCGATACCGATCTCAATCGTCCTCTTCCATGAAATAAGATAAGAACGTAGTTATGATGATTTCATTGATCTTTTTTATTTAAAAATAAAAGAGATAGCTGCGCATGGGCCAAAACGATGTGCAGATAAAGCTTGGTTTTAATGCTTGTAACATTTGGGTGTGTCAAACTCTATGACAACTAACAAGGTCACCCGTGTTAGTTTCGTGGCGAATCTGAATGGATGGGTGTCTATACTCTTTTTACACATATGTTCTCTAGAGTCTAGTCTCTACTATCTCATTTTGTAATTTGCTATTATTATATTTTATTAGCACTTTTTGGTTTACATATTAAAAACAAAATTGTATGTATGGTTGCAAAAATGTTTATTGGTATATTAGTGATCCAAATTTAGATCGTTTTAGTGATCGTGGTCATTATAGATCTGGATTTACTTTTATGCTTTTATATAATTTATTTATTTATTTATTTTTAATTGTAATATTACTTTAATATTAAAAAATTAAAACGTAAAAATTAACCCCACCCACCCCAACTCCACCGTTGTCACTATCCCTTCTACAACACATGTCTCGCCCACTCTTTTTCAAAATCATTGGAATCAAACCCCTCACCCCCATTCAAACCACCACAAGTACCCGTCGCACCACCTGCAATCACCGTCGGAGCTCACCGCCATTATGACCATCAACCATCTTACCTGCCACACCACAAAAGTCCATCTTTATGCCACCGAATTACAACCACACTAGAAACAACCACCTTCATCATCTCCACAACCTCCATCACAATATGTTACAGCCTCACGCATCATCATAAACCTTCACCGTCCCACTAAAAACGCCTCATGCACCGTCGAACAATACATCATTCGAAAACCACCACAGAGCAACACCTCATTGAGCCTCCTACTAGTATAGCCAAAAGTATAGCCAAAAGTATAGCCAATACGTGATAGATGTCAATTTATGCTGAGGAATGACTTGGATTGCTTAAAAGAAAGAATCATGACCGAACCGCAACGAAAAAAGAAAAATGTGATCGCATTTCTTCAAAAAAAGCGATCGTATAAATGTGTTGAAGTTTTGTTGAGTCGAAAAACAATCTGAGGTAGAAAAGCAAGACAATTCGATCGCATTTTCCCACAAATGTGATCGTATTTTACCATCGAGGTTTCGAAAAGTTTAGAAATAGCAACGTACTTCACTAAAAAGAGTTTATGGGGATTTTCCAAAAAAAGGCAATCATAAATGCAATCACATTTTCTAAAAATTGTAACATCTAAGCAGGTACTCAATCTCTCAATGTTTGGAATTAAACAAGAATGAAAAACCCCAAATTTTAGAGTGTCACGACGTGAGAGAGGATGTCTCACAATGTGATATTCAGGCTGAAGTGTGTTTCCATTTTTGAGGCTCACGACGTGACACATAGGTGTTCACGTTGTGAGATCAGACTAACCCTAATTCGTGTTTTGTGCTTATTTAAGGGAAGTGTGAGGTCAGGGTTTGGAAACCCTCGACCTCCATCACCTCCTTCCTGCCTAAAACGTTCTTAGCCTCCATTAGTGACCTTAAATAGCTTATGTAGTGGTTTTGGCCCTTTAAAGAATAAGAAGACTAAGTGGGTGCATCCTTTTGGCAATCAAGCTCCTACCTCATCATCTTGTTGTGCTTTTTGGACCTTTGTAAGTCATAAAGGTCTTACTTTTATCTCTAATGCATGCTAGATCTAAGATTTATGATTTCTTTTTCATGTATGGGTTGGGTAGCATGCATAGGATCCATAAAGTCAGCAACTTTATGGATCATTGAGACATTTCCAATTAGTATGAGTTCAAATCTGAAGTTTGGTGTTAGTTTTTTACTCCAAACATGAGTCTTGATCCTATTATCTTCTTATTGACCTAGTTGGTGTTCAAGTCATGCATTGGACATGCATGACTGTAAAGCTTCGATTTTTATGGTCCTTATGGTTGGGGGAGACCCTTTGGAAATCTCAATGAATGGCTTAAGAGATTAAGAGTTTAATGCTCAAAGTTGTCCAGAGCAGATCTTATGACGTGAGCAATAGCATGTCACATCGTGAGATGTGGTATTCGTGACTGTTTTGTCCTTTTCTAGTCACGACGTTAGCAATGGGTGGTCACGACGTGACTATTGGCTGGAGTTGAACATGGTTGACTTTTTGACCTCGGTTGGCATTGGGTCAAGCTAATGTATAAAGGATGTAGGCTGATAGGGTATGACTTTGCTGTTGTTAGCTGGCTGGTTGCTTCTGTTTACCCTGTACGTGAGAGTTGTATTCCTAGCCGTTATTTGCGAGGATAATCATCCCACTATACTTGCTAAGGAACTGGAAAGGATTATGATATTATTTCGAGTTTGTCTATAATTCTTAGTAATATATCCCCAATTATATTCAATATGCTGATGATCACTATAGTGGGTGGTTCTGGTTCTGGAACGGGATCGGACGGGTCTAGTCTGAGCGACGCTAATATATACGACTTAATAGAAGATGTGGTATCTGCAGCTGTGAGATAAATGATTCCCTAGATGTTCGGATCTATCAAAACTCAACTAATCGCAACATTTGACGAGCGATATGTTGTCGTTGCTAGTATTGTTGTCATGGTAGCCACAGTTGCTGCCGCTTCGCCTGTAGACAGGGAAATTCCCTATTGAGAGTTCAATAATACCAAACCCCAAGAATTCGATGGTCTCAGGGATCTAATTGTTGCCATGAGGTGGATATCAGATGTGGAAGGATGCTTTTACACTTGTGCTTATCCAGCTAACTTGAAGTCCAGATATTTACACAATCTTATTCGTCTAGGAACAACAGATTGGTGGAACTTGGTTACTAAGAACTATTCACCTGCTGAGAGAAACGTGGTGACCTGGGAATAGTTTGTTGAGAAGTTCAAAGAAGAGCATGTCCCACTGGTAGAAATGTAGGAACTAGCTCAAAAATATTTGCCACTCAAGCAAATGATAGAATCTGTGACAGAGATCACCAAAATGTTCATAGAGAGGACCCTGTTTTGCCCAGAGTTTACATCTTCAGAACAGGTGTAAATGTCTCGGTACTTGAGTATGCTCAACACTGATATCAGGAAGTTTGTATCAAACAATCGATACAAGACCTTAGCAGAGATGCATGAGCATGCCAAGAGAAGGGAAATTGATTTGGAGACCCAACAAAATGAAAATAGGCAGACTTCGGTTCCGTCTTAGACAACAACCAAAAGATTCAAGCATGCTGATTCAAGGTCTAGAAGACAGAAGGGTCCTTGTTGTAACAAGTGTGGAAAAACACACAAGGGATTTATGGTTATGTTTGGGCCTTAGTCTTGGACCAAGCTAAGTTAGGGGTAAAATGGTCTTTTTACCCCGAGTATGGATTTATAGTTATGGACTGGAACCCAAATATTGATTGGGTGTTGTTTTGATATTGTTATTTCGGGGATATGTCAGCCAGCAGCCATGGATTTTCTGTTCGATTCGGCAGTGCGAGGTGAGTTTTCCTTACTAGATTTAGCGGGTCGAAGGCACTAATCTCGGCCCATGGTTTATAGGTTAGGATGCTAGATGTTTGTGTGACTCTTGAATGTGTTGTATGATGGTATGCTTACCGGTCCAGGCCTGATGCCAGGCGGGGCCTGATGAGTAGATTGTATGCTAGTTATTAGTATATGATGTATGCTTACCGGGTGAGGCCCGATGCCGAGCGGAACTCGATGATTGTAGGGTATGATATAGTCTTTGTGATTATAGCATGTGCTAGAAAGGTTATATGTTTATATGATTATACGGTTATATGATTATGTGTGTACCAGGTGGGGCCCAATGTTAGGCGGGGCCTGGTGATTGACAGATCTGTAATCCGAGTGGGGCTCGATGCCGGGCAGGGCCAGAGGCCGAGTGGGACTTGAGGCCGGGTGGGGCTCGATGGAGGGTAGGGGCCCAATATGTGATTTATGTATATATAGTATGTGGTATCTTGGGAACTCACTAAGTTTTGTGCTTACGGTTTTCAATTTATGTTTCAGGTGCTTTGGTTTACAAATGGAAGAGCTCGGATGATTGCAGTGCACACACTACATGTTTCCGCATTCTGTGATTTACTATGATTTGATGATGACTTGATAAATCTTGATTACCCTGGTTTTTAGGAATGATATGTATTGACGATTTATTAATCTAAAAACGAAAATTTTATGTCATTATTTTTGGGATGTTACAAGTTGGTATCAGAGCCTTGGTTTGAGGGATTCGGACATACTCTCGGGTTTGTCTGAACTCAAACTGAGGATTTGGTAAAAAAATTCAAAAATGAAGGAATAATGATTTAAAAGGGGAAAACAAGTTTTCTAATACAAAAAAGGGTGTGGTGCATGCAATCAACCGAACTCAAGTAAGTTTCTCCCAAAATACCCATACATGTTATCTGATATGATTTGATTTATGAATCTGTGAATCGCATGCTAGTTAGTGTTAAGGATTTGCTCAGTTTTTGCATGGTAGAATGCCAGGAGAGATGCCTTGTATGCCTATTATATGAGCTTGTAGACTTGCATGCTAGTTCTTATTAGCCAGTGATAGGTGTGACGCCTGGTAGCCTAGGAAGCATGGTATGCTAGTTTGGGTATGATTTGTATGCGTAAGGCAATCAGTAGCGAGAGTGGGAGCTCCTAGTATGAATTGTAGTATGTGGTATTGGATGCCCGTGATAATTCTATGAAGTGGAGTGCTACTGCATGAATATTGCTTGCTTTGTGCATTGTGGAACTCTTAGGTGATGGGAGTTAGCTACTAAGTGAATATGTCAAGTCACATGTGACAAAGGTTGAATAATCTAAGAGTGATGGATTTGACCCTATTGCGCATCTCTTGTCTGAGTCCAACCGTTGTAGGGATGAGTCTGTTACTTGAAGGATTATATAAGCCTTGTTGCATGTGATTGTATTCATGATGTGGGTGACTGACATTATGGAGAGTTCTTCAGCAACTGATTACACGGTGAGGTCGGGAACCTAGGAAAGCCTAGGGATCGCTTCAATGGGTTTTTTTGCGTTGGTCAACGAGTGTTTGGTGCATGGATTGAGAAGGTGACTTAGAGAATTCGGGAGGATTCTTGAGGAAAGTATGGATAGGTGTGGAAGGTAGTATTGGGCCCGTACTACTGAAAGCACAGGATCCATACTCGAATCGGGGACAGTCTTAGAGAATCTATGAATCCTGGGAGATGAGGATTCTTGGGTATATTCGAACCTTTTGCATGTTTTTTTTTTGGTATGGTGTTGAGCACTTTGGAATGGAGTTTAGGTTCTGGTTCCGGATATGATGCAGGTACTGAGTCGATCGATGCGCGGATGCGGGAGTTCATCTCATTGGAGATTACTCGTGGTATTTTGGAATGGATATCGGTAATCATTGATTCAGTCAAGGAAGGGATGTTGGAGCTCTTGGAAGGTCGTCTTGGGGCCTTTTGGGCCGAGATTGTAACAGGGCAGTTGGGGGCTCATCTGGAGCCCAAAGCTTGTGAATCTCTAGAATCCTTCAGGAAGGAGGATCCTATTGTTAGTTCTTGTCATTTGGGATTGGAGGTGAGTTTTGCACCATGTCCCCAGGATGGTTGGGGTATCTCAGGAGGAGAAGGTCGGGATCCCTTCAGATGCTTTGACGGGTATGATATATTATGTTCCCTTCTGGATTGTTATCGAGAATTTGTATTGAGTTGGAATTTTGCTTGGGTTTTGGGTAAGCAATATCTTGGGTTGGTTCACTGCTATTGTCTGGGTTATCAAATATTGTTATATGCCATTCTACATGTCGAAAGTCTTCAATGAATCTTTAGAAGGTCGTATCTTGTTGAGGTGGTTTCAGTATGTTCCGTTGCTATTCTAGTTCTTATTAGGGACCGATTAAGGGATATTGTTTGGAGGATCTATGGTTAGGGTTAGCGGGTTAGTTCTCCAGCGAAGTCAGGGATTCATTTGGTTTATCTTTGATCTGGTGAGATCGGCGGTTGCCTATGGAATAACTTTTGGGTTCAAACATTATTGTTGCTAGGAGAGGAGCGGTAGTAGTAAGATGGCGATGTCAGTTGCTTGAGTTGTTTGGTCACTGAAGGTGTCAGTGGAGTTATATATTCGTATGGGTTGCAGACAGTTAGAGTTTAGTGGTTCTTTGAGAATGGAAATTGGGGTGGATGTTTGTCACTGCATGGCAAAGGATTGTGGTTTTTAGTCGCCAACATAAGAACTTAAGGAATTGGTATGGTATCATTGTTGGATTAGGTGTCTAAGCCCATAACTATAATTGGTATCTACTTGACCTGATAGTAGCATGGTCCTTTTGGGTTGCCTTCACCATAGAAACTTGACATGATGAATTGTAGAGAGAGAGAGGTTAGTTAATGATTTATTAATATATTATAAGAATAATATATTAATTAAGAAATCATATTATTTAATTAGTATTGATCAGAAATTAATTTGGTGATCAAAAGAGACTGATTAAATATAAGGGGACTGATATTGTAATTATCTGATAGTTGAAAGTTGGTCTTATGGATTCCTTAAGAAGGGGTGGATGAAATTCTATGTATGGTCCACATAGATTTCGTCCAAGGAGGCCTTTTGGAAGGATATTGTGGACTGATTTAGGCTTAAGCAATCAGATTAGGGTTTTACCTGAAACCCTAGCAGCTCAGCTATAAATACACCCCTTGGCTCCTTGAAATCGGCCCTATGCATTCTTAGAGAACCCTAGTCGATTTCTAGAGCCTCCATCCTCTCTCTCTTGTTCATCTATTGCTACTTGGTGTTTGTGACTCCATTAGAGGTGCAACAATTGAGGAACTAAGCACTTGAAGATCAAGATCAACAAGCTACAAGAAAAGGTATTCTTCTAACTATGTTTATGTTATCAATTTCGAAAATTATATGCTAGATTAGGGTTTGTGCTTTGGATAAATAAATTGCATGTATAACTTAAGAAAAACCTAGATCCAAAGCATTACGGTTGCATGTACACCATAGGAATGTGGTAGTGCTTAAAACCCATTAATCATGGGAAGTGATTTGGATTATCAGACAGGTTAAGATTTCAAGAGTATTCTTCAGGATTTCAGGAATTGGGCGATCATTGAGTCTGGCTAGAAATGGAACGTTAGTATTAATTAGCACAGATCGTAGGTAGTTCATGCTATATGAGGATGATGGATTGAGAATCCATCAGGATTTAAGAGATGAGAGAGCTTCATCGAATCCAAGTGGGGGAGGATCAATCATAATTTACGGAAGTTTGGAGGGTGTGGAGCTAGGGAAAGTTTCACATCCTGGCCAGGAAAAGAGACGACCCAAGTGGCTGTTTAGATTAAGATTATGTAAGTGGGAGTTCAGGAAACTTCCAACGCTGGTCGGCTTCTTTTTTGTTATGCATAGCAGGCGTATGGTTGAGTCAGGGTTGAGGGCTCTGTATTCAAAGTATGACCTGAAGATCTGATTGGATGCAAGTTTCAGCTCAGGCTTTGTGGGGTTGTGATGGTCAGGGTGTGATTAGGCCATAGGTGGAAACCATGGTTGGTTAGAAGTGTTGTAAGATTGCAATGGGATCGTAGCATTCACCAGTTTTAGGTAGACTATCGTTGGAGGTGGTTATAAGCATAAAGGAGGGAATCAGTTCATGCCTAGGGCATGTCAGTCGGGATTGTCGGGGAGTATTTTTCTGTTTTAGGTTGAGGACCATTGGGGTCCGAAGCGGAGTCGGTCATGTGTAGCTCTAGATGGGTGGGACATGTCGGCGAGGCCGCTCCGTGGTATAGTTTAGGTGGGACCCGTGGGCGAGGCCCGTGTGATTCTAGCAATACAGGTGGGACCTGGTAGAGACCGTTGGTTCAAGTTTTTGGATCTTGAGTTGCAGGATTAAGTGGGTGGTCAGTGTGTGATGCAGAGGGGTTTATAGGCTGGGTAGCCTTGTCATTTGGACTCTTGGGAACCTGGTGGTTGGACCAGGTGCGAGACTGGTTTTCTCAACAATGATTGGGAACCTTCATATCTCATTCTAGTGAGGGGTTGTCGTGAATCAAAAGGTTTTTGGTGAAATGCAAGTGCAGATCCGTGGATCTCGGGTTATGAGTTGAGTATCTGGTTGGTTTTTGTGTGAGATCTTGAGTTAGGAATCGTGAGTGTTTATGTGTAGGATTTTCTTTTCAGTGGGACAAGAATTGGGGTATCTATATGCCTAGGGCATCAATCTAAGGGTTCAAGGGTAAGGAATGAATTCATTTTTGATGATATATCAAGCCGTTGTGATTGTATCGTGGATTGGTTCGATCTGTGAAGGGCATAAATATAAGTCAAGGCAGTATTATTGATTTGGAACTCGTGGGTGGAGTCTCTTGTTATTCGGAAGAATATGTTAGGTCACTTAAATTTTGGGTTAAATAAACTCAGAGTAAAAGATTTGACCCTATTGTGCAGCTCTCGTCTGAGTCTAACCGTTGCAGGGACGAGTCTTCTACTCGAAGGATTATCTGAGCCTTCTGTCGAGTATAAGTGTTCTGCAGCAATAAGTTGTATGTGATCCTGTTTTCTGGTGGGAACCTCACGTTATTAGAAGTTTAGTAGTCAGTTGGGAGATAAGTGGAATGGATTTAGCAATGGATCGGTATAGGCGGTCTGTTAGGGAGTCAGATCATATTGAGACTTCAAATTTCAGGTTGAGTTGTCATGGTTATTTTGCAAAGGATTATTTTGGGTTGATAGAGGATTCATTCATCTTCGGGTTGGAGAGCCCTGATAGGTCTGGTTTTGGTTGCCTTGGGAAGGTTGTAGTATGCTCGGAGTCGTGGTCGTGTTGCTTAGTTCTTTTGGCGTGTCGGGGATGGTAAGGAATGATTTCGAGGACGAAATCTAATTTAAGTGAGGGAGAGTTGTAACACCGTGTTTCAGATTGTTTCCCATTTCAGGGTGGTGATCAAGGATTGGGTATTAGTAGACTTAGGACCCTTGAATAATTGAGATTGGGACTCATTTAGGGGTGGATGATGTAATTTGGATAATCCGGGTGTTCGGTTTGTGCTTTGGAGCCAAAGGGTATTTTGGTAATATGTCAGCTCAGGATTTTATGGAAACTGGATGTTTGTTTGGGAAATTGTAAGACATATACGAGTTGATTAAAATGTAGAGCTTCTTGTTACCTTTTCATGGATATAACGATCGTCGGAATCAGATTTATAACGAAGAAGTTATGGCCTTCAGAGTGCTTAAGGGTTTAAGAGGAAACCCTAGTACGCGGGGCATACCTAGGGAGTACGTGCAACGTACTGATGCGAAGGGCGTTACACTGGGCATAATATGGTGTATGCTTAGCGTATTGCGATGATTGGATCGGGGGTGCGAGACCTCGTATGATGGGCGTACGAGTGGTACGCGGGGCGTACGAGGGGTAAAGTGAAAACCCTAATTTGGATGTTGTTGTTGGGTTTTGTATACTACAACATCCTATGGTGCACATACCAACCCAAAAATATTTGGATCTATGTTTTCTCTAATTATACATGCAATATTGTTTCCAAAGCTTTAAGCCTACAACTAGCATACAATATGACAATTTGAACAATTCAACTAGTTAGATGACTTACCTCTTATTATGACTTGTAGTTCTTGAACTTTGAAATATTTAGCACCTCAAGTGTGATGCCTCTAATGTGTCACAAACACCATATGCAAGAGGAGGCTTGAGAGATTAAGTTATCATATGTCACGCCCGTAGATCCGGGCTAGTCAATTTAGAGACGATAAGTGTCAAAAATGACTTTTTGATAAAGGATTATTTAGAATAAATAATCTTAACCAAGTTGTAGTATACGTGACAAGGTTTCTGTACATATAAAGTACGTTGAAATCCGAGTTATAACGAAGAAGTTATGACATGTCGAAGTTTCGCGACAAAACCGGCACGACACCAGGAATCATAAAAAGCGAGTTTATGATAAATACTTTTTAGCCTTAGTGACCTAAAATAAAGTTGTAGAGTACGTCTCCACCTACGCGTGGATATAAAGAACGTCAAAAACGGAGCTCGTATGCAAAAGTTATGGCCTTCCGAAGATGTAGCTGTCTGAGGACATGACCCGTGGCAGAAACCCTAGCCGCCTTAAGTCACGACGTGAACATGAAGTTCACGACGTGAAATGTGTCAGGGACACTAATCGGGGCTAGAAAACATGTGTTAAAGCTACGGGGTGACTCATGTAAGTTCACGACGTGAACCTATCATGTTCACGACGTGAATGGGCCCAGAACAGCCTATAAATAGCAAGTTTATCCCTTTCATTCCTTACACCAAATTCTTCTCTCTCTCTCTCTCTCTCTCTCTCTCGTTTGCTGAAGGCGTTTCACATCCCGATCCCGACGATCACGAACCGCTGACCGTTTTTAGTTAGATTCTATCAACTCACGCTAATAACGTGAGTGCATAGTTACTTTCATCTTACACATAGATATGAAATATTTAATATACATTACGTGATATGTGTGCATATTATTTGTGTTCCTTATATCTATGTTGGATGAATGATTTATACATGTTTTAAATGATTTAAACTGTATATGTATTTTATATCTACGAATATGTTGGGTAGAACATGGGTAGATAAATAATGAGAGATGAAAGATGATATAGATGAATATTGGCAGCCGCGCCATAACCCGTAGGTGTTTTTGATTTACGTGTTTACCAGATGTACTCTAAATATACTGGCATCTGCGCCTAAAGAATAATATCGGCAGCTGCGCCTAAAGGATAATATCGGCAACTGCACCTAATAAAGAACATCATAATCCTGGCAGCTGCGCCTAAAGGATAATATCGGCAGCTGCGCCTAATAGAGAATGTCATAATCCTGCCAGCTATGCCTAATTGATAATACTAGCAGCTGCTCCTAATAGATAAAATTGGCAGCTGTGTCGTAGACAACGATGGACTTCGTGCCTATTCCTTAGGAGAATCCTTAGGAATGAAAAAGTGAATGATAGATGATTCTTAGGGTACATCCTTAAGAATAAAGAAGATAATGGGGATGGGTAATTGGGTTGATTGCTTGATGATTAAACATAATAATTATATTATTGTGGGTTGAAAACCCTACGTGCTCACCAGGTTTCCAACCCTGACCCACTCAATATATTTGTATCACAGGTATCAATACGAAGCTATATTACACTGAGAGATTAAAGGAGATGTAAATCACTAGTGTAAATAAGGTCTGTTTACGCTTATGTTTTTGTATTGACGATGACATCCCAAAGTTTTAATATAAACAAAATACATTTCTTCGGAAATGCTTTGATAATATATTTATCATGTTTTTTGGGAACAAATTCCACAATATATTTCTTTAAAAATATACTCTGATTTTCAAATAAAGCATAAACAAATCGGTCTTTTCTGGCCGTGAAATTGGGGATGTCACATCATACACAATTTCGTTCCTCACTCTCTAAGAATGAACTAGGCAACGATTTTGGCTCTAAGTGGGTCTTTATATAGTGTTGCAAAGGTTAGGGTTTCCTCCATGAAACCCTAAAGCTCCATGACCTTCCATATCCCTTAGGCTTCATGGACTATCCATGAACTATTTAGCCCATCCTAATTGATCATTGGCCCACACTACAAGAATGATTGATTTACATAATCAACCCCTTATATTTAATTAGTCTCTTTTGATCACTAAATTAATTCCAAATTAATTCTTGACCAATACTAATTAAATAATATGATTTCTCAATTAATATATTATACTTATAATATATTAATAAATCACCAATAACCTTATTCTCAAAAGTCTGTCCTATCAAATTGCACTGGTGAAGGCAACCCAAAAGGACCATGCTACTATTGAGTCTAGTACATACCAGTTATAGTTATGGGCTTAGACACTAAATCCAACAGTTTCCCACTTGGATAAGTCTAATAACTATAACTGCAAGTACGACTTCAAGAACCGATTAGCAATCGTAAGCTTTCAAAAACCGCTGTCGAACTCTGACCTAGTCAGTGACTGTCCTTAGATAAGTGATCATATATTCCTCTGTTCTACAAGATATCAGTCAGACAAATACATGGAACAATGTCATACTTGTTGTCCAGCAGTTTGTTTCCCGATTTCCGATTAGTTTGATATAGAACATAATTGAACACATCAATTTAGTTCTGACCGAGCCCGGTACATAGGTCAAAACAAAATCATCAAGGAGCCCAAGATATCGCTTTTAATCCTTTTGGGATAAAAGGAACAGATAAACTTCGACATTATATGCTTGTACTAACTACTAGTTAAAACATGCACAACGATGCATTTTTATAACATCAAGTTACTGATACGTTTTCGTATCATCAATGCACGACCAATTCATAGTCAACAACTCATATATCTTGGTTTGAAGATTATATGATATTATCATCTCACAATCACTCGTGATAAATTCCATGAAGTGATTCAGGTAAGTACGGGTTGATCCAATGCTTAAATCTTATTTCACAAGCACTTATGAATGGTGTAGCAGACTTTTGCTATGCCTAACACCTTAGACATCTACAAGCCAGCTCATGATAGTCTTTCTTCATACCTACTTCGAAAGTATGATCGACTGTGGATAATTTGAACAATCTTATTATCCGGGAAGTCAAAACATGCAAAGTGAAACACAAGAATAATACTTAATCCTATATGACCCCAAAACTTTTGAGTGTAATAAAACACCTATTATTTAATCGCCATATTGATTACTCATTTTTCATTGTACAATGTTTCGAATTAGCAACTTTATACTTGAATTAAAACAATAGTTATCCCATGCTCCAAGCATGCACACTATTTTTATCTATGGTCCTTTCTTTGTGAAATGGATCAATTGAAAGCATTTCAATGATGCTCATTTCACAATTCTAAATCCCCGTAGTAAGTGTAAGAATACCAAATAATTTGTTTGATTCTAAACTTAAATGCAATAATCCTTTCATAATGTCAATGCACAAAGTCACAAAACTATGCCAGTAACTTTACAAAGTATTCCCTTTGGACATTGGTTAATGAACCAATTCCATGGAAGCGAAGTCTCATATTCAATGTACATTCCTTTGAACATCCTTCTTCCATTAAGGTTTCTAATCTTACACAGATTTTACGATTAACTTCTACTTATGGAACATCTCCATAATTCCATATGACTAGCACTTCTGAACAAGAGTTACCTCTTCTCAGAACCTGTCAATATGGACCTTCCAAAACTTATACTTCTAACTTTTCATAAGCAACAATCTTTGGTAAACCTCAGATTGTCCTCGATAATTGCTTAACCATTTTAGTCATATCTCGTTCTAGTCCCTTTTTCCCTCTTAATGCCCTAGGCATTTGGAAAATTTTGAACATATTTATATTATAGCATATGTAATCGATCTTATATCTGAAGCATATGGGATACGATTCATAATGTCTCACATAAAGACATGATACTTGACCAGTCTTTTGCTATAATATTTTTATGTGGCTTGTTCTCACAATTCGAACTATGAAGAGGGATGCCGTAATCATAATCGAATTTGAGAACGCAATTAACATTTCCATATATAGAATTTCCTTATGTTGAACCATTCCAACATAACATTCATATATATACTTGACTAAATTTGAATAAAATCTCAATCTAAGCTTTTAGAATTGGAATGAAGTATAATTTTCTCTCCCTTAATTATAGCAAAACAACTTTTCAAACTCTGCATCTTTGCAAATTGAAACTTTTGTTGTTAAGCATCAACGCTACCGGTTGATCTAAAACCAATTGGTGTTAGAAAGAGCGTAACCTTACCCATATAGCGTATTCAGCCCTCCAAGACCAGACATTCGATTGCGGCACTCCAGGCCATCGTGCGAGGACTTGGTCGATGTCATTTCTAACCCCCAACAATCCCCCCCTCAGAAATTGCTCCCTGAGAGAATCGAACCCTCGCCACTGGCTCTGATACCACTTGTTAAGAATCAACGCTACCGGTTGATTTAAAACCAATTGGAGTTAGAAAGAGCGTAACCTTACCCATATAGCGCATTCAGCCCTCCAAGACCAGGCATTCGATTGCGGCACTCCAGGCCATCGTGCGGGGACTTGGTCGATGTCATTTATGACCCCCAATATTTGTTTTTCTATAATTAACATTGCTAACTTGCAACACTTACCATAATAATCATGCTCCCACTAACATGATAATTATATCTTTACCATCATAGCACTTATGCTCCCACTAACTTTGACATGTACCCAGAAATCAGCTGGACTTCTAGAAATCAATGCTTATTTACTTTCTTACCAAAGTTCAGATTTCTGATACTCGGTGCTTCAATAAGTCTATACCAGACTTCTCAAGCCCATACACCTTTTAGATTAAATAGCACAAGTGTGTGTTTGAACCTTTCAGAACTTAACCTAATAAGTCCCGAATGTTCAAACTATTTGTCATTTCTCACAATTCGAACTATGAAAAGGGATGTCGTAATCATAAACGAATTTGAGAATGCAACCATCACAACTGCTAACTCTAATCCTTTGAAATCTACTTAGTAAAAGCATTTCCTCATAATCATTTTCATGAAGCGGAGAGAAACATTATGACACGTTAGATTTAATGGTGTATGTGTTCCTATCCATGTAAATCTGTCATTCCCAACCACTATCCCAAGATAAGGTTTATGACAAATACAAACTCATATGGACTGAATTTGTTCAATCGTAATTTCTTGCCATATGGTAGCACAAGGGCCTACCATGTCTACCAAGTTGTTTAGCAGCTCACTCTTACAGATCAATGTACTTTCCATTGATTAAGGTGCTTTGCCCTATGCATTCAACTGAGAACTCATAGAACCCACTTGCATAGTCAACATTAACTGGAATGGGCACAAAAACAAGAATATGTCAACACGATAGGTTATAAACCTCAAGTCGTGTGCTAGTGATAACTCACATTTTTATTATTGATTAGTACTTGAAATTATTCAAGAATCATAAGACTCCCACTGAACTCTTGACATATAAGAGTCACCTTGTCAAGGAACACTACTTGACAAACAAATATTCAAGAGTTAGTGCGGTTTCTTATCAAGACTAACACTTCTAATAATTAGTTGATCTTTGTTTTATCCAAAACATCACATCTGACCAATCTCAAATGTACAAGAGTAAGAAACATTTTACTCTATGTTTGATAAGTGTTATAAACCTTTCTTAAGATTATGTCACTCAAGTTACAATCTTGGAGTCTGACTCTAAGACTTAATTTTAGAACGAGGTATGATTCATCTATTTGATTTAACCATTCCAACAATTCACGATTCCTCTTCTTAGCCATACAAATGCACTAAGGTGTCCTTAGATGATCAATTGTGATATGATTTTTCATAATAATTAAGATGATCATGATACTAAAGTACTCTCCTATATTTTCAGATTGAAGAAACTTTTATCTTTCTGCCTAATTTGATTTTTCTTATTCATCCAGCTATACATTGAAACGTTTTCAATCATAACCATATTTACTAAACTTTAGTAAATCATGACAAATAGTTTTTATTGTGGTGGACCTGACCAACGCACAACCAAGTGTACCTGATCCCCTAGTCCTTCACTTGACTCACATATACATGTGAACAAGGAATTCGCCTTAGTTTCCCAAAGATGAAAATTATCATTCATCATACAATACAAGTTGCATGATTCCAAGTTTCTATCCAATTGAAACTTAGGTGATGAGAATCTTTCCTTATTTGGTAAATTATGACATTACCACAAACGAAAGAATCAAATCCATTTTCCAATATTGCTATCAATGGAAACATATAAGCAAATTTTTTTTCACAAATGCCATTGTAAGGATACTTTAAAATAAGATAAAAACAAATGCTTTTCTTTATTTATAAAAATTCGTAAAACTTGTCCTTACAATGCAAATACAAGTGAAAACTATTTTGTTATCTATTCCTAAGCAATCTATCATAACTCTTTAAGCAGCAGCTCACACATCTGATCATCAAACCATGCGATCGAAATCCATCTCTTTGCGATCAGACTCAACATACTCTTCCTTTAAGCTTCCTTTGATTCTACAAAACTTCAAAACACAATCTTATCACATCATGTATTAAGAATCAACCATTAGGAACTTAATAGAGTTAGATAGTGGACTTACCTGAAGTAGAGTCAAACATTTTGACTTTACCATCTTTAGATCTCTCAGGTAGTGAGGGCAGCTTTGCTTCCAATGTCCCTTCAAATGGCAGTAGAAACAAATGGTTTCTTTCACATTGGCACATGACACAATTCCAAAACCTGCCTTTCTCTTAAGTTCAAACCTTTTGACTTTAGCTAATTTCTTCTCTCCTAGGAGAAGAAATCATTTCTGGATTGTCACTGATGTCCATGGAAACTTGGGAAGTAGATCTTCTGATCAAATTTGCTTTACCAGTGCGCCAAATCATTTCTGATTTAGCAGCAACAAGCAAATATGTTAGATCAATAAGGGTCATGTCGTGGTCTGTCATATAGTAGACCTTAATAAACCCGCTATATGACTCAGGAAGTGACTGAAGAACCTAGTCAACAGCTAACTTCCTTGAGACTTCGACACCCAACTCTCCCGGGTTGTCAATATGTAAGCACATACATAATTTCTATCTTTGTGTTTGCTTGCCAATATGGATTGAGTGACCTTGAACTTTTCAAGTCTTTGAACTTGTGGGTTATGGAGAATAATTAGAGGAGGTGGAGGAAATGAAGTATGATTTCCAATCCCATTAATGCACGACAAAGGGATTAATCTTTCATCTTAATCGCCATGTGGGATATCATCTTCATTAGGAAAGCTTTTCCAAAAGGATAAGGAAGACCATAGTTGTCAGAACTAGACATCTATGAAGGAAAAATTCGAGTTAGTTGATTTAAGTCCTTAATATAACACCCAAACTGAAATATCAAGGCTAGGACCCAACACAATATTCTACAATTGCAAAAAGGGATGCCGTAATCCAATTGTAAAATATTTGAAGGTAGGTAAATGACGATTTTCCAATTTCCACCATGAAAAACGAAATAGATTATTAAGTTTTAATTGGATTTGAAATTCTGAGATCGTTTGAGATTAATTGAACTTTTCAATGGCATGTTTAAATCTCGATTGTGCCCTTCAAGTTTGTGACTGGGATGCCGAGGATCACAAACAAGGTGTGAATAACCATGCAAATTAGCTTCGTACACCCAATGCTACAAATCACCTAATCAATGTGCCGGTTAACCATACACGCTCCATTGATCTATGATTAACATCAAGCTACCCTTAGCCATGCACTGTCAGCCCCAAATTAGTGTGCCGGTTAACCACACACGCTCCACTAACGACTTAACAAGGTGCTAAGTGAAATTTCATGGGGTAGCACCATTATCCACATTTTTCCTAAAGTAACTAAGATTGGGAATTTAATAAAAGTTTAGTTACTTTATATTTATCACTATACTTTTAATGAAGATTAATGTCCTATCCTACCCGTTCGGCTAACGACCCTCCACCAGTCAAGGAAGCGGTGGGTGAGAGTGGACACCCATTAAACTGCCATTTTATAGACAGTAACCTTATACCCCCCCTTATAGACCGGCTTCGTGAATGAGGTCTACTAACGGTAAGACTGACTTATTCTTATACACACACACACACACACACATATATATATATATATATATATATATATATATATATATATATATATATATATATATATAAGTATTAAATTTTAATATTAAAATAGTATAAGGGTTGAATTTTAACTTTTAAAAGTTAAAACTCTAGGGTTTTGGAATTAAATGTCTTATTAATGTGACTTTACAAATTCCAAAACTTGAGGGCAAGTTTTGAAACTTTCAAGACCTGTCACATTCATAACTTATGAACAATTACGAGTTTTAATATTCATCAATGTGACTTTTCATATAACTTGAGGGCAAGTTACAATAACACATAACATGAATAATTAGATCAAATTTTTGGATCAAACACAATTATCATATAATTCTTCCTATTGATCTAAACTAACTCATAACAAGACAATTCATATCAAATACTACAAATAATTACTTTATTATCTAAACATTTGACAATTGCCTTTAAAATGGATGAAAACTGTCACACCCCCGAACCTAGACGGCGGAAACGTCTGGGGGCGGATGACTTCGTGTACAATATCATAACAATTGAATATAAATGAAGCATAGCAACCAAACATCATACATTAGAAATACACACTTACATAGTTTTATATATTGAATCTTGTTCATCAGTTACACAAAAGTAAGAAAGTAAAATTTTTTGAAGTTGCACCACTTGATCTTATAATCGAACTTATTACCTGCTACTGGAATTCCTGAGAATACAAATCGTTTTGAAAAGCGTCAACTAAAAAGTTGGTGAGTTCATAAGCAGTTTTGAATAAAAATGGTTTTTGTACTTGTTTAGAATCGTTTTCATAGTGCTTTCAAAAATCCAATATTTTCTAAAAAGAAATGGTTTGAAATATTTGTGTCCGGTCTTATATTAATGCATGTGTGTTAATGTTTGCGAAAATAGAAAGAGAATGATTTCCAGACAACCCGATGTTGTCTGCAATAGATAATGCTGAAATCTCAACCCCGGTGGTTGAGTACCGATGCTTATAGATTGTCGTTTTATCAAAAAGAAGGTTTCCCGTTTTATCCCAAAAAGAAAATAGAATGGTTTCCTATTTTATCCCAAAAAGAAAATAGAATGGTTTCCTGTTTTATCCCAAAAAGAAAATAGAATGGTTTCCTGTATTATCCCAAAAAGAAAATAGAATGGTTTCCCGTAAATCTTATAACGTTAATTCCTCTAAGTGAGTCGTTATAACCATACTAAATAATGACAATTTCGCCTGTCTTTGCGTCTTTGGGACGCCGACGGAATAGAATAAAGTTTTTGTCACCCTAGACTGGCCTAGTCTAACTGTAGCGAACAGCTCAGGTGTGGGGTGTCACCCCCGTATAGATCTATACACAAACTCCCGCTTTCCCTCCAGGAAACTCTGGTTATAACTACAGGCTACGATTGTACACTCAAAGGTGCCAACCGATAGGTCTCACTAGATCCTTAATCGAAAATTTACACGAAAAAGAAAGAAGAACACATATAAAACTCATTCCCAGGCCCAATAAACATGTAAGTGGACCACTAAGGCCCACTATATGTATCTATTATTTCCAGGCACAAAGGAATATGAATGTCTACCCTGAGCCCAATATACATGTAAAATGACACTAAGGCCCACTAAACATGTATATTATTTCCAGGCCCAATAAGGATAAGAATATCGTTTTTAACCCGTTTGTTATTGTTTTGTTTGTTTTAGCTCGATTATTTACAAAATTGATATAAAAAGCCCACTTTTTGTAAAAATGACGGTCTTGGCCCAATAAGCCACAAAGTTTTCAATTAAGGCCCAATTATAGTAAAAATAACACTTTAGTCCCCATTTTGTTCAAAACTTGTGTTTATGACTAGTTTGTGGTAAAAATAACATTTTAAACCCATTTTTGTCAAAAATATCATTTTTGGCTTGATTTTTGTGAAACACATATTTTTCTAGTTTTTGGCTTTTCTGACTTAGTTGTTGGAAAATTTGTAGAAAAATCATCGTAAGTCGAAATTTGGATCCGTAAATTCTGGAAGTTTGGAAATTTTGTCTACTTTGTTCACAATGTTTCTCATAATTTTTATTGGCCTCTAACAAATGTGAAATTGCTCACCTTCACAGGTTGGTCCGAAATTGTTTCAAATCTGATAGGCAGTTTTGTAAAATTCGCCAAAAATTGTAGAAAAATCGTATGAAAACGTGAGAGTAGTCATTATAAAGGTAATAACCTGAACTTTTTGCATGTGAAACAGTTTTGAAAAATATTACCATTAAGGAGGTCAAAACAGTTCGAGATTGGACTAAAACTTTTCTGTCAAGGGCTCATTTTTGAGTTTAAGTTATCTAAGTTTGTTCACAACACTTGTTTTTGCTATCTTAAGTGGATAAATCCCAGATCTACAAGTTTACAAGTATTATATGTGAGGACACATACTTTTCTCAAGGTTTATATGAATATCCAAGTGATAAACTTCATTTTCAAGTAAAGATCTAAAAGTTAAACACATAAACATGCATATATACACAGATCTAACACAAAAGCACTTGTATCCTCCCCCAAAAACATTATAAAACCGAAAACAAGGGGGTATAAAGCTCACCTTGGGGGTTTTTGAGATGTAGAAGAAGAAGATGATGAAACTTTGAACCTAGCTTGAGTTTTTGGTGAGATCTTGAGATGGAGGTGGTTCTAAGGTCCAAAATCACGAAAATGAAGTTGTAAGAGGAAAGATCTTTGTAAAGACTTGAAATAAAACAATGGAGTTTATTATGGCTTTACCTAGGATCTTAGAAATCCTTCCTTGATGATAAAAAACTCGAAATTACTTGAGAGGATAAGGAGGAAAATGCTTGAGAGAAACAAGGGAGAATTGAGAGTATAATGGAGTGAAAAATGATCTTTTGGTGAGGTTTTGGGGGAGGTTGGCCAAATTTAGAGGAGGGAGGAGGGAGGATGGAGGGTTTGACTTATGAAGAGAGTGATAAGAAGTTTATGGAAACTTGTTGGATATAAACATGGATGTATGTTGGGCAAAAATGAGGTGGCACTCATTTTCCCCATTTATTCCCTTTTTTTTTTCTTTACACAAATCCTAGCCAAACCTTATAAGGTTTTTGGCCCAAAGGAAGGCCCAAAAGAAGTGTTCTCGGCCTAATAGGACTCATGAAGGTTTTCGGCCCAATAAGACCAATTGAAGGAGTTATCGGCCCAATAGGGCCCAATAAGGAAGTCTTGGTCCAATAAGGGTATTGGGTTGAGAATTCTTGGGTTAAGGCCCAAAGATGATTGGTTTTGACTTATTGGATCGAGTTTTGGGCTTATACAAGGAGATTATATTGTTTTAGGAATTCACATCTTGACCTAATTTTGCCGGTTGTGACAAAAACTATCATTACCAATTCAGAAAATACACATTTTATGACTACAAAACAGTTTGTGGTAATGATCCTATCCATTTCTGGCCAAAAACTCGAATTTCTGCACTCTGATCAACCAACTCGGCGTGTCCATGAACTGGACTCGTCGAGTAGCTTTATTTCTACATGGACTCGTCGGGTTCCCCAGTGGACTCGGCGATTTCATCAGGCAGAATGCAAAAAACTCGATTTTTTGAACTTTGAAACTAAGCCATGCATTACATATAACAGAAAACAACCCATGGCTCTGATACCACTGTTGGGTTTTGTATATTACAACATCCTATGGTGCACATAGAACCCTAAAAGCTTTGGATCTATGTTTTCTCTAATTATACATGTAATATTGTTTCCAAAGCTTTAAGCCTACAACTAGCATACAATATGACAATCTGAACAATTCAACTAGTTAGATGACTTACCTATTATTAGGACTTGTAGTTCTTGACCTTTGAAAGCTTTAGAACCTCAAGTGTGATGCCTCTAATGTGTCACAAACACCATATGTAAGAGTAGGCTTGAGAGAATAAGTTATCATACACAATTTCGTTCCTCACTCTCTAAGAATGAACTAGGCAACGATTTTGGCTTTAAGGGGGTCTTTATATAGTGTTGCAAAGGTTAGGGTTTCGTCCATGAAACCCTAAAGCTCCATGACCTTCCATATCCCTTAGGCTCCATGGGTTAAAGCTCCATGGACTATCGATGAACTATTTAGCCCATCCTAATGGATCATTGGCCCACACTACAAGAATGATTGATTTACATAATCAACCCTTTATATTTAATTAGTCTCGTTTGATCACTAAATTAATTCCAAATTAATTCTTGACCAATACTAATTAAATAATATGATTTCTCAATTAATATATTATACTTATAATATATTAATAAATCACCAATAACCTTATTCTCAAAAGTCCATCCTATCAAATTGCACTGGTGAAGGCAACCCAAAAGGACCATGCTACTATCGGGTCAAGTACATACCAGTTATATTTATGGGCTTAGACACCAAATCCAATAGTTGTACCCTATATAAACACATTAAGTCTTTAGGCCTGGCGTCTTTACCAGCCTCCAAGTCCCCAAAACCCTAGAAATCGTCCCTTAACCACTATGGTGGTGTTTTTGAGCTCATTGTGTGCATCTTGGTGTGTTTTGGCTCTTATTCAAGAAGAAGGAGTTTGGTGCAAGGTTGTGGATCAAGGAAGAGCTTATGGATCTTGATTATGTGCTTCATTTCCAGTTTGTTTGAGGTAAAAAGCTTTAATCTTGTTCATTCTTGGCTTAGATCTATGTTGTTTGAGTTTTGGTCCCTTTTTGACCCCAAGAATGAGATCTAGTGGTTTGGTACCACTCCTGGAGCTATGAGTTGCCAATCTTTGTGTTTCTGAGGTTCTAGAGGCATAAAGTTGCCTCCTTTAGGGATTGGAATCCCCTATGCATGAGATGGTGTCCATTTGGTGAAATTATAATGCTTTATCTTGAAGATTGGCTCTTTTGGTGCATGCAAAGTCACCAAGTTAGTGACTTTATGGTTCTAGACACTTGTGTGGACTCAAATATGTGGTTTGGACTTCTGGACTTAAGCATTAAGTTCTTAATGTTGATTTTGGCTGAAGGGATGAGTACGATGTGTGTACAAGTCTGTACGTGCAACGTACAAGCCAAATAGCGAGTACGCTTAGCGTACAACTGAGTACGCCCCGTGTACTAAGTCAGGTGGGTTTTTGCTTTTGGGCTTCGTGATTGGGATTCCTTTTTGGGCTTGGGTGTTTGAGTTCTTACGGACCATCTGAGTACAAGTGTTTTGGACTAGGAAAATTGGTTGGATCCATGTGAGGGGTTTGGGCCCAATTTGGAAATTTGGGCCTTGGTTGATTATTTGGCTTTTGGGCCTTTCAGATTGTGAGTTTGGGCCTTATTCTTGGACCAAGCTAAGTTAGGGGTAAAATGATATTTTTACCCCAAGTATGGATTTATGGTTATGGATTGGAACCCAAATGTTGATTGGGTGTTGTTTTGATATTGTTAGTTCGAGGATCTGTCAGCCGGCAGCTAGGGATTTTCTGTTCGATTCGACAGTGCGAGGTGAGTTTTCCTTACTGGATTTAGCGGGTCGAAGGCACCAATGCCGCCCATGGTTTATAGGTTAGGATGTTAGATGTCTGCATGACTCTTGAATGTGTTGTATGATGGTATGCTTACCGGGCCAATCCCGATGCCAGGCAGGGCCCGATGAGTAGATTGTATGCTAGTTATTAGTATCTGATGTATGCTTACTGGGCGATGCTCGATGTCGGGCGGGGCTCGATGATTATAGGGTATGATATAGTCTTTGTGATTATAGCATGTGCTAGTAAGGTTATATGTTTATATGATTATAAAGTTATATGATTATGTGTGTACTGGGCGGGGACCAATGTCAGGCGGGGCTTGGTGATTTACAAATTTGTAATACGAGCGGAGCTCGATACCGGGCGGGGCCCAAGGCCGAGTAGGACTCGAGGCCGGGCGGGGCCCGATGGAGGGCGGGGGCCCAATATGTGATTTATGTATGTATGGTATGTGGTATCTTGGGGAACTCACTAAGCTTTATGCTTACGGTTTTCAGTTTATGTTTCAGGTGCCTCGGTTTTCAAATGGAAGAGCTCGGGATGATTGTAGAGCACACACACTACATGTTTCCACATTCTGTGATTTACTCTGATTTGGTGATGACTTGATAAATCTTGATTGCCTTGGTTTTTGGGAGTGATGTGTATTGACGATTTATTAATCTAAAAATGAAAATTTTATGTCATTATTTTTGGGATGTTACACTTCGAGATGTAGGATTTACCCACGCAGCATAGGAGCTGCTAGACAATGAATTCAATAGGTTGTATAGCTCGGCTTAGGAAGCGTCAAGTACCTTCGTGTAGAAACAGGGATGCACCAGACTTAGAAAGTTTGGATTCAGTTATCCTGTGCCAAGGAATTACAATGGTAGGATCAATATCAAAGGAAAAAGTGTTTCTTCATGCGACCATTCAAATTATCGTCTAATGTGAGTATAGGTAAAATAAGTGACGCCTAGAAAGAGATCATTTGCGATGCACTAAATCCATTTGAAGAGGTGGTAATAACTTCCAGGGATTGCAGATGTATCAACACTACACCTGATAGGATTGGTGGATCGAGATATTGATCCAGGATCGACCAAACGATCTTGAGGTAATCGGTAGTAGTTGAGATTAACTAAGAGTCCTTAAAGTGAATTGACAAGAGTTCAAGTATAGGAGTGACTCCTTGTTAAAAACTTGTGTAAGAAGTAGTAGTTGTTGGAGATTCAGCTGTGGAGACGACTCGTCAGTTAAGATGACAATAAAAGATCGACCTACAATGAAGAGGTCTAAGGATTTCCTTTGAGATTTAGAATTTCAATAAGATAATAGGGTATCGTCCGAGTCTTGTACAAACTTTTCCTGTTTTAGGATGTAGGGTTTCAGTTGGTGGAGAACACAAAAGGATTGTAAGCAACCTGTGCAAATTTTATAGATATGTTTGTTCAGTTAAGGGTCATGTTAGATAGATCGTCGAGTGCAACTACGTATGCGTCTAACGATGCATCATAAAAATTTACGCTTCAGGGTAGACTTCATATTTAGTTTAGTACTTTCTTATAGGCGTGCGACTATATTCGATCTATAGAATTCGTAAGTTAATTAGACTTTAGAATCCATATCACCATGTAATCGTCTGATAACGCGTCACTGTCATCATAGGTATTCAAAGTAAGCCACATTTTTGGTTTAGTTATTCCTTTTGTCGATAAGTGTAATAGTTAATATAAAAATGGAACCAAATTTTAATATTCATAGGTTTACATAGGACGACAGTTAGACTTTAGCGTTCGTACGATGTAGATTAAGGATCTTGAATCGATTGTAGCCTCAGAATTTAAGTAACATATATTTGTTGTGATATCAAGGAAGGATGATGATTGGGTTCTTTCAGGACAGTGGGATAATGGTTGTGAGTCTTCAAGACCACCGAAAGGTTGATCATGAGTCTTCAGGACCGATGGGGATGATAACAAGAGTGAACTGGCAATGTAATCCCAGTAGTTGGGTAGTATCACAAAGTGTCGTGAAGATACATAGGAACGAATTGCTTGAGTAATAGTTATACCTTGATATAGGTAAGGTAGTTAGATCCTTGCGAGAAGGCTATTGGTAACTTAGTGTTCATTATAATCTTGTAGGTTGAAACATAAGAAAGCCTTATAATGAGTCTGTCACCAGTACTGGAGTATTGGTTCCAAAGTTTTCGAACCAGTAAAACTGTTACAATAGCCTTGGTTAAATTTCAGGATATTGGAACACCTGAACTAGGTATAGAAACCACTTGCAATCTTGATTTGTGTGTTTTAAGGGATATACCATAAGCCTTATTAAAGGCATGTTCCGGAAAGTGGATTCCTTTAGGATATCGTATATAAATTTCAATAGTTAGTCGCTTTATAACGAATCGGAAATGTTCCTAGTCAAAGCAACAAATCGACATTTTACGTTTGAAGACGATCTTTAGTTATAGAGTATAAATTCTAGAAGTCTAGACCAACGAGTGCCCGTTTTTGGAAAACTTCGCGAGGAGTTCAGGAGTACGTCTAAGGCAGAAAACGAAGTTCTACGGAGGAATATCGATGCGGCAACGTCGGCTAGATCACGAGTTAATCTCGAAAACTCCAATAAAAAGACTTCTAGGTACGCTAGGAATAGGATTTCGGGGACGAAATCTTTATAAGTGGAGGAGAGTTATAACACCTCGTATTTACTCTACAGTAGAATTTAATATAAACTGTTTGTTTATAAAGATCAAACTAGATATATATTACCTTTTAACCAAAATAATCATCATAAACATGTAGTAGACGCAATACCATTTTCGTAGATATATAGAACGTCCAAATTTGACTTCGTCTGAGGAAGTTGTGATTTTTCGTAGTTTCGATGTGACACATTACAACAATGTGTGATACAGAAATCGAAATACAAATTAGTTGATTATTAACCAAAACAATGTAAATGAGAGTTGAAGATCTCATAAATACGAACCCGTCAATATAAAGACATCCGAAAATGGAGTTCGTATTAAAGACTTATGATGTTCCCACAGATTTTAATAGTGTAAGCTCTATACAATATGAATTTAAAATGGAGTGATAACTGGTTCTTGAGACCTAAAGGAAAGTTGTAGTGCTCATCGAGAGGATTTCGGGGATATAAACAACGTCGAAAATGGAGCTCTTATGTGAAAGTTATGGTCGTTTGAAGATTCAAGAAACATACTACTAGGAGTGACGTGGCGGCAAATGAGTGCGGCACGTTGCAAAGAGAGATCCATAATCTCTACCTGACATGATGACTTAGCACCACGAGGTTACGACACGTAGCGCCAAGATATGATGACACGTGTCTTTGTCGGATACAACGATCGACCGAGTGACATGGACGAATGGAGACCAGACACATGGCACTAACCAGAACCAAATACACCAGCCTTGGGTGTGGCGCACCTCCTCAATTTTCCTATAAATAGCTACGAGATTTTGCTTATTTTGCACATCTTAAACCCCTTTCTCTTTGTGTTCTTTCCTTTCTTTTTGGTCCAAATTTTCCTAGATATTTTGAAGTAATTTAGTGAAGCTCTAGAGTGCCAGAGAGCCCGAAAAAATAAAAGCTTTCAGGTCAGAGTTCTGCCCGCAACTTTCCGACTTTTCACTAGAAATTTATGTAAGTTAAGTTGCACTTACTATGATTTAAGTGTAACTTATATTTATATTCATAGTAGTTATTATGAACGTATAAATAAGATTTATTGGTGATTCCAGTCATAATGCTGATTGATCTACTTAAGGGGATGATGTCTAGGCTAGATTTAGTGACGTGTTTCAAGTGAGATTTTCAAGAAGTATACCTTGTATACCAAACAGACCCTACCTCCGATATGATCTTACCTGATTGTTCCTTATTTGATAGATCTCAATGTATTCATTTGGATTGTTGAGGAATCCATGAAATAGTATAAGTACAAACGAATACTGAAGCACAATGATATTCGTACTTCGTTGTTTAAAACAGATAAGTTGGAGCATTAGCCCATGAGCTAGCTTCCCAAGGATCTTCCATCTCAATCAAGTGAGTTACCTTACTACACTATGTATTACAATATATGTCCATGTATGTTAGGATATAAGAGCTAGTAGAGTAAAGCCGAAATTATAGTCTTTATGTACTTAATGTTAGCGTACTTGAAGCTGGTAGAGTAGAAAGTATAGTCCCTATGTTCCCGTACTAGTAGAGCCAAAAGTGTACCCTCTAGGTGCTTAAATGTTATTCTACTTGAATTATTCGTTACAGTTAGGATAGGAGTTGATGGCGGAAAGACGACATGTCGGGAGCCTATAGACCTGAGTGTTGACGATAAAATGACAAGTAGGTCGTAAGTCTAAATACACATATTATTGGTGGATCGACGAAAGGTCGTGAGCCAATCGATGGATCGACGAAAGGTCGCGACTCATTGTTTGTATATTATCGGAGGATCGGCGAAAGGTTGTGAGCCGTTTTTTGTATGCATCCATATGTATTGTGATATATGGTATTTTGGGGAACTCACTAAGTTTCATGCTTACCCAGTTGATTGCAAATGTTTTCAGGTACTTCCTCGGATCGTAAGAAGGGCAAGACTTGACTGTACACACACGCATTGACATCATGTTTTCCGCATAATTGAAGTATACTCTGATTTAATTGAATAAAGAAAAATGAAAATTTTGCTATGAAAATTGGGATGATTTTTTCATTTTGTTATTTGTAACAAACAAATTCAAATAAATTACAAGCATCATATATATTTCACCCTTAAAAAAGATTATTTAAAGTTAGTATAATCACAATAACAAATATACCTAAAGACTAAGACAGTAAACATAGAATTTGTAATGCCATGATTTCGATATAAAATCTCATGATTCTAAAAAGTGTGCCATGACGCAAGATGTGGTGTAGTCATTACGAAAACGTTCATGGCGGATTTGTTAAGCATGTCACCCAAATAACGTGTCAAGGCGCACATTATCGCATTATGGCGCGAGTTTTTTTAAGGCACGGTTTTTCTTGTTTTATTTATTTATTTTTTGTTTTTTCTGATCGGTCCTAAAAGAATTGAGTTTTTGTTAACTTTTTTATATTAAATATTAATATAACACTTATAAAAACTTGATATATTTGATAAAATTAAATAATTATATGATTTACTTTTTTTTAATGTATATAAAATAGTCACACATTGACGTCAAGGCTCACCATGACTTAACGTTGACCTTGCCCCGCCAAGTTACGCATCACGTTATTTAGAACCTTGTAAAATACATATACATAAAAGATATGTACGATTTAAATACAAACATCAACATAATATAAGTAATTTGTTCAATTAGTAGATTTTACAAATTATAAAATTTTTCAAAACGAAAATGAAAACTAGAATAGAAATTTTAACTTACAAATATCATAAGTAATTTGTTTGAATAATAAGTTTGTTTGGTGATAATCAATGGTATTATCATAAAAGGATATATTAAACTTAATATATATATATATATATATATATATATATATATATATATTATACTATATTATAAAACATATTAGTCATATATTGAATTTTAAGAGGTGTAACTTACAAAACTTTTTGTACAAATCAATTATACGTAAATAATTAATTAATATTTAACAAAAGTTTGAATACTTGAATTAATGAAAGTAATTAAGAAATTCAATTTGGAGCAAAATGAAAATTTCAAAACTTTAAATTCATGTATATAAATTAATTATATTTCTTAAACTAAACACCAATATTAATTAATTTACATCAGTAGTATAAACATACAATATAAACATAAGGTATAAACATACATATTTTTTTTTAAAAATGATAATTTTTTATTACATAATAACTAATAATAAAATCTAATAATTATTTCTCATAAGAAACTATTCGCCAAACAATTATTTATCGTCGCCGCTCTGTGCGGGTACACATCTACTATATATATATATATATATATATATATATATATATATATATATATATATATGGTTGGGTTCAACATAGAACCATTTTAAACCTTAGGACCAATGAACCAATCTTTTCTCAAATTTTAGAGCAAAATTTTCATAAAAAAAAAAACTAAAAATATAGAAATTCATAACTTTTTATCCTCCATTCATTGATATCAAATATGATAAAAAAAATTTGATCTGTTCAGATTCACACTTTGAATTTGTTCAGATTCACCATGTGAAATCTGTGCAGATTCACACTGTGAATCTGTGCAGATTCACACTGTGAATCTGTGTAGATTCATACAGTGAATTTATATGAAATCGATGATTTATAGTGCAGATTCACAATGTGAATCCGAACAGATAAAAAAAGTACAATTTTTTTTATCAAATTCGTGGAAAGAAGATAAAAAGCTATGAATTTTTTTATATTTTTAGAATATTTTTTCGATAAATAATAATATCTAAAACTTGAAAAAATAATGGTTCGTCGGTTCTATGGTTTAAAATGGTTACTTGTTGAACTTTTACATATATATATATATATATATATATATATATATATATATATATATATATATATATATATATATATATATATATATATATATAAAGACACACACGATAACAACTATAACATAAGATGCAAAACAAACATTTAATAAATAAATAAAAGGTCATGATCGATGTAAAAATTTATTCTAAAATAAAAATAACTTAAGAAAGTAAATATAATGTAATACTTGAATCACAAAATCGATACATACACACAAATACCATTTTAAGTCATGCCTTACAAACGAAACATGGTTCGTCACGGCTCGCAAAAGCTTGATGCTTGACATTACCGCTAAGTTGCGCCTAACATTATTTAGAACTTTGGTTTTATGTAAGAAAAACAATGTTATTGCATAGAAAAAGTAAATTACAATTTCTAGACGGCCTATATGGATTTTATTCCAAACTTCGATGATTACTGTGTTATTTAATATTTTTATGATGTAGATATTTGATTATTTTCTTTTTGTATCTATAATAAATACAAGATAGTAACCGAAAGTATTGAAAGTTTTTTCAAAGTAGACTTTGAAAAAGCTTTTGTTAGTTTGAGTTAGAGACTTTTTTTTCATCTTATTATGGATCAAATGAGTTTTCCACGTATTTGGAGAATCTAGATTTGAGTTTGCCTCTCGTTATCTAGAACTTTCGTCCATGTAAATAGTGTAACTACAAATGAATTTTCTCTTAGCAAAGGAGTTAGGCAAGGTGACCATTTATCTTCTTTCCTATTTATATTTGCTATCGAGGCCCTAAATATAGTCACGAAGAAAGTTTGTCATGATGGTGTTGGAAATAGGTGTCCAATGTCATAAATAGTTGGTATGACTTTGGAAATAATAACAAAGTCTTTTTAGGGTTTCCTCAAAAACTAATTGAGTTAGAATATATAAATTAAAAGGGAGAGACAATTAGTTTATTAAATTGTCATAACTTGATAAATTATTTAGAAAATAGTTTGGGCTGATTTGGAAATAATTGGAATTGATTAGAATTAATTTGGTATTAATTAAAAGTATATGGACTGAATATTAATTAGTCAAAAGTTGACTAGTAGGAATATTTTGCAACCTTAGGAGAGGGTACGAAAATCAACTAGGGATTATCCCTACTGATTTTCGAATTCTTCCATTTATGAAAGGAGGTGGAATTTGATTAAATAAGGATTTAAATTTGGTATTTATCCTCATCAGTTTTTTTTTCGACCAAGTCACCTTCAATTATAAATACACATCCAACCTCCTCATAGATTCATCCCTTGCCTTCTCAATTCCGAGATTGGTATTTTCTCTTCTCTCTCCTTGAAATCTAGTGGACCACTCTTAGGACCATTAGCTTCAAGTTCTAGCAATTAGACTTTTGGGTGTGACACTTTATATGCATTCTACTTTGGATGCTAATCATTCCTAAAGCTTCACGAAATTTGACAACAACCACAAGGGATCTTCAAGCAAATTCGATTTTGAAAAAGGTTAGTATTTCTTGACTATATTTGTTGTTCGTATTATTAGACTAGTGATCTTTGCAGGGTTTAGATAAATTTTGTTGTTTCCATTGCCATGTATTTATTCTTGTTAGGATTAGGAAAACCTATCAATTGGTGTTTTCATGGGATGCAATCCCTTAACAATGGTCCAATTGTTTCAGATCTATTTATGCAGTCGATGTGTTATTTGTAGGGGAATAGAGCACCTTAAATTATCGAAACTTAGCGAGAGTTTTTAGATGCTTCAACTTAGTATCGGGCTTGATAGTTATTTTCTCAAAAAGTAAGGTATTTGGTATTGGTGTAGAGTATACTCGATTGGATTCAATGGCTTTTATCCTTAAATGTCCATCAACTTCTTTCCCATTTTTGTAGATTGGCCTCCCAGTGCAAGCTAATATGTCTCTTCACAAGAACTAGAAACCGGTGGTAGATAAATTCTAAATTAGGTTATCATTATGGAAGACAAAAACATTATCATTTGGCGGTAGAATCACCCTTGTAAACTCTATCCTTGGTAGTTTGTCGAACTACTACTTCTCCATATTCAAAGCACCATTGGATGTCATTGACTTGCTAGAAAGATTCAGTGGGAGATTTTTATAGGGAGGAATCGACTCAAATTCCAAATATGTTGGGTTTCTTGGGATAAGGTTTTATCCCCCAAGTCTTGTGGTGGCCTTAGAGTCGTCAGTATGAGATTTAAAAATCTTTCATTGATTGTGAAGTGGTTGTGGAGACTAAAAGTAAATCTAGCATCTTTGTGGACAAAAATAATCATGGCTACTCATCAAATTAGTTGCATATAGGCATGTTTAAATGTTTGGTAGGTCAGAGTGATAAGATATGTTTTTGGCGTGACCAATGGGTTGATATAGAGCGTATTTGTGATAAAAACCCACTATTATTTGATATAGAAGATGAGAAATTATGTACCTCGAAAAAAAGATATGAAATTATCAATGGGGATATCTCTTGGTTTTGGTGTTGGAAACGTGAATCCAGCTAGGCTGGTGAACATACACATATGCAAAGTTGCATGCAAGATATAAGTCAAATCAATCTTTTGGATCAGAATGGCCAAAGGAAATGGATCAAAGATGATTCTGGTGCTTTCATGGTTAGTTCTCTGCGGAAATTAATTGAGTCAAAATATATCATCCATATGGAAATTATTATTATTGTAATAATTGGGCCTTGATAAAAGTTAATTATTTTGGTTGGAAAGATGCATGGAATAAAATCCCAACCAAGGCGACCCTTATAAGGAGGGTTGTTATTATTTCTTCAGGTCGGTGTGTACTTTGTGGTGTTGTTGAAGAAACTACACATCATTTACTTATTACATGTTCTTTTGTCCAACAAATATGAAACCATGTGGCCTCATGGTGTGGTGTGGAAACTTTAACAGTAATAACTGTGGAGGAATTCGTTATTGATCCAACGAATTATAATAGATAGCCAAAAGCTGAGAAATGTATCCATGTAATTTTCTTAGCTACCAAATGGCTGATATGGAAAGCTACAAATGATCGGATCCATAACAATAAAATCATAACTATAGCTGGGTTGATTGATGAATTAAAGACAAACACATTTTTATGGGTCAAAAACATAAGTAATAGTAATTCACTGGATTAAAGGTTATTGATTGTCTCTCCTGTTCCATGATTCAGAGGTATCTCAGGCTTTAATTTGGGGTTGGGGGTTGGATTTCACTAATGTATGACACTTGCGAAAATCTCTATACGGTCTGAAACAAGGCCCTCGAGCCTAGTTCCAACTTTCGTTGGTCCTGTCTTACGCCTCGGCTTTACATATAACAAGACTGCTTCATCCTTATTTTCTCTAAAATATAGACACTACTTGTCACACCTACTTCTTTATGTAGACTACATCGTCTCACCGTATCTAACACATCTATCCTTCAACAAATGATTTCCTCCATTAGCTTTGAGTTTTTTTTAACCGAAAAATCTAATCTACTTTTAAACAAACACCTAATTCCATATGTGTCCACACGAGACTTGAACCTTCAACCTCAAAGAGGGAGGACACCACCTGATATCGCTAGGCTAGTAGCCCTTTGGTAGCTTCGGGATCTTTATGTCTAATTTGAGAGCGTTGAATTATTTTCTCGAAATTTTTGTCACCAGTTCCAAGAGTGAGAAACGACATCTTTCTCTCTCAAAAGAAATATGCAATATAGATTCTCTAACAAGCCTAGACGTTCTTAGTGTAATCCATGCAAGACACCGGTGGACCCGACAACAAAACTAGGCACAATCGATACCCTTATTTCTGACCTTTTTCTATATTGTAGCCTTGCAGCGGCACTATAGTATTTTACCTTCAATCGGCCAAACATATCCTTTGTTGTTCGAGAGGTGTGTCTTTATATATATGATCCTAGAGAGCCACACTCCCATGCCTACGTTCGTAGCAATCCTTGATCACAGTCTGCCCCTCTGTTCATCCCAGTGTATGACCCTTACGTCCTACTCTGATGCAGATTATGGGGATGCCACGTTACACGACAGTCCACACTAGGGAATTTTATTTTTTTTGGTGACAATCTTTTCTCATGATTTTCCAAATGACAACACACAAATTCACGATTTTGCACCGAAGTTAAATACAACGATGTTGCGACTACAGTTGTCGAGACTGCCTGCAGTGGTGGAGCTACATGGGGCAGTGGGGGTACTGCAGCATCCCAAAAAAAATTGTTTTATATGTAAAATTAACAAATTATTAGTAAACAAACTTTATGTTATTTCACCCCAACTAAAGGGTTTGTACCATCTTTTTAATGTCTTGGATAGAATAACTAAATAAAATATATATTTTCCTGTTGCCAAAGCAAGTGTAGAGAGAATAAGTTGTACAATACCATGGATGATCAAATTTTAATGATTGTTTAGTCATTTTTATTGAGAAATATGTGTTTCTACAAGTTCTTGATGACAATATCATTGATCAATTTCAAGACGTGAGGATTGATCAATTTCAAGACGTGAGGACTAGACATATTCAATTGTAACTTTTGCTTAAATTATATATATATATATATATATATATATATATATATATATATATATATATATATATATATATATATATATTTGATTTACGAATTTAAATATTAATAAACTCTTTGCCTTTCCTATTTTGAAACTTGAAAATTTTTGTACCCCGTATAAATTTTTTTGGCTCCACCACTGAGTACTTGGTTGCACAGTCTTCTTTAAGAGTTAAACATGCCAATTCGCTCAACTACTATTGTCTACTGCAATAACATCACTGCAATCTATATGACATTTAACTCGGTCCAACACTAACCGGCCAAACATATTGAGCTCGATATCCAATTGCATCTGTCAAAGTTGGAATCGGTCTTGTTCGTGTTCTCCACGTTCCATCACAATACCAGTTCACCAACATCTTCATAAAAATGTTACTTTTCACGTTGTTTTTTGAGTTTCGCTTCAGTTTGAGTATCCGGTCATCTCTCTTTCAAACTATATATATATATATATATATATATATATATATATATATATATATATATATCCATGTTTAGGCTCTCAATCCATGTACTTCTTATCCTATAGTATATCAATGTTTACAACTGCAAATATTATGTGTAGTGTATCGTAATTTTTTCATGGAAATATTGTCTCTATTATTGAAAACTTTAATTCTGTGATTATATAATGATTAAGCACATAAACCTTACTTGTTTTGTCATTTTGTGCCGAGTTTAAAGATTTGGTATTGAGTAACAAGATTGCTTCGTTGCAGGACCAAGGGAGAATTTGATGTTGAGTTGTAGACTTGTAGGATGTAAAAATTTCGAGATTTCCCTTTAAATATCATCAAACCATATTTTTGGTATCTCGCAGGTCGTTCAAGATTTCCTTTTAAATATTGGTGACCATATTTTATTATTTTTTGTAATTCGCAAGTTGCAAGTTGTAACTGACTAGTTGTGAGAGTGGTTATTATTTTGTTTTATTTTCAGTAAAAAACAATAAAATTAAACATCTCAATATATCAGATTTTTTTTGGGATTATCCTATTTGTTAATTGGTCCAAAAATTTTAAAAATTTGAGGTAGGTTGTTATTATGATAAAATATAAATATCATAAAACAAATATCGATCAAAAGCAATGGCCATTTTATGGTATTTGCTCTTTCCTGATAAAAATGGTCAAACAAAATCTAATTGAGAAAATTAAAACATAGAAAAATAAATACTTTCGCTGTTCAAAAAAATAAAATAAATAAATAAATACTTTTCTTTTTTAAATCGTATTATTTCCCTCTAAGGACTAAATGACAAATTACTTTTTAAGTGTACGTTTGGTAAATTAGGAAAAGACAAATTGGAGAAAATCAAACAGATTATGAATTATTTTTTGATTCAAGACATATGGTGAACAAATTATTGTTTAAACCGTATAGATTAAATTACATATATGGCCCATATGATATGCATTTATTTGAAGTTTTGATACTATATTTGAGAAATTGATTCCAATTGTGATTATGGTTGCAAAATTCGTCATGTTTAATCCTTTTGGCAGTCACCATCCATATGGCTATGTTAAATGCATGTAAAAAAGATGAAACTAACTTCTTTTTATCCTCTTATTTGTTTTGTCTTTTCTCAAATTTACCATGTTTAATCCTTTTGGCAGTCACCATCCATATGGCTATGTTAAATGCATGTAAAAAAGATGAAACTAACTTCTTTTTATACTCTTATTTGTTTTGTCTTTTCTCAAATTTATATTTATTTATCTAATTAATTAAAAGGATCTCGCCTATCCCCACCCTACCCGCTACCCTTGAATACCCTTGAACTATAAACTGGGTGCTCCACCAATATGGTCGTCGGTATAACTTGTTATACTGGGTTAGTTGCGCATTGATGGAGATCGGTTCAGTTTTACCGGTGTTTCGCCGGTGCTCCATCCTTGATCTGATCAGTGTTCTGACAGTATTTTGGGTGATCTTAGAATTCTCCTATGGATGAGAATTTTACCGGGTTAGTTGTGCATTGATGGAGATTGATTCAATTTTATTTAAGGCTTGGGATCATGTTTCATATATTTAGGAGAATGTTTCTGTTAACAGTTGAGGTTCGTCAATTAGCTTAATCAAATTGTACTTCACCCCTTGGGTAAGGTTGTGATGAAGAGAGAATGCAGTTGATCTGAGGCGGGTTGTGTGTCCTCCTGGGGAGTGTGTAATCTTTGCAGTTCATCAATTATTGTCGTGAGGATTTCAGGTGGACAAAATAAGATAGCCTAAGAACACTTGGTCCGACTTTTTGGAATGGTTCTGGTTTTGATTTATTGCTTTCGGTTGGAACATGTGTTCAACTGTCTATCTTATTTTCTGGTCACGTGCAATCATGTTATCATCTGGTGTTGTGTCGGTAGCAGTCTACACTACGACGGGGTTTACGTGTTATTGAGTTGTATGGTTCGTGTTGTGGTTGGCAAGTGTTGGGAGGGATGTTGACTGGGTTTCTACAGGTCGGTGGGATGATGGTCGTGTGCCTATAGCCCCACTAAGGTGATGATTGTGATTCTTCATACATGCGGTTGGATGATGGCAAAAAAGGAGTGAAACTGTGAGCTTATCATTCCAATGATTAGATGGTGTCATTACATATCGTGAACCAGTGAGCTTACGATTAAGTAGATGAGAAATTTGGGTCTTTGTTCATTAGTCTTTTGGCACAGCTAGGAGCTAGAGAGGTATGGTGTTGTTATTGGTGGCTCAGTGACTGACAGGTTTGGTTCAGGCTTTTGCAGGTTATTGACTCGTTGGAAGTCACAGTTATTCTTTGGTAGTTTCTTGTGAGCTTCTTCTTAGTGGATCCTTGTTCGTTTTGTGAGAATGATTTCGTGTGAGTTAAGTTACCAATGATGGAGTTCGTTGTAGGTCTTTTGGATGATTTGTAAGATGGTTGTGCACCTAAGTTGTCATGGGAGTTTGGATGTCACACGAGATTTTTGGATTGACCATTGTTACACTCGTAGGAACGGTGCGTCAATGATGGCTTGTCAAGAAGTCAAGTGTGTATTTGAGGTCTTTTGGGTATAATTTCCGGATTTGGATTGGGTGAAATTCACGATCAAGGTGTTGTGAGTGTTCGTTCTGCATGGTTTGGTGGTGTTCCTAGTCAGGGGCTAGGGGTAGGTACATCGAGTGGATGACCATCAGTCTTAGGTATGGTTTCTGGAGATTAGATTGATGGGTTCCTGGTTTTGTAAAGTGTATTGGATTCGGTCTGTAGTTCAGTTTTGATAGTTTCCTGGTTTAAGTGGTTTTTGCTATAAGTTGGGCCTTACAGTTGTGGAGAGAGAGGTACTTGTTGCAGTTGCGTGTTTTTCAAGTGATCAGGTTGTTTGTTGGCATCAGTTGGGTTCCGAGCGGTCTCTCGAATTTTCTTTATGGGTGCTTTGATTTTATGAAGTGCTTGGAGGAAGCATGTGTATTGTGTTGGTGATGTTTTCAGAAATTTTAACCGAGTTAGATTTGCAAGACGAAATCTAGTTTAAGTGGAGGCGAATTGTAACACCCAGTTTCGGGATATTTCTAATTTTGGGGTAGTGGCACGTAACTCAATCGATTAAAGGTCTTGGGCTTAAAGGGAATAAATTTTAGACGTTGTTGGATGTTGATAATGTCGGTTGAGTGATTTAAGCCTTGAATTGTGTTTTGGAGCCAAAAAGGGTAAAATGGGGAAAAGTGATATATTAGGCTCTTTATGTGTATTAGTGAGTTAAGTTCAATATTCAATAAGTCATAATTAATTGAATAAAATTATGGGGCTTGTTAATACTTTCGTGTGCATATAAAAATCACTGAAAACATATTTGGAATGAAGTAGTTACGATTTCTTGAAGCTGGAATGAAATCTGGGAAAGCTCGTAACCATGGCATGGTAAGATTGTTACCACGATGTGGTGAGTTGTGTAGCCCAAACCCATAAAATGTAAGGTTTTCTCCATATTTAAAGGAATGGTTCCGTGTTGTGGGGTCATTTTGCAACCTCCATCACATCAAGAGCTCCTTGGGAGCAAACCCTAGCATTTGTTTCACCACTTTGAGCCCATCCTCTCTACTCTCATCAATTTTATGTAATTTTGGTGACTTTTGGAACGAAGTTTCTTGCAATATTGAGTATTGGAGCTTTGCATCAGAATATCTCAACCTTCATCTACTTCTGGACCCTTGTAAGTATTAAATTGGTAAGGATGTGTTTGCTTTATCGGTTGACGAATCTAGTGATGTATCGAAAAAGGAACAAATGGCCATAGTTTTGAGATATGTCGACAACCTTGGAATTGTGAAGAAAATATTCATTGGAGTCGTGCACATGAAGGATACATCCTCTTTGACTCTTAAAGTGTCCATAGATGAATTTTTTACCAGTAAGAAGTTGAGGATGACTCTGGTAATTAAAACTTTTTTTTTCCAATTATGAATTTTAATTGAATATTATTCGCTTTAATGTCTTATATCTTTTATTTAACAGGTAAGAGGACAAGGTTACGATGAGGAAAACAATCTGTGAGGTGCATTCGACGATCTGAAAGCTTTGATATTACAAGATAATGATTCAACGCATTATGTGCATTCCTTTGCACACCAAACTTCAGTTAGTTATTGAGGCAAAACAAAGAAGCATGTTGGTGTTGAAGACTTTTTAATCAAATTTCTTTGGTGGTTAATGTGGTAGGTGGTCCATGTAAAAGACAAGACATGTTACGGGAGAGTTAAAGAGAAAGGGTGCAAAAGGCAATTGGAAATAGTGAACTTGAAACTTGAAGAGGGTTAAATCGAGAGAGTTCTTTTATTCGAGCGGGAGATACAAGATGGGGTTCACATTACAATATAATCACAAGTTTGATTAACTTATTTGTAGAGGTTCTTCTTGTTCTTGCTTATGTCGAAGAGGACATATTCACTTTAAGTAACCGAAATCAAACATTTGTTATCTTAAGATACTTCAAGACACATGATTTCGTGTTTTACTTACATTTGATGTATGGAGTTTTACACCACACGGGGGGTGTTGTCAAAGCATCTCCAAAAAAGGACCAAGACATTTTAGAAGCGTCTTCTTTGGTTAAAGGGACAACGGATGCATTGAAGTCTTTAAAAGACATGGGGTTTGATAAAATTTTATTGAAGGTATTTTTTTTTTCAAAAACATAATCTTAATATTGTGGATATGACTGAAAGTTATGTCACTGCAAGAGGCCGTAGGACCAAAGTTACTAATCAATTTCATTTTGAAGTTGAAATTTTCAATACGGTTGTGGATATACAAATTATAGAATCTGGGGACCGCTTTGAGTCTTTTTGATTCATTTGGTAAATTTGACAAAATGAAGTTGTTGAAGCTAAGTGAGTTGTACAAAAATGACAAGAGTAAAGTATAAACTTCACATAGGGAATGCCCTTAGGCTTGAGAACCTAAAGAAAAAGGAAAATAGTACAGGGTAGTAAACAATATTGTTAGCGGATATAGGCCTTCGTGTATTGTATTTATCATAACAATCTTTTATACTAGCCCATTGTAGTCTGGCCCATGTACTTTGTACTTTATTTATACGGTTCTTCTAATGAGATTGAGGTATGGGAAAATACCAATTAACATGGTATCAGAGCTTTAAACCCTAACCGATCTCACCTCTCTCTTCCTCTGTTCTTCCTTCTTCTTTTGTTCCCTCTCTTTTACCATGACTGGCGAAGGGAGCTCTTCTTCTAAACCCACTCACAAAGCATTTGGCATCACTAATATCAAGACTTACGTTCCCCTTATTCTGGATCTATCTGCACGTAATTATGAACCATGGAGTGACCTGTTCCATGCACACTGCATTGCATACAGTGTTGCAGACCATATAGATGAGACTTTTGACCCTCCAAATCACCCTCCAACAAACACCGATTGGAAAGAGCTTGATCAAGTCGTAAAGCTGTGGTTGTTTGGCTCTGTGTCTCAAAAACTAATCACGTCTGCCTACTCCATTAAGGCATCTGCAACTATATGTTTCCCCGTCATCTGATCTTCGTGCCTATTCAGACGCTGACTGGGGTGGATGTCCGGTTTCTCGTCGCTCGACCTCCGGATATTGCGTCTTTCTTGGTGATAACCTCATCTCATGGTCCTCCAAACGACAAGGGGTTATCTCGCGATCGAGTGCTGAGGCGGAGTATCGCGGCGTCGCCAACGCTGTTGCTGAGACGTGTTGGGTTCGTAACTTGCTTCGTGAGCTTCGGTGTCCTCCCACCAAAGCCACGATTGTCTACTGTGACAATATTAGCTCTGTTTACATGACCTCGAACCCAGTTCAACACTAACGCACTAAACACATAGAGATTGACATACATTTTGTTTGTGATCTGGTTGCTAGAGGCACTGTTCGAGTGTTTCACGTGCCCTCCTCTGCTCAGTATGCTGACATCTTCACTAAAGGTCTCCCAACGACTCTGTTCAACGACTTTAAGAACAATTTAAATGTTCGGAATTCTCCTCCCGATAAAACTGCGGGGGGATGTTAGCGGATATAGGCCTTCGTGTATTGTATTTATCATAGCAATCTTTTATACTAGCCCATTGTAGTCTGGCCCATGTACTTTGTACTTTATTTATACAGTTCTTCTAATGAGATTGAGGTATGGGAAAATACCAATTAACAAATATATATATCATTTTTATTGTGGTTGAAAAGTCAGATGCATATATATATATATATATATATATATATATATATATATATATATATATATAGGGGTGTCAATTTATGACACGACACGACAAAAATACACGAAACGAAACGAAATCGGG